>NC_136059.1:1174721201-1176025367 GCF_964261635.1 Lissotriton helveticus
TTCCTGAGTGTCACAAAGCACATGTCAAATCACCTGCAGTATTAGCACATGTTCTACTTATATTTATAGCGTATAGTTTAGAACAACTACAAAAACAACACTACACCAGTAACAACAGTACAGCACTCTTGCTACAGCCACAGCAATCTATTCCAACTACAACACAATCTCCTTAATTACCTCAATACAACACTGAAGAAGTAATAATGCATCTGCAGTATTAAAAACTACAACAGTAAAACAATAATTCTACAGCACTTCTATTACTGATACTTGATAGAAGGTACAAGAGCAACACAGAATAAAACTAAGACTAAAAGAGCAACAATTCAAATGCGATGAAACAACAGACGACAACTTCAGAACACACATCCAAAACAATAACATTGCAACAGTTTAACACAACTGGGACACTAAAATTACAACTACACAATAACAATCTATCACTAATCTTACCACATTGGCACATAACACGAATTACAGCACAAGACCAACTCCAACACTACACCACCACAACTACAATAATAGAACTACTTAATTGCACCTGAAGTACAATACACCACCACTGCAAGACTACAAACTATAGTTAGCTTTAACACTATTTACAACACCAAAAAAGCACTACAATTACATGAGTGCAATACCAACTCCAACACTACGCCACCACAACTACAATAATAGAACTACTTAATTGCAACTGAAGTACAATACACCACCACTACAAACTATAGTTAGCTTTAACACTATTTACAACACCAAAAAAGCACTACAATTACATGAGTGCAATTAAAACACTATGTTAAAATCACAACCCCCATCATGATTCTCCAAATACACTACTATAATTCTAACACTACAAGATTACCAGAGTAAACCGGCTACAACACTACATGCATAAGTGCGTCATTTGTGCTGGTGTTTGCCAGAGCTTGACACAGTAATTATTCCTTAACACCGCACATATTTATGGCAGTCCACCAGATGTTGGAGCTATTTGTCTACTTTTAAACAGCAAATGGTTTAACAATGCAATACATATTTTAAAACATAGTATTACCTGTGCGTCCTGACCATTCTAACAGTCATGGGTGGGCAAGAATAATCCAAATTGTCACATTTGATGGAATGTGATCAGAAATCTGGGTATTTGGTAGCACGTGCAAGGACATGGGAAGTGAAGGTGGTAGAGACCCTAAGAAAATCGTAGACCTTGGCACTGTAACACTGCATGATATTTACATGAATGCTACAATGAAAAGCAGGATTCCCTGATATTTATTTTTTAGCTCTTAACATTAGATACACGATCCACAGCAAAGGCTTACTTTGATGAAATTTAAGTACAGCATTCGTCATCTATTCAGCGGAAAAGAGAACATCAATAACGATGAAATATGATATAAGAGATATCCAAGCACAGCACAGAAAACTCAAATCTAAAATGCAAAACGTATACAGTTGAGTTGATGCTGAGTACCAAAGGAGACTGTGCTCTTTGAAACTGTAGAATAACTACTCCTTTCATACATCAGCAACAGGAAGTGAGAAACATTGGGGAAGATTCACAGAACTAATCTGAGATAAAATCCTAAACTTACTACCTTATAGGTACCACGTCTTGTGCCGAACAGCGATGTCCCCCTTTTATAAACAATTCACGCATTTCAATCTGTTATGTGAGGGAAGATAAGGCCTTTTTCACTCCGTTTAAGTAAGCGAACAATTGCGTAGTTATCCTCCACCATTACAGTGACAACTGTTTAAATGCTGTACACATTCACCCCAGTGTAAACACCTACTGCAGGCTTTAGACCTAGTTATACATTATGTGCAATATCGTAATCGCCTTACAGTGTACGACTTGATTCTTTGAGAATGCTATGTGTAGCTTTTTCCTGACTTCTAAACCTCACAGTTTTTAGCTTGCCAACAACTTGCGTTAATATACGACATTCTATTCAATGTATAGATTTACATTAGGTTCCAAGAGTACAATACACCTCAACAGCAATGTTACTAAATGATGTGACTACTGTGAAATTTCTCTTTTCCTTCCAGGTACAGATACATTATCTACCTCCTAAACATTAAAGGTGGTGAGTACGCCATCTTTTGTCATTTAAGAGCCAATATATACTCTTAATCACTTGGTCCTGACGAAAGCCTCTAGAGATGCCAAGAGGCTGAAACATGTTGACCGCTCTCACCAGTGTGAAAGGCTTGTAGCTAGGCCTGAAAACGCACGCCCTTGCTTTTACCTTCCTATACCAGTGCTATACAGAATAAAAACACTTGAGACTGGTTATAAGGAATTTTATACTACACTCACTTGAGCACTAACACGCCCTCTTTTTATTCCTGGCCACTACTGTCATTCCAGTTGGTCTTCCTCCACGTGGAGGACAGCATAACATACTAAGGAAAAGACCCAATGATAATGCTGTTGAGGCACTGAATGGCGGAGAACCAAGATATACCGCCTGACGCCGGTGTTTGTATATGAGGGTTTTTTACTATCATGAACCCCTGCACGTTATCATAGACCCTGGGAACACAGGACAAGTGGTTCATTCCCCTCCAACTTGATTTTCTAATCTAGCCTAAGGAAGCCGAATGAACTACAATTCTTCTTCCCCCCCCCCCCATTGATTTTTGAGTACATGTAATATCAAACATTAGGGACTTATAACTAAATTAAATGTGCTAATCGGGTGCAGGCAAATCTTCACATGTTTTAAGGAGAGAGTGAAAGCATGTTAGCATTGGTTAGCAGTGTAGAGTTCTTATAGTCAACATATCAGGTTCAGAAAAGGGAGGCAGACAAAGAAGGCAAACATCTAGGGTGACCTTGCATAAAGGGCGAGGTCAAACAATATAAATATTTACTCCTTAGGTTTATGGAACACCTCAGAATACCTGCTTCTATCAGCGTCCTTCAGACTCACATTTTCTATAACAGGATGAGATACAGGGACCAGCCTGTTCTCTGCAGGTGTTGTGAATGCGCTACTCATTAAAACATTCAATGATTTTTAAAAGAAAAGAAATCTTTTCTTCACATGGTAAAAAAAAAGCAAAAGGACTTTGATAATAAGAACTCCAGCTTCTCCTAAAAAATTAAATGTTCATGTATCAAAAAGCACGATGGCAACTAACGTTAACCATTTTGAAATATAGGTCTGAATTAGCAATGGTCAATCTAAACGTGAACATACATAGTTAATAACATTTGCATGTTTATAAGTTAAAACTGTTTTAATGCATTATGTATGTACGGTGACTCCTTGCACTACCAATGTAGATAATGAATGCTCTGACTGTACTGACCACTGCCCTTTTTTCTTTGTTGTTAATAAAAAGAATTTAAAAAAAAATGTTTTAATGCAAAATATTTAACAATAAAAAGCATCACCACCTTTTTGGAAAATGTACCCACTGACCCAAATATTGCAAAGCAAGAAAACAAGTCAAAGACGTACAGTTAAATTGCAGCAGCAATCACAAGGCACTAATCCAAAGTTCGGATCTTCAGTGGTATAAGTGATGTCATCAGTAATATAATTTAACAGTTTATGATGGCCACGTAATTTATAGTTAGTTCACTAAACTATAACTGGTGAATTTCTGTAGGTTTTCATTTTTAAACTTTAGTTCTGTTATGTTGTTCCTTTTTATTTTCGCTATAACCCGTCCCCTGTAGGCCCCCGTCCCCTCCACGTACGTCCCCTGCCCTCGCGCTAATCCTGCCTTGCCATCAGCTGGCATCCTATAATGGCAGCTGATAATTTGCATGTGACAGCTGATCTGACAGTTGGAGTTGAGTTGTGACTTTGATGACCAGACCAGCTGCTGCGCTCTGTCGCTCCTGCCGGTGTGTTGTACCCTGAATAAATGGACTTGTGTTAACACATTTGGCCTGGCGTCCTCTACTTAATAAGTTCTTACCTGGTTTCAACACTGAATGACAATGTCAGTTTAACCTTTGTGTTTTTCAGTCAATTTAAGGGTGGGAGGTTTAAATACAAAGTAATATATTATACTCTACCTAATTATGTAACTTAAATCTTTGGGGCAGATTTACAAGCTCCTTGCGTAATTTTTGTGCCGCCGTTGCGTCACTTTTTGTGATGTAGCAGAGGCGTAAAAAAGCAGCCCACTTACAACATGACACATCTAGGGAGATGCATAATGCTGTAAAGCCCTGCGTCACATTATACCTGCGTCAGGTATAATGTATGCAGGGTGGGCATTCCATCGCAAAAAAGCCTTGTAGAAGTGATGCAGTGAAATCTACAAGATTTCCCTGTGTCACTTCTGGGATGCCACAGCGTCAAAACCTTACGCCTGCTTGACGGAGGTGTAAGGATTGGGCCAGTGTTGTGGGAATAGGCCTCGAAATGGGATCACTGACTAAATATCGAGGGACAAAATATAGACTACCCAAAATATAGATTCCAAAATATCGACAGACAAAATATCGAATTCCTATCTACAAACAGGTAAGTGCCAAAATATCGACCCCAAAATATCGTTTATATATATATATACATTATAAAAATATCGAATTTCTTAAAATTAATGTAAAATGAAAAAAAAATCAAAATAAATAGCTAAAATGTACTTAAAAATACTTAAATTACATTAAAATTATTAAATAACTAATTTAACTTAAAAAAAATACAATCATATCTGTTAAAACATATATATATATTAACATAATATTAATACAAAATACACAATATTATTACCGTAGGATAGCGGAGGTGTAAAAATTACTATTCCTACTCCTCGAAGTGCAACAGTAGGGAAAGCGTTGGATAGCGTAGGGGTAAAATTTACCATTCCCACTCCAGAAAGTGCAACAGTAGGGAAAGCGTTGGATAGCGTAGGGGTAAAAGTTACCATTCCCACTCCAGAGAGTGCAACAGTAGAGAAAGCGTTGGATAGCGTAGGAGTAAAAATTACTATTCCCACTCCAGAGAGTGCAACAGTAGGGAAAGCGTTGGATAGCGTAGGGGTAAAAATTACTATTCCCACTCCAGAGAGTGCAACAGTAGGGAAAGCGTTGGATAGCGCAGGGGTGAAAATTACTATTCCCACTCCAGAGAGTGCAACAGTAGGGAAAGCGTTGGATAGCATAGGGGTAAATGTTACTATTCCCACTCTAGTGAAAATAAATTAATATAATTCACATAATTATCAATTAATCAATTAATTAAAACTAATTATCAATTAAGAATTAATTCATTATCAATTAAAATTAATTAACAATTTAATCAAAATAAATACCAATTAATTAATTAACATATTTAATTAATTATAATTAAATTACTTCCCACCCTATTCCCCTATAAACCCACAACCCGCTACAGAATTAAATTACACAATAATTAAATAACATAAAATTAATTACTTAAAATAAATTACAAAAATATATACACTTTTCACACATATACTAACATAAAAACACCTAAAAGAATTAGATATTATTAAAAATTCGATATTTTTAACAAACTATATTATGTACTTCGATATTTTGACTGTCTATATTTTTAAAATCGATATTACATTACTTACCTTCAAAACGATATTTTAGATGTCTATCACCTAGATTCATGAACGAAAAATCGGCTCGCAAAGGGCCAGATTCTCAGAATCCGGCCCTTTGCGAGCGCAATTTTTGCATTTGGGATTCATCATTCCAAATGCAAAAATCGCTATTTGCGAAATCGCATATTTGCGAGGAATTGCATTTAAGGAATCTCTATTTGAGATTCCTTAAATGCAATTCATTAACCAATTTTAAAATGCGAATTCGCAATTTTTGGCCGCTATTTACCACGAAGTCTGACTTCGTGGTAAATAGCGACAAAATAGAAAAAAGCACTTTAGTGCATTTTTCTCAGTTGCATGTTACACACACACATGTCCTTTGGACATGTGTGTGCGCAACACCTGTGTAAATTTGCATTTCAGGGGTGCTACAGGGTGTCCTTTGGACACCCCTGGCACCCTTGAAATCGCATCCTTATTTGTGATTAGCAAATTGCTAATTGCAAATAAGGAATAACTCCCCATTCATTCCTATGGGCCTGTAGGCCCATAGGAATGAATGGGAAGTTATTCCTTATTTGCGATTAGCAATTTGCTAATCGCAAATAAGGATGATGTAGGAATCGCAATGTTATGTGCCATTCCTACATGAATCCCATTTTGAAAGTCCTTAATATTGATTCTTTTATAATCGCTAATAAGGACTCGCAAAACGGGACTATGATGAATCTAGCTGTATATTCTGTCCATTCGATATTTTGTCTATTCTATATTTTGGACTCGTTATTTTGGTTTGTCTATATTTTGGAATCGATATTTTGACCATTTACCCTCGAAATGCATTGCTGGAGATGCTTCATGCTTGCGACACAACTCCAGCAATGCGTGACTTTTTCCCCAACAGATGCGTCAGAATTTCTGACGCATCTGTCAATCCTTGCATCATGGTGCGCCGTATTGTAAATACGGCGCATTGTGAGTGGCGCAAGGGTTTCTCCAAGTGGCGCAGGGAAAGTGACGCATCTCTACTGATGCATCACTTTCTTGTAAATCTTCCCCTTTGTTTTTTCCAGTCAATTTCTATAGTTTTTTTTACCTCATTCAAAGTTGAGCACATGCCCAACTACCTTAGGCAACGTGCAGCAAAGCTCCCACCGTCGACGATTGGGATTGTTGGCCACCTACCACGCACAGTGGGTGCTTGACAGCAAAGCCTGGAGTCCAGCAGGCTCTGCAAACATCTTCCCATGTGTCTGTCCAATCCCCCACTACACATGTGCAGCTAATTTCTAGCCAAGCAAAGCCCTCAACACCTTTCGGGTGTCTAAGCGAGCCACCGCGCAGGGCTTTCAGCCGTGTGCAGTGGTGGTTGGCTACATGGCCTAGACTCTACTCTGCGGCCTGTGGCTGATGTGATCTTTCCTTTTTTCTATTTTCAAAATCCCCCATCACATTTTAAAGTTAATTTTATTTGATTACATACTTTACTATTATAAACGCTCTTTCCTTTTTCTATTTTCAAAATCCCCCATCACATTTTAAAGTTTATTTTATTTGATTACATACTTTACTATTATAAACGCCTTTTCATTATATTTTATTTGGTTTGCACACATATGTTGTTTTATGTACACTCTGGTATGATTTAATAGTTAGAAATAACTTGTCATTGGTAGTGGAAGTGTTCAAATGCAGCTTCAATTTGTTCAATGGCGATTTTTGCCACTGCTCATTTCTGCATTTCAATAATCAATAATATCTACATAATGTGTAACAGAGCCGGTAAGTAAGTGAAAGTTCATATTGATTGTTGGTCTCTGTAACATTCAATAAAGGTAACAAGTTATTATCTTTAATCACAGTAAAATGCACTTTAAAATACAATGGGGTACTTTACACCAGAAAGAAGCAAGGATCACATCATGGCCAGTCACTGTCCTCATCCCCCTTGTGGGGTGCCACCCTCTGGCCAGACTCTGGGGTATATTACCAAGCAATAGCGATAATTATCGCTATTGCTTGGTTAGAGACAAAAATGTACCGCTGAGCTGCGGCGATTTTTATCGCAGATAAACCTTGGTATTACCAAGGTTTATCGCAAATGCGATAAAAAATGGCCGCAATGCATGAATATCGCTGAAAAGTCAGTGATATTCATGCATTACCGAGCTAATGCTCTTAGCCATGTTATCCACCTCCCATTGGATAACATGGCTAAGAACTGCTCAGGGCAGGTGTTAGCTTTTGGAGATATTCGGGCTTAGCGCGAATATCTCCATAAGTTGGTAATAGGAGATAGCGATGTTAGCGACTGTTTCAGGTCGCTAACATCTTGGCACGCCCACTTTGCATGTGATTAGTGATAAATATCACTGACATGCAAAGTGTGGCCCAAGATGGTCGCTATCTCCTACTAGCTGTCGCTAACTGGTTAGCGACAGCTAGGTAATAGGGAGATAATTTTATCTCCGCTTTTTTTTGGCTTTTAAAGACAAAAAAGCGGAGATAAACCCCCTTGATAATATGCCCCTCTGTGCCCTACCCCCAAAGCATGGCAAACTCCCTGCTGCAGACGGCCTTTTGCTATGCACACAAAGGGTTGGGCCCTGACAATCGAAGCTTGCCTGCAGGGCATGGCCAAATTGATGTGTCTGCATTCAATCTTCCATGGGTTTCAACACCGCCCCCCTCCCCAAATAGACAATCCCTGCTGCACATATCCTTTGCCGGTGAACAGCAGTGGGGTGGCCCAGCAACCAACCCACTAGGAGTCCAATGCCAATGCAAAAATATAGAGTGTGTATATGCCTCGTGATGAATGCAAATGTGTATATAATTATGCATAGCAGCCTTTTCTCATTTACCGAAGTGACATGGCAGATGCTTTGTTGGACCATTACAGTAAAACTAAAATAAAAATGCAAAACAAAGTGTGCAAGAGTACAGATTGAACGCGAGAAGCCCTGGCCTTTGTAAAAAAAAATTTAAAATAAATATCAGCTAAACAAATAAGTAAAGTGAAATGGAAGCAGGATGGAAACATCAGGAAGTGGGTGATGGGAATGGTTAGGAGAGTAAAATGAGAGCATACGGCAGGCATAGAAACAACAGCACAAGTGAACAAGGATACAAATAGGAGCTGTATGTAAAATTAGAGTCCAATCAAGCATGCGGTGGAAGAATTCAGCTTATCTAATCAGAACACTGTGAGACTGAAATGCTTCTAGGGGCGCAACACACTCAAAAAAGGGGGTGGGGTCATCGATTCAAAAGCAGACACTTGAAATAGCCAAAAGTCCATTCAGTCCTGATCTATGTATATGCAATGTATTGAAGCCAATAGACCTTGCCAATAGACAGCAAAAACTGACTGTTGCTGACACTTAAAAATACCAGGAAAACTCCTTTGTGGGCCCTTTTGCATAAGCATTGTCAAAGAGCATATTTTGGTGCACACAAATTACATGGTAGTGAGAGATGAATCCCTCTTCAGCCAGATCAAGAAAGGGTCCTAATGATAAGCCCTGCACTACACTTTATTGCAGTTATTTTCATAAGAAATGGCCCTTTGCTTGTGTTTCTGCATTCGAATGCCCACAAAACACTGCTGTGAAAAGATACTCTCACACCTAAAAACATGCCATACATGGATGAATCGAGAATTGTTTTGTGTATTCACTCGTACATGATGATATTTGCACACCAGGACCTATATATCGCATCGCCCTTAATATAAACTCAACTTCATAGCAACTATTACTGACTTCTTTCTACATCAATTTCTAGATTAGACTGTTTGTGTATGCACTTAACCCCTTGCGTGCTGCCGTCGGCCAACGGCCGACGGCAGCACTACCTCCCTAGTGCTGCCGTCGGCCTACGGCCGACGCAGCCCCGCCCACTCTTCAGAACGCCCGCACCGCGGCGGAAAAACTGCTGCGTTTAAGGCGTTAAACTGGGTTACATCTCAGAGTTGACACTAGCGCTAAGCAAAGGGTAGCATGTGTCGTGCGTTGCTGTGCTGTAACACACAAGCAAAAGCTTGAAAGGTATACTGATAATATGACAAAAGTCTATGGATTGGGAAACACCCTTTACAAAAAAGTTATTTCCATACAGTGCATTTACCATGCAGTATTTTCAACACATGCATTTAGCAGACATGCAATTTTTGCTGCTTTTAACCCCTTCCATGCTGTCGTCGGCCATTGGCCGACGGCAACGCTACCTCGCTGGTGCTGCCGTCGGCCAATGGCCGACGCGGCCCTACCCGTTTTGCGGAAATGCCGCACTTCCGCAAAATCGCGGACGCATGGGAGGGGTTAATATGCATGGTAAGTATAGTTAAGGTATGTGTGTGTGTGTATATGTATGTTCACTGGAAAAAAACAAGGATAATGTGATGTTATAGTTAGGTGAATATGTCAGTGGCAACATTAACATTTAGAACTAACTGAGGGGTTTGATAAAGGTAAAAGTTTTCCATAGTAGGGAATTAATTTTGGAACAGATGTTGAGTACCTTGAGGAACGTGGTTTTCTCTGAATTTTTGTATACCTTTAAACATTGTGTGGAATAAGGGTTTCCCATATATCTGCGATTGACTGGTAATGTGAACTAGGCAACTTGTGAAGTGCATGGTATTGGTTCAATGTTGTACATAAAACATGTTTGCTACATCTAAGGAAGTTGTGTCTGTGATGGCATTAATGATGCCTCATTTTATTCTGAGCTATTTTGTACTCACTTTCAAGCTTCTAATGCCATACTAGTTTATAGGGTAATTTGTACAAAAGGAACATGGATGATATCATCAGTGATGTCAAAAATGATGTTATTTGAGAGGTCATCCGTGATGTCATAAATGAGGTCATGCGACATGTCGTCCGTGATGTCATAAATTATGTCATAAGCAGTGCATGGTGGAGGTGCAAGTTATAGTTAGCTCTACTAACTATAACTGGTAAATTTCTGTGTTTTATTCAGTTCAAATTGCTCATGTTGTCACTGTCATATTCTCCTAACTATAACATCACTTTAACCTTTTTCAGTGAAAAAGAAAGACAGAAAATAAATATATAGTTATATATATATATATATATACATATATATATATATATATATATGTATATATATATATATATATATCTTTTCTCCTTTGGCCCAGGTTCAGGTTATGTCGGGCGCTCTCCGACGGTGCAAACGAGCCACGGCAGAGCCCAGCCGTTAAAAATGCATTCCTGTTTTTCTCCGTGGAGAATTTTGCTCGTGCACTCCAGAGTCAATATTTCACAAACAGCGATTACTCCCAAATCAGTGGTTTAGATTTCTTTAATCATAACAGCTCAGCCAGCAGCAACTCTACGCGTTTCAGTCTTAACCAAGACCTTGCTCACGAGACTGACATGGAACCACAATTTTTTCGTGACATTTTTAAAAAAACATTAACAGTTTCATGTGACATCACATCCTGTTTATCCTCCCTGTGCATTATGGTACTTGTAGTTATTCCTGGAAGGGACGCATTAATACACAATTTTTCACAGTTTATCACACAATTTGACTTAGTGGTTAAAGATAGTTTCAGCGGTGAATTACAATTAACTTTGGTTTGATCGCGATCTCTATAGATTTACCCATTGTAGAGGTACACTTGTCATCCCTCATTTGGTTATTTGGCACACGCCATCTAGTGGTTTCAAATAACGCTCACCGCAAATTGACACATTCTCTCACCCTCCAGTGGGTGTATCACACATTTTAGTCAAGTTCCAATTTGGATCAGATACAATGGGGGAATTTTTTCTCATTCTATTTTTACCCTCTAGTGGGTGTATAGTTAAGACAGACCCCATTGGTTATTCCACCCAAATGCGTTCCCTTTCTTATTCCCAGCCCTTGTTTAATTTATCATTCCGTGTCCACCGTAATCCAAAGAGTGAATTAAATTTAAAAAAAGGTGAATTAAAAAACATGATACAGTTCTGTAAGAAAAGTCCAGTATTTGCCCTCAACATTTTTTCAGTTATCAGTTTGTTAAAGATGATAATGTAACTCCTCGTCCTGGTTCAGCCCATACGGGGTTAAGGTGCGTTAAAATATGTGGGCAGCAACAAATGCGAGCTGAAGAAACGCATCTTGGAGCATGTCAGAGCTACCATCAACACAGATAGAGCCAACGCAATAGCCAAACATATGGAGAAAGAACACTCGAGTAATTGGAAAGAACTAAAATTTTATGCTGTGGAATTGGTTGGGATGCACCCCAGAGGGGGGGATCGTGAAAAAATCCTCAGGCAGAAGGAATCAAAGCATATCATTAACTTTCGCACCTTAACCCCGTATGGGCTGAACCAGGACGAGGAGTTACATTATCATCTTTAACAAACTGATAACTGAAAAAATGTTGAGGGCAAATACTGGACTTTTCTTACAGAACTGTATCATGTTTTTTAATTCACCTTTTTTTTAATTTAATTCACTCTTTGGATTACGGTGGACACGGAATGATAAATTAAACAAGGGCTGGGAATAAGAAAGGGAACGCATTTGGGTGGAATAACCAATGGGGTCTGTCTTAACTATACACCCACTAGAGGGTAAAAATAGAATGAGAAAAAATTCCCCCATTGTATCTGATCCAAATTGGAACTTGACTAAAATGTGTGATACACCCACTGGAGGGTGAGAGAATGTGTCAATTTGCGGTGAGCGTTATTTGAAACCACTAGATGGCGTGTGCCAAATAACCAAATGAGGGATGACAAGTGTACCTCTACAATGGGTAAATCTATAGAGATCGCGATCAAACCAAAGTTAATTGTAATTCACCGCTGAAACTATCTTTAACCACTAAGTCAAATTGTGTGATAAACTGTGAAAAATTGTGTATTAATGCGTCCCTTCCAGGAATAACTACAAGTACCATAATGCACAGGGAGGATAAACAGGATGTGATGTCACATGAAACTGTTAATGTTTTTTTAAAAATGTCACGAAAAAATTGTGGTTCCATGTCAGTCTCGTGAGCAAGGTCTTGGTTAAGACTGAAACGCGTAGAGTTGCTGCTGGCTGAGCTGTTATGATTAAAGAAATCTAAACCACTGATTTGGGAGTAATCGCTGTTTGTGAAATATTGACTCTGGAGTGCACGAGCAAAATTCTCCACGGAGAAAAACAGGAATGCATATATATATATATATATATATATATATATATTTATAGATAGATAGATAGATAGATAGATAGATAGATAGATAGATAGATAGATAGACAGGTAGATAGACAGGTAGACAGACAGACAGACAGACAGACAGAGAGATAGATAGATAGATAGATAGATAGATAGATAGATAGATAGATAGATAGATAGATAGATAGATAGATAGATAGATAGATAGATAGATAGATAGATAGATAGATAGATAGATAGATAGATAGATAGATAGATAGATAGATAGATAGATAGATAAATAGATAGATAGATTTCACTTGCCCTATTTCGTAAAGGAATACTTTGTAAACAAATGTGTGGTAAAGGCATGTGAGTTAAAAGCATGTGTTATAATGTCGTACAATCCTGTAGATTCGTTAAACAGCACCTGAAGCTCCACCAGAGGTGCAAAGTCCAAAAGGGCAACAATGACAACTGCTGTAATAAAGATAATATAATGCAGATGAAACTGCATGCATGTACCATTACTACAACACAGAAGCAATTCCAGTTGATCTACTGGCAAGCAACTAAACTGATGTATGTATGTTTACACGACAGACAGCACTCAGAGCCCTAACTTACACTTCAGCAGGAATTTCGAAATTAAGCAGAAATGTAGTTACCACTAAGGCCCTGATTACAAGTCAGTCGGTGTTTTCTGACCCCTGCCTAAACCCTTGTTTGTATAGGTGTCGATACTGAGAGTTAGCTGGTATTTACCATGTCCAGTAAATTGCCAGGCGAGGTAAATATCTCATCCTTTGTTACATTTCATCAGATCAAACCTGTCGGAATTTACCAGGGAAAATGTGTACAGTATTTACTGTTCCATGTGGGTTTGAGTGCAGTGCAGTACAGTGTGCATGTTATTCATTAGAAACTCCTAATAGATACTATTTATCCCATCTGATAAATGATGTACTACAGGATATTGTGATTTATCTGGTGAAATAATAAGCCCCTGCATTCTGACAAAGTCAAAATCAGGGCCTTGGCGTCAACAAATCTGCATACATAACATTTGGCAGCATTATCTGTTAGCTTGATCACACTTACACTTACTACACTATGCCATATGCAATAAAAGGGCATGTGCTAATCTGCTATTCAACGTCACCTCAAAAGTGACAGAAATATCCTAAAACTATGAACCTGCAACCACCATTGTCTTTAAAAAAAACGCTGAGAGCCCAAATGACATGCACAAACACACTGCCAATAGAAAATAACACTACTACTGGTGCTTTACATGTTTTCATGTCAAACTGTGACATTTTGTAAGCTTGCAAGTGATCATGAAGTGAACTACCTTTAGACTGAGGCCAGCATACCCCTTTGAAGCACTGAGGAGGTTTGACAAAATGCATAAGTAGTATAGCACTGCAACAGGCAGGATGGTATCCTGCCATAGGTCTTCCTGAGTGTCACAAAGCACATGTCAAATCACCTGCAGTATTAGCACATGTTCTACTTACAATTATAGCGTATAGTTTAGAACAACAGCAAAAACAACACTACACCAGTAACAACAATACAGCACTATCGCTACAGCCACATCAATCTATTCCAACTCCAAAAAAAACTTAATTCCCTCGATACAACACTGAAGAAGTAATAATGCTTCTGCAGTATTAAAAACTACAACAGTACAACAATAAAGGTACAGCACTTATATTACTGGTACTTGACAGAAGGAACAAGATCAACACAGAATAAAACTAAGACTAAAAGAGGAACAATTCAAATCCCATGAAACAACAGACGACAACTTCAGAACACACATCCAAAACAATAACATTGCAACAGTTTAACACAATTGTGACACTAAAATTACAACTCCACAATAACAATCTATCACTAATCTTACCCCATTGGCACTGCACCACCACAACTACAATATTAGAACTACTTAATTGCAACTGAAGTACAATACACCACCACTACAAGACTACAAACTATAGTTAGCTTTAACACTATTTACAACACCAAAAAAGCACTACAATTACATGAGTGCAATTAAAACACTATGT
Organism: Lissotriton helveticus; assembly: GCF_964261635.1. Lineage (NCBI taxonomy): Eukaryota > Metazoa > Chordata > Amphibia > Caudata > Salamandridae > Lissotriton > Lissotriton helveticus. Next base: position 1,174,736,001 of record NC_136059.1, read on the forward strand.
TAAAATCACACCCCCCATCATGATTCTCCAAACACACTACTATAATTCTAACACTACAAGATTACCAGAGTAACCCGGCTACAACACTACATGCATAAGTGCGTCATTTGTGCTGGTGTTTGCCAGAGCTTGACACGGTAATTATTCCTTAACACCGCACATATTTATGGCAGTCCACCAGATGTTGAAGCTATTTGTCTACTTTTAAACAGCAAATGGTTTAATAATGCAATAAATATTTTAAAACATAGTATTACCTGTGCGTCCTGACCATTCTAACAGTCATGGATGGGCAAGAATAATCCAAATTATCATATTTGATGTAATGTGATCAGAAATCTGTGGTATTTGGTAGCATGTGCAAGGACATGGGAAGTGAAGGTGGTAGAGACCCTGGGAAAATCTTAGACCTTGGCACTGTAACACTGCATGATTTTTACATGACTGCTACAATGAAAAGCAGGATTCCCTGATATTTAATTTTTAGCTCCTAACATTAGATACACAATCCACAGCAAAGGCTTACTTTGATGAAATTTAAGTACAGCATTCGTCATCTATTCAGCGGAAAAGAGAACATCAATAACGATGAAATATGATATAAGAGACATCCAAGCGAAGCACAGAAAACTCAAACCTAAAATGCAAACTTATACAGTTGAGTTGATGCTGAGTACCAAAGGAGAGTGTGCTCTTTGAAACTGTAGAATAACTACCCCTTTCATAAATCAGCAACAGGAAGTGAGAAACATTGGGGAAGATTCACAGAACTAATCTGAGATAAAATCCTAAACTTACTACTTTTGGTATTCACAGAAGGCATTTAGTAGTAGTAAAGTTCTGACTCCTAACTTTACTACTACTAAATGCCTTTTGTGAAAACCGAAAGTCGTAAAGTTAGGATGTTATCTCAGTTTAGTAGTAGTAAAGTTAGGAATCATTTTTACTGCTACTAAATGCCTTCTGTGAATACCAAAAGTAGTAAATTTAGGATTTTATCTCAGTTTAGTAGTAGTAAAGTTAGGAGTCCTGACTTTACTACTACTAAATGCCTTCGGTGAATACCAAAAGTGGTAAGTTTAGGATTTTATCTCAGATTAGTTCTGTGAATCGGCCCCACTATTTTTAGGTAAAGAATGTCATATTCATGTGAGATTATTACATTTTTCAAACTAGGAATATGACAGTAGACCAAAGAAAGAACTCTCCTGCACCAACCGCCTCCTGCATACCCTCTTGGGTGATTAGCTGCACTATACAAATCTACTGACTGATTGACTGAACAACAGATGACGTTAAAGAGACACTGTTATCTCTCTGTGCTTGACTGACTCAGAATGCTTTGCTAGAAGACCTAGTATAGCACTTTTGTAAACTTACACCAACCCTCCTAATCACTGTGGGCTTAGCAGGATTCTGATATCAGAAGCTGGTTTCTTGTTTCATACTGCCGCACACCTTGCAGCTTCGCAAGATCTTTCTAGAAACAAACTGCCTTGAACCATGAGAAGAACACAACCTTTCTTTGCTGACATGTCAAAACAATTGGTGATCTCCGTTGTAGGGACACACTATTGTGAAATGTAACTAAAGCCTTCAACCTCCCTTACTGACTAGCGTTGCATTTCCCCTAACCTCCATTCACCTTATTGGTAGGGCAGAATCTTCATTTTACTCTCCTAACATGGAAGGAAGGGATTTTGTCTATCAAGGTAGCAGCCTAGATTGCTAATCTCAATCATTACACTGGGAACTGATGCAAATCGGCAATAAACTCGAGATACCCTAGGCTGTGGGAGAAAAACAGTAGTACTTGCAGGTCATGACATCAGCAAACTTCAAAATTCAAAAACAGTCATGGTAAAGGAGGAGTGAGAGAGCATGTAAACACCTCAAATGAAATGTATAGCTTACACATAACATGCCAAACTGATGGCATTCAGAATTTCTTACTATACAGTATTATGTAAACGTCTTATTAATTTGTATAAATCAGATATTTTGGATAATTGGGTTTAGCTAATTAATGACATGCCTGAATCGTGACTAATGCATTTTAGTTACAGTTCATGGCTAGATCACCATATAAACACATACAAGTTAATTTATTAACACCTTAGGAGCTTGTAAATATACCTCCCCAGTGCTGCGCTGTCCATTATCCAGTGCTGAATTGGACGTCCAACGGTCGCACGCAGCACTGGGGAGGTAGTGCCCGTGACGACCGTTGGCCGACGGCAGCACTTAAAGGGTTAAGGGGCAGATGTATGACCCTTCCAAATTGCGACTCGCAAAATGTATTGTTTTGCGACTCGTAATTTGCAACTCGCAAACTGGTATTTACAACAGTATCTCAGACACTGTTTGCGATTCCCAATTCAGTAGCAAATTGCCTGCCTCATTAATATTCACAAGGCATGTGCAAGTAGCATCCACATTGGGAATGGCTGGAACTCCCAGGGATGATGGCCAGATTGGGTCACCAGATCACCATATCTGTGACTGCTTTTTAAATAAAGCAGTTTTCTTTTTAAATGCAGCCTTAAAGGAAAATGGGATGCATTGAAAAAAGAAATATGAAACATTTCTGTTTCATTTTTTAAGAGCAGGTGGTGGTCTGTGCGACCACTGCCTGCTCTTAAAAAATATTTTCTCTGGGGATCCCATCCCATTTGTGAGTGGCTTACCGCCCTTTTGAAATGGGTGGTAAACTGCGAGTGTTTTGCAACTGCAAAACATTCGTACATTGAAGTATGACTCGCTATTAGGAAGGGACACCCTAGGCACGGCCCTTCCTAATAGCGAGTTGGAAACCCTATTTTGCGAGTCGCTAATAGGTTACCGACTGGCAAAAAAGGGTTTGTACATACTGCAGACCTATTTTGAGTTGGCAAACGGCGATTTTCCATTTGTGACAGCAAAAAATGATCGTACATCTGGCCCTAGGTGAGCAAATAATTTCCAAATTATACAATACTTGGAACTTTATTCTAAGCATTAAGAGTGATGAATTTGTTATATGATTATATCCCAGTGGACCCTCTGTAATAAATGCCTCCTGACATATTGCTGCACTTGCATTATCAGTTGCTAGTGCACTGTATGCTCAAATCCTGGATAATTTGCAATATCCATTAATTCGGGGCAGTTCCTTTAATGCACAAGACCTGTCTAAATTAGGATATGTGCAAATCCTGATCAATGGTGTGATTCAGAGTTTGAAGGGATGGACACTGCTTGAACTTCGAGAGAGTGCTAAATTGGGATAAGAATGTTCTAGCGGAATTGTCCTTCGAATTATGCATCGCTTCCAGACCTTTAGTGTCAGTTCTACATTTAAGCAAAACGTCGTGAATTGGCAAGCCTATTTATTGGGTAACATGCTACTGCTGAAGTCTACAATATCCATCCATTCAGTCCTGATTAATGAAAGTATGCACATATCCTAAAAGTGTTTTTTTCAGAACTAATGATTACGTCATATTTTTATTTATTTTTATTCAGCATACTAGTCACCTTGCAGTGACCCCAGGGCACTTTTGGGCAAGGACACATTTGTGAGAAGTGGGTTTCAGTTGTAGAAGCAATATGAGGAAACAGGAAATCATCTGTAGGGGTTCGGGCGGAATATTCCATTCCGTGAATTTGGTGGAATTTTGGGACTCCGCGCTACTCTTGTAGTGTGGAATTCCGGCCAAATTCCACCAGTGGCCGTGTGACAGAATTTATTTCTCAGGTGTGGCTTCATATTGGTAAGATGACTAGCGTGGGTGTGAATTGGCATCCCCTATCTCGATTTATGGTCTCTAGGAGGACATCGAGGAGATTTCTCTAATGCAGGCGGTCGCGACCGTTCGCCATCAGAAGGCTTCCATTCGAGCAGAAATTCTACTTGAGTAGAAGCTAAATAAACTTGAGTAGCTGCATCCCAGCAGACCGCATGGTGCCATTAATGCAGATTCTTGAGCACTGAATGTGCTACAGACTCTAAATCATAAGAGCGAGCAGCGCAACATCCCCCTTTCTGCCCTTTGGCAAAACTCTGTTGAAGCTCACAGAGTTTTTATATAACTCTGCGGAATTCTGCAGAGCCAAAGCACAAGTTCTGCCCACCCTAAATCATCTGCCAGGGAAGGGGTACACAGATACACCAACTGTCAAATATGTCTCCAAAGAGGTGGCAACCCCTCATGAGGAGTGAACATCCTGAAAGACTATGGGGTCCATTAGGATGGCGGGCGGGCTTTGCCTGCCCGCCATCCTCGTGCTAAAAGGGACCGCCCGCCTTAAGGGTGGGGGTCCCGTCCCCAGCATTAGGATGCACCCGCCCCAGTGGCGGGTGCATCCTGCATTCCTACTATTGTGGCGGGTGGTGCACTCAGCACCGCCCGCCACAATGGCAGGAAAGCATGCTGTGCACTTCCGTGCACAGCATGGCAGGCACGGCGCGGTGCCTGCCATGCTGAGCATGGAACTGCTGGGGGGTACCATAGGTACCCTCCACCCCCCCGGAGTCCCTGGGGACCCGCAATGGGGCCCCACAGGGCTTCTCCGCATGCCTTTCCGTGGCGGCATTCCCACCACGGAAAGGCATTCCCAAATGCCCATCATAATATGGCTGGCGGTGTCTGATAGACACCGCCACCATGTTAATCTATTACTGCCGCGGTCGCAAGGCGACCGCGGTGGTAAAGCGGCGGACGGTCTTTCCGTCCGCCGCTGTCCCCTCCACCATCCTAATCTGGCGGAGGGGAAACCGAGAGTGGTTGTTGACTACCACAAGTCTAGTTTTAAACTAGGGTATAACAGCAAATCCACCCTGCTTGAAATAGGGAATCTGTTCTTGAAGATAAGGGCCAAAGTCATTCAGTCAGTGTCATACTGCTCGGTTTATCAGAGGCTTTCAACATTGTTGATTGTCATCTCTGCTTTACCTCTACTCACAGTGAGTCTGGCTCACTGTTAGACATGGCATCCTTTGTGTGGTTTCCACTGACTTTTTGCCTTCTGACCACCGGTTTTGCTTGCTTTGTTGTTGCTGGCTTTAGGACTATGGGCACTTTACCACTGCTAACCAGTGCTAAAATGCATGTGCTCTCAACTTTAAAGATGGCAAAATTGGCTTTTCCACAATTGGCATATTTAATTTATCTGTAGGTTCCTAGTAAAGAGCACTACATGCGCTGAGGGCCTGCAAATTAAAATGCTACAAGTTGGCCTGCAGCACTGATTGAGCCACCCACTCAAGTAGCCCTTTAAACATGTCTCAGGTCAGCCATTGAAGAGCATGTGTGTGCAGTTTTAAACTGCAATGTCGACCTGATAAGTTAACCCTCTTGCTAGGCTCAAACATTCCTTTTTAACACAAAATAAGCCACCTCCAAGGTGTTACATGTCCTGGCAGTAAAAAACTCTTAAATTTGTTTTTCACAATTGCAAGGCATATTTCTCCCATAGGTTAACATTGGGAGAACCTTATAACAACTTATAAGTGTACGTTCCAATTGGAAAGAGATGGGACTCCCACATTTCATATCTGGTATCACACTTTAAAATGATACCTCAGTATTAAGTTATATTTTAAATTCCAATTCTGAAAATGCCTCATTTAGAAAGTTGGCATTTTCTAACTTTAGAAAAACCAAAGGTGGTGATGGACGGAGCGTTGACAATACAAACACTCACCCCAGTAAACTGATCTGGGTTTAATCCATCACCGTTCTTTAGCTCACTCCGCCACCCCAGTTCAGACATGGCCATATGCAAATCAGTCTGACCCTGTGCCTCATGGGAACAGTCCAGCCCGAACTGCCAAGCCATGTCTTCCCTGGACCGGAATCAAGCTTCCCAGGACCGGTTTCTGGCATTACAGCCGTCTTCAGCCGGGCTTGCTTGACTCCAGTGGCAAAGTGAGCAAGAGACTCACGTCTGAGCATACCCTGCCAACTTAGGGCGAACAAAGAAAAACCAAAGGTGGTGATGGACGGAGCGTTGACAATACAAACACTCACCCCCAGTCAACTGATCTGGGTTTAATCCATCACCGTTCTTTAGCTCACTCCGCCACCCCAGTTCAGACATGGCCATATGCAAATCAGTCTGACCCTGTGCCTCATGGGAACAGTCCAGCCCGAACTGCCAAGCCATGTCTTCCCTGGACCGGAATCAAGCTTCCCAGGACCGGTTTCTGACATTACAGCCATACTTACTTTAGCCATTTGGTGCCTTCTGCCTGTATCTGAATACACATCTGGGGTGGGTAGCAGCCGGGCTTTTGCATTCCCTCGAGACATCCACACACAAAGGGGGCTTAGGTGTGACTGGTGAGCTATCCACATCCTGATGGAGGGCAGAATAGGAGGGAGGAGCCGACACTTACACCTGAAAGGGATGTGTCCTATCCCCACACAAAGGGCTGCATACCCCCTGTAGTGAGTCTGGAGCCAGGGCAAGAAGGGCAGAGACTAAGTGCAATTGAAAGGCCTCTCTTTGAAGTCTCCCCCACTTCAAAGATACAACTAAGTATATGTACTGGACCACTGACACCACCAATCCAGTACACTTCTGCAGGGATGTGGAATTCCTATAGCCCGACGCCCAGGACATGTTGTTTGGGGTCAAGGGCAACAAGTTTTTATGTACATTTTGTCCTTGGGACAAGTAGGCCCAACCCTCTGCAGCACAAACCCTTTGGCTGCCAGTTTGCAGTACCACATTATGGATCAGGGAAGGTGACTATCTGCAGTTAAGGTAATATTTTTGCCCATATGTTACTGCTGTTCAAACTTGTACTTATGGTTCATTAATTGAAAGCCTTTATTATTAGGGTGAGCGCTCTAATTAAATGTTGTAAGCGCCGACTACACCGCTGACAGTGGTTCCAGTACAAAAATGTTTGCACATGTTTTCAAAGTTTAGCAAAATAATGCTATGTATAATGCTCCCGGCAGGCTCTCTGATTTGATGCAAATATATGCAAAAGCCTGAAAACAAGATTGATGATTCTTTGCTTTCAAAATAAAATGTTCATAAAAAAATGAAAGCAGGAAAAAAAAATGTAGCTAAACTACTGTAAAGTTTCAGGTAGCCTTTCTTTGCATCATCATTTAGTAACATGTGTTGATGCATGCTAGTGTTTCCCAAAAATATTCAAAACGGAAAAACAGTGTAACTAGTTTCAATACGATTAAGGGAAACAAAAACAAACAAGCATTGGCAAAGCCAGTGGGTCTGAAATTAGTGGTCAGTTTTTTAGTTATGTCAATGTGTGACTTGTCTATGCATAGTTTTTGTAAAACCTTATTGGGGTGCGAGCTGCTAGGCCCTCACCATTATAACAAACATTGGCAAAAGCAAAAATAGTTTTTTGGTCTCAAAAAGCACACACTGCCACAGTAGTTACTAGCAATGAACAAAAATACTTTGTGTGCCGATATGCTCCTTGTGAAAGAACAGAATCCTGTCAACTCACAGTGAAGCCAGCCAAAACAGAACTTTAAGAAACACAAAAGGTCACGGTCAACGCCAGACCATATTAGGGGCCCAATTATTAAATAGAGTCTCAAAAGTGCACCCAAGATACATGTCCTTGCACTAAGGGTAGTTATGCGGCTTTCGTGAATTCCCAAGAATTTACAGAAGTAGGACAATAAATAGAACTCCTAGAAAATTATTTGTGAACTGCATTTTTGTATGGGCAAATATGCATGTGTAGATTTGCTCATGCAAAAATCTGAGTGTTTGCAAGTTCACTTTCCTTTCTAACCACTTTTTTCCTAACCCTGGAAGAAGGTTTACGTCTACCATTGTCAGGAGTAAATTTCCAAGATTTCTCTGTATGGGAATAAATTAGAGAAGAGTTTTTGATACCTTTAAAACATGCAAGTTAGTAGGTTTGCACCGACTCAAAAGGGCACTCTGACCCTGGAACTATTGCTTACCACTACCTTCAGCCCCAGTATGTACATCTGCGGAAACGTGGCAACATAAGGGGATTGCAAGTATTCAAACACTACTATGGTATGAACCCTGGCATAATCAAGGAGGCTATATCAGAACTCTAATATAATGAGATTGTGGTCATAATTTGGCACCAAGTGGGCAAGTGGAGTTTGTTACAGGACAAGTAGATTTATGAAGCAACCTGCCCCATGGACATGTAGATATTTTATTAAATTCCACACCCCTGCTTCTGGACCTATGGATACTCTGCCAGGAAGAAGGGCTGCTGTGCTGCTAAAGGACTGATACTCTGCTGGACTGCTGCTCTGGAAAAACTACTTTTGTGTTGGGCTGCCCTGCCTGCTGCCATCCTTGCCTGGGTGAGAAGGATAGGACTCACACAACTCGATCCCAGAGTTGCTCAAAGGACATTCCTGCTTGACTCCTGTTGGAAGTCTCAGGAACACCAAAGACTTCACATCACTCCACACCCAGCACATGGATACTGTAATCTGAGAGACCTGCCCTGTAAAGTGGTGCAAATCCAGTCTTGGGCCCCTGGAAGTGGGTTTAAAGTGCTGCAACTGCGAAAACTCATGAATCGCTGTATTTCCACGACTCAGAACTGGGGCATCTCCCTCGACGCCGGTGCATCACCACAGCTGCCCGGATCGAGGACATCGCCGGCTGCACGGCTCGATGACAACACATTGCCTACATCAGAAGGGTTCGAGGACGATGCATCTCTTATTTGCGTGAGTCCAAAATGATGCATCGCCTACATCCTAAGGATTAATACATGGCCTCCGACTGCTCCTCGCATCTCGCCGTCACCCCGAAGTAAGGTACTGTTTTCAGGGTGTCAAGGTTGGTCCCTGTATCTGACATGCGCTCTATCGGGGTCAGCATGAACTTTTAGTTTTGACCCAGTCTAATGCGACCAGATAGCCCCGGTTGGCGCTTTATGCTTTAAAGCACTATATTTCAAGATATTCTTTAAAAATTCATAACTCCGTTTTCTAGTCATTGGAATGTTATCATGTTGGTCTTGCTTTGTTTTATAATTTAAGTTCTACTTTTCAAATTGGTCGTGGTGTCTTTTTGTGTGGTGTTTTCACTGTTTTACCGTTTGAAGTGTTGCACAAATACTTCACACATTGCCTCTTAAGTTAAGCCTGACTGACTGCTCTATGCCAAGCTACCAGAGGGTGAGCACAGGTTAATTTAGGGTGTGTATCTAACTTACCCAAACTAAGATTCTGGGTCCCTCTTGAACAGGGTGCATCCCTCTGCCAATCACAACCCCAATTTCTAATTCCATCTCATACTCTCCACTGCCACAGCTGAAATCCTTCTTCCCCAGCCAATCACAAATAAAAATGGGCCATTCTTTAGCAAGAGCCAGTCCTTTGACCGGTGAGTCACCCAGACTCGTAATTATTTCCTGCATTTTTAAGTGTGTACCTCAGGCCACAGCTGGAGCCAGTGTCTCAGAAAGCATACAGACCAGTTGGTTAAAATATGTTGCTACCATGTTTTCCTGCTAATGTATCACAATCCATTCCTTAAATTTCATTCATACAGCATTCTTGGTCAGAAGCAGTCATTCTTTCTAGGATGGATTATGTCATTACCCCAGACCTCAATCACCCCAAAGCCCTGATTAGCAAACTGCAAACCATCAAAACAATTCTGCTAACATTGGGGCCGATTAGGATGGCGGACGGACTTGCGTCCGTCCGCCACCCCAGAGGTGGAGGGACCGTCCGCAGGGGCAGCGGCGGTCCCTCCGTGCAAATTAGGATGTGACCGCCACCCTGGCGGTCACATCCTGTATGTTTTAACATTGCGGCGGGTGCTGCTTGAAGCAGCACCCGCCGCAATGTTAAAACTGCATGTGTTACATTTACATGCACAAAGCGGCAGGCACCGCTCGGTGCCTGCCGCTTTGAGCATGTAAATGTTGGGGGGACCATAGGTACCCCCCATGTGCACCCCCCACCCCCCGACACCCTGGGGGCCCGCAACGGGCCCCCAAAAGCCAAAGTCCACATGCTTTTCCACGGCGGAAAAGCCGCCGCGGAAAAGCATGTGTTTGTGCAATTCCTAATTTGGCTGACGGTGTCTTGCAGACACCGTCACCAAATTGCCCTCCTCACACCGCGGATCAGCGGTGGACGGACCTGCCGTCCGCCGCTGGTCCAACCGCACTCCCACCGCCATCCTGATCTGGCGGTGGGTCTTCTATGTCACTGCGGCGGATAATCCGCATACTCCGGGCCGGCGGTGGCTTCCGCCGGCCTGGAGTATGCGGATTATCCGCAATCATAATGAGGCCCATTGTCTTTAATCTGAAATCACATGATCACACCACTTTAGCTTAAAGAAGCTCAACTAGCCCATGCAGATGCAAATATAAAATGTTTATTCTTTGAATCGCTCACAGAGCCCTTCACATTAAACACCCATCATGACTTTGGACCCTGGAATGTGAAACATAAAATGTCCAGACAACTCATACCCCACATCACCCTTTGGAAGTCCCAAGATATCACTACTACAAGAGATGAATGGACTCTTCACATGATCTTCTTTACTTATAAAGGAGTCATTAGATCTATTGGTTCAATTGTTTTTCTTATTACCTACTACATAATTCTCATTAACCTCCCCCTCTACACTCAGGGGACTATTTACTAAAACTTCGCACAATGCAGCACTGCAAGTCACCTTGCTGTGCTGCACTCTGTTACAGGGAAAGCGCAGGATTGCACCGTATTCAAGTCAACAGTCAATTCCTGTCTTTTCCTCCACACTGGCACCCTTTTGGCAGGTTAGCAACAACGCAGGCACCTTTGCACCATGTTACAAGGGTGCCTGCGTTGCATGCAGGATTGTTTTTCTGCCTGCACAAAAACAGTCCTGGCAGGCATATTCCTCTATCTTTGTGTACTGCAGAATGCAGAGCACATAGAAAGAGGAAGTAACAAGGAGGGGTCACTGACAGAATATCGACAGGCAAAATATCGACCTATAGAAAAATTGACGCTGGAATATCGAAGGCAAGAATATCGACATCCTATCTACAACATGGTAAGTACAAAAATATTGTAACCAAAATATCAAAGTTAAAAATATCGTAATTAAAAATATCGGGGGGGGGGGTTTGTAATAAAAGAAAGTGTAAAATAAAGTAAATAATACTTATAAACCAAATAAACATAGTTAAAAATATTTAATGATTTTTTAAATTTATAAATAATACATATACAATAATATAACATTAATTAAACATACACATAAAATATATAATATATACTTACTTATTAATACGTTTTAATATTTATTTTAATAACTTATACATTATTGAAAAATATTATAAATTACAAATACATTTACACACATAAAACAATAATATAAATAAAAAGTAAATAATTGTCTTTAATACATTAAAAAAATTCAATATACTTTCAATATTTTTAACATTTATAATATTCTACATTATCAAAAATAATAATAAAAATATTAAATAGCTAAATAAATAAAACTACTATTCAAAGTCCAAAACAAACTACAGTAATGATAACATTGGATAGCGTAACACTTAAAATTATTATTCCAACTCCAGAAAATGCAACAGTAGGGATAGCGTTGGATAGCATAGGGGTAGAAATTACTATTTCAACTCCAGAGAGTGAAACAGTAGGGAAAACGTTGGATAGCGTAGGGGGTAAATATTACTATTCCAACTCCAGAAGGTGCTACAGTAGGGAAAGCGTTGGATAGCGTAGGGGTAAAAATTACTATTCCAACTCCAGAGGGGGCAACAGTAGGGAAAGCGTTGGATAGCGTAGGGGTAAAAATTACTATACCAACTCCAGAGGGTGCAACAGTAGGGAAAGCATTGGATAGCGTAGTGGTAAAAATTACTATTCCAACTCCAAAGGGTGCTACAGTAGGGAAAGCGTTGGATAGCATAGGGGTAAAAATTACTATTCCAATTCCAGAAGGGACAACAGTAGGGAAAGCGTTGGACAGCGTAGGGGTAAAAATTACTACTCCAACTCCAGAGAGTGAAACAGTAGGGAAAGCGTTGGATATATTAGAGGTAAAAATTACTATTCCAACTCCAGAGGGTGCAACAGTAGGGAAAGCGTTGGATAGCATAAGGGTAAAAATTACTATTCCAACCCCAGAGAGTGAAACAGTAGGGAAAGAGTTGGATAGCGTAGGGGTAGAAATTACTATTCCAACTCCAGAAGGTGCAACAGTAGAGAAAGCGTTGGATAGCATAGGGGTAAAAATAATTATTCCAACTCCAGAGGGTGCAACAGTAGGGAAAGCGTTGGATAGCGTAGGGGTAAAAATTGCTATTCCAAGTCCAGATGGTGCAACAGTAGGGAAAGCGTTGGATAGCGTAGAGGTAAAAATTACTATTCCAACTCCAGAGAGTGAAACAGTAGGGAAAAGGTTGGATAGCGTAGAATTTTAATATAACGTACTTATAAATAATGTTTGCATTTAAAATAGTAAATAATTTAATTTTTAAATGACTCTACATCATTTACAAATACCCATTAATAATTATTAAAAACATAATTACAATTTAACAATTAACTAACAATAAATTAACAATAAATACCCCAAAAAATAATTAATACATATTAGTCACCAAATAATAAATATTGAACAATAAAATATTTTCCATTACGAAAACAATATTAATTATTTAAAATTAATTCTCAATTAAAAAATATTAAAAAATAAAATTATTTTTCATGCCAAATAATACTTTTTATGAAACATTGATTACCAATTAATTAAAAATAATTTCCAATGAATACAAATTAATTGCCAATTTAAAAAATTGTTTACCAATTAAAACCATTAATTACCAATTAAAAGAATTAATTATCAATTAAAATAAGTAATTGCCAATTAATAATTAAAAATAAAATAATTATCAATACCAAAAAAATGAATCATTAAAAAATTACAATTCCCACCCAATTCCCCTATAAACCCACAACCCGCTACAGAAATAAACACAAAAATAATTCAAATGTATTTATAATTCCTAAAAACTAATAATTAATTTAGTATATTTAAATTACTACCCACCCTATTCCCATATAAACCCACAACCCACTCCGGTACTAAAACATAACATTTACTTAAAAATAACATTATTAATATATAAAAATAGTACACATATAATTTAAAACAAGTAAAATACTTAACAAAAAACCTATTACACATACATAATAAATTACATAACAATAATACAAATATCGATATTAGTAACTTCGATATTATTAACTTCGATAATACTTACATCGATATAAAAAAAATCGATATTACTTACCTTAAGGTCGATATTCTGTCCAACGATATTTTTGACCTTGATATTCTGTACCTTCGATATTTCCAACACGATATTTTTGCAGGTCGATTTTTAAAACTCGATATTCAGACTGTGCACCAACAAGGAGAAACAAAGATATTTCTCCTTGCTATGCTTCTCCTGGGAAGGTTTATCTTTTTGGCTTATTCTCAGAATGATCAATTCTGGCAAATCTGAGGATGCGTCAAAAACCTTGGAAGTTGCGTGAGAACACCATCGCAATGCCCATGAAATGCTTTCCTAGGGAAGAGTAAGGCAATGCAGCAATTTGTGCTACTTTGCCTAGCTCCAGATTTATGGAGCCACTCAGGCCCATGCAAAGTGGCCTTACATGACTTCACAAATCTGACTTACGGTTTGCATCGCTCTTGCACCACATTGTGTGGTTGCAAGAGTGACGCAAACCAGCATGTAAATAGGCCCCATAGTCTTTGTACATCTCCTCCACAGTCCTCCATTTCCTTTCTATGTGATCTGGAGAGGAGGCCTCTTCCTTCTTCAACAAATTATGAATGTACAATAAAGATATACAAATAATTACAGGTTAACCCTATTGACAAACGCTGTGCCCTCATATTGTCTGAGCAAAGTTATAGCTCTTTCTTCTGTCAATGCTTATGCATCAATTACTATACTCCAAAAGTGTTTCTGGGTGGACATTGAAAATATGAGCTGACCCCACTGTCCTCACAGTTAACAAAGAAATTCCATTCTTCCCTATCTGGCTTCAGTCACAACAGCACAGAGTTGGTTCATCTCAGTTCCATCACCTAGGCATTACCGAAGTTTTTTCTGGGGCCTGGTCAACAAGTTGTAGCGAGTCCTTCATAGAACAAGTACTTGGTTTAAAGTTGAAAGAAAATGTCCTGCAAGGAAACAGAAAATAAGGTAGTATCCCTATCTGGTGCTATCCAGTAGTACTGGTTATGTTAGCTGCCCTGCCATTAACAAATGGAGCACCCTTATTTTAAACTCTATTAATAATTACTGCAAACCCAGACTACGGTTCTGATGAAACGTGGACCTGTGTTCCTCTGCCCCCTCTTCTGAAGGGACATATTGACACTCTACCCATTTCTCACTAGACTCAAGCATCCCACTGTTGATTTTGTTGGTAGAATTTCTTCTACATAATCGTCACCACTTCTTTGGAAACTCATCAAAACTCCTGCTGAGGTTCATCTGTATATTCCCCTAAGTTGCACCAGTCACTGCTTCAGGGTTGACCTTTTAGAACCATCACCACCCATGGGTTATCCTAGGTTGATGTATCCATGGTTGTCTTGAGATGCACCATTCTCCACTGTTGAATAGGTTCCACAGACCGCTAATGAGGTTTCTGTAACTTGCATATGGTGGTGCGGGCACCATTATTTTGGATCCAATAAAACTACTTACTTGTGGTATCAATGGATTTCCTTAAGTCGTGCTTCCCTGGACTGGTGGACCGAACAAACCTTAGGCACTGCTGCTAATTTTACTTCCTGGATTGAATCCACCACCATTTAGGAGGAAGGGATAGCACTCTCACCACACTTTTACACTTCAGTTAGTTACAGACCTGACATGCTACATGGAACACATATTACAATCTTAAATACACCTACAAACAAATGTGAGCATGCCAGCAGCAAGCACACTGCATCACAATCACTCTACATGTCAGGAGCTCATGAACTACACCAGCTCTTCCCACATTGGTCATATTTCAATCACACACATTCACAACCAGTGAGAGCCACGGCGCAATGCTCTCTGGGTTAAAAGGGCTTCAGCACCCCCATCCTGTGTCTTAGCCCGGGCTGCAACTGTGCTTGGCTGCAATGCAGACGGGGGCAGTGATAGCCTTCTACAAAGAATTTCGCAGGTCAGCCACAAATTGAAGTACATTAACTATGGAAACTGCGACCCTGAATGTGGGAGTGGGGGTTATAAGGGAACAAAACACTACAAAAATGTGCTGGCCTCTTCACTTTCAAGTAAATAAATATAAAATGCAACGTGCACACTTTATAATAAAAATAAATGCAAGTTAAAGTAATTGACAGGGAATGCAGTCTTTTATGATACAGGCCAACTCAATTGGTTAATGTGATATCTGCAGATGTCTGTGTGTGTGACCTAACAGTCACAAACTGCATCCTGTTAAGTGCACGTGGGAATAGGCTATGTGTGTTTATAGTGGTGCGAGGCCCAAGCCTGCGTCTGAAAGTACTATGAGTACGCAAGTCTTTATTTTAAAATTGTATTAGAGTAGAGGTGGATGAGTCTCAGAAGGTTCAAGCCAGGCACTTAGCTTGAGGTCCTCTTGGCCCCATGATCCCTAAATGAGCCAAGATTTCATGTATACTTTTTCTTTATAATTGCATAGGAGAGCTCTTTACAATTCACAAGCTCAGGATGTTTGCTGTACAGAAAACTGTTGACTTAAATGTAATACTCTATAATGTTGCTCCATATGTATTAAAAATGTAGGTCACATTTAGGGTGCACATGTCAACTGACTTGCCTCTTAGTTCCCAAATGGCAAAATCATCAGGCTGGGGGGGGCATACATTTTTATAGATTCCTGCTTAACACCTATCACTTTGAATAAATGTGCATCAACGCAGTGACGCACTCTTATGTGCTAAGGTGAAATGCTTCAGCATGTTACCAAATATATATGTTTTTAGTTTTCAAGAGATTTTATCATAATTTCACATGATGCTTGCTGCAAGATTTACATGCCAGACATTTTTAGGGTTCAGCTCATGCACCAGCTATTGAAGCTAAGCCAGGCCCGTGATTTGGATGTGGCTCGGCTCTCTGTGTTAATTTGTTGGATCGCCCTCTATATTACACACAGTATAAGATAGGCTACTGCATCCCAAAACATTTACATGTACAGAAGTCTTTGTTTTTCCATTGGTTGGTTCTCAAGCCCAATGGTGTCGCACTCTCTCTGCCTAATAAGCCTATTTGCAAGGTGCAAATAAAAGACATGAGCCCTGATTAGGAAATGTGCAGAGCGGAATTCCTGCAAGGCTTTCCATTCAACACAATTATAAGAGGTCCAGCGTACCTTCACATGGATATACTGGGCATAGAAACAGTGAACCAGATTTTACCAGCTCGAAACCCAACCAGGTAAACTCACTGTGGCAAAAGCCTGCTTTGCAGCCTGAACTCCTTCAATAACCCCTGTCCACACCTCAGAAAATGTGCAGGAGGAGTATTACATGCTCCTGCATACCAGCTAACATTCTCCACCCCCTCCTTCACCCTCCTTACCCCTTCTCTCAAACCGTGCCTTACAACACACTTTTTCCACAAACCCTTGCACAGTTTAACCTCCTGTTCAGAGCAGTTGCTAAATGTCTGTGTTAGACACTACAGAAATGGGAAAACGATGTGGAAGACCACCTGGTAAATCTTGGACTGACAGTAATTTCCAATTCCTTGGGATTTAACTCAAAATGGTGGGTTGCTACCACACAGTACTGTGCAATTGGGGATATTGGTGTCCCACTTAAAGTGCCCGGGAATAGATCAACAGGGAGGAAAGGCCCAGTTATCACTTCCCTCAAAATGAATAAAATCTTGCTTTTATCCTGTGCCTCTTGGAAGCTTGAGTTTTGTTAATGCTACCATCATTTCTAGATTGAACTATGCCAATACGTACTATATTGGTGTCCTGAGTCATCTATCTACAAGCTTCAAGGAGTTCAAATATGACATCATGACTCATCATCAAATTCACAAAATTCCATAGGATCTCCAAGGCACTCCCTACGCTGCACTGGCTCCATGTTTCTAGAAAGATCCATTATATGACACTCCACTTTGCCCACAGAGGTATGAAAAAGGACCCATACTGTGTACGTGTTTGCTTCCAAATCTAAGCGATCCCGACTTTTGTGGTTTTCCATCTTGCTATTTGTCCCCTGATTTAGAAAGACTTGGTGAGGGAGTCAGGCGGGATGTTCCTTCTCTTGTTGATTCCTCTATTTCGGATAAACTCATCTTGGACTGCACAAAATACAGAACCATTCTATGTTTAGGAAGGCTCTTAAATATCATCTATTTTATTGATTACCTTCAAATCTTTTCTGATGTTAAGTCTATTTAGCCTTAGGGCACTTTATAAGTAACAACTGAACTCATTTCTTGCATGAATAGGTTTTCCTTATATTTAATTGGTTCCCTCAAGCACTAAACAGTAGCATTTTTAGAACTACCCAGAGGGGAAGATATTCTGCATATGGTGGCCTGCCTAGGACTACTGCCACCACCTTGGACCAAACTCCAACCTAACTCGATCCATTTGTTGCATAAATATGGTAGGAAATTAGGATCCGTTTCTCCCATCATGAGAACCTCTGGAAGCACGTTTGGGTTGTATGACTACCAAGAGGATGTTTTCCCAGTTTGGGTTGTCATCCAGCCACTGCACAAGTGCTGGAGTTGTGAGGCTGTGCTGTACCAAAATAGATCAGAAAGGTCATGGCTTCCATTCCACTAAGGGAACTTAAGTGTGTCAAGTTGGACCCAACTCCAACCACCATCCATGACCACATCCCCCAGCAGATTATTCAATTGTGCGAATGTAGGGTGGGGGACTGGGGAAAACACATTCTACAACACTTAGAGGCATCGCTGCAGGGAACCCATCTTCTCTGCTGAGATTCGCCCCATCATGGATAACGGCAGCATCTTCCAGAACTCAACAGACTGTGTCAGTCCCCCCAGCATCTTTTCCTTGTTAAGCGTGTAGTAATAACATTGATTCATAAGTGGATTTGACACTTTGTGCTGCAGGTTTCAGAACAGATTTAAAAGCATAGTTATTGTTATTATAACATATACAATTAAAGAGGAATGATTTCTAATCAAGTAACCTCTTTGGAGGACGAGATTGCCCAACAGCCACACATTCTGTGTGTTCTGGAGCTAGAATGAGATTTGCATACTTTGCATGCCAGAACACCAAAGTTTTTTTCAAGGCAACTACTTTTTTTGCCTGTGCTTTCAGCCTGGGGAATATAGATCCATCATCTCACATGATACCTGCTCAACACAGCGTGCTAATAACAGCTATTTTATTTTAATTTAGAACAGCACAATTTACAAGCAGAGTAATTAACAGGTGTTAATATTGCCATCTGATTGGCACTTACTTATTCAATCTCAGGAGTAATGGAAGATGCATTAGGAATGGATGTATGACGTTATAACGCATACTTTTACTCCGCAGACCATTACAACGCGACTTTTACTCCGCATACCGTTACAACGCATAGCGCCTTGGGGCGCTGGATAGTGGTAAGTATAATTTACTATTCTAACTCCAGTCCCCGTGGACCCTAGGGAAGGTGTTGGATAGTAAATTATACTTATTCCCTATCCTAGAGCGCCCCCCAGCGCAATGCGTTGTAATGGTATGCGGAGTAATGGTCGCGTTGTATTGGGTCTGCGGAGTAAAAGATCCGTTGTAACGGGTGTATACCATTAGGAATAAGATATAGGATTTGCCAGTCACAAATTCCAAAATTAGGTACGTTAACCCACTAAGCTCAATATTATGAGACGTGTGGATGTGTGTGTGGCCTCAAATAAGCATATCTTTTAACGTCCAGATGAGCAGACTGAAAGTGTACCTTTCGTCAACAGTGAGACAGAAGGGTTTGTCTGAAGATGAAATAAAGAATATTTCATGAGCTCAATGTCATTTCACAGACGAAATGTTCAGAGAAGTTGGTCTTATACAGTGGCAGCTTCTCCACAATGGCAGAGGAGAGTTGCCCCAAAGCCTGGCTCAGAGCCAGCAAATGTAAATTAAAACAATGTTCTTGCATTGTTTTAATTTACATTTGCCGGCTCTTAGCCAGTGCTGTTGGGAGGGGTGGGGCCGAGTTATGCGAGGGGGGAGGAGGAGTGCTAGTGGACTCCACTCCCTAAGTGCGCATATGTGTTTTGGCCGGCTGTCTCAGGAAGACCAAAACACACATGTGCACTTAGGTTTTCTCCAGCCCAGCTGCATTGAGCAGCCAGGCTGGAGAAACCCCACAGACTCCCTGGTCTGAGCAGGGCGTCTTTTCTGCCTGCTCAGACCAATCCCCGTGTGTGATTGGACAGTCTATCCCAGGGGCTGCTGGGACCAGCAGACAGGAAGAGGTGAGGCGGCGCGAGGAGAGGTGACGCTGGAGCGGCAGGCGGCAAAGGTAAGTTTGATTTCTTTTTTATTTTTAATCTCCCCACCCCTATCCGCATGATGCCTCCAACGCGACCCCACCTGCCCCTCCACCCTTCGTTTATGGCAGCTACCGCTGGTCTTATAATAACTTGTATGTTACTGTTTCTTCTGTGCTTTGTACTGTAATCTGTAGATGCTGCTTTTTAGTTGTTAAATCACCTATTGCACTCAGTAACAATGATCTTTGTTAGGTACTTGTAAACATTGTGACATCCACTAAAACATGCTTATTTCTGACCTGTCAGGTTTGCTCAGTATATTTAAAATGCACAATTTATCAATCTATTTTATTGTATTAAGTCTAAGGATAGCCACGCCCCATTATTTGAAGAGTTAGCCCAGCCACCAATGGTTGACCTGTTTGTCCCCCGTCCACCAAAGTTCAGGTCTAGTTGCCCCTTAGGAGTGAGAGCAACATGATGTCGTAGTTGCAAGGTATAAAAATTTCAAACACAACTACATAAATAAAATTAGAAGTGCTTCAGCAGAGTCTAGTCATAGTTGTTAGTCAATAAAGGTACTCTTTCGGCTGGGTCGACATTTGGTTTTTGAGGAAATAATTTTTTACTGAACTTGGCTATTTTTCCATAATTTCCATTCTGCTTTGCGTCCTGTTTCGTTTATCTTATTCAAGGAATTAGTATCTGAAATAATGTTTTTATTATTCAGTCTGTACTGTGCTTATATAATTTTTTTACTGTTTCAATTGCATTTTTTTTATTTCTACTTTGCTTCTGAAGGGTGGCCATATGTTCAGCCTGCTTCCACAAATAAGCACGTTTCCTGTAAGAATCCATTTTCCTTTCATTGCTCGGTTTACAACTGGTACCTTGGTGCCCATTTGTACCTGTGCCCATCCTCCCTCTGACATATAATTATGGTGTTGCTTTTACATAATAGAAACCTCCACCCTTTGCTCCCAAGGCATGGTCTAAATCATGCACACGTCTTCTTTTGAGCGTTAACCCATTGCACAACTTGCTGCAAGCTATGACAGCCTACTCGATAGCATTTTACATGTAAATAAACTACATTAAGTACATTTCCCTTAAGACAAGGAAATAAACCAACAATTATTATACTATTAATTTATATAAGCAGCATACAGAAAAACCTGGTTCCTGTTCATGACACACAAACAGAGCAAATATGAGGGAACTGGTCATAAAGGAAAAGGACAATGATTTGTCTAAACAAATCAGTGGCCTGCCAGACAAACAAAACTCTCTAGCTGAGAAAGCAAATTCGAACCTAATAAGCACACCGTATAAACAGTTTTTTTCACGATTAGAAAACTATGCAAATTGGAATGTGTGCAGTTTTTTCCACAGTGAATGCAGTTTACTGCCTGCCACACAAACGCCATAATTACAAAAACAATTAGGAATTTGCTCCTGTAAAATTATTCCTGCGTTTGCGGCAAGTTTCTGATTTTTCTTAAATTCAAAAAGATTTACAGGACTACTCCATGGAATCGTCAACTATCACAGCATCCTGGGAGTACTGACACGGTTCCACATTCCAAACTATAACATCTGTACATTTTTAAATGTGAAAATGAAATTCTTGGGTGTATTTGTCTTTGCATTATATGTTTTATTTTGATTTCTCTAGGGGGAAAACGCTTGCTGGTGAAAAAACCTCTTCCGCTACACACAGACACATTTTTGGGGTTATGACCTCCTCTTTCCCACCTGAAAAATGGTTTTACACCTGCCCTAACAGGGAAGAGTTTCTCATCGTTTTAACAGACACTACCTACAAACTACCTGCCAACGTTGTGTGAAAACACAAACACTTACAAGCTTGTGGGTGCACCTGGAGTAGCATAATTTTGGCTCCATCCTTTTACATTTAGCTAGGACATATATATATTTAACTTTGGCCTTATGTACCCAGGAGACGCAACAAAACTAGTGAGCTATGGGCACAAAAGATAAAGAAAGGGCTTTTATTGTGTGTTTTTTTACATATGTGTGTGTGTATAATAACGGTTTTCCTTTTCAGAAACATCTGGATTGCTGATATTAATCTTCATTAGGATTAGATTGTATGGTGGAGTGCTAAAATGCATTCAAAGCTGTCCAGTCGCCTGGGATTAGTGTGTTGAACGCTTTCTTTATCAACTGTGACCAGTATTTAGTTTTTGTTTAATAATGGATGTATTCGTTTATTGTACCACATATGAGAGTACAGTATAAAATAGCTTGATTACTTTAGTAAAGATTTCATTTATTGGATCATATGTAGGTTGTAGAACGAATTTACATTTAAACAAATCTGTTAAGTTAGCTTGATTGTGGGCCCAAAGCTTACAGTTGAGACATTTAACCCCTTGCTTGCACGGTGAATTTTCGCAATGTGCTGGAGTTTTTATGAGTGGGCGGAGTGCGGACGTCCCCCGGCCGTCGTGCACACGCTCACCGTGACGCGTGACGGCCGATGGCCATCGTGAGCACGCAAGGGGTTAATGCTAATGTGAACATTGTTTTCTGCATGTTTTCTTTTCTGTAGGTGCAGACCAAAGTCAGTCATTAGTTAGTGAAAAGCACATTGTATTTCAGAGATAGTTAGGTGAGGAAGAACTGGCAAGGTCAAATAATTTTAACAAAGAACAAAGGGAGTGTTTCCAGTTGGTATTATCGGACGAAGGGAGGAACCCAAGGTTGCTTTGGAAACGGAGACTGGAATACAGGAGTAGTGCTCAAGGTGCCAAGTTTATTTCTGAGAACTGGAAAAGTACCATGATGTCCATGAGGTCATATTTCTCAAATGTTCTCTGCCCATTTTAATTAGTGAACCCACCTCAGGGTTGGTCAGATTCCCTTTAGACTTGGAGAGTTACAGACCTCTCTTGACATCTGAGTGTGTGGCTTCAAGCTATACATTACTCCTTACCTATAGAACTTCTACAGAGGTTATGATGTTGCTATTTTTCTTGGTTCCTTGATTCAATAGGTTTTCCCTATCCTTAGTTTAGTGTAGGGTTTAGTAGATGTTGTAAATCTTTTCCACGTATGAGGAGAAGGATAGAAATCATTTGCCAGTCATCAAATCCTTTCCTTTATTTTTTTGTATAGCAGCCACAGAAATTCTTATAAGCTCTTTGTTGTAGAGGACCAATATTGTACTGCACTTTGGTCTTCCTTAGGTAATCCTGTATTTCTATACTATGTTCTTGAGATTTATATATATATATATCACGGTTTATTGACCAACATTAAATTGGAAGAAACGGCCCAGAACATTCTCACATCCACCAAAAAATGTTTGCAAACCACCCATTCTCATGTGATCAGCGAGGGCCTTTGGCAAGGGCGAGCTAAGCCCAGGGCACTAACCATTAGAGGGGCGCACCAAACTCACTCCATTAAAGGAATCCTTCAGCTGTCTCAGTTTGACTCCAAGTAACCAACTTATTCTTCTTTCAATCAACTGTTTTCATATGTTCCACTGACAGCTGAATTTAACACTTGCCTAACCTTCTTCCTTGTGCTTGTACTCCCATCTACCTCACACCCACTGTGCCTCAAACCTCAACCGCCCCCTTAACAACTTGGCACCAGCGTGAAGCAGCTGAGCTGTGTGTGATTCAGGAGAGCTGGGTGTGGGGGCAGAAATGCTACTCACTGCTCTGCTGTCATATTCCATTAACTTGCTTATGAACACAAAATGTACTTCCTATTTCCTTAATGTACTTCCTATTGCCTTATTTAGCATTCAGTCAGGAATAAGGGTGCCAAATTTAGCTCCGCCCAGGGCGCTATCTCAGCGAAGGCAGGCCATGTATGTGATTGCATCCAATTAAGAGTTCAAATTCGTATTTTGCTATTAGTTACATTCAATTTGCACTCATAATTACTACTATTTGCATGCTTACGTGTAACTTAAGTGCAGAAATAGTTTTGTGAATTAGGACCAGAATATATTTCTCGGTGCAGAGCGTTATTATGCATGTTTAATAGACAATTTATAAGTATTTTACATTTTATGTCTGTGATTTATTAGTTGTGTTTCCTTTATGTATACATGTTTGATGGATATTTTTTAACTCAAATAAACTGATAAGATTATACATGTGATTTATGGCTGAAGCATCCAAAGTCCATGCACTACCTGCCGCAATTAGTTAGTAAGGTGCAGAACCAAAATAAAAAGACGAGAATACACTATCATAAAACAGAACCATACATGCTTCAAAAGGACAGTAGAAAACACAAGGGGAAAAACATGACAATTAACGGAAACAATGTTACCCCATTTTCTTATATATAATGCAAAACCTTTTTTCAAGATGAACAGGGCAATTAGACATAAACAGTCCCAGTGTGACAGCATAACCACGCCTGGCAACATGTTCAGTATAGCATGAAAAGTAATGTAGATGGACTTCGATGTAATACACTTTCAAAATGGTGACCATCAATTCCATTACAGATAGTGGTACCACACACATTCCCATTTGCCACCCACCACTCCCCGGCTCAGTGTAGAAGGGATAGTCAATTGTTGCATTCTGGAATCAACAAACTGGATCAAGTATGCCCTTGTTTGGAGACGTTTGATATTTGTTCCTTCCTGAATGCAAAAATGTTTTACATAAACCTTCAGAGAAACAATTCATGGCCAAATTTTCCATCTCATGTCCGTACTGGTTAGGGTATCAAGTTGTTATTCATTCAAGTTCAGCACCCTGGTCTTAGGACACAACCAGCTCTGTTTGCTCTCTCTAACTATTCTCTACGCCTCGCCCTGCCCATTCAAAGAATTATTTCAGAACTGGAATTACCACAAATTTTTTGGGGTCTTTACCGCTGGATCCTTCTTTAATGCCCAATATAAATTAGTTACCCCATCACTGAGAGTTCTATATTTCTACAATCTACATCTTTATGTCGAAAATGTGATCTTTGACTTGGATTCCCAAGCCATATTTTTTGTTGTTCTCTGTTCTGCTTTCACAATCCTGGTCTCCTTCACAATAATGTTATCATTGAGACCACTGAAGAGTTGATCTGGTGTTGAAATGACCTATGTTCTGACGCAATGTTGAAATGGAATACTGAGAATCTATTGTAAGATTACTATAAGTTAGGGTTCTGGCTGTGCAGTGGGGCATAAGCAAAATAGTTGGGATAAAGGCACAGGTATGACTTGCTTAATATTGCTGATTATTGAAGAGGCCGGCAAAGAGCTCCCGAGTTACCATTGTGGTCTAACCAGTTTTAACTGGTCTTTGCTATAAAGGAACAGAGATTGGTGGACAATCAACATACAAACACATGGATATTTTTCACTGTCAGAATTCTCTGACAGGGAATCCAACTGGTCATCAGTACTTCATACTGATTTCTGCAGTCAGCGGTCATAGTGAATGAATCAGTCAAGGGTGCCAACAATTTTAATGTGACCCAGTCAGGTGATTTACAGTTTCTGCCTGATGCTCACTATTTTCAGGGGTCTTTTGTCATTTTTTAGCTGCTGGATAAAAATCAAGGCAGTGTTTCTTTCCAAGGGGTTTGGTGGAGGAGTTAACTTGTTTTTCAAATGGCCACATGGCTTCTTGAATTTTGGCACTGTTCCCTGAGCCTGAGTGCCAGAAGCATGCGCCTTGGCACAGACGAGTGTGTTACCTCCCCTTGTTCGTTTGAGTGTAAGATACAAACTTGTGATTGCCGGACTGGTAGCAGTCAAAGTCCAGTAGTCGCTGATGACATCTATGTATGTTATTTGTGGGTTGTAGTGGAGGCGGTTAGAGGAGACACATGCATTCTAAATGACACCTCCTTTCACCATAATTGTGATGAAATAGTTTCATTAGCAGATGTTTTGGCAGTGGGCAAGGGGGCTATTTCTATCTCTATGGCCAACCAATGGTTTCTGGTTTGGACAAGCATGAGAATCCCATGATGCCAAAGGATGGGGTATGCCAGCAGGACTCATGGTAGGGGTGAAGGAGCAACAGATGCTGACACAGCAGTGGATGTCTGAGGTTCTGAAAAAAATGCAGCAGAAATTTAAGTCTCTGCACTCCTGCTCCAGCCACCTAAATGTTCCTCTCTATATTGTAGAACCATTTTTAAGCACGTGGATCTAGGGAAAATACATTTTTTGCATAATTTGTAGGGCCATCAAATAGGCTTACTCTATCTGTTTGGCTTTCCCTTCAGTGTGTAAGCCACAATGCTGATGGCATACTCTTCATGCCAGATGATATATGAGCACTGCAGCACACAGAGAAACAAGAGAGCTGCTACACTCCATGGAGCAAGTCCCGAGTTCTGTCATGGGAGAACAACTGAGACGCTAAAGCTGCAGACGCTCTATGGCATAACGATCCAACCGTATGTGCATTTCTGCTGCAACCTTCGTCCTTTCCACTGGGGCCATATTTACTACTTTCAGGATTGTGGTGGTAGGACAATCGCTCTTTTTGCATGATCATCACCTTTTTTGAATGATTCCTCTGTGTTTTTTTGACTCTGTGCACTGGGACACTGCTAACCAGGCCACAGTGCATGTGCATCTGGTCCTGAAATAAACTGAAATTGGGGATGCTTTAAGATTTTGAAGAAAACTGCAGTTTCCTCTATTAAAAGTGGAATAAACATATTGGAGTGCTGAAGAACATTTTTAAGATTAATATGATGCAGTTTAAATCAGAGTATGCACCACCACGCTGACATGATTTATTTTCTGATCATTGAGATACATTTTGTAAATATTTCACAAAATGGTACTTATCAATAAAAGTAACTCCACAGCAGAACACAACTATTTTTTAAATGTACCAATAAGGTTAAGGAATAATAATGGATATAGTTGCTTACCACTGTGAATTGCCTACCACAGAAGCAGAACAATGGCAATAGCAACATAATTCAGACACCAAAAGCCTGTCATGTTTACAAAGCAAAGACGCCATGGTCACCAAGCCCAACCTACAATGGGATCTTTCAGAGGGAGGATTTAGCAAAAGTAGGTAAGAGTAGAGATAAGCAAAAGTCGGTGGTTTGTATGGGAACAAGAAACACAACACCTAGCGGCCACCTTTACAAATGTCACACTGACAACTGTGCAGTAAAGCACCTAGATTTTGCTTCAGGTTTCCAGGAAGTGACTAATACATTGACAGGAGCGATGCATGGTATGTGTGTTCATTCATTTCCAAGTCACTTCATCTGTTGATTCTTGACGCCTATGATATGCATGCATTTTTGTGTTTTGGCATCAACGATTTAGAAATAATATTAAGATTTAATTTCAAACTTAATAAAAGCAAAAGAAAAGAGATTTGTAATGATGGATCATACAAACATGCTCTTAAATATATAGTCTGTTTTTCTATTATACGTAAAATGTCAAACAAGCCCTTATTCACAAGCAATATGGTTTAGAAGAGCACATCTCCTTCAAACATGCGAAAGTGAGATATTAAAGTTGAGGCACAGTGCAGCACTTATTCCAGAAAGGCAGCCATTTTATCAATTGTGACAAATGGAACATTCCGCCAGCAGGCTACATTTTGGCAAAAATATTTTGTCTGAATAACAGTGGTTGTAAAATTATTGGTTTTGGTACAATTGATACTGCCATCTATATTACAAAAAAAAGAAAATATGCGTTTCCAATAGCTCTATTTTCGATATCAATGGCAGTAATGATCACTTACAATATGTATTACAGCAGTGGTGTCAAATGTTTAGGGGTAATACACAATCCCAATATCATAGAGATTTACATCCAATAGAGTGCTAAACTCGGTTATTGACAGCGTTTCTTCTGGAATACGTCTCATAGTATTTCACATATAGGAAGGACACTCATGAGGGGTTGTATGTCAATGCCATGGATATCTATATATATCGACTGAACAATATAGACAGCCAATGTATCGTTATCGGAACGTAGGTAAGTATAGATATACTATTCTTAACTTCACATCGAAACAACTTTACAATATATATTGGTGTTGGATATCACAGAGTGTTACAATTGCAGGTTAATATTAAAATTCAATATTATACTGCAGCAGAACACGCCATGGAGCATGTTCAGACACAAGAAATCGCTTTAAATCTCAAGAAATCAATTTAAATCTCAAGAAATCGCTTAAATCTTACCTGGTGATGTACTTTTTCTGATTAATGAGCGTGATGGAGTCCAACTGATGGTGAGAGTTCATGGTTAAATTTTCCTGATCCCTGTGAACTTCATAGGCTGCATAAATGAAACAAAGAATTCATATGCTGAAATCTCCTGTAGAGCCACCAGCTGAACTGGGGATCCTGCTGCATAGAAAGTACAGTTGTTGGGGGCGGGGGGCCCCTTGGTTTAATATTTTACAATATTTTCATTGATCGCTACAAGCTTCTCTCCAATTAGGAGCATGTGACTGCACGAGAGTGGAGCATGTGCAGTGAAAACGAAACGTGGGCTTGTTTAATATTCCCATATGTTATAGTACAGTTTTGTGAAATTCCACCTCCAGACCTTGTACCTAAAAGTGATGCCTAGCAGAATAGAAATGCTGACTGGCCCATATGGAAAAACTTTGCATTTTCATATGACAACTTATGGAACAGAAAATTTCTCTACAGGCAAAAAAAAACTACAAATATATACAGGCTTAGGTATTGACTGCACAGCACTTGCACTGTACTTGTGAAATCTCTTGTATTTAATATATCTCAAAAGGGGCTCTTATCAGTTCCCATCTCCAAATTACTCTGTTAATTTGCTTTTGTGTGAAACTTTTTTTATAACTTCCCCTGGCTACACACATTTACAATACTTCAAAGCTGTTTAAGCCCCTTTCACTTTCAAGATAAGATCTCTTCCCACGGAAAAGGGAGACCGCTTCTAACAGTATGCTGGAAGGCTTGCTTTTTACTACTTAGTTGTGTAAAGTAGATGCTTTAGCCTTAGAACATTTGTGGCTTTTCCTATTCATGCCTCAGTACCTTTCTTTGCACTTTGAAGGTATTATTGGATTGATTTTTAAACTTAATTTATTTGGTCTTTATGATCAAATTCTAAATGCTGTAATAAACATTGTGTGTTAAAAATGTAGTTAATATACAAGGCCTATGCTGTATGTTACTACTAAAAAGGCAGCCACGGGAGCAGTTACCTTGCAGACAACAGGCTTACAACTTGAATGGTGCAGCAAGTGCAGTAGCAACGGGCCCAAAAATCTGTCAGACCTCCTCTAAACACATAATATTGCTATATTTTACTACTAAACAGGTAGTCACAAGTACAGTTACCTTGCAGACAACAGGGTCATGATTTGAATGGTGGAGCAGGTGCAGTGGCACTGGGCCCAAAAAGTTGTGAGAACTTATCTAAACACCAGATATTATTATATTGTACTACTAAACAGAGAGTCACAAGTGCAGTTACCCTGCAGGCACTAGGGTCATAATTTCAATAGTGCAGCGACATCGGGACCAAAGCGCTAGGAACCCCTATAAGCACCAAATATTGCAATATTTCACTACTAAACAAGCAGTTGAAACTGCAGTTACCTTACAGGCAATAGGGTCATGATTTGAATGGTGCAGCAGGTGCAGTGGCATTGGGAACAATTCCCCATTCACTTTCAAGATAAGATCTCTTCCCACGGAAAGGGAGACCGCTTCTAACAGTATGCTGGAAGGCTTGCTTTTTACTACTTAGTTGTGTAAAGTAGATGCTTTAGTTTTAGAACATTTGTGGCTTTTCCTATTCATGCCTCAGTATCTTTCTTTGCACTTTGAAGGTATTATTGGATTGATTTTTAAACTTAATTTATTTGGTCTTTATGATCAAATTCTAAATGCTGTAATAAACATTGTGTGTTAAAAATGTAGTTAATATACAAGGCCTATGCTGTATGTTACTACTAAAAAGGCAGCCACGGGAGCAGTTACCTTGCAGACAACAGGCTTACAATTTGAATGGTGCAGCAAGTGCAGTAGCAACGGGCCCAAAAATCTGTCAGACCTCCTCTAAACACATAATATTGCTATATTTTACTACTAAACAGGTAGTCACAAGTACAGTTACCTTGCAGACAACAGGGTCATGATTTGAATGGTGGAGCAGGTGCAGTGGCACAGGGCCCAAAAAGTTGTGAGAACTTATCTAAACACCAGATATTATTATATTGTACTACTAAACAGAGAGTCACAAGTGCAGTTACCCTGCAGGCACTAGGGTCAAGAAATACTTTATTCGGTTTGAATTTTCAAAACCATAAAAGTACAAGACACACATAAAAAATGGTCCAGAAAACACAGTACATCATTAAAAAGGTTACAATTAACAATCATGCGTTAGTAAAAACATTACAGGGTAAAAAACTTGATTCAGTTATACAGTAAACAAAATTGGTAATGAGTGTTCTACATCCAATTGATCTTTTTACCCAATCTCACTGCAATGGTTAAAAATTTGGCCACATTATAGATTTCCCAGATATTAGTTAAAATCTGAAGGTATAATAAAGCTGGTTTAACCTGCCTAAACCCTCTCCCCTTTAACAGGGAAATAATGAATTTTTTCCTGATGGCTTTGAAGTGGATACAAAAGAACAGGTAATGGGCAGTGTCCATAATTGAATAGCCATCACAATTACATATGTTCAGTTCCGAGTCCCTAGTCCAGCCAGGACGGCCAGAAATTAACAAATGGACTTTGTTCAGGCGGAACTTAGTGAGGAGGTACCTGTGGCTTGAGTTGTTTACGACCTTCAAATAAAGCTCCGGTTCATGATCGGAAGAGACAATCAATTGATGCGACCTAACAGAGGGTTTTATCAACTCCCTGTTTTCTCTATCCGTTCCACTATACAACAAAAAGGTGTTCTTTGTCCACTTCAAATCAGCCTTCACAAGGGCGGGAGGATTATGGAACAATTCAGGCCTTCCCAGCTTAGCACACAATTGTTCAACATATTTCAGCCAGGGGATCTTGTTCCAATGATCTAATTTTAAGCAGTCCTTCAGGATTTCATGATTGACCTCAAACTCTGGGTTGAGCCACACAGATATCCATTTCAGGAGGGGAGCCATAGAGACTCGATCCTCCAGAAAATCCACCCCGCATTCCTGATGTACAATAAAGCTTGCCGTGGATTTTGGTAAGGAAAGAATGGATTTTAAAAAATTATCTTCGATCACTTGGAGAAATTTAACGGGCCTAAAGCCCCACAGGTCTGCGCCATACATAGCGATAGCTATACATTTAGCGGCATACACTTTTAGGACAGCCTCTAAGGGCTTCACCCCAATTTTGCGTGAGAAACCGAGGACTGCAGATATGGAACGTGCCAAGACCTTTTTTTTCTCCAACATTTGAGGGAGCCATGTAGAACGATTGTCAAACACTACACCCAAATAAGGGAATCTGGAAACTCTGGATAATTTGTGGCCATTACAGTGTAAGGTCATGGCATTTTTTTTGGCCTTAGCATGGTGACCTACCACCATTACATGGGATTTACCAAAATTGATACTTAAGTCCAGTTTTACCATAAAATTATAAAAAGAGTTCAACAGACTTTGCAGACCCACTGCAGTTCTAGCTATAAGAGCCGCATCATCTGCGTACAGTAATGCGGGCAATGTATATTTCCCTGCCCTAGGAATATCTTTACATGCTGTGCCCAGTATTCCACCAGGTTGTTAATATATAATGTGAAGAGCAGGGGAGCAAGAATACAGCCCTGCCTGACACCATTGGTGATACAAATTTTCCCTGTGCAATTCCCTTTTCTGTCATAACGGACAGTAGCGGTAAGGTCCTTGTGGAGGTCTGCTAGAAAGTACACGATGTTTGGGTCAATACCTATGCTAAGAAGCTGGCCCCACAACTTGGATCTGTTAACTCGGTCGAAAGCCGAGGACAGATCCATGAAGGCGATGTACAGGGATCCATGCTTTGCTTTGGTGTATTTTCCTATCAGCAGTTGTAGATTTAAACTCTGATCAATGGTGCTCCTTCCCTTTCTAAAACCATACTGAAGGGGGGAGAGAATGTTAGTCTCCCCTGACCATTCAGTAAGTTTACTGAGAACCACTCTCCCTATGACCTTAACCGCAGAATCTATTAGGGATATGGGGCGATAGTTTCCCGGTTCCCCCCTGTCTCCTTTTTTAAAAACAGGGACAATTACTGATTGGGTCCATGATTCTGGGATTCCTGTTTTAAAGATGCTGTTGAAAACTCTAGCTAAAATTTTGGACCAGAATAAAATATCCACTTTAAAAAGATCAGCGGGAACCCCATCCGGACCAGGGGCTTTATTACTAGTCATTTTTTCGATGGCTAGGCCCACCTCTTCCTCATCTACCGTTAAGCTGTATGGGAGTTGGTATAAACTGGTCGTGTCCTCAGCCCCAGGAGTTTCCTGTTCATACACAGATTTAAAGTGCAAGTGCCATTTGTCTTCTTGGATGCCACAATCCAGTTTACTATTGCATGAGTCCGCAAAGAATGGTTGGTTGACCACGGCCCAGAATTTGGCGCTACTTTTCAAGACATCAGTTGAGGTCAGGTCAGCCCAAGCATCCTCTCTGATCTCACGCCGTCTATTCTCAATGGTGGTCTTGTATGCTTTCCTGAGGGTAGCCACGAGTTTTCTATCTACTGGTTTGGATTTTAAAGCTAATTTTAACTTGTGGTTAGCAGCAGAACATTTATTGTCAAACCAGCCTACCCTTTCTTGGGTTTTCCTTTTACACTGTTGTGACAGGTTGGACACGATGTCGGCGCAGACCCTATTATACGCCTCTAACACCTCAGTATCCCCCGCCTGATCATTCAAACAGAGTTCAAAGGCCTCCTGACTACTTATACACAGATTACCAAAAAAAACCTCAGGAATTATCTTACACCATTTGATTCGACGGGCCTGGTCGGTTGGTCGTAAATCACATTTATCTACTAGACTCAAACTGCTGTCATTTATATTCAATACATTTTTAATTTTTAATACAACAAGATTGTGGTCACTAAAATGGGACCTTACAACAGTATAACAAACAATATAGCTGCGATAACTACTGCTCAAAAAAATGTAATCAATGGTGGACCCACTGCCATGACCCGTGAAAGTTGGAATGCCCTCTTCCCCCCCAATTGGCAACATTAAACCGTTTTCAGCTAACAGGGATTCTAGGAAGGTTCCCTGTTCTGAATGTTCGAAATGGATGTTCTCTTCTTCTGGGGGGCCAAATAGAAGATTGGGGGGACATTTTTCCTGACAGCCATGGACATTGAAATCTCCCAGTAAAATAACAATACAATTAGGCTCCATAGACTCCTGGAAATTAATTAAGAAAGAGTTTAACCTCAGCAGGTTGTCAACTGGGTGTTCTCTGTCAAAGGAGTTATAGAAATTCACTAATAATACAGCATTAGAGCCCCTATGCGTAATTAAAACTGCAAGACAATAGGGGCTGCCCGTGGGAATTTCTTTGTAGGTGCCTGAAATTTTTGCGGATATCAAAGTGACCAGGCCACCTCTGGCCCGCCCTCTCATTGAGTTAACAGCTGGGAGGAAAAAGGTGGTATATCCATCCACTGTAAGCAAATTTTCGGTCGCCCACGTTTCCTGCATGGCAATTATGTCCATAGTGCCTATGAGGTCTCTCCAATGAGGGTTATCGATTTTATTCCTAAGGCCCGCAATGTTCCATGTAGCCATTGCGATCACCTGCCTGCCTCCTTCATTCCCATCAATCGCACACAAAGCTGTCCCTTCCTCCATACCCTGTCCTAAAGTTAACATTGACTCAGTACTTAGCTCAGGGTTTAATTCTTGTGCGGGTTGACTGCTCTGTGGAGAGGTGTGTGGGGCAGTTAACAATTGTATAGCGGGGGGGCTCGATGTTTGTCAATCTACCCAATCCATGAAGGACGGGTGATCATAATGATTGAATGTTGGGACATTAAAATAGTTTTCTTGCCCATTTACATAGTGATACTAGGCACTAGGGTCATAATTTCAATAGTGCAGCGACATCGGGACCAAAGCGCTAGGAACCCCTATAAGCACCAAATATTGCAATATTTCACTACTAAACAAGCAGTTGAAACTGCAGTTACCTTACAGGCAATAGGGTCATGATTTGAATGGTGCAGCAGGTGCAGTGGCATTGGGAACAAAGTTTGTCATAACTGCTCAGGGATTTACAAATGTAGTTATATTGTAGGAACTAGAGGCATGATTTTAATGGTGCAGCAGGTGCAGTGGCTCCAGGCTCAAAAGTTGTCAGAACTAATTTAAACACATAATATTACTTTTACATTAATTACTTCTATTATTTCCCTGTATCATTTCATTTTTCAAATTGTTGCTATTACTTATTAACACTATACCACTAGTAACAGGACAATATATTGCCTTTTTGTACAGAAATAAGTCATAACACTTTAACTGACTTTCTGTAATTTACACTGTACAACCACTCAGCAAGCTACAACTAACAACAAGAAACAGATTATTACTAATCACATACGCAAAATCTAATGCATTTACTAATGCTTGTTAAAAATGTCACAACCCTACACATTGGATACCACACATATGTATGTGATGTATGAAAGAGGTTACAGAATAAAGGGCCAGATGTACAAAAATTAGGAACTGCAATTTCCAAATTGCTATTTGTACTGAATCCCAATAAGGAAATCACAATTCCTAATGAAAGACATCTTAGAACTGTTTAATTAATGATTCTTAGTCGGTCGCAAATTGACCAACTCATGAAAACTGAGGTCGGCTGCATTTCGCGACCCATTAGGAATGATAACCATCACAAGGATTGTGGGCTGCTAAAGTCAGCAGACCACAATCTCTGTGATTACTTTTAAATAAAGCATTTCTTTTTAAATGCAGACCATTTTCCTTAAAAGAAAATGGGATGCATTTCAAAAACAAAAAATAAAACGTTTTATTTTCCTTTTAAGGTCGAGCATGGAAAGCACATGCGCTGCTCTGCGAGCCATGCTGCATTGGAGTATGAACTTGAAGCCCTGCTCACTCTCCGCCCATATTTTTCCTTGGCTTGTGTTATTATCCTTCGAAAATGCTGGCTTCGGATTCGTTAATAGGCTTGTTAGTCCCTCCTTACTACTGCCTTGTCTTCATTTGTAACCTCCCTTGAGGACTGGCCCTTTTACTTCGGTCTGTAAGCACTATTTTCTTTATTGTTTTCTCCTACTGCAGGCACTACATGCTCTCCTGCAACATTCAGTGCTTTTAGTGCACCATGCACGCTTTTACAGGTACTTTTACAAAAAAAAAAAGCATTTGTTTGTCAACTTGAAAAACAAAAGCTTTTTTTGGTAAAAGCGCCCCATAGCGCACTTCCACGTTAAAAGCGGCCTCAGACCTTTCTTTAGACATTGCTCATCTAAAAAAGGGGCTTGGCTTCTATTAATGTGAAAGCACAGCATGGGGCCTTGGTACACAACAAGCATTTGCAATGAAATAGGTCTCGAATTTTAGAAACTTTGACCTATTGGTATTGTAAATGACAATGCCTTTTATTATTACAGGTTTTTTAAACATAAATAAAAGGAATTGTCATTTACAATGCCATGAGGTTCTGTAAAATTCTGCCTTGTCCTGTGAGGTTATGGTTCCGTCACGATTTTGGTGATGTTGTACCGTATTTAGTAAGTGCGGCTAATATGGAGTGAATTCGTCACGTTAACTAGCGAGTTCATTACGTATTCAGAGACTTTGTCTCGAATATGGGTTCCATTTTGTCTGTGCCTCCATTTTTGTGTTGCCATCACATAGGCCCGTGGAGGTAACCAGACGAAAGAAGTTGCATGGGCTTCGTTGTTCATGCACTTATTAACTAAGCCTTTTCTTGACTCTAAGGTGCATTGTAAGGAACTGACCCCTTTATCTGAAACTGACCTCGCTAAGCCAATTTCCTTGGTTGATCGTTATCTGAGATTGCCAGTCAATGTTCAGGACATCGTTAACTTTTAGCTTCTCTTCACATGCTTTATCTTGCTCGTTATCTGTCATTGTTTCCTTTCTATGTTTCTTCATTACAAGCATTGTGCTTTCAATTATGGGTTTGTCCGGCTTGTGGAGATTGGATTTGGAACATTCTTAATGATTTACTTTGGGTTGGGTTATTGCAAACTGAGGTTTCTGTCATGTGATACTTTGTTTGAAAATGTACCTTATTGGCTAGAATTTTGTGCAGTGGGTGTCCATTTGTAATGTGAATATTGGGTATAAAAAGGGATGTGTCGCCTTACAAAATGGAACAGTTTCTCGAGTTGTACACCGTGTTGTATTGCTGGGATTACTGTTACTAGCTGCAGCTAATAATTTTGGTCTTTGACGCCACCCAGAAGTATACCGTGTCTCTGTATACCAAGACAGGTGAATCCGAAGACTTTGGGCGTGCCCCTGGCGCCGCTGGGTTTAAAACCCGGTTCTTCAATTGGCGCCCAACGTGGGGCGACTTCAGCGGTACTGGTCCAAGCCCGAAGATTGTGAGGAGCTTCGTGAGGAAATTCTGGAGGAGGGCCCCCCCTTCGTCGACCCCTGCATGTCGACTGTGGACCGAAGGTCTTTTCTGCGAGGCTTCCCCTTTCCGACGGCTACGAAGGACTGCTGCCCTGACTGTCGCCCTGTCTTGGACCCTCTTGTGATGATTTGTAAGGCGAGACGTTAGACGGTCTTCTAGTGGCGTGACAGACATTTTGGTTAAGTACAAGTGGGTCGCTCCCACGACTTTGTTTGGTTTCTTGGGTTTCTTTGATTTGGTTATTGCAATTGCCAAAGCCGAGGGGCTCGTATATTTGTGAGTATATCATTTTGATAACCCCTTGAAGTTTGAAGCTAGATTAGTGAGCTACAAGATGCCTGGTCTTAGCAAATTTAGGAAATGGTTTTGTTGTAGTTGTAACAGGGATTCCCGATTGGAGGACTCGTGTCCGATACCTCCGGTTGGAACGCCGACTTATGAGCTCTATTCAAAACACGGAGTGGGTTCTATCTCCTATAATGAAGTATGGATCCACTATACGAAAAAAGATGGTGTCTTACGATGGCCCCAACATGGTAGTTTCGAATCAGAGATTTTAGATAATCTAGAAGTTGCGCTATTTAGGAAGAAAGCCCGGCCGGCGATGTTTGACTCTTTCCGCCTCTGGCGTAAGGAAGCCAAACAGCGAGAAATTAAGCAAGCTAAGAGAGATAGGAAAGAAAAGAATATATCGATATACAAGCTGCTAGGCAGTTTAAGGAAGATGAAGAAAATCGTGCGATTGAGGTGTCAGATAGACAACATTGCATGGCCATTGATCAATGTTATCCGGCTTTGCCACCTCTTCTTCCGAAGGTGACAAAGGACCCTGAAAAGGATCCTTTGATGTCGCATTTGTTGAGATTACCACCCCCTTATGTGCAGAGTGCTACGGCACCTCCGCAACCCGCAGTTGTTCAACCCCCTGGTGTTGTTCAGCCACCCGTTCTTCCCCAAGTGGTTCTTCCTCCATTGGCGCAGCCTCTTCTAGGGCCGCCAGCTTTGCTAACAGTTCTGCCTCAAACTCCTTTGCCTTCCTCCCCTTTACCTTCGACTTCCTTTACTACTGACTCTGCGTCTCTGTCCCCTCAAAACACTTTGTCTCCTGTCCTTATGGCAACTTCTTCTCCCTCTGCTCGAAAACGAATGACTGAGACTGTTGCTAGTCTTTTATCTCCACTCTTTGGGTCACTGAATATGACCCCGGTTTCGGAACGTAAGCAGAGTCGTAGTCAGCTTCCTGGTCCCGAAGAGCGGGCAGTGTTGGATCTTTTGGCTCGTAGATGGGTTTTAAATGTTTCTAGGTATAATTTACAAGCGGTCATGGATGTTTTCTTACAGTGGGATCCGCCTAAGCAAAGGTATGTTTTTGATGTAATGTGTACTTTTCTTCGTGAAGAATGGGAAAATAATGAGTTGGGTTTGATTCCGCAGGAAATGCTTAATGTTCAGTCTGAATTTGCTAAAGGGACGATAGTGGGTCCCGATGTTGAGGAAGCGGTAGAGATGCTTCTTGCGTTTCGGTGTAGACCTCCTTCTCAGTCATTGCTTGAACTTGATCCTTTTGTTAGGAGGAAAGTGAAGCAGTATCCTATGAGAGAAGTTCCTCCTGTATGGAGAGAGGAAGTTGTTGCTAATGTTAATCAGGGTATTCAGGGAGTACTGGCTCATTTTCAGCGAGTATGGGTACATGTTCCTTGGAAGAGAGCTGAGGTCCTGGCTCTTAAGCAGACTTTGCCTGATCCCCGTAAAAATCCTGCCGGTTATTACAATGAGTTGTCACAGACAGTTGATGCGTGTGTTATGAATTTAGCTGACATAGATATGTTGTTGGGTAATGTAGTTCCTCAACCTTTGTGGGCGAAGATCCGTCACGAGGATCATGCGGCAGAATTAGGAGATACGTGGGTTAACATTGTTGCTGCAGATGGTCGACAGGTAGGAGGTGCAAAACCTGAACCTTTAGTTGCAGATCTACCCGGTAGGATTATTAATTTAATGAAAACATTGATGCCTCCTATGCGAGTGAATTGGGAGAAGTTAGCAGCATGCAAACAAAAGAAAGATGAGAGTGTGTCTGATTTCTTCACTAGGTTTGAGGAAACATTTATTGATCACAGTGGTCAGGACATGAGTACAGAAGGTGGTCAGAGGTTGTTTGTAGATAAGTTTGTTTTTAATTTGCTCCCCGAACTTTGTAATAACTTAAAGGACTCTGAGAGTTCATGGGCTGTTTCTTCCTCGGCCCAGATATTGGCTACTGCACAATACTACGAGAATAGAGATAAAGATGAGAAGGATAAAGCAGAGAAGAAGACTAAAGAATTGAAGACGAAGGTTCTTTTACAGCAGGCGTATCCGCCTCGCTCTAATCAGCGTCAGCAACCTTCCCAGTTTCTGCAGCCCCCACAGTTTCAGAGATTGTTGCAGAAGCCTGAGTCTTTTCCTCCGCGACTTCCGCTAGGCCCTAATCAGTGTGCTTATTGTAGGGAAGAAGGTCATTTCAAGAATAGTTGTCCAATTTTGCTTCAGCGTGCGAATGGTGTGTCTGGTTTGATAGGCCGTGCAGGTTCTCAACAAGCACCTAGGGGTAGAGGACGTGGTACGTTTCCTCAGAAGGAACGTTCCTTTCCCCCCTCAGAATTCTATGAACTATTTTGATCAACAGGATGTTCCGATTGTTCGGTCTGCTCAATACTACACGGATGATTATTATGTTGAAAGCGAGAGTGCTGGTTATAATGATAGCTAGGACAGCCATGGACAAAGAGAGGGAGTAGTGTCGGTTCCAGTAGACCAGAGTGGACCTTATGTTGAAGTAATTACATCAGGTGTGGAAGTACCTTTTCTTTTGGATACTGGTGCGCCTAAGAGTTCTATCATGCACTCTAAACTCCCTGGCGCACCTTTGTCTGGCTTGACCAATGTTTCAGTAGGATTTTCTGGCGCCCCAGTTCGTAATACGGTTTCTAGTCCTTTGCCTCTTTCTATTGGTCCTTGTGCATTGGAAGCACCCCTTATTCTAACGACAGGTTGTGGTGAGAATTTGTTGGGTTTGGATTTGTTGAAAAGATTGCATGCGACATTACATTGTTCTCCTTCGGGAGTACATCTTACGTTGGGTAAGAGAGTGATTTCTCCGATGTATTTGTCTAAAGATCGGCTTCCACCGGAATTGCGTTCGCTTCCTGATACTCTTTGGGCTACAGTTCCTAATGATGTTGGTCTCTTGCAGATTCCACCCTATGTTGTTACTCTCAAGTCGAATGCTAGGCTACCTCGCATTCCTCAATATAAGATCTCTAGTGATGGCAAGAGAGCTCTTTTAGCGATTATCTATGATTTGGTTGAGAAAGATGTGATTGAAGAAACGAGAGGTAATGTGTGTAACAGTCCTGTTCTGCCTGTTGTTAAGCGTACTGACTCTTCCCAGCCACCTGTGTATCGGTTTGTGATCGATCTTCGGGAAGTCAATAAGATTGTCGTGCCACAATTTCATGTTGTCTCGGATATCACTGCCTTGTTGACTATGATCCCTGCCTCAGCTGCTTGGTTTTCTGTTATTGATCTGAAGAACGCTTTCTTTAGTATTCCAATCGCTGAGGAAAGTAGAGATATTTTTGGCTTCTCCTTAGGAGGCCGAAGCTTCCGGTTTAAGCGGGCTCCTCAAGGTTGTGAGAGTCCCTCCATCTATAGTCAGGCTTTGAAAACTTAGTTTGATACTTTTGTCTTGCCTTCTGGTGCGACTCTTGTCCAATACGTGGATGATTTGTTGGTCGCTGCTGATGATGATGAGATTTGTAAAGAAGCTACGCTTTCTTTGTTACGACATTTGTCTGACCTTCATCATAAAGTGTCACCTTCAAAGTTACAGTATTGCCGCCAAGAAGTGACCTACTTAGGTCATCTCTTGTCGAAGGAGGAACGACGATTGACCCCAGAACGAATTCAAGTGATTGCTCAAATGACTGTGCCATCCACACAGAGAGAGGTGCGTGCTTTTTTGGGTATCACCTCGTATTGTAGGCAGTGGATTCCCAACTTTTCGTTACTAGCGAAACCTCTGTTGGCACTTACCCTTAAGGACACACCAAACCCTCTTCCGTGGTCTGACGAATGTCAGAAGAGTTTTTCTGAGTTGCGTAATGCATTGTGTTCTGCTCCGGTGTTGGGTACTCCCGACTACAGTAAACCTTTTACACTTTTTGTGCACGAGAGAGACGGTTGTGCATTGTCAGTGTTGGTACAACAATTTGAAGACAAGCAGCGCCCATGTGCGTATTTTTCAGCCACGTTAGATCCGGTAGCTAGGGGGTTGCCTAGTTGTCTGAGAGCTACAGCGGCAACGGCTGTTTCTATCCGACAGTCTGCTGGTTTGGTATTGGATAATACATTGATTGTGATGGTCCCACATGCAGTGGATACCTTATTGAATAAAACAAGGACTCAGCACCTTACTAGTGCGCGTTTGT
The DNA here is from genome assembly GCF_964261635.1 of Lissotriton helveticus. Classification (NCBI taxonomy): domain Eukaryota; kingdom Metazoa; phylum Chordata; class Amphibia; order Caudata; family Salamandridae; genus Lissotriton; species Lissotriton helveticus. Next base: position 1,174,776,600 of record NC_136059.1, read on the forward strand.
CAGGTTATGAGTTGACGCTTTTGGCTAGTCATGTGCACATTAAGCGGTGCAACACATTGAATCCAGCTACATTGTTGCCGATTTCTGTAGAGACAGATGCTCAGGAACAGCATGATTGTTTTCTCCGGACAGAGGAGGAAACGAAGGGTAGAGTTGATCTGAAAGATACTCCTCTTTTGAATCCAGATGGTACCTTATGGGTAGATGGTTCATGCTTTAAGCTTTCGAATGGCGATACGACTGCAGCGTATGCGGTTACAACTTTGCACACGATTGTTGAAGCTGCACGTATTGCACAGAATTCAGCTCAAGCAGCAGAGCCAATAGCATTGACTCGAGCGTGTGTGTTGTCAGAAGGAAAGCGAGTGAACGTTTATACTGATAGCCAGTATGCGTTTGGTATGGCCCATAGTTTTGGACGATTGTGGAGAGAAAAAGGATTTTTTACTTCTCATGGTACGAAAATTCAGCATGGGCATTTGGTGAATGAGCTTCTTGAATCACTGACTCTGCCAAAGCAGATTGCAATTGTGAAGTGTAGTGCACATAGAAAGGTTACAGATGATGTGGGTCGAGGAAATGCGTTTGCGGATGAAGTTGCGAAGGAAAGAGCGAGAGACATGACGAGTCGAATGTATGTGGCAGGTCCTACTAGATGGGTTAAGGCAGGAGGAATGTGTGAAGACACAATAGAAAGTGTGAAATCGATTCAAGCGGAAGCTACTGAGAAAGAATTGAGTGTGTGGAGAGAGACTACGGGAATGTTGGATTCGACTGGCTGTTGGGTTGAGTTGTCGGAGCACCAGCGATGGTTGTTGCCTGATGCGTATGTGCTCCCAGTGGTTACGATGGCTCATGGATTGGCTCATATCAGTTCAAAAGGGATATGTAAGTTGTTGGCTCCAGTATGGCAGAATGCTGGAATTCCTAAATGTGCTGAGAATCTGGTTAAAAACTGCATGATTTGCTTGAAGCATAATCCTGGCAAGGGAACTCCAACTCCAGCGGGTCATTTTGCTCCTCCAACGTATCCGTTCGAGGTGCTACAGTTAGAATTTATTCACATGGAAAGATGCAATAACCTAAAGTATGTCCTTGTGGTTGTTTGTGCCTTTTCCAGATGGATAGAGGCCTACCCCCTCAAGGATAATACTGCTTTATCTAAAGCCAAGGTTTCGCTTAAAGAATATTTCCCTAGGTATGGTTTGCCAAGAATGGTATGGAGTGATAATGGAAGTGAATTTGTAGGTCAGATTATGAAGAAAGTGTGTGCGGGTTTGGGCATCAAACAGAAATTTCATGCTGCGAATCACCCCCAGTCAGCTGGTTTGGTTGAGTGCTACAATGGCACTCTTAAACTTAAATTGACCAAGATACAAGCAAGCTCTGGTCTTACATGGCCAGATGCTCTACCACAGGCACTTTTGTCCACAAGAACCACAGTACATTCTCGTGTGGGACTTAGCCCATACGAAATTGTTTTTGGACGCCCGGCAAATGTTTGGGGTGTGCCAAGGCCGAATGAATATAGCGACATCGAGTATCCTATGTTGGTTGATTACTTACATGACTTGACTGCTAAATTGCGTGTTCTTCACCAACAGGTGTATGATACTTTACCTTCAGCTTCTGTGGACGCGGGTCACTCGATTCAACCTGGTGATTGGACCTTGGTGAGAAATTTCCAAAGGACAAAGAATCTGGAACCAAGGTGGACAGGCCCGTATCAGGTGTTATTGGCAACTCGGACTGCTGTCAAGGTTTGCGGCAAGAAACACTGGGTGCATGCCACCCATTGCAAAAGGATACCCTTACCCTTACCATACGACCGATGGGTCAAAAATGGTATTGCCGATTCTGAGACTGAAAGGGTTCCGAAATTCGTGCCTTTTAGTGACGCACATTTAAAATGGACTCAGTCGGAACGTGCGGATGACGAAGTTTTGCAAGAAGCTGTGCCGTCACATTTGAAACTTGACACTACCCAACCAGAGACACTTTTCCAGGATCAGACGGTGCCTGGTAAAGAACGCTATAATTTACGGTCTAAAATGGACAAATAAATTTGAATTTTTTTGAGAATCATACTCTTTCAGACAAGAAACTTTTTTGTTCTATTTTTCTTTTTCGAGCTACCATCCGAGCTCAGCTGCAGGGTCACGGTATAAGTTCTTAAGGGGTGACCCACGTATTGACAAAATGTCTGCGGTTCTAGGGACGTCTAGGACGCCTGGACGCACACTTAAGTGAAGAAGGAAAATTGCCGTGAGCAGCACGTTAGAGGATGGAGTTTTTTGTAACTGAGAGAGTTGTTGAGAAAATGGACTTTAAGACAAAATTCTATATATTAATACGTAGCAAATGTTTTATTATATTGTGTTCTTTAATATTTTTAAGTATCACATTAGCTTGTATGGGTTGGATTGTTTATGCTACACCACTGAAATCTGCACCCACTTCCCAACTAATGCTTTCCTTTACTACTGTTTCTTTGCAACAATTTTACACGTTGCCTGAACATGAACAGACAAGGAGGTCAGAATTTGTCAACAATTTGTTTATACAACTGTTGCATCAGCATCAGTTGGTAGTAAATACCACTAATTGCTGGGTCTGTGGTCTTATGCCTCATACGACAGATAGAGGTATGACCTATCTGGTTTTGCCTTTTTCTTTCAATGGGTCTGTATGGGCTTTTCAGACTATGTTCATCTATGCAAATGAGGTATATCCCTTACATTCCGTGAAAGACAATCCGAGTAATAGTGCCTTGATAAAGGGAATAGTGGAGATGATCTGAGATATTGATGCATATAATACTATCCCTAAGGATGAGGTGCAGGCTTACGTTGGTTGGAACGTGACTGGATATAGTACTAGCTTGACAGAGATAGAGAGACGAAAAAGGTCTCCCCCGATTTGGATTGTACCCCATCGAGGCCACTTTTGTTTGCAAGGTAGTGGTCGGAATCCGAGAGCCCAGCTAGGTAAGAGTGTGTGTGCTCAAACCTATGTCTATACATCTCAGACTTCTCCTCCGTTCGTGCCAGCTAAAGGCACATATATTGTTTGTCACGATAGAGCCTACACATGGTTGCCGCCTGATTTTGCAGGAACTTGTTATGTGGCGTTTCTGCTTCCCCCTACATACACTACTACTTCGGACTATCATAGGACAAGATATGGTAGAGGTGTCTTCAATCAGGAAGATACTGCAGCACAAGAAGTAGGAGACTTTTTCAAGGGTTTCCTACCGTTTTGGGGTCCAATGGCTAATAGCAGGAATATACGACAACTTACGAGAGTGGTTGAGGCCACTATAAATGAAACTGCAGGTGCCCTTAGTAATGTTACCGCTGAGCTTCAAGCGGATCGTCTTATGACGTTACAAAACAGTATGGTTTTAGATATCATACTTGCAGATCGAGGAGGGGTATGCAAATTGATCCAATCTAGTTACTGTGTTTTCATACCAGATAATGCCCCTACAGTATACCAAGCCATCTCTAGACTGCATAAGATCTCTGAGTCTATTCATGTGGATGAAAGAGACTGGTCGTTGACTGGATGGTTTTGGGGACTACTGTCCAAATGGGGATGGCAGATTCTGATGTTCTTTGGTATGATTTTAGATATCCTCTTCTCCTGTTGTCTTTGCATTCAGTGTGGTCCCGGCATTTGTAGCCTTTGTGCTACCATGTGTGTGCGGAGACCTGTCTCGAGAGAAGTGGAGAGTAGGAGGATGATGCTCCAGCAACACCGTGATGATCTGATGAGAATAGATATAGACCTAGATTCAGACTAACATGAGTTTGGGTTATTGCCTACGTAATGGCAAAAGGAGGGCTGAGGTTCTGTAAAATTCTGCCTTGTCCTGTGAGGTTATGGTTCCGTCACGATTTTGGTGATGTTGTACCATATTTAGTAAGTGCGGCTAATATGGAGTGAATTCGTCACGTTAACTAGCGAGTTCATTACATATTCAGAGACTTTGTCTCGAATATGGGTTCCATTTTGTCTGTGCCTCCATTTTTGTGTTGCCATCACGTAGGCCTGTGGAGGTAACCAGACGAACAAAGTTGCATGGGCTTCGTTGTTCATGCACTTATTAACTAAGCCTTTTCTTGACTCTAAGGTGCATTGTAAGGAACTGACCCCTTTATCTGAAACTGACCTCGCTAAGCCAATTTCCTTGGTTGATCGTTATCTGAGATTGCCAGTCAATGTTCAGGACATCGTTAACTTTTAGCTTCTCTACACATACTTTATCTTGCTCGTTATCTGTCATTGTTTCCTTTCTATGTTTCTTCATTACATGCATTGTGCTTTCAATTATGGGTTTGTCCGGCTTGTGGAGATTGGATTTGGGACATTCTTAATGATTTACTTTGGGTTGGGTTATTGCAAATTGAGGTTTCTGTCATGTGATACTTTGTTTGAAAATGTACCTTATTGGCTCGAATTTTGTGCAGTGGGTGTCCATTTGTAATGTGAATATTGGGTATAAAAGGGGATGTTTCGCCTTACAAAATGCAACAGTTTCTCGAGTTGTACACCGTGTTGTATTGCTGGAGTTACTGTTACTAGCTGCAGCTAATAAATTTGGTCTTTGACGCCACCCAGAATTATTCTGTGTCTCTGTATACCAAGACAGGTGAATCCGAAGACTTTGGGCGTGCCGCTGGGTTTAAAACCCGGTTCTTCAGCCATGAGTACAAAATTGCACAATTGCGAGACCTATTGCATTGCAAATGCTTATTTTGAGTAGCAGTGGTTCATGAGACCACTGCCTGTGTTTGAAAAATATTTTGTTAAATAATCTGAAAGGGGAAGGGATCCCACTGGGAACCCTTTCTTTTTGCTTATGGTTACCACTATCTTTCAGTATTCGGTAAAAAATTATGTTTTGCAACTGTAATTTGGTTGTAAAACCTTAACATATACCACTGCCATTAAGCATTTTTGGATGCCCTAAACACGCCCCTTCCACATATCAAATCACAAAACGAAATTGAGATGCACTAACAAGCAAGTTACCGAATCACAATTTGACTTCTATACATTATAAAATGATTTTTTTACAGTCATAAGAGGGTGATTCTTTGAATCGGGCAATTTGCAACATTCGATAAAGATTTGATCATGATGCCTTAGGTCTGTTAGCTATCTTTGCGTATGCCAAATATCTTTTATGAGAATGTACACAATAGGTGATTTATACTGGTATAAAGATTTAGAGCCCCTTTTACTACATGTTGATGCATGGCAGCGCAGCAAACCTTCCTGCAGCGCTGTCATACGTCAAAATAAAAGGGAAGCAATGTGCCATATCTACTAGATACGGTGCATTCCTGCTCTTCCTCCCTGTGCCGGTGCACAAACAGCAGCTGTACATCAGCAAAGAACACCCTTGTGCCATGTTGCAAGGGTGCCTGCACTGCAGGGATGATTGTTGTTCTGCAGGAAGGGACACCTTCCTGCACAAAAACAATCATTAATGGCGTTTGCTCCTACTATATGTGCCCAGAATGCAGCAAACATAGAAAGAGCAAAAAACGAGGAGACATAAAAGTATTTCGCCTCTTTGCGCCACTTTATAAATCTGGGAATGTGTCAGATTCCATGGATGGAGTAATGCGTGAAAGGCGCCCATAGTTACAGGGCTGTGAAAAGTCACGCAGAGTGACTGTACGTGGCCCTGTAAATATGGGCAGGCACACTGCGCTGCCGGTGCGTCAAAAGAAGTGACTCACGGGTGGTGTAATGGGCTTGTAAATAAGCCACCAAGTACTGGTTTACAAAGATATCTATTGCTACCGCTGTATTGTCTACTTAAAGCAGAACGTCCTTACTGTGTAAACTACGCGGATTAGGACATTTACAAAAAAAATATTTTTTGCTGTTAATTTATTTTTCCCTGCAATTGAAACACATTCATGCTGCCAATTCCCGAAGACAGCCTGTGCATTTTAACTCTACCGGTGAACTTCAACATACTTAGAACTCATTTAACCCAATTTACATTTAAATTAGTATTTCCCAAAACTGCTGCAAGTGCATTTTTAGGTCTCGCCTGTCGATGCGCATGCGCATCGAGCTTGCGAGCCTATTGCGGCTTAAACAACTTTTAACTGAGAAGCAAGGAATCGTGGCGATTCCTTGCAGTGCCCGTGACTTTTAAGCTCAATGCGCATGTGCATTGAGCTTAAAAGCGCGTGCACAGCCGCAATCGCCATCTGTTCCTCTCTCCCGCATTCCTCCGACAGCTTTTGAAGTGAAGCTTAGCTTCACTTCAAAGGCCCGGCTTCTTAACACCCACATGCCGCTCTCACCGCTCCGCCCCCTCCCCTGCCCGCCTTGTGCATTTCTCCTACACCCCCTCCCCACAGCAATGCCCTCCGTCTCCTGATCTTCACTCATTACACTTTGTGCACTGACACTTCAAGTATTGTACAATACTTTGCAGAATACATGGAAATCGCTACAAAATCTAACCCACCGTGCTAGATGAGATACACTTAACGACCGAATACTGCAAGATAGCTCGGTGAAGTAACGTTCTTACTGCATAATGTTGTGGGCAAATCACCAAACTATTCTTCTGTGGTCATGCCGCTCTCCCCGCTCCGCCCCCTCCCCTGCCCGCCTTGTGCATTTCTCCTACACCCCCTCCCCACAGCAATGCCCTCCGTCTCCTGATCTTCATACATTACACTTTGTGCACTCCGAGGCTCCATTCCATTTCTCTCGTCATTCACACACAGCTAATGTTAACCCTTAGCTCACTCGGGCACGGTTCTGCACTGAGTGCATTGTTTAACCTCACAATGTAGCAAATAATGAAGAGGCCTCACTGCAGCTTTAAGAACCTTCTGCACGCACGCTCTACAAGCACAGACTTTATTGATAAAAAAACATTTTTCCAGTTTATATTAAATTGCTTCACAAATAATTCAATTTCAAAGTACTCTTTCTCGCCATTATGCTGATAAACGCACTAGTCTACGTAAGCTTTCACCATTTTGTTAGGTAAGGAATCTCTGGTTGTAACTCTGGGGTTAAAAGGAATTATGCAGGAACCATACGTGGAGTTACTGATTTCCGCCTGCAGCCCCTCCAAGTGCCCCAAACCCATAAGTGATGTGGTACGCCAGTCCAGGTTTTTTATTTCTATCCTGGGACTTGTGACCTCTCTTAACCCACCGTGCTAGATGAGATACACTTAACGACCGAATACTGCAAGATAGCTCGGTGAAGTAACGGTCTTACTGCATAATGTTGTGGGCAAATCACCAAACTATTCTTCTGTGGTCAATGAGTTCAAAAGGAGGGCAATAGTACAGTTCTGTTAAGTTTCCCTGTCTAGCTGCCCCAGACCAGGGCTTTCTTTCTATTCTAAGACTTGCTTAGGCCATTCTAAAAAACCGGACTACAAATCCCAGAATGCAAATAAAAAAATGTTCCGGGACATGGGAAAAGGCATCTATGCTAGCAGCAGTCATTATCATCTGCAATGCTATCGTTTACAAGCTGCATTTAAAAAGTGTGTTTTACGAGATATATATAAGTACGTGTGTGTGTCTACGTTTGTGTATGGAAAATGGGGCTGCATAGGGTGGTATAACGTTTTCATGCGAGCAGGTTGGAAATGTCCTGACCTGGAAGGAATTTCAGGACCGTATACATTACACTGCTTTCTAATATCTTTCTGATAAACCCTGTCTTTAATCGATTAGCAGCCGTCTTTAATAGATTAGCATCTGATCAGACCTACCTATGGTACATTTGTGCCTTCGCCTTTAAATGTTGCAACTGCTCGCCCTCTGCATGTCAGCTTCCTCTCAGGTGTTTACATTCAGCTTCCCGGGACCGATGGGGGAGGGGCGGGGGAGTGAGGTTGTAAAGGGCAGACTCCGAGGCTCCATTCCATTTCTCTCGTCATTCACACACAGCTAATGTTAACCCTTAGCTCACTCGGGCACGGTTCTGCACTGAGTGCATTGTTTAACCTCACAATGTAGCAAATAATGAAGAGGCCTCACTGCAGCTTTAAGAACCTTCTGCACGCACGCTCTACAAGCACAGACTTTATTGATAAAGAAACATTTTTCCAGTTTATATTAAATTGCTTCACAAATAATTCAATTTCAAAGTACTCTTTCTCGCCATTATGCTGATAAACGCACTAGTCTACGTAAGCTTTCACCATTTTGTTAGGTAAGGAATCTCTGGTTGTAACTCTGGGGTTAAAAGGAATTATGCAGGAACCATACGTGGAGTTACTGATTTCCGCCTGCAGCCCCTCCAAGTGCCCCAAACCCATAAGTGATGTGGTACGCCAGTCCAGGTTTTTTATTTCTATCCTGGGACTTGTGACCTCTCTTAGCTTACAGATTCCTTCGCTCTTTCTTTTACTCTCCACGTTTCTGCCTCTTTCACTCTCTCTTCCAACTCTCTCCCCCCTCTCCATTTACTTACACAAATCTCGCAGATACCCCAAGCAGCAGTGCCCGCACTACCAATCCTTCTGTTATGCCACATCTCTCAGCTTACATATTCCTTCGCTCTTTCTTTTACTCTCCACGTTTCTGCCTCTTTCACTCTCTCTTCCAACTCTCTCCCCCCTCTCCATTTACTTACACAAATCTCGCAGATACCCTAAGCAGCAGTGCCCGCACTACCAATCCTTCTGTTATGCCACATCTCTCAGCTTACATATTCCTTCGATCTTTCTTTTACTCTCCACGTTTCTGCCTCTTTCACTCTCTCTTCCAACTCTCTCACCCCTCTCCATTTACTTACACAAATCTCGCAGATACCCCAAGCAGCAGTGCCCGCACTACCAATCCTTCTGTTATGCCACATCTCTCAGCTTACATATTCCTTCGCTCTTTCTTTTACTCTCCACGTTTCTGCCTCTTTCACTCTCTCTTCCAACTCTCTCCCCCCTCTCCATTTACTTACACAAATCTCGCAGATAGCCCAAGCAGCAGTGCCCGCACTACCAATCCTTCTGTTATGCCACATCTCTCAGCTTACATATTCCTTCGCTCTTTCTTTTACTCTCCACGTTTCTGCCTCTTTCACTCTCTCTTCCAACTCTCTCCCCCCTCTCCATTTACTTACACAAATCTCGCAGATACCCCAAGCAGCAGTGCCCGCACTACCAATCCTTCTGTTATGCCACATCTCTCAGCTTACAGATTTGCACTTTCTTTTCCTCTCAACGATTCTGCCTCTTTCACTCTCTCTTACAACTCTCTCCCCCCTCTCCATTTACTTACACAAATCTCGCAGATACCACAAGCAGCAGTGCCCGCACTACCAAGCCTTCTGTTATGCCACATCTCTCAGCTTACATATTCCTTTGCTCTTTCTTTTACTCTCCACGTTTCTGCCTCTTTCACTCTCTCTTCCAACTCTCTCCCCCCTCTCCATTTACTTACACAAATCTCGCAGATACCCCAAGCAGCAGTGCCCGCACTACCAATCCTTCTGTTATGCCACATCTCTCAGCTTACAGATTCCTTCGCTCTTTCTTTTACTCTCCACGTTTATGCCTCTTTCACTCTCTCTTCCAACTCTCTCCCCCCTCTCCATTTACTTACACAAATCTCGCAGATACCCCAAGCAGCAGTGCCCGCACTACCAATCCTTCTGTTATGCCACATCTCTCAGCTTACAGATTCGCACTTTCTTTTCCTCTCAACGTTTCTGCCTCTTTCACTCTCTCTTCCAACTCTCTCCCCCCTCTCCATTTACTTACACAAATCTCGCAGATACCACAAGCAGCAGTGCCCGCACTACCAATCCTTCACACACGCAACGCCACTCACACACGCAACGCCACTCACACACGCTACGCCACTCACACACGCTACGCCACTCACATACGCAACGCCACTCACATACGCAACGCCACTCACACACGCAACGCCACTCACACACGCAACGCCACTCACACACGCAACGCCACTCGCAACGCCACTCATCCACGCAACGCCACTCATCCACGCAACGCCACTCATCCACGCAACGCCACTCTTCCATTTGCAAAAAGAAAAATGTCTAACTATTCTATTGCGAGACCTATTGCATTTCCAATGCTTGTTGTGTTTTGTGAACGCTCCTGAAATCTGTTTTGAACGTATTTACAAATATTGCATGTATTTCCCGTTCATAGCCCCGCATCTGAAACGTCCATGTTGCATGTTTATTATCCCTGCGACTCCAATCCCTTCACACTTACTTTTCATGAATAATTTTCGCCAGAAATACTTGCGTAAATGGCACATGGGTGACTTTGACATTACACTCTACTTGTGACTGCTATGCACGCGCTCACAAGCACTAGTTGTATGCCTGGCATTGTGAATCTCCCTGGCCTCGTCCAGATACTCCTGTTTTTTACAGCTACACACTTACTCACACCTTATTCATTAGTAGGTAAATCATTAGTTGCATAAATTACACGTCAGTAATTTACAAATCTGCCATTGTGAATCACATTTAGATTAAACATGAGTAAGTTATCATTTTACATAACAATTTAAGGGCCTCTGTTATGGTCTCGGCAGCTGTCTTTGAAGGCCTCTTAAGCACTAAATGGCTAGCAAGTTAGCTTATGGTTATCAAAATAACAATGTGTTTTCTGTAACACTTGCTCAGCATCGTAGTGTGGTTTTGTAATGCTGTAACTGAGACGTGTAAATATTGCTCAACTCAACGGCATAAACACTATTAACCACAGGCGAAGGAAAGGCTGTGTGCCCTGCCCGAATTTCTGCAGCAGAAGTATATATTACTGAGATCTTCTGTCCTGAATTAAATGTAGTTATTTTCCTACTATTAACCAACAACCATGTCTAACTACATATTGCACTGTGTTGAATTAAAATTGCATTTATATAGTGCTTACTACCCCGGACAAGGCACTGAAGCACTAAACAGCGAGTAGAAGTATACTCGGGAACCAAAGGTTAGTGGTTAATGTGGTGTTTATTTTTGGTTACTGCCATTCATTTTATGCTCTCAAGGAATCACTTCAATGCTTTTACTTCAGTCTTTTTGTTGTAGATTACATTAACAGGAGTTATGTGTGGTTCTTAGATTTTGCTATGTGAGTTCATGCATAGCTGAAGGTCTTTCCAGGTGAAGAATCTCAGAACTCTGGCTGCCATTTTAAGACCAGGAATACCAGAATATGCCAAAGCAAAAAAAAACATTTTTTAAAAGGTGAGGCATTTAATAACCTAGGTGATCATTAGCTCACGTACCCCCATGTACAGATCAAAAAATGATACCTGGCTTTATACTCTTTCCCCTACCACTGGTATGCTTGTGGCTGTGGACCTTACACACCTGAAACCCAGTACACTCTCTCACAGACAGAACTTCAACTGATGCATATAAGTTCATCTTAGAAATGGGATCTCTGGTTGGCTAAGGCTTGTGCCAAAGCCAGGCAGAGACCACCACTCTAGTCAGGGCTGGGGAGTTACACGCCAAATATAACCCCTGCTCGCCCCCAGGTTGGCTTGGCACGAGCAGTCAGGCGTATCCCGGTGGCGATGTGTAAAGCATTTGCGCAACACACACAGCAACAACATACTAGGCACACCACAAAAAGAACTCCACACAAGGTTATACATAAAATTAGCCTTTGTATTGTCATAAAACATATTAGATGGTAATCACACAATATATACTGTGCCAACTGGCACTGGGCAATATTTACAGGGGATTATTTACACATGACAGGGCCACTTGGGCCACTGTCAGAGTCATCACTTGGGAAAATAGTAAAAGGAAGACATATCATGAACTTAGAACACAGCCAGTAAATACTGGCAAACACTATACTCAGCATCCTCCTGTAACATAAATCATACCATGTACAGTATCACATCGGGCGAGAAATATATTCTGCGCTAACCTCATAAGCCTAAACATAGTAGACCATAACCTCCTAAGCATAACTAACACCAGGTATGTGTTGCCCCAATTCTTTGGGACTCTGAAAGAGAGCACATTTACTAACTTTGCTGCCCTCTTTTCTCTCTGCATGTCCTCGCACTGCTCACGCTTCCCCCACCTGCACAGACCACTTTGGGCAGGTTAGCCTGTGGCTTGAAGGGAAGTTTGAGGTGGCTTCAAAAAGAATGGGCCAAGGCCAGGGAAACTGTTAACAAGGAACAAAGGCGATGCACTTAGGGCCCATCTACACCCGATGCCGTCACCACTAGCAGGAAGGAAGGGTACCCAGCAAGAGCCAGGAACGCGTGTCCACGACTACATTCAAGATTCATTCAACTCCCATCAAAGGAAGGACTGCAGCAGGGACAGAAAAATGAGTTGTCTTCCCATGAGGGTGGATCAGATTTGAAGAAATGTGAGCTTAAGGACAGTACCCGGTTGACTGACCTCAGTGCTGACAATCTGCCTAACAACTCTAACAACTAAGCAAACCAAGGCCCAGATGCTTGAGTGATGCTGTGAAGATCACCTCTGAAGCCTGGAGTGGGGCTTAGACTTGCATCACTGCCCAGAGAGCACAACAGAGAATAGCTCACCCAGCCATTCCCCCAGGACTAGAGCCATGTTCCCTTGCGCCTGCTTCTACAAGGAAGCTGAAAGACACCAGCATTGCAAACAGTCATGCAGGAGAGCTTACCCACCTAAGAATCACATGCTGTATGTGAGCTGCAAGCAATACAAATACTCGATCACCAACCTTACGTGGGTCCTGACGCTGATCGACCAACTGAAAATGGAGAGGATGTGACTTAACGGCTTGAACCCGACTTTAAAGATGGGTAACCAGGTTCGAATCTAACGGGAGGCTCAAGCATCCTGTGATTCTGGGCAAATCACTTAATGTCCCCCGTGCCTCAAAAAGTGTATGTGTCCTTGTGTAAGGTAACTCATGTAAAGCGCTCTGATACCTTTGGGTCGAGTTCCTGCTATATAGACCCTCAAGCAAAAGATCATTTCACTGCTCTGGAGCTACACAAAGTCTACCTGTCTGAGAAACACCAAGATGCAGTGTTCCATTGCAGTGGTGGACTGTAGTCGCAGGCGTGTGATTGCATCCCGGAGACAGCCCGGACAGCTGCAGTCTTACCACACACACCTGCCCACTCACTTCCAAAGAGACTCTGACTCCTTGCATCTGAACTCACGCATCAACACAGGGAAAGCTGCCATGGAGAGTCACAGGAAGGCTGTTTAAAGTGTCTTCGAATAATGCCCTTACTTTTTTTAATACTAAGCCCTGCATCTGCGTGACAGTACTGCTGCCTCTAAGCCATGCATGCCAAGAGAGCGTTCATGTACAGTGTTCCCTTGTATCCTATGAGACACAGACTGTCCGCATTAGTAGCTTATTACTATGGGGCTACAAATATATTCCTACTGTGCTATTAACACTTTAAAGGTGTATTTATATATTGTAGTTTTCTTCAGGTATAACTCTATCTTAAAATGTAGTTACTGTGCACAATTCTAGTGTTTTTCTCTGCCTTTACCCCCTCACCACCCATCATAGGTAAGCCTTGACAACTTGCCATCTCTGCTCCCCTGTCTGTCTAAGCCCTGGAAGGAGGCTCTTTGTATTCAGTCAGCTCAGTAGAATCTCCTTCTTGAGGTTCTAGGGACAACAGGCAATATTTCTCACAAGGATTCACCAGGTGCCCCTAAGTTCCCAGAGAACTGGCTCAGCATTGGTTCCGATAAATTCAAGCATATGCAGTGTGATGTAATGTCAAATTTAAAAAGAATTTCTAAAGTGTACTGTTGACATCAAAAGCCATCCTGAACCTGGCAATAAGAACTAAAGAGGTGGCATCGAAAAAGTGCTCCATGAAATATGGTCGAGCCCACCCTGACTTTTAGGAGTCCGCGTGAACCCGATGATGAAGCATGACACTACTAGTGTGTGTGAGGGTTATTTAACAAAAAGGAATTGCTTCCTTACCCGCGCTTGAACGGTTGGCGCCACATGAGTTTAGTGCCCAGCTTTCACCACTACTAGGTGGGATACCTTTGGTGACCGGCATCGAAAAACAACCAGGATGTCAAGGCCTTTTCAAAAAGGCAACAAATTGTTAATAAGACATAGATGGAGTGGCAACTATTACCGGGTCTAAGCAACCATAACTGAGAAGACTTATACTGACACAGCCAGAAGGCACGGATTTGAAGCTCCTGGTTTTCGGGAAGGCTGGTAATGGTGGAACTTCTTCTGCAAACATGGGGGAGAGGATGTGGCCTAATGGCTAGGGTGGTCGACCTCAAATCTGGGGAACCGGGTTCGAGTCTTGGCAACGACACTCACCATCTTGTGATTCTGGGCAAATCACCTAATCTACCCGTACCTGGCAAAAAAAAATGAATGTGTCCTTGTGTAATGCAACTGGTGCTCGTGTAAAGTGCTCTGATACCCGATACCTTCGGGTCAGGTTCGCGCTCTATAAAACTCGGAAGGAAAAAAAGTGGTGCTATGCCCTAAAAGTAATACACATGACCTTAAAAAATATGACTTTAGAGAATGGTAGCCAATGCAGTGCCCTCAAAGATGATGTTGCAGAGGAGAGGATACAACGACTGAGAGCTAAGCAAGCAGTTCTGCTCTGGATTCTCTGTAGCCCATGCAAAATAGATGCAGGTGAATCCCGAATTAAAGAATTATAGAAACCCAGGTGACAGAGAATCTATACTAGAGAGCAATCGAGGTTTACTCAGAATCTGAACTTGGATCCTTTGTGAACCTGGTCATCATCCATTTACATAGCTATCACCAGTGCAGTGCTTAACTGGTTAAAATATAACCAGAAGTGCCAGTACCAAGATATTTCCTTGAAGCCTGTCATGGGCTCTGCCAAATATTAGTATTGGAGAACACTTATGCTGCCTTTCTAGTCTTTTATCTGTCTGATGCCATTTTCTTCCACCACCCTACACTCACTGTCTCGTCATCTTGCTCTTGCAAGTAGTGCTTGTTCATCCTTTTCATTATTTTCATGTCGTTCTCTTCCTCCTTTCTTCTGTCTTTCCTTCCTTTCTCTCTCTTTTAAGTTTAAAATAAAACTTATGGAGAAAAAAAGTGCATTGACAATGAAAATTATTCCTTTCTCTCTCTTGCTGCGGATCAAAGTCTGGTGATGAAAACTAGGCCCCATCCCCCGAAGTGAGTGACAGTGCCCATCACAGAGGCAGCATGTGCAGTGGCAACGGGACCGAGGCATATTACGGGTCCACTGCTTGTCAATAGAGAGTGCATTTTACAACGCCAACCTATGTAATCAGCTGACACCAACACCTACATGAACTGCTCGACAACCTCCAACTACGTGCAGCAGCATCCTTCACACCACCTGGACCACACTGGTGTACCTTCATAGCTGTGAAATGACCCCCCCCCCCATCATGAGGGTGACTTTTAAGCAACCCTGGCTTTCTTTTCAGAAAAACGCATACATGACAAACGACCCGATTTCTGCCTGAGATTCACGATTTCTGGTTGCAAAAAAAATGGTTTTATTTGAGCTGTTTCACACCTAAAGTTACTTCTGCTTCTTCAAAATAATTCAATGGGAAAATCACAACCCCCAAATATGTTTTGAAAATCTCCCACGTTCCTGTCCTGAAATGTTGGCACGTACGCAAATGCACGGCGGATTCTGGGAAGGTTTTAATTTTTCTACTGTAAACATTGGGCTACAAGCCACAGCGGGCTTTGCGGTTTGGTTTGTAAACCAGGGCTTGTTGAAAATCAGCCTCGTGACACGGGATCAGCTGATACACATGCGCTTAACAAGTTTCTACTTTCAATTCAATTTTTTTTTTTTTTACCTTTTAAAACCTTCATAAATCATTAACTACGTATGTGGAATAAACTAATAAAATAGCGAGCTCATTAAACAGGTGTATGTTAATAAAATGCTGCAAACCTATTATATCCAGAGCCACTGGAATTAAGAGCCAACGGAATGCCAAAATTATTTGGCAGAGTCCACTAAATTATGTGGCGAGAAAGTCAAATCGTGCCGCATTTTGTGGCACAATTTGCTACACTCCCATACGCCACTTGACCATTTTAACAAACATTAACTTTTCGAAAATCACACTCAATGCAACAAAAAAAGACAAAACGCGCACATACGTGTTTAACGCGGTGATCTGGCATTATGTGTGCAGCTCAGCACGAGGGCCTCCTTCCACTTGCCTGGATATTGCCCTTGGCACGAGGGGTGATTTTCCGGCACAAGAAAATGTCAGGCTGCTTACATGGGCGTCCACAGAAAATTTTCCAGGGGGGGGCAAAATGTTAATGTCATCACCATCCTCCAACATGATGTGTGCCAGGTGGGGCACAAGAAACACTGGGGCGCAGGAGGAGCCATGGGGGGCAGGAAGCAGGCCGCATATGATCTCATACACCATAGGGTTGTTGTGCCACAGCCATCTCTTTCTTTTGTGGCACCCCAAAATCCATACCTGCCCTGGTCCCTAAAATTACCCACTAGCACCCCAAAACCCATATCCATCCTGAACCCTAAAATTATCCCACCCCCCAAAAAACTCATACCCTCCCTGAACCCTAAAATTACACCCCTGGCACCCCAAAACCATTACCCAACCTGAACCCTAAAATTACCCTCTAGCACCCCAAAACCCATACCCACCCTGAACCCTAAAATTACCCCTGCCCCCCAAAAAGTCATACCCACCCTGAACCCTAAATTACCCCCCTGGCACCCATAACCCATACCCAACCTGACCCCTAAAATTGTCCCCCTGGCACCCCAAAATCCATACCCATCCTGAACCCTAAAATTACCCCCCTGGCACCCCAAATCCAATACCCGCCCTGAACCCTAAAATTTCCCCCTTGCACCCCAAAACCCGTACCCGCACTGAACCCTAAAATTACCCCCTGGTACCCTAAAACCCATACCCACCCTGAACCCTAAAATTATCCCCCTGGCACCCCAATCCCTAACCCACTGTGAACCTTAAAATTACTCCCTGGCACCTTAAAACCCACACCCACCCTGATCCCTAAAGTTACCCCCTGGAACCCCAAAGCTGAACACTACATTCTGATTGTGTATCGTGCCGCCTCCCTGTTTAGGGTGGATCTGCTAGTTCGGATCGGTTCGCCATGTTCCGGTTCTGCTCGCACTTCTCTGGAGCTGTTCTGTCTTCCCTGTCCCTCTTCCGGACCCACCGAGCCTGCCTCTGCGCACACTACCTGGACCTACTCTGTCTGGCCTGGTTCTTTCTCCTTTAGACCCGCTGTCTTCACTGGCGGAGTTAGGACACAGGTCTCACTTCTCTGAAGTTGCTCTTACCCTCAATGAGAAAGACTCGGAAGGGCTGTATGATCATTTCTACTCATGGATAAATCTTACATATGCCTGCTCGTTGTGCCTCCTCCCTGCTCTGGACTACAGTGGTGACTACACATGGCCCCTCTACTCTTAGCATCCACGCTTCCTAGCCCATCTGGATATCCCCCTCTGTACTGACTTATGTCTAAGACTTCATTTACATTCGTTTTCTGTTTGTGTTATCTTTCTTGATAAATGCAACTTATTAAATCAAAAATCATCCAATGATGTCCACCATTTTATGTCAGAGCGGTGTCTCCCTTAAAATATACTCTTTTATTCAAATGTGACTTTTCTTTCTGCTTAGTAATTTACTTAACAGCAACTGTTCTAGGCAGTCCATCACTATAATCCAATAATTATTTGAAAAGACTTTGCCTCAATCTTGTTATTGTGTCAGAGCGCGCTATAAAGTCCGAGGTCTCCTGGCGCTTCTGACTAAATTATAAGATGGAGGGGGAGGGGGGCAGAGGGTACTCAGAAGGATCTAGAAAAGAGCAGAGTCTCCAGGTGTTGTCTAGATGTGACGTGCGATGAGATGCACAGGAGTTCACCTAGAAGAGAGTGCCAAAGGGACGGTGCAGGAAACTGAAGCCCGGGTCTTGTCCTACTGAGCCCTGAGAGGCAGAGGAGCTTCAGACTAGAACAGAGAGTGAGAGCTGGAGAGGAACAGTGGCTGGAGCACCGTGTGTAATGCATAGTGGCATGGGCGTCCGCAGGGGGCAGGGCCGGCTTTAGCGCTAGTGGCACCCAGTGTGACAATGTTATTTTGCGCCCCCAATGACCACCTCCACCACGGATTCTCTCACTAGCACCCTTTAACAGTGACCAAGTCTACATAACCACTCTCTCTCAGATGCATTGAATTCGTTATATAGCGCTCCTCATACCATTAAAGTATGTCAGAGCACTTTGCATCACACACACATTACACAGACAATCAATCATACTTGTGTAAATCAGTGTGTAGGAAATGTTACATAAGCCACAGGACTAAAAGTGTAGGAGTCATATGTCATCCATACTGGTAGGCAGTATAGTTTAGGAGTGCTTGGTGTGGAGAAGCACAAACTCAGAGTCGAAAAAGAAGCAGCATAGTTGGGAGTTTTCATTAATAATAAGAATCAATTTCTACCCAAATTAAACATTTTTGCAACATTAATCAATGTTCTGTACTTCTATGATGAAAGTTAATACCTCACTATTCTATATTAGGACTTTACGTTATAAATTGCAAGTAACAAAAGGATGGCTCTTTTAAAAGCAGTAACCTGCTGATCCATTTACATTAAATGCAATCTAATCTACTTGGTACACCTTCTTTGCAGTAGGCATATTAACCCTCTGAGATACCTTAACATAAGTCGAAATTAAACCTCAACTACACAAAACTCTGATCTCTGGCCAGGAAGAACATTAATCACAGGAGTTATCTTGACATTTTTGTGAGGCCCCGCAATTGTAGGAGGAAAGGAACGCTCAGTAGGTGCTTTAAAATCATAATTAATTTGTAAACACAGCGCCCCCAGGAAGCCAGCATCGCACGACCTAGAGCCAGCCCTGGCAGAGGGCAAGGAGGGGTGCTCCAGGGGGGGCTAGCGCCCCTCCTTGCCCCCCCCCCCCCCTGCGGACGCCCATGGCTGCTTAGAAACGACCACTTTGCGTCACGAACCGACTTTCTTAGCTGGCAAACATTTGAGCAGAAACACATTTCAGATTCTTGCTTCTCAGTTCGAACCCCGCTCTGTCTCATTTATGCACTTAGTTTCATTTCGCTGAAAGGCACCGGATGTTACCTGAGCCGGGCACATCACCCGGTCTAACACAAGCACTTTAACGTTACTACTATGCAACAAGCAGGAAGCAGGGCAGCTCTCCTGTCTCAAATTACACCTACCTGCGCGAGCTTTCAGAGGTACAGAGGTTGGGCTTCACACATCCCCTCACGGTTCCCTGGGAGGAACGTGGCAGTGCCCACTGCCCAGCACCTGGCAGCGCCCCGTCATGGTTTATGGGAGACAAAGGCGAGGTTAATTATTGCTCTCAGGCTGGCAGCAGGGAAGTAAGTGTCGGACATGCGGAGGGCGCACCCGTCTCCGGCCTCGGTGCATGTCGGGAGTGTTGACTTTTCTTCGGAGACTGGCAGGCGGGGACACTCCCTTCCTCTCAGGCACACACCTTCGGAGGAGGCAGGTCGGTTCTTGGCTCGCACCTCGTTTGAGAACAGATTTAACCCCCCTCCGGGCCTACATTTTCTAGTTTGGGCAAATCTGGCTCCGGCTGCTGCTTCTCGGCCATTTAAATTGTTTAAGGTCATTATCTGATTTCCCTAGCCCGGTCCTATGAGGTTGAAATATATTTAGAAACAATTGACAACTGTTGAGCTTGCGAAGTTTAGGAAGTTTAAAAGGTAATCTTTTTCAAATGATGGAGTATAAATCACAAAAATAAAATGCAAATGTCTGCTGTTAGCGATGGCCCAAAAAGCATATGCTAATAAAAATCCTTTGCATCTCCTTCACAAGTGCAGCGTGGAAAGCTTCACGACAGTGACATTCCTCACCTCACTAAATTAAGATTAAAGGCAAGTAAGTAAATAGCGCGTTATCCTAGAATTGGTCCTGTCCATTCAAGCCACCTTTTAACTACTGGTGAAAACTGGCACGCATCATATATGACAGGAAAATAACTTAAGGGTGTTGCAGCTATGTTTGCGCCAGTTGCATGTAGTAAGTCATTCAATGAGTGCCCTCCTCGAGACACATCATCATGTGGGCACTTTTATTTTTAACACATTGAGCTTGGTTAAATTTACGAGATGACAAGTTGAAAATGACAATCAATATGTTTATCAATGCTTGGTTACACTGGAACTCTTTAAAGCACTCAACACGACGAACCACCAACTTTATCACACTGACTATAACTGGTTACCACCATGGTAGGAAGAGCACTGACATGTTTTGCCACAAAAAAAAAAACAGAAGATAAACAAGCATTATTTTTTTTGCACAAAGGAGTTGAAATTCTGTAGGGAACGTTTAATGTTTGATAATTAGATACATTCGAGCACCTCCAGAGTATATTTCCTTACAACTGCTGCTTTTGAACGCTTGAGAGAATCAGAAATAATCAGAAATCTCGGGGTAGCTTTTAATGAACAGCTTCCCTGTGCATCCAGAGTAAGAATAGTGGTCAACGTGTTAATTTTAATTTCCTATTTCGTTAATTTTGGTATCCTATTTCTATAAGTGATTACTGAAACTTGGCTTAGTAGCCCACCAACTGAAGAAATATAGAGGTATTTGACCCTAATGCGCGAAGCATATCGGACAGCAACATTAGAATCTTGCTCTCCAATATGCTTCGCACTTCAAGGTCAAATACCTTTCTGTTTCTTTAGTTAGTGGGTCAATAAGCCAAGTTTCAGTAATCATTACCCGAAATAAGAAATTAAAATTAACATGTTGACCTCAGTCAGTGCTTAATTTGAACTGGTGGTTTTCGGTGCTCGGCACCAGCACTTACCGGTAGGAGGGCCGTATGTGTCTGCACCAGCGCTAGTGACAGTCCACCCACAAATTAAGCACTGACCTCAGTTCTTAGTCTGGATGCACAGGGAAGCTGTTCATTAAACATGAACCCCAGATCTCTGATTATTTCTGTTTCACAAGCAGCAGTTGTAAGGAAATGTACTTTGGGGGTGTTTGAACGTAGCTAATTATCAAACATTAAACGTCCCCTACATTGGATTTAGAAATTTAAACTGTGTTTAATTTGTCCCCCAACTTGTGTCTATTTTCTGTAATTATGCTACCTTTATTTGCCCTCCTCGATTATGTTGATGTATGAAAACATTTTTTTTCCTTAGGTTACTTGAAAGATGTATGTGGTATGCTGACTGTATGTAATTAATTTGAACTGCTGACTCATGTATTTTCAATATAATATTAAAAAAAAAATAAACGTCCCCTACAGAAGTTCAACTACTTAGTGCAAACAAAAAAATGCTTGTTTGATTTAACATCTACAAGAAGCCACATTGGAAGAGAGGTCCCCTACTGCTTACCATGAGCTGTCCGATCACCATTAATGCGGGGTCCCTTAATTTGAAGGGCAGTTGATCCAAAGAGCAGAGTTAAGCAAAGTTAAAGATAACTGATGCCGTCTACCGTGACTGTGGTGGCCAATCCGTGGGCTGCAGCGTCAGCAGGCTGCAGGCCACAAAGATCACTCCTCGTCCAGGAGCGCGGGTGAAACCAGTTCAAATATTAATCCCAGCTCAATGATCTGTGCAAACAGCGGCAACAATGAACAACCTGCGCATTGGTTTGACCCAGTGAGGAACATGGTCTTGGACTGCCGGCCACCTCCCCCCTTGAACACCGACTGAATTACCCAATTCAACCAGTCAACACATGGGGGTCTTTGGAAGTCAAGGGGGGGTACGGGGCCCCCCCCCTGGCCGTATTTATTAAAATATAAAAACAAATCAAAAATTTTAATCAAATAAACATTTCTGACAATTATTAAAATGCACACTTTTCAGAATATTAGATTGACATCCGTTTCGACATGGTATGATGGGCTAACCTTAACAAATAGCTAATACAGCGTGTCTCCTAACGTAATCTAATCATCCTGAAAATTAAACTGCATTCTAATATTTTTAATACTTTTAATACCTTTAATAAAGTCCTACGGCAAGGTCGCCAACCGGTGTCAGATCCTTTTTACAGCTGCGCTCTCACGTTGAAGATGCGCATGCGCAACCCAGGGCACGTTACACCCACGTGCGCTCCCCGAACTCCATTTAACCATAACAGGAGGGCCCAGACACTCGCGCACCTTAGTGACGTCATAGTGTTGTGAGGGGTGGCTACCAGCCTGAGGAAAGCGTAGACTCCCTCCCCCGCACCCTTTAAATTAATGGAGATCATATCCTGCCCCTGAAGTTCTGAGAGAGACCAAATGGCCCCTCCCGCGGGCGGCCCCTTTCGTGAATGGGTCCGCCCCCCCCGTAAGGACCTTAAAATGCTGCTCACCGATTAATGACCTTACCGCCAGACACCTATAATAAATACGACATTGCTATTCTAAAAGGAAAAAAGGCCTAAGGAAAAAATTGTTAACACACAGCAAAGCACAAACATCTACATAAATAGTTACTCCTGTAAGCGGGAAAAAAGGGCCTAAGGAAAGAATTAGTTAATTATCACAACACTGCACCAAAAGTTTAAATTCAGTTCTTCCTTCCAGTAAACAGGAAATTCAAGGCCTACTGGATCAAGCCCCCCTTTACTCTATGTTCCGGCACATTGACAAACCTGATACTCACCATTTGCCAAGCCCCAAGGTCTGCTAAAAAAGGGATGGAGGGTGGGGAAAATTAAACGGCCCCACGGTGGGGCGAGGAGCGAGCCTGGGAGCGCGGGCACAAAGAGGCCGCTTCCCGCGCTCCCCAGGCTTTTAACCCTTTCGCCGCCGCGGCCCCGCCCCCTCGCCCCGGAAGCACACCAGTACTTCCGGGGCGAAGGGGCGGGGAAAGCGGCCCCGAAAGGGACGGGGTGTGGGAGGGACCGGGCCCCGCCATGCTTGCGTGGGGGCCTATTGGCCCCCCCTTGTATCATGGTCTTGGACTGCCGGCCACCTCCCCCCTTGAACACCGACTGAATTACCCAATTCAACCAGTCAACACATGGGGGTCTTTGGAAGTCAAGGGGGGGTACGGGCCCCCCCCCCGGCCGTATTTATTAAAATATAAAAACAAATCAAAAATTTTAATCAAATAAACATTTCTGACAATTATTAAAATGCACACTTTTCAGAATATTAGATTGACATCCGTTTCGACATGGTATGATGGGCTAACCTTAACAAATAGCTAATACAGCGTGTCTCCTAACGTAATCTAATCATCCTGAAAATTAAACTGCATTCTAATATTTTTAATACTTTTAATACCTTTAATAAAGTCCTACGGCAAGGTCGCCAACCGGTGTTAGATCCTTTTTACAGCTGCGCTCTCACGTTGAAGATGCGCATGCGCAACCCAGGGCACGTTACACCCACGTGCGCTCCCCGAACTCCATTTAACCATAACAGGAGGGCCCAGACACTCGCGCACCTTAGTGACGTCATAGTGTTGTGAGGGGTGGCTACCAGCCTGAGGAAAGCGTAGACTCCCTCCCCCGCACCCTTTAAATTAATGGAGATCATATCCTGCCCCTGAAGTTCTGAGAGAGACCAAATGGCCCCTCCCGCGGGCGGCCCCTTTCGTGAATGGGTCCGCCCCCCCCGTAAGGACCTTAAAATGCTGCTCACCGATTAATGACCTTACCGCCACAGGCCAGGTAGTTAACCGACTATCTGGCCCCCCCCCAGAACACCCCCCTTCTAGAAAGGTCATTCTCTTCCTGCAAAAACTTCCACCCATGCCAGGATGTTTCTTATAAAAAGGGCATTCCCCTCCTCTGTTAAGTGAACCCCGTCCCGCAGGTAGAAGTGTTCCCCCCAAATGCAACCGTGAGGGATGGTCTGTAAGACCGGAGTCCTAAATAACCTGTCCAGCTTGTTGTTGACCCTCTTTAACGAGCTGTTCAACGCGCTGACTGAGTTTCCCCCCCTCCATTGCATCCTTGGTATCAGTTGTGACCATACTACAACACTACCTGGTAACCGCTTTGCTAGCCAACCCGCTGCCGATATAATTTCTTCAAGGAGGACCCTTCTGCCCAGACCTGCCAGATCATTCCCCCCTAAATGAATTATTACCGCCGAGGGTGGTGTAGTATGTCGCGCTAGTAGGTCCGACATATAGTCCCTGAACTGATTGAGGCAGAGCCCCCCCCTGCCATGGAAGGAGACCCTGCACCCCCTACTTTCCACCCTTTGTTTGCCTGAACCTGCAAGAAAAATTTTGTTAGCACGTTTGACATATGAATGCCCCACTACCCAAATGGCTACGGTCTTCTGTATGTCCTCCTGGTTCCTCCCTGCTGTAGTAGAGTTGCCTTGATGATCCATGGGTAGTTTCCGTCCTGCGTCACAGGCCCGTGAAACTGTAAATAACCAGAAAACAGCAGGTATTAGCAATACTCCCCATGGCGGCAGCTCTCACAACATGTGCAACCGCACGTAATGTTTATAAGCGCTTGAGGACCATCTCCCAATTCTTTGCACACTATTTGTGGTCAAACCCCTGGCTGTTGCTTCTGTGGCTGCCCCTATCCGGAAGGAGTGTGTCCCAAATTCTTTGTGGTTATAACCAGCTTTTGCCATGCTCATGGCTAGTACCCTCTGGAACTGAAATCTGGTAAGAGGAGTCCCATCCCCATGCATTAGCAGTGACCCCACACACTCCTGTGCCCGCTGTCTTATCAGTTCCTCCACATGTGTCACCGGGCAGCAGGGATTGTTCCTTGCCCGATGTAACGCCAAACTTTGGCCCCTAGCGTCCTGATCAGTTTTAGATTTCCTGATGCTGATCCACATAGTGTCGCCCCTTATGCTGATATCCTGCAGCTGAAGGCCGCCTATCTTATCACCTTTGTTGGCCGCCACGAGTTCACCTACCCTGAATGCCCCATAGAAGGCTAAAGAGAAAGCAGCTTTAAAGAGGCCCACCTCAGATGTAGAGCTACATGTGTCCGGCAGCGCGAGGAGAACAGCTGATAGACGTTCAAAACCTATGGGTTTCCTAGAATCTATGGAGGGGGGCTGCATGCGCCGCCATCCTCTTAATGCCCTCTGGGCCTGGAAGCTGTGCGTAGGGTCCCTGCCCCCTCGTGCCCGTGCGAAAAAGGAGATAGCGGCCTTGTGCCTGTTGGCTGTTGCCACCGTGCGCCCTTCCTTGTGTAGGCTGCCTAAATACCCATTGAAGCTAGCCTCCATAGTCCAACTACTCTCCCAGCCCTGTCCCAGAAAGTGACAGTAAGACCTGAACGCCCCTTCGTATGCCGTCCTTGTCTTGGGTGCTAGGCTGGCTGCCACGAGGTCATGTAGTTGGGGGCACCAATTTGCCAAAGAATCGCCGGGAATTGAGCTGGCGCTGTCTCTGCCTCCGGCAAGTGATCCCTGAACACCTGCATCTTAAAGCGAGAAAGGGCATCAGCTGCATTGTTTAACACCCCTGGGACATGTTTTGCTCTGAAAAGTACATTCCTCGTCATGCAACACAGCACAATCTCTTTGATCAAGCGTAAAATGAGTGGACACCTTGCAGCTTGTTGGTTGATGCATTCAACCACTGACATATTGTCTGACCAGAATATTACCGATCTGTTGGCCAGCTCCTCGGGCCAGACTTTCAGTGCCACCCAGATTGGGAAGAGCTCGAGGAAACCAATGTTCACCGTCAGCCCGCTCTCCTCCCACCAGGCGGGCCACTTCTGCGCCACCCATTTCTTGCCAAGGATGGCACCAAACCCAACACTGCCCGCCGCATCGGTCCATAAACCAATGTCCTCCGAAGACACCGTGGGTGCACCCCACAGCACTCTTCCATTGAAATCCGCCAGGAATGCCATCCATATCCGCATGTCCTGGCGCACCTCAGCAGACAGCCGTGTCCGGTGATGTTTTTCACGAAGACCCCTCATGGCCTGTGCAATTGAGCGTGAAAATGGGCGAGCCATAGGAATGACTCGCAACGCAAAATTCAACTGTCCCACTGTCTGCTGCAACAGCCCTAAATTCACCTTCTTTGCTTGTAAGCACAGTCCTAGAGTCTGTTTGAATTTTTGGATCTTTTCTGCTGGTAATCTAAAACAACCCTCCACAGAGTCCAGTTCAATGCCTAAAAATTCCAGGCATGTCACTGGTCCAACTGTCTTCCCCTGTGCCAACGGGACCCCGAAAGAGCGCATGAGCACGCAAAATTCCTGCAATGCTGACGCACACTCCCGTGAACCCGCCGGGCCCAGAAAAAGAAAGTCATCCAGGTAGTGCATCACCCACTGGTGACCCGTATGTTGTCTTAATGCCCATTCCAAAAAGGAACTAAACTGTTCAAAATAAGCACATGAAATTGAGCAACCCATGGGCATACACTTATCCATGTAGTACTTCCCCTTAAAAGAGAAACCCAGCAGGTGCTGGTCCTCTGGGTGAACCGGGAGTAGTCTAAAGGCTGACTCAATGTCTGACTTAGCCATCAGTGTTCCCGCGCCCAAACTCCTCAGCATGTCCGCTGCCTGATCGAAGGACGCATACTTCACAGAGCAAATTGTATCATCAATGGCATCATTCAATGATGTCCCCCTCGGTGCGGACAAGTTGTGGATGAGCCTAAATTCCCCTTGTTCTTTCTTAGGCACCACCCCCAGAGGAGAGCACACAAAATTCTGCGTGGGAGTGACGTGAAATGGTCCCGCTACCCTCCCCAAACGCACTTCTTTAGCTATTTTTGTTGACACCACTGTTGGATTGGCAAGGACTGATAGCTGATTCCTACACTGTGGTCTCCCGACATACCCCCCAGCAGGAATTCGAAAACCATGTGTGAAACCCTCTTGTAATAACCTAGCAGACGTGTGATTCGGGTACCTGTTCAACCAGGGGATCAATGCTGACAACTGAATGGGTGAATGTGCTATTAGAGGGTGGATCTTACTATTCAGGTTTCCTCCTACCCCTGTTTCCTGCACCACTATTTTTATTTCGGCATGTTGTTTCGGGGTGGGAAGGGTGGCCACATACGCTGCATGCGTGCCTGAACTTACAGGTACCTGGTGCCCTGTTGCATGTCCGCCTATTGAAGTCCCAACATACCCCCTTCGCCCCTCCATTTGCTCTCTGCTTTTGGGCCGTCTCCCCTCCCGGTGCTGATCGAAAGGGCTGTTGAAACGGCTGCTGCGGCCTGGGGAAATAACCTCTACCCGCATTTGTGCTTGTGCTTGCCCCCTGACCCTTCTCGAATTGATTGTGCCATGAGATAGAATCCACCTTGTCCCATGATAAAGTTTTATCAAATTCTTTGGATTTTCTGAAAGCGACATCATATTCCTTCCATACATCCCCTGCATGATTCTCATGGAACATTGTTATCCTACTTTGATAGCAGTTCATGGCTGGTTGCATTCCCTTAAAACGTTCGCCCATTACTGCGCCGAAAACTGCAAAAGCCCTCAGCCAGTTGATAAGGTTTTCTTCTACCCTAAACTTGTACAACTTCGCTCTCCATTCACTGGGCAAGAACATTTCCTTCTGTGATTTTGCATATTCCCATTCCCTGTTATCTATCAGCAATGAAAACATGTTCACATACTTATCAGCCCATATCATTTCCTTTACACTCTGTGACACATGCTGTGCTAAGCACTCCCCCCTAGAGGGCAATGTTCCTTCGCCCAGCAAAGGAAGGGCAATCTCCTTACCATTCCCATTGTCGTTGGGTAACGTTGCCTCCGCGGTCTTGGCACTGCCTCCATCATTCGCTGGACCTGTTTGGGGAGAAACCGGTGCAGGCGGCGTTGCGCCCCTACCACTAGCCAACAATATCTGAGTCAGCAATGTTTGTTGCTCCGCTGTCAGGGCAGTATTGACTGGCAACGCACCCCCCCCTAACCAAGGGAGAATAGCCGCCACCTGAGCTGCCAGGTCTATTGGCACTGGCCCTGGCGCGGGAATGGGAGCAGGGCCCGCACCTAGGGGCACCGGAGCCTGTGGTGGCGCGACGGGTGGCACTGGTGCCGCTGCCGGTATTACTGGCACAATTGGTACTGCCACTGGCAACTGGGGCACCGGGGCTGGAACGGGCACCGGGACCTGAGGTGGCGGGAGTGGGGCAGCAGGGGGTACCTGTGGTGGCAGAATTGGTGCAGCAGGAGGTAGGATGGGAGTAATACTCTGTGGCTGCCCCCCCACCCTCTTATTTCTTGCCCGCCTGGGTGGTGTCACAAAGACGCCCCTTGGCTTGGGCGGTACTATCGTCCGCTTGGGTCTTCCAGATGGACCGGCCTGGGCATCTACTTTGGCCCCCAGGTCCGCTAAAGCCTTATCCATTTTATCAACCTTCCCCAGTCTCTTATCCATTGCAGACATTCTGCGCATCATTTTTTGTAACATTACACCCACATTTGGATTGACACGCCCCCTTCTTTGAGACATATTTATGAGCACACCGTGCTCCGTACCTGACCCAGTTGAAGGTGCCCGAGCTGGATCACACAGACCTAGGTCCCAAGCTTGTCCCCCTGAAATTAGAAAGTACGTTATTTCTTATTCAACCAAGCAAATACAGGCAATCAGTCCCTATCACAGTTAAATAACGCCCAAGGGTGCCTTGAGGCTAGACCTACCACCACCGTCAGACACGCAATCAGATCATAAACCTTCAGATCACATATATACCCATGCAACTTGTAGCTTGTAGCTAAGTCACGTCCTTGTATGATAACAGCGAAATTGAAATTGTTTGCCCTGAGTGCCTTGAAAAAGAAATCAAACTTTGATCATACCCTGCCTAACCTATTTAAATTGTAACTACAATACACACATCAGAGCATTTACCTCATTAGCTTGTAAATAAGCGACTAGCTAATAAATACTTAAGTTGTCACCAGTTGCATGCTATGGAGAACCTTTACTGCATAGTCAGCCCCAACAACGTTTACCTCCAAGGCAAGCCTCCTTGCTCTCCCGTGCACCCTCTGCCTTAGCAGTCCCTGTTGTTCAAATACAAATTTCACCCCTGGCCGTATTTATTAAAATAGCAGAATATGCACCGCCAATTTCGAGCACAGTAAGCACTATTATCGTTAATCGTAAATGCTGTTAGCAAAAAGGCAGGAAAACAGGCAAAGAGACAAGAATGTAATCGCTAAGGTCGCTAAGCCTTTGGTAATGGTTAAATAACGTGAGCAAAACAGGCAGGAAAAACGGCAAACAGACAAGAATGCACTCAATAAGGTCGCTAAGCCTTCCTTAATTATTTACTTCAAACGCAGCCCAATCACTTCTACCGAACTTGCACCGCTGTGATGGGTCGTTTAAAACCGGCTTTTCCCCGACGTGCGCTAAGCCTTCCTGCCGCTGCCCCCGCCCCGCAAAATACCTCGTGTTCTGCCTCTCCTTAAACGGTATCCACCGCACGGCTGTGTGACGCCTCTCACTCTTTGTCCCGGCCGCGTTCTCCCGCCTTCCAGCAGCAACCGCTCGGCAACAGCAACGGCTCCACGACCACCCGACCAGGTCTCCCGCTCCGAATCGAAAGGCGCCGGTCTGTGCTCCCCGAAACCGAGTCCTCCTCAGCGACCAGTTCGCAACGCTCCGATCCAACGCGGCGGTCTGCTGGGCTCCTGGAAAATTCCGAGTCCTCTAGGCGACACAGGAACCTGCAATAAAGAAAAAGAAAATTAAACGGCCCCACGGTGGGGCGAGGAGCGAGCCTGGGAGCGCGGGCACAAAGAGGCCGCTTCCCGCGCTCCCCAGGCTTTTAACCCTTTCGCCGCCGCGGCCCCGCCCCCTCGCCCCGGAAGCACACCAGTACTTCCGGGGCGAAGGGGCGGGGAAAGCGGCCCCGAAAGGGACGGGGTGTGGGAGGGACCGGGCCCCGCCATGCTTGCGTGGGGGCCTGTTGGCCCCCCCTTGTATGGATCCACCTCTCTTGCATCCTGTTCTTCCTCTGTCAAGGGTCAGGCCACCCAGGTGGCGGCACTACACTTTGGGTCATGTAATAAGGGATTTCGCGAATTGACAAATTAAAGGGTTTACAACTTGCAAAAGGCGCTCACATCCATATTGTAATTCGATGGTTTGCCACTGCATTTCTGGCTGCACACCATTGATCAGTAGCAGACTTCCTAGTTGTGGTGGTAACTGGTTCAGAAAAAGAGGGAGGCGCCCCTTTGGACACCTTCCCCTTTGGGAATTAGAATAACAAGTTTGGTGAGAGTAGGCAGGGTTTCAGGGGTTCACTGACAGCTATCACTGAAGTTGATCAAAATGGAACCTTTTTTAAAAACGTTTTTGAAGCAGATCTATTTTCTTTGAGAACATTTTGGCTGCTTAAAAAACAAGCAGTGGCATAGCCAATAGGTCTCGCTTTTGGGACTTTATAAGTATTTAGTTATGCAGCACAATATCCTTGGTGCAAGTACATCAAACTTATAAGGTCCCAAAGGCGAGACCTATTGGCTATGCCAATGCTTGTTTAATGTTGGGCAACGTGTTGGTGAAATCGTTTGCTAAGGGCGCCCCACCTTCGGAAAAGGTCTGAGGACTGGGGTTCAGGGGTCGATGGTCGGATCCCCTCTACCTGTGCAATGACTCTGGTCTCCCAGCAAAGCGTGTGTGTGGTGTGCTTTATGCCCGGCAGCCGAGCTCTGCTCTCTGCGCCACATGCACACCGTGCACTCCTATGCGACGAAACCTGACGACGTATTTAATGCATCTTTTATTTCAGTGTGTTCTCTGTGCATTGTGTCGGTGTATTTCATGAGGCTATGCACACATATTTTCTGTGTGTTGTTAGGTGGGCATTAAATCAATGTGTTTAAATTGCGCACTATTTGAAGGTTTGCAGCACAGGCGTTGTTTTATTTCCAGGTGTGCAGGGTTAATGTATGCATAGTTGTGTTGTCCGAGGCCAACAGCCGCATCACCTGATAAGTGGTGACGTCACGTCTTCGGAAGACTGGCAGCCCGCACTCTAACGTTTATGTTTCTGATTGAAAATCAGGCCTGGCTCTTCGGTTGTTAGCCTGACGTTGATTGCGTAGCCCAAACAATGACTTGTTAACAGGCCACGGCTGGCGTGCTATTGGCAAAGGCTGTCGTGACTTGGGAGGCTGTCACATCGTGTCGTTCTGTCAGGGGATTCCGTGTAAGTAGATTACACGGCAGGGGGCGCTCTGGGCACATCACGACGGTGTTGAAGGCACATCACGACCGTGTTGAAGGCACATCACGACCGTGTTGAAGGCACATCACGACCGTGTTGAAGGCACGTGACTTCCAGGGGTTGCACCTAGGCTGAGAGAAATTGTAGCACCCGCCTTCTGAAGGTTACTAAATATCATTTGTGCAGCTGGTGCAGTGACACCGGCCGGGGGATGGAGGGGACCTCACTGCACCTTCTTTGTGGTTGCCCTTTGTTGAAAACCGTACCAGGTTGATTCCCTACAACACCTTTCAGTACCCAGCTGGTTGGCAGGGGTGGGCATTCTCTTTGGGGTCACACCTGCTTGGTGGCCGGTGATGACTCTTGACAAAGTATAATTTATGGTGCTTCTAATGCAATCAAGGGAAGGCTCTCTAATACACAACGAACGGAGTCTTAGCACTTACAAAGAAATCCAGGCCTACTGATGGCAACCACAAACATTGGCCAGGCCACAAAATTGTAAACAGTCACATGTGATATCTCTCTAAGGAGACAAACAGACCCTCTTGCCAGACTTAACCGTTCAGACAACAAAGCCTACGGGCTCCAGCCTGCCATCCACATTGTTTAATAGACTGTCTAGCAGCCTTGCTGAGAAAGCTTTTGTAATTTTTGTCATTGTGTATTGTTCATTTTTTTTAACAAACCAATATACAACTGGCCCGGTGGGGATTTACCTTTCTCTTCAGTGCCACTACCTTCCTGGGGCACCCAACACTCTCCTCACATTACCCAGCCCCCCTCTAGCCGCCAGGCCCAGCCACTAGGGACCCCCCTCAAGTGAGAACAAAGGGGCTTCTCACAGTCTCTGCGAGCATTGACCCCACCCCCAAGCTTCATGTTAGAAGATTTAGTCAACCTTTCACAACCTCGTCTTCCTTCTTTATGCACCGGTAGCGTCAATGTAAGGACGTTGGCGTGCCTTCGTGAGCAGCCCTGGCGATCTCAAGACTGGGGCAATTCAGCTTCCCAGCAGTGCTCCACAGGCCCTTAATAGCAAACCACTCTCTGCACTTACACTCCATGGGCCCTCAGGCAGTGCTTAATTTGACCCAGTGGTTTCATGTGCTCAGCACTGGCACTTAATCTTCAACACCAGCGCTTTTCATGAGCACCAGTTAAGGACATATTCATTTAGAATCACAGGATGTTGAGTCGAAACCGAGACTCAAACCTGGTTCCCCAGCTCTGAAGCTGGCAGCTCTGGCCATTACACCACAACCTCTCCTCACTTTCATGGTTAGTAGTTAGTTCAGTTTTAGGCGGGTCTAACAGGAGAAATGGGCTGGTGCAAGCTGCCTCTTGACTAGAGCCCCAGCACTTATTTCTTTACAAATTAACCACTGCCCTTAGGCCTCCAGTTCCATGCAAGTTATCTATGCACAACAGTCAGAGTTCACAGTGCCTCCTCCTTCAGGGCACCACAGCAGGTACACCTCCCACTATGCCTGGCCGAACATCAGAGAGCTGGCGCCAAATGTCCAAGACAACTAATGGGCACAATTTAGGAGAGAGTGCACTACCAAGACTCTTGATATGGGTCCAAAGCTATGCTGCTCCTTCCTCCTTCATCCAGTGTTCCTTCTCAGTTCTTCCTGATTGTGCCGGGGCTTAAAAAGGGAGGTGGAGAATTCTGTTGTAGGTAGGACACCCACACAATCTAAAGATTCCAAGTCCACTCTCCATCCCTTAGTGATTGTAATAGGATATGCCAACTACGGTGGTTGACCGCCCTCACAGGCTAGTCCCATCACTTCAAAAGTTCAAAGGGGCCTCCTGGTGGATACTGGAGAAACGTCTGCCTTCTCTCTTGTGTTCAGTCTGAGAGCTTCCTCTGCCCTTTTTAGGATTAGTTGCTGCTAATAGTTCTTAAAATTAATGACCACACCCATTCCTCCGGCAAGTAATCCTAATATCGCAGGAATACGTTATTGTTCTAAGAACCTTATAATTTGCCAGCTAGGGAACCGAATAATTGTCTTTTCCCAGCATGGCAGGTAAAAAGTGAGTTTCATTAAAGGAAGACACAGGAAAAATGTGCTTTTTCACAAACTTATGAAACAATGAAATCTGAATTTTAGACCCAGTATTTTTTATAACAAGGAACCGACCCCGGTCTTTGAACCACGTGTCAATCAAATATCACAATTCAATCCTATTTTAGATAAGAAGTGAACAATGAAAAAACACAGATCATACACTTTGCCCAAAAGGAAAGGTACATTCTCTCTTAATATCCAAGTAAATTAATTAGACCTTAGCATCTGAATGTGTTAAGCCACTTAGTACTTAGACTTAGTCTCACTGTTGCTAACATACTGTATTTGAGCCCCTTCTCCTTACTCAATGCAATGGAACTTTCTAGGTGCCTAAGCAATAAAAGGAGTTAGGCTCAATTACAATTTAACAATTACAGTGTAACCATCTGACCACACAGTAAAGAGTAGATTTTATAGATGGGATTAAGTATGGCTTTATTGGGGCGTGGCTAGCAAGCCATGATGGCGGACGGAGGCAGCTAGAGCTCCGGTGCCGCCAGGGGGTTGCCATCCTGTGGAGTGCTTATGGAGGGCCCCGGACTACATTGGTGGAGTGGACCCTGCGGCGCTGTGAATCCCAGAGCCTCCGGGACCTGATAGGCGGCGCGCCGAGCCGCAGCCCACCGAAAGCGAACTCGGGCCTGTTGCGGCCTTCTTCCCGGATACAGCCGGGGACTGGGGTGTTGGCTGCACCCGGACTGCTCCGGGCGACCGAGACCGGAAGTGCTGGGGCCCCATCTCCGGACTGCTGCGACGGTGCCCGGCTCCTCGGGCTGCTGTTTCCATGCGGTGGGGGCTGCGGATGGGCCCCTACTGACCGGCCGCCTTGCGCAGGGCAGGTGATCCTGAGAGACACGCCCGGTGGACTGCTGTGGCCACAAACAGCCGGCCTTGCGAGAGCGGCACGACCTTGAGGCCCTGTTGACCGGAGTGCGGGTCCGTGAACGTGGACCTGAAGGTAGGGGGGCGAGGTTGACGACATCTGGGGGGAGGATCCCTGCTGTTCTCTCCTCCCTCCCCCCCTCCACCCCTGCTGAAAAGGCCGCGGATTCTGCGCGGTGAGATTAGATCGGCCACTATACATAAGGTGTGGACCCTGGACTGAACTAGGGCACTGCAGAGACATCGGACACGCCCTGGGGACACCTGGTCTCCATTTCCCCTCACGCCCCGCGACGGTGCGCCCTGCTGGCTTGAAGGCTCGAGGCATAGTCTACCATTATCTGGAGGGCGAACAGAGGCCTGGGGACAGTGGAAGGAGTGGGTGAGAGGCCCCGGACACGTGGTATTGATGTGGGAGTGCACATTGATGAGGGTCCCTGTAAGGTACACTGTGCTCTGATATAACGGAGCTGGCAGAGTGGTGTGAGGGAAGGCTGCCCACATGATTTACTTTCGGCTATAGTGCCTATTCTGGACAGTATATCCGCGCAGTGTGCTGGTTACCTCTTAATGAGCTGGACATGGTCCGGAAAGGGGCGAAAGCGCCGGAAGGGCGGGATGGCCCAACTGCTGTGCTGCAAACTCCAGACAATGCGCCAGGAGGGGCCTTATCAGGGGAAGCCGAGCTGAATCCCACTGAGGAACAACACATGGACAAACTGGACCTGATCCTAAAGGAGATTAGGGACTCCAGGTCAGCAATGGAGGCGCAGCTAGGGGCCCTTACCACCAACCTCTCCTTGCTTAAAGCAAACCATACTAAACTGGGTGGGGAGGGGTATGTCTCCTGGTTGTTTCTTACATTATACGTTAGGAAGGGAATGGCAACATTTCGCACCTAATCTGGAAATGGTTATGGCTGACACAATAGGGAAATATAGACTGGCTACTTGGAATGTGCGTGGGCTTGGGGCCATACAAAATAGACAAAGGATCCATGCATTCTTATTGCGACACCATGCACAGATAACATTCCTACAAGAATCTCACCTAACAGTATCTGAAATACATACTTTGAGAAAGAGATGGAGGGGTACTATATATTCCACTTCTTACTCCGCCTTTTCCAGGGGGGCGACCATTTGGGTGCGGCATGGGACACATTTTGTAGAAATAGAGAGGAAGGTTGATGACCAGGGGAGATATATCCTGGTGAAAGGTGTCAGGAACAAAGCCGGATCCACAGGAGCGAAGATGAATCCCTCAACTTCCAGAAGGCAGCACTTAAAGGAGAACCTTGAAACTCGCTCAAAGATGCTGCTCTCTAAAAGTATGGGGGAATAAAACCAAGGAGTGTCCACCACTCTCCCCATAGGCAGAGGATGGAGGTCGTGTAGAATGGCAGCCCGAAAGCGTAGATGCTAAAAAGGAGAAAACAATAAGCACCCTTAATTCCTATACAAGGTCATAAACATTCTAAACATTGAGCTGTGGTTAATGTCACCCCACACTCACCAGTGTGCGTATCAAATATGTCCTTGAAGAGGAGGTCCTTTATCAATCAAGAACTTCCTGGTCGTTTTGGCTGAATGAGGGCAGGATAATGATAGGATATCCAGAGGTCTAAACAAAGCGACCTAAACACACACTCAGTCACCATTCACACAGTAGACAGTAGGGGAAAAGAAAAGTCTACCAAGGAAAAAAGGGGGTTGAGGTGTTCCAACCAGCCAGCTTAGGATAGGCGTGGCGGAGCAGAAGCACGCTCACTAAGGTGTGCCGTCCGGCTCCAATGGAAGTATGGAATGGAACAGCGACTCCCTTACGAACAGGAACGGGATCCGAGGTGTTCCGCCCGGCCCTGAAACACCCAGCAGGGCGGAGCACAGACACACTCGCCGAGGTGTGCCGTCCGGCTCTGTGCGGGGGAAGCAGAGCGGAACAGCGACTCCCTCACAGGGGAAAACAAAGAAAAGGGGAAAACAACATGCCGTGAGCAGTACAGCTACCCGAACAGAGCTGCAGAAAACAAAGTCGGGTAACTATAGAATGCACGTAAAGGCAATGACGGGAGGGGGAGAGTGCAGCCAAAGGGGAAGAAGCTGCAAAAATAAATACCGCTACCCCACGAGGAGGAACTACACCAAAGAGAGGGGTCAGGAACCAAGGCTGAGGAGAGGACTCTCGAAGACGCCACAGGAGCTGCTTCGACGGGACAGGAACAACACGGAAGTGGAAGGGGGCGTGGTCGCGAACAAGTCAGTAAGCCAAGCGTCAAGCTACGTGCTCTGCGTCCCTTTAGAGAAGCAAGGGAGCGTGTATAAATTAAGTGTTTTCTCCTCTGTGAACTGACCCCAACCACAGCTCAAGGTCTTCTTCTCCCTCGAACCCTAACAATAGGTACGCTGGATGGCACGCTACTGGTTCTTGGCAGTGTTTACGCCCCGAATTTTGATCAAGAGGCATTTCTCAATAAGGTGGGACGAGCACTGGCAGACTGGGTGGGTATCCCCTGGATCCTGGGCGGGGACTGGAACATGGTGTTAGACGTAGGCCTGGATAGGTTGCACCCACCTCTCCAGATGAACGGAGTGACTAAACTGGCTGAGACGTTTCAGACCTGGGTTGCAGGATGGGGGCTAGTAGATGCCTGGCGTGCATTAAATCCGACCCACAAAGAATACTCTTATTATTCCCCAGTACACAACCTACACACGCGACTGGATAGATTTTTGTTCTCCAGTTCTCTACTGTCCAAGTGTAATTCATCGGAATACTTAGCTAAAACTTTCTCCGACCACAGACGACTGACACTTGACCTTCACTGGGGTAGGGTGCCGTCTCCGGTGCCCACCTGGAGACTTAACCCACTGCTGTTGGAGGATGGTCCCTTTCGCACATCCCTTTCTGATACTTTAGATAATTATTTCAGAGAAAACTGGGACACTGCAACGTCTAATTTGATGGTGTGGGATGCAATGAAAGTGGTTATACGGGGTGCCGCTATTGGTCAGCTGGTGGGAGCCCAACAGGAAATTCATAAGAGACTCTGCGAGGTTGAAAGCCGCCTGAAAATATTGGAACGGGAGGCGAGTGTAGACCCGGGACGGAAAGGGGAACTACAGACTGGGAATATAGAACACGCGGAACTGTTGGAAACATTGAGGGTCATAGATCATAAAGAGTATTTGCGCTGTCAACAAGCCAAAGTGGACAGGTTCGGTGCCTTGCTAGCCCACCTGGTACGAGATAGTCCTGACCCCCCGGTAATTACACAGATCCGAGACGGGTCAGGGGGCGTCGTATCCATGCAGTCGAGATTAATAGTGCGTTCCGTGACCACTTGAAAGCATTACACGCTCCCTTCCCCACAGAAGACCCGAGTGGAATTGTGGAATTCTTACAGGATTTGCCCTTCCCAGCCCGGTCTCGGGACGAGCAGACGGAGATTGACGGCCCCATTACGCAGCAGGAAATCCGAGTGGCCATCCGGTCTCTTAACCGTGGTAAGACGCCGGGCATGGACGGGCTCCCAGTAGAGTTTTACCAGACATACTCCGAAACCCTGGTGCCCATCCTGGAAAAAATATATAAGACGTCATATGAGGTGGGTCATTTACCTGCCTCGACGATGCTGGCCCTGGTCACATCCATACCCAAACCCGGTAGAGATACACTCGAGCTGACTAATTATAGGCCTCTCCCGATGCTGTCTACGGAGTACAAGATACTCAGTAAAGCCATTGCTCTGAGGGTACAGCCCCATCTCCCCGCCCTGGTTTCCTCCCCGGCAGGAGTACATCCCAGAACACGCGGAGACTCCACGCCCTCATGACTGCCACACCGCAAGAACTCTCCCAGGCTGGTTGTATCGCGCTAGACCTCCGGCAGGCGTTCGACTCTCTATCATGGACATTTATGTTTGAGGTATTGCGATGTTTTTGTTTCCCAGAGTCTCTACTAAAATGGGTGCGGTTGTTATACACGGATCCTTCGGCCAGGGCACGTACTGGTCGGTACATTTCAGATAGTTATCCAGTCCACAGGGGCACCCGGCAGGGTTGTCCTCTGTCGCCCCTCTTATTTGTCCTGATGATGGAGCCCCTGGCCATAGCCCTCCGGGCTCATGAAAACAGGGTGGGTATTTCCATTTGGGGGACGCACAACCTGATATCGATATATGCTGACGACATCTTATTGTACTTCCATGATCTGGACGATGATCGATCGGCCATAGTCGACATTTTAATCGCTTTGAGACCGTGTCTGGCTTAGCAGTTAACCCCGAGAAGTCTATAGGCTGTTACTTCAGGGAGTTGCAACACCCTCCTATAATTCAATTTGGAAGGTACCAGATTCCAGTAGCCAAGACCACGTTCAAATATCTGGGCATTCAAGTTTATAGAATGACTGAAGACCAGATCGAGGGCAATGTTCGCAGGGCCATCAATAGCCTCCGTAGCAGTGTGGGGTTCTGGACGTCCTTGCCCCCTCAAAGATGGTCATGCTCCCTCGCATGTTATACTATTTTGTTAATTTGCCGGTTGTCCTCCCACAACAGATAATTAATACGCTGAATACGATTCCGATCACTCTCGTCTGGGGGTCCGGGCAGAGGTGAATCAGCCTCCGAAAGCTCCAACTATGCACTAGACTAGGGTGCCTTGGAGTACCGGACCTGCGCGGATACTATTATGCCAATCAGCTCCAGTGGCTGGCGCGATGGGTGGCGGGCAGGAACCTGCACAAGATTAATTTCGCAGCAGACCGATTAGCAAGCAGTGAGCTGCATTCCCTGTTACTGCCTAGGACCAGGATTCCTCAGGAGTGCCATCCTTTTCTGCACACAGCCTTGATGTGCTGGAGGAAGGTGCTAGCGTACACGTCTATGACCATGCCCTTCGCAGAAAACGTTCTTTTGTTAGGCATCCCAACACCGCAGGGACGACAGACTCAACGTAGGCTGCAGCCCTGGATGGAGGAGGGGGTAGAAGAAGTGGGGGCCTTTTTTGGGGATGACACTTTACTGGATCATGACTCCTTCCTGCACACCACAGGGGCTCCTCCACGGTTATACCTTCTACACGCTACGGTGCCACACTACATACGGCATACATGGGCTCCACAGCGGACTAAACCTGCACAGCACGAATTGGTACATTTACTCTACTATATGGGGACAGGTGGCCATTTAGTACGGTGGCTTTACACTGGGATCAGGGAGCATGCTGCCGTATCTCTGAACATACTTAGAGACACCTGGACACTGGACACATGGGAGGTTATATCGGATGGTGCCTGGAAAATTGTCCTTGAGCACCCCAGGAAGGTGTCCAGGAACGTTAAGTTTAAATTCATCCAGGTCATGGTGTTGCATAGGGCGTACCTTACCCTCCAAAGGCTGCATAGAATGTTCCCAGATTCTCCCCATCATTGCCCTCCTTGTAAGGCAGATGAGGCTGGCCTTCTTCACATGCTCTGGGCATGCCCATGATTACGCAGTTATTGGGGGAAATTTGTCATATACTACGCACAGTCACGGCCCTAATGGTGCCAGAGGAGGCGATGTATTGTTTGGTGGGGCATCGTAAACGTCCCAAACACCATAAGGCTCAATTGAAGCTCCTCGATCTGTCACTGCCATAAGTGATTAGAGCTTTAACTATGAGATGGAAGTCCCCTAGACCTCCGGGCCTAGCAGTGTGGCAGTCTGACCTGCTGAGATGGGGTAGGGCAGAGGGTGCGGCTTTGCGTAGGGAGGAAGAGAAAGGGCAGCAAAAGCATCCAATTGTGCAAGACTGGGAACTTATGCTGCTAGAACTAAAAGAGTTGAAATTGGTGCCGTCACAGGCGGATGGGCTGTAAGTGGAACCCTATTGATGGATGCTAGCGGGTGAAGTCGGTGAGGACTGGATCCCGAGAATGCGCAGGCTTCGCCTGTAGTTTGCCCGCACAATATACCAAGTTAGCTTTATATCTCTGTCAAGAAGAGTTACCCTCTGGATTCAATATACCAGGAGACGTACAGGGTGGGGAGGGGGGGCGTTATGGGGGGTGGGATAGCTCTAGGGCTTGGTTTTTATACGGTCAATGATATACAGCTTGGGTATAATTTGATGTACTACTTAATGATGATCATCTGATTGAGGTTTCTCATACATTTTATACAACGATCACAGGAATATGATTTCCTGCTTGTTTAAGATACTGTATTTGTACGGCCGTTATCAATTAAGCCTGCCGGGGGATGTTGTGGGAGAAAAGTTAAAAAGACTGTATTTTGCTAATAATGACAATGATATATTGTGTGATAAACCATGCAGTTGCAAATAAAGAGTTAAAAAAACATGGCTTTATTACAAATTCAAACCAGACTGAAATACACAACTATCAGGAATATATTGTAACAATACAGGATTATTAAAGGGAAGCCAAAACTACAAATAAAGTCCAGCCCCAGCAATATGAAACATACAAGGAATTCTGTGATCGCAATGCAAAATATCAAAAAGAGGATCTGCTGCACATTCCTTTATTAGAGTTTGCCTTTGTACTTTATCTTTTTCAATGTTTTCTGCATCTTTTTGTAGTAAACTACTCCCCGATTATTCCCCACTGTGCTGCTCTGTTGGATTGTGCCATGACATAATGGAATGCCTGAGTGCCTCTCTGTGTTTAGAGTGTCAGTTCAGTTGGTCAACCCAGGCTGAGCTGCTAGGAGTCTGCCCCTGGTGGGGTTGCATCTGTACTTTCTATCTTCTCCTCCTCACCTATCCTATAACCAAGCTACAATAAGGGATTACTCTACTTATACAGCTGGACTGTGTATCATCCTTTACTACACTTTTCCTATCCCCAGCCCTCGGATATATGCCTTTAAAGTTTCCCATAAAATGTGTGGGGGAGCAGTCCCGTGATTTATTGCCAAAAATTCCTTTATCTTGGTGTTACAAAATTGAACCCACTTTTCTTCCTGTAAGTACTGTTTATTTAGAGGCCAGCGCCTAGGTTATACTATAGCTTTCCCTATCTCAAATGCAAGAATGATCATTGCGTGATCTGAGAATCCATTCAGTAGGATTTGATGATTGTTAAATACCAGAGTCTTAGATACTAGGAAGACATCTATACAGGAAGAAGTACGAAATTTGCCTGAAAAACAGGTATACAGGATTTTAGTAGGAAAGGCCTACATCCTGGGATCAACTAGTCCCAATATTTTGTTATCATTTTGAATAACTTTAATGGTTTTTGGTTTTAATTGTCTTTTTTATTTAGCT
Source organism: Lissotriton helveticus (assembly GCF_964261635.1). NCBI lineage: Eukaryota > Metazoa > Chordata > Amphibia > Caudata > Salamandridae > Lissotriton > Lissotriton helveticus. Next base: position 1,174,818,079 of record NC_136059.1, read on the forward strand.
GAGGAGTCGAGTCGAGTCGATAAGTCTTTATTTCGAATAAAAGATTCATGAAAGACAATGTACAACCATACACAATATATAAAAAAGATTGGTCAAATAATAACATACACAAATTATTTCTAAGAACAATAAGATGCTATACACCATATGTATGTGGAAGCAAATGGGACCCAAATAACATGCACAAGAATTAGTACCACTAATAACCATACAAAGCAATATATATAACTGGATAAGAGCGTTCAACGTACAGGGATGCCCAGTTTCTTGGATCGAATCAGCCAGGCCCATCTCAAAAATTTGGCAACACAGACCACTACAGTTTCAGATCTAATAACACGGAGTTTGGAAAGTGCATCTTGGTAGCCGCCACTATTCAGGGTCAAGCATATCGGTTTTAGCCACTTACTTCTCGGTGCTCGATAAACAGGACAACCAAAGAAGAAGTGGCCAACACTTTCTTCCTGGTCGGGACACCAGTGGCATTTGTTTCCTGTAATCGTATCCCATTTGGCTGTAAAAGAATTGATAGGCAAGGTGCCGGTTCGAAACTGATGGTATAGTTTACGATCTAACACACTTGTAATTAAATCCCAATACTGCTCCAGTGAGGGAATGACCTTATGCACTAAAAATAAGCCAGTTAGATTTACATCCAAGGATTGGGTTACCAGAATGGATTTTTTCCAAGCCCAAAAGAGCGCCTTAAACTCGAGTTTAGATGGAAAAATTTCCCCCCCTGGGTTGGACCAAAGCTCCGGAAGACCCATCATGTACAAAACATTTTTAACTACCCTAAGCCAGTGTATTTTATGCGCACCCCACATAAGTTTTACCTCCTCCAGTTCTCGGGTAAACAGACCAAGCTCGGGAGTGGTCCAGAGACGGCGCCAAAAGGCCACCAGGCGATACTGTGCCATCTCGTCGATCGGTCTGCAACCAAGATCCAACAGCAGGGGTTTAGTTGGAGCAGACTGCGGGAGGCTAACCAGATTCCGTAGGAACCTGTTCTGCGCAGTGGCCAAACATGAAAGATTCTTATGACCCCAAACTTCGGCTCCATAAAGGGTTGCAGAGATGACCTTGGCCTCATAGATTTTTAGGGCAGGAGTGACACACTTAGTTAGGGAGTTCTTTTGTTCACGGATCAAACAGCCAGCCAACCTATTAAATTTGAGTTTGGACGTCTCCACTTGGGGGTTCCAATTGAGTTGGTGATCTAGGGTCACACCAAGATATGTCATGACCCTAACCTGCTCAAGTTGAACTCCGTTTAGGGAGACTGTACACTTAGGGGGATTTTTCTTGCAAAAAACCATAAATTTGGTTTTATCCACATTTATTTGCAAGTCATTCATTGTACAAAACTCAGAAAATCTATTCAGGGCTACTTGGAGGCCAGCTCTAGTTTTGGAAAGGAGGAGGGTGTCATCTGCGAAGATTAGCATGGGGTACTTTCGACCACCCAACATAGGTGCATCCGACTGAGTATTAATAAAGTGTTGGGCAACCTGATTAATAAATAGGAGAAACAACGTGGGGGCCAGGACACAGCCTTGGCGTACCCCACGTTGTACAGGGAAGCATTTGGTCACCTGCCCCTGACTACCCCACCTAACCTGGGCATAATTGTCCTCATGTAAACGCTGGACCAGGCTCAAGAGCTCTGGCGGAAAGCCCATACGTCTAAGGGCCTCCCACAGCTTCTTCCTTGGAACTAAATCGAAGGCCGACTTAAGGTCAACGAATGCAGCATATAACATACCGCCACCCAACAGAACCACCTTCCAAAAAAGTAATGTGAACCGGAAGACCTGGTCAACAGTGCTAGTCCCAAACCTAAATCCTGCCTGCATAGGAGAGAGTATGTTATTCGAATCGATCCAACCCTGAATTCTTGCTAAGATCATTCTCGACACAATTTTCTGGATCGAATCGATCAAACTAATGGGCCGATAGTTGTTGGGGAGGGAGCGGTCACCCTTCTTATAAACTGGCAAGATTTCTGCACCCTTCCATGAAAGTGGAATCTCAGCCCCTGCAGCTAGATTATTTGCCAGTAACGTAATATAAGGAATCCAGAGGTCAGGTTTGAGCTTAAAAAGGTCAGCAGGAATAGCATCAATGCCAGGAGCTTTACCTGGCTGAACAGACTCAAGGGCATGTGCAGTGTCGGTTTCCAAAAATAAGAGTCTGTCTCCTATATGTGGGAGGGGACACGATGGTATAGTTTGCATCGTCGGTTCCTCCGCTGTAGTTGGGTCATTAAATTGTGCGGTAAAAAATTCCACCCATGATTGAGCGGAGACATGATTTTCTGGAATCTGGGCAGCTGAGTCTCTTCCCCTCCTTACAATCAACCAGAAATCAGTTAGGTTGGGGGAATCACAAGCACTAAGGAGATCAAACCAATAAGAGTCGTCCCAATCTCGCTTGGCAGCCCAGAGGGTACGCTTATAGCACTGCCTTGCTATCCTTATGTCGTCTGAATTCCGGGCCTTCACAGCAGCTAATAAGTTGCTGTGGGCAACTCTACAGTTCTTATTATACCATTTTTTGTGCACTCTGGCGTTAACAGGCCTAGATGGTTCCGTGAGGAGGTTTTTAAGGCCCAAAAAACACTCCTCGTGGAGATTAGTGATTGTGGGATCTGCGTTGCCAGAGGGAGATAACAAAGGCATCCTACTCCACACACCCCACACCTTTTCCTCGATCTTAGAAATAAGTGCTGGGTCATCCAGAACCCTAAGCCATTTTACACGACGCCTATTGTCGCACAAAACTACATCAGATGTTAAGCTATTAGTACCCCTGGCTGGGGCCCCCATACCTGGGACCAAAATCTCGAGTGAGAGGGGATTATGATCACTCTCTGGACGGAGCTCTACCACCATGTCTTGTACAATGGACCAACACTCAATATTAATCAATATATAATCGATACGGCTTGAACTCAGACCGTTGTCGAAGGTGTTGGTCCCAAGGCTATCAGAGCGTGTACGCCCATTAACGGCCCGTAGGCCCCAATCTAAACAAAAGCCCAGCCAATGTAAAGCTGCCTCAGTGCCCCTAACACCCTTTGTGATAGTAAGCGGGGGGATGGACCAGACAGTGTCCTCGTCAGAACCCACATCCTCTGCCAAGGAGGTGATGGGCTCAATGGAGGTATTCAAATCTCCCGCTACAATTACCGTCTGGTCAGTTTTGAAATTCTTAAATAGAAGATCAAGATCGTCCAAGACGGTTTGTTTTTTCCCACCCTGGCAACCACGGGCATAGACATTAACCAAAAAGAGATCTGTGGTGTTGAGTTTACTCAAGCTGATACATAGGAGATCCACACTCTCTACCAGTGTTTCCTTACCATGGAAGCCCAGATTGTTTTTAACCCAAATGGTAAGGCCACCAGAGGCCCTACCCTTTGGACTCTTAATTGCAGGTTTTGAAAAATTAAGATAACCCAGCCTGTATAATGGAACCGTTGACCAGGTTTCCTGGAAGATGACGATATCATATAAGTCGATAAAGTTAGCCCAATCGTCATTATCCAGGCGTCCCCGTAGCCCTGCAATATTCCAAGAGGCCACTCTTAGTGGACAGTCCGTAATTTGGGTACAAGGTTGCTGTGCCACGCCCATTACATCAGCCATAGCCAAAGCAGGAATGTTTACAGGGTCTAAGGGTACACCAGAGTTATTAGGCAAAAATAGACCATTAAGAGATGGATTTGGTAACGCAGGCCTCCGTGGGTGAGGAGAGATCTTAATGGGAGATATGTCTCCAGACCTCCCAAGTCAATCCACCTCCTCCAGGCAGCCAAACCTATTAGAGGTGGGAACCCCCTGCCACCAGTTATGTTGGCTTTGTCCAACAAAACTATGAGTCGGTCGACTAGCATTCCTAACAATTGACCATGGCCCCTCACTCGCGGGTTGTTGTCTAGGAGGATAGAAAAAAGTGAGAGGCCTCACCACTATTGTGGAATTGGCCTCAAAGGATGGCCATGCACATAGATACTGGGCTGTGTGGGGATCAGAGAAAGATACCACCACACAGTCGCCGGCTATGGACTTGTGCGTATGGCCAATCCAAGGAACTCTCCGAACCATTAATACACTACTTCTTTGGTGGTCGGGGAGCTGTTTGTTGGAATTAAGCCAGTGAATGACTTTATTTTTCAAAGAGAGATCATTCTCCTGGGAGTACTGATCCAACTCTGGAACACCGGCTAGAATGATGACGTACGACCCTGCTTCTGGCGGGAGGTCAGTAAACCCTCCACGGAAATTGTGGCGACTGACCTGTCGTATTGGGTTATGCACCAAGGGTGGCCTAGGGGGATGGTGGGCTGCTGCCCTTGAGTCGGTGTTTGGCCTGTAGGCTGGTTTATGCGGGTGGAGGGGTTTTGATACAACTGGGCTAGGGGTAGGTACTATAGTGTTTGCAATGGTAGTACGTGGTTTTGGGATGGGTTTGGGTGTTGGTAGGGTCACAGGGATGCTTTGAGGTAGTTGTGAGAGGGGTTGTACAAGTTCTGTTTCTTTGGGCAGGGGAGTGGGTTCGGCCTCGCGTAAAAGCTTGGCATCCATTTCCTTTAGGCTCAAGCTGGCCAGGGTGACTATCGTCCTATCCATTTCAAGGAGGTTATTCTCTATGCGAGAAAGCCTCAATTCCAGGGGGGAAAGTAGCTGCTTTAGCGTACCCCAGACTAGTTTAAGGAATTCACTATCACCCTCCCTGTCGTGCACAGGTCCACTAACCCGACCCTCCGGAATATTCACACTATTCTTACTTGGGGAAGTGATGAGAGTGTCATCTTCCACCAAACTAAGTAGTTCCGGAGCGACTTCCCCATTCAAAACACTGTGAGTTGTTTTGGAGCTATCATCTTTCACTCCAAGAGACCCCATGGCCCGTCTACTATTAAAAAACTTTAACCTTGCAATTCTAGCTTTTTTCCTAGCGTGAATGGTTCTCGCAAGGCATTTCTTTTTGTAAGTTACTGCTTTCTTAGCACTACAATGACTTGCGGCTAGAGTTGTTTTGGGAGGGAGAAAAGAGCCTGCAATACTAAATAGAGGGGCAGGGCCCATATTTTGTTGTACTGGAATGGATAGGGGATTAGGAGGGGAGTTTAAAAGAATAGTTGGGGGAGCAGGGTGTATTGCTGCCGTTATTAACAGAGGCCGCGGAGCGGTGGAACGATCAGGGGTACGGGCAGATGCAATGTTCCCCAAGGAGGATTTCTTAGTGCTAGCAATATGCTCTGACAGCCTTCTTGCAGCATCAAGTTCTAAAGAGACCTTGTGCTGCATTTTACTGATTTCCTCGTCAATAGCCAAATTAGTTTTGACTAGGAAGTCGTCTATGGATCTATTAGAGTTGCTAGCAGCCATGAGGGTTTTGCTACGACTGCCCCGTGAGCACATTTTACAGAGAACAAGTGAATAAATAAATAAATATACAAACAACAATAAAACTGTAAGATGTACCAAAACAGGGAGGTGGCCCAGCCCAGCCCTCTTAGTCCTCGAACGGCCTCAAACGGCCCGCTCTTAGCCCGGTCTTCGCCCCGGGCTGCGTCCCGCGCTGCGGGAGTGCTGGGTCAATAAGTAGGAGGTCGTGTAAGACAGGGGGGCGTGGCAGCAGGGAGAGCGGACCGGAAGTTGGAAAATGGTCTAGCAGGGACTCCTGGGCAATGGAGTCCCCTGCACGCTCGCAGCCCCGCTGACCGCACTCACCCGGAAGCCTGCAGCCCCTCACCAATGTCCCGGTGTCCAAGGCAGCGAAGCTGCACCCGCGGAGCGGGTGCGGCGAGATGTGGGTCTGGGTCCTGGAAAAGCCGCTGGGTTAGAAGGTCAGTCACCAAAGTGCCTCCGTTTGCAGAAATGCGTCCCGCCAAAGGAAGAGGTGGGAGAGGTTTTAAAGACCGCTGGGGGCGGGGGGCGGCAGCAGGGAGAGCGGACCGGAAGTTGGAAAATGGTCTAGCAGGGACTCCTGGGCAATGGAGTCCCCTGCACGCTCGCAGCCCCGCTGACCGCACTCACCCGGAAGCCTGCAGCCCCTCACCAATGTCCCGGTGTCCAAGGCAGCGAAGCTGCACCCGCGGAGCGGGTGCGGCGAGATGTGGGTCTGGGTCCTGGAAAAGCCGCTGGGTTAGAAGGTCAGTCACCAAAGTGCCTCCGTTTGCAGAAATGCGTCCCGCCAAAGGAAGAGGTGGGAGAGGTTTTAAAGACCGCTGGGGGCGGGGGGCGGCAGCAGGGAGAGCGGACCGGAAGTTGGAAAATGGTCTAGCAGGGACTCCTGGGCAATGGAGTCCCCTGCACGCTCGCAGCCCCGCTGACCGCACTCACCCGGAAGCCTGCAGCCCCTCACCAATGTCCCGGTGTCCAAGGCAGCGAAGCTGCACCCGCGGAGCGGGTGCGGCGAGATGTGGGTCTGGGTCCTGTAAAAGCCGCTGGGTTAGAAGGTCAGTCACCAAAGTGCCTCCGTTTGCAGAAATGCGTCCCGCCAAAGGAAGAGGTGGGAGAGGTTTTAAAGACCGCTGGGGGCGGGGGGCGGCAGCAGGGAGAGCGGACCGGAAGTTGGAAAATGGTCTAGCAGGGACTCCTGGGCAATGGAGTCCCCTGCACGCTCGCAGCCCCGCTGACCGCACTCACCCGGAAGCCTGCAGCCCCTCACCAATGTCCCGGTGTCCAAGGCAGCGAAGCTGCACCCGCGGAGCGGGTGCGGCGAGATGTGGGTCTGGGTCCTGGAAAAGCCGCTGGGTTAGAAGGTCAGTCACCAAAGTGCCTCCGTTTGCAGAAATGCGTCCCGCCAAAGGAAGAGGTGGGAGAGGTTTTAAAGACCGCTGGGGGCGGGGGGCGGCAGCAGGGAGAGCAGACCGGAAGTTGGAAAATGGTCTAGCAGGGACTCCTGGGCAATGGAGTCCCCTGCACGCTCGCAGCCCCGCTGACCGCACTCACCCGGAAGCCTGCAGCCCCTCACCAATGTCCCGGTGTCCAAGGCAGCGAAGCTGCACCCGCGGAGCGGGTGCGGCGAGATGTGGGTCTGGGTCCTGGAAAAGCCGCTGGGTTAGAAGGTCAGTCACCAAAGTGCCTCCGTTTGCAGAAATGCTGAGGAGTCAATTGTTGGGTTTTGTGGAAAGTTATTATCTCCACCTATGATTTCTTCACTGGGAATTTGTACTAGTGATTGGAATAACGCTTCAAAAAGCCCAGCATTGTCTTCAACTGGGGCATAAATGCTAACTAATGTGAGACATCTTAACCCCATCCTGCAGGTCACCCAGCACCACCTTCCTTTTTTATCACTAGCAGAATTAACCACTTCTGCTTCCAGTTGCTGCTTGGGAAGATGAACAAACCCTGTATGCTGCCCAAGATCTAAACATTGAGAATTCTGATAACTTCCCTGCTGGAATATGAGTCTCCTGGATTTAAACCACAGATGGACTTTCAGTTTTAACCCAGGTTTCAATAGCCCACATTTTCTTTTTATTATTGATGCCATTAGCATTCAGTGAGACTACCTTCAGAATATTATTCATCTTATTTTCCAGTTAAAGGCCAACACCATATATCGCTTGACCATTAAAAGATCCCCTGTATAGATTGGAATCCAAATGAAATAACCCATATAACGACTCTAAACCACTAGTGTACATACGGAGCAGGCTCCCAACACTCTGCAGGATAATAGAGCACTCACCTCAACATAGTGTTAATACCCCCACTCAATAACATGTATTATATTCATTTATCTTATTGTTTGCTATGAGGAGAGCTACCAGATGCCACGACGGGGCAGCGCCTAGCTGCCTCAAGTGACCATTTAAAGCACATATCCATGCCATTTTAATATTAAGTGGACTGCAAAATCTCGTGAGACACTGCATATACGTTTTTATCTTTGGCAACAACCTGATAAGAAGCTATGACATAGGGTATAGCTCTCCTTATCATCTCCTATGCCCAGGGCTAATCAATCCTCTCTCTAAATAATATTATAATTTCTGTGGCACATCTTGAGCCACGTTGAGAACAGTGTTTTCATCAAGATAATTGCCACGCAACAGGTCCTCCACAACTAGTAATCATATATAGATTTACAAGGAAGGGTGTTTTTTTTATATTTGTATTGTGAATTTCCCACCGCATGCTCCATTAATTTCTGCTGAACTCATAAGCAATGTTCATTTTAAGCTATTTCTGTGATGGTGTCCTGCCGAAGGCCATGCTGAAACACGCGTAGTCTGACAACATACCGCCAGTCTCTGCACATCATTTGACAATTGTTACTCTGAATTATGGATTATGTAATCTCTTTTGCAATCCATTTTTAGCAATATGTTTATGTTTGTCTTTACATATGTATCGAATGTGAAGTACGACAACAAAGACAGATGTAGATAATGCTTTATAGATGAATTATTCACACATGTATCAAGTATATGTATTTATTTGTATCAAATATCATTGAAAAAAACTGATAAAAGACCAATAAAAAAAAAAAATTCTTTATCAAAAATAAACAAATGCAATTTTGACATTGGTTACGACAATCATTGTTTCCATTAATGTCTCAATTCTAGAGATTCTCTGCCTGCATCTATTGTATTTCACTGTGCCCAGGTGTGTCTTTATATGAAATTGTTTATTCCCTGTTAGGGCTTAGATATCCTATTTACAGGGGTCCCAGTCCTTTTCCAGATTATATTATTTTATCAAAACTTAGCATTATTACTTCTCTGCCCATTATTCCTTGATACATGTGTACAATTATGCATATAGTCCTAATCAAGCCATTGATTCTATCAATTGATTATAAAGTTGGATCTCTATTTAACAAACACTTGCTCCCAATCCACCACCACCCATCCTCCCTCTTGCCACCCCCCGCACTCCCTCCCTTCTGTGGCAATGGGAGTGGGTCACCTTTCCACTCACCCCTTACATGCCCCCCAGGTCACTCTGGCCCTGTGTCACTGTGTCTGTGCTCGAATGTTCCTTCTTCACCACCCCTCCTCCTATCAGGAGCCAAAAGAATACAAGAGAAAGAAAAAAGTGCAGATAGCCAAGAGCAAAACAAAGGAAAACTGAGACAATATGCATGCAGGAGTGATCTAGCCTCCCTGGGCCCCCAGACCGGAAAACGTATACTCCCCCAACATCTCCACTCTTCGGAGAATGGAGAATTAAGATCCCATTGAGCAGTGCTTTCTATCTCCTCTGGTAACAAGATGGTGGAAATATCTCAGTACTAAACAGACATCTGTTGGAGCAATTCCTGTGCCTCTGGGACATCACCAAATAAATGAAACTTCCCCTTGACCAACACCTTTAACTTAGATTACTGCGCGATCAATGCCTGGGCACCCTGCGCCTTAAACAAATGGAGCAATTTTACAAATTCTTTCTGCGGCATGGCTGCGGATGCTGACAAATCAGGAAATATACAGCACAGGGGGACCGCGGGTGTGGTAAACTGTCCCTGCTTCACTTCTTTAGTTAAAACTTGCTCTTTAATATGATATTCTCCAAACTTAACAAGCATAGTACGTGGAAACGTAAGATTTGGATACTGATGAGATGGTGCACAGTGTGCTCGATTAATTGTCAGATCCCTGGCGTGTTCAGGTAAAACATGAGTTTTTATAAAGGAATCAACACATTGGTGTGTATGTTGGCCCTCGCGTCCTTCCTGCACTCTCACGATGCAGAGGTTGGCAGGTCGAGAATAATCTTCCAAATCCTCGATTTTGTTTTCTATCATGGATCTTTGTTTTTGGAACATATCCACTTTCTGCCTCATCATTGTGACTGATCCTCTAACTGTGAGATCCTATTCTCTGCCTCTTTTAGCCATTCCGAGATCTGAGCCATTACATCCTCAATTTTAGAAAGCTGTGCGTGTAAAGCGGCTATTTCTGTGGTTTGGGAGATTTTGAGCTCCCAAATCTCTTCTAAAATTAGTTGAGCATGCGTTTAGTGCCCCACTGTATAGTTACAGATGAAACTTCTCCTACTGGGTCATCACTTGTGGATTCTGGGAAAGACTGTACCTTTGCACCAGCGAAATCAGCCCTTAAGGACTCTTGAGATGAAGAAAGGGATTTCTGTGGGATGGAAACCGATGGCTGCAGAGTAACTGAGTCCCCGCACAAAAGACTCGCAGATGCTGGAGTGGAGGATGAGCCAGCTAACTGTAGGTTCTGCAATACTTCAGCTTCTGTGGCCAGGGGTATCTTAGATTTAGTGAACAAAGCATACTCTTTAATTTTTGCAGGGGTAGCCTCAGACCTCAGCATAGGATTCGTGGTGTCTTCTCTTGTAGTTGTATACTCCCCTCCTGGTGGCTGGCTGTGTTGATTGCCCAAGTTACTTCATTAACAGCACTGCTAATGCTGCTGCAGTTGCTTAAAGGTGAGTCCTCTGACTCTTCATCTTGTGAACCCATGGGGAGTTCATCCCCCTTTCTTGCACCTCCGGATTGAGAGACATAACCAAGCCCTTATGCAGGGAGGCCGTACGATTTGCCTGAGCTGTGACTTGCCCCACACATTTCTTTTTACCCTCGGAACCAGAGTTGTTGTATCTACGCTGGCTGCAGACCGTGTGGCTTTAGAATGACTGTGTATGCCAAAAGCGAAGAGTGAGAGGTATATGTTGGCTAGTATAAGTAATTGACTAATTAAGCGGGTGAGGCACCACGCAGCGACCCTCTACCAAGAGAGTGACTCCCTGACCTGCAATGAGTCTACCACAGGACTGGTCACTAACCTCCTGGAGAAAAACTTGCGAGCCTCATATATTATGGCTGAATGAATAAAGGATTCAGTGCATACGTGTCTGATAAATGTTCAAATAGTCATTAATGAGGCTTCCCCCTGTCCTTCTGCTAGAGATGTCTTGCCAGAATTACTCTGGCTGCAGGTACAGCAGCCGTTAGAGAGCTTAGGTGGAATTGCCTGCTGCAGACGAATCCAAGGGACAGGAACACCAATGTGGGCACACTGACCTAAGTTCTGCGAAAGCTGCTAGGTGGAGTCCACCCCCTGAAGCGTGGGACTTCATCCAGTTCCCAAATGTGTCAGAGAGAGCTCCTAACCCTTGGAGTGCTGGCAGTGGCGTAGAAAGGGAAGCCACAAGGCTCAGTCCTTAAGCCACGCCCTTAGTCACATCAGGGCCACAGAAGACTCCCACCCCCTAGTTCCCCAAACGTGCAAAATAATACACAGACAACGTAAGTTTGGGAGAAAAATTGCTGCAGGTTTATTTACATACAACATATGTAATAACGGTGGGTAGACATTACGGGCGATCCCGGGCAGGCTGCATTCTCGCCACCTGCCCGCCTGTTGAGCCAAACAGCACAGTGGCAAAGCACCCAACTGCTGTATAATAAAATTATAAATACTGACACGCCCCTTGTGGGGCGTGACTAGGCAAACCCCCGGTTGCACAGGCCCACAACCGCCCGAAGGACTACTGGGGCGCCGACACGAATTCCTGCACCTCACCGGAGGATACAGGTTAGGCTCTGGCACCCCTATGTGCCCGCTGAAGTACATCGTTTGCACCTCTCTTCTTCCGGATCGCCCAGTAACTCCGCTTAACTCCAACCTGCAACGATAAATGGACACATTAAAAAACCTCCACAAATTCCCCCATACCCACACTCTGGGTTAGAGGCAAGGGAGGGAAAAGAGTGTCCCGACGAGCACCGTCGGCGTCCGGGGCGGCAAAGAGGCCCTCCAACGTGGTGCAGCAGCCTAAGTACCCACGGAGGCCCCTCCCTGCCGCCCCTGGACGAGAATAACGAACAGCCACCTCCTCCAACCAGAGGGGAGGAGAGGCTAACATCATGCTGGGGGCGGGACAGCCCTCCGTGACTAGTGGCCCGCCCTCTCAATGGCCACTGCGTGGCCTCGGGCAGGCGCATAGTCACATCAGGGCCACAGAAGACTCCCACCCCCTAGTTCCCCAAACGTGCAAAATAATACACAGACAACGTAAGTTTGGGAGAAAAATTGCTGCAGGTTTATTTACATACAACATATGTAATAACGGTGGGTAGACATTACGGGCGATCCCGGGCAGGCTGCATTCTCGCCACCTGCCCGCCTGTTGAGCCAAACAGCACAGTGGCAAAGCACCCAACTGCTGTATAATAAAATTATAAATACTGACACGCCCCTTGTGGGGCGTGACTAGGCAAACCCCCGGTTGCACAGGCCCACAACCGCCCGAAGGACTACTGGGGCGCCGACACGAATTCCTGCACCTCACCGGAGGATACAGGTTAGGCTCTGGCACCCCTATGTGCCCGCTGAAGTACATCGTTTGCACCTCTCTTCTTCCGGATCGCCCAGTAACTCCGCCACAGCCTGTGCGGTGGTACCCGCTGCCGCACAGGCCCCCCCACCACTGCTACTCCTTATTACCTGCAACCTCTGCTCATAAAGCCTCTTAAAATCTAGGAAGAACAGGTCAAAGCCTGCGGGCGTGGGTAACACCATCCTCCTCGATGTAACCTTTGACCTCGTCCTGAAACATCTTGTGTTTGCTGGCCCCTCCGTTGGGGGAAACCATTCACGGCCCCCACCACTTAGATTTCAGGGAAACCTGAACCTTGCTCTGCAGAGCATTTAAACGGTCTAAGAACAAGACCACAGCAACCGGGGAGCGGTGGACCCTGTCCACCCCGAAGCGACCTGATCCTGACATGAACATTACATGTCTAAAGACACCCCAGGCCCCTCTGCCCCTACTCTGCCGATACCCCGGGTGTTTAAAGCTATGCAACAGGGAGAACCTAACCCGGTTACCTGAAGTCATACCACTAACCTGGTTACCTGAAGTCCTTCTACCAGGTGAATGACAAGGCTGAGGAGGGTCCCAAAACTGCTGAATGTGCTTTGAATCGACAATAGGTGTTCCAGCACATGCCCAGCAACTCAACCCCATCCTTTCACCACGAGCGTCAGCAGGCTATACCCAGTAAGTAACTCCTGCTGTACGCCGTTCTCCGCAGACATGGAGAAAGAGTGCTTAGAATGACGCTTGTGCAGCTATACTAGAGAGAGCACAGGGGCAAAGCCGGGATAAAGCAGCTGACCCGGGTCAGAAGGAATACCCCTGAAAGAGCCCAAGCGATAAGGGGCGACCCCTGCTAATCACATTCGTACAAAGCATCAGTAAACTAAACCGAATGATGTACGACTACTGCCACAGCGCAGTTCTCAAACTTCAACTGAAACTGTTAAGTATACGCTGTGCACTAAACTCACGAAGGATACAAAGTCTCCTGCAGTGCGCGTAGCATCTATTGGGATACAACTTGCGAGGTAGCCTGACATGTGATCTATAGTATTACCAAGGTAACAGCCAGGATCACAAGCCCCCTGGTTTGGCCAGACGGCTGCAAGTCCATGCTACCTCGAGGATAGCCTGTCGAGAAGGATGACATACGACCCTCATGAGGGAAATGATAAACTGAACCCAGGAGGGGGGGGGGGGGGGGGGGGGGGGACCAGGTTGGTGACATGGCAAGTCAGGCCCGCTTCTCACATCTGGAGGGGCATAAAGGAATTTGTAGCCCTCAGGCAGCCAAGGTGTGTAGACCACACTGAGCATGATTCCCGGGGTAATGGAATGACGCTATACTAACATAAACTTTGTGACCTAGCTGCCCGACAGGATGCCGAGGATGCCAGTGCCCAATCACTGTGCGAGCCCGCACCGACCCGCAGCAAAGCTGTCAGGGGGGGGAGATCACAAAGGCCGTGAAGGGTGCCACGGTGACAGGCCCCCCTGTCTACTAACACACGGGGGGCGCAGGCCGCCCCCACACGACAGGATCAGATTAGGTGTACGGCCCGAGCACTAAGGCGCCCCCACCACAAGAAGGCCTGGGGTGGGGCCCAAAAGGTTCTCCACTTAAAGACACCTCCCGGAGCTACAGGCCCTCTCTCATCTGAAGAGGAACTCAAAAATGGAAGAGGTCTCCTATACTAAGGAGGGGGGGAGGCCTCACATTATTAACCCAAGGAAAGATTCACCAGGTACCACGAATGCACTCTCTCTACCGTAAGCATGCGTCATATATAAGCATGCGTCACATACTCTATGTCACGGTGGACGAGAGCTAACAGTGACTACGCCGCCTAATGCATGAGAGAGGTGAAGGCGTGACATGGCAAGTCAGGCCAGCTTCTCACTTTGGGAGGGGCCTAAAGGAATTTATAGCCCTCAGGCAGCCAAGGTGTTTAGACAACACTGTGCGTGATTCCCGGCGTCGTGGGATGACGCTATACTAATGAACTTTGTGTCCTAGCTGCCCAGCAGGATGCCAAGGATGCAAGTGCCCAATCACTGTACGAGCCCGCACCGCCCGCAGCAATGCTGTCAGGGGGGGAGAGATCACAAAGGCCGGGAAGGGTGCCACGGTGACAGGCCCCCCTGTCTACTAACCCACGGGGGCCGCAGGCCGCCGACACCGCCCCCCCACGGCAGAGGTCAGATTAGGTGTACGGCCCGAGCACTAAGGCGCCCCCACCAAAAGAAGGCATGGGGAAAAATGGAAGGTCTCCTATACTAAGGGGGGGGAAGGCCTCACATTGTTAACCCAAGGAAAGAGTCAGCCAGGTACCGAGAATACACTCTCTCTACCAAAAGCATGCGTCATATATAAGCATACGTCACATACTCTACGTCACAGTGGACGAGAGCTTAGAGTGGCTACGCCGCCTAATGCGTGAGAGAGGAGAAGGCGTGAGTCTTGGAACTGACAAACAAGATTTCCCAACAAGGGACACTTCCACTGACACTACCTGACCTTTCCCCACATTGGAGGCGGACCTACACTTCTAGTAATTCTACTTGCCCCGATTGTGGAGGTATCTTCCCAGCAACAGGACAACTGTCAGGTGATCTTCTACCAGGAATAACTAGTAATCACATGCACTTATCTAACCTCTTGCACCACTATGTGCTACTCAAGAAAAGATTGGTTACCTAACGCACCAGATGCACAAGCGCCCGCGTAACCATACACTCCTGGGTGGGCCTGTCTACCAGCAGGGAGGGATGAGATAACGCTTAACGCTAACGCTAGTAACGCTTACCGGAGACATTCCGGGTTTCCCAGTGGCTGAAACTTTACTCTGGCGCACTCTTTATTGAGAGTCTACTAGGGGCCCACGACTATAGTTATTAAAGGCAGTTCAGGCTCCAGCATTGGAAAAAATTAACTCCGCAAAATGTGGAAAGAGAAACGCTGCCGGCTGTATACCGGACGTACTGCTAATACTGCGGGGGCCAAGAAAAGTTCCACACATCCACTACCACCTTTGGCACACTGATTACCCTGTTGTGTTCTATTTGCATCTGTTCAAATGGTCGAACTAACCTGTTTTAGGCAATGCTACCAATATCCCATTGCTACTTTACTACTTACTATAACTAGTGGTGTCAGGTATGATAATAGTTATGACGCATGCCACAAATGGGAGGTATATTTGCCCCTTGATGAATTAGATGACATTCACTCAACTTTACTTCTGTATATTTCTATGATTTGTCCTTAGACTACTCTTTCATACCCAACTTTGGCTCTATAACCCTATACAAGCGATCCACCGGAATGGCACCGACTAAAACCTGGAAAACATTCCATACAGGAATTGGCTTAATCTCAGCTGGACCGAACACCTCTAGCTTCTAGGGGGGGGGGGACCCAACCACAAGACTTTGCATGCAATTACCTAGGCCCTATCACGCGATTTGGATCTGTTATGAAAAAGAGCAAAGGTAAGCTCCACCGTTGTGCTACTTCTACTAACCACCACCTCGTCCAACGTACACCAGCATAGGGACTTTAGGTATACACAGGATATAATGACCCAGGGGCAGCCAGTCACACTTGCACATTAGCGGCCTCATGCAGCGCACACTAGCAGAAGGCCTGGAGTACCACGCCCTAAATGCAGGTACTCCAACCCAAAGTAGGAGTATATCAATACAACTCATAGGCAGGCACCCAGAGATATGTACTTGTTGAGTAAATCATGCAGTGTCGACTGGCTGCTAGTCTCACAGGCACTGAAGCACTTCCAATTAAGGTGTACCTTCCTAAGCAACTAAGACGTTTCTGTCTAATATCCGCTTAGTAGCCCCGGGGGATGTAGTGAAACTGAGTCTCGTAATGTGCTCCGACACCAATGGGCAAAAGCCGCGCTATGTAAAACAGGGGGAGCAGAGGGAGCTACCGCTCCTGCCCCGCTGCATAATGGGAGCATTAACCCTGCTTGTAACTTGAACCTGGTTCTACTATGCGCCGTTCTGAGCCAGGCAAACGCCTGTGCCCACAGGCCTAGAGTTTCCGATGCATGCCCATGAGCACCACGAACGAGTTGTCTAGTGTAAGTTATTCTCGGCGGCCAACATTGGGTTTATGCGGGGAGCAAGGGAGATAGGAGCACAGTGTAGAGGAGTGGCAATCAAGGACAGTCATAACCACTAACATTCACGACCAGGTGTCTGGTTGTTAACCTACATCGTATATACTGGGTGTGAACCTAAGTTACCACAATGCTTGCCGGCTGCACCGATTCCCAATGCCGCGTGGGATGGAGGTGCTGGATACCACATGCCTGTCATGCGGAGACCCGTGTGCACCTCTGGCCTACTCAAATAACGCCCCGCTTATTTGAATTGAATAGCAGCGAGAGACGACCGCGTGTGACAGGTGTAAGCAGCATCTGAACAGGAAAAGGCACCTATCTGAGTTGCCCAGCGGCCACTCAATCTGTGAGCTAGATTAACTCCGTACATTTCGCCCATATCCAAGTATGCCAGATAGACAACAGGTGATGATCAAATACACAGAGTCAGAGGCCTGCCGGAGGCCTACCAGAGGCTTACCAAGGGCGTATCCGGTGCCTTGGTCACGCTCGGGAACTGGTGCAGGCAAAACAAAAGTTGCACGCTATATTAGCGAATTATTTGGTACCGTGGAGAAAGCGGGACCTTAATCCTACTGGCGCCAAAGGGATAGCCAGTGGCCCCAATAAAACTGCCTGGTTCCCGATGCGCATGGGGTAATGTGCTCATGCACAAGAGAGCCCGCGCATGAGACAAGAGTCACAACCGGAACCCGGGAGAAGTCCAGGGAGAAGCACACAACTACGCTCTCCCCAAGAACGGGCGATTCTAGGACCCTGCCGAACACACAGGACGGCCCGGCGCGATATAGCGCCCTAGTTAGCAAACGAGTCTTGCCCGTGCTGGCGAGTGATGTCCCAGCAATCAGAGACACAAGTATTTTCCAGTTTATTATGTATGGCACAGGCTAGACACGGCTTGGGTCTCAGAGCGCCTTACATAGCACCAGTTGCATTACATGACACATTCATTATAGTTACGCACGGGGAGATAAGTGGCATGGCAAGACTCGCAGGATGTACAGCGTCATTGCAGAGGCACGAACCACGGTCCCCAGATTCGAGGACGCCTGCAGAGGCTCGAACCACGGTCCCCAGATTCGAGGACGCCCGCCCTAGCCGTAATCTTATTTGTCCATATAGTTAATCATTGTGGCCAGACTGCAGCGCCGCAAGAACGCGGTACCCAACTGAAATAAATGTACTTCATGTTGAGCATTGACTATGAGGGTGCATATTCTCGGTTCTTCATAAAAATGTCCCCCGTGGACATAAAACGTGTCAGCAGCTAACTGTGTATTGCAGCTGCCAATTCTTACATTTTTGAAAATACTCTATGCACAAGCCTCAGTCAGCATATGTTATCATCGTGATCGCCTGTGAGCCGGGCTGACAATGTAAACCGGAGCGTGGCCCTCTGTCGGCAGTCAGTAGAATTGCAGTCTTTAGTCTAAAGGAAATCTCAAATGAGGCCAGAGTATAGAAGAGATGGCAAATCCAGCATACCCATAATGCATCTGTGTAAAGCATAGAACTGTCGCAACAGCAAAGACCGTTGTCGATTTGGCAATACCCAAGGACTCTGAATTCGGCCGCTCTAACTTTACCATGTATATTAAACATGAATACTCCGTGTGAAGCATCAGATGGCATCATACTATACTGCTACCACTCAAACCAGCCGCACCTCGCGTGTCGCCGACGACGGCAACCCAGTCAAATTTTTGAAAGATCTTCGTACAGTTACGGAGATCCGATAATTAGTGCAAATATAGATCACTCAATCAGAAATTGTCACTTATTTAAGCGATGTTATATAGCACGGACTTTACACGAGAGTGTCAGAGCGCTTTTCAATAGGAACGGAACTGAAACATGTCAACATTACACGTGACAAATTGCAAAGTTAGATTACACAAGGCAAAATTGACGGTGAGCAACCGTCGTCAGGCCGACCCGGAGACTCAAACTCACCACCTCGGCATGCAACCATGCAAGTACTGTTGCATAAGTACCGTCCGCTAAGCGATTATACCCTTGGAGCTCGGCAACATTGCGATCCTGGTATTGGCAACGCGATCCACATAGTTGCCCAGACAGCCTCCCACCTGGAAACCACCTGGAAGCCGCGGCGCCACCGGGCTAGCACCCCAGATGTAGGCTTGGTCCCATGCGCACCTGGTACATGGCCTCACGCCCGGTGGCCAGGCCATTCCGCTACCAACACCTAGCGCCCCGCTCCCGGTCTCTACCTCACAGTCCCCTCCAGCAAGGCTAGGCAGGGAGGGGAGCTGGGGCAGCAAAACAGGGGAGAGGGATGCATCCGTTACTCATCGTGGCACACATCGACGCATCACACCCCGGGTGTCACATTCACGTGTCGCTCCTTGGAAGATGAGAAGCCTCTGAGGGGTAAACCTTTGCCTCGTAAGCGTCGCCCAGATCTGCGCAGCAGCTGGGTTAACCCGCTGAGCTATGTCAGCGGCTGCAAGACGAGCCAAAGCCCACAAGGATGCGGTAATGTTAGGCGTAAACACCCACCGCACCAAGGTGCACCTCGGGAAGGATTAAAGGTTCACCCACCTGAAAATTTGCTGCAATGCCCGGGCGCACGCCAGCCTCACTCGGGAGCACCGCAACAGTAAAGAAATTAGTGCGAAAGAGGACATGAACAGATGGACAAGGACCTGCTGGCTCAACCAGGCCAAGCGCCGCTAGGGGAAAGCGATCGGCCGGTACAAACTCAGGCCAAGGGGGCCCACATCAAAATGCTTCGAGCACAAACACATCTCCGAGGCATAGTCGCCCCAGCACAAACCCTAAGAGAATTGGACCCGCGGCCTGGAAAGAAAAGCCCACGGCCTGCACCCTCCGTCGGAGGTGCCTACAAAGCGGCATTGGACGCGTGGCAGGCGGAGAGGAAAGGACACAAAACCCCCGGGCAACACCAGCGACCGTGCGGGCCAACATTATCGCCCGCGCCCAAAGAAAGGCGCGGGGCGGGAATAACTCTTTGCCGTTTTGCGGCCGGAAAGGACACGAACCCCATGGGGTGGGGGCGGGGTGGGAGCGTTGGGGTGAATAGACACACTCCGCCGCCAGGGCAAGGGGGGCAACTCGTAGTTTGCGTGCACCTGGACCCCCGCCACCGACAGGTTGACCCCCCCACCACACGGGAATAGTGCGAAAACGCACAAAGCAAAGGACACTCTAAATCGCGGCCCACAAAGCCACAGCGGGGCCGACGAATTACAGGCCGGCCCGCTACGGGGGCCACACCGGGGACCGGACGTCCCCCCCCCACAGCAGCCCATGCGTAATGAACCGCCTCGCCAGGCTCACAACTCAACGGAGGGAGCAGGCGGAGGGGAAGGGGGGGGGCAAGATAGAGACCACACCGGGGCACCGGACGTCCCCCCCCCACAGCAGCCCCTAAGAAATGGGCCGCCTCGCCAGGCTCACTGCTCCGAGGGAGAGAGCGGGCGGAGGGGAAGGGGGGGGGGGGGGGAATAGGCCGGGCAAGGCCTCACTCACCTCATAGTGTGTCGCGAAAAGAGTGTCCCGACGAGCACCGTCGGCGTCCGGGGCGGCAAAGAGGCCCTCCAACGTGGTGCAGCAGCCTAAGTACCCACGGAGGCCCCTCCCTGCCGCCCCTGGACGAGAATAACGAACAGCCACCTCCTCCAACCAGAGGGGAGGAGAGGCTAACATCATGCTGGGGGCGGGACAGCCCTCCGTGACTAGTGGCCCGCCCTCTCAATGGCCACTGCGTGGCCTCGGGCAGGCGCATTTCAATGCACAGCAGCAGCAGCAGAGCATCCGCAGAGCGGAGAAAACAAAACCCCTTTTTCAACCGCGTTCCTCTCCTCGCCGCCCGCACTCAGTCAACGGCTGCCATCTTTGCCTCCGACGTCTCGAGGCATCCTGACGTGGGAGGGGGGACGAGCTCTGGTGACAGAGATCAGCCATTCATCTATTAAGAAGTCTATCGGGTCCTAATCATAGAAAACTTGACAAGGCTAAACAGGTGCTAAGTGAGGCATATCACGTAAAATGTGAGACTTTAAATCGCACCTATTCGCAAAAGGTATATGAGGAAAGTAATTTCACAGGGAGGTTTCTGGCAAGGCAGGTCTGGAACAAGCTGCAAATAAATGGATAAGCGTGCTGAAATGCCCTGTTACCGGCATGCAGAGCAAGGACTCGGTAAGGGTCCGCAAAATTATGCTAGAACATTACAGACACATTTATGGACAAAACAATCAATTAATAGAGTCCCAGTACTATCTGAGATTGAAAGGGTAAATATTATGCGCCCCTTTTTAAAAAAAGAACTGGCGGAGGTAATGAGGAACAACCCCAGTGGCACAGCCTGTGAACCAGATGGTTTTCCGGTGGAATTTTAAACCCTTTTCAGGGGTTTTACTTGAATACTTTTTACTGGTCGCCAATACAATGCTGGAGGGAGCACGATACCAGCATCATTTCACAAGAGGAACATGGTAAGCTTTTTTTTAAAAAGGGGAAGGATGGAGAGTATCCTAACCCATATCTCCCAAGTACGTTATTGAACTTGGATTATAAAATGATCACAAAACCTGTAGCTAGGAGATTTAATTCAATAGCATCAAATCTGATTCATTCTGATAAGAATGGCTTAATTACAGAGAGACAGCTAGGGACAATCACACATTATTTAGCTGAAGCATTATATTACTTTGCAACTAGCAAAACACCTGCTGTGGTGCTTCAGTTGGAGAAGGCATTTGAGCTCATGGTTTAGGAAACGTTAATTTGTATTTTGTTTAGATTTGGTATACCTTCCCAGATCACAGGGTTGGTACAACGGATGTATCATAAAGAAGAAGCCAGCATCATTGTCAATACAGCCAAGGTAGGGAAAATCAGTGTTCAAAGAGGGACCCGACAAGGCTGCCCTCTATCCCCTATTTAATTCACCTTCTTCATCGAACCACTGGCAATTGCAATTTGAGGCAATACTGATATTCGCCCCTGTTGGAAACCGGCTATTTCGGGTAGGCTAAGGCTGACGCCAAAGCCAGGCCGAAACCACCATTCCAGTCAGGGCAAGGAAGTCACACGCCAAGATAACCCCTGCTCACCCTCTAGGTAGCATGGCGCGAGCAGTCTAGGCTAAACTCGGAGGCGATGTGTAAAGCATTTGCGTCAGCGCACGACAGCAACAACATTCTAGGCACACCACAAAAGAGACTCCACACAAGGTTATATTAAAATAACTTTTGTATTGTCAAAACATATCAGATAGAAATCACACATGTACATTGTGCCAACTGGCACGGCAATATTCACAAGGGATTATTTACAAGACAGGGCCACATGGGCCACTGTCTGAATCAACACTTTGCAGATATAGAAATACTTGTCAGAAATTAGAATAAAAGTATATAAACTTCACTGTAACACAAAGTAACAGTTATAGATTACATCCAGTAACTACTGGGGACAGGTAAGTACCACCTACGCAACCCTAAACCCCTTAGGAGACTGTCGCGCAGGGGACCAGGACCTCACTAGGACCACCTGTACTAAAAGAACAACCACCTAAGTATCACACAGCATTTAGGGGTCTAAGAAAGAACACGTTACCCATGATGTATGAAACACATTCAGAGGAGTAGTAAAGGAAAACCACCTAAGTATCACACAGCATTTAGGGATCTAAGAGAGAACACATTACCCATGATGCATAGATATACATTCAGAGGAGTAGTAAAGAGAAACACATAATGTATAAACCTACACATTCAGCGGTGTTAAGAATAAAGCACATGATGCAATGAAAATGCATTCAGAGGTACCATAATAATACGGTAGCGCAAGAGTCACATGATGTCTAAAAACATTCAGAGGTGCAGGAATAAAACATGATGCAAGGAAATACATTCAGAGGTGCAATAACCATACAATTGCGCAAAACCTACATAAGCCACCACCCGTGGCAGTCCCTAGGCCAACTGGCCTTGTTGGGGCTAGAACGCCCTGAGTCTCAATGTCAGGGCCTAAACGATGTAGGGGCCCACTACTTGCTGGGCCCCTGGGAACACTCACAAGGGCCTAAACGTTGCAGCTGGCACTAAGTGATGCACAGCTGGGAAGGCCGGGCACCACTGTGCCCTCGCTGTCCCACACAGGGACTCTCTCCTGAAATTGCGCCTAAACGGTGCAGCTGCCCACTAATTGCTGGGTAGCTGGAGGAAAACTGCGACAGGGCTCTCGCTAGCCCTTAGGAGACAAAACTGCGCCAAACTGTAGGAGCCGCACAGGCTCTGGGCAACACTACACAGACGTTGGAGCCACACAGGCTCTTGACACAGCTGGGGGCCGTTGGAGCCATTTGGCTCTATAAAAACCCAGGCCCCAAACGTTGGAGCCACACAGGCTCTGGGCATCACATGCCCCACATGTAGCCACACAGGCTCTGCACCCACGGTGGGGCGACCCACTGCCATTCGGGGCCGCCCTTTCTCAGTGCCTCGAAGCGGCACCAACATGCAGCAGTGCGGGCCCTCAAGAACCCCTTGCGGGCCCTGTAATCACGGTGGGGCGACCCACTGCCATTCGGGCCGCCCTTCTCCTCAGTGCCTCGGCCGGCACCACACGGAGCTATCTCCCCCCGCAGCCCTTCACTCACCGGGGCTTCTGTGTGGCAGGGGCGGGCTTCGGCGGCATCTGCGGAGCTCCTGCTCCACGCAGACTCTCCTCGCTTTGCCCGGTCCCCCGTCTCGGGACCGGGACTCAGGGTGGAGCCAGCAAGGCTCCCGGCAGCAGTCCCTTCTCGCGGGGGTGAAGGCGGGGCTCTCCCGACCACATGGGAGCCTCGCTACTCCCGCGCCGGACTTCTCCCTCTCTGCAGGGCTCCCTCGGCACACGGGAGCCCTGCCAACCGGCCGCCTCTTCTCCTCGGGGCTCCCTCAGCCGAGAGGAGCCCCGCGAACGGCCGCCATCTTCCGCACCTTCTCCTTTCTTCTCCCCGTCGACTGCGGGGCGGGACTTCCGGCCGGCCGCGACAGGATTGGCCGGCCGGTCAGTCACTTCCGGGTCACCGCGGGCAGCGCGGCGGCCCGATCCTTAGGCAGGCAGGCGGGGGCTGATTCCTCCTATGGGCCAGATGCCTTAGCGCGCCCAGCGCTATAAGCGGACATAAAGCGCTCCTAAGCGCTAGGAAAAGTCCAGATAAAGCGCCCTCAAGCGCTTGGGGAAAATGACGCACTCCAAAGCGCTAGACAACCGTCAGAGCGCTCCCAGGCGCTCGGGAGGAAGCTCAGCGCCTCCAGGCGCTAGAAATACAGTTCCAGCGCTATCCACAGGGCAATGCGGCTCCTCCACGCTGCCAAAGCCCCAGAGCCTCCCAGGGGGCAAAGCCAAGTCCCCTCCTCAGCCCAGGCAGGGCAGAGGGGTCCCCCAGGAATCCAGGCAAGTCCATCAGGAGTCCAGGGGCTGGCATGACTCAGGGATTCCCTGAGCCCAAGCAGCAGCATGCCCCTGGCAGATTCAAGTCAGAAAACAAGAACAAATTGGAAGGGAACACAGCCCCTTCTTATACACAGAAAAGGCTTTGAAGTCTTTTGAAGTCTTTGTGTCAGTGAGCCCCTAAGCCCTGGGTGTATCTGGTTTCCCTCTCCTGTCAGCCCCCGGCACCACCAGAGCTCTTCCCTCCCATCCGTGACAGCAGATGGGGGCCTTTCATCTACGGCTGACTCAGACCCCCTCCTCCAGACAGTCCATCTACCAGCAGGCCCAGGCATGCCTGGGCCAGGCCCATCAGCCAGTCACGTGCTAGCAGACTCACTACACAATTATGCCAACTTCTAAAAGTGGCGCTTCTGGACTAGATACAGCCATGCCGCATATACCATTATGCAGCATTCACTCTCACGAGTTCACACATATCAAACTCAACCCTGCACTCCCCACGCATCAGGAATCTACCATGGGCATACATATTCCCCATTCATTCCTATGGGAGGGCAGGGCGCTCACCATCCATACACAGAGAGCACACGCACTTTACACTGTACCACAGTGAAAAAGTGCGCAGAGGCCTAAAATCACCAATCCAGGTTCCAAAAACAGGCTAGGAAAAAGCAAAAAGTCACGGGGTGAACCTGCCCAAAGGACCGGGTCCAACACATCCCCCTTCCAGCCAAAACGCAGGGTAGACCAATCACTACCCTGATGGTCTTCACTGCTTTGGGCGACAAAAACCACGGACACGGGCCTGCCCGGCAGGGGCAACTTCCAGTTTTTTCGCCACTCTGAACCCACATAGATTTCCCTCAACAACAGCTCTCTGGCACAACTAGGATACCCCACTGGTACACACTAGTCATCCACAACCAGGACCAGGCCCTAGGCAATCGAAATGTCACAGGTCCTAACCAATCCACAGAGTGGGGGCAGAAGCCCCTGGCACACAATAACCAATCTCCACTCTCTCTCTCGGGGTAGCTACACTACCACTGATCCTACAACCTAGGGACCACACCCTCAGGCTGACTAGAGGTCACGGGCAAGAATGCCCCATCCTACCTCTACTCCACCAATGTTAGAACTGGGGGTCTCTAGTTGGCAGAGGTAAGTACCTTAGACCAAGCAGGGACCCTTGCTTCCAGTCAGGGTGAAGGAATAACCCTCACAGGGAAGCACTCACCAGAACACAACTCTCCTACCAGATCAGGACCTCACTCCGTCACTGGTCTACCACCTGGAAACGATTCCACTTCTGAGGTACAAAGCACACAGCACAGTCCCTCTTCAAGCAGGTGGGGGACACAGCACACAGCAAAGTCCCCTTTCCTCTACCTTAGTGGAAACAACAAACTGCAGGCGGGCCCCAGAACACACAGCAAGGGCAGCCCCCTCGGTCTCTTCAGCTGATTCACTTTGGTAGAGTTCCTCTTGACCTAGAAGTTTCCTAATCTCCCAACCTAGGATTTACACCCTTAAGTTGCACCGGGGTCAGAAGTACACCGTCCTTCTGCACCCCCTTCCAGTTCCATGATTACAGGCCTAGTATGTCTCAGGCTAGACAAAGCACACGCCAGCGGCGTATCAGCGACACGCTCTCCTCCAGTACTCCCTATCACAGGGTGACTCTCAGTATGTTCCCGGCTAGACAGAGCACACGCCAGCGGCGTATCAGCAACACACTTTCCTCCCACCGGGGTCAGAAGTAAGGACACCGTCCCTCTGCACCCCCCTCCAGAGTTCTGCACCCTCCCACCTGGGGGCGGTACCCCTGGAAGCCAACAACCGGTCAGGACACTGATTACAGATGCCCTTCCCTCCAGGTCAGGCTGAACCTGAACCGGGCCTCCCCCCTCCTCGGGGAACAACCTCCAGAGGGCCCAAAAAAAATGGTCAAGCACTCTAGACGGTCAAATGCCCAGCGAACCAGGACTTCTGCACCCTCCACTTAGGAGCGGTACAGCCCAACACTAGGACCGCCGGAGTTCTGGTTACAGAAACTCCCCGTCCTCTTGACACAGGAAGATCCTCCTCAAATGACCTGTAAGTACAGCCTAGGCCCCTGACCTGGCGCTCCCTTAGGGAACCCTCCAGGCCCCGAGACAGGGTTTCGGGCCAACGTGGGACACACCGTCCCACACTCACTCCGCCTCCACAGAGACAGGACGTGAGCCCCTACACCCCTACCATCCTAATGGGACATAGCTGGGCTACCCATGAACCTCTTCACCTACACAGGATCATCAGATACACAAGCCACTACTTTTAGAATCACTCCCTAATGTCTCTGCACGGCATCCAGCACACCGCCAGACATCCACCTCACGTGCAAGCTCCTTAAAAAAAACCTCACACAACTCCTCCAGTTCAACACAGCACTCATCCACACACTCCCCCTCCAGACTGGTGAGACAGTTCCTCACTGCCTCTGACTCTCAACCTGTCACCCTCTTACTGAGCACCAGGCACCATACTCTGGGAAATGGGAATGGAAATTCGCGCACTGGACACATTTAAGCTGCCACCACTGGATCCTACCATACTGGGGAACCCAGACACACACACTACACTCAGGGAATAACCACCCTCCTGAGCAAGCAATTTCTCCTCCACCCTCCCTCTCTTCCATCTACCCACACAGGGACAGGAACGGGAATTGGACCCTGGACCCAGCAAGTCAAGTCAAGTCAAGTCAAAGAATTTATATAGCGCACTACATACCCAGAGGGTCTCAAGGCGCTAAGGGAGGGGAGGAGGATTACTTGTCAAATATCCACGTTTTAAGTTGCTTTCTGAATGCTAGGTGGTTCTGGGTAAGGCGGAGGTAGGTGGGGAGTGAGTTCCATGTTTTAGCAGCCAGGTATGAGAAGGATCTGCCTCCCATGGTGGTCTTGTTGATGCGAGGTACAGTGGCGAGGGCTTGGCTGGAAGAACGTAGTTGGCGGGAGGGGGTGTAGAAGGATAGTCGTGAGTTGAGGCATTCTGGTCCGATGTCGTAGAGTGATTTGTGTGCGTGGGTTAGAAGTCGGAAAGTGATCCTCTTATTGACAGGTAGCCAGTGGAGGTCTTTCAGGTGACCAGAGATGTGTTCGTTGCGCGGGATGTCTAATATGATCCTGGCTGAGGCGTTTTGGATTCGTTGGAGTTTCTTCTGGAGTTTAGCGGTGGTACCTGCGTAGAGGGTGTTTCCGTAGTCCAGTCGGCTCGTGACCAGAGCATGGGTGACTGTTTTTCTGGTTTCGGTGGGGATCCAGCGAAATGTTTTTTTGAGCATGCGGAGAATGTTGAAGCAGGATGAGGATACGGCGTTGACTTGTCTGTTCATTGAGAGTGAAGAATCCAGGATAACGCCTAGGTTTCGTGCGTGGTCTGTCGGGATGGGTGCTTTTCCAAGGGCCTCTGGCCACCAAGAGTCGTCCCAGGCAGAGGGGGATGTACCTAATATGAGGACTTCTGTTTTATCTGAGTTCAGTTTCAGACGGCTGTGTTTCATCCATTCGGCGACTTCTTTCATTCCTTCGTGTAGGTTAGTTTTGGCGGTGCTGGGGTCATTGGTGAGAGAAAGGATCAGTTGAGTGTCATCCGCGTAAGAGATGATGTTGAGGTTGTGTTGGCGGGCGATGGCCGCGAGGGGGCTCATATATACGTTGAAGAGGGTGGGGCTGAGTGAGGATCCTTGTGGTACGCCACAGATGACTTCAGTGGCCTCGGACTTGAATGGTGGAAGGCGGACTTTCTGGGTTCTTCCGGTGAGGAACGAGGTGATCCATTCAAGTGCTTTTCCTTGTATTCCGATGTTTCTGAGGCGTTGTAAAAGGGTGCTGTGGCAGACTGTGTCGAAGGCTGCAGAGAGGTCGAGGAGGATGAGGGCGACTGTGTCTCCATTGTCCAGTAGGGTTCGAATGTCGTCTGTTGCTGCGATGAGGGCGGTCTCAGTGCTGTGTTTTGCTCGGAAGCCGGACTGTGAGGGGTCGAGGGATTTGTTGGTTTCGAGGAAGGCGGCGAGCTGGTTGTTGACCGCTTTCTCGATGACTTTGGCCGGGAAAGGAAGGAGCGAGATGGGACGGTAGTTTTTGAGTTCGGTGGGGTCAGCTGTGGGTTTTTTCAGAAGGGCGGTGAGTTCAGCGTGTTTCCAGCTTTCCGGGAAGGTGGCGGAGTTGAAGGAGCAGTTGATGACGTCTCGGAGGTGCGGTGCTATGACGGAGTCTGCTTTGTTGAAGATGTGGTGAGGGCATGGGTCTGTGGGGGATCCTGAGTGGATGGAGTTCATCAGGCGGATGGTGTCCTCAGTGGAGATTGGGTTCCAGTCGTTAAGGGTGTTCAAGGGGGGAGAATGTTCAGCATAAGGTTGGGTGGGTTGGACTCCGGGTTGGTTGTCGAAGCTGTTGTGGATGTCTGCAATTTTGTTGTGGAAGAATGAGGCTAGGGAGTCGCAGAGGGCTTGAGAGGGGGTGATGTCGTTGGAGTTGGCCGAGGGATTGGTAAATTCCTTGACGATGTTGAAGAGTTCCTTGCTGTTGTGGGCGTTGTTGTCAAGTCGATCCTTGAATGCTGTTTTCTTGGCCTTTCGGATTAGTTGGTGGTGTGTGCGGGTGGCGTTTTTGAAGGCTTCCTTGGTGCTCGTGGTTGGGTCTTTTTTCCAGGTCTTTCCAAGGGAGCGGCAAAGTTTCTTGGACCTCTTAAGATCATCGTTGAACCATGAGGCCTTCTTGCTGCCAGGTTTGCTTTGACGTTTTTTCAGTGGTGCTAAGGTGTCGGCGGTGTTGGATAACCATAGGGTGAAGTTGGCGGCGGCTTGGTCTGGGTTAGAAGAGTGGGCTGGGGTGTTTAGAAGGAGCGATGAGGAGATCTGGTCGATGGTGATTTTGTTCCAGTTTCTTTGCAGAGTTGGTTGGAGGTGGTTGATGGGTTTTGGCTTGTTGTAGGTGAAGTGAACGCAGCTGTGGTCAGTCCAGGGGAGGTCCGTGGTGTGGCTGAAGGAGACATGATTGCTGGAGGTGAAGATAGGGTCGAGTGTGTGACCTGCGATGTGGGTGGGGGAAGTGACAAGTTGTTTAAGTCCGAGGTTGGCGAGGTTGTCCAAGAGGGTGGTGGTGTTGCGGTCGTTGTTCTTTTCAAGGTGGAAGTTGAGGTCTCCCAGAAGGATGTAGTCTTTGGAGGGGAGCGCGTGTGGAGTGATGAAGTCCGTGATGTCTTCACTGAATTTTGAGCGGGGTCCTGGTGGTCTGTAGAGGAGGGTGCCTCTGAGTGTGGTCTTGGGGTCGGTGTGGATCTGGAAGTGAAGGTGTTCGGAGTTGGCGAGATTGACGTCAGAGCTGGTTGAGATGCGGATGGATTTCTTATGGACGATAGCGATTCCTCCTCCTGTGTGGCCGGTACGGTCCTTGCGTATGATCTTATAGTCTTCAGGGATGGCAATGGTGATGTCTGGGGCGGAGGAAGCGTTCATCCATGTTTCCGTTAGGAAGGCGACGTCTGGAGAGATGGTGTCTAGTAGATTCCATAGGTCAATGGCGTGTCTGTGGACCGATCGGGTGTTGAGAAGGATGCATTGTAGGTGATTTGGGTCGGGAATCTGTGGTGTGGTTGTAGCGGAGATGTTGTCGGTGCCGATGAATTTGCAGGAGAAGCATGAGAAAGGTCCATGGGTGTTTCCAGGAGCGGCTTGGACGCAGTTGGGGGCGCGACCGGGGTTAAGGGCTAGGAGGGTGGCGGCGTCGTAGGTAGTGTGGGAGGGCTGGGCAGCGCGAGGGGCAGGGGCTCTGGCGCTGGGCGCGGTCCAGGCGCGGACGGGCGTAGACGGGCTTACCTTTGGCGCACCTTCGGCGCGGACTGGGCGCGGTCGCTGCGCGTAAACGCTGCGCGCGGGAGCAACTGTCATATATGGGTGGTGGAGGGGGAGGGGCGAGGGCGGTTCAGCTGGGAGGCGGGGCGGGCTCAGGAAGCACAACAACAACAACAGGGACAAAATGGAGGGGGGAGCAGAGCAGGGCGCCGGGGGGATATCGCGCTAAAATCAAATTACAAATCTCAAATGGTACAGGCAGGCGAGGCAAGCACAAATTAAATAGCAGGCGAAAATACAATGGCACAGTAAAAATGCTAAACAGCACAGCTTCTAGGGCGCCGGGGGGGATATCGCGCTAAAATGAAATTACAAAGCTGGAATGGTACAGGCAGGCGAAGCGAGCACAAATTAAATAGCAGGCGAAAAAATAAACAATGGCACAGTGAGAATGCTAATCAGCACAGCTTCTACGATACCGTGTCTCGGCAGAGAGACAGGGGAGCGAACCACTCAGGGCAGAGGCGATGAGGGGTCACAGCGCTGCGAGGTCCGGGGGCGCCGTAAATAAGTAGTGGGAGGGCGGTTCAGCTGGGAGGCGGGCGGGCTCAGGAAGCACAACAACAACAACAGGGACAAAATGGAGGGGGGAGCAGAGCAGGGCGCCGGGGGGATATCGCGCTAAAATCAAATTACAAATCTCAAATGGTACAGGCAGGCGAGGCAAGCACAAATTAAATAGCAGGCGAAAATACAATGGCACAGTAAAAATGCTAAACAGCACAGCTTCTAGGGCGCCGGGGGGGATATCGCGCTAAAATGAAATTACAAAGCTGGAATGGTACAGGCAGGCGAAGCGAGCACAAATTAAATAGCAGGCGAAAAAATAAACAATGGCACAGTGAGAATGCTAATCAGCACAGCTTCTACGATACCGTGTCTCGGCAGAGAGACAGGGGAGCGAACCACTCAGGGCAGAGGCGATGAGGGGTCACAGCGCTGCGAGGTCCGGGGGCGCCGTAAATAAGTAGTGGGAGGGCGGTTCAGCTGGGAGGCGGGGCGGGCTCAGGAAGCACAACAACAACAACAGGGACAAAATGGAGGGGGGAGCAGAGCAGGGCGCCGGGGGGATATCGCGCTAAAATCAAATTACAAATCTCAAATGGTACAGGCAGGCGAGGCAAGCACAAATTAAATAGCAGGCGAAAATACAATGGCACAGTAAAAATGCTAAACAGCACAGCTTCTAGGGCGCCGGGGGGGATATCGCGCTAAAATGAAATTACAAAGCTGGAATGGTACAGGCAGGCGAAGCGAGCACAAATTAAATAGCAGGCGAAAAAATAAACAATGGCACAGTGAGAATGCTAATCAGCACAGCTTCTACGATACCGTGTCTCGGCAGAGAGACAGGGGAGCGAACCACTCAGGGCAGAAGCGATGAGGGGTCACAGCGCTGCGAGGTCCGGGGGCGCCGTAAATAAGTAGTGGGAGGGCGGTTCAGCTGGGAGGCGGGGCGGGCTCAGGAAGCACAACAACAACAACAGGGACAAAATGGAGGGGGGAGCAGAGCAGGGCGCCGGGGGGATATCGCGCTAAAATCAAATTACAAATCTCAAATGGTACAGGCAGGCGAGGCAAGCACAAATTAAATAGCAGGCGAAAATACAATGGCACAGTAAAAATGCTAAACAGCACAGCTTCTAGGGCGCCGGGGGGGATATCGAGCTAAAATGAAATTACAAAGCTGGAATGGTACAGGCAGGTGAAGCGAGCACAAATTAAATAGCAGGCAAAAAAATAAACAATGGCACAGTGAGAATGCTAATCAGCACAGCTTCTACGATACCGTGTCTCGGCAGAGAGACAGGGGAGCGAACCACTCAGGGCGGAGGCGATGAGGGGTTCCTAACCTATGGGAACCTCCCCTATCTACTGGCGTCCCGCCCTGTCATTTTCTCTCATCTGCCACTAAACATAAAGCGCAGGAACACCATCTGAAAATGACACTTTTGAGGAAAAACAAAATTAAAAACAATAATCCAAAATATGTGACTATCTGAAAAACGCAGAGTTTTTGTAATGTAGCCAGTTGTCGCTATGGCACTGGGCAAACGCAAGTCCAAATCCGCACCGCTGACCCACCAATGTTGGAAACCGGCTATTTCGGGTAGGCTAAGGCTGACGCCAAAGCCAGGCCGAAACCACCATTCCAGTCAGGGCAAGGAAGTCACACGCCAAGATAACCCCTGCTCACCCTCTAGGTAGCATGGCGCGAGCAGTCTAGGCTAAACTCGGAGGCGATGTGTAAAGCATTTGCGTCAGCGCACGACAGCAACAACATTCTAGGCACACCACAAAAGAGACTCCACACAAGGTTATATTAAAATAACTTTTGTATTGTCAAAACATATCAGATAGAAATCACACATGTACATTGTGCCAACTGGCACGGCAATATTCACAAGGGATTATTTACAAGACAGGGCCACATGGGCCACTGTCTGAATCAACACTTTGCAGATATAGAAATACTTGTCAGAAATTAGAATAAAAGTATGTAAACTTCACTGTAACACAAAGTAACAGTTATAGATTACATCCAGTAACTACTGGGGACAGGTAAGTACCACCTACGCAACCCTAAACCCCTTAGGAGACTGTCGCGCAGGGGACCAGGACCTCACTAGGACCACCTGTACTAAAAGAACAACCACCTAAGTATCACACAGCATTTAGGGGTCTAAGAAAGAACACGTTACCCATGATGTATGAAACACATTCAGAGGAGTAGTAAAGGAAAACCACCTA
Organism: Lissotriton helveticus; assembly: GCF_964261635.1. Classification (NCBI taxonomy): domain Eukaryota; kingdom Metazoa; phylum Chordata; class Amphibia; order Caudata; family Salamandridae; genus Lissotriton; species Lissotriton helveticus. The sequence continues at coordinate 1,174,850,628 of NC_136059.1, forward strand.
AGTATGACACAGCATTTAGGGGTCTAAGAGAGAACACATTACCCATGATGCATAGATATACATTCAGAGGAGTAGTAAAGAGAAACACATAATGTATAAACCTACACATTCAGCGGTGTTAAGAATAAAGCACATGATGCAATGAAAATACATTCAGAGGTACCATAATAATACAGTAGCGCAAGAGTCACATGATGTCTAAAAACATTCAGAGGTGCAGGAATAAAACATGATGCAAGGAAATACATTCAGAGGTGCAATAACCATACAATTGCGCAAAACCTACATAAGCCACCACCCGTGGCAGTCCCTAGGCCAACTGGCCTTGTTGGGGCTAGAACGCCCTGAGTCTCAATGTCAGGGCCTAAACGATGCAGGGGCCCACTACTTGCTGGGCCCCTGGGAACACTCACAAGGGCCTAAACGTTGCAGCTGGCACTAAGTGCTGCGCAGCTGGGAAGGCCGGGCACCACTGTGCCCTCGCTGTCCCACACAGGGACTCTCTCCTGAAATTGCGCCTAAACGGTGCAGCTGCCCACTAATTGCTGGGTAGCTGGAGGAAAACTGCGACAGGGCTCTCGCTAGCCCTTAGGAGACAAAACTGCGCCAAACTGTAGGAGCCGCACAGGCTCTGGGCAACACTACACAGACGTTGGAGCCACACAGGCTCTTGACACAGCTGGGGGCCGTTGGAGCCATCTGGCTCTATAAATACCCAGACCCCAAACGTTGGAGCCACACAGGCTCTGGGCATCACATGCCCCACATGTAGCCACACAGGCTCTGCACCCACGGTGGGGCGACCCACTGCCATTCGGGCCGCCCTTTCTCAGTGCCTCGAAGCGGCACCAACATGCAGCAGTGCGGGCCCTCAAGAACCCCTCGCGGGCCCTGTAATCACGGTGGGGCGACCCACTGCCATTCGGGGCCGCCCTTCTCCTCAGTGCCTCGGCCGGCACCACACGGAGCTATCTCCCCCCGCAGCCCTTCACTCACCGGGGCTTCTGTGCGGCGGGGGCGGGCTTCGGCGGCATCTGCGGAGCTCCTGCTCCACGCAGACTCTCCTCGCTTTGCCCGGTACCCCGTCTCGGGACCGGGACTCAGGGTGGAGCCAGCAAGGCTCCCGGCAGCAGTCCCTTCTCGCGGGGGTGAAGGCGGGGCTCTCCCGACCACATGGGAGCCTCGCTACTCCCGCGCCGGACTTCTCCCTCTCTGCAGGGCTCCCTCGGCACACGGGAGCCCTACCAACCGGCCGCCTCTTCTCCTCGGGGCTCCCTCAGCCGAGAGGAGCCCCGCGAACGGCCGCCATCTTCCGCGCCTTCTCCTTTCTTCTCCCCGCCGAATGCGGGGCGGGACTTCCGGCCGGCCACGACAGGATTGGCTGGCCGGTCAGTCACTTCCGGGTCACCGCGGGCAGCGCGGCGGCCCGATCCTTAGGCAGGCAGGCGGGGGCTGATTCCTCCTATGGGCCAGATGCCTTAGCGCGCCCAGCGCTATAAGCGGACATAAAGCGCTCCTAAGCGCTAGGAAAAGTCCAGATAAAGCGCCCTCAAGCGCTTGGGGAAAATGACGTGCTCCAAAGCGCTAGACAACCGGCAGAGCGCTCCCAGGCGCTCGGGAGGAAGCTCAGCGCCTCCAGGCGCTAGAAATACAGTTCCAGCGCTATCCACAGGGCAATGCAGCTCCTCCACGCTGCCAAAGCCCAAGAGCCTCCCAGGGGGGCAAAGCCAAGTCCCCCCCTCAGCCCAGGCAGGGCAGAGGGGTCCCCCAGAAATCCAGGCAAGTCCATCAGGAGTCCAGGGGCTGGGCAGGACTCAGGGATTCCCTGAGCCCAAGCAGCAGCACGCCCCTGGCAGATTCAAGTCAGAAAACAAGAACAAATTGGAAGGGAACACAGCCCCTTCTTATACACAGAAAAGGCCACCCCCCGCGCCGCACGGCCACCAGCTGCTGCGTGTGCCTCCCGCCGCCTGCCTCGCTGCCCCGGCCGCCGCTGTGTGACCACGCCCCCTGCCACCGAGCGGCGTGGTCTCCCACGGCGCTGTAGCTTCTTCTTTTATATTTACTGTTTTTTGTGGTAAATCCTGCCTGTGTGCCTGTTCTGCCCCCGTAGCGCGTAGCCCCTTTGCACTGTTTGTTTTTTCTTGCATTTACTGCTCATTGTTGTAATTCTCGCCTGTTGCCCCTGTCTCCTCCCTACCCGCCTCCCGCTTCCCGCCACCGCCGCTGACCACGCCCCCTTTCTCTTCTGTACCCTCCCCGCTCCCGCCTCCCAGCTGCCCCGCCCTCCCTTGCACTTCGCCATATATGGCGACCGTGCGACGCAGGTGAGTGTGACCTAGTTAGGACACCCCCCGCGCCGCACGGCCACCAGCTGCTGCGTGTGCCTCCCGCCGCCTGCCTCGCTGCCCCGGCCGCCGCTGTGTGACCACGCCCCCTGCCACCGAGCGGCGTGGTCTCCCACGGCGCTGTAGCTTCTTCTTTTATATTTACTGTTTTTTGTGGTAAATCCTGCCTGTGTGCCTGTTCTGCCCCCGTAGCGCGTAGCCCCTTTGCACTGTTTGCTTTTTCTTGCATTTACTGCTCTTTGTTGTAATTCTCGCCTGTTGCCCCCGTCTCCTCCCTACCCGCCTCCCGCTTCCCGCCACCGCCGCTGACCACGCCCCCTTTCTCTTCTGTACCCTCCCCGCTCCCGCCTCCCAGCTGCCCCGCCCTCCCTCGCACTTCGCCATATATGGCGACCGTGCGAACGCGCAGCGGTCACGCGCCAAAGGTAAGCTCGTCTGCGCCCGTCCGCGCCTGGACCGCGCCCAGTGCCAGGACCCCTGGCCCCCACCGACGGAAGACGACCCGACTGTCCTACAACGCCACCGAACTCATCGCACTCAACACCGGCGGAATCCCTGGATGCTACCGAGCTACCCCGAAGCACACCCACGGACCCTTCAGCTGTAACGCCTGCAAGTTCACATGCATCCGGACCTGCCCCACACCAGCAGCCGCCAAGCCGATCACCAGCAGCAACCACCTCAAGTGCATCCTGAGCAACACCCGCTCCGTCCACAGGCACGCCATCGAACTCTGGAACCTCCTCGACACCACAGCTCCTGACGTCGCCTTCCTCACGGAAACCTGGATGAACAACTCCTCAGCGCCCGACATCGCCATCGCCATCCCGGACGGCTACAAGATCATCCGGAGGGACCGCGTCAACCAGACAGGAGGAGGCATCGCCATCATCCATAGGGACACCATCCACATCACAACTAACACCGACGACACCCTGAAAACCGCCGAGCACCTACACTTCCAGATCCGCACCGACCCGAGAACCACCCTCAGAGGCACCCTGATCTACCGACCCCCGGGACCACGCACACAATTTAGCGAGGACATCGCCGACTTTGTCAGCCCGCATGCCCTCCCCTCCGCCGACTATATCCTCCTGGCGGACCTCAACTTCCACCTGGAGAACAACAACGACCGCAACACCATCACCCTGCTCGACAACCTCGCCAACCTCGGACTCAAGCAACTGGTATCCACCGCCACCCACCTCGCCGGACACACACTCGACGCCATCTTCTCATCCAGCAAACACATCGCCTTCAGCCACGCCACTGGAGTCAACTGGACGGACCACAGCTGCTTCCACTTCACCTTCAGAAGAACGACGATCCACCACCACCAGCAACCGGTTGCTCGAAGAAGCTGGAACAAGATCACAGCCGTCCAGCTCGCCGCTTCCCTGAACCAGCACCCCCCCGCCAGCTCAGCGAACCCCAGCCAGGCCACCGACAACCTCACGAAGTGGATCATCAACTGCGCGGACGAACTCGCCCCACTGAGGACCCCGACCAGCAGACCCGGCAGCAAGAAGGCCCCTTGGTTCACCGACGAACTCCAGAGCTCCAAGAAAAACTGCCGAACCCACGAGAAAGCCTGGAGAAGGGAACCAACACCGGACAACATGACCGCCCTCAAGCTTGCCACCCGGAAACACCATCAACTCATCCGCGCCACTAAGAAAAATGCATTCAAGGACCGGCTGGACAACAACGCACACAACAGCAAGGAACTCTTCAACATCGTGAAAGAGCTCTCCAACCCCAACGCCGGAAACAACGACATCACCCCATCGCAAGACCTCTGCAACTCCCTCGCCGCCTACTTCCACAACAAGATCGCAGACATACACAACAGCTTCAGCACTCACCCGACGCACGCCACAACCGAACCACCGCCCCCCACCACCACCCTCCGCACCTGGACTCCGATCAGCACCGAAGACACCATCCACATGATGAACTCCATCCACTCCGGATCTCCGACCGACCCCTGCCCTCACCACGTCTTCAACAAGGCCGACGCAGTCATCGCACCCCACCTGCGGGACATCATCAACACCTCCTTCGACACCGCCACCTTCCCGGAGAGCTGGAAGCACGCCGAACTCAGCGCCCTACTAAAGAAACCTACTGCGGACCCCACCGAACTCAAGAATTACCGCCCCATTTCGCTCCTCCCGTTCCCAGCCAAGTCATCGAGAAGACCGTCAACAAGCAGCTGGCCGCCTTCCTCGAGATGAATGGATCCCTCGACCCCTCACAGTCTGGCTTCCGAGCCAACCACAGCACCGAGACCGCCCTCATCGCTGCCACTGATGACATCCGAGCCCTGATGGACAACGGGGAAACAGCGGCCCTCATCCTCCTAGACCTCTCCGCGGCTTTCGACACTGTCTGCCACCGCACCCTAGTGCAGCGCCTCAGCAACGTCGGAATCCAGGAGAAAGCACTGGAATGGATCATCTCCTTCCTCGACGGAAGAACACAGAGAGTCCGCCTACCACCTTACAAGTCAGAGGCCACCGGAGTCATCTGCGGCGTCCCTCAAGGATCCTCGCTGAGCCCCACCCTCTTCAACGTCTACATGAGCCCCCTCGCAGCCATCGCACGCCAACACAACCTCAACATCATCTCCTACGCCGACGACACCCAACTGATCCTCTCCCTGACCAGCGACCCCGCCGCCGCCAGAGCCAGCCTTCACGAAGGGATGAAAGACGTAGCCGAGTGGATGACGACCAGCCGCCTGAAACTGAACTCAGACAAGACGGAAGTCCTCATCCTGGGTTCCTCGCCCTCCGCCTGGGACGACTCCTGGTGGCCCCCCGCCCTGGGCAGCGCACCCAAACCGACAGACCACGCACGCAACCTGGGCTTCATCTTGGACTCCTCCCTCACCATGACCAGACAAGTAAACGCCGTCTCCTCGTCATGTTTCAACATCCTGCGCATGCTACGGAAGATCTTCCGGTGGATCCCCACCGAGACAAGGAAGACGGTCACCCAGGCCCTCGTCACCAGCCGACTGGACTACGGCAACGCACTCTACGCCGGAACCACCGCCAAGCTCCAGAAGAGACTCCAGCGGATCCAGAACGCCTCAGCCAGACTCATCCTCGACATCCCACGACACAGCCACATCTCCGGACATCTGAGAGACCTGCACTGGCTCCCCGTCAACAAAAGAATCACCTTCCGCCTCCTCACCCACGCACACAAAGCCCTACACGACCAAGGCCCCAGCTACCTCAACAACCGCATCAACTTCCACGTTCCCAAACGACAGCTCCGTTCAGCCAGCCACGCCCTCGCCGCCGTCCCCCGCATCCGGAGAACGACAGCAGGAGGAAGGTCCTTCTCCTACCTGGCCGCCAAGACCTGGAACTCCCTTCCGACCGACCTGCGCCTGACCCAAGACCACCTCTCCTTCAGGAAGAAGTTCAAGACCTGGCTGTTCGAGCAGTAGCAGCACTCCCCCCCCCCTAGCGCCTTGAGACCCTCCGGGTAAGTAGTGCGCTATATAAATGTCTATGATTGATTGATTGATTGAAGTCTTTTGAAGTCTTTGTGTCAGCGAGCCCCTAAGCCCTGGGTGTATCTGGTTTCCCTCTCCTGTCAGCCTCAGGTCAGAGGTGACAGTGGGTCATCAGGAGGGAGAGCCATCAGGGGTGGGCTGCCAGGCACGGCCCGGCACCACCAGAGCTCTTCCCTCCCATCCGTGACAGCAGATGGGGGCCTTTCATCTACGGCTGACTCAGACCCCCTCCTCCAGACAGTCCATCTACCAGCAGGCCCAGGCATGCCTGGGCCAGGCCCATCAGCCAATCACGTGCTAGCAGACTCACTACACAATTATGCCAACTTCTAAAAGTGGCGCTTCTGGACTAGATACAGCCATGCCGCATATACCATTATGCAGCATTCACTCTCACAAGTTCACACATATCAAACTCAACCCTGCACTCCCCACGTATCAGGAATCTACCATGGGCATACATATTCCCCATTCATTCCTATGGGAGGGCAGGGCGCTCACCATCCATACACAGAGAGCACACGCACTTTACACTGTACCACAGTGAAAAAGTGCGCAGAGGCCTAAAATCACCAATCCAGGTTCCAAAAACAGGCTAGGAAAAAGCAAAAAGTCACGGGGTGAACCTGCCCAAAGGACCGGGTCCAACAGCCCCCCTTTGTCTTTTAGGGGAGGAAGATAAAATTAAAAGCTGTGATTATTATGCTAATCCTCAACTGCAACAAGGGCGTCCAGGGTAAGGTATATGAGATTTTGCACATTATGAAGGATTGGGAGCTTATAACATTAATAAAAAGAAAACTAAACATATACTGTGCTGATGTAATCCAGATGTTCTTCATACAGATATCACCTTGTGTGCAAATCTTCAACCAAAAACATATATTTAGGAATTACGTTTCGCCACGGATTGAGAATCTATATGATTGTAATTTCTCTGTGTGGCTGTCAAAAGTACAAGATTTATTCTCACGCTGGAACTCTCTTCCATCAACCATCATGGATAGGGTTTCGCGGATTAAGATGTCTATTCTTTCAGTTTGTAACTTCTTATTCTTGGCTATCGTGTGTGTTTTAACTACATCGTTTTCTAAAAAGGTAGAGTCCATGTTTACATCCTTTATTTGGAAAGAAAATAAAAGAGAATCACACTAGGCACTTTATATGAGAATCAGGCGAAAGGCGGGCTGGCACTCCCTAATCTTAGGGACTATTATTTTGCATATTTTGCACAGTATATGTCCAGGTTTTAAATAGAATCTCTCATGGGAATATTTGTGAACTATTTAATGCAGCTAATTTGTACAGAGCACCAGATAAGTAATCCATTAAAAATGGCGAAATCACTTAAAAAAGTCAGATGTAAGAGCATGCAATGGTTTTTTGGAAAATGCCAGGATTTTTTTAAAAGATACGCAATTCCTTTTTTTTAACATCGCAACCCCTCTATCCAAACTCGTTATTGAATTAGGGACTCCTTGGCTCTCATAAGTGTTACATAAAGCTCTTAGCAATTTGGATCTGATTCAGATAAACAGGAGTAAAAATATTGTACTTGCACTATTGGAAGCAGATACAGATAAAAGTCCTGTGAAATGGAAAAAAACTTCTGGCTTCTATAAAATGTTCGGACCTCACCCAGAAAGCAATGGCAAAATGGGATAAATATGAAGGGCTGGAATTAACCTTTAAAATGCTGGACTGAAGTTAATAAACTTAACTTCAGTGCATTACGTGGAGCTTTTTGGCGCTGTATGTTAATTTGTAGTTATTGGCTGCTGCACAGAACCTCACAATTAATCCACAGTTAATGCTAACAAGTATAGTCACTGCTTTCGGTGCTGAAATGGGCTCGCAGCTAATTGGATGCACACAGTCAATCAGTGCCCTTCAGTCCAGAGGTTCTGGAATGAAATATTTCTGTATCTGGAGACGGAATGGCAAATCAAACTGGCATCCACTAGTTGGTTGAAAGTCCTGGGATATGATCCATCTCTTAGCCTAATTGATAAATGGGTAAAATTAGTATATATTGCAATGGTGGTGGTCAGATCCCTCCTGCTTCAAAAATGGTGATCACAGCAGGCTCCAACAAAGAGTGAATGGGTTCAGAAAATGAAGCAAGTCAGAAATAGTGAACGACTATACACAACGCAAAATGGGGGGCATTATGAAGTTTGAAATGCTGTGGGAACAATATTGTGAGTAGAGGTAAGAATTGATGACTTTACTGGTACTCCACTATTTTGCATTTCATTTTTCCCCATTTGCATTTTAAGTGATGCACACTGCTCATTTCAGGGTCACTAGATTGATAGTATACATATTTTAGGAATGGTAATTGGCACCTTTTTACCTTTAATGCACTTTAAGTGTTCTGTATTGTACATTTTCATTGGCTGCTAGAATTATATATTATACATATTATATGTATCTTATGTCTTTTGCTCCTGGTGATTCTTGAAGTAGTATCGTTCTTTCTCTTAGTCAGCTCTGTATATTTGTATCTCTGAATATGTATGTTGTATTTATTGATCATTGGTGCATGACCAATATTTTGGTACTGTGAATTTGGTATTATGTTGGATCTCAATAAAAATAATATATATATATAATAAAAAAAGGATTTCATGATCCGTATAAAATTTGGAGCTCCTCTTGCCTGTTATGCATGAGAATAATCTAAATTGCCTGACCTAAACATACTCTGAATGGTGTTGTATGGGGAAACCCTAATTAAATACATTAAAGGAGAAAGGTGTCAGCATAGCATAACCGCTATAGAAGTTCTCTAAAGGAAGAATATTGTATAGCATGAAGTCACACAACAGAGATGTCGCAAGAGCTCTGTACCTCTCAAAGTCTAAAAGGAAGCTGAATAAAGCTGAAGTGTGATCATCAATTATACCCACAAAGGAACCTTCGAGAATTCCATATCACATGTCTCATTATTTTCCACCCGGTGGACTTGGCCCTTTTTGCAGGGTCATCCCTCAACTTTTTGCCTTCCTCCTATATTTTGTCTGACCTGTTTTTGTTGGTTTTATGACTCTGGGCACGTTACCACTGCTGATCAGTGCTAAAGTGCATATGCCCCCTATTGTAAATTAATGTATGGATTAGTGAATCCATGATTGGCTGGTTTGGTTTACTTGTCAGACCCTAGTACAGTGCTCTGAGTGTGATCAGGGCTTGTAAAGCAAATGCTGCTGGTGGGCTTGCAGCACTGGTTGTGCCACACACAGAAGCAGCCTGTAAACATGTTTCTAAGGACTGCCATTGCAGAGCCTGTGTGCAGTCTGGTACTGCCATGCTGACTGGGCAAGTGCACCCACTTGCCAGTCCCTAAACCTTCCCTCTTCTTTATGTCAGACACCCCAATTGTAGGCACAAGGGCAGGGTGCATTGTAAGTATAAGGTAGGACATGTCCTGGTGTGTGTGACATGTCCTAATAGTGAATTACAGCCATTTTTGTTTTTCACTATTGCAAGGCTACCTGTTCTCCATAGGCCAGAATGGGCAGTTAGATTATTACATTTTATAATCCTAACTGCAAAGGGAACACAGTAAAAATTCGAGTTTAGTATGCCTGAACTCAGAAGGATAAAATACATATTTTAGTGAAGTTGATTTTAACATTCTGTGTTTGAAAATACCACTTTTAGAAAGTAGGTATTTTCTTGTCTAACATCCAAGCCTGCCTCTGCTATGTTGTGTATTCCTTGTCTGGAGTTTGAGTGACAGGGTTGAGGGATTCCAGGAGACAGAGTGAGTCAGCCCAGTGGTGAGTAGAGAGATCTGCATCTAGATGGCAGGGACGAGTTGCACCTGGGACCTGAATAGGGCTGTGCCCTCCCTCCACAATGATGGCTCCACCCCCTGTGGTACGTCTGATGTCTCTGCCCTGCACTGTGAAAGGAGAGAAGGAGTCATGTCAACAGAGTGCTCCAGGACTGACCAGAACTGGTTTGGATTAGGCAAAATCCCCTCTGCCCTCAGAGGACAAAGGATTTTGTGGTATAAATAGTGGGACCCTGATCCCAAAAATTTAGATCACTTTTGGGCAAACAAGAAGAAACCTTTGCTGAGGAGCGGAACCTGAAGAAACTGAGGAGAGACTATCCCTAAGCTGAAGTGCTGCTTGGGGGATTGGCCTGCAGTGGTTGCCTGACTGCCAAAGAAAGGAGAAAGGACTTTGTGTGCACTTTATTCAACTTGTAAAAGGATCTCCAAGGGCTTGAGAGAAGAGCTTGCCTCCTGCTGAAGTCTCTAGGACAACAAACTTCAACCACCATCTCCCCAAGAGTTCTTTGGAAGTGCCTGCTGCTGTTTTGGGCCTTCTGAGGGACTGCGTGTCGCAAGGAGCTATAAGCGTGACTCATGAAGAAACAGCTTGTCGCAGCCACTGCCGTCGCATTTCTGAACAAGGATGTCGCCGCTGTAGCTGACGCATTGCACCGCAGAAGTGCCTCAAACCCATGGAGAAGCATGCCGCCGTCGGAGCTGCTGTCGTCGCATCTCTGAACAAGGGTGTCGCCGCTGCAGCTGTCGCATCGAGCGGAAGCATCTCGCATCGAGGGAGAAGAGTGTCGCCACCAAAGCCGCTGTTGTCGCATCTCTGAACAAGGGTGTCGCCGCTGCAGCTGAAGCATCGAGTCGAGACATCTCGCATCATCGGAGAAGCGTGCTGCAACAACAAGAAGACAACGTCTTTATTTCTTTGCACCAAAATGTAAACGCATTACCATCTTTGCAACACTTTTCGTTGCCGTGTGTGTCGCATCTAAAAGTACATTGACTCAAAGTGTTGCATTTTAAGATTTAAAGAGAACTCAGCTAAACCTACCATTTTAACTACAGTATTGTGGATTTTTGTCGTTTGTGATCTTGTGTTAAATCTATATAAAGATTACTTATTTTAATATACAACTGTGTGGTGTTCATCTGTAGTGGTGCCACTGGATTACTGTATGTGTTCACAAATGCTTTACACACTTCCTCTGAGATAAGCCTGTCTGCTCATGCCAAGCTACCAAGTGGGTGAGCAAGGGTTATTTTAGGAGTGTACCCCCTTACCCTGACTGGAGGCAAGGGTCCCAATTTGTTACAAGTACCTACCTGTGCCAACTAGAAACTCCCAAATCTTTAAACAGAGAAACTTTGCAACCACATTTGAAACTCCTTTCCTTGGAACCACACATCAGAACTTTCATGGATTCCTCCCATGTCCCCATTCTGCATGGACATCAGTCCTCACTTTGTTCGATAAGGCTTCTCATCCTTGCCAAAAAATGCTCCTCCCGAACCTCACTATCTCTTTCACACAATGTGCCGTCTCTATTCATAAAAATCACACGACCGCACCTGAAGTGGAGAGAAAGTAGACGTTCATGTTTAAGGTTAAACATTAAGAAATCCAAATGCTTAAGGTCCTTGGTCAAGTTAGTGTGTCGGGCATCTCAATACACGTTTAAATACATGATTACAGATACATATACAGTTACAATATAAATGAAGAGTGCTATTCAAATGGATACATTTTCATATATAAAATAAATGCAGACTATTATTGTCAGTCAGTCAATAACTTTATTTCGGCCAACTAGGACCATAAAAGTGCATTGTTACAGTCAGCAGCCAACAAAGGAAAAATAAATGACAAATAAACTGTGCAAGCATATGTCTACAATCATTACAGTATACAAATAATGGTGGACCATTATCATAAAATCAGATAGAGTATTATTCAAATGTGTACACAAATGTATAAGAATTAACAATATTATTCAATCCACACAAATTCAGATATATATGAGAGCTACAATTCGATGTTACTGCAAGGAAAACGTTAATATGCACACTAACTCACTTTCTGTATCTGTTCAGGTGCACTACATTACATTAACAATGGGATATCACACAAGCATCTAAGGCCATGTGTGAATATATATGTGGCCTAATCTAACAAAAAGGTGGTGCCACAATTACGCTGCTTCACTGTCATAATTATACCTGTGCACAGATGCCAGGCTAAGACCTTTCCCAAACTGGCTAGTTTGCATTAGCCGGCCCTCTCTCAGGTTACCTTGTTTATGATTTTTTAAACACGGTCTTTGTACATCCAAGAAGAGACCAATTAGCCTCACAACGACGACTCCAGCATAAAGGCTCCAATAGGCTCACCTTTCGCTTAGTCCAATTAGCAGGAACCTGCCTCTAGTTACACAAGATGTAGCAATTGCTGAGGTGGCATTTGTCCCTCATAGTCCAGAAGAGGCCACAAATTAGAAGGCCGAAATGCATTGACCCACCTTTCCCACGACCAATGCTAAACAATAATAAATATTTTTTATTTTGCTGTAGACCAGTGTTACATTCATAGCTGTATGCAATAGATTTTTGCACTGTATTCGTAGGTCTACAGAAGTTTGATGTTCTTAACTGGGAACTGCATCCTTCTGCCACGTTGATTAATGGTGTATTGTATGTTTTCCCAAAGTATGGCGATAATACATTTCTAATCTTATTTGTAAAGTATGTAAGTTACGAAGCATAAATAAATATTGTGATGTCAAATATCTTGTGATGTTATTGTGCTCTTTGACTGTAGCACAGCAATGCCTCCAGTAATGACCACACTCGGTCTAAATTGAATATATAGGATTTAATCTTAAAGGGTGATTCCAGTCAAAGTGAAGTGACAAATTATTAGTTTACCTCTCTATGAAATTTCAGCACACCTATTCTGCTCAAGCTATTTTTCATTTCCTCTTTTCTATTGGTGTAGCCTAAGCTCTAGAGGTTAGAGGGTCTCCCCCCTCCTTTTTGCTTTACCCCACAATAGAAAGGCCTGCTTTTACGAAACCAAATTCAGCTGAAACGATTGACCCTGCATTCCATTGTTTTTGTCTTTTCAACTGCTTACAGCATTATATATCAGCAAGATAGCTTGCCGGGCTGAGCGTGTGCTTCACAAGTCTTTGTTTAACTTAAGTGCCAAACGTTGACGGCCTTGGTGGGCTGGCTTAGGTTTTGTTACTTTTTAGTTTGATTAAATGAGAACTACACAGTTGAGTAGTAGTGTATCTATGTTGTTAGTAGTTTGACAAGTAATGATTTGTTGTGTATGGCTCTCACAGAGAGGCTATTGTTTATTTCAGTTTCTGAAAGTCATAACTCCTTGCTATGACACCATAACAGTTGATAACAAAACTGGTTCTCCATTGTTGTGATGTCATAAAGGCCTTCAAGGCCAGCTGACAGGGAGAGCCTCTCAGCACGCTGCTTGTCTGCTTTGACTGAAAGCAGAAAGCACAGCTGCAGGAGGAGGTTGGAAGGCAGGGAAGGGGGTGGATTTGGTTAAGGATTGTAGGTAAGATTTATTTTTTCACATGTGAGTCAGGGAGGAGAGGGCATGTTATGTATAGCTCTCCATTATCCTCTGCCCCTGTGCAGTAGTTGAAGGCAGGGGCAAATGCTTTTGGGGACCATACACAACAGAAAATCCTACATGTGTGAAAAGTGAATTACGGGGATATTTTTCGACACAGGGTTGTGAGGGAATTCATAGAGAACTTGAGGTTTGCTCTTGTTGTCTATTTGATGTCATTCAGAACCCCTTGGTGAAAAATGTCCCCGTAATTCTCTATCATCCATCTGTAATTCTATATGTTAACAACAATTGTCATAGCCTATTGGTGTGGTTTTAATGTGCCAATGCTTGCAGACACCGGCATGCACAAATGTACAAGGTGTAGAGGTGTGGTGCAGCGACCAGGGCAGCTGACTTCAGAGCTCACGGTTTGATTCTTGGCTCCGGCGGCAGCTCAGCTCAGCACCATTTGACTCTGGGCAGTAGCTCACTTAATTTCCACGACGGCTCCCAGCGCCTTGAGACCCGTAAGGGGAAGTAGTTTGCGCTTTACAAACATGGATTTACATTTAAGGTCTATTTATGTAATTTTTCAGTGCTACCTCATTACTGTGGCTGAGATGTCCCTGTCATGAGTTTCACTTATTGTGCTATCTATTTATTCTTACTTTACATATGTGTTTATACACATGCTTTTATTTTAATGGGTTTTATTAGCTCCACAATAAAGAATGACTTACTTAACAGAAATGTCTGTGTCCTATTTTTATTCCTCCAGCTTGTGTTTGTTCAGTGCTCTGTTTGCATTTGTTAGCACAGTGAAGAAATAACTATTTAATGCTCCAAAGCTTATTGTCAATATGTACCAGGTTCCAGCATGGATAGTCTGTGTTACGAGAAGGGTTTGAAAATAATAAAGATGTGATTTGATTAATCCAATCAGAGACTATTAGACATTCCTTATGTAGTGTTTCTTTATGAAAATTAGATTCATGGTAGAGCCCTTATTTTGGGTAGGGAGTTGTACTGAGAATGTGTCTAATATGAAGAATTTAAGGAGGAATGTGTGGACGTCTTCAATTTTTTCAACCGGAAATCTGATCACAAGAGAATGTGATTTGTTCAGGGTTATAATTAAGAAAACCATGCTGCCAGGTGGGCAGTATCAAATGTTAAGGCTCAGTTGTTAGGTGCTAAGTTTGTAATCTCCACAGTGATTAGACTGAGAATGAATTAATCAATTTGCTTCTAAAATGTCCCCTTCACTGTTTTCTGCTCTATTGAGGTGGAAGGTGTTGTTTCCTACTGATAAGACAGTTGATGAATTAGTGGTGCCAGGTATTTGTCAATACAATGTCACAGTCTTGGATGGCAGGAGGTGAGGAAGATGCATTAAAGACCACTTACCTACAGTTCAGGAGTGTAGCTTTGTGATGTGTAATTGATGGTTCCTTTCGTTCAGAGGAGGTTCTTCTGATTTGGCCGGGGAGATCAAATCTTTTTATTTTTTAGGAAACCGAGTGATGGAGATTGTGGGAACCCTGATCACAGAGTAGTCAGGTATGTGTGGTGTGTTATAGGAACATTTGTGGAGGAATGCTTTGAAACACTTGGCATGCTTTTCATACTTGTTATTTCTGGAGTAGATGTTTATATAACCCATATGAAAATGACAATATGAACTTTGTTCGCATATGGTGTGTAATGTTTTAATAACTGTATACTTTTATGATTCTGTTGTTGAATCGAATAAAGTTTTATGAATCGAATTGTTTATATAACTCTGCCTACATGAGGAGGGTGGGGTAGGGGTGAATGAGCAGCCCTAAGGAAGAAAGTGCTTGTGGGAGGGAGAGATGAATGGCGTAGATTGCAGACTTTGTATAATCTGATATAGGTTTTCCAGCTCAAGTTTGATGACGAACAGTTCAGTTTCTTTTTGGAAGTGGATAATAAATTAGTAATAGTAATAATAAACTTTATTATATAGAAAATCATTCACAGGAAAGGAGAACACCTCTCTGTGAGTCAGGATAAAAAAAATATATATTTATACTTAACAGCCAATTATTACATTGAATTGTTTCCAGTCAGTGATAAGAACGTTTTCACATAAAATTATTGATATGTCTACTGATATCTGAGTTGCAAAGCAAGAAAGCAACTTCACAAATTGTGCTCCATTCAGGGTTGTATGCTACAACCACATATGTCTAAACAACGTAGTCGGAACCATGACCGTGCCTTTACCCTACATTCCTTTACAATGAATGTTGTAAAAGCATGAATATGTGTGGTAAATTGCAGCCCCCCCACCCCACCTCCCTGCGCCCTAACACCCGATACCCCAGCCCTGTAAACCACCCAGCCCCTAAAACTACCCTGACACCTCAACTTGATCCCTAACACTAGGCACTAGCCCCAAAAACTACCCCTACCCCCACCGCCCTGAGCCCAAAACCCTACCCTTGCAAAAAACGACCAGAATCACCCCACCCTGAGCCCTAAAACCCTGCCCCCTACCAAATAACTACCCTGCACTAACTGCCCTGAGCCCGAAAAAATTACCCGAGCCCTGAAAACTGCCCCTTATCCCCACCCTGAGCCATGAAACTCAGCCCCAGCACTTAACAGTACCCCGCCCGAGCCCTAAAACCCTGCCCCTGCTAAATGATACCCTAAACCTGAGCCCTAACCTGACCCTGCCCTTAAAACTACCCCAATCCATGAACCCTAAAATCAACCATGCCCTTAAAACTAACCCTTCCCCTCCCCCACCCTGAGAACTAAAACTAACCCTCTCCCTATAAACTGCATCCCCAAACCCAGCACCACACACCTGGCCAAGTATGGAGCTTCCTTCCTATTGCTGTTCCTCTCCCTGCCCATCTGCCCATATAGACAGCTGTCTGTCTTAGCCATGCTTATGCTTGGTTAAGGCTGATGTGTGGTTTAGGTGAACATTGTTCTGCTTGTGTGGACACGGCTTGTGTGGCTCAGCCCACATAGTAAAGGCCATTTCCCCCACTCAGTTTCAATACATTTTGAATGAAATAATTTCCTTCTCAAATGAAGTAGAGCTTGTCATACACATATTAAATGTTCTATTGATTCATCACAGAACTTACATAAAAGATGTAGGCTTCATTTAGGCTGTTACCCCCGTCAAAATCCTTCAAACTAATGAATTGAGATGTAAAATTATATGTATCATAAAAATGTGTTTTGTGCCTTGGGTAATAAGCTAAAGTCAAAGTAATACTATTGTCTTTTACTATAGGAATCTTGAATATAACCATAAAAATTATATTCTAGGGACCTCGTTAAACCCCATTTATAGGCCTGTTTTTCAAATGTTGTTTTAAAAAATAATTTACAGGCAAACGATGACAGATTAGCCATGACCTCTAGTTATAGCAGTTGGCGCTCCCGAATGATCATGTTAATAGTATTTCTAGTAGGCTGGGAAGAGATATTATTTGAAGAAAACACCTCCTATATGATTAAATAAGTCTTAAGACTGAAGTGAGCTCAGTCATATAAGTAGCTGAAGGCATTTGTGTAAAAACAATAAAGAGAGTAAACCCAACTCAATGCAACATTGGGTAGTAGAATATCTTAACTTTAACAGCAAACGAAGAGATCACATAAATAACACATCTGTTCACACTTTTTGTGTGAGCAGAGCTGTGAATCCATTAAGCACATCAAATAGTGGGCCAATTGTCCCATTCCCAAATTTATTAGAAAACGTCTTAAATAAAAAAAAGTTATTTCCCGTTTCTGTTTAAGATGAGAAAAAAATGCAAGTCCCAACCTACTGTGTACTCAATTTTTAAGCGCATGTAAGGATAGCTGGTGGCATTTTCTAAAGTAGTAGCCTCAATTTTCCATGAAAAACTAGGATTTTTACAGCCAAAGCCAAAGATTTTTTGATATATTCATCGCAAGACTATTTAATTGATTATATTTCTCTAGTCTATGTAGTGGATATTAAAGCCCGATCTGGGCCCTTGACAGAAGACCTAAATTATTAGCATAAATCAGATTAGATTGTCTTCCACTTTCTAGTTTTGGGACTAACCCATACTTATGATGCAGGAATTCCAGAAGGTGTAGTATGCAGAGGGAAAATAAGACAGGAGCTAATATAGAACCCTGTTTATGATGGTTGGATTTAACAATCTTCGTGGATAAACCTCTACCATGCGATAATTTTATTTGAACCCAAGTATTCATGTGAAACTCAATTAGGAAGTGCAGCAGAGTTTTATCCATCTCCCAGGGCCGCAATTTAAACTACAGGTGATTTTTAACTACCTTATCAAAGCCAAAGAGTAGTCTACACAGCAGACAAAAAGATTGCTTCTGCTTGAGTAATGCGAACAGTTGATCAATACATTTATTGCCATAAGATTATCAACAATGGAGCAACCAGGTCAAAAGTCAATAATGTTTTATACCTACTGGTGCGAATGATTCTAGGAAACTTGTGGCGCTCACAAAACAAGTCTTAATTATACTTCACAAACCAATTAACTGGGGTGCTCCAGGGGAGGGGAATAACCCTAAACCCTGCAAACCAAGACCCTTAGGTCTTTGCAAAATGAATGAAATCCTCAGCACACTCATAGTTGTATAAGACATTTCATTCTTAATACTCACACAAGGAAATTGAATGTTTTTTCTGGTGTTTGTCTTTAATTTTTAAAACCCAGCGAACACGTGTTTCGTCGATAGGGGAATACCCCACAACTTCTTCAGTGCTATAAGAACATGATAAGACCAATATCAAATTCCAACCATATACAGTGTATTAAGCACTACATTTGAAACATGGTGAAGAACATATCACCACTGTGAAGTATCTTTTCAGTTAACATAAACGCAAAGGGAGAAATCATAGCCAATTTTGTAAGCTGGAAACCCTTGAATAATTTATTCTTTATATGTAAATATTGTAGCATTTTGATAGCAACCCCTGATTCAGTAGTGCCAACTGCGTCACCTCATCTGAGTGCCTCCTATTGTGGAGACCATCATCTCAGTCCCTCCAGATCCACCGGTATTACTTGTGTAATAAACTAGAGATCAACAAGGTACATGGCCTCCTCACCTCTCTATAATAAAAGAGCCTACCTGTCAGGCTTGCAAATTCTATCTTCTTCTCCCACCTGTAATGGATACCAAATAAAAACCGTCCCAGGTGTTTTAATCTGTTAAGCACATTTGTTAATAAAATATATAGCCCCACTCTCAATATTCCCAAAATATATCCATCTCTTTTTTACCTCTCCGCCGGTTCTACTTCCGTTCCGGCTGTCCATATAGTATTGTCCTCTACCATATATAGGTTCTATTTCAATGTACTGTTACCCTGTCAATAAAACTTCATATATCACTCAATAAATACGTCTGTTCTGGTTTCATTTTTCCATACCCCGCCCACTGTATACATTATGCTTATGAGTTAGCAGAATGTGTCTAACTACTGATATATTCATTTACGTTTATATTCTTCTGTTAGTTATTCATTTATGCGTGTGACATTATTTCAGTGTTCTTAGCTTAGCCTGTGTGCCACCATTTTGATGCATTTCCCTATTCGTGCGAGTTGCACTTGCTCATTCCCCCTCCCGTAGGAATAGGAATATTCCACATGTCAGGAGTTTTCGCTTCTCGGCCCACTGTGACTGAAACTACCGGCGAAACTCCTTATCACTCTGTTCTCATGTGCTGGAGATGCTCAAGCCTGGCTCCGTGTCCTTGGGGGCTGATAGGGGAATGTTGCAATCCCAGGTGCAGATGCCTACTGTATGAGACCATTGTTCACCATCTCAGGGGTTCAGTACTTTTCCACAAATGGGCGTGCCTTACTATGCTTTTCGCATTATAATGTGTTACTGTAATGACGGGAGTCAGTCCTTCTCGGCGCACTCCTAGGGGTGAGGTCGAACAGGGCCCTCTCATATGGGAGCTTATGGCCTAATAAAACTGATTGTTTTTATTCTTCTCCACTGTCCGGCTGGCTTATTATTGGGGAATAATAGGTGAGTGCTGTAAGTCACTCGGGTGGATTTGAGCCACGCTTATCAGATGGCGCCCGAACAGGGACTCCGCAATTAGGACCTTTCTCACCCGTAAGGGGGTAGCAGAAGGCCGGGGACCCTCTGGTCGGCACGGTGGGCCCGGGTACCCATTTGATGCCGAGCTTGGTTCTCGCAGCGCTGCCCCGCCCTGCTCATCGGAAGAGGTCCCGGTCCATGATCCTACGCCGGAGTCCAGAAGGCGGAACTTTGGAGCTGACCGTGTTGGTCCAGGCAGCCGGAGGTGGAGAACGGTAGAAGTTGGTACCGCGCATAGAAGGTCAGTGGTCCGACTGTTGCTTGGAAGAGCCGGAGTGCTCCGAGGGACCGGTGCGTCTCTGGTGATTGGAGGAGCCGGCGTGCTCCTGGGGCTAGTGTGCTCCGGGGAACTCAGAGTGCAAGTGGCGCTCTGGCAGACTTGGCGGAGATTGGGCGAACGTTGTTTTGTGGTCATCCGACTGGATAATACTGTAGGCGGCGGGTGGCTTGCCACGGAGGGATCTCGGGGCTCACCCGAACACCTAGGGTGGTGGTTCGCGGGGATGAGCACTGAGTCCCACGTGGTGTAGCGCATGCCGATCTGTAGTGTTGCCCGGGAGACGGATGTGTTCCCCAGTCTCGGAAAAGCGGATGTGCGCTGTTCGGTCTGCGGTAGGATCCAGGTTCCCCAGGACTTGGTCGACGGGCCTTGTCCCATTGTGTAACACGTGTTTTGGTACGGATTTGAGGTAGTGTGTACTGAAGTTGTGTGTGTGATCTACCGGTAAGTGAGCAAGAGTGCAGGTGTGAGTTTTTTTATTTTCTGCTAGTGTGTGGTTGTGTGAGAACAGGATGCCGTGTTTCAGTAAATTACGGTGCTTAGGGTGCTGCGGCGATGTCTCAGACGTTAGACTGGCTGAAAGCCAACCGGCCCCGGTGGAGGGCTCTCCAAATTTCGATATGTACGTTAAGCATGGCTTACCCCCGATTTTGTTTTCTACTTTGTGGCATAAATATACCAAAGATAATGTGGATTTACAGTGGCCTCTGCTTGGCTCTTTTGATGGGGCAAAGTTAGATTATTTACAAGATAGACTGTTTGCTAGGCGCAGCCGCCAGAGTATGTTCGATTCTTTGCGGATGTGGCAGAAGGAGGTACGAGAACGGCAAATGAGGGAAGAGAAAGTGATTCAAAAGAGAGCGGCACAGACGATGGCGCAGAAAGCTAGGGAACACACTAAGAAAGAGAATGAACAGCGAATTGAACGCGCAGATAGACGTTTTAGGCTATTGGATAATAAGAGCTATGTGGTGAGAGAAGATGAACACGATGAAATGGAGGACATTTTGAACGCCCGACCCCCTCCCCCATATGCCCCGCAGTCTTTGTATCCCGTGTTGGTGGATTCCACCTCCTCGGCGGTGGTTTCAGTTCCTCAAATGGGTGCCCTCCCTTGTCCGGTGCACCTGCTTCCTCAGTGGCTGAACGAACTTCCCCCTCTTTCACTACACCCCTGCTCTCTTTCCCCACGGCAAGCCCAATTGCACCCGCTGTGCTCTCCCCGGTGTTCTCTACTGATGCTGCTATTCCTGCTGTTTCAGTGCAATGCTATCCCTCAGAGCGCGCTACTGACCCCCACTAGAGGAGCGGGAGGCGGACTGTTTACTCAGGTACGGAAGTTACTTACACGTTCGGCTGTTGGGTTGGATGAGAAGACAATGGTAGCCAACCAAGCTTGCCAATGGGCCAGAAATAACATTTATTCATTGGAAGACATTTGGTCTACCATGAAAGACTATGAGCCTCTGATGCAGCAACATGCTTTGTGGCATATGTCGACGACATTGATAGCGTTGTGGGAACAGGGATATGGCGGGGAGGCTCCAGCGATTCTCCGAGATATCAAGAATAATGCCTATAGGGCCAACACTGGAATAAGGGATGTGTTCCGTAGTCTGAGGTTCCTGTTAGAATATAGAAACGAGTTGCCAGAGGCGGGGGAACCCCATTACCCTGGGGTACACCCGATGCGGGAAGTGCATCCTATATTTCACCCTGAGGTACCCGAGATAAGAGACCCTACAACACAGGTTGTGACCCGAGCTCGTATCGATGCTCATTTTCAGGAACAGTGGGTGTACACGCCCTGGAAAAGGAGCGAGGTATTAGCTTTGAAGGCTCAGTTGCCTGACTCGAGAAAAAATCCAACGGCTTATTACAAGGAATTAACAGAGGCAGCTTCCTCGACGGTCATGACTTTAGCAGATATTGAATTGTTTTTCGGATTATTGGTTCCCGTGGATGTGTGGAGACAGGTGAAGGGTTCAGATCATGTAGAAGAGCTGGGTGGTACTTGGGAAGAGTTCAAAGATTGGGATAAGGGGCGGAAGCCAGGAGAAAAACCGAAGGCTGAGATACTAGCGCTGCCAGGGCGAATAATAAAGTATATGCATTCACTCATCCCACCTAAAAAGGTAGATTGGGACAAGTTGACGGCCTGCAGGCAGAAAAAGGATGAGGCAGTTTCAGATTTCTTTACCCGTTTTGAGGAAACGTTCATGGATTTTAGTGGGCAGGATATATCTCAAGATGGCGGGTTGTGACTTTTTGTTAACAGATTCGTAACAAATCTGTTGCCAGAGATATCAACCCGATTGCAAGCGTCAGAGAGTACATGGACGACATCCACTCCCTCTGGGATTCTGAGTATGGCCCAGTATTACGAGCATAGGGAAAATGAAAATAAGGATAGGCAAGAAAAGAAGGCAAACGATTTGAAGACAAAGGTGTTATTGCAGCAAGTGGCGAAGGGACGGGGACGTGGAGCCCCACACATGGCGGCTGGTCGAGGAGGAGGTAGCTACGGAAGGGGAGAGAAAAGAGAGCGTTTGGGCCAGAACCAGTGCGCCAACTGCAAACAGGAGGGGCACTGGTGGGAAGACTGTCCACTGCTCTGGTCCACTGCTGGACAGGGCAGGGGACGGGGACGGGGAGACGCGAATAAGGATAATAGGCAGTCTGAAGAAGGCAGGAGACCAGGTGGGAATTACTTCGACAGGGGAAGAGACAGGCAGCATTTTCAAAAGGAGGGTGACGATTATGGAGATCGGCAGTACTATAACGATGCATATGCTATGGATGACCTGACAGGCTTTTCTTATAACTAGGACAGCGTAGGGCAGAGCGAGGGACCTGTTTCTGTGGATGTTGATCAACGTGGGCCTTATGTAACGGCAGACTTGTCGGGATCCCCTCAGAATTTTTTTGTGGATACAGGTGCTACGAAAAGTTCTGTGGCACATTCCCAGATCCCCGGGGCGGCTCTGTCTGGCAAGACTAACATTTCGGTGGGATTCTCCGGTACCCCAGTGGTTAGCCCCATCTCTAAGCCTCTTGCACTTACGATTGTCCCTTTCACTGTTGACTCTCCTTTTCTTTTAACATCGAATTGTGGTGAGAATTTATTGGGTTTGGACAGGTTGAAAAGATTGAATGCTACAATTTACTGTTCTCCAGACGGTGTGTACCTCACGTTGGGTCCTTCTGTCGCGCGCGCGCAGCAGTGCTTCTCGAAAGATGAGCCCCTCCCGGTTGAGTTGGGGGGTGTTCCTGGGAGTCTGTGGGCCAGCAGCGATACGGATGTGGGAAAGATGGACATTGACCCAGTGTCCATAAAAGTTAAGGTGGGAGCGAAGTTGCCTCGGATACTCCAGTATAAAATATCTAGGGATGGGGAGAGGGCTCTGCTGCAAATAATACAGGACTTGATCCGGTCTGGGGTAGTAGAAGAAATAGATTCTAACAGTTGCAATAGCCCCATCCTTCCGATACTTAAGAGACCCTCAGGTGATGCAGGCGAGGGTACACCTGATGTCTATCGTTTTGTGATTGATTTGCGGCACATTAACAAGGTGGTTGAGCCTCAGTATCCGGTGGTCTCCGATATCACCACTATTTTGACCATGATACCTTCCACAGCTAAGTACTTTTCTGTACTGGATCTTAAGAATGCTTTCTTTAGTATCCCTGTGCATCCAAATAGCCGTTATCTCTTTGGATTCTCATTGGCTGGCCGCAGTTTTAGATTTTGTAGAATTCCCCAAGGTTATACGGAAAGTCCCAGTATTTACAGTCAAGCTCTGAAAGCACAGTTGGATGATTTGGAGCTCCCGCAGGGGAATGTCTTGTTGCAGTATGTAGATGATATTCTCGTTGCCTCAGATACGGAGGATGGATGCCGTGAGTCTACTGTTAAATTGTTACACCATCTGGCCTGTAAGGGACATAAGGTGTCCCTTCCTAAATTCCAATACTGTCGACAGGAGGTTACCTACCTCGGTCATCTCCTATCGAATGAGGGGAGAAGGCTGACGCCGGAGCGCATCAAGGCGATAACTAACATGGCTATACCTAACACGCAGCGAGAGGTGCGCGCATTTTTGGGCATAACATCGTACTGTCGTCAGTGGATACCTAATTATGCTTTACTAACAAAACCCCTTCTGTATCTGACTACTAAAGAAGTGCGTAAACCCCTACCTTGGATTCCAGCATGTCAGGAAGCGTTTGAGTCATTAAAAACTGCTTTATGTTCTGCACCTGTCTTGGGAACACCCGATTACCAGAAGCCCTTTGTACTTTACGTGCACGAGGCGTAAGGTTGCGCGCTGTCTGTCCTAACTCAGAGTTTTGGCGGGAAACAGAGACCTTGTGCTTACTTCTCTGCTATGCTTGACAACGTGGCAAGAGCACTGCCGAGCTGTCTAAGGGCTACAGCGGCTGCTGCGGTTTCGATAAGACAATCGGCAGGGCTCGTACTGGGCTCACCCCTCACAGTAATGGTACCACATGCCGTGGACATTTTGCTAAACAGGACACAGACGCAGCATTTAACTAGTGCTCGTCTAACGGGTTATGAGATGACATTATTTGCACCACATGTAACGATAAAAAGATGTGACACCCTGAACCCAGCCACGCTATTACCCCTCCCTTCAGATGAGAAAGACGATGAGGTCCATGATTGCCTGTTTCGGACAGAGGAGGAAACAAAGGGAAGAATAGATTTGACAGATAAGCCCCTCGATGATCCCGATGGGGAGCTGTATGTTGATGGGTCCTGTTTCAAATTAGCAGATGGTACCACAACGGCAGCACACGCAGTCACGACTTTAAAAACAGTGGTAGAGACTTCTAGAGTCCCGTACAATTCAGCTCAAGCTGCAGAGATAATAGCATTGAGACGAGCGTGTGAATTAAGTGAAGGATTGGATGTGAACATTTACACGGACAGCCAATAAGCCTTTGGCGTGACTCATAGTTATGGGAGACTGTGGGCGGAGAGGGGATTTTTGACATCACATGGACAGAAAATTCAAAATGGCCCATTGATATTACGACTGTTGACAGCTTTGACATTTCCCAAACGATTGGCCGTGATTAAGTGTAGTGCACACAAGGCAGTGGTGGATGATGTAGGACGAGGGAATGCATTTGCAGACCAAACAGCTAAAGAAAGTGCTAGGACAAAACTTCCACGAATGTTCGTGGCAGGACCAGCTAGGTGGGTACCAGATGTTAACATGTTTGAAGACACTGTACAGAGTGTGCGGAACATACAAGAGAAAGCAACTGAGGAGGAGTTGAAACAATGGAAGGATGGAGGGGGGCGGTTGGACTCAGATGAGTGTTGGACGGATGTGTCAGACAAACGACGATGGTTGCTCCCGAATGCATACGTTCTCCCAGTAGTGACGATGGCACATGGACCAGCCCATATAAGTACAAAAGGGATATGTAAATTATTAGATCCGGTGTGGAGTAATAAGAACATTTCCAGGGTGGCGACACATTTGGTACAGCAGTGTATGGTTTGCTTAAGACACAATCCTGGGAAGGGAACATCCGTCCCTGTAGGTAATTTCGCACCTCCGTCCTACCCCTTTGAAGTGATCCAGATGGATTACATTGAAATGGAAAGGGTGAATAACCTTAAATACGTCCTTGTGGTGGTATGCTCATTCAGTAGGTGGGTGGGGGCTTTTTCAACAAAGGACTGTACAGCCATATCGACAGCTAAGATGTTGATCAAGGAGTATTTTAGTAGGTATGGTTTACCCAGGGTGATCTGGAGCGATAACGGCACGTCCTTCAATGCTGAACTGATGAAACAGATCTGTAAGGGATTACAAATCTCTCAAAAATTCCACGCAGCCCAACATCCACAGGCGGCGGGTTTGGTTGAAAGATTTAACGGTACATTGAAGTTAAAAATGGCCAAGATACAGGAGAGTACAGGGCTGCGTTGGCCAGACGCGCTTCCCCTTGCCTTGCTTTCCACAAGAGTAACAGTGAATTCTAAGACAGGAGTTTCTCCCCATGAGGTTATATTTGGCAGGCCCGCCAATGTGTGGGGTGTCCCTAGACCCAAATGTTTCTCAGAGATTGAATATCCTTTGTTGACAGATTATCTGTACGCTTTGACTAAAGATCTTCGTTCTATTCATCAGCAGGTAGCAGACACACTGAAGCCGTTGCCTGAGGGGCCGGGCCACGACATCCACCCAGGGGACTGGGTCGTGGTGAAGAAATACCAGCGGAAGTCCTGTCTGGAGCCTAGATGGTCCGAACCAAAGTTGGTGCTCCTCACCACCCGCACCGCACTTCGAGTGGAGGGTCGGAAGGCGTGGACGCACGCCTCCCATGTGAAGAAAGTTCCTCTACCTCTACCTTATGATGCGTGGATCCGAGGTGGCGTTACAGATCACGAGACCGAGCGTGTGCCTAGATATATCCCCTTCTCTGATGCTTTACTGACAGAGGGGGAACACAACGAGAGCGCGCGGAGGCCAGCCCTGAGTACAAGTAGCGAGGCTTCTTTTGGTCGCAGTGCACAAACAACGGAAGCCACCCCTTTTGAAAGTGATTCACCAATTCTGTTCACAGATCCTGAAGTGCGAGGGAGCACTCGTTATAACTTGCGGACCAGAAAAGAGAGGAGAAAGAACTGAGCACTGGAAGAAGGGCTGAGATAGGGATTAGAAGTGGACTATTTTGAACAGGTTAGCCTAGCGATAGGGATGGACTGTTGAAAGAGCCCTGGTGCACTCTTGAGACACTGCTGAGTGGGACGCTAGAGTTGTGTGTGGGCCCAAGTTCAGTGCTCCTGAGTTGCTGCAGTTGTGCGACTCCGTCGAGGGATTAGGGTTTGCGAGACTGAAAAGCCTGCCTATGAGGCTTTAACGGACATAGGGAGAAGAGCCCTTTTGAAGGGCGAAGAACCCCTCTGGCCGGTTTTGGAGTGTCTGGAACTTTTTAGTAGAGCCCCTAGTGTTTTGAACTTTTAGGGTGTCACTTGGTCCGTTCATTAGGAGACATGTATCCCTTTGGTCGTCCTATCCCTGAGGAGGAACAGCCCTTTGCTGTTCCTCGCAGATCTGAACCTGATTCCCCATGGCATGCTCTGCCGCGAAAAGGAAAAATTGTGGCTATTGTGGTGTTCATTATTATATTTTTGATAATACTTGGAATATTGTTCTTTCTGGATGAAGCTTACCCTGTCCACAAGCTGGTTCCTACTCCCTCTACTTTGCCAGAGCATAATATGATCACTGTTGACTATGGTGAACAATGTATGAGAAAGGGCTATCGTGATAATGTTTTCATAAAAACTTTGCATCATGCACATGCTGTGTATAATGTGACAGACTGTTGGGTATGCGGGTTGCTTCCTTCTGCTGCATATAGGAAGGACAGGTTACTGGCACTTCAATTGACTCCTGTGAATAGCTGTGTGGGCTGGTATACCCTGATAGGCATGGTAAAGTTCTTTCAGCAGCCTGATTCTCTGTCCCCACGACTCCCTGGTAGTGGGTCAACACTGACAATGCGAGTACGCCCTCTGCCCCCTTCATCCCTTGGGCGGTTGTATACTGATGGACATTTTGACCAAAAATTCCTCGAGACCTGTTCGAAAAAGATAGAACGATTCACGATGCCTAATGACACTGACAAAGTGCGAGAGAGTTTTCTACAGTTGAACTCTTCCCTAGCATACAGACAGCCCCCTGCAGCCAATAGTACTAGTCATTCTCTGGTACCCCTAGCGACAGTAGGGCCCTCACCTTACTTCTGTATTCAGGGTAGAGGTCCGATTAAAGTGGGTGACAGCCTTTGCAATGTGACTGCCTTGATTCGCCTGCCCCTCAGTCCTTCAATGGTTACCCCCCCCGAATATCTATTTTGTATGCGGAGATAATGGGTATTTGTGGTTGCCTGAGGGTTGGGGTGGAACATGTTACTTGGCGTATTTACTCCCACCTGTTTATGTGGCACCTTCAGATTATCATAAAACTCACCGAAGGTTTGCCGTCATGGAAGGACTGCACAAAAGGAGGGACCTCCAGGTGGAGGACGTCGATCAGACTGACAATTCTGGGCAACAATTCACAGACTTCTCGAAGGGTTTGTTACCATTCTGGGGTCCTATCTTTAATAGTAGAGCCATTAGGCGTCTGTCGAGGGTGATGGAAAAGGTGGTGACTACGGAGGCTGACATTGCAGCAAATATGTCTCTTGAGATGCAGGCTATGAGATTATTCATGATCCAAAATCGGATGGTGCTTGACGTCATCCTTGCAGATAGGGGTGGAGCTTGTCGCGTCATCGGGACCTCTTGCTGTGTGTATATCCCTGACTCCGCCCCGACGGTTAATTTAGCTGTACAGAAACTCCATAGGTTGGCAGCCGAACTCCATCAGGACACGGGTACCTGGTCCTTGCAGACATGGTTGTGGGGTGTTTTCTCCTCCTGGGGTTGGAAAATACTGATGGGTTTAGTGGGAGTAGTTGGTGTCCTTCTGACATGTTGCCTTTGCGTGTACTGCCTTCCTCCTTGCTGCTCTATGTGTGCCAGTAACATACGAGTTTCTAAGAAACGGTCAAAACAATTCCCTGTTTCCAATGATTTTGAGCTTTATGACCCCCGCTGGCTGATGCTTATCGATGATGATTTTCTTGATTAACATGTTCTGCTGACCCTTAGAATTTGATGTAAAGGCTCTCCTTTTAGTTAATAAAGTTAGCCACAGTCTGCTAAAAGGAGGGTCTGATAGGTTTCATTTATCCATGCCCCTCCCACTGTATACATTATGCTTATGAGTTAGCAGAATGTGTCTAACTACTGATATATTCATTTATGCATTTACGTTTATATTCTTCTGTTAGTTATTCATTTATGCGTGTGACATTATTTCAGTGTTCTTAGCTTAGCCTGTGTGCCACCATTTTGATGGATTTCCCTATTCGTGCGAGTTGCACTTGCTCATTCCCCCTCCCGTAGGAATAGGAATATTCCACATGTCAGCAGTTTTCGCTTCTCGGCCCACTGTGACTGAAACTACCGGTGAAACTCCTTATCACTCTGTTCTCATGTGCTGGAGATGCTCAAGCCTGGCTCCGTGTCCTTGGGGGCTGATAGGGGAATGTTGCAATCCCAGGTGCAGATGCCTACTGTATGAGACCATTGTTCACATCTCAAGGGTTCAGTACTTTTCCACAAATGGGCGTGCCTTACTATGCTTTTCGCATTATAATGTGTTACTGTAATGACGGGAGTCAGTCCTTCTCGGCGCACTCCTAGGGGTGAGGTCGAACAGGGCCCTCTCATATGGGAGCTTATGGCCTAATAAAACTGATTGTTTTTATTCTTCTCCACTGTCCGGCTGGCTTATTATTGGGGAATAATAGGTGAGTGCTGTAAGTCACTCGGGTGGATTTGAGCCACGCTTATCAGTATTACATCACTATTTCGCGTATTCAAATAGTGTGGACATTTATCCCATCCCGACATCTTACCCCTATTACGGGTGGCGTTCCAAATTACTCCGATCCAGTAGAGTGTACTGAATTCCGCACTTTTAAGAGTTCCAATGTGATCTCCTGAAAATTAATGTGTCAAAAACATAACCGTTTAAATTTCCCTCTATCTTCCAAGGACCCTCCCTAACCCCATGACAGCTTGTGTCACAAGCTTGTCAGCGACTAAGCTAGCTTGCAGATTCCCCGCTGAAATGTTGCCATCGGTGACCCAGAAGTGGAAACTACTCATTGCTCCGGTCCTATTTACCTTTTCCTTCTCTTGACAACTAGACCGCCCACCTTCTTGCCTGAGCGCCATAGCCTCCCAAGTGGCAGTTTCTATAGACCTCTTCTATGTCTATCCCTAATGTGCTAACGTCTATCGGGCACCACTTCAAATCTCCTTATCTATAGGCTACTCAAACCATAATTGACCCATTGTCCTCTGTGTTGTATGTTAATTATTTCACCACATACATTGTGTTCCGTAGCTTCAAGCATAGTCAGAAACGTTATGCAGAAATAATTACAATCACGTTACGCATTTGTTGTACCATATTTCAAATTTCATGAACACCAGTGTACTATCATTGAATGCATCAGCTGAATTTCAATATTCCATTAGTCACATTTTCACACCTGTAAGACAAACAATCCTTATATATTTACTATGCGTAACATTTCTATTTACAAATGTTAGACTTGGCATCATTGGCGTGAGTCTCCCTTCCATTTTTGAGGGATTGCCTCTTCTGTTTTGATATGTTTTTGCTGGTTATATGCTTTGGGCACTGTCCCACTGCTAATCAATCAGTGCCAGAGTGCAAGTGCTCCCTATATTAAATTGATGTACTAATCGGTGATTCCATGATTGGGTTATTTGATTTACCTGTTAGCCCCTAGTACAGTGCACCATGTGTGCCCAGGGCTTTTAAATCAAATGCTGCTGGTGGGTTTGCAGCACTGGTTGTGGCACCCACGGAAGCAGCTTGTAAAGTGTGTCTCAGGCCTGCCATTGCAAGGTCTATGGGCAGTGTAGCACTGCCATGTCGACTTGGCCAAGTGCACCCACTTGCTAGTTCCTAAACCTTCCCTTTACTTCACATCAGTCACCCCTATGGTAGGCCCAAGGTCAGGGTGCATTGAAAGTATAAGGTAGGACATGCTCTGATGTGTGTAGCATGTCCTAATAGTGAATTACAGCCATTTTTGTTTTTCACTATTGAAGGTTACCTGTATCCATAGGCTAGAATGGGCAGTTAGATTATTACATTCTTATAATCCTGACTGACTCAGGGAACGTGGTAGAAATTCGAATTTAGTATGCCTGTACTCGGAATAATAAAATACAACTTTTAGTAAAGTTGGTTTTAATATTCTGTGTTTGAAAATACCACTTTTAGAAAGTAGGTATTTTCTTGCCTGACTGTCCAGGCCTGCCTCTGCTAGGTTGTATATTCCATGTCTCCGTTTGTGAGTGACATGGCTTGGGGATTCCAGGAGACAGGCTGGGGCATCCCGGTCGTGAATAGAGAGATCTGCAGCTAGATGGGAGGGAGAGTTGCACCTAGGACCTGAATAAAGCTGGGCCTTCCCTCTACAATGCTGGCTCCACATGCTGTGGCTTGTCTGATGTCTCTGCCCTGCACTGTGAAAGGAGAGAAGGAATCATGTCAACAAAGTGCTCCAGAGCTGTACCTTCCCTTCCCTGTGCTGACTCCACCTCCTGTGGGGCGGCTGATGTCTCTGCACTGCACAGTGAAAGGAAGAAGAGAGTCATGTAAACAAAGTGCTCAGGAACTGGTTTGGAGTAGGCAGAGGCCTCTCTGCCTTCAGAGAACAAAGGATTTTAGGGTATAAATATTGGGACCCTGATCCCAAGAAATTAGATCACTTCTGGAACAAGAAACCTTTTGCCAACGAGAAGAACCAAGGAAGCTGCAAGAAATTTACTGCCCCTCTGCCAGTGTGCTTTTTGCTGGGTTGGCCTGCAGTGGTTGCTTCATTGCCAAGGAAAGGAGAAGGAACTTTTTAAGGACTTTCATCATTTACAGAATATTCTCCAAGGGCTTGAACTGTGCTTGCCTCCTGCTGCAGTCTCAGGGACAAAAGACTTCATCTTCAGCTCCCCTCTGAATTTCCTTGCTGGGAATTCTCAACCCCAGACATTTGCGTGTCGCTGGGAGCTGGAAGCACGACGCATCGAGAAGAAGCGTATCGTCACCGCAGCCAAGATCATCGCAACACCGTAGAAGCGAGTCTTTGCCACATCTCCCTGGAAGGGTGTATTCATCGTAGCTGCCTGCTGTCGCATCACCAGAGAAGCGTGACGCCATCGAGAGAGTCGCCATTGCATCACCGGAGAAGCGTGTCGCAGGGCCGGTCGCGGCTCCAAAGTACAGAGTCGCCGCAAGGCTGCCAGGGCGTCTACGCATCATCATCGCCGCGTCAAGGGCACCATCTTCACGCATCGCAGCCGGATCATCGCATCAAGGCGCTATCTTGCATACCGCAACGGGCCCTCAGGCCGAGAATCTACGCATCACCTCCGCACCGGTAAGGATCACGACGTATCCCCTACTCTGCGTAAGCATTGAGGCCCGATGCATCATCTCCCCGGATCACGGAACCGGCGCATCTCCCCTTTTGCGAGCCTTTTGTTTACTTTGCTTTACGAATCCAGGTACTTTTTTGAGAACTTTGTCATATTTATCATCAACTTGAACTAAGCAACTTTAATCATCTTTAAGCAATATTAAGTGTAGTATTGTGGATTTTTGTCGTTTGTGGTCTTGTGTTAAGTCTATATAAAGAATACTTATTTTTATAAAACTTGTGTTGTGTCCATCTGTAGTGTTTTCACTGTATTACTGTGTATATTCACAAATGCTTAACACACTGCCTCTGAGATAAGCCTGTCTGCTCGTGCCAAGCTCCCAAGGGGGTGAGCAGGGGTTATCAAGGAGTTTTCTCCCCTTATCCTGACTTAGAAGTAAGGGTCCCTATTTGGAAAAAGGTGAATACCATTGCCAACTAGAGACCCCCAGATCTAACAACAAACATTTAGTGTTTTCACAGAAAGCAAAACTCCCTCGATGCCCAGGTTTATAACACTGGGGTCTCAAGAGATGAAGTATTAGGTTAGTGAGATGTGTAAGACAAACCTCAGATGCACTTGTAATCAGGTTCATTTACAGTCTAATGCCTTTCATTTATTATGAGGAAGAACTCACTCATACCCCCAGATTCATCAAAGTCATGTTTTGCCAGTCCTTAATAGCGAATTTTAAGGATTCGCTATTAAAGACTCGCAAAACGGGATGCATGTAGAAATCGCAATATTTCTAGCGATTTCTACTGTATCCTTACTTGCGATTCGCTAATTGCTAATTGCAAATAAGGAATGGCTTTCCCATTCATTCCTATCGGCCTAAAGGCCCATAGGAATGAATGGAGAGTCATTCCTCATTTGCGATTTGCAATTAGCGAATCGCAAATATGGAAGCAATTTCAAGAGTGCCAGGATGTGCAAAGGACACCCTGTTGCACCCCTGAAATGGTAATGTACACTGGTGTTGCGCACACATATGTCCCAAGGACATGTGTGTGTGTAACATACAACTCAGAAAAATGCACTAAAGTGCATTTTTCTAAGTTTTTGCTATTTACCACGTAGTCAGACTTCGCGATAAATAGCGGCCCCAGATTGCGAATTCGCAATTTTGAAATGGTTCATGCATTGCATTTAAGGAATCTCTAATTGAGATTCCTTAAATGCAAATATTCGCAATGTAGCGATTGCGATTTTTGCATTTGGGATGATGCATCCCAAATGCAAAAATACCGCTCGCAAAGGGCCAGATTCTCAGAATCTGGCCTATTGCGAGCGGATTTTGGTTTGATGAATCTGGCCCTTAGTCTCTTAAGAAGTATTGTAGTTCTTGGTCTCTGTTAAGACCTTGTTCCACTGCCTTCAGACGCATTATCCATAACTCTTCTTTACGTCTCAATTTTAGTTCCCTGTTACCTTCCCTTAGCTTTTGTGTTAGTAAGTCATTCCCGTAGAAAGCAAATTATTTATGCTGACCCTGCCTCACAATCGATGGCATGGATTGCCATGGGATATCTAATGTCCTGGTGTTTCAGGGCTCTTATATGTTCCCCAATTCCCTCCTTCGGTGCCCTGATCGTACTCCCCACATAAATACGCTTGCATTTGCATTCAATACTGTAGATGACATAGTTAGAGTTACAATTTATATTATGTCTATTCACGCAAGTCTTGCCATCCTGTCCCCTGAATCCCTTCTTTTTATCAATTGCCCATCTGCAAACCCTGCAGGATCCACATTTGAGAAATCCCAATGAGTACTGCATGAGCCAGTGACCTGTGTTCGCGTCTTATGGGACACTAGGACTCAAAATAGATTTCAAGGTCCTACTTCTCATGACTGTGATTCCTGGTTCCCTTCTGGTGCAAGTCTCTAGTGCTTTTTCCGCCCTTAGGCTACCCCAGTTTTTGTTCATACTCTTCATCAGTACTTTGGACACAACATTTAAGTTTGTCACTAGTCTTGCTTCTTGTTCTTGGTTCTTTATTTTCAGTTTCTCTTTCAGAATGTCACGTCTCTGGATGCCAAGAATTCTGCGTTCAGCCTTGCCAATTGTCTGTTTGTCATAGCCCTTCGCAGCAATTCAAGTTTTCATGCTCTCTACATACGTTTTAAAGTCACTGTCCTCACTACAATCCCTTCTTGCTCTAGTGAATTCGCCAAATGGAATAGCCTGAATCTGATGTGTAGGATGTGCACTTGTTGCATGCAGTAATGAGTTGCATGCAGTTGGTTTCCGATGTAGTCTACTCTGTAATTTATTGTTCTTCACATATAGTTCCACATCCGGAAATACTATGTTTGTTCTACTATATTGGTAGGTGAATTTGATATCCATAGTGTTCGTGTTTAGAAACTCACAAAATTGTGTGAGCTTCTCCATTTTTCCAGACCATACCATCAAACAAACGTCTATGAAACAATCCCAATAGATAATTGAGTCATTCCATTCACCCCCTTTAGTGCCCCAGATCCACTCATCCTCTAACCATCCCATGAAAAGGTTGGCGTTGGATGTCAACAATCTGGACCCCATGGCTACTCCTTGTGTCTGTTTGTACCATTGTTTATCAAAAAGGACGACATTATTGGTCAGCATAAGATCTATCATGGTCAATAATATCTCCACATGTTGCCATTGGGTTGCAGATCTCATATTGAGATATCGTTTTGTTGCTCACAGTCCCAAGTTGGATTTAATACTTGTATAGTTTGACACCACATCTAGTGTAGCTAGGATCATTCTCTTCTCCCATTGTAAGTCTGCGAGAAGACTCAAGATCTGCTTGGTGTCTTTGACATATGACGGGAGGTTCCGTACTATTGGCTGAAGGAATAAGTCCACATATTGGGAGAGTCTTTCTGTTGGGTCCCCTATTACTTACATAATAGGTCTACCCAGTGGGAAGGGTAGGTGCTTGTGTATTTTGGGTAGTGTGTAAAGACATGGAAATATAGGTCTAATCATTTTTAAATACATGTTTTCATCATCATCCGGAAGGCCATTTTCATGCGCTTCCTTTAAGTGGCATTGATCTTACTCGTAAGTGCCCACATTGGATTCGACTTTAGACTCTCGTAACAGGTAGAATCATTCACGTTCAAGTTCAAGAAAATTTTATTCGGCTTAACAGAGGAGAAACATAAAAGTTACAAACATACAATTACATAAAAAACGTAATTCATTAAAAGTACAAGTTAAAAATAATATAACACACAGCCTCCCATGTGATCTATAATCACAAAGTGCAATGTGCCATAAAAAACATCACTCCTTTGAGGATTTAACCTTATAATGTAGTATGAGCCTTCACAACTTAGAAAAAAAAAATGAAGCATACGTTAATTATACATCCAAACAGGCCCTGGTTTTCACAATGGATTTTAGATATTCCACAATGATGGGCAAACAGTCTTCTTTCAGCAACTGAAAGTACAAAACAGTGGGGCGAGTCTGAGTAAAATCCATCTTCTTTAAAATTGGAACCAAAAAGTGCCTTCAAGGAATTACATAAAACTTACAAATAAACATATAATGTAGCAAATCCTGTGGAGACTGACCGCCGCAGCCACAGGGTGCTAGCACATGACCTCTACTGCATCCCTTGAGCCTTGCTAACAGGAGGTGAAAAAGATTCATCCGAAACCTGGTAAGTAAAAACCTCTCATGTGTAGCTAGGGGCCCCGTATGATAAGGCTCCGTCAACTGAGTTGTTTTAAGCATTAAAAGCTTGCGTACACTTAACTTCTGCACCTCCAGTTCGTCCCTATCCAATTTTCTTTGGGTTAAAAAGGCTTTTCTAATTGATTCCGCATCTTCTCAATGGTTTCAGGCTTAGAGATAAATCATTACGCCCTACCCCTGTTGTAATTTGGCAGCGATTAGGTTAGCATTAGCGGAAGCCATCCTGCATTTAGAGACTATCTTGTCCTTATTGTGGAATCCATTTTGTATTTCTGTCAGCCATTTTGTTTGCCATGTGCTACCATGTGCTCGCCATGTGCTCTGTCCTACCTTCCTGTGAACTGCTCTTGAAATCTACCTAGAGACGAGATATATTTAGCCTTTTCTGCTTCGCACATGCTCAGTTGAGTTTGCAGCTGTCCTTGCAGCTGTCCCCAGTCTGTAACTGTCAGGATGTGTTCACCAGAATTAGCAACTGTTAGCTCCTCCCACTTGTTGACTGTGCGTTTTTGTATGACCTCATATGTACCTAAAACCAGCATTTTGTATTTGTACCGCCTTCATTTGAGCCCCTGTGTGAGTATAAAAGGACCAAGCTCCTTCCATTCAGGGTGCTACGTCATACATTACCAAAGGGTGTTGTATGAATGTAGTTCCACCTCATGAGGTTTAATAAACTCTGTATTTTCTATTCCAGTTTCTGTGCCAACGTCTTCCTATTGGTCTGAGTACTTTGTGGAGAGAAGGGCGAATCCCTTGCACTGGTAGGCCTTGCTGAGGCTCACCACCACATCCCTTCAAAGCTACCTTTAATATAATTTAACCAGGGTATTTGGGTTGCATTATCGAGGGACATACATTCTCATAAAATCGAAGGGGAACAGCGCTTACAACGCAACTTTTACAACGCAGTACCTTTATGACGCAACCATTACAATGCAAGTCATTACAACGACTTGCGTGGGGGGTGCTCTAGGATAGGGAATAGTTTTAATTTACTATCCAACACCTTCCCTACTATCCACGGGGACTGGAGTTGGAATAGTAAATTAAACTATTCACTATCCAGCGCCCCCAATGCAAGTTGTTGTAACGACTTGCGTTGTAAAAGTTGCGTCGTAAAGGCATGCGTTGTAAAAGCATGCATTGTAACGACGTACATCCAATATCGAATGGTTAAGAGTTAGTTCCTCGTTCAACCAATACTTCAACCAAAACACGAGAGGGCATAAGGCCAAGGTATCACTTAACAAAGGAACCCCCAACTCCTCGTGGGCCGCTAGGTTGGATAGAACATGCGGGACACATAGAAGACGCTTCAAGAAATTATTCTCGATCACCTGAAGAGAATCCACAGCGACATGTCCCCAAATTTCACTTCCATAGCTAGCTGCTGCCACGCTCTTGGCTTGATAAACCTTTACCATGGATTCACTCGGTTTCCTCCCTACTTTTGAGGCAAAGTTAAAATTTGACGTATTCACCCGAATCAGGTCTCCCCTTTTCCTCAAAATGAGTGGTCCCCACTTTAACTGATCATCCATGAGAACCCCTAAATATGAGAAAACATTCATACGGGGGATTTTGGCCAGACCAACACTAAATTGAAAGCTTTTTTAGAACATTGCCCCACTTGCATTATAAAAGATTTTGCATTATTTATTGCCAGGTTCTGGTCCACCATAAATTTAGAAAATGCCTTTAATAAAATTTGCAGGCCTAATGTGGTCCTAGATAAAAGGACGGCATTGTCTGCATAAAGTAAAAGAGGTATGCCACGCCTCCCTACACAAGGGAAATCTACCCCCGTGGCTCTCAGTACACTATCTCAGTACACTATACAGCTCATTAATGTAGAAATTAAACAAAAATGGACCCAAAATGCAGCCTTGCCGTACTCCCCTCTTAATTTCCAGGTCCCTGGTGACCCTGAGATCCTTAGAGAACCTAACATTGGCTATAGTAGACCTGTGCAAGTCCTCTAAAAAGTTAACAACACTGTTGCCCACCTCCATAACCCTCATGGACTGCCACAATTTGACCCTCTTGACACAATCATTAGTGGACGACCAGTCCATGAAGGCAATATAGACAGTTCCGGGGGCGGGCAACTGTGTATTTGCTCAGTAGCATGGATAGATTAAGGCATTGGGCAACCGTTGGTCTACCCGGACGGCATCCAAACTGAACATCCAACATAATCTTATGCTCCTCTGCCCAGATGGATAATCTCTCCAGAAGGATACAAGCTACAACCTTGACCACAGAGTCGAGGAGGGAGATAGGCCTATAACAGTGGGTACTATTCTTATTGCCCTTCTTAAAAACAGGAACTATAGTGGAAGTGGCTCAAGACTGGGGGCAACCGCTCCTTGCGGCTGCATTAAACACTGCCACCAATACCGGTGCCCAAAAGGAGGGATCAGACTTAAACAAGTCCGGGGGAATGCCATCTGGCCCGCCGCTTGGTTAGAGGATATCCCTGCAATGCCAGCCTCAACCTCGCCTTGTTCAAAAGTCAATACAGAGGTATTTATAACCTGCACTTCCAAAAGAGGGCAAAGGTGATCCACTGGACTATCAAACATTGATTTAAAATGGGACACCCATTCCTCCTCAGTGATATGGGGGTCTAGGGCCCCCCCACTTCCTGTGCAAGAAGAGGGCTGTTTACAATGTTCCAAAACCTGGAGCTATTCCTGAGGGTACTTGAAATAATCAACTCCCTCCAAGCCTCCTCTTTCAAAGCACCCTTCCGTCTAGCCAGGGATAATTTATATTCTTTACGGAGCGTACACACTAGGGTTTGATTTCTTGGTTTAAAAGCCAGAGCTTCCCTCAAATTCTTCGCAGCCTGGGAACAAGAAGTATCGAACCATCTACGGTCAGGACTAGCCGTTCTTCCTGTTGGAATGCTTAAAAGTTTACCAACTTTATAAGAGATAGATTTATAGGCACCAATAACCTCACCTGGGGAAGAATCTGCCGAGGTACACCGTGCTAGCTCCTGAGCACAAGAGTCTCTAACTGCCTGGTAACATTTATCTGGGGAGATCTGGGACCATTTCAGACGACGTTGCTGTCCTTAGGTCTAAGTGATCCCCTGAATGCTGTCTCACCAATACGTGCTGACAATGGGTCCCTCATGGAAACTCAAAAGGGGTTATGGTCGCTACATTCACTCTCAACAATATTAGAATCACAAAAGGAGGAAGAGATTAAAATAAAGTCAATAAATGACTCCTTGCCTCTCCCTTTGAAGGTTGGAACAGGGAATGTGATGTGCGGGGCAGTCAAGGACATCATGGACATCATGTCATATTCATATAACAAGTTATTCAACAGTTCCCCCTTGGCAAGATGTTCAAAATTCAACCCCTTCATTCGTGGACAGCCCATTTCAGATATACAAGTTGATATAGGGTTACCACAGGATGGATATTAAAATCACCAAAAACCATGAGGTTATGTAAAATAGAGCCAAAGGTCTGTCTGATATATGAGCCCAGGATGGTGATGTTACAAGCACCAGGAAGATCTGCCACGGAGTTATAAAAGTTAATGAGACCCCATCTGGTATCTCCCTTTTTAGTATTAGTGCCAATATTCCCGGGTATGAGGATGGCACAACCCGGATCTGACAGTCAACAGCCAAGGATATATAGGTAACTGAGGAGCATATTAGCAAGGGCCATATCGCTGCTTTAGCGGCACTTTTTGCAGCTAAAGCGGCGATAATTTTATCGCCCTATCAGCAAGCTGTTGCTAACAGCAGTTAGCGACAGCTTTTAGGCGATAGCGACCGGTTTGGTGCCCGCTTTGCATGTCAGCGAGATTTATCGCTAATGACATGCAAAGTGGGCGAACCAAAACTGTTAGCAACTGAAAGCAGTCGCTAACACAGCTATCGCCTATTAGCAAGGTAGGAAAAGCGATAAAAAAAATTGCGCTAAGCGCGATTATCGCTATAATCTAACGCCTCCTAAAAACATGACTTACCTGTTTATCCGAAGGGAGGTGAATTTTCAGGTTATGTCCCCATTGGGGCTAATGCATGAATATCGCTGGAATTCCAGCGATATTCACGCATTACGCCGCTCTCACTGGATATTTTAGCACAATGGAGAAAAACGTTTCAAATAGCATGTTTTCTCCGCTAACATATCCAGTGATAGGCAGCGATAAAAAAAATGCGCTAAGCGCATTTTGCGATAAATATCGCTATTCCTTGCTAATATGCCCCTGAATCACCCTAGGTCTTCAACATGCCACCGATAGCTGGAACAAAGAAACCCTTGTACCCCTCCAGGAATAGATCACAACCCACCAACCATGTTTCTTGGAAGCTGATTACACGAAATTGCCTCACAAATTGCATCCATAGTGGATTGTTAAACGTATTTGCCAACCCTGCAGGTAGAATCATTCAGTTGTTTCATTGCTTCATGTTCATAATCATTGTTATTCGTGATAACAATGTTACTCCTTTTATCTGCTTCCCTGATCGTGATCTGTTTGTCTAGTTCAAGTTGATTATGTGCTGAACGTTCCCCATTATTTAAATCGTCTCTTAGGGCCAGATGCATGACCATTCCAAATTGCGACTCGCAATTTGCGCTCAATTGCGAGTCGCAATTTGGAATGTACAACAGTGTCAGAGACACTGATTGCGATTCCCAATGGGGTCTCAAAATGGGAGGCTCTGGAATATTAATGAGCCACTCGCAATTTGCAACCCCATTGGGAAAGGCTGGCCCTTCTAGGGATGGTGGCCTGCTGGGCTCAGCAGACCTGCATGTCTGAGACTGCTTGTCAATAAAGCAGGTGTTTTTTTAAGTGCAGTCCATTTTCCTTAAAGGAACACGGAAGGCATTTAAAAAGATATAAATGAAAGGTTTTTGTTTAATTTTTAATGGGCAGGTAGTGGTCCCGAGGACCACTGTCTGCCCGTAAAAAATATTTTTAGAGCCAGTCGCAAAGGGGAATGGGTCCCTTGGGGCCCCTTTCCATTTGCGATTCCATTACCACCCTCTTGAAGAGAGCAGTAAATTGTGAGTGCTTTGGACTCCCTTGTGAGACACTTGTAGGATGAGCACAGCCACCGTGGCCTGCACTTTAACACTGGACCACTCCTTGTTACCCTATATGCAGATGACATAATATTGTATGTAAGGCACCCTGCTGCTAATCTTGCCCCACTTCTTAGCAAAATAACCAGATATGGTGCATTATCAGGTCTTTGTATTAAATGGCAAAAGTCAGAGGTCTTTCCGTTAACTGATGCGCCGTGTGGAGAGGTGGAGGGTTACCTGCTGTCATGGTGTGAGGGCTCAGTTAAGTACTTGGGTATGCATATACACAGAGACATGGCTCGGATTTTGCAGCTCAACTATGGCCCTGTGATGGAGAGGCTGGAATGCAACATTGAGCACTGGCTGGCACTGCCCCTGGCTATGGCGGGGAGAGTTGCCAATATTAAAATGATGGTACTTCTGCAACTCTTATACCTATTTCAAAACATACCCATTACACTGTATAATAGTTTTTTTGCAACGCTTTGCACGCATTTGATAAGGCTGCTATGGGGAGGTAAGCAACCACGGGTTGGCTGGGACACCCTGGTGTTGCCGTACGAGAGAGGGGGCTTTGGGGTGTCGAATTTCCGCCTCTACTACATGGTGGCCCAGGCAAGTTTTACATGGCACTGGTACCACGCTGATGTCAGGATTCCGTACTTTAGGCCAGAGGCTGATCTGGCACTCCCCGCCACCCTGAACACGCTATTACTAGTTGGATTTCCTAGGGACCCGCAAGATATACAGACAATTTCTACCACTAGTTGGGCCTGGCATCACCTACTCAAAATAACTGGGCACCATCTTCTTTATTCGGCTTCCCATTCTGCAGGAATCACTGGCAAAGAAGACCCTGACTAAGTTCTGGTTGGTAACTTTCGGAGACCTATTCCCTGGGGGTGACATCTTTTCACG
Source organism: Lissotriton helveticus (assembly GCF_964261635.1). Classification (NCBI taxonomy): domain Eukaryota; kingdom Metazoa; phylum Chordata; class Amphibia; order Caudata; family Salamandridae; genus Lissotriton; species Lissotriton helveticus. The sequence goes on from NC_136059.1 coordinate 1,174,892,095, forward strand.
TACAGAAGATCCCCGATTTCGCACGGCCACAGGCATGGCCCACTTTGTGCTGCACAGGGTGCAAAGAGCTGTGAGGGCCAACCTTTTCAGTTACCCGCTGGAGCTGCCCTATTTTCCCTTGTTGACCACATCATTAAAGACACAAGCGGGTCACACCTTATGTAAAGATTATATAGAGTTGCAGTGGCGTTGCTACCCAGCAGAGACTCTGAGGTGTGGGCGGCATGGGAAAAGGATCTGGGCCACCCAGTAACTGACACACACTGTGGGGTCGCTGCTGCACGCAGATTAAGCAGGTCTCCCCCAATCATTGGCACAAGTTGCTACACTTTACATTTTTATGGAGAATATATATGACACCAAAGAAACTACACCGTATCAACCCAGCCTACTCACACCAATGTCTTAGCTGCAGCTTGCCAGAAGCAGACTTTGCGCACATCACATGGACATGCAATAAAATAGCAGAATATTGGAGGGCAGACTTTGGGGAAATTTATCGTATGGTAGAGTTGGAGATTGAACCCATACCAATGCTTGCGCTAATGGGGTATGTTTCTGACCTCCCTAAATCTAGGCGGAGATTCGTTGCTATAGCGCTCCTTGTCGCCAAACACGAAATTGCCCTTAAATGGGGCAGTAAAAGGGTGCCAACATTGAAGGCTTGGCTAAGCAGCATGACATACTGCAACATGAACAGCGACACGTACGCGTCACTACAGCCCCCTGCTTCTAGGCCCCTAGATATATGACAGCCATTCCATACATATCTACTCTCCACGCAGGGCGCTGACGGGAGCACAGCATCACAGCCACACACAGCCATGGGAACAGGGACAGGTGTTGGGACGCGGGTACCCTCTGATCAACGGGAGGCGGCATAGGGCTGTACACCATTGATTGCTATTGTGTTGGTAATTGGAAATGTTGGTGCAATAGATTGCTATGTTGGCCTTTGCCAGCTAATCTTGCTGATCCACATGTGCCATAACATCATGCATAACTGTATTTGCACTGTGTTCTTGCTGTAATACCAATGTGATACTCAATAAAGAAAAGTAAACAAAAAAAGGTAGTCTCAGACATGTACTCAGTTGTTGCTTCATATATGGCAGTTATGTCTGACAGTTGGATGAACAGTGACATGAATATGACTGAGCACGCTAGATTATTTGCTGCGCTCAAAGATGTTTTTCTCAAGGAATTTACGAGGGCCCCTGTGAAGCTTAGCATAAAAGGATGGTTCTCACAACATTGCAGACTAGCAATGAGAAATTTCCGCAGTGCAATCAAAAGAGGGTCAAGCCATGTGAAAACAGTACGCACCAGCTCAATTTTTGCTTGAAGTAAGGCAAGCAAAAGCTACTTGGAATAATAATAAATGGCCCGACATTCAAGATGCCTCCATCAGCAATGATTTAAAGAAAGTTTGGTGGCTTGTAAACTAAAGTGGCATGAATTCAGGGAAACTAGTGGAGACGTCTAGCTTTTCATGCAATTGGGTTGCCCATTTTGGGAATCTCTACTCCTGTTCATGTGAAATTGATTTGATCTTTAGTAGCAGTGAGGGAGGTACTGCTAGTATGTCGCACCCTACTCATGTAGTTTTCAACCAAGCGAAGTCTGCATCTATGGCACTGTCGCTGAAGCAAGGGAAGGCCCTAGATGAATATATACCTTTACTACACATGCTTTACATTGCATGCTATTATGTAACAATGACTGCGTTTTTACAATGCAAACCATTACATCACAAGTCATTTCAACGATTTGCTGTAGAGGGCGCGCTGGACTTAGGAATAGTATAATTTACTATTCCTACTCCAGTTTACAATGCAAACCATTACATCGCAAGTCATTTCAATGTTTTGCTGTAGGGGGCGCGCTGGACTTAGGAATAGTATAATTTACTATTCCTACTCCAGTTTGTGCAACAGCAGGTGAGGTGTTGGATTGTAAATCCAACACATTCCACACTCTATAGCAAGTCGTTGTAACAACTTGCAATGTAATGGTTTGTGTTGTAACAATTCGGTCGTTGTAACAACCGTGTTATAATGGCATGCGATGTAAAGCATTCGATCTAAAGGCTGTTCCCCCCAGGTTTAGAGAAATCTCAGCCGACATCTTTAGATCGGACCCTAATTTATGGATTCCCTATATCAATATTGTTTCAAATGCAATTGCAGCAGGGGCAGAGATGCCCACTACTTGGAGAGAGGCTGAGATAGTCCGTGTCTACAAAAAACGAAATCCAACCATTTCTTCCAACTACCATCCAATGGACATGGGCATCCGGCAAAAGGTAATTTGTAAGCAATTTCTGGAAAGACGTTTTAATTGGATCAATGAAAATCCTATTCTGTCTAACCTCCAGACAAGATTTAGATTCAAGACTAATTCAGTTAGATCAGGTCTTCCATTTCCTAATGTTAAAAAATCATGGTGCGATTTGGACCTAGCTAACTTTTGGGAAGACCCATTTTCTATTTCGCCCACTGCAGTTATGGTGGTTAAATCAAGATATTGGGAAACAGACGCTTCTCTGAATGAATTGCTGAGCTCCACAGATAGGCTTAGGAGGCTTTACTGACAAGTCTTTGCCTAGGATAGAGCATTTTCAAACTATAATTGTCCAGCACATGCTCCCTCAGAGTTTATTCAGTTTAGGTATGGGACCTCACCAATTGCTGTGCAAATATTGTCTGGGGACCCTGTAAAGCCTGGGCCTACTCAATGCCAGTCATGAATGCTCCATGATGAAACTGAGGAACATTTCTTATTTTTTTGCCCTAAATATGCCAGACCTAGACCTAGGTGGATTGTGCCCCATGTCGTCTTTTAGGATTTGTAAAATTGATTCCTCGAACGTGATTGTGATTGCAGTATCCACATTTCTTTTTGTGGCATGGTCTATCATTTGGATACAATTTGTCTGTTAGACTACCTGTTGAAAGTGATGGCAGTGCAAATATTAGCCACCTTGACATACGGTTTGGAAATATGGCGTGGGAGGGAAACTGAGGGGCATATTACCAACAACTAGCGATAATTTTTGTCTCTTACTTGTTTAGAGACAAAAATTATCGCCGCACATCGGCGATTTTTATCGCAGATAAACCTTGCTATTAGCAAGGTTTATCGCAAATGCGATAAAAAACGGCCGTAATGCATGAATATCGCTGAAAAGTCAGCGATATTCATGCATTATCGAGCAAATGCTCCTAGCCATGTTATCCACCTCCCATTGGATAACATGGTGAAGAACTGCTCAGGGCAGGTGTTAGCTTTTGGAGGTATTCGCGCTTAGCGCGAATATCTCCAAAAGTTGGTAATAGGAGATAGCGATGTTAGCGACTGTTTCCAGTCGCTAACATCTTGGCACGCCCACTTTGCATGTCATTAGTGATAAATATCACTGACATGCAAAGCGGGGCCCAAGATGGTCGCTATCTCCTATTAGCTGTCACTAACTGGTTTTAGCGACAGCTTGGTAATAGGGAGATAATTTTATCTCCGCTTTCTAGGCTTTTAAAGCCAAAAAAGCGGAGATAAACCCCCTTGATAATATGCCCCTGAATTACTGAACGAGCTCCAGACCAAGATGTACAAGGCCGTCTTTGATCTTCCTAAAGCTGTATCCCCTGCACAGATCCGTTTGGAATTCGGACTTCGAATCCAATAATATCACAGAATGAACACCTTTTGTGAAACTATGTTGGATGTTCCGATCCTCAGAAACTGGATCATTGAACAGCTTATGCAGAGCAGAAATCAAGGCCCAGTCAGACCAAAAACTATCGAACACATGGGGTGAACGCCTGAGAACAGCCTTAGAGGAATTAGGTATCCAAGAGGTATGGGATAGCAAGGCGGACAAGGCAACATTTAATAGGGTCTGCATTCTGGCCAAATAATGACATGCATGGACTGTAATAAACTACTACTCACACCTCAAGCCTTAAGCCTATTTATCAGCACATTTTCATTTAGAGTTAAAAAGGAGTTTCATCCAGTATCGATTAGGAGCACACAACTCGAAAGACTTGCCACCAACTTGGAAATGCAAAAATCAAAATGCAAATTGTCGCTTATGCGGATTCCATAATGAAACCATAAGCCATTTGAGGTGCTCATGCCCTGCAGCCAAGGACTTAAGAAGGACACTCCTTAAACCAATTATTAATGAACTAAATATTTGCACCTGTAGGCAAGGCGTAATCTGCTGGATGGAGGGCACATCCAACATATTGTTATATGTTATGTTATGTTATATGGGGATTTGTGGTGCGCACAATTACTCAAGAGTATCCTGGCGCGAATATTAACCTGCCGAGGGGTAAAACTTTTCATACAAATAAGTAACCTCCTCCGAAAAGCGGACTCATAACAGTCAAAGGGCCAGTAAAACATTTTTAAAAAAAAGAATTTACCAGAAATGAGTGTCTAATATTTAAGTTAAATATTGTAACTACAAACACAAACTATTTATTGGGAAAGATTACCTCTTTTTAACTTTTGTATATTGAATATTTTATTAAGTGACAAAAGTACATTTTATTTATTGTGCTGTATGGCTATGAAAAAAACAACTAAAGGAGTTTTTGACAGACTCTGTTTGACTGTTAAAGATTTGTATCTGCTCTGTGATCACTTATGCACATGGCTTAAAGAATTTTCTAATGTTTTTAGAGATGTTTTAAGTGTCCTGTATGTATATATTGAAATTGCTGGATTTTATCTTTTTTTATCTATTTTTAGTGACTTTTTATGATGTATTTTATATGCTAGATGCTATGTGTTGATGATGTATTATATTTTGAATCTGCCAATCAATAAACATATCCTATAACTCATTGACTTTAAGATTTCTTTTGACAATGTAGAGTGAGTGCTCCACTGCTTTATGGCTAAGGTCGTGCTACAGAAATACCTAATACATACATATTTAAATGCATTGATTTTGCACTGTTTGCAGACAATGCCCTGTTTTTGCTCCCTTATTCACCCACGTCTACTTCTTTTTTATCTCCTCTCCAGGTTGAGGGATCAAGACGTAGGGGCATATTACCAAGGTGGGCGATATGTGATTATCACCGCTTTAGCGGCCGTTTTCGGCCGCTAAGCGGCGATAATTCTATCGCCCTATTAGCAAGCTGTCGCTCACAGCAGTAAGCGACAGCTTGTAGGCGATAGCGAGCGGTTTGGGGCCCGCTTTGCATGTCAGCGATATTTATCGCTAATGACATGCAAAGTGGGCGTACCCAACCTGTTAGCGACTGAAAGCAGGCGTTGCGATGGAAATATTCGTGCTAAGCGCAAATATCTCCAAAAAACGAACGCCTGCTCAGACCAGTTCTTATCCCCTTTTGTTTCGCTTTGTTCGTCCTAAGTTGGCAGGGTATGCTCAGACGTGAGTCCCTTACTCACTTGGCCACTGGATTCAAGATAGCCTGGCTGATGAGGATTATGAATCCGAAATCGGTCCCAGGATGCTTGTTTCCGGTCCAGGGAAGACATGGCTTGGCAGTTCGGGCTGGACTGTTCCCATGAAGCACAGGGTCAGACTGATTTGCATATGGCCATGTCTGAACTGGGGTGGCTGAGTGAGCAAAAGAATGGTGATGGATTAAACCCAAATCAGTTGACTGGGGGTGAGTGTTTGATTTGCTCAAACGCTCCGTCCATCATCCCTTTTTGTTTCGCAGACCAGTTCTTAGCCATTATATCCAATGGGAGTTGGATATTATGGCTAAGTCCTCATTAGCGATAATGCGTGAATATCGCTGGATTACCAGCGATATTCACGCATTTCACCGCTAACGCCGGATATTTTATCGCTTTAGAGATGAACGTTGCTAATAACACGTTATCTCTGCAATAATATCCGGCGATGCTTGGCGTTAAAAAAATACTCACTAAGCCCATTTAGCGATAAATATCGCTAGTTGTTGGTAATATCCCCCGTAGTTTTTTCCTTAGCTTGTCTCTGCTTACTTGATACCTGTATATTGTATTTGTGGTCAGTATCCTTTGCTTTCATGTCCTGAAGTATTTATGTATGTTTTTCCTTCATCTACACCGTCTCTATCATGCTACTTTTCTCTTGCTGTTATGTGTTAAGTTCTCCACTCCTTGCTAATACAGCTTTTGCTACCATTACCAAGATCCATGGACAATTTAGCTTTTCTAACAGCAAAGCCATCTTCACTGGCACTCAGTGAAGTGACATGTTGAATTTAAACATCTTTGTGTCTTTCATAATGTCGTCGCAGCATTGAGTATGGCATTTTTTAACTCAATGATCCAGAAATGCATGTTTGCTATAACTCTAAGGTATTCTAACAAGCAGGGCCGGCTCTATGGTGGTGCGACCAGTGCAACTGCACCGGGCATGGATATCAGTTGGGGGCGCCATACTTGCAAGTATATTAAGGGTTTAGATCACCTGCTGCTGCGTTCCTGGCCTCCAGAAATTTTCAGGCAACAATAAAAAAGTCAAGATAACTCTGCAGATTAATGTTCTTCCTGGGGTGAGATCGGAGTTTTGTCTAGTAGAAGTTTCGACTCATCATACGGTAGCCAAGGGTTAATGTGCCTGCTGCAAAGAATGTCTACCATGCAAATCACAAAGTGCATATAATGTAAATAGGTCATTGGGTTACTGCTTTTGTCAGAGAGATCCTTGCTTTACTTGCAGTTTATAAGTTAAAATCACAATATAGAAGAGTGAGCTATTAACTGTCCCCAAAGAGCTGCATGAAAACTGTAAGGTATAAGTTAGAGCAATATGATTTTTCCCCCAGTCTTTCATTATAATAATGTTGCAAAAAAGGGTTCATTTGGGAAGTAATCAATTCTTATTAAAGAGAACCTCCAACCATGGTGTTACGTTTTTAATTCAGAGTTTGTGGTTGTCCAGACCAGGCACTCTTTTAATATACTGCCTACCAGCTTGGCTGTAATGTGACACCTTGTAGTCTTCTGTCTGATGTAACATTTCCTATACACTGATTTACACACCTATGATTGATTATGTCTGTGTAGTGTGTGTGATGTAAAGTGCTCTGACAACCTATACTGGCATGAGTGGTACTATAAAACTAATTAAATGCATCTGAGAGAGAGCGGATATTGAGACTTGAGAAGCTCTGTGAAGGGTGGCAGTGAGGGAATCCATGGCGGATGTGGTCATTGGGGGCGCCAACAAACATTGTCGCAGCGGGCGCCACCAGCACTAAAGCCAGCCCTGCTAATAAGACTCTCCTCATTCCACTGCAGCCGCGGCCGGCAGTGGAAGTACCTGCAGGGCGGTGACGAGGGGAGGGGGAGGGGCAGGGTGGGGGTAGTAATGTATGGATTACGGAGTTGTACAGGTAAGTAAACATTTAAATAAATAAAATGAATTTCGTTGAGTGCACTGCATCCCCAAATGCGATGCAGTGCGCACAACGAAATTCGTTTTAAACCATAACGAGGTCAAGTTGGACTTGTTTACTTTGACTTTAACTTTACAGTGTCTTTCCAGATTAAGGAGGGTTCTTTTAGTGTTGGGAAATATGTACCTGGAGTGAGGGAAGACTGTGACATCCATCGTCACGGTGGGTAGCGGTAAGTTTTTGATGATAGCTTTTTCAATATGGACCCAAACGGATGTATGACGTTACAACGCATACTTTTACCACGCATACCATTACAACGCGGTTTTTACCACGCATACCATTACAACGCATAGCGCTTTGGGGTGCTGGATAGTGAATAGTTTAATTTACTATTCCAACTCCAGTCCCCGTGGACACTAGGGAAGGTTATTGGATAGTAAATTAACCTATTCCCTATCCTAGAGCGCCCCCCCAGCGCAATGCGTTGTAATGGTATGCGTGGTAAAAACCGCGTTGTAATGGTAGTGCGTGGTAAAAAATGCGTGGTAAAGGTTGTATACCACCCAAACAGGGGTGTATTCTGAGTGTAAATATTTAAAGCTCTTTGGTTGCCAAAACAATCCAGAACCGCCCAAAATGCTCTTGTCGCCTATGTTATTGAGTAAGTTCACCTCTGTTTTATCTTTATTAAGCTTGTAGCCCGACACTTCCGCAAAGTCTGCAACAGAGGATAGCAGAGCCGGTATTGTTAACTCCGCATTTTCAGAAATTACTAGAACATCGTCCGCATAGGCCGAGATTTTGACTTAAAGGAAATTCCTTTAATTTTGTCATTATTCCTGAGAGAATAAAGGAAGGGCTCGATAGCCAGTAGAAAGAGGGAGGGAGAGAGGGGCAACCTTGTCTTGTACCTTATTCCAGATGAAATGAGGACAAAAGACAACCGCCTGCTCGTACTCTCGCTTAGGGGTTAGAATATAAGGCCATTACTATCCGACTAAAGTCCGTTCATAGCTTAAATTTGTGGAGAGTGGCCTCCAAATAGGACCAATCGAGCTTATCAAAGGCCTTTTTTGCGTCCAGAGTCACTGCCACAGTTGGGGAGGTAGTGAACTTTGCTCTTTCCAAAATGTGTGCCAGGGTGTGTGTGTTGTCGCTAGACAGTCTATTTTTAAGAAACCCCACCTGGGACTTGTGAACGAGTTTAGGCAAGACCTTCTGAATCCGTTTGGCCAATACCATGTCATAAATCTTACAGTCAAGATTGATCAATGATATAGGTCTATAGTTCTTCGGGGATGTCGGATCTTTCCATTCTTTTGGGAGAACGGCAATAATAGCCTCAGCAGGAGTACCATTTATTTGTCCACTATTAGTGAAGTGATCATAGAGGTCCTTGAGAGGCTCTATTAGGGCTGAGGAGAAGTTCTTATAGAACATAGCGCTGAACCCATCGGGCCCGAAGCTTTCCCTATTTTTAGGGTTTTGATGGCATGTTCGATGTCTGCAAAGGAGATGGGAAGGTTGAGGTCGATCTGGTCTTGCGGCGATAGAGAGGGAAGATTCCAGTCATTTAAGTACTTCCCTAATTTTGAGCCATTAAGCTCTTTGTTTTTACTATATAGGTCGTTATAGAAGTCTTTAAAGAGGTCAGCAATTTTGGTGGGGTCTGAGTGTGGCGTCCCTGATTTATCTACTATGCTCTTAATAGCTGTTTGCTGTATTTTGAATGTTAAGTATGATGCAAGGCGTTTACCTGCTTTATTTGCGTTACATAGCCTTAAGTTCTTGTGGTTCGTGAGCCAGATTCCAGCCCTCTCGCTGAAAATCTTATTATACTCGTATTTTTTGTTCATCATGTCATTTAGGACCAGAGGATCTTTGGTAGCTATGTGTCGCTTTTCTAGTATTGAAATCGCCTCTTCTAGGCATGTTAGAGCTTTATTTGCATCTCTATTCATAGCTGTACGAATTTTAATCAATACCCCCCTAACAGTGGTCTTAAGAGCCTCCCACCTTGTAAGGTCCGAAGTATCCCCTTTTTTTATTGTGAGCAAGGTAATCTTTTATGGCTATCTCAATAGCCAATATATTTGCGTCTTTCTTCAAGACCGCATTATTAAATCTCCACATGGTCGATTTTTTAACCCCATTGTGCACTGCCAGAGTTATTGTTATACATGAGTGGTCCGAGATTACTCGCGGTTCAATGGAGGTCTCTTCAATGTCAGCAGAGGAGTGACTGGAGGCGAGGAGGTAATCTATGCGTGAATATGATTTGTGAGGGGGTGAATAAAAGGTGTAATCCCTACCTGTTGGATTCATCAATCTCCAAGAATCGGTCAAATTGAACCAGGAGCAGAGGTTGAGGAGTGCTTTGTGTGAGTTATTCGAGCGAAAGGGACAACGGGAGTCTCTGTCAAGAAGAGGATCCATAGGAAGATTGAGGTCACCACCAAAGATATGTGTTGCATTGTCTGGTATTGTGTTAATGTGTTTGCGTAGGTCTTTCCAGAAACCCGGATCGTCATTATTAGGGGCGTAGACATTAGTTACATAAAACTCTTTATTGTCTTTCGACAATTTTGCGGAGACCCATCTGCCCTTGGTGTCAGCAGTGCTCTGCAGAACATCAATGTTGGCCCTTTTCGCGATTAAAGTTAACACTGTTTCGTTTCCCTAGGGCATCAGAACCAATTGCCTCGCTGTACCATTTATTTTTCATAGAATTAAATTGTGGTGAATCAATCTTAGTTTCCTGCAATAATATTATGCCTCCCTTTTGTTTGTGTAAGTAATCGAGTATTTTCCTCTTCTTGATTGGGTGATTGCTGCCCTTGACGTTTAGTGACACTATTTTAATAGATTCTTTAGTTACGGCCATACAGAGGGAGGAAGTGTGATGGGGGTGCACTATGACGTGTGTTTCCGGATGTGTGCTAGCCGTTACATGCTTGTCTGATATGAGGTAGAAGAACCACAGACTGGACGAACATTGGAGGAATATGTATACAGAATTAGCATTGTCACTGTCACAGGAATAAAGAGCGCTGCTGCATGAGTACAAAGTCAGGTAAAAATACAAAAACAAAGAAAAAATAAATAGCAAGATAAACAAGATCCCTCCCCAACCCCCCCACGACCCAATCCCACCCACCCCACCCCAAAAGTACACTAAGAACATGGCGACCAGGGAGAAGGAGCAACAACACTAGGTACTCTCCTCCTGTGGCAATTGCAGGGTAGTCCTGCACAAACTTTACAGAAATAGGAACAGTAAACGTTAACAGGTGTTATGTACACACCCTGGATTGCTACAGAAAAGAACGCTTAGTACTAGGCACGAAGCGCAAATGACATCAGATGAATGTAAAGGGGACTGACACAACAGACACAGCCAACTCATCTCCCAAAGAAAAGTGTGTCATGTGATGATTTCCTGGAATCTAATTTTGCCAAAAGTACTGTGGGTGCTTGGCAAATAACAAATTATACAGAGAGAGAACGGCAAAAAGGGAATTCCTGTTTATGCTCAAGCTCTCCCAGATAACACTAACTACCTCAAAAATACTACTAGTGTACTGTAAAACCTGTCCTCAGGTAGCATGTTCAGACTGAAGACTATCCCCTCATATAAACCTTTATTGTTTGAACAACAAGACTGTCCCTCGTTACAGAGCCAAGAATACAAGCTGCACAAATACACCTGCACAATAAATAAATAGAAGATCCAGGACATGAATGCACTTGTGATCAAATGCACTGAACTTTAGCCAACTTGTGTTAGATAAGAGGTTAACACCTGTAGGACCTCACTATAGAACTCATGTTAGTTGCCACCTGCTGTTTGAAAGTCATTGTAAAACCCAATAATGCACCTGTTTTTCCAGGAATTGCACTGTCCATTGCATTGTTTGGTGCCTCTGAATTAGTGGATGTGCTTCTGACAGTCCAACAACCACTGCTCAGTGTTTTCAAGCTACAGGCAGTACAGTTCATCCCACCAAAGCTCATATTTACAAAGGTTTTGCAATGGGTTTGTGTTACTTTTTTTAATGCAGACCCGCACAAAATCTTTTTGGCAATTTACAAACCCAAACAAATTGGTATGTGCCTTGGTTTTCAAGACAAAATAAATGAAACCAGCATAAAGCGCTGCTTTGCGTTACTCTGCGACAAGGGGGCACTATATGGGCCGTAAGTGGGCGTTCCCGTGCTACCACCAATTAATTCGGATGCAAAACCCTATCTACTAAGAATAGTAGATAGGATTTAGCGCCGAAAATAAACAACACTTGAAGGCTGACATTATATGGAGAAATTTTTAATTTCTACTTTCTTTTTCAATTGATATGTGTGCTGCACTGAACAGCACACATATAGAGTAGGAAAAGTTGTAAAGCCAGTCTAAGCATAGTATTTTGTACTGGAAGGATAACCTTCCAGTACAAAACCTATACTAGACTCACGCAGACACCTGTGCACTTTGTCACAAAGGTGTGCGTTATGGCAGCATAATTCTGCACTAGTACTGGGGAGAGAGGAGGATAAGGCCATATCTCTATATATCTCCCCCTCTCACGCAACACAGCGCTGAGCGCATCAACTTTGGGTGCTGTGCTGCATTTTATGAGAGTTTGGCAAATCTGGGCCCAAGTATTTGTATAGTGCACAAAAGGAATTTTTATAGTTAGTGCAAGCTAACAGCAATTTGCACAGTCTGGTACCCAAGGGGAACATCCTTTACAACGCACTACCATTACGACGCAACTTTTACAACGCAAGTTATTACAACGCATTGCGCTGAGGGGCACTCTAGGATAGGGAATAGTTTAATTTACTATCCAACACCTTCCCTACTATCCACGGGGACTGGAGTTGGAATAGTAAATTAAACTATTCACTATCCAGCGCCCCCCAACGCAAGTCGTTGTAACGACTTGCGTTGTAAAACCTGCGTTGTAAAGGCATGCGTGGTAAAAGCATGCGTTGTAACGTCATACATCCGGTACCAAAGGTCCACATGTGCACAATATACCAGACTTGCAGTCATTTATTTTATTTAATTAGGGAGTTTTGGTCATTGTTTACTCAGCCACATGTGGACTAACATATTTGGCAAATTATTTAGCTAAATAAAAGCCCAGAGCTGGATACATGTTGGGCTTGCCAGTGTAAACTAAATGATCATTGAAGCCAAAAGGTGACATACTACTTCTAGAAAGAGAGAGATATTGAACAGTGACAGCTGGCATCTATGGGGAGTGGGGTTGGGGGCGTGCAAATGATATATAAAAAATAAAAAAGATGCACAAATCATATATATAAAAAAACACGTACCTTACAGAACATGACGTCCTCTGGACCACCTCTTTCACTGGAACTGGATGCAGCAACTCCCTTGGCCAATCCTGGCACTGCTCTCACCTGCATGAGAGCAGCGCTAGGTTTAGTAGGAGCGGCCTCACTCAGCACTCCATAGCGCTCTGGAGGCTTTGGCTTGCTCTATCCCATCTGTCTTAAGACAGCTGGGGTAGAGCTGTTTGAAGTGCACCTGTGGCTGGCCATCACAAGATGGCTGGCCAAAAAAACATGCACAATTTTAATCAATCCACAGCAGCCCTCCCTCCTCCCTCCTGCTGTCACTCAGTGGCCCAGCCCCCATACTGACACTCTGTTCGGGACCGGGCATGAAAAATTAAATTGCAATAAATTACCATTTTATTTCTCATCTCTAGGGCTTTGGGGGACTTTTAAGTGGGGCAATGCTCCACCGCCCCTGGTACTGAAAGCAGTGTTGCGTACGTATTCCAAAAAGTTCAAGGATGGAACGCAAAAAGCGGAGATAAACCCCCTTGATAATATGCCCCACAGTTCCCTAAGTTCCCTCCAGCAATTAAGCATTCACCTCTTTGTCCATATAAGGACTATGGGGCATATTATCAAGGGGGTTTATCTCCGCTTTTTTGGCTTTAAAAGCCAAGAAAGCGGAGATAAAATCATCTCCCTATTACCTAGCTGTCGCTAGCACCAGTTAGCGACAGCTAGTAGGAGATAGCGACCATCTTGGGCCCCAGTTTGCATGTCAGTGAAATGTATCACTAATGACATGCAAAGTGGGCGTGCCAAGATGTTAGCGACTGGAAACAGTCGCTAACATCGCTATCTCCTATTACCAACTATTGGAGATATTCGCGCTAAGCGCGATTATCTCCAAAAGCTAACACCTGCCCTGAGCAGTTCTTAGCCATGTTATCCAATGGTAGGTGGATAACATGGCTAAGAGCATTAGCTCGGTAATGCATGAATATCGCTGACTTATCAGCGATATTCATGCATTTCGGCTGATTTTTATCTCTTAGGAGATAAACCTTGATAATAGCAAGGTTCCTAAGCGATAAAAATCACCGCAGCTCGGCGATAAAAATATTGCCGCTAAGCCAACATAGCGATAATTATCGCTAGTTGTTGGTAATATGCCCATACATGGCAATATTTCAAAACAGGATAGAGAGAGATGCTGAAAAAAAAACTCAGGAATTTATTACCCCCATTGACTAACACCCAAAAAGAGTCAGTTTCAGGTGGGAAACACCTACAAAAAGACATTTTTGGCTTTAAAAATCTGGAGACTCCCGGCTCAAATGTGTCTGTTGGCTGCCATGTTTGGTTGCTTCATGTGTGTGGTGTAAGTGTGTTTGTGTTGTGTGGAACTGAATGTGTGTTTGTATGTGGTATGTCTGTATGTGCACGAGCCCCGCGGCCATATTATCAAGAACGGCGATAACATTATTGCCGCTTTAGTGGCAGGAAACTGCCGCTAAAGTGGCGATAAGGAGACTGATAATATCCCCTTATAAATTCCCAAAGAAGCCCAGGTTCTGGTGTAAAGGACATCAAACCTGGGCTTCTATGGGAATTCACAAGGGCATATTATCAAGACCCTTATCGCCGCTTTAGCTGCAGTTTCCTGCCGCTATAGCAGCGATAATGTTATCGCCGTTCTTGATAATATGGATCTCAGTGTGATGAGATGTGTGTCTGTGTGTTGTGCTCTGGTGGCTGGATGTCTGATGGCCTGTGTGCAAGGGAGCACAGTGGTCAGTAGGAATAGCTGCCATTGCAGTGAAAGCAAAGTCAACTCATTCAATTACAACATGTTTTGTTTGTCGCAAACAGTTAAGCTGACTTTTATTGTTCTTTAATGTAAATACCATTTAAAATGCATATAATAATAACACGGCATTGTCTAATTATAGTTATGAAAATATTACAATTAATATATTATTCTATATTATTTAAAGTGAATACCTTCATGGTAGAACTAAAGATAAATCCTATGTTATGTTTCAAAAGAACATAAGTTAACATCAGTGCCTTCTCTGTTGCCAACATTCTTTTTCGACACTGTGTCATTGCTTTCAATTTCAGAAGCTGTTTACCGACGTTATTTGTAATCAACACTGCCATCTACTGTATTTTGAGGTAAATGCAATGTTATTCTTTTATGTACATTTTTCGAATGGTACATATTGTGGGGCATATTTATAAAGAAAAACACAGCAAGTCACCTTGCAGCACTGCATGATAGGGAAAGGGCAGGAATGCGCTGTATTTAACACTACGCAAAAAGAACAATTGATGGACAAAATGGAGACTTAGTGGGCAATAGAACAATGGATTTAACCCAAATCTCTTGACTGAGGGAGTATGTTTGAATGATTCAGCCTTCCGTCAATCATTTGTTGCAGTTACAACTTTCGCCCTAAGTGGGATGGGCATGCCCAGGCCTGGGTCCCTTGCTCACGGTACCACTGGATTCAAGCTAGCCTGGCTGATGAAGGATGACATACCCCAAAACCAGCCCCAGGATGCTTGTTTGCGGTCCAGGGAGGACCTGGTTTGGTAGTTCGGTCGGACTGTTCCCATGAGGCACAGGGTCAAGACTGATTTGCATATGGCTGTGTCCAAAGTAGGGTGGCGTAGTGGGCAAAAAGATGCTGGATTTAACCCATATCTCTTGACTGGGGAAGAATGTTTGAATCATTCAGCATTCCGCCCATCATTTGTTGCAGTTACACTTTTCGCCCTAAGTCTGATGGGTATGCTCAGACGTGGGTTCCTTGCTCACTGTGCCACTGGATTCAAGCTAGCCTGGCTGATGAATGGTGACATAGCTTGAAACCTGTCCCAAGATACTTGTTTCTGATCAAGGGAGGACCTGGATTGGCAGTACGGTCTGAAATGTTCCCATGAGGCACAGGGACAAGACTGATTTGCATATGGCTGGGTCCAAACTGGGGTGGCGTAGTGGCCAAAAGAATGATGGATTTGACCCAGCTCTCTTGACGGGCAGAGAATGTTTGAATCATTCAGCATTCCGTCCATCATTTGTTGCAGTTACACAGTATTTTACACTATGGCGCATTTCTCTTTTTTCCCTATGCTGGTGCACAGTGGATCATATTTACAAGTATTGTAGCTCAGGGCAGTGCAGCAAGTTACCTTGTTGCGCTGTCCTGAGTCACAGAGAAAGCACAGGAATGCACAGTATTTTCCCAATATAATGCATTCCTGTCCTTTCCCCCTGCGCTTGCTCCGTTTCGGTAGCCTAGCGCCAACGCAGGCACCATAGTGCAAGGGTTCCTGTGTGTAGACAGGATTGTTTATGTGCAGGAAAGGGCACCTTTCTGCACAAAAACAATCCATAGAGGCGTTCTCCTCTTTCTGTGTATGCTGCAGAATGCAGCACAAATTGAATGAGTAAAGAATGAAGAGAAATACAAATATTTTTCCTTGTTACGCCTCACCTTGGGAGGCATATGTTTTTGGCACATTTCCAGGTTTACCAGGGGGCATATTCACAAACCCCTTGCTCCACCAGAGTACGACTTTTGTCAACACTCCTGTGATGCAGTGTGCTGGCCCATATTTCCAAGGTAACACAAAACCACCCTGTGTGGTTCTTCATGGCCTTGTAAATATGGCCCCTTTTCACACATTACTCTACATGAAAGGGGCGTTCCATGGGTGTTGCTGTGGTTGTTTTCATGCAACACCTATGGATTCTGATGCATTCCCAGATTTACAAAGTTTCATAAACCTAGGAATAAGTCAGCTTCTAATGCCTCCCTAGGGGAGGCGTTAAAGTGACGCAATGAGTAGAAATATCTTTATTTCTCCTTGTTTTTTCCTCTTTCTATGTGTGCTGCATCTCCAGCACACATAGAAGGAGGGAAATGCCATCAATGATTGTTTTTTGCAGGAACAGGTCACTTCCTGCACAAAAACAATCAATCATCCCTGCATCTCAGACACTCATGGTGCAAAGGTGCATACGTTGCCACTAGGCAGCCTATTGTGCACCAGCGCAGAGAAAAGCACATGGATGCATCGTATTGTTGTAAATATGATGCATCCCTGCACTTTCCTAATGGCGCAGCTTGGCACAGCAAGATGGCTTGTAGTGCCACGCTATTATCTTGCAAATATGCCCCCAAATACCATGGCATTTGCATGAGGAAACCCACCGCAAGGCCCATGGAATGCCTCCCTTGTGCAGAGTAATACAATGTAGCAATATGTGCTGCATTGCATTACTCCATATCATAAATATTATAACTCTTCACAAAGTGGCTTTGTGGGGGCTTCATAAATATGGCTTGGAGCTTTGCATCGTGCATGTGTAACATAGAGTGGTGCAAGCTTGACGCAAGGCCCTCGTAAATATGTTGCAATGTGCTGCCTAGCACCAATGCAATACCCTTGCACCACTGTGCAAGGGGGCCTGTCTTGTAAGCAGTATTGTTTTACTGCAGGAGGGGACACCTTCATGCACAAAAACAATCCTCTGAGACATTTTTCTCTTGCTTCGTGTGCTGCAGCACACATAGAAAGAGGAGTAACAAGGAGCAATAAAGATATTTGTCCCCATTATGCCTTCCCTGGGGAGGCATAGCATTTTGACACATTTCCAGGTCTACCAATAACGGTAAATCTGGGAATGTGCTAAAATATGTGGGTCACCCACTCTCTACCCATGGATTTCCTTCCTGGGGCATGACAATGCAATGCTGTGATTTGAGCTGCATTGCGTTACCTAGATTTATAAACACACGCAGCTTGATAAATCTTACTTAGTCGTTGCGACGCCCTAGCACCCCATTGTGTGGTGCAAGGGCGATGCATCAACTTGATAAATATGCCCCTTCATCTTAAAAAAAAGATATTAGTATTCATTATTTTTTGTTTAAGATGGACAAAATATTACTTTTTACAATTTCTCTAAATGTATAATAATTATTCCTTGCTATCATTAAAAGCTTGAAAACTTTTATTTAAAAACTATTAATACGAAATTTCTTCCCACCCTTTATAGCTATCTCTTTTATAACTCGCTCTGTTTCTTTTTTGATACTTGATAAATTCACATAGAATATTCTAAAATGTAAGTTTGTTCTGTAAAATTCTAAAAATGACATACCCTTTACACCTTTAACTTTTATAACCAACGCAGTTTTTTAAAATATATTTGATAAACTAATTTTTCAAATTCATAAACAGTATTCATGGGAACATTCCACTTATTCAAAATCCAGCCTTTGCTGCTATTACAAAAGAGTGTTCCCTAATATAGCCGGGATGGGCCTGCATGCGGACTCAAGCATTCTGACAGTGAGTCAGATGTAATATAGAATGTATAGATGATGCCAAATGTAATGTACAGCGAATCTTCCTATCTCCGAGCCTGTCCTATTCCTTGTATGTTTTCACCACTAATCTTTCTGTCCTTTCCTACTTACTTTTTCTTTCACTCTCAAAATAGGGTTGCTTGCTATCCTTAGCGCTGAGAAACCTTTTCGGTATTTGTGCGCTTTATAAATAACATTAACATTAACAAAATACAATGTTGGCGCTAATTATGTAAACAGCAATGTCTAAGCATCTACTACTCATCTGGGCTAACCCTGTAATGATGGTAGTGATTGTATCTATATCTATACTACTATAATAAAGAGAGAGCCCAAACCTTTGAGGCTGGTAATCTCAGGAACCACATCACCAATCACAACACCCAATACAGCGTTGAAAAGGGCAGTTGCAGCAGAAGGACATAGGCTATGCAGACGCCCACCAATACATTTAAAAGGTAAAAGAACCGTGCCAGCAAAGTAGTCCCTTGTGGACGTGTCTGCGTTGTGCTGTGGGCTTGTGCTGGGGCCGTGACAAACGCTGGGGGCGTGTGGTACGTTCCGCCCTTCATGCCATGTCTCATATCGTGTGCTGTGGGTGTGTGCTGGGGCGTGGGCGTGTGCGGGGCGCGGGATTACGGGAAACAAAATCGAGCGCTGTGCCCAATATTTCATTGTTTTTTCTTCCCAGGTTCTGTACATTCCAGCTCCGGGTGTCCACCCTGCTCCCTTTAAATACCCCTGCACCCCATAATCATAACCCACTGTTACTCCTTAAAATACCCCAACACCCTTAAACACTAACCCATCTGAGCCCTATAAATATACACTGTACCCCAAAACCCAAACCTATCCCTAATCCCTAAAAATACCCATGTACCCCCAAAACCCAAACCTACCCCTGAACCCTATAAATACCCCTGTACCTCAAGACCCAAACCTACCCCTGAACCCTAAAATACCCCGGTACCCAAAACCCCAAACCTAGCCCTGAACCCTTAAGATACCCTTGTACCCCAAAACCCAAACCTACCCCTGAACCCTAAAAATACCCCTGTACCCAAAAACCCAAACCTAGCCCTGTACCATAAAAATAACCCTGTACCCCAAAACCCAAACCTACCCCTGAACCCTAATATACCCCTGTACCCCAAAACCCAAACCTAGCCCTGAACCCTAAAAATACCCCTGTACCCCAAAACCCAAACCTAGCCCTGAACCCTTAATACCCCTGTACCCCAAAACCCAAACCTACCCCTGAACCCTAAAAATACCCCTATACCCCAAAACCCAAACCTAGCCCTGAACCCTAAAAATATCCCTGTACCCCAAAACCCATACCTATCCCTAAACCCTAAAACTAACCCTGTACCCCATAACCCAAAACTATATCTGAACCCTTAAAATACCCAAACACCCCAAAACATATACCTCAGTACCCCAAAACATATACCCCTATACCCATACTTACCTTATCCAAGCATTAAAAAAAACCATGCTTTTACCATTCATGCATTTACAACGAATTTCGTTGTAAATGTAAGCGTGGTAAAAGCATATAAAATGTAATGCCATGCGTTATAATGGCATTGCGGAGTCATGGTACTTTCGTAATGAAAGTATGCGGAGTGATGGTACGAGGAAAGATAGTTGTGGAATAATGGGTGTTTACCCTCCCCCGGTAAGTACATTGGTGGAACGGCGGCCCACATCTCCAGCAACATGCTCATATTTTTTCACCACCGATTTGAAAAATGCACAGGTCTCTCTCATTGATGGCCAGCACCGACATACACTTTTAGACACACCTCCCGCCAGAAGTTCTAGAATTGCGAACTTTAGAGCTGGGGAGCTACGTTCGAATCTCGGCATCAGCTCAACATCCTGTGATTCCAGGCAAATCGCTTTGTCTCCCCGTGCCTACCACAAATGAATGTGTTCTTCTGTAATGTAAATTGTGCTCATGCCATGTTGTCGAGTTCGCGCTATATAATATTGCAAGGAAAAATAAAGTAGGGAAACTCGAGTTCACACACTACTGAACGCGCACTCTTAAGTGCATAAGCAGTGCACTGTGAATCGGAGGGTTTCACAGGCCTGTCACAGATAAGAAATGCTATCAAAACGAAATCCTATAAAACAATGTACTACTGGCCGGCAGCAGCTCATACCCGGACAACGTCGGGACGGGCTGCTAGTTCTGTATAAAAAAAATAAATAAATAAAAAGGTAATGCAAGAAAAAAAACAGGCAGCTATTTAAAAGGAATCCTTTTTCAACTACGTTTCTTTCTGCTGAAACTTCACTTCAGATTTACTGTAAACACTGCCATCTACTGGAATGTTACCGTTACTGTGGATGTTTTAGAACGATTTATTTATGATGCAGATGCATGCGATATAAATGAACATCTGGGATAAATAAAGCATTGTACCTGAGTCGTTTGAAAAAAATTGTGCTAAATGTAATACACTGGTCAGTAGGAATGATAACGTGTGTATCTATTGGTTTCAAAACTGTGGTGGCTGCGCAGTGCTTAATTTGTGGCAGTGGTTGACAGTGGGGGCCACCGGCACTCATTTGTGAGGACCAGGCACTTAATTTTCCTCATTATATATTGTCTGAGAGCAGTAGAGGGAAAAAAGAGGACCGGATTCACAAAGGTAAACTTATACGCTTGTTTAAGATTACTATTTTTCAGTATCCACAAAACTGAAATTTAATAGTTAAGGTGTGAGGAGACTCCGCAGTCGTAAACTGCACATAAAAAAGATAGGCCTGTCCTATCTTTTTATGTGTGGCGTTATTTGCCCTGACTGCATAGTCTCTGCACTGGTAAACTTACTATTACATTCCAGTTTTGTAAATGAGAAAGAGTAAACTTACACAAACGTGTATGTTTATCTTTTTGATTCAGGCCCAGAAGTAGGAAAGGAGGAGGAAGAGAAAGATGGAAAACCGTCACCAAGGGAGAAAACAAGGACCTGCAAGGGAGAGATAAAGGGCAAACAGTGCCTGACAGTGGTTTAAAGAGGCCTGAGGTGGATTCAGGACTATGGCGCCTTGGTATTCGACTCCCTGACATTAAATAGTGCCTGATGCAGTCACAGCTAGGTAATAGGGAGATAATTTTATCTCCGCTTTCTTGGCTTTTAAAGCCAAAAAAGCGGAGATAAACCCCCTTGATAATATGCCCCACAGTTCCCTAAGTTCCCTCCAGCAATTAAGCATTCACCTCTTTGTCCATATAAGGACTATGGGGCATATTATCAAGGGGGTTTATCTCCGCTTTTTTGGCTTTAAAAGCCAAGAAAGCGGAGATAAAATCATCTCCCTATTACCTAGCTGTCGCTAACACCAGTTAGCGACAGCTAGTAGGAGATAGCGACCATCTTGGGCCCCAGTTTGCATGTCAGTGAAATGTATCACTAATGACATGCAAAGTGGGCGTGCCAAGATGTTAGCGACTGGAAACAGTCGCTAACATCGCTATCTCCTATTACCAACTATTGGAGATATTCGCGCTAAGCGCGATTATCTCCAAAAGCTAACACCTGCCCTGAGCAGTTCTTAGCCATGTTATCCAATGGTAGGTGGATAACATGGCTAAGAGCATTAGCTCGGTAATGCATGAATATCGCTGACTTATCAGCGATATTCATGCATTTCGGTTGATTTTTATCTCTTAGGAGATAAACCTTGATAATAGCAAGGTTCCTAAGCGATAAAAATCACCGCAGCTCGGCGATAAAAATATTGCCGCTAAGCCAACATAGCGATAATTATCGCTAGTTGTTGGTAATATGCCCATACATGGCAATATTTCAAAACAGGATAGAGAGAGATGCTGAAAAAAAAACTCAGGAATTTATTACCCCCATTGACTAACACCCAAAAAGAGTCAGTTTCAGGTGGGAAACACCTACAAAAAGACATTTTTGGCTTTAAAAATCTGGAGACTCCCGGCTCAAATGTGTCTGTTGGCTGCCATGTTTGGTTGCTTCATGTGTGTGGTGTAAGTGTGTTTGTGTTGTGTGGAACTGAATGTGTGTTTGTATGTGGTATGTCTGTATGTGCACGAGCCCCGCGGCCATATTATCAAGAACGGCGATAACATTATTGCCGCTTTAGTGGCAGGAAACTGCCGCTAAAGTGGCGATAAGGAGACTGATAATATCCCCTTATAAATTCCCAAAGAAGCCCAGGTTCTGGTGTAAAGGACATCAAACCTGGGCTTCTATGGGAATTCACAAGGGCATATTATCAAGACCCTTATCGCCGCTTTAGCTGCAGTTTCCTGCCGCTATAGCAGCGATAATGTTATCGCCGTTCTTGATAATATGGATCTCAGTGTGATGAGATGTGTGTCTGTGTGTTGTGCTCTGGTGGCTGGATGTCTGATGGCCTGTGTGCAAGGGAGCACAGTGGTCAGTAGGAATAGCTGCCATTGCAGTGAAAGCAAAGTCAACTCATTCAATTACAACATGTTTTGTTTGTCGCAAACAGTTAAGCTGACTTTTATTGTTCTTTAATGTAAATACCATTTAAAATGCATATAATAATAACACGGCATTGTCTAATTATAGTTATGAAAATATTACAATTAATATATTATTCTATATTATTTAAAGTGAATACCTTCATGGTAGAACTAAAGATAAATCCTATGTTATGTTTCAAAAGAACATAAGTTAACATCAGTGCCTTCTCTGTTGCCAACATTCTTTTTCGACACTGTGTCATTGCTTTCAATTTCAGAAGCTGTTTACCGACGTTATTTGTAATCAACACTGCCATCTACTGTATTTTGAGGTAAATGCAATGTTATTCTTTTATGTACATTTTTCGAATGGTACATATTGTGGGGCATATTTATAAAGAAAAACACAGCAAGTCACCTTGCAGCACTGCATGATAGGGAAAGGGCAGGAATGCGCTGTATTTAACACTACGCAAAAAGAACAATTGATGGACAAAATGGAGACTTAGTGGGCAATAGAACAATGGATTTAACCCAAATCTCTTGACTGAGGGAGTATGTTTGAATGATTCAGCCTTCCGTCAATCATTTGTTGCAGTTACAACTTTCGCCCTAAGTGGGATGGGCATGCCCAGGCCTGGGTCCCTTGCTCACGGTACCACTGGATTCAAGCTAGCCTGGCTGATGAAGGATGACATACCCCAAAACCAGCCCCAGGATGCTTGTTTGCGGTCCAGGGA
Source organism: Lissotriton helveticus (assembly GCF_964261635.1). Lineage (NCBI taxonomy): Eukaryota > Metazoa > Chordata > Amphibia > Caudata > Salamandridae > Lissotriton > Lissotriton helveticus. The sequence continues at coordinate 1,174,915,388 of NC_136059.1, forward strand.
GGACCTGGTTTGGTAGTTCGGTCGGACTGTTCCCATGAGGCACAGGGTCAAGACTGATTTGCATATGGCTGTGTCCAAAGTAGGGTGGCGTAGTGGGCAAAAAGATGCTGGATTTAACCCAGATCTCTTGACTGGGGAAGAATGTTTGAATCATTCAGCATTCCGCCCATCATTTGTTGCAGTTACACTTTTCGCCCTAAGTCTGATGGGTATGCTCAGACGTGGGTTCCTTGCTCACTGTGCCACTGGATTCAAGCTAGCCTGGCTGATGAATGGTGACATAGCTTGAAACCTGTCCCAAGATACTTGTTTCTGATCAAGGGAGGACCTGGATTGGCAGTTCGGTCTGAAATGTTCCCATGAGGCACAGGGACAAGACTGATTTGCATATGGCTGGGTCCAAACTGGGGTGGCGTAGTGGCCAAAAGAATGATGGATTTGACCCAGCTCTCTTGACGGTCAGAGAATGTTTGAATCATTCAGCATTCCGTCCATCATTTGTTGCAGTTACACAGTATTTTACACTATGGCGCATTTCTCTTTTTTCCCTATGCTGGTGCACAGTGGATCATATTTACAAGTATTGTAGCTCAGGGCAGTGCAGCAAGTTACCTTGTTGCGCTGTCCTGAGTCACAGAGAAAGCACAGGAATGCACAGTATTTTCCCAATATAATGCATTCCTGTTCTTTCCCCCTGCGCTTGTGCCATTTCGGTAGCCTAGCGCCAACGCAGGCACCATAGTGCAAGGGTTCCTGTGTGTAGACAGGATTGTTTATGTGCAGGATAGGGCACCTTTCTGCACAAAAACAATCCATAGAGGCGTTCTCCTCTTTCTATGTATGCTGCAGAATGCAGCACAAATTGAATGAGTAAAGAATGAAGAGAAATACAAATATTTTTCCTTGTTACGCCTCACCTTGGGAGGCATATGTTTTTGGCACATTTCCAGGTTTACCAGGGGGCATATTTACAAACCCCTTGCTCCACCAGAGTACCACTTTTGTCAACACTCCTGTGATGCAGTGTGCTGGCCCATATTTCCAAGGTAACACAAAACCACCCTGTGTGGTTCTTCATGGCCTTGTAAATATGGCCCCTTTTCACACATTACTCTACATGAAAGGGGCGTTCCATGGGTGTTGCTGTGGTTGTTTTCATGCAACACCTATGGATTCTGATGCATTCCCAGATTTACAAAGTTTCATAAACCTAGGAATAAGTCAGCTTCTAATGCCTCCCTAGGGGAGGCGTTAAAGTGACGCAATGAGTAGAAATATCTTTATTTCTCCTTGTTTTTTCCTCTTTCTATGTGTGCTGCATCTCCAGCACACATAGAAGGAGGGAAATGCCATCAATGATTGTTTTTTGCAGGAACAGGTCACTTCCTGCACAAAAACAATCAATCATCCCTGCATCTCAGACACTCATGGTGCAAAGGTGCATACGTTGCCACTAGGCAGCCTATTGTGCACCAGCGCAGACAAAAGCACAGGGATGCATCGTATTGTTGTAAATATGATGCATCCCTGCACTTTCCTAATGGCGCAGCTTGGCACAGCAAGATGGCTTGTAGTGCCACGCCATTATCTTGCAAATATGCCCCCAAATACCATGGGATTTGCATGAGGAAACCCACCGCAAGGCCCATGGAATGCCTCCCTTGTGCAGAGTAATACAATGTAGCAATATGTGCTGCATTGCATTACTCCATATCATAAATATTATAACTCTTCACAAAGTGGCTTTGTGGGGGCTTCATAAATATGGCTTGGAGCTTTGCATCATGCATGTGTCACATAGAGTGGTGCAAGCTTGACGCAAGGCCCTCGTAAATATGTTGCAATGTGCTGCCTAGCACCAATGCAATACCCTTGCACCACTGTGCAAGGGGGCCTGTCTTGTAAGCAGTATTGTTTTACTGCATGAGGGGACACCTTCATGCACAAAAACAATCCTCTGAGACATTTTTCTCTTGCTTCGTGTGCTGCAGCACACATAGAAAGAGGAGTAACAAGGAGCAATAAAGATATTTGTCCCCATTATGCCTTCCCTGGGGAGGCATAGCATTTTGACACATTTCCAGGTCTACCAATAACGGTAAATCTGGGAATGTGCTAAAATATGTGGGTCACCCACTCTCTACCCATGGATTTCCTTCCTGGGGCATGACAATGCAATGCTGTGATTTGAGCTGCATTGCGTTACCTAGATTTATAAACACACGCAGCTTGATAAATCTTACTTAGTCGTTGCGACGCCCTAGCACCCCATTGTGTGGTGCAAGGGCGATGCATCAACTTGATAAATATGCCCCTTCATCTTAAAAAAAAGATATTAGTATTCATTATTTTTTGTTTAAGATGGACAAAATATTACTTTTTACAATTTCTCTAAATGTATAATAATTATTCCTTGCTATCATTAAAAGCTTGAAAACTTTTATTTAAAAACTATTAATACGAAATTTCTTCCCACCCTTTATAGCTATCTCTTTTATAACTCGCTCTGTTTCTTTTTTGATACTTGATAAATTCACATAGAATATTCTAAAATGTAAGTTTGTTCTGTAAAATTCTAAAAATGACATACCCTTTACACCTTTAACTTTTATAACCAACGCAGTTTTTTAAAATATATTTGATAAACTAATTTTTCAAATTCATAAACAGTATTCATGGGAACATTCCACTTATTCAAAATCCAGCCTTTGCTGCTATTACAAAAGAGTGTTCCCTAATATAGCCGGGATGGGCCTGCATGCGGACTCAAGCATTCTGACAGTGAGTCAGATGTAATATAGAATGTATAGATGATGCCAAATGTAATGTACAGCGAATCTTCCTATCTCCGAGCCTGTCCTATTCCTTGTATGTTTTCACCACTAATCTTTCTGTCCTTTCCTACTTACTTTTTCTTTCACTCTCAAAATAGGGTTGCTTGCTATCCTTAGCACTGAGAAACCTTTTCGGTATTTGTGCGCTTTATAAATAACATTAACATTAACAAAATACAATGTTGGCGCTAGTTATGTAAACAGCAATGTCTAAGCATCTACTACTCATCTGGGCTAACCCTGTAATGATGGTAGTGATTGTATCTATATCTATACTACTATAATAAAGAGAGAGCCCAAACCTTTGAGGCTGGTAATCTCAGGAACCACAGCACCAATCACAACACCCAATACAGCGTTGGAAAGGGCAGTTGCAGCAGAAGGACATAGGCTATGCAGACGCCCACCAATACATTTAAAAGGTAAAAGAACCGTGCCAGCAAAGTAGTCCCTTGTGGACGTGTCTGCGTTGTGCTGTGGGCGTGTGCTGGGGCTGTGACAAACGCTGGGGGCATGTGGTACGTTCCGCCCTTCATGCCATGTCTCATATCGTGTGCTGTGGGTGTGTGCTGGGGGCGTGGGCGTGTGCGGGGCGCGGGATTACGGGAAACAAAATCGAGCGCTGTGCCCAATATTTCATTGTTTTTTCTTCCCAGGTTCTGTACATTCCAGCTCCGGGTGTCCACCCTGCTCCCTTTAAATACCCCTGCACCCCATAATCATAACCCACTGTTACTCCTTAAAATACCCCAACACCCTTAAACACTAACCCATCTGAGCCCTATAAATATACACTGTACCCCAAAACCCAAACCTATCCCTAAACCCTAAAAATACCCATGTACCCCCAAAACCCAAACCTACCCCTGAACCCTATAAATACCCCTGTACCTCAAGACCCAAACCTACCCCTGAACCCTAAAATACCCCGGTACCCAAAACCCCAAACCTAGCCCTGAACCCTTAAGATACCCCTGTACCCCAAAACCCAAACCTACCCCTGAACCCTAAAAATACCCCTGTACCCCAAAACCCAAACCTAGCCCTGTACCATAAAAATAAACCTGTACCCCAAAACCCAAACCTACCCCTGAACCCTAATATACCCCTGTACCCCAAAACCCAAACCTAGCCCTGAACCCTAAAAATACCCCTGTACCCCAAAACCCAAACCTAGCCCTGAACCCTTAATACCCCTGTACCCCAAAACCCAAACCTACCCCTGAACCCTAAAAATACCCCTATAACCCAAAACCCAAACCTAGCCCTGAACCCTAAAAATATCCCTGTACCCCAAAACCCATACCTATCCCTAAACCCCAAAACTACCCCTGTACCCCATAACCCAAACTATATCTGAACCCTTAAAATACCCAAACACCCCAAAACATATACCTCAGTACCCCAAAACATATACCCCTATACCCATACTTACCTTATCCAAGCATTAAAAAAACCATGCTTTTACCATTCATGCATTTACAACGAATTTCGTTGTAAATGTAAGCGTGGTAAAAGCATATAAAATGTAATGCCATGCGTTATAATGGCATTGCGGAGTCATGGTACTTTCGTAATGAAAGTATGCGGAGTGATGGTATGAGGAAAGATAGTTGTGGAATAATGGGTGTTTACCCTCCCCCGGTAAGTACATTGGTGGAACGGCGGCCCACATCTCCAGCAACATGCTCATATTTTTTCACCACCGATTTGAAAAATGCACAGGTCTCTCTCATTGATGGCCAGCACCGACATACACTTTTAGACACACCTCCCGCCAGAAGTTCTAGAATTGCGAACTTTAGAGCTGGGGAGCTACGTTCGAATCTCGGCATCAGCTCAACATCCTGTGATTCCAGGCAAATCGCTTTGTCTCCCCGTGCCTACCACAAATGAATGTGTTCTTCTGTAATGTAAATTGTGCTCATGCCATGTTGTCGAGTTCGCGCTATATAATATTGCAAGGAAAAATAAAGTAGGGAAACTCGAGTTCACACACTACTGAACGCGCACTCTTAAGTGCATAAGCAGTGCACTGTGAATCGGAGGGTTTCACAGGCCTGTCACAGATAAGAAATGCTATCAAAACGAAATCCTATAAAACAATATACTACTGGCCGGCAGCAGCTCATACCCGGACAACGTCGGGACGGGCTGCTAGTTCTGTATAAAAAAATAAAAAAAATAAAAAGGTAATGCAAGAAAAAAAACAGGCAGCTATTTAAAAGGAATCCTTTTTCAACTACGTTTCTTTCTGCTGAAACTTCACTTCAGATTTACTGTAAACACTGCCATCTACTGGAATGTTACCGTTACTGTGGATGTTTTAGAACGATTTATTTATGATGCAGATGCATGCGATATAAATGAACATCTGGGATAAATAAAGCGTTGTACCTGAGTCGTTTGAAAAAAATTGTGCTAAATGTAATACACTGGTCAGTAGGAATGATAACGTGTGTATCTATTGGTTTCAAAACTGTGGTGGCTGCGAAGTGCTTAATTTGTGGCAGTGGTTGACAGTGGGGGCCACCGGCACTCATTTGTGAGGACCAGGCACTTAATTTTCCTCATTATATATTGTCTGAGAGCAGTAGAGGGAAAAAAGAGGACCGGATTCACAAAGGTAAACTTATACGCTTGTTTAAGATTACTATTTTTCAGTATCCACAAAACTGAAATTTAATAGTTAAGGTGTGAGGAGACTCCGCAGTCGTAAACTGCACATAAAAAAGATAGGCCTGTCCTATCTTTTTATGTGTGGCGTTATTTGCCCTGACTGCATAGTCTCTGCACTGGTAAACTTACTATTACATTCCAGTTTTGTAAATGAGAAAGAGTAAACTTACACAAACGTGTATGTTTATCTTTTTGATTCAGGCCCAGAAGTAGGAAAGGAGGAGGAAGAGAAAGATGGAAAACCGTCACCAAGGGAGAAAACAAGGACCTGCAAGGGAGAGATAAAGGGCAAACAGTGCCTGACAGTGGTTTAAAGAGGCCTGAGGTGGATTCAGGACTATGGCGCCTTGGTATTCGACTCCCTGACATTAAATAGTGCCTGATGTGTTACTGAGCAGAGCTTTGGGCAGCAGCACTCATTAATTTACAAGTTAAGCACTATGGGGGTGATTACGATGGCGGGGGACTTTAGTCCGTCCACAATCGTAGTGGGATCAGGACCGCCTGCCTGTAAGGCAGCAGTCCCGCACCCTTAATTACGATGCGACCGCCACCATGGCGGTCGCATCCAGAAATGTAACTTTGTGGCGGGCGCTGCTGCCTGCAGCACCGCCGCAATGTTAAATGGCCATGTCATGTATTTCCCTGAACAGCGTGGCAAGCACCATGTAGTGCCTGCCACCTTGTGCATGAATATGTAGGGGTACCGCCCAGCTGCCCCAACACAGAGGGGGCCGCAACGGGCCCCCGAATCCAGGCTCCACCAGCCTTTCCATGGTGGTTCCACCGCCATGGAAAGACTGGCCGACGCCGGCATTGTAATTGGCGGGCGGTGCCTGCTAGGCACTGCCACCATATCCCCGGTGTTATCCGCTCCGCCATTGTAATGATTGCCTGTGGCGGAAGCGTGGTGGCCGGTCTTTGCCCCCGCCAGGCTTGCAGAACGATTCCCCCGTCATCCTAATGTGGCGGGGGGAAATCGGCATTCATATGGCAGAGGGACAGAGGGACAGCCACTGCCGGCCTAGCGGTGGGAGTCCTTCTGCCATCATAATGACCCCCTATGTTCTGTCTGTTGATCAGTGTGCAAGGGGGCATATAGAAATGCTTACTTAAGTTGTAAAAGAATAAGGGGCATATTATCAAGGGGGTTTATCTCCGCTTTTTTGGCTTTGAAAGCAAGGAAAGCGGAGATAAAATTATCTCCCTATTACCAAGCTGTCGCTAACACCAGTTAGTGACAGCTAATAGGAGATAGCGACCATCTTGGGCCCCGCTTTGCATGTCAGTGATATTTATCACTAATGACATGCAAAGTGGGCGTGCCAAGATGTTAGCGACTGGAAACAGTCGCTAACATCGCTATCTCCTATTACCAACTTTTGGAGATATTCGCGCTAAGCGCGAATATCTCCAAAAGCTAACACCTGCCCTGAGCAGTTCTTCACCATGTTATCCAATGGGAGGTGGATAACATGGCTAAGAGCATTTGCTCGATAATGCATGAATATCGCTGACTTTTCAGCGATATTCATGCATTGCGGCCGTTTTTTATCGCATTTGCGATAAACCTTGCAAATAGCAAGGTTTATCTGCGATAAAAATCGCCGATGTGCGGCGATAATGTTTGTCTCTAAACAAGTTAGAGACAAAAATTATCGCTAGTTGTTGGTAATATGCCCCTAAGTCCCGGGCCCAAAGTTCCCTGCAGCTGAAAGGTTGGGATGATGACTACCATGGCTGCCAAATTTTGATTCCTCCTCATGGAAATCTCTAACCAACCACCAGAAACTTCCTGTCTCTTTATCTCACTCTTGCAGGTTCTTTTTCATTTCTGCTTTCTCCAATTGTCACTGTATTTCCATCTTTCTAGTCCTCCTTCTTACCCCCTTCCATGTTTTTCTCTCTATTTTTATGGATCACAGTGTGTTTAGGAAAAGTAAGGGCCAGTCCCCAAAAATGAGTGCTGGTGGACCCCACCTGCAACCATATGCTCATATTAAGCACTGCATGCACGTCTGGTTCTGTGAGTGTATCTAAAGATGTGTTGGTTTTTGTCCCTGAATGCCTGGGCATTTCTTCATATATTCATATAGGTGCACGAACATGTTGTGTCTCTTTATCTGTTTACCTACAAAAGTCCAACATATTGACTTTCTCAATGCTTGCTTCCCTTTTTTACACAAGCACACTCCAAATACGAGTTAGAGGTGGTCAGGTGGAAATCCTTGCTCCAGCGGAGCCCCTACCCTGATTGGCACAGAACATTCTGACCCCCATTTCAGAGGTTCCCTGGAGACAGATAACCCTGGACTGTTTGAGAGCAGTATACATATATGTGAAATCTCCACAACCTTATGTAACAAACAGGAGTCAATGAAAGCCATAAATGTGCTCCATCCAGTCTCTGTCAGGCTGCACTGGGGAGCAGCCAAAATGGGCCTCTGCTCTCCCATTCAATAAGGGAAAATCGCCTAGTTTGGCTAGCACCTCCATCCTAGGGCAGCCTTGCTGGACCTTACATGTCAAGTGGCTTAATACCCACTAAATCTATGCTATTATTGTGTGCTTTTTGGATTAGCTGAAGAGTGGAACTAATGTGAGAAAGACAGGATGATGGATATCGGGGGGCTGAACAATTCAATTATCCTGGCCCAGCACAATTATTTATTTGTGAAAGGCTAGTATCACAAACATAGGGCCATATCTACTCATTTTTCAAGCTACTTAGTGCAATAAACAAATTTGCTGTTCGGGAATTTGAAAGAGAGAAACAAACCACAGATCATGTATACTAAAATTAGAATACTGCTTCTGTCCTCACATCTGCTGGTGCATGATACACAGCATTACACAATGGTTCAGAGGTGGAGATGTGCTGTCTAGCTTAGAATGGGTATTGAAAGCATAATTTTCCAATACAAATTCCCATGAATCACTCAGAATGATCCCAAGCAACGAATGTGGGGAACCAGCCTTAACAACCTGTAGTGTGTTTATCTAGGTACCTGTATCGATATTCCTATGCTTGGCCCTTGCCCGGTTATAAATCAATAATATCCCTACAACGGCACAGAAACCCGTTTCATATATTAGTCATAGCGCATGCTGTCACATTAAGCAAGCACTATTCCTCCAGCCCCCTAGAAAGCACACCGAGTTCTTAAACAAATCCAAACCTCGAGTAACCTGGGAAATCCCCGCCTGCGATTGTTTTGATTCCGTTCGAGAACTCCTGTAGAGCACTGTAAGAACGACCAGTTCTTAGTGACATCTTTATTGACGTCTTATGTCCATTCTTACGTCAAAAACGGCACCTTTCAGGTATAAATATACCAACGCTGCCTTAAGCAAACACGCGGTGGTGATGAACCTGGAGCAGCGACTACTTGCCGGAGAGCCCAGCTGATGAGAGCCCACGGACGCTGCCCCTCCCCTTTGACGCGCTGAGAGAGACGCTGTCTTTTCTCCTGCCGAGAAATCCAGCTTCCAGCGTTTCCAGCTCGCCTTCGCGGGTGACTGGGATATCGAGTTCTGAGAGAGAGATACCAACCCTCCTGCCTTCAAATCCCCAGGTACTGAACTGACTAAACCCTTACAGAGAATTCTTTAGTCAGATTCTTGGCAAACCAAACTTAACTTAAACTGCTACTCACTTACTCCCTCCCATGTATTAGGCTTAGGTCAGGTACACCGGGGTAGGCGTAGTTAGAAGCACCAGTTGAGTACGATTAGTCAATGTATATATGTATGTATCTATTTTATCCATTTTAAGGTATCATATGGCTAAGAAACCATATCAATGCTTTTACAGTATTATTTCATAATCCTGCTTTTACTGTATGCACTTTACTTAACTATAAGTATTGCATTCGTAGCAATTCATTTCTCCTGTATGAGGAAAGAGACTGCTCAATAAATAACACAGTTTATTGAAAAACGCCCGTCTCTCTTTTTCTCTGCAAATCTGGTGAAACTAAGTATGCACGTATTGACTGAGTAAAATAGCTGTCTTTTGTTTTCACACAACTCTAGAGATACACTCTTAATCAGGGAGAGCAAAGTTGTCATGTTTTACGGTTGTCAGAAACTAAATCCCTTCTTGTCTATCCAGGGAGGTTAAACTCCTCCTCGCCTATTTGAGAAAGTTCTAGTGAACGCTGAGATAGCTGGCACACAAAACTTAAGTCTAATATAGTCAGTAAAAGACCTAGTTAACCTCTGTCCTACGTCTATACTACTGAAGATATTATTCCAATGCGCAGAGCCTATTGGGAATATAGGAACTACACTACAAACCCAGACAGAGCCATGTCTGCCATTTCCCTGCAAGCACAAACACACATACCTTAACCACACATGTGCGTGTTTAAGGCAGTCCATGGTCTAGATTCTGGGATGTGTGGGCCCAGGAGCAGGAAGAACTGGGAGAGGATGCTGTGAGGTAGGGGGCTGAGGCTGGGGTTTGGGAAGCTGGGGGTAATTTTAAGGCCTGGGGGGGAGGAGGGGGTAGTAGTTAGCCCTCGGGTAGTGTTTAGGGCTCAGGGGTTTCGAGGTAGTGTTTAGGGGTCAGGGTAGTGTTTAGGGCTCAGGGTAGGGTGGTGTTTAGGGCTCGTAGGGGGGTAGGGGTAGTGTTTTAGGCTCGGGTAGTGTTTAGGACTCAGGGCGGGGGGCTTGGGGTATGATCTTTACCACACATCCCTTTACCAGTCATGCCATTACTACAAAAATGTGTGGTAAAGGCGTGCATGGTGAAGGCATCCGTGGTGGTAGGATAAAAAAATGCATTTTTGCACATTGTTCTATGTATGTTAGCATTTGCCGAGTCATTTTCTATGCCAGCACCATTTTGTGTTATAAACTAAACGTATACTCCGCTATTCCCGAGAAAAGGCCTCTGTTAGATTATGTTTCTCCCAGGCCAGGTTTTGTTTCACTAATGAGTGCACTGTTTTTATTAGCGCATACCTTTCCCTTTAGATAGAGGCCTTCTCCCACTTGTCTAGTGGCAGGCACGGGCAGAGTGACCTTGAGAAGTAAAGTACACATAAAATATGTGGGCTTTACAGAATTACACACATTTCCTCTTGTTAATTCCTGTTTCAGGGAGACATTAGTTTTTGATTCAAAACCCTATCTTAGTACATGAGACTTTGCTTCAAAAGCTGTGAGTGCTTGCACTGTTATGCCACAGTAACACCTCCGTCACACAAAGAGATGCAAAGCAGTGCAAAGGAGTTTTTGACCTGAGAAAAAGTCACTGTTCTGTCGCAAACCACCCTTTGCTCAGGACAGTAAATAGCTTTGCAAGACTTTACTTTGATTTGTGTTGCTTAATGCATGACAAAGATTTAGTGAACCTGGACCCTGGCTTCAATGTCTATAATCAGGGTCTCAGTTTCTTTATGAGGGAGATACACTCTGAATATCACAAGCTGATGAGCGCCAGGGTAAATAAATCAGAGACTGACAATATTTTCATATTTTTGATTATAAGCAGTGCTTTAAATGGGCCAGTACTCACCGGTACTGAATACCGGCACTTCTGAATTTTCAGGCCTTCAGTACCGGCACTTCTAATTAGCCAGAGAGAGTACCGGTACCCTAATGGACGGAACTGCATGCTCCAGTTATGTCTCTCCTATAGCACAGGCTAGATGCCGCTCTGTTTCTCAGAGGCGTGTAAGTCGCCAAGCCTCTTTGCAGAGTCACTGCTGGAGATTCCAGCAGCGCCCATGTGAATGGCCTGAGACTGCAGGGGTCTAGGAGGGCTTGTCGTGCTTCACACTGTGATTAACAGTGCAGGGTCTAGCCAGACCCTTCACTGTCGATCAGGTGCCAGAGGACTATTTGGCTGAAAGTGCTTTAGTCTCAAGCCCGCCCCTCTCCATCAGGTATGTAAATTGGTTGGGATGGGCAGTCAGTCAGTAATCCAGTTTTATTAGGATATTGACTAACAGCCCTTCGCCTCATCTTTTTATTCAGGACAGGAGCTGCTTCTCTTTGTGGAAGGAAGGAGTAGGGATGGTGCGGAGTCAAGACATGAAAAAAAAGACTTAACCATCGCTCCTGACACCTCTTCCAGGCAATGGTGAATGAGGGCCATACGGGGGCATGCCCTGCTTCCCCACAGCCACAAAGCGGCAAACATGTTACTTTACCAACTTGTCCAAGAAGAATCAGGAAGTGCCAAACGCATGAGTAATGTTGGCAATGAACTTTGTGGTTCAGTGGGAGCCGAGCCTACTATTCACCCCACTTCTCCAGCCATGGGTTTTTAACAGTGCATCCCACACACTCCACCAAACGCTGAAAATCGTAGGCTCTCCTCCCTATACTGCATAGTTTGTCAAGGCTACACCCGAGCAGGATACAATTCATCTTTTGTGGACAGAATCTGAGAATATTAGGCTTACCATCACATGATATGACCAGAAGTGCAAACTGAGGATGTGTTGAGAAACAGCTAACCAAAACTACTTACATGCAGGTTACACTAATAATTTCCAGACAAATCCTGCAAATGTTAGATTCTCGCCTGGTGAAAGAGTGCACAATTGGCAAAAAAAACATGCACAGAGGTTGCATTTATCTTTATCTAGAATTTTTTTTAAAAAACTTTCATTCCCCTAGGTTCAAACTCAAGGAGTGAAGAAGAGCTACCCAAAACGACATACTTACAGTTACACTAATGTTTTCTAGTCTAATCATAACAATTTTGGAGTAAAATCCTATTCCGAGCTCAGGCTTCAATGATGCACAGCTTACAAAGTTGAGGGTTGTATGCTGTGCGTGCAACAAATCTGTTCATGTAGCTTCAGAACATTGGTACTTAATAATAACTTGTGTGGGTGCGGCTTTTTTTCTGTGAGAGAAAAGGGAGAGAATCAGAACACTCAGTAGATTTTAGAGAGAATGTGTAGAGTATGTGTATGTGCGTGCGTGTGTGTGTGTGTGTCTGTGTATGCTTGAGAGTACATAGTATTGTGCTAAACAAATAACAGTATGGCATTAAGAAGCAGCAAATATTACAAAACGAGGAACTGTTCAGATGTCATCCTTTTTGGGTTTCATTTTGTGTAATGAGTTAACCTGTTTCGAGGAGCTTGGCGGGCATCCGTGATGGCCGCGTGAGCACAGCGCTCTCCGGACCCCCGCCACTCCCGGCATGATATCCTGAACATATCCTGATTCTTCACGAGGATTTGTATAGAGGACACCGGGCTGATCTTCCTGTGGTTTTTGGAATTTGATTTGGACCAGGGGCGCCGAAGATACGACGACTCAAACTTTCGGGGTCCGCCCTCGAGGTGCGCCCGGGTCTGGGTGAGGCACTGTGGCCGACTCTGAGTTGAACAACAGCGGCAGGGGGATTCGACTCGTGGGTCCCCCTCTTAAGTTTCGGTTTCGTTTCTGCCTCAGACTGAGACATCTGGCAGAGGAGTCTGGCCCTTGCTGGGTCCAGCGCACGAGACTGCTGTTGTGCCTTTGGCTAGCTTATTGTCCTTCCGGGCTGGTTCACACCTAGTGGTACCCTCGCCGCTGCCTTTTGGTCCCAACGCCCTACTCTCCTGCGGCCATTCCCATCGGGTCGAGTGTGTCCCTAGTGACGCGGTCTCCAACATGGCGGGCAGAGGGGACCGAGAGACACGAAAGACCAAAACGCCCCTGCGTGGGGGCCCGGTCCAGTCTAACGTTATGGACGGTACACCCATTCGAAGGGGTCCCCTGGAGCCGCCTTGCCTGGCCCGAGTGCAGTTGACCACACTGTGGACTCGTCGACGGAGCCGTCCTTGCAGGACATCATGGGCGCCATTTCTGGCATGAAGGAAACAATAGGCCAACAGTATGAAGCTTTGGCCCACAAAATCGACACCGTGGCCATTGATGTGAACTTGATTCGGGCCGACCTATCTAAAACCAATGAGAAGGTGAAGTCATTGGATCTCAAGTCATCCAGCCTCACGGCCGACGTCTCGGAGATACAGACGGAGATTGGCAATCTCCGAAGGGTGAACGATTTCATGACCCGGCGCTTGGAGGACTTTGAAAACAGGGCACGTCGTTGTAACGTGCGTGTGGTTGGCGTTCCGGAAAATCCGGACCCGCATTCTGTTGATCTCCTGGTCGAGGACCTGATACAGAACTACCTCTCTCCGTCTGGGTTGAGTAAATTCTTCGCAGTGGAACGTGCCCATCGTGTTCCGGGAGGCCAGGGCAAGCCGGGCGCCCCGCCGAGGCCTATTGTTGCGAAACTCTTTCACTATAGGGACCGGGACGCTATCCTGCAGGCATCTCGTGTGAAGGGCCCGGTGGCCTTTGAGAATGCCACGGTGAACTTCTACCCGGACTTTTCTCAATTGGTGCAGAAACAGCGTATGGGCTTCCGTGGAGTCAAGAAGCGTCTCCGGGACATGGGACTGCGCTACGCTATGCTTTTTCCGACCAGGCTGCGAGTTGAGTACAATGACCGGACCTTTTTCTTTGATCGGCCTGAGTCAGTGAATGACTGGCTAGACTCTCTGCCGGACCGACCTCCTGGGACTGAGCCTGCCGAACACCCGGGTGGTGCCGAGGGTGGTATAGAGAGCTGAACTACTTGTCTATGCCCGGGTCTCCGTGCAGCGTAACTTCTTCTGGGATTTTATGCCTAAGTGCCTCTGTTTTCTGTATGTTCTCCTCGTTATTTGTCTTGATCGGGGTGGCGGGTGGGACAGGGCCTTTCCTCCTCCGGGGTCTTTTTGTAGAATGGGGGTTCTTGGGCGACAGGCACACTGCATGTTGGAGTGGCTTTTTAGCTTCTTGCAGGGGTGCAGGGTGGGGGGTGTTTTCTTGTTCGTTGGGGGGTGGGTTGATGGGAAGTTTGATGTTTGTGTTTTGTTTTTTCAAGGCGATTCTATTTTGCTAATGATGTTTTCTGTGTCATGCTCATTGGGGGGGGGGTTTCGGCATTACCGTGTGGGATGGGGGGTAGCGGGTTGAGGTTTATTTCGTGGAATGTCAATGGTCTGGGGGATCGTATAAAGCGGGGTGTGGTGTTGCGATGTCTACGACGTTTGTCTCCTGATATTGTTTTTCTACAGGAGACCCATCTGGTGGGCAATACATGTCGTGCAATGAATAGGTGGGGCTATCGCCTCGTCGCACATTCGGGGTTTACCACGGGTTCCAGGGGGGTGGGTATCCTTGTTCGGGCTTCCCTCCCCCTGGCAATTGATGATGTGATCCTTGATGATCGGGGGCGTTACGCCGTCCTCGTGGGACGCTATGAGGGTCGGACCCTTTCCCTGTTTGCCGTTTATGTGCCCCCCGGTCTACAGACCTCTACCTTCTCCGATTTGGGTCGAGTGTTGTTGAGCCTCCCTGATAGTACTCTCTTAATAGCAGGTGACTTTAATTCTGTGTTCTCCGGTCTACATGATCGTCACCCCCCTAGGGACACTCCTTCGGCCCAACAATGGCTGGGTGGGTTTCTGGATACTTTTGGTTTGGTGGATTGTTGGAGACTCATGCACCCTACTCAGCTTCAATACACTTTCCATTCCGGGGCCCATGGGAGTCTGTCTAGACTGGATTATTTCCTGATGCCTGCGGCGCAGTCGCCGGCTGTTCGGGAGATTAGACACCTCCCCCGGGGCATCTCGGACCATTCTCCGCTCTGGCTTTGTTTTGAGGTGGGGGTGGAGGCGGCGGGCCGGGTGGCTCCTATCAATCCATGGTACCTCACCTCCCCCGAGACCCGTGGTCTCTTGATCAAGTCGTTGGACAATTATTTTTTAGACAACGAGGGGTCTGTCTCCTCTGCGGTGTCCCTATTGGAGGCATTTAAGACAGTGATCCGTGGGCAGGCCCTTTCCCTTATTGCTGAATCCAAGAAGGCGAGGAATCGGGAGGTGGTGGACCTTGAGAGGGAAATTGTTGAGATAGAGGCTGACCTGGAGTCGAATGTTACTCCTGGTAAACTCCACGCCCTGGGTCTGAAACAATTTGCTTATTGGTCTCTGGTTACGGACGCGGCTAAAATGATGTTTCGGGAGCAACAGGGTCGTTTGTATGATGTGGGGGACAAAGCGGGTAAATTGCTGGCGTGGTTGGACAAGAAGGAGAGGGCGAATCGTGTGGTACCAGTGATTCAGACTTTGAAGGTGTGAGAGTGACTGACCCGGTTGGGATAGTGGAATGTTTTGCGGACTATTTTCGTGTGGTTTCTTCCCCTGTGTCTGAACGTGATGTTGATGACTCTCGCCTCCTGTTGCGCGATATAGCTCTGCCCTGTGTCTCCGATTTAGACCGAGTCTCTTTGGAGTCCCCTTTCTCTACGGACGAGATAGCGACTGCCATTCGCTCACTCCGTTCGGGCAAGGCTTTGGGCCCGAATGGATTGCCAATTGAGTTGTACAAGCTACGTCCTGATAAGGTGGTGCCCTATCTTCGTACCATGTTTTTGGAGTCCCGGGATCGGGGTATTCTCCCATATGATCAGCGTCTGGCTACGATCGTTGTTATTCCCAAAGAAGGTAAACCCCGGGACCTTTGTTCGTCTTATAGGCCCATTTCCCTGTTGAATGTCGAACCCAAGGTTCTGGCTAAGCTCCTGGCTACCCGCCTCCTGACGGTTATCAGCAGCTTGATTCATCCGGATCAATCCGGATTTATCCCGCATCGCAACACAGCTCTTAACCTACGTCGTCTCCACGGAGCCATTGCGAGGGCGGGGCTTCTGACGGAGCCAGCCATTTTGGCTTCGCTGGATGCCTCGATGGCCTTTGATACAGTAGAATGGCCCTATCTTTGGGCGGCTCTTGAGAAATTTGGTTTCGGCCCTGGGTTTATTGGTTGGGTGAAATTGTTATATGCCGAACCCTTGGCACAGGTTGTGGTCAACGGTCGAGTTTCTGTCCCCTTTTGTCTTGGTAGGGGGACCCGACAGGGGTGCCCCTTGTCTCCGTTGCTTTTTGCGCTTGCCTTGGAGCCATTAGCTGCGTGGCTTCGATGGGAACCTTCCCTCAAAGGGATCCGTTGGTCACCAGATTTTGAGGACCGCGTCTCGCTTTACGCGGATGACATTCTTCTCTACCTTACCTCCCCGCGCAAATCTTTAAACGTCTTATTTGACGTTCTTACTTCGTTTGGCGCTAACTCTGGTCTGGTTATTAATTGGGCTAAGTCCTGTGTGTATGTTCTCTCGGGTGTTCTGCCCCCATTGCCGGATAGATTTCCTATTCAGGTTGTCCAGTCTGGCTTCAAATATTTGGGGATCTTTATTACGCTGGATTCTTCACTCCGGTTCGAGCGTAATCTCCTCCCCCCGCTTCTTAGACTGCGACTGGATGTGGCCCGCTGGCATAAGTTACCCCTGTCTCCTCTGGGCAGGGCTGCCCTTTTTAAAATGATGTCTTTGCCACGATTCCTATACGCCCTTCAGAATTCCTATGACGACGTTCCCGCAACCTATTTCCGAGAGATCGAGAGTCTCCAAAGGCAACTGATTTGGGACGGGCGTCCGCGTATTGCCCTTGCGAAACTTACCATCCCTTGGTATGACGGGGGCATTGCGTTCCCTGATATCAAAAGATATTATTGGGCTTCCCAGCTGTCTGCCATTAATCATGCAATGTATTCCCCAGGTCGGGATCCGGCCTTCGAGATGGATAGACTCCAGCTGCCGGGAGGGGATTTTAATAGAGCGCTTTATTCCAGATCGGCTGGGCGCCATCTTACGGGCCCGTCCAGGATCGCAGTCAGTGTGTGGCGCGCCGCGAATGTGAGTCTGGGATGGGAGAATCGACTGACAATGGCGACTCCGCTTTATGCTTCCGAACGTTTGGGATGTCTCTGGTCTACTAAAGGCTTTGACCGCTGGGATATGATTGGAATATGTAAAGTGGGTGATGTCTGTGTAAAAGGTGAAGTGAAGTCCTTCGAGGCCCTTCAGGCCGAATATGACTTGAGTGATAGAGAATTTTTTCGATATCTGCAGGTCCGACATGCTCTGGCCTCTGTTCTGACTTCTGGTGTGACCCTGCCCGAGTCCTCCCCCCTCGAGGATCGCATACTGGATGGCCACCTTCCCGATAGCACTATCTCCCTGATTTACAAGAAACTGATTAATAATCGCGCTGACTTACTGGTCCGACTTAGGGAGGTTTGGGTCGGTGACGGGCTGGACTTGGATGACGAAGATTGGCAATCGGCACTCTCTTCTCCGAAAGAGGTCGCCATCCCCGCCCGTCTCCGTTTGGTTCAGCTTAAGATCCTCCACCGGGTGTATGTAACTGGTCCGCGTCTGGTAGTGACGGGTTTTTCCCCGGATGGTTTATGCAAACGTGGTTGTGGGATGAGTGCTACATTTCTGCATATTATTTGGGAGTGCCCTGCGGTGGCGGCCTACTGGACTGATGTGCTTGCGGTGATGACTGTTGTGACTGGAATTGCCCTGCGGCCTGAGGCCCGACGGTGCCTGTTGAATGTGTGGGAACCCACCGACTATTCTGTGGCCCAGACTAGATGGGCGACCTTGGGATATATGGTCGCAAAGCGGGACATTGCGCAACTCTGGGGCGCCTCTAAACCTCCCGATGCTTCGGTGTGGGAGGATAACATGGACTGGTCCATGTTCCGCGAGAAGACCGTCTATGTAGCTAGGGGCAGGCCCAGGGCGTGGACGAAGATTTGGGGTCAGTGGAACGACTATCGTGGGAATATTTGTACTCCTCCCTTGGTTGACGCACCCGATGTTACCCTGTCTCCCTAGGCTGATGTTCCCGTAATCTCTCATGCTGTTCTGTGATTTTCCTATCCTCCCCGCTGTCCCCCCCCCCCACCTTGCCGAGTCCCATTGATTGTGCTTTTGTGTTCCTGATTGGTAGCTTCCCCTCCGCCTTCTGGGCTGACTTTGATTAGTATGCATTCGCCTTTTTGTAGTTCGTTGTTTTTGTATGTATAAAACGGAAAATTGTTGTGTCCTATCCGATAATGTGAGTAACAGTTGGAGTTTGACTTATGCCTGACCACGGGAGAGATCGTATGCTTCTTCCGTTGTGCTTTGCTGTTAGCGGCCAGCTCGTGTGGTTGTAGGCCCATCTTTGTAACTCTTATTTGATTGCTCAATAAATGTTTTTAATCCAAAAAAAAAAAAAAAAAAAAATAACCTGTTTCGTTTATGTGTTTTTCATAGTTGCTGCAACTGATATAGAAGTAATTATGTATCATCATATGTTGTCCTAAGCCCCGCCCCTAGACCCGCCCACTCTCCACGCCTCTAGCTCATATTAATGAGTACCTGCACTTATTTTTTCCCATTTAAAGCACTGATTATAAGACAGTACTGAGATGCTGACTTACCTTAGATCATGTCCTAGATGGGTTAGAAAAGTTCAGTGTAATTTACCTCTTATACATTGAAGCATTCATTCATCCAGGCAGAACCATTGGATTCACTCCAGGTAATGTTGATTGGTTTCCAAGACCAGTAAGTGTCAGCAAAATCAAATGAACATGAGGTATTGAACCAGAATGTGTGTCGTTATCCCGCAGTCTTTTTTTCCGCAGGGAATTATAACGCGGTCGTTACAACGACCACATTGTGATTCCGCATACCATTACTCCGCAAGTCGTAAAAACGGCTTGCGGGGGGGGGGTGCTGGATGTTGGAATAGTATAATTTACTATTCCAGCTCCAGTCTGTGCGGACAGTAGGGAAGGTGTTGGATTTTAAATCCAAAACCTTCCCCCCCCTCCGCAAGTCATTGTTCCGACTTGCGGAGTAATGGTATGCGGAATCACAACGCGGTCGTTGTAACGACTGCGTTGTGATTACCTGTGGGCAAAAAGTTTTGTGGTAAACGTTTACCATTGAACCATAAACTAAGCTGTTTATAAAACTTCTTCAAACAAATCAATTAGAAAGAACCAATAATCAAATACGAGGTTCACTGGATATGACAGAATCTAAGCAAAAATACATGACAATGTTGCACAATCATCGACAGAGCTTCTGGCTTTAAGTAATTCTAAATGACCATATGGGTATCTGACTGCAAAAACACATTCTAGACTCACAGTATTACTGTAGCACTCTGTGCTCAAGGCACCGAGCTACAGTCAGGAGTTCATTGCATGAGACCTTGGGAAACTGTCACTAACTCAGCTGAATGATAAATGCGAGGTTTATCCTGTAGCCTTCATTAGGAGCGCTCTTCTACACATGATATATAACTGGTCAGTGAAAGAAAGTGGTTGATTTGTTTTTGTGGGATGAGTGAAGAGGATATGACTATACTTTGACACACACACACTTTGCTGAGAAGAATTAAAGCAATAGTCACTTACAGTGTGCTATATTTATTGTGCATTTACAGTAATTTCGACTACATTCTTAATGATCTACAAAAGAAATGCATGGATCCCCAGACCATTTATAAATAGTGATCATAGGAAAAGAATAAAGAACAACAAACAGTTAAAGACCAAAAAACAACTAAGACAGATTCATATTTGTACAGTAAGTTCTAAGAGTGTGTATTTGTAGAAAAGAAAATACCCAGCGCAGGGTCAAGGGATACATAAGGAGGATCAAGGTGCTCTCTTATATTTACTGAAATATCCACTGTCAGTTGTTATTCTGACAATCCAGTGTCAGAATAACAACTCAAGCCCGAGACACCTAAGGAAAATCTAAGACCACATAGGGCCATATCTTCTTGACTAGCAGCCAATGAGATACCAATGGGACATGAAAAATTCATGGTGGCTTGAGATCAGTTTACCCTCTTGGCAGCAACACCATCATGGAGTCGCCCTGCTTGCTGCCCTTGCTGACTTGTGATTTGCAATGCCCTCTGCTACCGCCCCATGACATAATTTCCCATTCCAAGATGATTGGGGTCCGAGGAGTTCCATCTTTGGGCAATTAGCCTTCTCCCTAATATCAGGCCAGGTGAATAAAACGTGTTTCATATTTCTGTTAGGACGCGGCATTATACTCAGAATGTACGAGAAGCACGCAGGACTTGTTAGCTGGTGACCTTATGTATGGTAGTATGTTTCCTGAATGCACCCAACAGAGAACACTCCCACAGCATGTGTATAGGGTTAGCACCATTGTGCATGCATCTGGGATATGGGTCAAGGAGACAGGGTAATATCCTGTGTATGCTCACATGTGCTTTACATGTGCGATGGCGGGATTATGTTGACTAACCTTAAAACAAGCGCTTGTGAAGACTACTTAAGGATACCCCAGGTCATTGCTGATCAGTAATAGTCATTTGTAGCTCATGCTCCCAGCTTACCCTTTGACTACTGAAATCAGACTTAATCATCTGTGTAAGAGCCCCATTCAGTCTGGGGATCGCCTACTCGTACCAAAAAGCTTGCAGGTCCGTGTAAGGTGGAAGACTGGAAGGTTAGGATGTAGGAGACTCCGCTGACTGTCAGATACCTGAGGTCACAGTGACAGTCGTCCTCTCTGTTTATCATACGGCGACCATCACTGGCTTGTCCCGCCTGGGACCAGCATGTAAAGTATGGGGGACCAGCGATGGGAAATTGTCTAATTGCCCCCACTTCAGCAAAAACTCACTGCAGATCTGGGCCATTGATTTTTGCTTCTCACGTACAAACTCCTGCTTTGGGAATTTATTCTTGAGAAAGAAATGGGTTGGCCAAGATGGAGCTGCAGATATTGCTACCACTAACTCGTAGGAGCAGATTTTCAAAGGTTGAGTAGAATTCGTGCTGCGCCAGAAAACTTTAGTGCTGCGCTGCGTGCATTAAAAAGTAAATAACACTGCATTATTTTTACAATGCGAGGCGTCGCTAACTGGCTCATGCGCGAAATAGTATTGCGTCGCAGCGCAAAAAGCATGTGCATCATGCATGCCCTCAAAAAAAAAACAGCAAAAGGATGCAACATATTTTGGTGGAAGTTCAAACACAAATAATGGCAGAGAACTTTGCCCCACAACCCATTCCTGTAATGCAGCAGTCAGAAGAGGATCCAGCTACCAGTATCTCCATGAGGATGAGTGATATTCTCGGCTTGTAGATTTTTTCTTCCTCTGTGTTTTCTTTTTCGCCAAGGCAACTATCCGCTGTTGGTGGCGGACAATAACAATCTCCATGGTTGCCACAGCTAGTAAATATTTGTTGTGCTTCTGCTGGTAGATCTCCCAGTATATGTCTCCAGCTCTTTTTGCGCCTGTTTTATACCCGCGCTGTTTTTTCTGCGCTAATCTTTTTTGCGCTGCTCCGCGTTATTTTGCTTGACTCTTATAAATGCGCCGCTTTGCATCATGCGATTGCCAGCGCAAACTCTTTGAAAATCTGCCCCTTAGGCCTTTACGGAATTGCTGCACCAGCGGTTACTATGAAGGCAGAGGGAATCTCTACAGATGAAGAAACCGACAGCGGACCCCACCGACCTCAAGAACTTCCGCCCCATCTCGCTCCTCCCTTTTCCTGCCAAAGTTTTTAACACTACTGTGTGTTTCTTCTCCCTTACCTGCCGCCGCTACCTGTCGCCGCCTCCCCGCTCCCCTAGCCCCAGTCCGGCACGGCTGAGTGCCGCTTGTTCCGGAGGGCTGACGGGGTTGCGGGCTCCATCTTTGGTGGGGCAGTGGTGGGTTACGGTGAGCGCTGTAGTCATCGCGCTCCCATTGGTTTAAAAGGGACGCCCCATGCGCACGCGCAGCGGACGCTTAAACCCAGTGGCAGCGGGTTTGCGGACGCTGGCTGCACCTGGGATTGCTTTTCTTACAATTTTTAAAACTGAATTGTTTTTAACACTACTGTGTGTTTCTTCTCCCTTACCTGCCGCCGCTGCCTGTCGCCGCCTCCCCGCTCCCCGAGCCCCGGTCCGGCACGGCTGAGTGCCGCTTGTTCCGGAGGGCTGACGGGGTTGCGGGCTCCATCTTTGGTGGGGCTGTGGTGGGTTACGGTGAGCGCTGTAGTCATCGGGCTCCCATTGGTTTAAAAGGGATGCCCCATGCGCACACGCAGCGGACGCTCAAACCCAGTGGCAGCGGGTTCACGGACGCTGGCTGCGCCTGTGATTGCTTTTCTTACAATTTTTAAAACTGAACTGTTTTTAACACTACTGTGTGTTTCTTCTCCCTTACCTGCCGCCGCTGCCTGTCGCCGCCTCCCCGCTCCCCTAGCCCCGGTCTGGCACGGCTGAGTGCCGCTTGTTCCGGAGGGCTGACGGGGTTGCGGGCTCCATCTTTGGTGGGGCAGTGGTGGGTTACGGTGAGCGCTGTAGTCATCGCGCTCCCATTGGTTTAAAAGGGACGCCCCATGCGCACGCGCAGCGGACGCTCAAACCCAGTGGCAGCGGGTTCGCGGACGCTGGCTGCGCCTGGGATTGCTTTTCTCACAATTTTTAAAACTGAACTGTTTTTAACACTACTGTGTGTTTCTTCTCCCTTACCTGCCGCCGCTGCCTGTCGCCGCCTCCCCGCTCCCCTAGCCCCGGTCCGGCACGGCTGAGTGCCGCTTGTTCCGGAGGGATGACGGGGTTGCGGGCTCCATCTTCGGTGGGGCAATGGTGGGCTACGGTGAGCGCTGTAGTCATCGCGCTCCCATTGGTTTGAAAGGGACGCCCCATGCGCACGCGGGGGGGGCACTCCACTCTCCCGATTTTTAACTTTCTCATCAGCCCAGTTGTGAACTATGCAAGGTCCCTGGGCTTTGGCCGATTCTATCATCTCCAAAATCTCCAAACTTGGCCTTACACGACTTCTCCTATCCCCCTCACTCCGGTCCCAGTCCCTCTCCCCCCTGGCCTCCCAGTGTCGCCATCTCCTATTCCTGCGACCCCGGCAACCTCGGTTCTCCTTTTGAACACCAGATCGGCGGTCAAGCATTTTCATGAACTTTTTGTTCTGCTAGACACGCATCAACCTGATCTCCTGTTCCTTACGGAGACTTGGTTTTGCCCGGACTCCCTCCCAATCTTTCTGGCCACCCTCCCCCCTCCTATTATGCTATCCGTGCCGATCGTTTGGCCGGTAAGGCTGGTGGTGGGGTGGCTCTCATTGCTCGCACGGACCTTCACTTTCAGATATTACCAGCTCCCCCCATTGCAATGATTGATTATCTAGTTGTTCGTTCCGCTTCCTTTTCGCCACCTCTTACTTGCCTGCTTGTGTATCGTCCCCCTCAGACTACAGCGCACTTCCTCCACGCCTTCCAGGATCTGCTGGCTACCCTAGCAGTTAATAATTCCTCTATCCTGGTGCTTGGCAATTTTAATTACTGGCCCACTGATCCAGCTGAAGATCTTCCGTCCAAGGAATTTTCTGATTCTCTCTCTTCTCTCAATTTGGTGTCTTTCGTTCACAGCCCCACTCATATTCATGGTCATATTCTGGACCAGGTCTGGTCACTCAATTGTCCTGTCTCCTCCCTGGTGGTTTCCCCTTATTTATTTATTTGATTTGTATCGCGCGTTATAGCCACCGGGGCCTCTAAGCGCTGGTTGTCCAAATTAACCAGTGGGGCTGAGCATCTTACTTAATCTTGGTGGGCGCTTAGTGGCTGCTCCATGCCTGTTTAAATAAAACAGTTTTTAGCTTTTTCCTAAAAGTCATCAAATTACGCTCCTTCCTTAGATCTGGGGTCAATTTATTCCACAGATGCGGGAGTGTTTTAGAAAAAGCACGTCCCCCCACCGTGGCCAGTCTGAATCGGGGTTGGGATAGAAGAGAAGCATCCGAAGAGCGTAAAGTCCTGCTCGGAGTATAGAGTGAAATTCTGGACTTAAGATATTTTGGTGCTTTTCCGTACAGCGTCTTATGCACTATGCACAGTCCCTTGAAAACTACTCTCTGCCGAATTGGGAGCCAATGAAGCTCCTGCATCAGCGGGGATGAATGGGTCATCCTGGGTTTCTTATAGATCAACCTGGCCGCGTCGTTCATAACCCCCTGTAGCTTATCCAGCAACCGCTGGGGTAGCCCTATGTACAGGGAGTTACCATAGTCCAATCTGGCCAAGATGGTCGCTGAAACCACCTGTTTCAGGGTAGAGAACGATAGCAGTGCCGATATTTTCCTCAGTTGCCGCATTAAACCAATGCAGGTACCTACTACAGACGTAACCTGTTTATCCATGGATAGTTTCCCATCCAGGTGCAGACCCAAACTTTTGACTGCTACCGCTGGTTTCGGTGGTACACCCAGCTCTGCCGGCCAGAAACTCTCGTTCCAGGGGTTGCCCGTGATGGAAATGGGCAACACTTCCGTCTTCTCCGGGTTAATTTTTAGGGAGTTTTTAGACATCCAATTAACCGTGGCCTTAAGTATGTCCTGTAGCCTGGTAGACGCTCCTGGCCCTTCCTCAAGCCGGATAATGATCTGGGTGTCATCAGCGTAGTTATAGACTAGACAGTCCATCCTATTCAGGAGGGCAATCAAAGGCTGCAGATAGATGTTAAAGAGCAGGGGCGACAAAGCAGAACCCTGTGGGACCCCGCAGGTAATAGGCGCGGAGGTGGAAAGCATGTCCCCCAGTTGGACTCTTTGTGTCCTGCCCTGCAGGAATGATGCAAGCCAAGCCAGGGCTGTACCTCTGATACCAAAAGACCTCAACCGCGACAGAAGTTGTACATGACACACGGTGTCAAACGCCGCGGAGAGATCTAATAGTACCAGGGCACTAGGTGTTTTAGTATCAGCCCGACTCCTCAATTCATCCAGAATCGATAGCATGACTAGTTCCGTGCTATGATTAGCACGGAACCCTGCCTGATTAGCTTCCAACAGGTTATTACTGTCAAGATGTTTGGAGAGCGATATCAGCACATGCTGCTCGATTACTTTAGCCAGAAAAGGCAACTGGGAAATAGGACGGAAGTTCTTTAGACACTTAGTGTCCGAACCAGGTTTCTTCAACAAAGGGATCAATCGAGCCTCCTTAAATGCTAAAGGGACCTGTCCTGTGTGGAGAGAAGTATTCAGTAAATGCAAAACTTCTTCTTCCATGCCCGGGAGAGCTAGCTTGAATACTTCCGGCGGGCATGGATCCACCAATGAACCGGATTTAACTCGGTCCGTGATCTTGGTCAGTTCCTTCTGCATAATAAAAGGGAACTCAGCTAGCGGAGTGAGAACTAGCGGAGCAATATAACCAGGTGGGCTAGGACAATCGAGGGTTGTAGTTGCAGCGATTTCTCCCAGAATGTCGGAGATCTTACTCACAAAGAAGTCCTGGAACTTCTGGCAATCTTGTTGGGTGAACTCAGTGCTTTGCTCCTTGTTTGTCCTGAGTTCTGACAAAACCCGAAAGATTTCCTTCTGTGGATTCCTAGCTGCCACTATTCTCTCCTCGAAAAAGACCGCCTTTCTGGTTTGAATTGCAGATTTGTAGGACGCCAGGGAGGACGTGTAATCTTTCCTAGCAGTGGCGTCGTATTGCTTCCGCCACGCACGTTCTTTCCTCCTCACCCCACGTTTCATGTCACGTAGGGAGTCATTATACCAAGGGGCCCCCACTCCCCTATCCACCTTCTTCACCCTACGAAGGGGTGCCACCAGTTCAATGGCTCTCCCCAGTTTATGGTGGAGATGTCCGCAAAGGGCATCGACATTGGCGCCCTGCTCTTTAAGTGGCGGAGACTGTTGTAAAAGAGACTTCATTCTGTCTCCGTCAAGATTTCTCCATTTTCGTGCCATTTTCCAACCTTCACCCAGCTTGGGCGGATGGCCGTTCAGAAGGATTTTACATTTTATTAATGAATGATCGGACCAAACACATGGCAAAATCTCTGTGGCGTCCTGAGCTGGCATGGTGGTCCAAATTAGGTCTAGCATGTGTCCCTTCTCGTGGGTCGGTCCATTCACCTGCTGAGTGAAATCTAAGGAGGAGATTGCCTCCTCAATCAGTAGTGCTGGACCTTCTTTAGGGGATTTCTCCCAGTGATAATTGAAATCACCGACGACAATCAATTTATCGTATCTTGACCGCAGATCCTGCAGTAGTCTAATAAACAACGCAGGGAAGTCCTGCGAAGCCCCAGGCGGGCGATAGACCACCAGGAACGCCACACACGCCGCCCCCAGTCTAAGTTTGACTCCTAAGATCTCAGCGCCCCCCATGGTTTCTGATAGAAATCTTTCAGCGCGGAGACGAGCTTGATAGAGGAGGGCTACTCCCCCTCCTTTTTTGGCTCCCTCCCTATTGAAGTGGAGTGCCAAGTAATTGTCTGGCAGCGCCGCCACTAAGTCTGGTATAGAGCAATCTTCCAGCCACGTTTCCGTGAGTGCAAGGGCATCCAGCTCTCCGTCTTCCAGTAATGAGAAGACCTCCAGCTTGTGTCCCTGCAACGAACGCGTGTTCAGAAGACCGAACTTTAACACCTGAGCTTTAACGTGGCGCGCCCGCGCTGTGGTAATCCTGGGAGAACGCAGCAAGCCCTCGCGAGCCAGCGCATGAATACAGCCCTGGGCAAGTAGGGACTTCCTGCAGTTAAGCTCCATTAGCTCACCTCTGGTGTACGACCGAAGTGGACCAGGGGTTCTGGCCCCGGGCCCCTGATGGTCACTGATGGGCAAAGATGGGCTCGCCTCTGGCGAGCCTCCGGCGTGCCTATGGCGCGCCCGCTGCGCGTTACCGCTGCGCGTCATCAGGGAACGTTTAAATAGTACCCAATCGTGCTCTGGCTCTGCAACAGCAAGAGCTAAACCGCCAACCAAGATGGCGTCCCTTTTCCGGCACTTCCCCTCCCAAGATGGCGATGGCGTCTAATCCCCAGCTAATGAGCCGCCAAACAGCGGTGCAACTTACACAAATTAAATGTGAGTATGTCCTAGAGCCCCGCTAGTCATATACACATTCCCAGACTTCAATAAAATAATACGCACATAAAAACGCACAAGATCGCGCTGCAAGCGCCGAGCATGTAGCGCACTTTAAAAAAGTTCTCAATTCAGATTAATGTCCCCGGGTCAGTAGCAGTCAATGGCAGTAATTCTAAATGGTTTTAAACACCAAGCGCCGCAGCAGCAGAGTCTCAGCAGATGCCTCGCCTGCACTAGCGCTTACCTGGACAGAACGAGCGCCTGCCGTAGTCTACTTAAATAGCACCCAATCGTGCTCTGGCTCTGCAACAGCAAGAGCTAAACCGCCAACCAAGATGGCGTCCCTTTTCCGGCACTTCCCCTCCCAAGATGGCGATGGCGTCTAATCCCCAGCTAATGAGCCGCCAAACAGCGGTGCAACTTACACAAATTAAATGTGAGTATGTCCTAGAGCCCCGCTAGTCATATACACATTCCCAGACTTCAATAAAATAATACGCACATAAAAACGCACAAGATCGCGCTGCAAGCGCCGAGCATGTAGCGCACTTTAAAAAAGTTCTCAATTCAGATTAATGTCCCCGGGTTAGTAGCAGTCAATGGCAGTAATTCTAAATGGTTTTAAACACCAAGCGCCGCAGCAGCAGAGTCTCAGCAGATGCCTCGCCTGCACTAGCGCTTACCTGGACAGCCTGTACTTGGTCAGATCATTTCTTAGTTTCCTTTTCTTTACATCCCAGCCTTGGTGGGAAACCTCCCCTACCTAGGAACACATGGGCCCGGAATTGGACTCATGTGGACGTTCCATCACTTTGTTCATATCTTTACGCCTCTTGCCCCAATCTTCAAGATCTCCCCATCCATTGACAAATAGAATCCCTAAACAACTGGCTCAGCAGAGGCTGCGATCAGGTTGCCCCTCTCAGATGAGTTTCTGCCAGGTGCAACTATGACGCCAATAGGTGGTTCAATACCGCACTGAAAGAGGAAAAACTGTCTCTCAGGCAAGCGGAGTGTGCCTGGCGGCGCACTTATTGTCCCACTCTTAGAATTCAGTACACAACTCTTCTGAACCAATACAAGAAATCCATCCTTCTTGCCAAAACCGAGTACTTTTCTTCGAAAATCTTACTCGCTGAAAATCAGCCTACAGAAATTTTGAGATCTGGCATTCTCTGATAGAGTAACCCTTAAACCCTCCCCCTCCCAGACCCTCTGTGATTCACTCAATGGCTACTTCTCAGACAAAATTTTAGCCATTAAGTCTAACGTTGTCCCTCCCCCCCCTCTTACTCGGATCCACAGCCCTTTTCTCCTCAGGTGCACCTTGAACACTTCCCTACCCTGACTACAGAAGCTTTCCTGTCTCTTGTCTCGACGGTTAAGTCTGGCTCTCCTTCTGACACTTGCCCCGCACACATTTTAAAACAAATCTATTCTGCTTGTCCCTCCCCCTCGCTCACTTTTCTCAATAACTCTCTGACTCATGGTACCGTTCCCCAGTCTCACAAATCGGCTATCATCATCCCTATTCTAAAAAAACCTGGTTCTGACCCATCTTCACTTGCTAACTATCGTCCTATTTCCCTCCTCCTTTTCCTGGGCAAAATTCTGGAGCATCACATCACTAGAACGCTCAGTATTTTTGTGGAGGAGAATGGCTGCCTAGCCTCTTGTCAGGCTGGGTTCCGCCCGGCGCACTCCACAGAGTCCGTTGTCCTCTCTGTGATGGACAACCTCAGAGAGGGCATGGATGCCGGCCGGCCCCAGGCTTTGGTCCTCCTTGATCTATCCGCCGCTTTCGACACGGTGGATCATTCCATCCTTCTTTCCCGTGTCGAGGCGGCCGGTATCAGGGGGTCCGCCCTGGCCTGGCTAGCATCCTTTTTAAAGGACCGCACTCAGGCCGTCCATCTGGCCAACTTCTCTGCTCCCCCTCAATTGGTCCACTGCGGAGTGCCACAAGGTTCTTCTTTGTCTCCTTTGCTGTTTAATTTGTATATTTCCCCTCTTATTTTTGCACTTCAGCAGATGGACGTCACCATCTATAACTATGCTGACGATCTCCAATTGGTTTTTAATGTATCTTCTTCCCCAGAGTCCATTCACAATTTTCATTCTATTATGTTGTTCATCAGGGACTGGATGAGCTTTAACCATCTAAAGCTTAACCCCGACAAAACCGAGCTGGTGCTGACAGGAGGCTCCTCCAGTCCCTGGTCCCCTCTTTTTTGGCCTTCTTCCCTGGGTTCCCCCCCTATCCCTTCTTTTTCGGTTAAAACCTTAGGGATTAAACTCAACGCGCACCTTACATTGCACTCCCAGATTAGTTCGGTTGTTTCTTCTTGTTTTATCACTCTTCGCACTATCCGTAAGGTGTCCCGTTTCTTTTCCTTCTGTGCCCTCAAACTCATTCTGTCTGCGATGGTGATCTCCCGCTTGGACTATGGCAACGCCTTGTATAATGGTCTCCCTGCTTACCATCTTCGGAGACTCCAACTGGTGCAGAATCAGGCAGCTCGACTTGTTTACAAACTGTCCAAGTCCCATCATGTTACTCCGCTGCTCAAAGCTCTGCACTGGTTGCCTATCCGGGAGCGTGCCTTGTTCAAGATGGGATGTATCACCTTCCAGGCTAGGGCAGGGACAGCCCCTCACTTTATTTCCTCTGAGATCAAGGCATATTGTCCTAGCAGAGAGCTGCGATCCTCGTCACAATCCCTTCTGGTTGTCCCTCGTTTTAAGAAGAAGAGGTCAGGTGGCGCAAAATTTTCCACGCTTGCGCCTACCCTTTGGAATGCTCTTCCTCCTTCCCTCAGATTCTCTATCCATTATTCAGATTTTCGCAAATCCTTAAAAACATTTTTGTTTACACAAGCTTTTTCACGTTAGTTGTCTGGTTCTTCACTTCCCCTTGGTCTGGTGTCCTAGTGCCAAGAAACCGCGTGGTGTATGTGCGCTTTATAAATATTTTAATTTCAATTTCAATTTTAAAGTCATCGAGAAGACCGTCAACATACAGCTCACCACCTTCCTCGAGACGAATGGATCCCTCGACCCCTCACAGTCCGGTTTCCGAGCCAACCACAGCACCGAGACCGCCCTCATCGCAGCCATCGACGACATCAGATCCCTGCTTGACAAGGGGGAAACAGCTGCCCTCATCCTCCTGGACCTCTCGGCAGCATTTGACACAGTCTGCCACCGCACTCTAATACAGCGCCTCAGCAACATCGGAATCCAAGGGAAAGCACTGGAGTGGATCACCTCGTTCCTCGCCGGAAGAACCCAGAGAGTCCACCTCCCCCGTTCCGTTCCGCGGCCACCGAAGTCATCTGCGGCGTACCTCAAGGATCCTCGCTCAGCCCCACCCTCTTCAACGTCTACATGAGCCTCCTTGCAGCCATCGCATGCCAACACAACCTTAACATCATCTCATACGCCGATGACGCCCAGCTGATCCTCTCCCTCACCAACGACCCGGCCAACGTCAGAGCCAGCCTACACGAGGGAATGAAGGACGTCGCCAAATGGATGAAGAACAGCTGCCTGAAGCTGAACTCAGACAAGACGGAAGTCCTCATCCTGGGATCATCCCCCTCCGCCTGGGATGACTCCTGGTTGCCCCCTGCCCTGGGCACCACCCCCAAGCCAACGGACCACGCAAGAAACCTGGGCTTCATCCTGGACTCCGCCCTCGCAATGACCAGACAAGTCAACGCCGTATCATCATCCTACTTCAACACCCTGTGCATGCCCCATAAGATATTCCGATGGATCCCCACCGAAACCAGAAAGACGGTCACCCAGGCACTCGTCACCAGCCGAATGGACTACGGGAACACCCTCTACGCGGGAACCACTGCCAAACTACAGAAAAGACTTCAACGCATACAGAACGCCTCCGCACGACTCGTCCTGGACATCCCCCGCCACAACCACATCTCCGCCCACCTGAGAGACCTTCACTGGCTCCCCGTCAGCAAGAGGATCACGTTCAGACTCCTCACCCACGCACACAAAGCTCTCCACGACCTGGGCCCCAAATACCTCAACAACCGCCTTACTTTCTACACGGCCACCCGCCAGCTGCAATCGACCAGCCTCGCCCTCGCCACCGTACCACTCATCCGCAGAGCCACCGCCGGAGGAAGATCCTTCTCCTACCTGGCAGCCAAGACATGGAACTCCCTCCCCATCCACCTACGGCTGACCCAGGACCATCCTTCAGGAAGCAACTCAAGACCTGGCTCTTCGAGCAGGAACTGACCCCCCCCGGGCCTTGAGACCCTTCCAGGTGAGTAGCGCGCTTTACAAATTGTTCTGATTGATTGATTGATTGATTGATTGATTGATTGATGGTAAATGGCACTCTTCCCATGAAAGCCGAGTGCATGACCTCAGCTGACCTAGTGGGTCTGCAGACTGCCTGCCAGGGCCTCGATGACCCTTCCATACTTCAGAGGCATTGCTTCTGCAGCAGCTACTCCAATGGCTGAGGGGTTTGCCGAGTGACTGCCATATTTACGGCAACCACTCGACAAACTGTTTTTGAAGAATAAACTCCCAAAGTCTGTTTTTGTTCATGAAATTTTTAACAAATCATGGGCCTGGATGTTGAGGGAGGTTTCTCTCTGAACATAGGGGATATAGGGTAATTACCCTTGCACTGCCTGCCATGTCTTGAATATTGGCCCCAAGCAGGGAAACATTGTGAGGCACACCCTGCCCTAATGTGGGGGGGTGACTGTTACTGTGACTTGACGGTCCTGAAAGGAAAAGTTTCTCAAAACAAAGGTTTCCACTGAACCTTCTTCTCCAAGGCAACTAAATCCACTCGCTACTAGGTTTGTAGCTTCACATGGGTTTATAAGCACCCTGTAGTCATTGGGGTCTGGCTTGCTTACCAGCTCACACAAGATCCCAGCACCGAAACTGATAGACTCGTTTATCCTTGCTGGTTGTCAGGATCTGAAACTGATCAATACGTTTTAAAAATTAGAGAATGCCTCACTGCATTTAGAAATATTATAACCTTAAAATAAATTACTCCGGAAAGGGCTCTTTGGGGCTGATTTAGAGTTTTCGGATGGGATACTCTGTCACAGACATGGCGGATATCCCGTCCATTATATTAGAAGTGCACTATAACCTACAGCACTTGTAATAAGTTGGATAGAATATCCACCATAATTGTGATGGATTATGGTGGATATTCCATCCATCATATTTGTGATGGATTATCCAATCCGCCAATCTCCTAATCAGGCCCTTACTTCTCTAGCTGCATCCTCAAATTTGGATTAGTATCATTGGTAAGAATTTTCAGATTTTGAATCGATGCAGATTTAGGTAAATGATCTCTTATCTCCATCTTTCTGAACAATCTGCATGAAGTTATTTCTCTGGAAACTTCTGAGCTATGAAACCTTCATTTCGATCTGCCATAAACTGGTAGGATATGCTGGTGGTGTGCTAGTTGAAACTCCTAATCCCACCCAAGGTAACTAGTGGTTGAAAGGATGGAAAAAGAGTTTCGGTCCTATGTCGGTTACTGATTGAACTCCAACTAGATGCTCCTTGCAGGCGGGCTCCATTTGTACATTGTGGCAGCAGTTATTGGTACTACATCTTTTGTAGATCCCTCTAGCTCCATTATAACCCTATACTAGCACTGCTAAGCTACTCAAAAGGTGCCAGCCTTTACCTGTCTCGCTAATTGGTCCCGTCAACATAGTACAAATGTTATTACCGCCCAAAAATTCTACTTTTTCATCTATTCGGGGTTAATTTTCATGCCTACTACAATTTCTAAGAAGTGACGATGCAGCAATTTTAGATGATATTTGGGGGAATTAGAAACCTGGGGGTGGGGGGGAGGCTGCTTCACTTGAGTGCTGGGGCCACACACTCCCACTTGTATTTGAGAGGAGTGAGGACAAATAATTCTGCCATTCTAAAATTACTCTGTGTGCGTTCCTCAGTTGCAAAGTATTTTTACATGCTGTAATACTATGCATGTGTGGAGTGGTCACCTCGGCTGACCACACATTCTCAAGGACACAATAGCAGTGGTGCCTATTGCCGAAGGCCAGGAAGCTATCCCCGAGGCACTTGGAAGGGTGACCTCACTATACTGTAGACTCTGTTATCTTTTTTAAGCTAATTATTCGCCTTTTTATGACATTGGGAATGAATTGTATCTGTAACAACTTTTTAATCACTTGAACGTACTAGATATTGCTACCGGGCTTGACTTTCTTAAATGATTTTTAACCATATGAATTATGTGATTTGTAAATTTGTAAATATGTATTGTCTTTGCTTTTATGATTTTAATTAATCGAATAAAGCTTGTTTTTGACTTTGACTTTTGGCCTATTGCCGAAATCTGTTGAACTGCAGGTGTGCCTACTGCCTCCAATTTTAATCCTCCATCTGGTGCAAGGGTACACAGCCTTGTTTTGAGTAAGAGACATTAATTTGGCTGGGTTACTTTCACTTCTATAACCCATCTCTTTCATTACTTTACAGGTAGGGTGTGGCTAGTAAAGCTCAGTAACCACACCCTTATCTGTGACAAGCTAGGGAAATAAGCATTGTGGGATCTTGATATTGTGCACGGTAGGACACTTGCGATTCTAGGCAGACCCTAAAAAGGAATTATGTAAATTGCCGGGAGGCCTTACGGTGTGGTTATAAAAATTGTGACGCAATTCGTGCAGTGTGTCATCGTATGTGGAGGAATAAAGTCTTCTGGTCCAGTGCTCCGTATTCCTGGTGTTCATTTACATGCTAACAGGATGGGGAAGGTGCTACACGTATGAAGGGGGGGTGGGGAGTTTCTTCACGGACATTGTACTTTCACTTTCATTGTAAACAATACACATGGGGCTATATTTACCAGTTTCTCACAAAGCACAGTGCAGCAGCCGCAAATGCTGCACTGCGTGAGAAGGAGAGATCAGGAGAGCACCATATTTACTGAAATATGGCACTCTTCGTCACTTTTCCAAGCGCTAGCGCTGAAATTAGCAGCAGTGCGCCACTGAGACACCATTGCCCCAGAGTACAAGGGTGTCTCCGTGAGTCAAGAATAGGTTTCGTACTGGAAGGATACCCTTCCAGTACAAAATACTATGCTTAGACTAATTTTGAAAATGTTTCCGCTTTGTGTGTGTGCTGTAAAGTGCAGCACACAAGTCAGAAAATAAAGGAGAAAAAAAGCATTTCTCCTTCATAGCGCCTAGTGAAGTGTGCGCTATTTTCTGACGCTAAACACTGTCTACTTTATTTAGTTAATAGAGTTTAGCATACGAAACCTGGATGGATGCATGTGACCGCCCATGCTGCACCCATGGTATGCCCCCTTGGCACTAAGTAATGCTAAGCAACGCTATGCGCCGCTTTATGTTATTTTCACGTTATTTCCAGCTCTAAATAAGTTTAGCGCTGTAAAGTAAATCAGAAAAAAAAATTACACTGATGTAAATCGGCTCCATGATATGCATGTAACGGCCAATGGAGAGCTGAAGTCTCGCTATAATTTTATTTCTGCACATGGGGCCTCATTTATGAGGCCGTGCGTCACTTTTACGCCGCCGGTGCGTCACTTTTTGTGACGCACCAGCAGCGTAAAAAATGTGCCTTGTTGCACCATATGTACAAAGTGACGCATCTACGTAGATGCGTCCCTTTGTAAACCCCTGCGCTACATTATACCTGCGCCAGGTATAATGTATGCAGGGGGGCATTCTGATGCAAGAAAAGGTCATAGAAGTGACACAGTGAAATCTATAAGATTTCACTGTGTCGTAGCAAGCCTCAGCCAGACCCGCTAGTGCAAGGGGTTCGCCCTTCTCTGCACATAAGTCCTCAGACCAATAGGAAAAAGTTGGCACAGAAACTGGAATAGAAAAAGTAACATGTATGACACCTCATGAGGTGGTGCTACGGTTCAAACAGTACCCTTCGGTATTGCAAGAAGTAGCACCCGAGCCAAGAAAGCATGGTATATTTATACCCGCACAGGGGCTCAAAAGAAGGCGGTACAAAACACAAGAGCACAACTTATGTACATATATGGTAATATCGAGAAGCACAATCGATCAGTGGGAGGAGCTAACAGTTTTGGGGGCTGACAAACACATTCCTATCAGGAACTAATCACTAACAGATGTGGACCCTAACAGACATGAGCAAAGTGGGGGATACTAAATATAACTTGTTGCCGGGCAGATTTCAAGCGCCGTGAACAGGAAGATAGGACAAAGCACATGGTCAGCACGAGGCAGCATGTAGCAAGTAAAATGGCTGCCATGAATGCAAAATGGAGTCCGCTAAATGTCAAGATAACGGCTAGAACTAAGATGTCTTCTGCTAATGCTTAATCTAATCGCTGTTAAATTACAACATACGGCCCTTTCAGCATTAGCTGAAGACATTCGCTTTTCTGGGATAATCTAAATATTCATCCTGTATATTTATATGCATCATGTCAGCTACTTCCTTATCTAGCATATGCTGTGCTTTCATTCTACAGCATCCTTCTTGGTTGTATGCAAGCAGTAATGCACATAGAACATAGCAATTGGCCACAATGGATACACATACAACAGGTGAAAATCACTGCAATTACAATACAGAGAACAGTCACTGATTTCCAACCCGGGGCAGAGACTAGAGCCCAAAACCATCCAGCAAAAGACCAGGTGCCATTCTTAGTGTGAATGTCTGTAGCTATCTTATGCGGTTTAAAAATTGCGTCATATACTGAGGGCGATTTATCAGGAATAAATAAAAAAACAACTACTACCGATAATTTTACATGCACATATTGTCCGGTCGGTATTCCTCCCAATCCCATTCAGTTCCATTTGCTTGAGGATACCCATCTTTGTCCTGATAACACTGCTTATTCAAACGGAAGAGAAGTCCACCTACTGCAGGTTTTCTAGTTGCAAACAAAAGAGTATACCAGGCTCGACAAGAGCCATTATGTGAGAAAGGAAGTGGGATAAAAGGCGTTCCTCCTTTCTTTTGATGCGCTGGAAGCATTCCACATACCCAACAGTTAGTAGTGTTCGTGGCGTTATGGGTGTGGTGCAGCATCTGAACAAATGTGTTATTTAGATAAGATTGACGGTGTTTCTGCTCATGATACGGACGAGTGAAATGCTGGTGTTCTCCTGGGACTGGAGTAGTAGCTAAAAAAAACTCATGAGCAGAAGCCATCATTTCAACAGACCAGGTGATTATTGCTATAATTGTCAAAACAGCAAAAACCCTTATAACACCTAAGATTTTCTTTGTTTATTCATTTCAGCAACAAAATCAACTTTTTCTGAAAGCAAAACAAAAACAAAAATAATTGTAGGAGCTCTTCTCCCGTGGGTAGACGTTGGTTTCTTCACCGAAGATCAAGACGTGTGTCACTACACTACGCAGGGCTGATCCCCCCCCCCTTGTCATATTGACACTCCGTTTCCACTACCCAGGGCGGTTGCTCAACCTGTCTCTCTCAAAACTGTAGATTCTTTCCTCGGTCTCAAGTTGTATCGCGATGTTCCAGGGATCATCTGGTCCGGGAATAACTCCACAGATTCGTCAGGTGATACAGCATGGCCTTTCTCCATAGTCAATATCTCTCGTAGATGGGTCAGCACAGCAGGTTCCACCAAGGTCGACAAAACCTTTCGACAATGAGTACTGTGCACCCAGTTTTTCTTGTTGGTGGCTCGAACTGCTGTTCTCGTAGCAAGGAGCACCTGTTCCGGTCCACGCCACCTCGGCTCCAAGCTGCTTGACCTCTCAAACGCCTTTACCATGACGAAATCGCCAGATCAGAGTTCTTGGCCTTCACCTGTAGATCTGTCAGCAAGTGCTTCTCGAACCTGTTGATGAATAGAAACCAAGCTGTCAGTTAACTGTACCAAATAGTCATTCATCAAGACACAAGGTACATCATACACAGAACTCGGTTTTGGAACTCCCCAAATGTTCATAGGTCTCCCAAATACAACCTCATAAGGAGTAAGACCTGATCGAGAGTGTGGTACTGATCTAATAGACAGCAAAGCCAGTGGCAACGCATCTGGCCAAGTCAAATGTGTAGAAGCTTGAATTTTCGCTATTTTCAGCTTCAGAGTAGCATTATACCTTTCCACCAATCCTGCTGAATGTGGATGGCACACTGCGTGGAACTTCTGTTTAATTCCTAATCCCTTCAAAACATATTTGATAACTTCCCCAACAAAATGAGGTCCGTTATCATTCCATAGGAGTCTGCAAACACCAAACCTCGGGAATAATTCCTTCAATACCACCTTTGCAGTATTGATAACAGTATTGTCCTTTGTGGGGTACGCCTCAATCCATTTGCTAAAGACACAGACCACCACTAAGACATACTTCAAGTTGTTACAATGCTCAAGTTGGATATAATCCATTTGCAAGACTTCGAAAGGTGCAGTTGGTGTGGCAAAACCTCTAGCTGGAACTCGAGTCCCTTTTCCAGGATCATATTGTAAACAGATCAAACAGGACTGTACTACTCTCTTAGCTGTGCTAGCAATTTCTGGATGCTCCCAAACTTGCGTGAGCAATCTCGTTATTGCTGAAGCTCTAACATGTGCTAACCCATGTGCCATCTGAACCATAGGTTGTACAAAGGCTATAGGCAGCTTTCATCTATCCATCTGCTAACAACTTTCATCATCCAACTCTCCTTTTTCAGACCATTGTTCACATTCCTTTACAGAAGCAGAATTCTGTATCTCTCGTACTTCTTGCCTAACATCATGCCAATGCTCAGCTTGTGACTTCACTACATACATGGAAGTAGTGCTTCTTTGCGTCGCAGTTTCACGTGCCACGTGATCTGCAAAGGCATTACCTTGTCCAATCTTATCTGTCACTTTCTTGTGCGCACTACACTTCACTATAGCTACTTTCTTCGGGTATGTCAATGCTATCAAAAGATTATGCACTAGGTCTCCGTGCATTATTTGCATCCCGTGAGATGTAAGAAAGCCTCTTTCCTTCCAGAGCAGGCCAAAGTCATGCGCCACTCCAAAAGCATAGCGGCTATCTGTATAAATATTCACACATAAGTCAGTACTAAGCTCAAATGCTCGTGTCAAGGCTATCAATTCAGCCGCTTGAGTTGATTTCTGTGGTATGCGAGCTGTCTCCACTATTGTCTCAAGCGTGGTGATTGCATATGCGGCTGAGGTCGTGCCATCTGGTAATTTCAAACAAGACCCATCAACCCACAATTCACCATCCACATCTGGAAGGGTCGTATCTTGCAAATCAATGCGACCCTTTGTCTGTTCCTCAGTCAGGAATATACAATCATGTGTTTCTTGTGACTGAGGCTGAGTCGCCGGATAAGGCAACATAGTAGCTGGGTTTAAAGTTGCACATCTCTTCAATGTAATGTGAGGAGCTAGCAATGTCAGTTCATATCCTGTCAGACGAGCGCTAGTTAAGTGCTGCGTCTTTGTTTGATTTAAAAGGGCATCAACCGCATGGGGTACCAACACTAACAGCTTATTTGATAAAACTGTTCCCTCACTCTGTCGTATTGACATAACCATTGCCGCAACTGAGCGAAAACACCCAGGTAATGCTCGGGCAACAGGATCAAGAACTGCTGAAAAATAAGCACAGGGACGTTACTTATCACCATGTAACTGGACTAAAACTGACAATGCGCATCCATCTCTCTCATGCACGTAAAGTGTAAAAGGCTTCGTGTAATCTGGTGTACCTAACACTGGTGCTGAACAAAGGGCTTGTCGTAACTGTCGAAAAGGCAGTTTCACATTCATCTGTCCATA
The DNA here is from genome assembly GCF_964261635.1 of Lissotriton helveticus. NCBI lineage: Eukaryota > Metazoa > Chordata > Amphibia > Caudata > Salamandridae > Lissotriton > Lissotriton helveticus. Next base: position 1,174,954,541 of record NC_136059.1, read on the forward strand.
GAAGGGGTATTGAAGTGTCTTTTGTCAAAAGTGCTAACAAAGGCTTAACAATATGTGAAAACCCCAAAATCCATTGCCTGCAAAAAGAAGTAAGACCACGCACTTCTTTCTGTGTAGTAGGTACTGGAGTATCTAAAATTGCTTGTATATGATCTGATGTCAATGCACGTCCCTCCTTAGACAAAAGGTGACCTAAGTAGGTAACCTTTGGCTTACAATATTGCAATTTCTTTCGTGACACTTTATGATGATGTGAAGCAAGAAAAGAAAGCAAAGACAAAGTGCACGTTTCAGATTGTTCTGGGGTATCGGCTGCCAACAAGATGTCATCGACATATTGTATGAGAGCCACACCTTCAGGCAAAACAAAAGAATCAAGATGTCTTTTCAATGCTTGACTGTAAATACTCGGACTCTCAGTATAGCCTTGAGGAATTCTACAAAATCTATACAATCGATTATTCAAAGTGAAACCGAACAAATATCGGCTGTCAGGATGAATAGGGATCGAAAAGAAAGCATTCTTCAAGTCTATAACAGAGAACGTGGTTGCAGTCGGGGGAACCAAAGTAAGAAGTGTCGTAATGTCAGAAACCACAGGGTACTCTGGTACAACAATTTTGTTTACCTCTCTTAGGTCTATGATAAACATGTAAACTCTAGTGTCAGTGTCCCTTTTCAAAATTGAATGAATGGGGCTATTGCAGACATTAAATGGAACTTCCGCAACAACCCCAACTTGAATGAGATCATGTACAATTCGTATGAGTGCTTCTTCACCCTCCTGTGAAAATCTATATTGAGGCAAACGAGGTAACACAGCTCCCTCCTTGACACTAATATGTAACGGCGGGATAACCATTTGACCCACATCAGTATCTGAAGTAGCCCACAAAGTTTTAGGGAGTGAAGCCAATGTAATATCCTTTTTAACAAGACAAGCTCTTTCAGTTACGGAATGATTATCATTCAAAATGACGCGCACTCCTTCAGAAGAACATCGTATTGTGGCTCTGAAATACTTGAGCATATCAAGACCCACAATATTGTCTGGTGTTTTGGAGAAAGCAAAAACGGACAAGGAGTACTAAATTTATCAACATGGAATGCAAGTGGTTGTGACAATGGGCTAAGGGAAGGTGTTCCATCGAAACCTATCGAAGTAATAGTTATGCCAGACAGGGGACCCCTTGGAACCAATTGTTTAGACAAAGCGCTACGAGTAGCTCCTGTATCAACCAGAAACCGATCAGTAGAACCCAAAAAATGTGCTGTAACTTAGGGACCCGTCTCATCTACTGGAACTTCAACTGATTCCTTACCCCATCCTAGGCAATCCTATGCATGTACAGAATAGTAAAGGTCAGGCTGAACATAATCAGACATTTGATACTGATTTAGTCTGTCAAAGGTATTAAACCCATCCTGTGTTCGTACATTAGTATCAAATCGAACACGATCATTCGTATTTCCCCTAGGCCCTGAATAACCTGAACAATTCCTCATTTGTCCCCGCCTTCGTGAATTCTGTTGGGCGCGCAACACTGGGCAATCAGCCATCCAATGACCACATTTCTTACAATACGCACATTGAATATTAGACAGATTCGTACGAGTATAGGGGGATTAAAAGATCCACGTCCGCCTTTATCATAGCCTCTAGAGGGCGGACCATAAACTTGGGCTAACATAACCTTTGTTTTCAAACCTTTAGATTTCTTTTCTTCGTTACTTTTCGCTTCTAATTCTTGACACTCGTAATATTGAGCCAATCGTTAAAACAGATGCTGGAGAAGATGTAGTCCAAGAACTTTCACTGGCTTTTAAATGGCTAGCTATCCCTGGTAACAGATTCGTAACATATTTGTCGACAAAAAGATGTCTGCCTGTATCATCCGTCAAAGACTGACTGCTAAAATCGTGAAAAGCTTCCTCAAAGCCCGTGAAGAAATCAGAAACCGATTCGTCCACTTTTTGTTTACATGATGCTAAAACAGTCCAATCTATCATTTTAGGGGGAAAACTGTTTTAAGCTTAGTTAATATAGCTGCAGGGAGATCTAATATTAACTTGTGTGGCTTTTGAGCGGGCTCCCACTCCACATCCAATTGTTCTAAATCCTTCCATTCCGCGCCAAAAATAGCACGATCATTAATTTTACGGACGGTCCTCCACATATCTGGTGGTAATATTACTCCGAAAAATAAATCAATATCGCACAAAGTCATAGTACAAGAATTTATAGCGCCTTCAACTTCCTCATAAAAAGCGGCTGGATTTTTACGTGGATCGGGTAATGCTGCTTTAAGCGCCATTACATCTGCTCTATTCCAAGGAGTATACACCCAATTAGAAATGAAATAACCTTTAGCATCAGCAGAATTTTTATCATCACTGTCACCCGCTCCTTTAGGAGGAACATACAAGGGTGCGGCTTCCCGCATAGGCTTCATATCGACTGTCATTGTCTTATCTGTTCCGAAGATAGAAGACTGCGACTCTCCGGCCTGATATTTCTGCGCAGCTGCATCTGCAAGCTTTTTCTTCTCCTTCAAGTGAACCGCATCAGTTCGTAATTTAACCAACCGTCTAATCGTATCAGCCACCTGAGTGAAAACAAAAAGACCATTTTGCATGTTCTTACAATCAGCTGCTACATCATCAGGTTCTAAATCTGGAGAGAATCTCCGAAACAATTCAACAACTTCTGAGGCAAACGTCTCAGTGAAATATTTCCGCTCTTTCTCTGACCACTCCTGTATACTAGCTAAAAGATCGGAAGCAGAATCAGTGCTACGTAATGCTTTATGAGCAGCCTGTCTGATATCAGCCGCACGTTGAGTAGGTAGCATAGAACGAGTGTCCCGCACCTTTCGTTGATCCGCATCAGTATCATCATCGCCTTCGGACGGAGCGGACGGAACGGCATACGGAGGTGGAGGTCGATCTAATAACAAAAAATCATCTTGTGGTTTATTAAGGACATGATAGAGAGGTTGTCGGACAGGGTATTGTCCAGATACCTGCAATCTGTGTTCTTTCTCCTCTCTCTCTTTCAACTCTTTCACTTCTTTCTTTCTCAACTCCAACGCTTTCTCATAACCATTCTTCCGCTGCTCTTTCTCGATCAATGCTTGCTCACGCTTCGCTCGTTCACGCACTTCTTTCTCCTACATACGCACACATTCAAACATATCACGTCTAGACTTCCGCTCAAATATACATTGCTCCACATACTCAATCTTTCGTATATCAAATGACCCATGCACAGGCCAACGTAATTCAGGATCTTTCTGGGTATATGTATGCCATAACGTGCTGTACATTATAGGAGAAAGACCAAAGTTTACATACATATCTCTATTGGGCGTCCCCTCTGGGGGAGCCGGTTGCGATTCCTCGAGTCTCAGTCTGGTACCATTACAAAAGCAACACATCCTTCGAAGTGCGCTAAAAGCAGGCATGCCAAAAATAATGCAAAATATGCAATATTATACACAAAGTAGCACTTAAAGTACTTTTAGTGCGTTGGGACGTTCAAATTCGACTCATTGAAGAAAAATCTCCACATTGCCTGCCTATATGAGTTTCAACACACATATCTACTAAATAACAAATACAAATTAGACTAGTCTTTTCCAAATACAAATATGCCACAGTAAGTGTTCCTAAAACTACCTTACCATACAAGACATCCAAAACCCATAGGAGGTGCCGCAAAACGGCTCTTACCAATCACAGGGCGTCCAGATTCCAACTGCCAAGTTCTAAATTCGACCAAACGGCCACTGCACAGCGAATCGACAGAAGAGATCTCAGTCGAGGACCGGTGCCACCTGGATGGTCAGATTGGAAAGAAGGGAAGAAACGCCTTGGATGCCAAGACTCAGGTCTCCTCAGGCAGTGATCACGTCCGCGGCGGGATTCCAAACCTTCGTCACGACCAATCCTTCGGGCATCCGAGTCGCTGATGAGCCCCACGTGTCGGGCGCCAATTTGTCGTAGCAAGCCTCAGCCAGACCCGCCAGTGCAAGGGGTTCACCCTACTCTGCACATAAGTCCTCAGACCAATAGGAAGAAGTTGACACAGAAACTGGAATAGAAAAAGTAACATTTATTTCACCTCATGAGGTGGTGCTACGGTTCAAACAGTACCCTTCGGTATTCCAGGAAGTAGCACCCTGAGCCAAGAAAGCATGGTTTTTTATACCCGCACAGGGGCTCAAAAGAAGGCGGAACAAAACACAAGAGCACAACTTATGTACATATAAGGTAATATCGAGAATCACAATCGATCAGTGGGAGGAGCTAACAGTTTTGGGGGCTGACAAACACATTCCTATCTGGAACTAATCACTAACAGATGTGGACCCTAACAGACATGAGCAAAGTGGGGGATGCTAAATATAACTTGTTGCCGGGCAGATTTCAAGCGCCGTGAACAAGAAGGTAGGACAAAGCACATGGTTAGCACGAGGCAGCATGTAGCAAGTAAAATGGCTGCCATGAATACAAAATGGAGTCCGCTAAATGTCAAGATAACGGCTAGAACTAAGGTCTCCTGCTAATGCTAAATCTAAACGCTGTTAAATTACAACAACTGCGCCACTTCTAGGACGCAAATGCGTCAATTTCTTACGCCTGCCTCACAGCAGGCGTAAGACTGACGCAGGCCCTTTCACAAGGGGCTTGCCCCATGTGAAAGGACACTTTGCTGGAGTTGCGTCACTTTTGTGACACACTCCAGCAATGCATCACTTTTGCATCGTATCGTATCTGTAACTCTTTGCGCAATGATGCGTCATACTGTAAATATGACGCATCATTGGTGTCGCAAGAAGAGCGCAATGAAAAGTGACGCATCGCTGTTTTCACGCAGGGATGCATCACTTTTCATAAATGAGGCCCATGGTGTTCAATAGATGCTTGCAGTCTTCACTGAAAGAGCAGCAGGTGAAAAATTATGGGGCATATTATCAAGACAGGCAATAAAATTATCGTCGCTTTAGCGGCAGAAAACTGCCTCTAAAACGGCGATAATGGGCTTGATAATATGGTCTATGGAATTCCAATTGAAGCCCATGTTAGATGTCCTTCACATCTTTTAAAGGTAAGTGGTGATTGTGGGACAGCTTTGATTGCTAGCACTGAGAAGATTATGCAATTTTCATTTTTGGTTGTGTAAGCTGACCATCATTTTGTGCGGTTTAACATGCACATTTGTATCTTGGACCAAGCACTTAGACAAGCAAATTGAAAATCCTTGATTTGCTAGCAAAGACTTGCATTACTTCTTATGAATAATTTCAGTCACCTGTTTAACGAAATGCAGCATGCAATGTAAACCTTGATATTATTTGGAAAAACTGTTTATTTTGCTAAATTTGCCTCTTCTACTGCCCTTCATGAACCATTCTATGTGTAAGGAAAGTTTCCTTTGTAGTTGCCTGTGTCGTATGTATTTGTGTTTAGGAAAGTGCACGTTTCTATTAGACACTAAACTGATATTAGAGGCCCATCTACCTTGTCCATAAATGTTCCATACTTGTATGTAAAGTCAGTGTTCTGAGAACCCACTAGGGCATTTCTAACTTGGTTGACATTGCTGCTATGTCGGTTATTTCATGATTAATAACTTTAAAATATGTACTGAAGCTTTTTGTGACCTTCCTTTCAATTGTTCTTATTGCTATTTAAGGATTTTCTATTTTTAACTGTTGTAGCGGAAATACTTTTTGTCAGCTCGTAACATATTTTTAATCTGGGAGACAGACCTGCTATCTGGGGCTTGGGAGTGTGTTTTTTTAGTGTCTCAAAACTCATGCACCTACGAAAGAAAATGTCAGTCATTGTATGAATGATAACAAATGTGTAAAAGTAGGAAGGGAAAAATCAAAGGGTAATGCCCTAGAAATTATGAAGAATGCTTGCAGGCTCTGAAAAGTAGTTGTCCATAGATTATTCCAGGAACCTGTGGTTTTTAAGCCATTGTTGCATCATGTTTCATCCAGGGCCGCACTGTGATTTTAAATAATCTCTGAGTGCCCTTTCAGATTTACATGTAAAATCTAATGTATTTTCCCGTTTGAATATTGTGCTGGAAAACGCACCTTCTGGACACATCTTTTTTTACATTTTCTGGGGCGGGGCACTCTTTCACCTCTCTTATAGAATGTGTACTCCTTCCTTAGGCTTACTCGCAAAGTACAGTTTGAGATTGTGATTTATGCCTCACCAGCATCAAAATTCATCAGCACGGGATAGCTTTAGAAATTATTTTCATTAGATATTTTTATACATCATTGTTTACCTTCTTCCGCCATCTGCTGGTCAGATGTGAGTAACCACACAAATGTCAATTTTTTCTTCTGATTTAGGGCCAGATTCATCAAACCAAAATCTGATCGAAAAGGGCCAGATTCTGAGAATCTGGCCCATTGCGAGCGGTATTTTATCATCCCAAATGCAAAAATCGCAATTTTAGAAATCGCTACATTGCGATTATTCGCATTTAAGGAATCTCAATTTGAGATTCCTTAAATGCAATGCATGAACCATTTAAAAATTGCGAATTCGCAATCTGGGGCCGCTATTTACCGCGAAGTCTGACTACGTGGTAAATAGCAAAAACTTAGAAAAATGCACTTTAGTGCATTTTTCTAAGTTGCATGTTACACACACACATGTCCTTGGGACATGTGTGTGCGCAACACCAGTGTACATTACCATTTCAGGGGTGCAACAGGGTGTCCCTTGGACACCCTGGCACCCTTGAAATTGCTTCCTTATTTGCGATTCGCTAATTGCTAATCACAAATGAGGAATGACTCACCATTCATTCCTATGGGCCTTTAGGCCCATAGGATTGAATGGGAAAGCCATTCCTTATTTGCGATTAGCAATTAGCGAATCGCAAATAAGGAATCAGTAGAAATCGCTAAAAATATTGCGATTTCTACATGCATCCCATTTTGCGAGTCTTTAATAGCGAATCCTTAAAATTTGCTATTAAGGACTCGCAAAACATGACTTTGATGAATCTGGGGGTTAGTCATTAATAGTTCCCAGCATTCCAAACTCTATAAGTAGTTGTGCTCTCAAGCTGCAAATATATTGCTGGGATTTACATTGGGTAGAAATATTTTCAATTAATGGATATCATTCATGTTTGATCTGACCTTGCTATGTGGTTATGCGTATTTGTGAAATGCAATATCACCAACGAGTTTATCCTGGTGATGAGCCAGTGTGCTTGCCTAACCCTGAATATAGTAGGTTGGTAATTGAAAAGCTATGACAGCTATGTTTTCAGCTTCTTGTGGAAATGAAGGTTAAGAGGAGGAGATTCCGATGAAGAGTAGGAGGCTATTCTACGCTTTCGGAGCAATGTAAGAAAAAACAGTCCTCCTGATCTGGGTTTGTGTATGCGTGGAATGTGTGCAAGTTGGAGTCCTTTGCAGCAGAGGTGTCTGGGTGGTTGGCAGAAGGAGATGTGACTGTTCAAGTTCGTATGGCCTAAGTTGTGTTGTGTCTTGAATGTATGTGTGAGGAGTTTGAAATGACACGTTTGTGTATTGGGAGTTGGTACTGAGGCACCCTGAATTGTGGTGTGACTTCTGTGTGGGAGGTTGAGGATAAGTTTGCAGTCTTCTAGTGAATTGTGTGGTGATCCTGGCATAGTGGGTGCTCCTGTAGTCCAATTTGCTGGTGAATAGATCATGAGTAACAGTTTTTCTATTGTTGCTTAAGAGCCATTTAAAAATCTTCCTCTAAAGTCAATCACTATGAGTTTTCACTCATCTTATATAAATTTGTGATCTCACTAGTTTATCTGTATTCCACTGGAACACCGTCTGCTTGGATAGTGATCGACTTTAGGATCCTTGCAACGCTGTAAACAATTGTTGTTTTTCCTTGGTGACGATATTGGTTCTGAAATATTAACTGGAACGTGTATGATACAACGATTCCCTTCATTGAATAATACTCAAATGGTCCATGAGTGATTGATTTATAATATCGCATGCCCACAGGGGGGCTATATGTGAATGTGAGTCCATATTTGGGAGCAACCGTTTCAGACCGCAGGACAGTGGACTGACATTATTGCCTTGAAAAAGTCTTTTAGAAGAAACACATTTCGGCAAGTCGTGTGCTGGGAAGTTTTAAAGAATACTGGGGCATATTACCAAGATGTGCGTTAGTAAACGCACATCCCCATATCGCCGGCTATCGCCGGATTTCATCGCCTTTTTAGTGCGCAATTATCAATGCGCATCACGTAGGCAAATTGAAATCCGGCGATAGTCGGCGATATGGCACATTAGCGCATGAAAACAAACGTTCTTTTCACGCGCTAATGTGTTCCTTGATAAGATGGGGGGTGGATTCAGCTTTATGATCCACTCCCCCATGTTATCATTGCCCTAACACCTGGTCAGAGCAGATGTTGGGAGACCTGTGATAAACAAGTTTATCGCAGGTCTCCCTTTCCCAACGCCTGCCTAGGTAATAGGGTGTTCCCACCTCCAACCACATTTTACATGTGGTTGGACGTGGGAACGCCCACTTTGCATGTCATTAGCGATGTTTATTGCCGACATGCAAATTGGGCTTGCGCCAGGCTTTAAAATGCCCTTGTTAATAGGGCTCTAGCAGTATCGCCGCTTTCTCGGCACAATTTGCCGAAAAAGCGGCGATACTTGCCCTTGGTAATATGCTCCACTATTCTGGAATAAAGATTATCAAGACTACTACATGCCTTGGATCCTTATATTTTGATGAATATTATTGTGGTTGATGCCATTTCTATTGGGCTGGAGTGGGTGTTATTGATACCTATTGATTGTAACACATATTTACTGACTTAATAGAGACTATAGGTGTGCTGTTCGAGCCCTTTTTTTTGTGCTGTGGTTTTATGGACACTCTGTTTGCTACATACACCTTTGGGTAGTGGGTGTTGTTATTGCTAATTGAGCACCCATCCTTTAACTTTGATTATGCTATCCACTACTTCCACGTTTATACTACACCACTTAATATAGTGAGGCTAACAAATGTGCGGACGTTTCGATATCTAGAGAACGCTACTACCCATTGTTTGTAAAATTATTGATTAATACTGACTAACATAATCGGTCATTGGTCTATACAACAGGAACTGAATACCTGAAATGGTATACACACTTGTGACATGACAACTGTGATACTGGATATGTATTTTCTGATAATCTGTTGTATAATACTGATTAATATGTTCGGTCATGTGGTCTTGCCCATTACATACCTAATGTGGACATCATGTGTGGGTTTAGAATATTATATATACGACTTGTAGTAAATACATTGATGATATGTGTAGAAAATGTTGACGCTCTATGACTTCTTTCACCATTCTGAATGAATTATTAATACATGGACTTCTTCATACTCCCTTGGTTAACTTTTCCTCCTGCAAATACTGATCCAGGAGACATTTTTCCTTTTATCACTGTTTATGTATACTGGCACTGATCACTGAGTTTACTTGACTGTGTTCAATTACGTATGAATACAAACTTGTTTACTATTAAGAAGTTGCCCTCCACTGCATAGGTTTTTCTTTAATTATAGATATCACGACCATTTGTGAACAATAGATAGACATTGCACTATCATCAGAGGAGATTGTTCAAATCATAACCTTGATAAATATGGACTTTACATTTCACCTATGGCAATTAGTAGGTTAACATTTTACTCATTTATATTAATATACTTGCATCCATTGAACTTACTACTGTATTAGTTATATTGAATTGTAATTATTTGTATAGTTGAGGGGACTGTTTAGTTAGGTAGCTCTTAGCATTTATGTTCGGGACATTTTCGGGATATCTACTCCAAAGACATCTATTCCAATCAACCAATCAGGCTTCCAGAAAAGTATGGGCACCTCAACAAACATATTGACTTTATCACTTCTAATGGATGCTACTAAAAATATTAACAAACCGCTATATGTCTGTTTCATAGACTATTCGGCTGCCTTCAACAGCATCGATAGGGAAAAACTCTGGTTAAAACTCTCCAAAAGGAAAATTAATACCATATTTTTGAATGAGCTAATCTTACTTCATAGCAATACATGGATACAAATCAAGCTAGGCTCCGGAGAAAGCATATTACGGAGAATCCCGACAACTAAAGGGCTGAAGCAGGGATGTGTGCTGACACCGATTTTGTTTAACCTGTTTATGGCTGATCTCTCGCCAGAGTTGGAAAAATGCAACCACCATGTCCCCAACCTCAGAGGTCTTTCCCTCTCAACTTGCTCTATGCAGATGTTTAGGTTCTGATTAGCCGTACTTCAATTGGCTTACAACACCTGATAGACACCACAAGTAATTTTTCTAGCAAGAATGGATTATGTATAAATTTGGGCAAAACTAAAGTGATGGTTATCAACCAGAAAAATAAATCACACTGTTTCCAATGGGAGTAGGAAGGTCTGAAACTCGATATCGTAGGAGAATTTAAATATTTGGGTGTCATTTTAGACAATAAAGGTATGTTCCTTCCGCAAAAAGCAACTATTAAAGGCAAAGGAACTCTAATTGCAGTCGCATTAAAAAATATTAACCAAAAAATAAGCGGCCTGAGCTTCACATCCTTACTATTGGTAATTTGAGCAAAACTCCTCCCAATCGTAACCTATGGAAGTGAGTGCCTCAGAGGGAGAGATGCCGACACCCTGGACAGGACGGTAACACAGGGTATGAGAATAATATTTAATCTCCCACGGTACACATCACCAGCCCAAATAAGACTAGAGTTTGGCCTACCGAAATAACAGATACCATATAAGGGGGCATATCTAAAATAAAGGAAGCAGAGCCAGGGATATTAAATGAATATTTATGGAATGAGCTTAATCGGAAAAAATAATGTGCGGCTATGACCTATCTTAAAGACTCAATTGACAGATTGGCCTTAAAAGTCCCCTGGAGCACCATCGGGGTCCATAAAAGCTTCAAGGAGCTTGTTAACAAAACCTTAAAGATCTTGTGCCGTGTCGAGGATAAAGCTACCGTTTCAGAATGGGCACATGGATGGTTTGTCATCCAGACCTATAATAGTTGCTCTTCTCAACCTTATCTAGGCACTGGGTTTACCAGGGCCAAAAAGGAAACATTTCAACACCCGAGGATGGGCATTTTACCAACATTGCTGCATTTTAACCCATGTAAATGGATACAATTCATAACATTGTGAAGATTGTGTGCTGAGGCAAAGGAAGATATCCTACACTCTTTGTGTATATGTAAGGGTTTAGACAGGGAACGAAGATCTAGGCTAAAGGCTGCCCTGAAAAGATTACAGATAAGAACATGCAGACAGGCAGTGAAGACTTGTTTTGAGGGAGAGGACATCCGGCTGGCCTGCTGCCTGGTCCGTTTCTTGGACGTGGCAGGAATAAAACTAAGGATGTCAGAGCATGAACAAAAGCTAATAAACACCCTCTAGCCACATTTTTCCCTGACAAGCAATCAGCTTTAATCCTCCTTACAATATAATCTTACAGGACAGCGATCTGCAATCTTAGGAACATCTTTAAAGAATATAGACATCTCACAATTATTGCTTTAATACGGCAGGGTTTCTCTTTCCTTTTTAAAATTAAAACAAGGTTTTTAAGATTTATAGAGCCATCTTATTGGTGATAGTAGTATCAAGTTTTAAATAATTTAAGCCGGTGATCATACATGCATAATCATCTTATTTAGAGTAAGTTGATTCAAAATATTTTATGTTTATGGAAAGAGTAATCCCCACTGAGACTTTCCTCACAGGAACATAGAAGGGCTGAATGCGGCTTTCCTTGAAATGACTTGAGAGATCATTATGCAATGGCTGACTCATTACCTTACGTGAATGAGCTAGAAATGAGTTACTCATATGTATTTTAATCAGTTGTATTTTTAATGAGTAATTTTATGCAATGGTTTTTATTAACTAAGCATATAATAAACATTACCTTACCTTACCGTACCTTCCTCCCAAGACATTTGAAACTGAAACATACAGTTTAAAATGGATAGTTGCCCGCTACAAGATGGCTGCCTCCTTTGCTCAGGGTTCTGAGGCCAATTGGGCACATGAGGATGCCAACATTGTCCATATGACCTCACACGATGCATAAGCGCATCGTCAACATACCTTTTTTCGCCGATACTCTCGGCGGACCCGTAATACTAGGAAGTCTACACATCAATTGGTCCGAGTGAGTATTGGGGGATTTACATACTCCCGAATTTACAGCGCAGTTGCGCTGATCGTATTTGCATTCTATAAGTTTGTACTAAGAATCCGGGAGCAGCTCATGTAATATTAGCACCTCCCGCACTTACGTTTTCACAATACAGGTGTTGCCGTAGTTTGCACACCACAGTTGATTGCTTTGGACATACCCGGATTCTATTAGGAGATATTATTGTAAAATAGATTTTACACGCTAGTGGTGATCACATCTAGACATATCCGAAATGTATCAAAAGATTATTGTATACTAGATAATGGATAGACCTGTGATTATTTATTTTGTTGCCTTACACTATTGATTTTGTGAACAGCATTATTTTAAATGCATGCCTCCAAAGTGACTAGACGACTCTTACCGTCAGATACTTGGGGCAGACCTCAGTCTATACATTATGTCAATGGTAGACCTGGTTCCATTGGCGTGGGTCTCCCTTCGATTTATGCTGCTGCCTCATGTATTTTTGCTGGTGTTAGATGCTTTGGGCGCTGTGCCACTGCTGTCCAGTGCCACAGTGCAAGTGCTCCCTATTGTAATTGATGTATTAATCAGTGATTCCATGTTTGGCTATTTTGTGTACTGGTCAGACCCTAGTCCAGTGCACTGAGTGTGCCCAGGGCTTGTAAATCCATATGCTGCTGGTGGGCTTGCAGCACTGGTTGTGCCACCCACAGAAGCAGCCTATAAAAGTGTTTTTAAGGCCTGCCATTACAGAGCCTGTGTGCAGTCTGGTACTGCTATGCTGACTGGACAAGTGCACCCACTTGCCATTCCCTAAACCTTCCCTTTTCTTCATGTCAGACACTCCTATGGTAGTCACAAGGGCAGGGTGCTGGAGTGTTCCCATGAGGCACAGGGTCAAGACTGATTTGCATATGGCCATGCCTGAACTAGGGTGGCTTGGTGAGCAAAATAACGATGGAATAAACCCAGATCTGTGACTGGGTGTGAATGTTTTGCCATTGTGCAACATTCCGACCATTATCTTGTTTGTTTTGCTGTTCACCCTATGTGGGAAGGGTATGCCAAGACGTGGGTCCTGTGCTCATTGTGCCAGTGGAGTCAAGCTATCCTGGCTGAAGACGGCTGATAGCCAGAAACCAGTCCTAGGATGCTTGATTCCGGTCCAGGGAAGACATGGCTTGGAAGTTCGGGCTGGACTGTTCCCATGAGTAATAGGGTCAAGACTGATTTGTAAATGGCCATGTCGGAACTGGGATGGCTTGGTGAGCAAAAGAACGATGGAATAAACCCAGATCTGTGACTGGGGGGTGAATGTTTTGCCATTGTGCAACATTCCGTCCATCAACTTGTTTGTTTTGCTGTCCACCCACAGAAGCAGCCTTGTAAAATGTGTCTAAGGTCTGCCATTGCAGAGCCTGTGTGCAGTCTAGTACTATCACGCTGATTGGGCAAGTGCACCCACTTGCCAGTCCCTAAACCTTCCCTTTTCTTCATATCAGTCACCCCTATAGTAGGCCCAAGGGCAGGGTGCATTTTAAGTATAAGGTAGGACATGCCCTGGTGTGTGTGGCATGTCCTAATAGTGAATTACTGCCATTTTCGTTTTTCACTATTGCAAGGCTACCTGTTCTCCATAGGCCAGAATGGGCTGTTAGAATTATTACATTTTATAATCCTAACTGACTCAGGGAACATGGTAGCGCTTTGAGTTTAGTATGCCTGGACTCAGAATGATAAAATGCATCTTTTAGTGAGGTTGGTTTTAACATTCTGTGTTTGAAAATACCACTTTTAGAAAGTAGGTATGTTCTTGTCTAACCTTTCAATCCTGCCTCTGCTAGGTTTTGTATTCCTTGTCTAGAGTTTGTGAGTGACAGGGCTGGGGATTCCAAGAGACAGGATGAGTCAGCCCAGTGGTCAATAGAGAGATCTGCATCTAGATGGGAAAGAGGAGTTGCACCTGAACCTTGAATACGGCTGTGCCTGCCTTCCACAATGCTGGCTCCACATCCTGGGGTGCGGCTGATGTTTCTGCCCTGCACACTGAAAGAAGAGAAGGAGTCCTGTCAACAAAGTGCTTCAGGGCTGTACTTGCCTTCCACAATGCTGGCTCCACCTCCTGTGGGGCGTCTGATGTTTCTGCCCTGCACTGTGAAAGGAAAGGAGAAGTCTGGTAAACAGAGTGCTTCAGAACTGGTTTGAACTGGGCAATGGCCCCTCTCCCCTCAGAGATCAAAGGTTTTTGGGGTATAAATATTGGGACCCTGATCCCATGAAATTATATCACTTTTGGACAAAAAAGAGGAAACCTTTGCTGAAGAGAGGAGCCTGAAGAAACTGAGGAGAGACTATTCCTAAGCAAGTGCTGCTTAGGGGATTGGCCTACAGTGGTTGCCTTACTGCCAAAGAGAGGAGAAAGGAACTTTGTGTACTTTGCTTTCAACTTGTGAAGGATCTCCAAGGGCTTGGAAAAGAGCTTGCCTCCTGCTGAAGTTTCAGGGACAACAGACTTCAACGTCCAGCTCCCCAGAGTTCTTTTGGAAGTGCCTGCTGCTGTTTTGGGCCTTCTGCCGAACTGCGTGTCACAAGGAGCTGGAAGCGCGACGCAATGAAGAGGAAGCGTGTCGCCGTCGCTGCTGCTGCCGTCGCACTTCTGAACAAGGGTGTCGCCACTGGAGTTGTCCCACTGCACCGCATCAAGAGAAGCGTCTCGCAACGAAGAGGAAGCGTGTTGCCATCGGACTTCTGAACAAGGGTGTCACCGCTGAAATTGTCGCGCTGGACTGCATCGCGAGAAGAGTCTCGCAGCTAGGTAAAAGCGTGTCGCTGTTGCTGCCATCGCACTTCTGAACAAGGGTGTCACCGCTGGATCTGTCGCATTGCACCGCATCAAGGAAAGCGCCTCGCATCCCCCGAGAAGTCCGCCGCCGTCAGAGCTGCTGCTGACGTATTTCTGAACAAGGATGTCACCGCCGTAGTTGTCACATCGTACGGAAGCTTCAAGCTAACGTGGAAGAAGAGTGTCGCAGCTGAAGCTGCTGCAGTCACACTTCTGAACAAGGGTGTAGCCGCTGCAGTCCATACATCGAACCGAGAACTTCTCGCATCCCCGAAGAAGCGTGCCGCATCTAGAAGATCTTCACGTCTTTATTTCTTTGCACCAAAACTTTGCCGGATTTCCATCGCTGCAACATTACTTTGTTGTGGAAGTGCAACGCATCGTAAGGTACATTGACGCACGAAGAACTGAACTGAACTAAGCTAAAACAACTATTTTTAAGTATAGTATTGTGGATTTTTGTCATTTGTGGTCTTGTGTTAAGTCTATATAAAGAATACTTATTTTTAATATACAACTGTGTGGTATCCATCTGTAGTGTTGTCACTGGGTTACTGTATGTGGTCATAAATGCTTTACACACTGCCTCTGAGATAAGCCTGTCTTCGTGTGCCAAGCTACCAAGGGGGTGTGCAGGGGTTAATTTAGGAGTGTCCCCCCTTACTCTGAGAAGAGGCAAGGGTCCCAATTTGTCACAAGTACCTACCTGTGCCAACTAGAGACCCCAAAATCTACCATTGGTGGTCAGCGGTGAGGATTCTGGACTTGCATTTGTGACTCATGTAAAGTGATTGGTGAACACTACTTTGTGAGTGCAGACCGTAACGCAACCACATACTTGTTGGTAGATTCCTTTTTGGATTTTCTATTTTTGAAATATGCCTGATTTAGTTGTAGTGGAGAGCGCAGAATCCATAGCCTCCATTGCTTGTGATTGGGAAGAGGAAAAGCTACAAAGCTACAAAGCAAGACAGCTGAAGTAATTCTGCAAGAAATTCAAGGTTTCCACTGTTGGGTGCACCAATAAGGAAGCATTCTACAAGACGCTGAGGGCCTGGGTAGAAGCAAGGAAAACCCCTGAAATTGAGGAGGGGGATGACAATGCAGATGTACAACAGGAAGAGCCATTGGGCTCAGGAGGAAGGAAAGTACCTTCCCCCATAGGTAGCAGTGCTTCTGGCAGGAGTCTGTGTCCAGGGGAGTTGGAGGACAGAGAGAGGTCCAGGAAGCATGAAATGGAGATGACCAAGATCAAGGTGAATAGGCAACTGGAAATAGAAAATAGGAGATTTGTTGGACTTAGCCCTTTTGGCAGGTTCACCCTGAAACTTTTAGCATTTTCCTAGCCTGTTTCTGTAACCTGGTGTTGGTGATTTTATGCCTCTGCGCACTTTTTTCACTGGTCCAGTGTAAAGTGCGTGTGCTCTCTGTGTATGTGTGGTGAGACTGGCCTGCCCCCCCATAGGAATGCATGGGAAATATGTGTGTCCATGGTAGTTCATGATGTGTCGGGAGAGCAGGGTCGAGGTTGATATGTGTGAACACGTGAGATTAAATGCTGCATGATGGTGTGTGCGGATTTAATGTGTCTAGTGTGGAAGTGCCACTTCTAGAAGTTAACAGTGCAAATGCCGCAAATTTCAAAAATAAACATTTGTTATATAAACATACGAGTAGAACAATACGTTTATTGAATGAATTCAAACTGATTTTTAATTTCTTTATATTTTCAATTTTTCACTTCTATTTAGATAGTGATTTCCACAAATCTTGTACAAATATTAAAAAACCTGGTGTGCACAACAATTATTATTTACAGTGCTTACAAACTCATTGTTTGTATATAAATGACACAACCTGTTCACCATTCAGTCATCATTCATACATCACTCATCCCGCTACAAAACACAACGACTCGCTACAAAAACGTGAATGATTCGATAAATGCTGTCAACATAAACAGCAACAAAAGCCAATGTTTTCTTCACAATAAATTGGATATAAACAAATGTTTCTGCGTCAATTATTTTTGAATATATTTGGCTACTAGAAGGTCTACGCGTTTCGAACTACCATTGTTGCGTAGTTCTCATCAGGACCAATCTGTAATAGAAGAACAGAAATTTTTGAGGGGGGGAACAATACGTCTCTAAACTGCCTTACGCCAGTACTCAAGTAACCTCACCTACCTCGCACTTGGCTACAAAGGCTGGAAAGGTTGTAGAACTCTCAGTCTAAAAGAATGTATCAAGAAAATCCAATCAGAGTTCGAACATTTCAAATATACAATCATCCATACCAAACCATTCGCGTGCCTCACTTACTTGTGGGTGTTCCGTGGCGTTTGGATTCTGCCCGGCCCGCCTATCTAAATAAAAGGGGCACAAGTGCAAATCTGTAATTATTGGCAGCCCCATGTGTTTATTTGGGTGAACATCAAGATGAAAGATGCGCCGCTTACCTCTGTCGGCAAGTCGGGCGCGTTGTATTGTTTATGAAGAATTACCGTTGCCGGTGAATTTTCTGTTGGGAAGAAAACGATGTCTTAGCGTGTTGCCTTTCATATATCAGTTACTCATGCGGCGGTCGTGAGTGTTTAAGATTGAGGAAATAAACTTACTTGGAAGATCGTGGTTAATTAACGTCTTTCTCCGGGGCCATCCGGGTTTTACAGTTCGAAAAAGTGTTGTGTTTCCAATTGATTGAATTATGCGTAAACACTTTGCCTTCTTTCGTAGAGTCACAATATGAGCAATTGCCACATTTATGGTGGCCCTGAATGGGAGGCAGACACAACATTGTGCGTAAATCCGGTTTTTTTGTTGTTGGCAATGCTGCTCTTACCAAATGGTTTGAGATGCTGTAGTTTTTCTTAAAGGCGAACAGTGGTTCGCTTTGGAACGCTTGGTCTAGGTTTTTTAATAGGTGCCAATTCTGTTTGACTAGTTTTTTCAATTTGTTTGAATTGGGGCAGAACGTGGATACAAATACCATTCTGTCTGTGGTCTTTTTTGGTCTCCTTTCAAGCAGACATTCTCTCGGTGTCCACCAGGCTCTTTTGCATGATTTCTTAAGGAGTTTCTTCGGGTATCCTCGTTGTTTTAAATTGTTTGTCAGAACTTCCGCATGCCTTAGATATTCTTCTTTTTCTGTGCAATTGCGCCGGATACGAAGATACTGCCCATAGGGCAAATTATCCTTTAAACTGCGTGGATGGTTACTCCCAAAGTGTTAAGCTTTGTTCCGATCAGTAGGCTTTTTGTACAGTGTAGTCACTAACCCCCCCATTGAGGGGTAAACCTCCACGTCTAGAAATGGCATCTTGTCCCGTGAATAGTCCAAACTGAAGTGGATGGATGGCACCCTGTTGTTGATCCATTGGTGAAAGTTTTTTAAGTTCTCTTCTGACCCAGTCCAAACAAAGAACACGTCGTCGATGAAACGATACCAATTAGTTATCCATTGTGAGAACGGATTGTTAGTGTAAATGAATGTTTCCTCGTATTTGGCCATGAATAGAATTGCCAGTTCCGGGGCAAAGGGACATCCCATGGCTACTCCTCCTACTTGAAAGAAAAATTCTCCGTTGAAATTAAAGTAATTTTTCTTAAGGGCAAACTCAGCAAGTTTCTTTATGAACCACGTTGGCACTTTATGTGGTCGTTCTCGTTCCTCAAGATATGCTTCAAGGACATTAATCCCTTCTTTCTGTGGTATTTTGGTGTAGAGGGATGTAATGTCCATAGTGACCATTATATCAGTGTTTCTGTCAAACTGGATGTTGGAAAGTTTGTTTAGGAAATCAGTTGTATCCTGTGAGTAAGATTTCACTTGATACACGAAAGGTTTTAGAAAAAAATCCACAAATTTGGAAATAGGTTCTAGCAAGGATCCACATCCGGATACTATTGGACGGCCAGGGGGTGCAGATGTATCCTTATGTATTTTGGGCAATACATATAAAAGGGGTGTTCTAGGATGTTTTGTTTTCAAGAATTCTAATTCTTTTCTGCCTAGGAATCCCTGAGTTTCGCTTTCATCCAGCAGAGCAAAAAGTTCATTTTTAAGGTCAGATGTAGGGTCTTTTTGAATTTTGCGATAACATGAAATGTCCTCCAATTGTCTGGTAACCTCCCTTATGTAAAGTTCTTTGTCCCAGATGACTATTGATCCACCTTTATCAGCCTGTTTGATGATGACCGAAGTGTCAGATTTGAGATTGGACAGAGCAACTGATTCCGCTTTTGAGATATTGTATTTGATCCAGTTCTTGTTATTCTCCATTTGAGCTATGGCTGATAGTATGGTACGTTCGAATGTGATGAGTTCTTTCGGGACTTTATTTGTAGGTGGACAAAATGTCGATTTGTTACGTAGGCCTGTTGTTTCCGGTGTAGGTTGGTAGGTATTTTCAGAAAAAAATATTTTTAACCTTAATTTTCGGCAAAATTCAATTACTTCCGTTTTGAGTTTAATGAAGTCCGTCTGTTTGGATGGAATGAATGTTAGTCCTTTACTCAAAATAGATTCCTCATCTTTTGTCAGAATTTTCCCCGATAGGTTGAATATGGGCGAAGGCATCAATTTTTGTAATTTTGCCGTCTCGTTGACATTTCCCATGGTTGAGGGGTATTCCTTGTCTTGCCTCGTTGTTTTGTCTGGCCTCTGCCTAAAAAAGGACCTTGATGTTGTTGATGAAATCCTTGCTGTTGTTGTTGATGACCACCTCTCCTGTTATAATTACTTTGGTGAGTGGAATTATCCCTTCGTTTGAGCTTCCCGAGGATGATGTATCCGAAAAGGTTATAAATTTATTGTAGGATCTGCCCTGGTATTGTTGTAGGTGTTTTTTTGATTCAGGTCTTGAATAAAAGTCCGTTTGGAGGAAAGGGTACACTTTTTCTAGATTAAAATTCAATTTGTCCTTTTCAAATTGTGCTGTTTTTTGGTTCACCATGTAGTCTTTAAATTCTCCTATTTCCTTCTGGACTTTTTCCAATAAAGTTTTGGCATCCGTAATTAATTGATTAGTAGAAATCGCACTTTCTAGTGCTTGAATTTCTTCCAATTGTGTTTTTGATAATCTTTGAGCCGTTTCTATAGTTAATACCATGAGATCCCTACTGCATTTGGTCTCTATATAACTATAACCTTTTTTATATATAGGGTCTTCCATAAAAATAACTGGGATGTTTTTTTACCTGTAGTCCACCTGGGATTGTTCCACTCCTCAAGTGCTGTAAAAGGAAATGACCATGTAAGTCCGTCCGAATTTGTTTCTTTTTTAACCTTGTGAGTTTGTCTATCTCATTTTGGTTTTGCGCCGAGACGCTCAGTGATGCGGAAACGAATAGAGGGGGGGGCCGCTAAAAGATTTCTTATGTGTTCTTCGCTATACGCAAACGTTTCATTTTCAGACATACTCTGACGAATTCACACAAGCTTTCACCACCAGATTGCACGCACAAAACAAATGACGAAAAACCAATGTAGCACCTATATGTCTGCTGACTGGTATGTCACTGGCACTACGGCTCACAATCCTTACTCTGCTAGTTCCACTGGGAATAAAGGACCTCACAGACCGTTGTCTGCAATTATAAATGAAAACAAAACCACTGGGTATGGGCTCCCACCGGCATGTCCAAAGTGGAAAATGACATTAGAGGAGGCGACCTGGATGCCAAATTAATCAAAAGAGAGGCCATGCTCATTGTCAAATTTAACACCGTGTTTCTGGGATTAAACGAACTGACGGAAATCTTCAAACTGTAAGTTCACGAACATGGAAACATTTTCCAAAACCCACCATCAAAACCATTTTTAAAGCCAGTGCAATCGTGCACTTGTTGCAAAATTACCATTTCAGGCAGAAAACCCCGCTGAACATTGTCATTTCACACCAGCAAAATACAATAAAGTTTGTTCATTCAACACACCACTTAAAAGATTAAGACTACATTTCCCATCATCCAATGCTAACCAGGAAGTGCTAACAACCAGTGCAGCGTTTGGATGGCCCCGGAGAAAGACGTTAATTAACCACGATCTTCCAAGTAAGTTTATTTCCTCAATCTTAAACACTCACGACCGCCGCATGAGTAACTGATATATGAAAGGCAACACGCTAAGACATCGTTTTCTTCCCAACAGAAAATTCACCGGCAACGGTAATTCTTCATAAACAATACAACGCGCCCGACTTGCCGACAGAGGTAAGCGGCGCATCTTTCATCTTGATGTTCACCCAAATAAACACATGGGGCTGCCAATAATTACAGATTTGCACTTGTGCCCCTTTTATTTAGATAGGCGGGCCGGGCAGAATCCAAACGCCACGGAACACCCACAAGTAAGTGAGGCACGCGAATGGTTTGGTATGGATGATTGTATATTTGAAATGTTCGAACTCTGATTGGATTTTCTTGATACATTCTTTTAGACTGAGAGTTCAACAACCTTTCCAGCCTTTGTAGCCAAGTGCGAGGTAGGTGAGGTTACTTGAGTACTGGGGTAAGGCAGTTTAGAGACGTATTGTTCCCCCCCCCTCAAAAATTTCTGTTCTTCTATTACAGATTGGTCCTGATGAGAACTACGCAACAATGGTAGTTCGAAACGCGTAGACCTTCTAGTAGCCAAATATATTCAAAAATAATTGACGCAGAAACATTTGTTTATATCCAATTTATTGTGAAGAAAACATTGGCTTTTGTTGCTGTTTATGTTGACAGCATTTATCGAATCATTCACGTTTTTGTAGCGAGTCGTTGTGTTTTGTAGCGGGATGAGTGATGTATGAATGATGACTGAATGGTGAACAGGTTGTGTCATTTATATACAAACAATGAGTTTTTAAGCACTGTAAATAATAATTGTTGTGCACACCAGGTTTTTTAATATTTGTACAAGATTTGTGGAAATAACTATCTAAATAGAAGTGAAAAATTGAAAATATAAAGAAATTAAAAATCAGTTTGAATTCATTCAATAAACGTATTGTTCTACTCGTATGTTTATATAACAAATGTTTATTTTTGAAATTTGCGGCATTTGTACTGTTTTTGTTCAATGCTTGTGGCAAGCGATGCCGGTGGGAGCCCATACCCAGTGGTTTTGTTTTCACTTCTAGAAGTTGGCATGTCTGTGCAGTGAATGTGAATTGACTGTCTGGCTTTTGATAGGCTCGAGCTGGCTGGTGTGTCTGGCTCCAGGAGTCAGGATGGGTCTGCCCCGGTGGTGAATGGAGAGATCTGCATGTTGATGGAAGGGAGGAGTGCACCTGGGACCTGAATATGGCTGGGCCTTCCCTCCACAATGCTGGCTCCACCCCCTGTGGTGTGTCTGATGTCCCTGACCCACCCTGTGAATAGGCAGAGGGGCTGATCAAAACAAAGTGCTCCAGAACCAGTTGCACCTTGTTAAACAAAGGATTTATGTGTATAAAAAGGGGCTGTGACCCCATGAAAAATGTTCTTGGTCTCCTACTTGAATCTACCAGGAGCGTGCTGCTGCTGGGGCCCAGGGGAAGGCTTGCCTCCCTGGGCCCTGCCCAGCCCCTGGATGCCCTGGATGCCCTGGATGCCCTGGATGCCCTGGATGCTGGAGGACTTCTTTTGGACCCTTCTGCCTTGCTGAAGTATTTCCAGTACCCTGAAGAGACTCTGGGGCTGCCCCAGCACCTTGGGTGTGCTGGTTTTTATTTTCCATGCCTCGAGCTCTTCCTGTGCTTTGTCCCCCTCTGGGAGCACTTTATTTTAGCTTGGCAGCGCTGAGCTGCTCTGTGTCCTGAGGGAATCCCCGGTGTAGGGATTCCCCCAAATTTGCTGCAATCACGGGTGCCACCCCACTGGTTTGGTTGTGCCTGGTGCCCAGGTGCCCACCCTGCGTCTTTGTTTTATTTTTATAAATTAGCGCGGGTGCCTACCCTGCTTATGGGAATCCTGGTGGGTGCCCAAACCGCATTTCGACTTTATTTGTCTCTCTCTCGAGGGAGCCTACCCCTCGTGGTGTCCGAGAACCGAGGTTCGTGCCGCCGTCAGCGGCTCGCCTGGTTGTGGGGGCGCGGCCGCCAGACGGAAGCGGACGTGACGCTAGGAAGCACTGACGCGGGGCTCCCATGCGGAGGGGAGAGCCCCGCGGTGGCGACTGAGGAGGAAAAGCCCTGGGTCCCAGGAGGGGCCCGTATGAATCAGCAAAGGCGGCCGAGGCTGCCAATGGCAGTTCGGGGCTCCTTGGAGTCCAGGGGAGCCCCGCAGGAGAAGTGCTGCCACATCCCGACCGAAGGAGTTCCTGCCCGGACAAGCCGGTAAGTACAGCCGGCTGTGGAGAGCCAAACAAAGGCCCCACGCCGGTGCCTCCCTCAGAGCAGCCCCGCTTGGTAGAGGGCTGCTCCAACAGTGGGGGCTACGTTAATTAGAAGGCCCGAAGGGGCCCGCGCCCCTCCCCTGACTGTGCGCAGGCACGATGGCAGTGCCATTTTTCAGAGCGGCCCCGATGCAGCGGGCCGCTCCAACGACAGGGGGCATGTTTGTTACAGGAGTCTAGGTGGCTCCCTCGCCCCCCCATTAGTTTCCTGAGCCTGACTGGCTCCCACCTTGTAGCCTCATTATCTCTCGAGCCCTCGTGGGGCTCCAGTGGGACATAAGTGATTTAGAGCCCGAGTGGCTCCCCCATTTTCGGCCCCATTTCCTCCAGAGCCTGAGTGGCTCCAAGGGAGCACCATTATTTTTAAAGCACCTGTGTTTGGGGGCATGGTTATTTTAGGATCCAGAGTGTTCCAATGGACATAGCTGATTTTAGAGCCTAGATGGCTCCAACGTGTGGCAGTTTATCCTGAGGGCCAGAGAGAGCCCATGCCGCAGTTTTGCTGATTTACAGCTGCCCAGCAAATAGTGGGCAGCTGCGCCGTTTATGTTCTTTCTTTCTAGGTGACATGTTCTTGGTGAACCCAGGAGTGAGATGCACTCACTTCACCCCTACTATGGGCTCCACAGCTGTGCAGCACTTACTGCCAGCTGCAGCGTTTAGGCCCTGTTCTTGTTCTCAGCTGCCCAGCAAGTAGTGGGCAGCTGCCACGTTTAGGTCTGCGCAGATGGCGCACCCCTGACTGGTGCTGCACTGGCAGCGTGCCCTGACATCCTGGACACAGGGCATTTGAGCCCCTTCTTAGATGGCCAGTTGGCCAGGGGACTGGTATATGAATAGGGCGCAAGGCCCTAATGTGATCTATGTGCTTTAAATGTTGTGCTAGGAAATGTAATGCATCTAGTATGTTTTACGCACCCTGTGTTGATACCTCTAGAGATGGTTTTACCTATGGCGGTTTGTGTTAGTGAGATTGTACTTCACTGTGATTTACGCCCCTAAATCTGAGTTATACTTAGGAGGTAGGGTCTAATGTGTTTAGACTAGTGTGGAGATTGCCTACTGTATTTATACTGGTTAGGCGTAATGTGAGTTATGCGTAATGTGCAATACCTTTATGCCTGTGATACCTCTAAATGTGTTTTCATGCTTCGGAGGTTGTTTTGCCTATTATAGTTTATACTAGTGAATTTATGAGTCCCTGCGTGATCTATGCGTATGGTGATTAGTATTGCATAGTGTGTACCTACCTTTTACCAGTGGTTACTGGTTGTGTTCTATAGTTGTTATTTGGTGCTACAGTTACTCTAAGTGCTGTTTCTACTAAGTGCTGATCCTGACAGTGGCCCACGTGGCCCTGTCCTGTGTAAATATTCCCTTGTGAATATTGCCTGTGCCAGTTGGGAAAATGTATAGTGTGTGATTACTATCTGATGTGTTTTAAGAATACAAAAGTTATTTTTATATAAACTTGTGTGGAGTTTTGTAGTGTGCCTCGGATGTTGCTGCTGTGTGCGTGCGCAAATGCTTTACACATTGCCTCCGGGATAAGCCTGTCTGCTCGTGCCAATCTACCAAGGGGGTGAGCAGGGGTTATCTTTGGTGTGTAACTTCCTTGCCCTGACTAGAGTGGTTGTTTCTGCATGGCTTTGGCGCAAGCCTTAGTCAACCAGAAATCCCAGTTCTAACAAGATTAGATATAGAGGAAAATAAAATACAGTTTGAGCATGAAAAGGTTTTGAGGGAATTGGAGTTTAAAATCAAAAGTTTAGAGGTTACTCCCTCTGGTGGCAGCATACCCCCCAGTGCCTGTGGAAGCTGGAGTATATATTCCCAAAGATGTGGTGAAAGAGTTTTATAAAAAATGATGATATTGAGCAGTGGTTCAGAGCCTATGAGGTAGCCATGTCTTCCCACAGGGTCCCTGAGAGAGATTGGGGAGCAGGGTTGTGGGGAAGGTTCCTTTGTGAGAGGCGAGATGCACTGTTAGACTTATCTTCTGAAGTCCTCAATTCATGCAGCCACATGAAGGATGCATTAATGTCTAGGTATGGTTTGACTCCTGAACTCTATAGACAGAGGTTCAGGAAGTGCAAGAAGTTAGAAAACAGTACCTGGGTGGAATATGTCACTTTTTTTGTAGAGCATTGGATGGTTGGGGTCTCTTTGATTTGATTGCATGGGAGCACTTGTCTGATAATTGTTTTCCACAGCTGCGCCAGCACGTGATTGATAGCAAGCTGATTAACCCTAGGAAGCCTAATGAGGAGGCGGACCGCTGGGTTAGCACCCGAGTCCACAAGGGTCACATGGGAGACTCAGCCAAAGGTAGGCAGGCTCCCCAGCAGAAGAGTGGGGGGACAAGGGTAAACAAAAGGAGTTCCGCAAAGGGCCCCAAAGTAGTCCCCAAGGGAGCCAAGGGAAAGGTTCTCAGCCTCCCCCTGAGAGAAAGCAAGGGGTCCCAACAGGTAGTCCTGTTCCACAGGGACCCCTGAAATCTTACAAGTGTGGTGACTTGTGTCACAAGGCAAGTGACCCCAGGTGTCGCCTGTTTGGAAAAGCAGCACCCACTGGTGCTCCGCCTCGGCAGATGGCTAGTGTAGCCTTGGGGTAGGAGATTGATGTCCAAGGTGGGTGCGGTCCCGCACAAATGCCCTTGTCTCTTTAGGAGACTGTGAGGTGGTCCCCAGCTGCCCAGTAACACTAAGAAATATGGGCAGTGAGTGACCATCAATGGCCAAAGGGTGGAGGCTCTTAGAGATACAGAAGCCTGTGTGACAGCTGTCAGGTGTCACCTGGTGTCTCAAGATCAGATTGTCCCTCCTACATTTTGCCGAGTTGTTGCCGCCGACAACACAGAGAGCCATTGTCCAATGGCTTAGGTTCCCTTTGAGTGGGGGGTCTCTGGTACTCTTCAGGTAGCTGTGAGGCCCGCCCTGCCTGTTGACTGTTTGTTGGGGAATGATTTAGAGAGCTCTCCTTTGGAGAAGGTGGAGAAAAATACTCACTTGAAGATGGTGGATCTGCCTGACTACCCGGTCAATGGCAGCCAGTAGGGGTGCTCAAGAGGACCTGGAGCCTGAGAGTGAGGCCCAGGACCCTGCCTTACAGAGAAGTGGCAGGGGGCATGGGAAACTGGCCCCCGAAGTTCCCACAGCCCAGGAGGAGGTAGACCCTGAGGGGGATGCCCTGGAGCCTACCGAGGAGCATGTAGCTGAACTGGAGGACCTGCCTGAGCTGACCTATTGGCAGCAAGAAGGAGGCCCCTCCAGGGAAGAATTCTGCCAGGAGCAGAGAGAATGCCCTTCTCTTGAGGGCTTGCGGCAACAGGCTGTAAGCCAGGCAGCAGGTGGTCAATCAGGATCACATTGGATTTACTGGGAGAATGGTCTCCTGTATAGTGAGCCTAAGGTTGCTGAGCCTGGGTCAGCCCGTGTGCTGGTGGTACCCCAGAGTTTCAGAGCCTTCCTACTGGGACTGGCTCATGATCTGCCCTTAGCAGGACATTTAGGGCAGAACAAGACCTTTGAGAGGCTTGTCACCCACTTTCTTTGGCCCCAAATGCGCAAACGTTCAGACACATTTCAGGGCTTGTCAGATTTGCAAGGCAAGTGGAAAGAGTGGGAGGAACCACAAGGCTCCTCTCCAGCCATTCCCTGTGGTCAGTACCCCCTTTGAGCGAGTGAGGTTTGACATTGTGGGGCCACTGGACCCCAAGACAGCCATGGGCAACAGGTTCATCCTGGTCTTGGTGGACCATGCCACCGGTACCCAGAAGCCATACCTCTGAGGACAGTGACGGCCCCCGTGGTGGGACGAGCACTGATGGGAATTTTCTCCTGAGTGGGTTTCGCTCATGAGATAGTGTCTAACCGGGGGACCAACTTCATTTCCAAGAATATGAAGTCCCTGTGGCAGAAGTGTGGTGTAACTTACATGTTTACCACCCCTTACCACCCCCCAAGGAAATACGTTGGTTGAAAGGTTTAACCGAACCCTAAAAGGCATGATAATGGGTCTTGAGGAACCCATGAGGCGTAAGTGGGACGTCCTCTTACCATCCCTACTCTTTGCATACCGTGAGGTGCCACAGAAATCTCTTGGGTTCAGTCCCTTTGAGCTTCTCTATGGACACCCAGTCAGAGGACCTCTGAGTCTGGTCAAAGAAGGCTTGGGAGCAATCTCCCAGGAAACCTCCCAAGGATGAATATAGCTATATGCTAACTCCCTGAGGCGAATCTGGAAGCCAGCCAGGAGGAGATGAAGCAATGGTATGACCAGAATGCCACTCTGGTAGAGCTTCAACCTGGACAGAAGGTGTGGGTCATGGCCCCAGTGGAGCCCTGTGCGTACCATGATAAGTGGACCGGACCATTTGAGGTTGTGGAGCGCAAAAGTCCAGTTACCTACTTAGTGGAATTGCTGTCTCCTAGGAACCCCTTGAGGGTCCTGCAAGTCAACCGCCTTAAGCCCCACTTAGAGAGGTATGAAGTGGGCATGCTCTTAGCAACAGAAGCTGGAATGGAGAAGGAGACTGAGCCTCTTCCTGACCTCCTGTCTGCAACAGAGCAGGATGGGTCAGTGGATGGTGTTAACCTCTGTTCCACCCTGACCCCTAAACAACAGAATGACTGCCGCCAGTTGCTGGGAACGTTTTCTGATCTGTTCTTCCTGGTTCCTGGTGTCATAGATTGGTGCGTCCATGATGTGGACACAGGTGACAGCTTACCTGTGAAGTATAAAATTTACAGGGTAACTGACAGGGTGAGGGCTTGCATCAAAGAGGAGGTCTCAAAGACGCGTGTGCTAGGGGTGATTGAGTCCTCTAGCAGTCCTTGGGCCAGCCCAGTGGTTTTGGTCCCAAAGGCTGCAGCGCCGGGTGCCACACCCAAACACCGGTTCGGTGTGGACTACAGAGGGTTCAATTCAGTCACGAAGACTGACGCGCACCCCATCCCCAGAGCTGATGAGCTCATTGATCGGCTAGGGGCTGCACAGTACCTCAGCACGTTTGACTTCACGTCTGGGTACTGGCAGATCTCCTTGACGGATGGGGCAAAAGAGAGGTCACACACCAGATGGGTATTTCCAGTTCTGTGTTATGCCCTTTGGGATGAAGAATGCCCCTGCCACCTTTCAGAGGTTGGGCAACCAGGTGTTGGTTGGACTGGATGAGTTCAGTGCTGCCTACCTGGATGACATCGCAGTGTTCAGTGCCAGTTGGGAGGAACATCTGCGCCACCTCTGGGAAGTGTTGTTGGCGCTGCAAAAGGCAGGCCTCACGATCAAGGCAAGTAAGTGCCAGATCGGGCAAGGTTCCGTGGTGTACTTGGGACACCAAGTTTGAGCGGCCAGGTAGCGACCCTACAACCCAAGATTGAAACCATCCTGGCTTGGGTGCCACCCAAAACCCAGACAGGGGTGAGAACCTTTTTAGGACTCACAGGGTATTACAGGAGGATTGTCAAGGGGTATGGCAAAATTCTTAACCCCTTAACAGAGCTGACTTCCAGTAAGCAGCCCAAGAAGGTGATTTGGACTGACACCTGTCAGAAAGCTTTTGAGGCCCTGAAAGCTGCCATGTGCACTGCGCCCGTGCTCCTGACACCTAACTTTTCAAGAGAGTTTATCTTTCAGACAGACGCTTCAGAGCATGGTGTGGGGGCTGTTTTGTCACAGGTCACAGATGAATGAGGAGGGCCTAGATCAACCTGTAGCCTTCATTAGTAGGAGGTTACATCCACGGGAACAGAGGTGGAGTGCTATTGAGCATGAGGCATTTGCTGTGGTCTGGGCACTGAAGAAGCTGAGACCATACCTGTTTGGGACTCACTTCCGGGTTCAGACAGACCACAGGCCCCTCAGATGGTGAATGCAAATGAGGGGTGAGAATCCAAAGTTGTAGAGGTAGTCCATTTCCCTACAGGGTATGGACTTTGGGGTGGAACACCGCCCTGGTACAGAACACGCCAACGCTGATGGTCTGTCCAGATTTTTCCACCTTAGTGATGAGAACTCCCAGGAATTAGGGTAGTTTTTACCACATTTCAGCTGGAGGTGACACGTGTTAGACCTGGCACCATTGGCGTCGGTCTCCCTTCCATTTTTGCTGTTGCCTCATGTATTTTTGCTGGTGTGAGATGATTTGGGCACTGTGCCACTGCTGTCCAGTGCCACAGAGCCAGTGCTCCCTATTGCAAATTGATGTATTATTCAGTGCTTCCAAGTTAGGCTATTTGTTCAGACCCTAGTACAGTGCACTGAGTGTGCCCAGGGCTTGTAAATCCAAATGCTGCTGGTGGGCTTGCAGCACTGGTTGTGCCACCCACAGAAGCAGCCTTGTAAAATGTGTCTAAGGCCTGCCATTGCAGAGCCTGTGTGCAGCCTGGTACTGTCACTCTGACTGTGCAAGTGCACCCCCTTGCCAGTCCATAAACCTTCCCTTTTCTTCATATCAGTCACCCACATAGTAGGCCCAAGGGCAGGGTGCATTGTAAGTGTAAGGTAGGACATGCCCTGGTGTGGGTGGCATGTCCTAATAGTGAATTACTGCCATTTTCGTTTTTCACTATTGCAAGGCTACCTGTTCTCCATAGGCTAGAATGGGCTGTTAGAATTATTACATTTTATAATCCTAACTGACTCAGAGAAACATGGTAGAAATTTGAGTTTAGTATGCCTGGACTCAGAATGATAAAATGCATCTTTTAGTGAGGTTGGTTTTAACATTCTGTGTTTGAGAATACCACTTTTAGAAAGTAGGTATTTTCTTGTCTAACCTTTCAAGCCTGCCTCTGCTAGGTTGTGTATTCCTTGTCTGGAGTTTGTGAGTGACAGGGCTGGGGATTCCAAGAGACAGGATGAGTCAGCCCAGTGGTGAATAGAGAGATCTGCATTTAGATGGGAGGGAGGAGTTGCACCTGAACCTTGAATAGGGCTGTGCCTGCCTTCTGCAATGCTGGCTCCACCTCCTGGGGTGCGGCTGATGTCTCTGCCCTGCACACTAAAGAAGAGAAGGAGTCCTGTCAACAAAGTGCTCCAGGGCTGTACTGGCCTTCCACAATGCTGGCTCCTCCTCCTGTGGGGCGTCTAATGTTTCTGCCCTGCACTGTGAAAAGTAAGGAGAAGTCTGGTAAACAGAGTGCTTCAGAACTGGTTTGAACTGGGCAAATGCCCCTCTCCCCTCAGAGAACAAAGGATTTTGGGTTATAAATATTGGGACCCTGATCCCGTGAAATTAGATCACTTTTGGACAAACAAGAAGAAACCTCTGCTGAGGAGAGGAACCTGAAGAAACTGAGGAGAGACTATTCCTAAGCTGAAGTGCTGCTTAGGGGATTGGCCTGTAGTGGTTGTCGTACAGCCAAAGAGAGGGGAAAGGAACTTTGTGTACTTTGCTTTCAACTTGTGAAGGATCTCCAAGGGCTTGGAAAAGAGCTTCCCTCCCGCTGAAGTTTCTGGAACAACAGACTTCAGCCCCCAGCTCCCCAGAGTTCTTTTGGAAGTGCCTGCTGCTGTTTTAGGCCTTCTGAGGAACTGTGTGTTGCAAGGAGCTGGAAGCGCGATGCAACAAAGAGAAAGTGTGTCGCCGTCGCTGCTGCTGCCGTCGCACTTCTGAACAAGGGTGTCGCCGCTGGAGTTGTCGCACTGCATCTTAACGAGAAACGCATCTCGTAACAAAGAGGAAGCGTGCCGCCGTCGCTGCTGCCTGCTGTCGCACTTCTGAACAAGGGTGTCGCCGCACTGCACCGCACCGTGAGAAGAGTCTAGCAATGAGGTAGAGGCGTGTCGCCGTTGCAGTTGCTGCCATCGCACTTCTGAATAAGGGTGTCGCCGCTGGAACTGTTGCATTGCACCGCATCGAGGAAAGCGCCTCGCGTTCCCCGAGAAGTGCGGCGCCGTCGGAGCTGCTGCCGTCACTTTTCTGAACAAGGATGTCACCGCTTTAGTTGTCGTATCGTGCAGATGCTTCACGCAAGCGTGGGAGAAGAGTGTCGCAGCTGAAGCTGTTACCGTCACACTTCTGAACAAGGGTGTCGTGCTGCAGTCCACGCATCGAACCGAGAACTTCTCGCATCCCCGGAGAAGCGTGCTGCATCTGGAAGATCTTCACGTCTTTATTTCTTTGCCCCAAAACTTTGCCGCATTTCCATCGCTACAACATTACTTGTTGTGGATATAAGTTAAGACCTTACTTGTTCTGTTATATTCTGGTCTTCTCCTTACCTGCTGCTCAGCCTGTGTGTGTGTGATGTCATCAGAATGTTCGTGTATGCATGGTTTGAATGTGTGGTCAGTTTGAGTGAGTGGGGCTGAGCAGCTGGGTGCTGCTCCCGGTGGGGCCTACTTTACTATCTAACCTATGACTAATAAATGTACATAATTACACTAACGGCTACTGGATTTGCTTACCTTCCAAAGTACCTTTTTCAATGTAACAGTGGCGATGAGGATTTAAACTTGCTGATTTAATTATCGGGGCCGTCGGAATCTGACAGCAAAGACCGGGCCTCAGTTAGAAGTTGTTAAGCTCTGTGAGGACCTGATTCTGCCAACCAACTGATTAGATTCATAAGTGGCATTTGACATTTAGCACTCTGAGACTTCTTGCCTATTATGCGTAAATGTGCATTTAACATTGTTCGCAGTAATGGACATTGCGTGGCTGGTATGCCTGGTAATCTGTTGCTATATGTAACGTACTGTGTTTTGCCAACCGTATTCTCCAACGGTCGTTTTATTCAGCTGAAGACCTGCTTCTTTGCCAGCTGTGTGTTGAATGATGACGCAACTGAATATTACCAGGATATCGGTGGTTCTGTAGAACGCGTCATCATCTATGGACACACCTCTCCTCAGGTCACGGCAGCGTCACGAAGGGTTAAGTTTACGCAGTGTTGATGCGCTCGTACGTTCATTATAGTCCACAACTGTCACGGCAGCGTCATGGAGTGTTGAGATTACGCATGACTGATTGCTTAAGTCCTTCTTTCATTGTGCTCCTGTCCCCTCAGTTACACCGAGCGGACTTCTCAAGCGCTCTTCAAGAGGAAGGTACTGTTTCACTATGCATTTTAACCGAGAGGGATTTTGAGACTGCCACAGAAGCTTTGATGTTCCCCTCGGGTGAGAGATCGCTCACCGGAGCTGTCTTCTTTGGGAACTTCCAACATTACGATTTCAATATTATTCACCTTATTATTGGGCACGCTTGAAGTACTGTATTTTTATTTCTTTTCCAACTCCGCCACCTAGTGTCTATTTTTCATCATTGCACTTCTACAGGAAAATATTATCCATGCGATTTAGACACTGTGGATTCAAATCTTTGAATGTTATTTCTGATGCATTATTTCACATCCCTTTGTGAAACTTAGCTCCGCATAAAGTTTTTAACAAATGTTACCTGCCTTGCTGGAGAAGTGGAGCTGTTTATCATGACAACGGTGACTACTTTTATTGTTTTGGTTTCTTATTTTGAATATTTGCTAATCACATGTGTATTGGTGTCGATATGTTTACGGTAGTTTACATGTTTGTGTTCAGAGAGACTGGATTAGTTTACTTTTACTGCGTGGAACTGTTTATGTGCTGAAATCTTTGTTCAAGTGCTCCTTTACTGTCATTTTAATGGATTAATTGACGTTTCCTGAATTGAGCTACTTATGTACTGAAACCTTCGTTCAGGTGCTCATTTGATTTCTTTAAGTGACGATTTTTAGTGGTCATGTTTAACTGTGCAGAATCGTGGAAGTGCTAGATTTTTCTTTTATTTTAGTGAACCAAATATGTGCTCAATTGATTTGAGGTGTTCATTCCTATTTGTATTTGCTTTAATTGGTTAAGCCATATAAGTGCGCAATTTGTGTTGATGCTCCACGTTTTTGATGAACCACGTTTTCTTATTGCTCTATTCCAATAGAGGGGTTCACATTTTTTTTTTTACTGTGAGGAGTCGTACAGAGACTACATTTTCTTTTATTGTATTGAACCACTTTTGTGCTCAAAATGTTTTGAGGTGTTTATTTCCATTTGGAATTTTCTGAAGATTAGTTTTTCCAGTTTGGATTTGTTAGAGTGTACCTTTGCGGAGCCACATAGGTGCTCATTTTTGAGGTGCTCCATCTGTTTCAGGTTTGATTATATGGGGCTGCAGAGTTCTCAGTTCTGTTCATGCTCAGTTTTATACATGATTTATATTGTTGAACCACGTCAGTGCTCTATTCGGTTAGAGGTGTTCAGTTATACACAGAGCCGCTGGGGAGTCATGTACCCCGTGCAGAGTGTTGTAATTTGAGTACATTAAGTTGAGTGTCATGTACTCCTTGTAGTGTGTTCTACCCTGGTGGTGTTCTATTGTTGACTGTGTTGTGCGGTGTGTTGCTTAGTTTAGAATTCCAGTAAAGAATTGGCTTGGTAGTTTGGTCTGCCCTGTTCCCATGATGCACTGGGCCAGGGACAGACTAATTTGCATGTAGCCAGGTTCTGAACTGGGATGGTGCAGTGAGCTAAAAAACGGTGATGGATCAAGCCCTGATCTGTTGACTGGGTAGGAGTGTTCTAATTAACTCAGATACTCTGTCCATCACCATCCCCTTTTTGAATAGTTTAGAATTGCTGCGTCCTGTCTTTGTTATTCTTTGGGGCGCCATTTTATTTAGTGTTGGTTCCGTTTATTGCTTTTCGTGACAGTCTGGCCAACTGGCACGATTTGTGATATTTAGGGTTTTTAATTAGTGTTGAGGGATGGTGGTTATGTGAGGTTGAGTTTCTGATTGAATGGTCATTTTTTTTTTCATTGGGCATTGTCAGATTGAGTTGAAATGTGATGTTTTTGCATTGCATTGTTGTATTGTATTGTCATTGTGATGTTTTGTCATTGCATTGTTGGATTGTATTGTCATTGTGATGTTTTGTATTGGTTTCATGTGTAATGCTATTAATTATTCCATGATTTATTTTCTCTTGCTTTATTTTGTTTTCATTGTTTTAAAGGACAGAGATGTGTTATATTCTGGTCTTCTCCTTACCTGCTGCTCAGCCTGTGTGTGTCTGATGTCACCAGAATGTTCGTGTATGCATGGTTTGAATGTGTGGCCAGTTTGAGTGAGTGGGGCTGAGCAGCTGGGTGCTGCTCCCGGTGGGGCCTACTTTACTACTAACCTATGACTAATATATTTACGTAATTACACTAACGACTACTGGATTTGCTTACCTTCCAAAGTACCTTCTTCAATGTAACATGTTCCTATGCAAGAAGTCTGACTCATAGATAGCAATACTTATAGATACCATGATATTGAAGTTTTGGTTTCATTCCAGACTCAGTATCTACTTGTACTACTTCACCCACATTATACAGGATCATTCAAATAGACTGAGTGAGTGGTCTCTCTAACTTGAACTCTTTCAATACCACTAAACATGTCACCTGGTATTAAGCTAGTCTCACGATAAATCACATACGGATTTGCCAAATTCTTCAGCATGATACATGGTGTTCCTATTCACATACCCATCACACACTAATCTATAAAAACACGTTATATACTCCCCAAACACGTATGGCATGGCTGGGGTCACCCAACACAGGTTATGGGCCTTCTATACAACTCCTTTAGTACTTCTTTTAAAAATTGGATTGTGACTTTGTTGTAGAAACTTTGCCCTGAGGAAGTCTGCTGTAACAAGAACAGCATGAGAAGAAACACGTGTTGGCAAATGGCTTGTATACTTACAAGGAAATAAAATAACTACTGAAACCACAATCTCAATTTTATCTCTGTGTGCCTGGAGAATATTGTTGTTGATTTCGAAACATTTTCCTGATTGAGAAAGAATGAACGGCTCTTCCTTCTCCTGAGCACCAGATAACATTTGGACATTGCTTTAATAAGAGTTTGTATTTTGTCTATACTCATATGGTAGAATGTGCCATCTTTCCCAGCCATCGCAATCTTTCTTTTGTCTTAAATCTTGTGCAGGTTGTTGATAAAGATGAGGTGTGAGACCATGTCAAATGCTGCAGAGAGGTCAAGGAAAATGAGGGCTGCTGTGTCTCCTCTGTCAAAGATCATGCAGATGTTCTGTGTGGTGGCAATGAACGCTATTTCTCTACTGTAGTTGGACAGGAATTTGTACTGAACTGTGCATTTTTTCAAACTCAAGGAAATCCCTTTTTTAAATATATGTATCATATTTTACTTTTCACATCACTATATTATGCACCAATGCAATTTATAAACTACCTATATGAAGAATAAAAACAAGGAGATGTTGTTTGTGAGTAGAAAGGTTTTAGTATCATGATTTTTTGTAATAAATGAATGAGACCCACTGATCCGTTGTGTCATTCTATTTTGTACCCTAGTTCCATTAACAGGCAGAAAGGGTTTGGTCCTGTGTATATTTATGGGGAAATACTGTGATGTCACTTTCTGTGCAGATACAAGATTGGAATTTCAGTGGTGTCACTTCTGTTTTGATGGGGAAGGGTGGAAAATGACGTATTCTTGTTTGGCTTTTTCTTTTAAAGACAGCTTTGGTAGAAAACCAGAGATGTTGCTTCTTGAGCAGATGGATTATGGGATATCCAGTGATGTCACTTCCCGTGCAGATGGTGATGGTAAATGAAGTGATACATTTGAGTGTGTATGTTTAATAGATTTTTAGCGTGGTTTTCAACTATGATGATTTTAGAAAGTAACTATATGGAATGCATTTTCATGTGGTTATACTGTGTAATGCATTGATGGGAATTTGTCAATTATTTATACCCAGTGTAATAGTTTTGAAAATACATTATATAAAAACATATCTTATTGTGTATGTTATGGTATTTTTCCCAAATTAACAATAAAAATGAAGTCCCTTGCTTGGCTTCTTTTTCTAAAGATGGTTTTGGTGGGAAGCCAGAGATGCCAGATGGATGATGGGTAGTCCAGTGACGTCACTTCCTGTACAGATGATGAGAGGAAACAATCACCCAACACGCTATAGAGTCTAAAATAGATATTGGCGCCCTTCGCTCATGCAAACATACTGACAGCTGCGTGTGTTTCGAAACTGGTGCACCACAAATCACAGGCCTGGCATCAAAGTCAGCGCGAAGACCACATCACATTTAAGAAATGCAAGCAGTAGTCAGACTAAAATTAGGTATGAAAGCTCCTTTGTCTCAATACACGAGGCGGAAGGTCATCCAAACCCCCACCTTAGTCCTGAATGCGGCTGGCACACCCTGCGTGAGATACCATTCCAGCTTCTGGCGACTCCCACACCATGAACTGCGCTAATGAAAGACCAAAGTGCCCACATCACACACACACTTGTCCCTGCAGGACCTACACCTGCAAGGGATGCCCTTGACACAATGGTTAGAAACTACCCATACAGCCAAACGTTGCACACACATAAAATGCATTGCCCACAGCTGTGGCATATCGTCCACCGAACTGCCGCCAGTCTGAGGCATGCCGGTGCTACGAGACCAACAATCTGATGGGATCTGTGCCAATGGCAGTGTTGCAAATCAGTTTCCGTCTGAGTTTCCATCTTGCCTACGTCATCTGCGTCCAGCCCTGGTTCCACTGTCGATCATGCACACTTGAGTGGGCCATGGAGGTCTGTCTATCCAACGCAATGGTAGCTGAATTGAATTATGACCTCACAGTGCGCCCCCTGCAGGCCCACGAACAAGAGTGTCACTGGGATAGCCATGCATGGGATGCACTGATCTTTGGCATATGTGCTGGCAGTTGTGCATGGGAGATTGAACAACTCCTCGTGTGCAGTGACCACATCAAGGCGCTCCCCTATTAAGCTGTGTTGCGGATTGGTGAAATGGCATGGACTGAGCGCATCTGTCTGGACTAAGCATGGGCGTAAAATCCGTTTCGCGGGCGAATTTGCGGATTTTTGGCAATTTCGCAGTCCGCGAATCGCACTAATTTGCCCACAAATCCGCAAATTCGCAAGCTGCAAATTATTTTGCTTGGTCGCGCTTGAAAAATACAATATCGCGCGTGCGGTGTTGACTTACCGTGATTCTGAGTCCGCCGAGTTGTTTTCTCCCGGTTTGCGTGTGCTGCACCATTTTGGATCTTGCTGCGTGATCGCGCGTGAGTTTTTCTACCGCAATTACGTCATCGCGGTTTGCCATCTTGCACAGCGAGAGTTTGACAATGCGAGTACGTCATAAGGGCCCGCGATCACGCATCGCGGGAGTAAACAATGCCCAACACGTAGATGCGGCGCGCAGCTGACATCCGGCGGGAGATTTGAACACATTGCTTTCCCGAAATTGCAAAAATTGCAATTCTGCACAAGAAATTCACCGCAGGCAGCATAAACCTTCTGAAAATCATGATTTTGATCAGAATAACTCCTCAGATTGAGATTTGGCTGCACTTTTTTGTGGAAGGAGTCCATTTTTAGGGGGGTGGGAGGAAGGAAGTGCCACAGAGTCTCCAACTTCCTGTTCCTGTCCAGCAAGCTCCTCCCAGTGCTTTGTCCATCTCCTGGTCACTTTTCATTTTGGATCTGGAGCTGGAAGGATTACTTTTTGTGGCTGCTGCTGGATATTTGTATTTGTGGACTTTTTGGACTTTGGACCTTTTGGATCACTTTTGGATTTGAGATTTTACAAGTAAGTTGGTGTTGTTTGTTTGGGGCAGTGCAGTTGCTGCAACTACAATTGTAAAACTTTTTCACACCTTAAAAAAATATATATTGTGGGTAGCCACAGTATCCAGTAGGCCCAGGGTTAGTCATGGGTGCATGATACAACTGTTTCTATGAATTTTGTTGAACTTAAATCTCATTTATGTCATTGAATTTTAGCTCACTATATGTGGATTTTTTTATTTTATTTTGGGGTGCCTGTAAAGCCACAGTAGCCAGGAGGCCCAAGGGTAGTGAGTGGTCACAGACCAAGTCTTTCAGTGGGGTGTCTTGAATTTAAACATCATTGAGGGCATGGGTGGCATTGGATTGTGGTGATTAGTGTGTGTTTTTTGACTTTTTGGGGGTGTTGTTGGGGCCTGGCCATGTGTGTGGGGGCCATTTTGAGGCCTGGTTTAGGCAGGGCCTGGCCATGTGGTGGGGGTCAAGGGGCCATTTTGAACCCAGACAGTGTGCTCAGGCCTGCACCCAGGTTGCCTTGCTTTCATCCATTAGGCCCAGGGGTACTCAGTGGTGCATGGACCAAGTCTTTCTGTGGGGTGTCTTGAATTTAAACATCATTGAGGGCATGGGTGGCATTGGATTGTGGTGATTTTTGTTTGTATTTATAATTTTTGGGGTGGTGTTGGAGCCTGGCCATGTGGGTGGGGGCCATTTTGAGGCCTAGTTCAGGCAGGGCCTGGCCATGTAGCTGGGGGTCAAGGGCCCATTTTGAAGGCAGGCAGTGTGCTCAGGCCTGCACCCAGGTTGCCTTGCTTTCATCCATTAGGCCCAGGGGTACTCAGTGGTGCATGGACCAAGTCTTTCTGTGGGGTGTCTTGAATTTAAACATCATTGAGGGCATGGGTGGCATTGGATTGTGGTGATTTTTATTTGTTTTTTGACTTTTTGGGGTGGTGTTGGAGCCTGGCCATGTGGGTGGGGGCCATTTTGAGGCCTGGTCCAGGCAGGGCCTGGCCATGTAGCTGGGGGTCAAGGTCCCATTTTGAAGGCAGGCAGTGTGCTCAGGCCTGCACCCAGGTTGCCTTGCTTTCTTCCATTAGGCCCAGGGGTACTCAGTGGTGCATGGACCAAGTCTTTTTGTAGGGTGTCTTGCATTTAAACATCATTGAGGGCATGAATGGCATTGGATTGTGGTGATTTGTGTGTGTTTTTCGACTTTTTGGGGTGGTGTTGGGGCTTGGCCATGTGTGTGGGGGCCATTTTGAGGCCTGGTCCAGGCAGGGCCTGGCCATGTGGTGGGGTCAAGGGGCCATTTTGAAGCTAGGCAGTGTGCTCAGGCCTGCACCCAGGTTGCCTTGCTTTCTTCCATTAGGCCCAGGGGTACTCAATGGTGCATGGACCAAGTCTTTCTGTGGGGTGTCTTGAATTTAAACATCATTGAGGGCATGGATGGCATTGGATTGTGGAGATTTGTGTGTGTTTTTCGACTTTTTGGGGTGGTGTTGGGGCCTGGCCATGTGTGTGGGGGCCATTTTGAGGCCTGGTCCAGGCAGGGCCTGGTCATGTGGTGGGGGTCAAGGGGCCATTTTGAAGCCAGGCAGTGTGCTCAGGCCTGCACCCAGGTTGCCTTGCTTTCATCCATTAGGCCCAGGGGTACTCAGTGGTGCATGGACCAAGTCTTTCTGTGGGGTGCCTTGAATTCAAACATCATTGAGGGCATGGATGGCATTGGATTGTGCTGATTTTTGTGTGTTTGTCGACTTTATTGGGTGTTTAACTGATGTTCCTCTGGCTTCCATTGTTTTTAGGTGCACAAGAGAACCACCAGTGCCAGGAAGAAGTCCTGCAGCGGTGTGTGCAACATAACATCACGTGACGTCACGTGTGGCCACAGACAAGACAACTCTGCAACTCGTGCAACTGCGGCCTGCTGTTCTGACATCTGAAGAAGATGGCCCCAAAGAAAGGTGGCCGTAGCGCCTCAGCGAAAAAAGTTGCCAGTGCCACTGCCCGTAAGAAGGAGCAGAAGAAGCAAGTGGCACCACCTACCAAGGAGACTGGTGTGCCCACCAACACCTTTTTTGGGAGACAAAAACTATGCCTGCAGCAGCGGTGTCCACCGGGGACCAAGCTGGAAGCAGCACCTTCGCCTCATTGGGCTCAGTGCCACCACGCCAAGTTAGGTCCAAGACCATGAGTGCTGCTGAGGCAGTCACTTTACTTTCTCAATCACCATCGACCAGTGATGTTCGCTCATCACAAGAAAGTACCATCCAATCAATGCCGGGTGTAACTCAGCTGGCGAGTGTTCAACAATCACAGCCGCAACGACAACCACAAGTGCAACTAGTACAAGCGCATGTACATGGGCAAGGAGAGGCGCATGTACATGGGCAAGGAGAGGCGCAGGTACATGGGCAAGGAGAGGCGCAAGTACATGGGCAAGTAGAGGCGCAAGTACATGGGCAAGGAAAGGTGCAAGTACATGGGCAAGGAGAGGCGCAAGTACATGGGCAAGGAGAGGCGCAAGTACATGGGCAAGGAGAGGCGCAAGTACATGGGCAAGGAGAGACGCAAGTACATGCACAAGGAGAGGTGCAAGTAGAGTTGCATGGAGAGGTGCAACTAGAGGTTCATGGAGCTGCACAACTGCCTACAACGCTTTTTCCTCCAGAAGTAGGGGCGCATCAGGAAATTGATATTCAAGTGGAGGTATCATCCGAGGAAGCCACTCCTCCTGAGGATGTTCCTTTGCCTTCCAGATCCCCAGCAAGAAAAAGGTCAAGGAGGGCTGCTACTAGTACTACAAGTTCTTCTTCAAGCTCCCTTCATTCTGATGACCTTGATCGTGATTGGAACCCAGCAATGCAGTGTGACAGTGAGGCACGCCGTGAGCCGACAAAGGTAGCTAAGCCTAAAAGGAAGGTTCCCGCAAGGCTTCGATTTATGGGTGATGACGACGAACAAGAAGTGGTGTCTTCTGCTGCTGATGAACAGTCTGACGACGACCCAGTCATCACAGACATCACTCCAGCCCCAGCGGGCATGCAGCAGACTGACATTTTCACCCTATCCCGAATGGCTGCTGAGCGGGATGATCATGTGGGCGGCGTGGCACTGGTACCACCACCAACGCAGTTAACTACAACTACAACACCAACACGACCTACAGCTTCCATCTTTTTCAGTCAGAAGTGAACAACAGAAACAAATTCAGCCACGCCCATCCTCCACTTCATCTGGCATTGAAAGTCAAAGTAGCACCTCCACCACCAGCAGACATTTCCAGTCCCCAGTTTGGGACTTCTTTACTGTTAGCCAAAAGGCGGAAAACATGGTTGTTTGTTCGATTTGTAAAGTATCAGTTAGTCGGGATAAGCTTGGTACCAACTATGGAACCGGAGGCCAGAGAGGTAATCTCAAAAAAGACAACCCTATCCAGTGGTATGCGTAGCTAAGTAAGATCGAGGAAGTCCAAAGTAGAACTGATTCAAATGTATCCATTCACATTGCATCTGATGCTGATGAGGGGCTGATTGTGCAGGGGGGAAGTCAAGAACCGACCGACATTTTATCTGGTACACCCAGTACCCCTGGCAGCAGCACTGAGGTGGGAGCGCCCACACCCTCTACCCCTGCAACATATATGAGGCCCACTAAGAGTCTGGGACAGACACCAATGCAAACAACTAAATCAATGAGCCTAACTGGTGTGAAGTCTGCATCATCATCATCATCACGTAAAACGGTCCAGCCCACCATTAGCAGCATGTTTTGGTCGGATGCGCCATTTGAACGCAACCACCCAACGGTACGTCTGTATAACGCAAAGCTGGCTAAAATGCTAGTGCTGGACCTTCTCCCTTTCTCTTTCGTGGAAGGGGTGGGTTTTCTTGAATTTGTGGCAACAGTCTGCCCTTAATGAAAGGTTCCTAGCCGGTCCTATTTTGCCAGGGTTGCTGTTCCAGCACTACATCAAGATGTGCTTGAGGTGATTGGCGCAGCTATTCACACTATCCACCTGACAACAGACATGTGGACCAGTTGCCAAGCCCTTGATTACATGTGCATCACTGCACACTGGGTCTCTTTTGCTGGGGTCGCACAACAGTTAAAACAAGCAGGTGTTGACACGGAGAAAGTTTTTCAAGCTACTCGCAAACATGCAACAGTAGGCATGTTTGCCATGGAGAAAATCTTACACTGCAGCTAACCTTTTGGAGGAGTTTAACAGGAAGGTCAAAGAATGGCTGCATCCAAGAAATCGCATAGTTGGTTATGTTTTCACGGATAATGGCAGTAATATAGTTAGGGCCATGACTGATGGTGAATATTTCAGAGTGCCGTGTTTGGCGCACAGTATTCACATCGTGGTGCAAGAATTCTTGAAAAAAGAAGACACAGTCATCAAATTACTGACCATCTGCCGAAGAATTTGCACACATTTCAGCCATTCTTTTAAGGCCCGGAAGCAGCTGAGGAGCATTCAACATGAACGTAAACTTCCAGTCAAAGGACTAATCCAGGAAGTGGTTACACGTTGGAACTCAACCTTTTACATGCTTGAGCGTCTGTCTGAGCAGTGAGAGGTAATAAATGAGTATGTCTATAAACTGGGTTGTACTCAGAAAGAGATGAGGCTAGAGTTGGAGGAATGGAAGCTAATTGCAAGCCTGACAGACATGCTTCGTCCTTTTGAGATCTTCACGCATGAAGTCAGCAGGGAGGACTGTTCTTTGGGCAAAGCTATCCCATTGTTGTGCATGCTAGAGCACCAACTGAAGGACGTGTCTTCAACGTTCAGAGATGATAGTGAAAAGCGAGAAGCATATGATTTGGCGGAGAAGTTATTAAGGCGCCTACTTCACAATGAAAGGCTTAAAAACATACATACACAACATTACATTTGTGCCACTATTCTGGATCCACGGTACAAAAAGGCAGTGGCTAGCAAAGCATTCATTCCTTTTGATGAAGCAGATGTTTCAAAGTACAAACATTGGCTAGCTGTGTCAGCCACTCGGTTCGAAAAAGAGCGGCAGAACCTTCAAGGAGGCAGCACAAGTACAACTGAATCAGCAGGCCATCCGGCGTCAAGTTCCACTTCTGAATCCGTGGTCGAAGGGAGTCACTTTTCCTCACAGCCGTTAACGACACCCGCAACCGTATCATCATTCTCACCTGCACCAGGCCTCAAAAAAATATTGTCGGAAGCGGATTGGCTAACTCAGCAAGGGTTTGCTCGGTCCACTGCTGCAAAGGTCACAGATGGCACACAAAGTGGAGCAACCCTGGAGAACCTTGAGTCGGTGGTGCAGGCCTATCTGGATGACCCAACAGAGGTATGTCTTAATGAGCAACCATTGGTGTATTGGTATAGGAAAAGCTCTGTATGGCAACTGATCACCAACCTGGCTCTAAATTATTTGTCTTGCCCACTCGCAAGCGTGTCTTCTGAACGTGTTTTCAGTGCTGCTGGTGCCATTGTAACTTCAAAAAGGACCCGCCTCTCCCAAAAATGTGGAGAGGTTAACAATAATCAAGATGAATCAGCACTTCATACCACCCGATTACAAAATACGTGAATGCACGCAGGAAGAAGAGGACACCGACTTAGGTGACGCCGACGGAAGTTCTTCTCTGTCACCTGACCTATTCCCGTCTCAATTCATAGACTTTGAGGACGAGCTCTACTTTCCTGACACCGAGGCCTGAAAATGAATTCCTTTTTTTCTTCCTTATTCACTTTTATTCCTGTGTGTCTTTCTTTGTTTTGCAACTTTTACCACAACAAACCTCTAATCACCTAATCACAACAAGTCCATCATCAGAACTGTCTTCATCTTATTTTCCTTATTGATTTGAAGGTGCCGCAGTCTGCATTCCTGATGTTCACAAGTTCACAAATCAATCATGCTCCTCTATCCTCCTCCTCCAGACTCCCCCTTTCCATTTCCCTCAAGGCAGATGGATGGATTATGGAGAATAAATAAACTTTGTCTTCGTAGACGAGTCCCCTCAAGTGGGACTGAAATTACTGACTGACTACATGCTTGCTGATTGTTGACAGACTTACTTCTGAAATTGACAGGAGAGGCTGCCCTGTGGGCCCTCACTTTCCGAAGAAGATGCGGA
Source organism: Lissotriton helveticus (assembly GCF_964261635.1). Classification (NCBI taxonomy): domain Eukaryota; kingdom Metazoa; phylum Chordata; class Amphibia; order Caudata; family Salamandridae; genus Lissotriton; species Lissotriton helveticus. The sequence goes on from NC_136059.1 coordinate 1,174,998,769, forward strand.
CAAAAAGTAGAACAGGTAATGAATAATGAGAAGATGGCATGCAGTGGACAGCAATGGCTGTCTGTCTCTGTTTAAACCAATTGAGGTTTGTTTTTTGTGAACAGCGCAATTTGCCATGTTTTGAATATACCAATATTGCAGGTTTTTTGGGGTTTCTTTGGGGGTGTTCTAGATTTGCGGTGCTGGGTCGGGGGGTCTTGGATCACTGCTGGGAAGGTCTAATTTTGATTGCAAGTGGTTTGAAGAAAATCCATGGTGGAAAAGGGGAGTTATGGCCTAGCTGCAGAGCGCGTTTTGACAAAATTGAAAGAAGGCCGAAAATATTCTAAGTATGAGATTTTCCATTTCTGCTTTTTGCCTGTTTGGGGGGGGGGTCAGTTTTTTGAGGGTGGGTTGGCTGGTCTTGGGGCATTGCTGGGAAGGTCTAATATCGGAATCAAGTGGTTTGGACAAAATCCATGGTGATTTTTTTTCTCCATTTTTGCTCACTTGCCTGTTTTGGGGGGCTGTTTGGGGGGTTCCTGGTGTTTGAGGGTGGGTTTTGGGGTCTGGGAGCACTGCTGGCACAGTCTAATTTTGATTGCATTTGTTTTTAAGGAAATCCATGGTGGAAAAGGGGAGTTATGGCCTAGCTGCAGAGCGCGTTTGGACAGAATTGAAAGAAGGCCAAAAATATTCTAAGTATGAGATTTTCCATTTCTGCTTTTTGCCTGTTTGGGGGGGGTTCAGCTTTTTTGCGGATCGGTTGGCGGGTCTTGGGGCATTGCTGGGAAGGTCTAATAACGGAATCAAGTTGGTTGGACAAAATCCATGGTGAATTTTTTTTCCCGTTTTTGCTCACTTGCCTGTTTTGGGGGGCTGTTTGGGGGGGTTCCTGGTGTTTGGGGGGTTTGGGGGGTCTTTGAGCAATGCTGGGCATGCCGAATTTTGGTTGCAAGTGGTTTGAAGAAAATCCATGGTTGGAAAGGGGAGTTAGGGCCTAGCTGCAGAGCGCGAATGGAGTGATTTTGGAACTAGGCCTAAATATTTCTAAGTCTCCGTTTTTGTATTTTTGCTTTTTGCCTGTTTGGGGGTCTTCTACTTTTTTGCGGATGGGTTGACGGCTCTTGGGGAATTGCTGGGAAGGTCTAATATCGGAATCAAGTGGTTTGGACTAAATCCATGGTGAATTTTTTTTTCCGTTTTTGCTCACTTGCCTGTTTTTGGGGGGATGTTTGGGGGGGTTCCTAGTATCTGGGGGTGGGTTTTGGGGTCACAGTCTAATTGTGATTGCATTTGTTTTTAAGGAAATCCATGGTGGAAAAGGGGAGTTATGGCCTAGCTGCAGAGCGCGTTTGGACAGAATTGAAAGAAGGCCGAAATTATTCTAAGTATGAGATTTTCCATTTCTGCTTTTTGCCTGTTTGGTGAGTTGGCGGGTCTTGGGGCAGCTGGGAAGGTCTAATATCGGAATCAAGTGGTTTGGACAAAATCCATGGTGTATCTTTGTTTCCGTTTTTGCTCACTTGCCTGTTTTGGGGGGCTGTTTGGGGGGGGTTGGGGGGTCTTTGAGCAATGCTGGGCATGCCTAATTTTGGTTGCAAGTGGTTTGAAGAAAATCCATGGTTGGAAAGGGGAGTTAGGGCCTAGCTGCAGAGCGCGCATGGAGTGATTTTGGAACTAGGCCTAAATATTTCTAAGTCCCCGTTTTTGTATTTTTGCTTTTTGCCTGTTTGGGGGTCTTCTACTTTTTTGCGGGTGGGTTGGCGGGTCTTGGGGCATTGCTGGGAAGGTCTAATATCGGAATCAAGTGGTTTGGACAAAATCCATGGTGAAATGTTTTTTCCGTTTTTGCTCACTTGCCTGTTTTTGGGGTGCTGTTTGGGGGGGTTCCTGGTGTTTGGGGTGGGTTTTGGGGTCTGGGAGCACTGCTGGCACAGTCTAATTTTATTTGCATTTGTTTTTAAGGAAATCCATTTTGGAAAAGGGGAGTTATGGCCTAGCTGCAGAGCGCGTTGGACAGAATTGAAAGAAGGCCGAAATTATTCTAAGTATGAGATTTTCCATTTTTGCTTTTTGCCTATTTGGTGGGTTGGCGGGTCTTGGGGCAGCTGGGAAGGTCTAATATCGGAATCAAGTGGTTTGGACAAAATCCATGGTGTATCTTTGTTTCCGTTTTTGCTCACTTGCCTGTTTTGGGGGGCTGTTTGGGGGGGGTTGGGGGGTCTTTGAGCAATGCTGGGCATGCCTAATTTTGGTTGCAAGTGGTTTGAAGAAAATCCATGGTTGGAAAGGGGAGTTAGGGCCTAGCTGCAGAGCACGCATGGAGTGATTTTGGAACTAGGCCTAAATATTTCTAAGTCCCCGTTTTTGTATTTTTGCTTTTTGCCTGTTTGGGGGTCTTCTACTTTTTTGCGGGTGGGTTGGCGGGTCTTGGGGCATTGCTGGGAAGGTCTAATATCGGAATCAAGTGGTTTGGACAAAATCCATGGTGAAATGTTTTTTCCGTTTTTGCTCACTTGCCTGTTTTTGGGGTGCTGTTTGGGGGGGTTCCTGGTGTTTGGGGGTGGGTTTTGGGGTCTGGGAGCACTGCTGGCACAGTCTAATTTTATTTGCATTTGTTTTTAAGGAAATCCATTTTGGAAAAGGGGAGTTATGGCCTAGCTGCAGAGCGCGTTGGACAGAATTGAAAGAAGGCCGAAATTATTCTAAGTATGAGATTTTCAAATTTTGCTTTTTGCCTATTTGGTGGGTTGGCGGGTCTTGGGGCAGCTGGGAAGGTCTAATATCGGAATCAAGTGGTTTGGACAAAATCCATGGTGAATTTTTCTTTCCGTTTTTGCTCACTTGCCTGTTTTTGGGGGCTGTTTGGGGGGGTTCCTGGTGTTTGGGGGGTCTTTGAGCAATGCTGGGCATGCCTAATTTTGGTTGCAAGTTGGTTGAAAAAAATCCATGGTTGGAAAGGAGGGTTAGGGCCTAGGTGCAGAGCGCGCATGGAGTGATTTTGGAACTAGGCCTAAATATTTCTAAGTCCCCGTTTTTGTATTTTTGCTTTTTGCCTGTTTGGGGGTCTTCTACTTTTTTGCGGGTGGGTTGGCGGGTCTTGGGGCATTGCTGGGAAGGTCTAATATCGGAATCAAGTGGTTTGGACAAAATCCATGGTGAAATGTTTTTTCCGTTTTTCTCACTTGCCTGTTTTTGGGGGGCTGTTTTGGGGGGTTCCTGGTGTTTGGGGGTGGGTTTTGGGGTCTGGGAGCACTGCTGGCACAGTCTAATTGTATTTGCATTTGTTTTTAAGGAAATCCATTGTGGAAAAGGGGAGTTATGGCCTAGCTGCAGAGCGCGTTGGACAGAATTGAAAGAAGGCCGAAATTATTCTAAGTATGAGATTTACCATTTCTGCTTTTTGCCTATTTGGTGGGTTGGCGGGTCTTGGGGCAGCTGGGAAGGTCTAATATCGGAATCAAGTGGTTTGGACAAAATCCATGGTGAATTTTTATTTCCGTTTTTGCTCACTTGCCTGTTTTTGGGGGCTGTTTGGGGGGGGTTCCTGGTGTTTGGGGGGTCTTTGAGCAATGCTGGGCATGCCTAATTTTGGTTGCAAGTGGGTTGAAAAAAATCAATGGTTGGAAAGGAGGGTTAGGGCCTAGCTGCCGAGCGCACATGGAGTGATTTTGGAACTAGGCCTAAATATTTCTAAGTCCCTGTTTTTGTATTTTTGCTTTTTGCCTGTTTGGGGGTCTTCTACTTTTTTGCGGGTGGGTTGACGGCTCTTGGGGAATTGCTAGGAAGGTCTAATATCGGAATCAAGTGGTTTGGACTAAATCCATGGTGAATTTTTTTTCCGTTTTTGGTCACTTGCTTGTTTTTGGGGGCTGTTTGGGGGGGTTCCTGGTGTTTGGGGGGGGCGGTTAGGGGGTCTTTGAGCAATGCTGGTCATGCCTAATTTTGGTTGCAGGGGGTTTGAAGAAAATCCATGGTTGGAAAGGGGAGTTAGGGCCTAGCTGCAGAGCGCGCATGGAGTGATTTTGGAACTAGGCCTAAATATTTCTAAGTCCCCGTTTTTGTATTTTTGCTTTTTGCCTGTTTGGGGGTCTTCTACTTTTTTGCGGGTGGGTTGGCGCCTCTTGGGGCATTGCTGGGAAGGTCTAATATCGGAATCAAGTGGTTTGGACTAAATCCATGGTGAATTTTTTTTCCCGTTTTTGGTCACTTGCTTGTTTTTGGGGGCTGTTTGGGGGGGTTCCTGGTGTTTGGGGGGGGCGGTTAGGGGGTCTTTGAGCAATGCTGGTCATGCCTAATTTTGGTTGCAAGTGGTTTGAAGAAAATCCATGGTTGGAAAGGAGAGTTAGGGCCTAGCTGCAGAGCGCGCATGGAGTGATTTTGGAACTAGGCCTAAATATTTCTAAGTCCCCGTTTTTGTATTTTTGCTTTTTGCCTGTTTGGGGGTCTTCTACTTTTTGCGGGTGGGTTGACGTCTCTTGGGGCATTGCGGGGAAAGTCTAATATCGGAATCAAGTGGTTTGGACTAAATCCATGGTGAATTTTTTTCCCCGTTTTTGCTCACTTGCATGTTTTTGGGGGGGCTGTTTGGGGGGTTCCAGGGGTTTGGGGGGGGTTTGGGGGTCTTTGAGCAATGCTGGTCATGCCTAATTTTGGTTGCAAGTGGTTGAAGAAAATCCATGGTTGGAAACGGGAGTTAGGGCCTAGCTGCAGAGCGCGCATGGAGTGATTTTGGAACTAGGCCTAAATATTTCTAAGTCCCCGTTTTTGTATTTTTGATTTTTGCCTGTTTGGGGGTCTTCTAATTTTTTGTGGGTGGGTTGGCGGCTCTTGGGGCATTGCTGGGAAGGTCTAATATCGGAATCAATTGGTTTGGACTAAATCCATGGTGAAAAAGGGGGGTTAGGGCCTAGGGTTAGGGTTAGGGTTAGGGTTAGGGTTCGAAAATCGCAGTTTACACTTTACACCTAGCTTGAGGGGTAAGATCCGCAAATTTCGCCCACACTTATTTATCCTTGAAAAGGAGACTCAGAGTACGCACTTTCAACTCTGAAACTGAAAGTGTTATTTTTGCACTACACAGCGTACCTTATATTTTTTTAACTGGTTCACTTACTGTTTTTTCCCATCAAAAATTATAGGACGGCTTTTACTATGTGCCATGGAACAAACGTTGAACTCAGACGCAATCCGCAAATACATCAGGCAGTCAGTGGACAGTGTGTCTGGTCACCAAAATTCATCGACGGAGCGTAAGATGGAATGGAGGAGTATATCACGAATAAGAGGAATGGCAGGATGCATGCAACTTCCCCAATTCAACAGGACAACTACAACATAAAGTTACAGTATTCTCTCTTAACTTCTCTTAACTTCTCTTTATCTTTTAAATGTTATTGTTGTAAAAATGTTTAACTTCTACGACTGTGACTGGGTGCGTTTCTTTGTTCTCTGCTTCAACGTCATCTCTCCAGTTATTTCATACATTTCTTTGCTATTTTTATGCAGTAGTGCACTACCTTTGTGTCCCGTAAAAGATTTATGGATATCTTTGAATACAAAAATTTGTTTCTCTTCATTGTTGTTTGTCCATGCAGTGTTTTTTTTTTCTTCTCTCCACAAAACTTTTCCCAAAAAACCCCATTCCCATCCAATCTTCAAAAACCCTAACCCTCTTCCCCCGGGCTGTGTGGTTTTTCATTGAGGTATGACTATGACAACAATAAATTCCACACACTTGCAGGGGAGGATAAGGTCTAAGCAGCACCAGAAACATGTTGGAAAATGGAATTTCATGTGCGACATCGCGAATTGAGCATCAAACATCCTGCTTGTACACATGACGAATCAAATGGTTAATTCTTATGTTTAAGTATCCTTTTTCATAATATTTCTTATAGTAGCCATAGTCCACGAAGTTAGTAAAGTTATATTTAGAATACTTTAGAACTGCTTATGCTACAATTTATGGCACTGTTCTGTAGCGTACTATATATCGTACTGTTTCTAATGCTACGCTCAGGCCACTCAATGTTTCATTTCCTTTTTTTTCATATGCTGCTACTGCTAGTGTGTACCACTACTACTACCAGCACAACAATGATATTTCATCCGTCGAGGATACATGTCAACAACCAACCTTAATCAACATTTGCCATGCAGGCAGCCCTGTGGCTACCCCTATTCTGAAACACGAATCACAGGTAAGATGGGGCATTTTGGAAAGGTAGAATAATGGGCTAGGACTGGGAGGAGAGCAGAGACTGGCAGTACTACTAGTAAAGTACTAGTAGGGCTCCTGATTTCACTAACTCGGTTACTGGCACTTTGGTACATTTCAGGACTAGATGTTTCATTCATGCTGGTAAGCTGGAAGAAACCAAACGTCCAGTAACCACCGCCCACCCCCACACAAAATAATATGAATGCGTATACTATGTTTTGGTTTGAAAAATAATTATTAAGAAATATATATCTATGTAGTCATACAATAAAATGAATTAACCCAACTCACCCCCCCTCCCTAACCCCAAGCAATGTCCAAAAGTCCAAAAGTCCCCTTTCCCAAACACCCAATTCCCACCCCCCAACATTCTTTAAAAAAGGGGCAAGGGACAGTCACTTCCTCCGGTGGCGTAGTGTGGCCAGCTGTTGCTGCATGTCCCGCAGCTCTTTGTGGAGGTCCCGGAGCTGGCGCTGTTGTTTTTCGGCCATCCGCTCCAGGTACTCCACTCTCTTACGGAGGCGGCGCTGACGTACCATCCAGGATCTGGGGGGGGGGGCAGCTGATCGTGTTGCTGCTGTGTGGCGGCTGCGGGAGGCTGTCGAGCCACGGCTCCGTTTCGCTGGAGGCTTCTGGCTGGTGGACACGGGGGCACTGGAGGAGGATGCAGTAGTTGCTATCTCCTCCTCCTGCTCCCGAGCCCACAGCCGCCGATACTCGGCACAAATAGCCTCTAGCTTACGGGCCCTGGCCCAGACAGCCAACCCCTTTCTGGTGAGCTTTGTTGGAGTAGCATCTATATGAAGAAAGAAAGAAAAATACTGTAGCCAATAGTCTTTAACATAAAGGCAAAATAATGTTACTGAAAGTTGACTCTCAGTAACACCAGCAAGTAGCAAACACAGTATAACATTTTGCCATGTATCTTTCCGCCATCTTTGTAGGCCTGTGACATTACTGGGAGTTTCAGGAATTCCACTAGCAGGACTATGGATGGACTCACTAATACATTACATACATAGTCAGAGAGTACTAAAAAAATTCTTCTGTTTTTTTCTCTTGTTAGGGGTACGTGAACTTGCGGTAGCCGGCATGGCAGCTCAGTCAGCCATGATGACGCAGACTCGCAGTACTTTAAGCAGTACATGCAGGTGGGGATAGGAAGCTCTTACTTTTCTATAGGGGTGGCTCTGCCACTGGCCATACTCGGTTACATCAAGGGCTACTGCTCAATGTAATGATATCTTTCGCACTGCCCCCCCGGGCCTTTACAACAACTAAATAAGAATGGAGATTATTCAATTCTGATCATATATCATTATCCTGCCGATAACATAATCTTTGGTTATATGATGGATGCCTTTAGGTGCTTTGTTTTGATAGATTGAGTGAACTACAGCGATAGTCCACCCATGCCACAGCTGAAATAAAATTATTACATAGGGAGTGAGTGTGGAACCCATAATTGGCGGAGGAAGGGACTAGACTTGATATAATGTTGTCAACTATACAATCCATACACAATAGATGCTGCGCTTGCAAAGTAAAGTACTGTACTGTTAGTCAAGGCAGGGAGTATTTGTGATCAATCACAAATTCTAGTACTTGGAATTCCTCAGCTTTGCTACTCTGGCACGGACATGCTGTTCAAAGTAACAATATTTATCCACTCAGCGTCTGCTCTACTACATCATACACCTCTGCTATCGATGAGGAAAAAGAAGATAACATCCAGGCTTCCAAAGTACGTCTATCATTCTTCTTAATGTCTCAAATGTCCCAAGTTTTCTTTTTCTCAACAACCAACTAACACCCTTTTCATTATATTTTGGAAACCACCGTCTTCTTCTCTTGACTTGCATTCAAAAACACCATTCTTTACAGTCATAAATGTTAAGACTCGCTCGTCCTTCGTTTCACCCTTCTTTCACTTTTCGTTCTTCACATCCCTAAAGTACATCTGATATGACTTGGCTTCATGATAAAAGTTTGCCAGCTGAGTTGAAGTCAAATAGAGGGGGCCATTGCTTACCCGAGAAGTACCGCCGCTAATGCTATTACAAGTCAAGGTTGACTGTCTTCTCCGTGATAGCCAAAAAAGTAGTTCTAAATTAGTAACTGTTCTTAACAGTACAGTGTACTTGTACTAGTGTACTGTACAGTACATCATACACTCCTTTGCGAGCCTACTCAAAAATGTCAATAAGTAAGGAGTATAATAACTTACCACCGTCTGCCGCCGCTGAGCCTTCCCCCCATCTCCTCCTGGTGGCGCCACCGCATCCGCCCCAAGAGTGGAGCCCTCCCCAGTGCTGGCCCCGGCACTGGAGGTCAGCTGTGCCGCATCAGATGTTGTGACGTCTAGAGAAAACATGTCATATTTTTTAGATGCCATACACAACCCCCTATTTCGTCTCGCAATGGAAGGAAATGTTACATAACACATTTTTTATTACTGGGATTGAAAAATAGTAACGGTTTAGGGGAGGGTGTTAACTTTTTACATGCTTATTCCATTAAATGCTCCACTTCTTAGGACAACTGATGAATGCTTGCTTAACGTGCACCATTTTTCTAATTACAGAAAGAAGATTACATTGCCCTTCTCCCAACAGGACGATTCACCAACTACTAGTAAGTCATCACCAGCACTACTTTAAGTACTTTAAAGATGGTGGTGGCTCCCGCACAGTTTTTCTAATAATTTCATGTGTCTGTTAACTATTACGTTAAAGTAATTTGATTCATGGGAATGTTGTTTAAACTTTATCGTCATCTATCAGCAGTGCTCGCTCCAAATACTACGCTATTAAAAATAAAAACTTTTTTTTCATTTCTTAATTGAAAATAAACCTTTAAAACTAACAAACACTGTGTGGTTTTGTCAACGAGTGAGCGAAAGGGTTTGAACTACTGCACTTGGAAGTCATGTTTCAGTGACTCAGATAGGCCGGGACTCGGCGGTAGTCTTCTTCTGTTGTTCTGGGTCATAAAATCATTGGTCAGACACACTACATAGTTGGTCAGGGGATTGGGGGTTCAACTTCTGTTCTGTTTAACGCCGTTTGCCGACTGGGCAAGCTTAGCTTCCTACACAGACCGACTCATAATCGTAAATAGTAGTAGCACAGAGAGTGATGGTAGAGGCAGGATAAGAATGTAGAAAGTAGTCTAGATTAGAAGAAGATCAAAGACTACTTTGTAAAAAATATAATTAGGAAAGAGTTTGTAATGAATAGGAGCTGTAAAAGTTAGGGAAGTATAAGTTTTAATATAACAATAGAACAACTTACTGAGGCCAGCAGAAGAGCCTGCAAGGGACTGCTGTGACTGTCCACCTTCTTCCACCGGAGTCTCAATGGTGCTGCTAGTCGCCTTGCCCCTGGGAGGTGCGGATGATCATGAAATAAAGAAACACAACATGGATGATTGTTTTTTTGAAATATTTGATTTCTTTGACCACAATCTAAAATTATCTCGGGGAAACAAATTAGCAACAATTGCACTACATGTATTAACCTATCTGATCTGGTCAACTAGGAGGATACTACGAGTACAGAAATGCTGGATTTGCAGGCCGTCTACTTGGAAAGTTATGTAAATCACCAACTAAACCAACAACAAAAATGTTCTACTATGACTGCCAGCACTCAGCAGCACGCGACGTGACAGACACAGTCCATCATCATGATTGCAGAGCACTAAAAAATGTCCTACTACTACTAATAACAAGTCATAATATACTCAACCTATCAATCCATCACTATCTCTTCTTCTTAGTGGCAGCAGGAGTACAAAGGAAGGACTAGACTTGAGTCTCTAGTCTCTCTAGCATTACGCAGTTCTGCTCAAATGAGTACAAAGTTGCAAACAAGTAAGCATTGGAGCAACGCCACTGAGCAGGCGAGCACCTGCAATCACAGAAGCTATTTAAACATTAATTTACCTGCAATGTAATCGAATCTGCAGCATTCTTGCTCTTCGGGAAAAACATATATTAGCAATATAACACAGAGCAGAAGAAAGCAAAGTAGTTATTAAATAGCTACTCACCAAGACCACGGATCTCCACACCTAGCAGGTGGAGCAGGTCCTGCTCCCGGTCGAGGACGTGGGCCCACCGGTGCGTCGCTTGGTCGTAGGTGCACCGGAACCCCGACTCCCTTCGCATGGCCCGGCACACCTTATCCCACCACTGGCGACGCTCCCGGTGGCCAAACCCTTGACCGGGCCAGTCCCCTGCTGCCACGGTCTTAGGGAGGTGGCGCAGAACAAAAAATACCAGGGCGGCCACCTCCACTGCGGTGAAAACCTCACTAGCCACTACATCAACTCCCCTCAATTGCCCGCAAGGGAGCCGGCTACGGGGTGCGGGACCCTTCCCCTTTGATTTGCCGGCTCCCTTTGCCATGGTACTGGCCGAAAGAAGAAAAGAATAGGGGGAAGAAAGAAAAAAAATGAAAGAGAGAGCTAAACCAAACAAGCATTTGCAATGCAATAGGTCTCGCATTAGGAAAGTTTGAGCTATTGGTATTGTAAATTACACATTTTGTATTTATCTTTTGTTTTTGAAAATAGCAAAATTAATTGCTGTGTCATTTACAATGCCAATAGTTATAACTTTCGCAAATGTGACACCTATAGCATTTGTAATGCAATATGTGTTGTATTTACGTGGCTTACATGTATTGATATTACAAAAGACAATGGCTTTTAATTTTTTTCCAATAATTAATACTTAAATAAAAGTTATTGTAATTCATATTAGCAATAGCTTAAAGTTTTGTAAATACATTTTGTGAAGATTATGTTCAGTGTATTTAATTGTGACGAAAATCCAAGAACAGAAGTGAAATATTAACATCTTTTTGTTACATTTGTAATAAAGCTTGAAACATTGCGAAAACATATTTGAACCAGGTGTTGTTAAATGGTTGCACATATTGATGCTGTGGTGGCACTGAGTGATGTTGTGATGGCGAACGAGTGATGCTGTGGCGTTCAGTGATGCTGTTGTAGCGCATAGTGATGTTGTGGTGCCCCTGAGTGGTGCGGAGTGATGCTGTATGCTATGCTATGTTTTGTTTTGCTATCCTATGTTTTGTTTTGTTATGTTATGCTATGTTTTGCTATCCTATGCTTTGAATTGTTATGCTCTGCTATGCTGTGTTTTGTTATGCTATGCTATGTTTTCTTATGCTATGCTATGTTTTGCTATCCCATGCTTTGAATTGTTATGCTATGCTATGCTGTATTTTGTTATGCTATGCTATGTTTTGTTATGCTATGCTATGTTTTGCTCTGCTATGTCATGTTATGCTATGCTATGTTTTGTTATGCTATGTTTTGTTGTCTTTTTCTATGCTATGCTTTGTTTTGCTATGCTATGGTTTGTTGTGTTTGGTATGCTCTGTTTTGCTATGCTAATATATGTTTTGTTGTTTTTTGTTAAGCTATGCTGTTTTGTTGTGTTTTGGTATGTTTTGTTATACTATTTGTTGTTGTGTTTTGTTATGCTATGTTTCGTTATGTAATGCTATGTTTTGTTATGCTATGCTATGTTTTGTTTTGTTATCCTATGCTTTGTTTTGTTATGCTATGCTTAGTTTTGCTATCCTATGCTTTGTTTTGTTATGCTATGCTTTGTTGTGTTTTGTTATGCTATGCTATGTTTTGTTATGCTTTGCTAAGCTTTGTTTTGTTGTGCTATGCTATGTTGTGTTATGCTATGCTATGTTTTGTTGTGTTTTGCTGTTTTGTTATGCTATGTTTTGTTATGCTATGCTATGTTTTGTTCTGCTATGTTTTGTTGTGTTTTGTTATGCTATGCTATGTTTTGTTATACTATGCTATATTTATTTTGCTATGCTTTGTTATGTTATGCTATGCTTTGTTATGCTATGTTTTGTTGTGTTTTGTTATGCTATGCTATGCTTTGTTGTGTTCTGCTATGCTATGTTTTGTTTTGTTATGCTATGTTTTGTTTTGCTAGCCTATGCTTTGTTTTGTTATGCTGTGCTATGCTGTGTTTGTTATGCTATGCTATGTTTTGTTATGCTATGCTCGTGAGGGTGTGTGTGTGTGTGAGGGTGAGTGAGGGGGTGTGAGGGTGAGGGGGTGTGAGGGTCAGGGTGTGTGAGGGTCAGGGTGTGTGAGGGTGTGTGAGTGAGGGTGTGTGAGTGTGGGTGTGTGAGGGTGAGGGTGTGTGAGGGTGAGGGTGAGGGTGAGGGTGGGTGAGGGTGAGGGGGTGAGGGTGTGTGAGGGTGTGTGAGGGGGAGGGGTGAGGGCGTGTGAGAGTGAGGGTGTGAGGGTGAGGGGGTGTGAGGGTGAGTGAGGGTGTGTCAGGGTGAGAGGGTGCGGGGTGTGAGGGTGAGTGAGGGTGTGTGAGAGTGAGGGTGAGGGGGTGTGAGGGTGAGGATGAGGGGTGTGAGGGTGAGTGAGAGTGAGGGGGTGTGAGGGTGAGGAGGTGTATGAGGGTGAGGGGGTGAGGGTGGGTGAGGGTGTGTGGGGGTGTGAGGGGGTGAGGGTGAGTGAGGGTGAGTGAGGGTGAGAGGGTGAGTGATGGTGAGAGGGTGTTGAGGGTGAGGGGGGTGAGGGTATGGGGATGAGGGCGTGAGGGTGAGTGAGGGGGTGTGAAGGTGAGGGGGTGTGAGGGTGAGGAGGTGTGTGAGGATGAGGGTGAGAGGGTGTAAGGGTGAGGATGAAGGGGTCTGAGGGTGAGGGTGTGTGGGGGTGTAAGGGGGTGAGGGTGAGTGAGGGTGAGAGGATGAGTGAGGGTGAGAGGGTTGTGAGGGTGAGGGGGTGAGGGTGTGAGGGTGAGTGAGGGTGGGTGACGGTGAGTGAGGGTGTGAGGGTGATGGTGTGTGAGGGTGAGGGGGTGTAAGGGTGAGGGGGTGTAAGGGCAAGGGGATGTGAGGGTGAGGGTGTGTGAGGGTGAGGGTGTGTGAGTGAGGGTGTGAGGGTGAGGTTGTGTGAGGGTGAGGGTGAGTGAGGGTGAGAGGGTGAGTGATGGTGAGAGGGTGTTGAGGGTGAGGGGGGTTAGGGTATGGGGATGAGGGCGTGAGGGTGAGTGAGGGGGTGTGAGGGTGAGGAGGTGTGTGAGGATGAGGGTAAGAGGGTGTGAGGGTGAGGATGAAGGGGTCTGAGGGTGATGGTGTGTGGGGTGTAAGGGGGTGAGGGTGAGTGAGGGTGAGAGGATGAGTGAGGGTGAGAGGGTTGTGAGGGTGAGGGGGTGAGGGTGTGAGGGTGAGTGAGGGTGGGTGACGGTGGGTGAGGGTGTGAGGGTGAGGGGGTGTGAGGGTGAGGGGGTGTAAGGGTGAGGGGGTGTAAGGGTGAGGGGGTGTGAGGGTGAGGGTGTGTGAGGGTGAGGGTGTGTGAGTGAGGGTGTGAGGGTGTGAGGGTGAGGGTGTGTGAGGGTGAGGGTGTGTGAGGGTGAGGGTGTGTGAGGGTGAGGGTGGGTGAGGGTGAGGGGGTGTGAGGGGGTGTGAGGATGAGGGGGTGTGAGGGTGTGTGAGGGGGAGGGGTGTGAGGGTGTGTGAGTGTGAGGGGTGTGAGGGTGAGTGAGGGTGTGTAAGGGTGAGAGGGTGCAGGGTGTGAGGATGAGTGAGGGTGTGTGAGAGTGAGGGTGAGGGGGTGTGAGGGTGAGGATGAGGGGGGGTGAGGGTGAGGAGGCGTGTGAGGGTGAGGGGGTGAGGGTGAGGGAGGGTGAGGGTGTGTGGGGGTGTGAGGGGGTGAGGGTGAGTGAGGGTGAGTGAGGGTGAGAGGGTGAGTGATGGTGAGAGGGTGTTGAGGGTGAGGGGGGTGAGGGTATGAGGATGAGGGTGTGAGGGTGAGTGAGGGGTGTGAGGGTGAGGAGGTGTGTGAGGATGAGGGTGAGAGGGTGTGAGGGAGAGGGTGAAGGGGTGTGTGGGTGAGGGTGTGTGGTGGTGTAAGGGGGTGAGGGTGAGTGAGGGTGAGAGGATGAGTGAGGGTGAGAGGGTTGTGAGGGTGAGGGGGTGAGGGTGAGTGAGGGTGGGTGACGGTGGGTGAGGGTGTGAGGGTGAGTGAGGGTGTGTGAGCGTGAGAGGGTGTGAGGGTATGTGTGAGGGTGAGGGTGAGGGGGTGTTTGGGTGTGAGGGTGTGTGGGGGTGTGAGGGGGTGATGGTGAGTGAGGGTGAGATGGTTGTGAGGGTGAGGGGGTGAGGGTGAGTGAGGGGGTGGGGGTGAGGGTGAGTGAGGGGGGTGAGGGTGAATGAGGGGTGGGAGGGTGGGTGAGGGTGTGAGCGTGAGTGAGGGTGTGTGAGGGTGTGTGAAGGTGAGAGGGGGTGAGGGTGAGGGTCCGAAGTACATGGTGGCAGGGCAGACATCATAAGACAGAGAGAAGAGACTGCGTGGTGACTGCGTTGGTAAGATACTGATGTGAAGTGGTATTCTCCAGACATGGCTTTATTTTTCCAGCAGTCTTTCAATGGCATGAAACCACCTTTGGGGTGATGCAGTCTCCCAACTAGAGACACCTGGTGATATTCTTCCTAAAATGTGTGATGGGTAAACTGGCTTGCAACTTAGCCCAAGGTCACACATGGTGTCAGCGTGAGCTACTCAGTTCATAAACTTCTACAGCCCCAGGCACTACCCCCTCTCGAGGTGACTACAGGAAAACAAACGAGAAACAAATTAATTACTCATCTCGGCCACCACCAGCAGAACACACTGATATCTATGCCCAGCAATATTTGGAGAGAGGGTGTGGCGTAAGACCATGAGCAGCTGACTTTGGAACTAGGGAACCCAGTTCGAGACTTGATGTCAGCCCTCCCCATGCCTACAAAAAAAACCAAGTTAAAGTAGCTGTTTCGTCAAGAAGCAGGTAGACATCAAGTTACTATAAACTAAGAACCAACAAAAATCTTTTTTTTCGAGCACACCAAGACTATCTGCCCCAAATGTTTACAAGCTTCCCTTTGCCTGGGCGAGTGGCACATACAGCAAGGCTCTTCCTGTGCATTCTGGTAATGGTAGTCTCCTCCATTAATAATGGGAACAGCAATAAAACGAGTATCAGAACGCAACGAAAATGCTTGGGTGGATAAATTCCCTGAGAAGGATAGGCTAATGGAAGGAAAAGCACTACCAGTAAGCAGGCCTTGGGAGAAGAGAGGAAGTCTGCCAGGGAGACTGAAAGATTACAGCATGGAGACGGAAAAGTGAGACAATGCGAGGCTAACTGCAGGGAGCATGCTGTTGTTGACCCTTGAGCAGTTAAGGGGGTTGCATATGTTACTGCAGGGGAAACAAGCAAAAGCTTTAACGAAACATGCTACAAGTAAACACCAAGCTCTTTATAAAACTAATTAAATAAAATAACCCAGTGCAACTATATACTGCTTTGGGCAAAATGCATTTTCAAATATAATTAGAAGTAGAAATAATTCTGTCTGTGTGGGAGGTGGAACGATTCTAGAACAATGGCAGCACTGAAAATAACAAGCAGAGATGGACGGGAGGGGGGGGGGACCGCACGGGGAGATTAAGTGCAATGCAGAACCAGCCCATAAGTTAAACAAGTGGGAGGGATTTGGTGCATGGAATTGGTGACCTCGGAACACGTCTGACATCTAATCTCAGTCTTTAACTGCTCAAAAAATGTGTTGAGATAAGAGCCCAAGACGATCAGGAAACAAAGAAATGCTGGGTGTGTTTTTACACTTAAGCCATCAGCTGTGCGCGAGCTGATGCAAACGAAAAAAAATAGTGCCACAGATGGCTAAAAGATATGCCGCAGAGGATCGGCAAGAGCCAAAAAAGGGAGATAAAGGGGCCACACCAGCAAGTTCAAACACACAACAGCTGATGTTTAAATGTAAATAAACGAGGGGCGAAACGAAGATGAAAGGGAGAGATTCAGAATGTGAAACAACGGCAGCGGAGAGTGGGAGGCAGACACAGAGAGGGAGGTGGCATGGGAGAAAGAGGGAGTGAGAAGGTTAACCAGGAGACCAAAAGGCGGCCGGGCTGTACAATGCTGTCACGTTTTGAAGGCATGAGTTTGGCCTGGGCTGGAAGCAAGGAGCATGGCGAGCAGGGAGGGGCTGGAGAGGTGAGGGCACAGAGAAAAACAAGACGGAGGGCATTGCTGTGGGGAGGGGGAGGAGAAATGCGACACGGGGCGGAGCGGGGAGAGCGGCGAGTGTGAAGCAGCAGGGGCCTTTGAAGTGAAGCTAAGCTTCACTTCAAAGGAGTGGGAGGAGTGCTGCTGGGGAACAGATGGCGATTTGATGATGTGCACGCAATTTTTAGGTCAATGCGCTTGCGCATTGACCTAAAAGTGCACGGGCACAGCATCAAATCGCCAGTGTAGGTAAACCTTGTTTAAGCCCCTACAGTCTCGCTCAATGCGCATGCGCATTGAGAGGCGAGACCTAAAAAGGAGTTATAAAGTAACAAAAAGTTTAAAAAAACACAAAATATAGATCTAGACAAATAGAGAGATAGATAATGAGCAAAAAAGAGCAAAGAAAAGTTCAAAGAAAGAAAGGATGGCAAAGATTCAAGCAGGATTCAAAAAGCATGCACAGGACCATAGCAATGAATGAAAAACAAGATGGCTGCGCCCATTGAGGACCGCATGGGTAAGTTTACGCGATATTTTCCCCGAGAGCACGCAAAAACACGCGCAAACTTGTAATAGCGCGCCGCACACAACGTGACATTGCCAATAGCGCCCGGAAACGGAAACACACAACACGCACAAGATGGCCACGCCCATGTACGACCGCATGGACAACCTCGCGGTCGGTGCGCTGCAAGCGGTCCGCGAATAGGCAAAAAACCCGGCAAACACGCAAAAAAAACAATTAGCAAATTCGCACGAATTTGCAAATTCTGCGGATTTGCGAATTCGCTTTCGTGCGATTTCGCAGACCGCGAATTCGCAAAATTCACCCATACTTAGCCTGGACCAGTTAACCCCTTCCATGCTCATGACGAGCTCAGCTCGTCATGAGGCACGGTGCTCGTGTGTTCATGACAAGCTGAGCTCGTCATGACCACACCCGTTTTAATTGTGGTCCAGCACAGGAGGGGAATCTTGCACGCAGCGATGTGGTTAATGGATTGGCTCACCCTGGTGTTCCTTGTACCCAACAACGACGTACTATTGGAACACATTGCCCATGAAGCTGCCCTCGCATTCATGGCCAAGTAGCTACGTTCCTTCAGCCACATCGGAATGTCACCCACAGCACAGGTCCCAACACCCTGTTGCATCGTGGGGAATGCTCACATATCCCATCACAACAGTTGACATGTCTGCCTTCGTCTGGACTCAGAATGCATGTGCGTGGAACTACACGTGTGTACACACACCTGTGCAAGGTGATGCAGTTCCATGGTCGGAGCAGCACAGCATCATTTTGCAATGTTCCCAATTTGGACATACTGCTGGGGGGAGATTACATACACGGCAATGTAGCACAACATGTGACCTTGTCGGACCCTTTCGCCTGATCACTGTCAACAGAGCAGACAGTCAGCGCAGTCCAGTGGCACAGCACTATGCAGATCCCATGGGCACACACGGGGCAATGACCAGATGCAAAACATCATATGACTTGTCCAGTAAGGTATGGTGGGCTGAGACCGATGCCATCCGTAATGATTTTGTGTACATTTTTGCTTCCCCATTTCTTGCACCTCGACATGTTCCCATGCTGCGTGTAAGTGTCTTAAACATTTCCCTGCATCTTGTGGCTGTTGCCTTGGCTGTACTGACATGAATGAAATGAAATGGGGATTTATAAAGCGCATGGCTGCACACGCCAATAAAGTTTACGCAACTTCGCTGGTGTCTAACTGTGATGAATGTTGATTAGATTGACAAATTGTGTGCCACAATGAGCACCATCCCGACACAGGGAGTGGCTGACTGATACATGTTCAATGGGGGTGGGTCCCTTTTGACAGCTCCACCTCTGTGAGCCAGACATTGTTTGGGTATAGTTGCTGGCAGACCTGTTCACTTATGTGTCTTCAGTAATGTGAGTATGGTGTCTGACCTCTGACCATGTGGAGCAATGTTATAAATCAAAACAGAATGTGTGTGAGTAGGTTTGAGAAGTGAAGTTCTGTTGTCACATGTGATGTAGGACACCACTTCTGGCCTTCTACCGATTTGGTCATTCCCATACACAGCCCTATTCAATACATGGATTGGTGCCTACGTTGGGGGGTTGTGAGATTGTTGTTCATGTGCACTAAGGCCATAGCTAGTACACACCTTCACAGTCATCTAATTGGCCATGTGGCTCTGGGTAAAACATGTACATTGATGTCATTTACTAGGGTGTACCTTCTTGTGCAGGTCTTGTCCCTATATCCATCCATACTTTCATACTTGAGTGAACATAGTCATGACACATCTGTGTAATTTTGAATGTTTTATTCACATTCTGGTGAATGCTGGAGCTGGAGCTGTACATGGCCCTGCCAAGCCCACATTAAATGGTAGCCCAGTGGTGGGCCAACCAGAGTCATTTGGGGATTGAAAAGTGAATTGGAAGAGGGAGAGTGCGGTCTGCAGCGGGATTGCTGTGTACTTGTCAACCAGTGAAGATATGGCAGTCCATGTCGGGGTCCAGGAGAATGTCCAAGAGTGTTCCGGGGGTCAGCGGGAGCTGTTGTCCCAGGGCATGATGCATAGAGCTGAAGCAGGCAGGGACAGGTCATATGGCGGTGATGGATGCTACTACCTCTTTCCTCACACAGTAATTACCATCCACATCTTACTCCTCTGATACTTCTTCTGTGTCCGGTGTGTGTGGCAGTGTAATGGCTGCATCACTGTGAGCCCATGAGGGTGTGAAGATGATAGGGCTGCATCACTGTGTGCTACTGACACATCAGGGGTCGGGGATGTGTGTGTCGAAATTCCCGCAGCAGTTATCTTGGACAGGCTCAGTGGCAGAAATGGCAAGATGAGGAACTGCAAGGCATGGATACATCTCGTTAGTGTTCAGCAGTGGTAGCCATACTTCCAGCCTGCATCTGCTCAATGGTCTCTTTTGTCATGCGCATCTTTGCCAACTCTGTGCTGTCATCAATGGTGCCTGTCTGACTAGACAGTTCTTGTATCCGAGTAATGGACCCAGCAATATCAGCCAACGATTGTCGGGAAGCATGGTGTGGTCAGTGGGTGTCCGTTAGGGACTGGAAGTGGTCCCTGATGATGAGACTCAGACACCCACGTATGGCTTCAAGTTTGGCTGCCATGAGCTCAAACCCACCCGCAGCTGATCAGCCATCTCCAACTGGCAACCCAACACACGGCATTGAAATTCCATGTGTTGTTCGGGGGTCCTGGGAGTCAGCCATGGTGGTGTGTGTTGCTTGCTGTGTGGTCTGTGAAGGTGGTGGGGTCACCTTGAGGCAGCTGGGCTGCCCTGCTCCTGGGGCAGGGGTGTGGAGGCTGTCCATTAGCTGTTGGAGGGTGTCTGAACATATTTGCAGGTTGTCCTCTTCATCATCACTGATGGGATATGTGGTCTGCTCTGCAGTAGGTATT
The DNA here is from genome assembly GCF_964261635.1 of Lissotriton helveticus. Classification (NCBI taxonomy): domain Eukaryota; kingdom Metazoa; phylum Chordata; class Amphibia; order Caudata; family Salamandridae; genus Lissotriton; species Lissotriton helveticus. The sequence goes on from NC_136059.1 coordinate 1,175,018,514, forward strand.
ATTTGTCCCTCTGCAATGTTGAGGGGAGATGCAGGTTAACAGAGTATCCCATGTATGTTGACGCTTTGCAGATGTTTACATGCAGACTGCATGACAATGTAAACGTTGACTGTTTTAGTGGAGCTGGTTATTTGATGGCAGACAGTGGGATTTTTGACTACTCGACGGATGTCTGGTTGTACTCGTACATTATCATCACGCAGTGTCAGGCAATGCCAGATGTGAGTGGCCAGTTACTATGCACAAGCGGAACCTATTGTGTACTCTGTGGTGTAGGTGTTGCACTTTGTACAACATTGCCGTCATTGTTGATGTGCTATGATTGCTATGTGTGTGTGCTGCTTTGTGGGAGAGTCGCCCCTGCAGCTCTGATTTCTTCGACCCTTATCCCTTTGAGGCAGTGTGCCTTTGAATTGTGTGCTTTTCCGGGGATGAAATGTTTGCGACTTGGGTCATTTGTACTCTTGGACCGATTTTGTGGTCTTGTGCATTGTTTGTCTGCTGCTTGTAATGGACGGCATGGGTTGTGGGTGCACGTGGATGTGTAAGAGTGTGACCTGCTCCTTTATGGATGTGATCCACATTGGGCCCCTTCCATTTCGATTCGTGCACCATGTCATGTATTTTGACTGCAGCCATGCTATTGGTCATGCAGTGTCACTTGCATAGACAGTGTGGCTCACACAGCCGCTGCTTTTCTGGATTCGGGACATTGAGCAAGGGATCCCAGTACGCGTTCATTAAAACAAAGGAAACAGTAGGTACATAAGGTGAGAAAACATAGACAAAGTCAATCGATTGGTAATGTACACTGGTATTTAATCATAATGAACCTGTAAAGTATTCTTGCATAAACATGACATCACTTTTTGAAACAACGTTTGTGCTCCAACAAGTGAGGGGGAAAGGATTAGGAGGGGAAATGGTATTGTTGAGTTTCCATGCAAGAAATTAAGGGTATTAGGAAAAGGGTAGAGTGCAGGTCATGTGACCCTTATCAAAAGAAAATAATAATAACTGGCTTTTGCACTGAGCCCCAATCAATGCAACAAATGTCAAGAAGTTTACATAGCCATGCTAAAAGATCCTTCGTAAACATATTCTGGCTGAAGCGTAAGCTGGCAGGTTTGAAAGTTGTCGACGTTTCGACCCCAAAGTGTTCTAGGTGTGTGTAAAAACCTTAGTGGGGTCTTCCTTACGACAAGGGGTACGAGGGGGTCAGGGTACCTAAGGTATTAACAAAATCAAGGATTCAATTACTGCGGACACATGGAAGTGAATTCAAATGACTGCGCATAGAGCAAAGGTTTACAGTGAAGGAATTATCACGGCGAGATAATCATGGTGAAGTGAGCGCGTGGGCCCCACAGTAGTGCGAACGGATGAGGCAAAAGAATTACCTAAAGCAGAAAAGAGAAGAGGAAAACCGGGCAAAGAAACCTCGGATGGAATTCAAGGGCATCCTAACAAAACAAAGAATTGTTACCCAAACTTACTGGGGATGGAATAAATCACAAGTCTCTTCAAAGGAAGTAATCAATGGAAGGCCACCGTGGTTGGTCAGCCCAACTGCATTAGTCTAAAAGTATATAAAACAAGACCCAGAGTTTGAGAATCCAAACACCCTAATGAATTAAGAGAAGAAACACAAACAAACTCAGCAGCCGCTGGGTTGCCAAGCAGAATTACCTGTGGGCGGAAAACACTTTCATCCGATCAGTGTCTGGTGTCCTTGTGAAAGGAAAGGAGAGGCATAATACCTTGCTCCGTGGCCATGGTGGCAAAAAAGGGTGGAAGAAGGGGCAGGGAGTCGGGCAGGTTCACTGGTAAACTCACTGAGAATCCAAATGCCGTATCCGTCCAGGTGCAAAGGTCCGGATTGATGTCAGAGCAGCTTACATGAAAAAACGTACGCTCCGAGTGTGCATGTAGTCACACGCTGGATGCGAACATGTCATGGGGGTGGTAAGTGAAGAAAGACTTAACGGCATGACTCGGGTGTGGGCTCTGAACCAAAATGCACTTAAAACACCGGAGTACATAGTCGCATGAATGTACAAAAGATCAAACAAGGCAGACTGTGTCACGGGAGGGATGCACATGCGGACTTGTTATGAAAACTTAGAAATAACATTGAAAGAACGCACAGTGACAAAGACGGGCCGGGCTAGCTCACAGGTATTGGGGTACAAAGCCCAAGGGCAATGCACACTGGTTAGATGATTACAAAACACACAGGTGGATGCGCGTGAGGGACATTACCCAGTGTTCGGCGTTAGTATATAAACCATTATACCTTGTTTGTGCAAATTCGTTCAATCAAACAGGGATACATTATTAAAACCCATAATAAGTTTTGTCGCGTTCCTCTCACACAGGAGGGTAAGGCATCTGTGAGTGTAGGATGTGAACCAAAACCATTGAGGACCAATGTGTACCACTCACACAGGAGGGTAAAACATTGGTGGCACAATCGGATCCAGCCAATCTGTGTACATATGTATATAAAAGAGCAAGAATGCGGTGTTTTTAAAAAAAACCTCTTATGTGCAAGACTCGTACCTTTCAACACAGGAGGATAAAGTGTCTTAGGGAGACATGTCCAGATTGTAAAGGTCTGTGCCAGTTGCAACTCATTAGGGACAGAGTGTTGCTAATTGTTCATGGCTACTGTCCACTTCATTAAGACCATTGTTTATTGAGTCAAAAAAGGACATTCACTTTGATTCCTGAGTGTTCAATATCCGTCTAATGTTGCCATCTCTGGGTCCCAGAGTGGCCTTTTCCAGGACCAGCCACTGGAGATTGTCAGGGGCATGACCAGCTTTTCTGAAATGGTCTACTAGAGGCGCACCGGGTACCTCACAGCCTATACGGCTACAATGATGTAGTGCCCTTATTTTGATCTTCTGCTGGGTCTGGCCAATGTAAATAAGGCCACACAGGCACATAATCCCATAGATGACATTACTCGTATTGCAGTTGGTGTAGGTCTTTAGAGTGATCTTGTGCTGTTTGTATTCAAATTCCTCAGTCTGAATGGTGGTAGCGAATGCCTTGAATTGCCCACATCTATGGTGGCCAAGAATGGGTGGTAGGTTCCACAAAGATTGGACAGTCGCAGGGTCGGGAGACTCTAGAAACAAACAAATAATGTGGACTTTGATGCTTTTAGCCTTTTTGTATGAATGCATCGGTAGGGATTCCTGTTGTATGTCATCGGATATTAGGCCTCAATGTTTGTTAATGACCTTCTTGAATGAGTTAATTTTGGTAGAGAAGGTCGTGACGCATATTATCCTCTGGTTGGCCGAATCTGTTCTGTCTTTGGGTTGCAACAAAGTTTCACGGGTGCTGAACCAAGCACGCTTTCTGGCCTTTTTGATTAGTCTGGTCGGGTAACCCCATTCCATCAGTCAGTTAGCAAGGTCTTCAGACTCCAGCATGTAGTCCGATTTTCCAGAGCAGTTCCTGCGGATACGCAGGAACTGTCTGAAAGGTAGATTGTCCCTAAGACCTCCGGGTGGTAGCTGTTATACTGGAGAAGTGAATTACGCTCCGCAGGTTTGCGGTAGAGTGTGGTACAGAGTTCATCTCCCTCCGCGTAGATGGTGATATAAAAAAAGTCTATCCGTTGGGCATCTGATTGTAAGGTGAACTCCGATGTAGAAAAATCATCCCCTGTCTCCTCCACCACCAGGGAGTCATAACTGTAGCTTGACTGTCTTCAGAGTCTGCAGATGTTGTTGCAGACCTGCCCTCAGTGTGGCTCCCCTCACCCTCCATGCCAATGGATCCCTCCACGTCTGACTCCGCACTAGACCCACACTGGTGACCTGCTCCAGCTACAGCCGTGGCACTGCATCCTATGTTCGCCGGTGCTGATGCTGTGAACAAAAATAAAAAAGAATCACGTAAGTCATCTGTTTGTACGTGACACATAGGTAACATCACAGATCCTCACAGTTCAAACAACTACATCATTTTGAGTAGTGATATCATCTTTTGATACATTTACATACATGTCACTTGTCAGTCTGCAAGTTAACCATTGCTCCCTCACACATGATGTTATCTGCACCATGATGTGTATCAATATCAAATGCCGCAACCACAACGTCATCTACTTCACTAAGTAGCAAGTCATGAATCATCTTTTGCACTTGATGGTCTTCTGTTGTGCCTGCAAGGGAGTTCAGAGCTCACCGTGGGAATAGAATTCACACAAGTGAATTGAGACATGGTATCCATTTTGCAATCCCTAGTCATCAAATTGGTAACCATTGGCTTTAATGTCACAGGTCAAATGACTTGCTTGTCAAACTTTAAGCTAGCATGCTCATTGCATGAGTCATGTCACACAGATAACAGTGATTGTGCTCAGCTTCTCTACTGTTGGGTCACACTCTGACTCTAATGGAGGATTCACCAAGGTCGTAGGCATAGCTAGGGTGAGAGGCATGTGGCCCACTGTCTTGCATCATCTATCCACAGTGTCATGAAATGATCAGAATGTTGTTCACATTGTAAACAGGTCACCATTTTCAGATGTGAACAATTGTCAACTCACATCCAAGTCCAATGACTGCATCTTCACAATGCTTCTGGTGAAACATCATGCCACTGGCCCATCTTGGTGCACTGTCTCTACAGACTCTCAGTACTGAACCTCCATTCTTCATGAGTCTATTCAACACTGTGTACCAATCCTGTCTAGACTGCAGGCGTCCACATCTGTATGGCTCAAGTCTGAATGTCCCTCACCTCCATTAGATATATTGCACACTCCCTAGAGCGTAGATTGCTCTGTTTCCCCATCTAATTTTGTTTGGCTCACTTCAAAATGATGCTTATTTTACGCCTCTGAGTCTGACAGTGATGCATCATACACATGGTTTAAAAAGCCCTAAGTATGTATAGTCAACAGCATTTACATACATGACAACAGTTGTGAATGTATATCTAACATCATACCTGACATTTTCAGCCATGTTTCAACCAGTGACCACCTGTCTTTGTCAATAAATGGCATGTGTTGTCAGTGTTACAGTGGCAGACACATGGACTCACTCTTTTGAATGGAGAGAATGGAATCTTCCACACAATCATGTGACAGGCCAGTACGACAGATGACCAGAGTTAGCATACCTGTAATTGGCCCATGGGATCCATTTTATAACTCTGACCACCATGGCTGGGACTTAACATTGGCACAACGAGCAAGCAAAATTCACCAAGGCCTCAGCATTGATGTCACCTGCTGCAAAGATGTATAGCATGGCCTCTTCACACTGTGTGCTCCAATGACAACATTCTTCACAGATTTGTGGAAACCTCATTGAGAACAGGTCATACATTAGTCAATGTGCTGCCACATGTTGGGCAATTGCATTACTCCAGAAGGTTACCTCCATGCACATGTTGTTGTAATGTGTGGTGATCACATGAGCATGGCACTACTTTTACTTTCCTGAACATAACTGACTTACATTTCCCTGATCAAAGGGGCAAAACCGGGCATACGAATTATCCTTGTGCATATGCATTTTACAAAACTGGTCAGTGAATTTGGCTGACTTACAACCTGTAAAAGGGTCAGCAGGCTAAGGTACTGTAACATGCATGTTTAACAAAGCTGTGCAACAAGGCCCATACTCACCCCATCCTTGCTGCTGTTTGGCTTTCAATTGCCCATCCAGGTCAGGGAAGACCTCCGCTAGGATGTGGATACATTGGTGATTGGAGTTTACCAAGTTATTTTCCACTCGATGAGGACACGATCCGAAACGCAAGTCGGTCACCATAACAGCCAGTGGCTGTGACTGAATTGGTTCGGATGCGGCTACCGCGTCCTTTGAATACTCACCCGCGTTGGTCACCACAACAACCAACAGCCAATGGCTGTGACCGAATCAGTTTGGAAGCAGCTACTGCGTCCTTTGAATAGTCACCCACGTTGGTCACCAATGGCTGTTACCGAAGCTGTCCAGATGCGGCTACTGCATCCTTTGAATACTCACCACGTCGGTCACCATAACAACCAAGAACCAATGGCTGTGATCGAATTAGTTCAGATATGTCTACCCCGTCCTTTGAATCCTCACCCGCAACAGTCACCATTACAACTTGCAGCCTATGGTTCAATCATATTCGGTTAGGATGCGGCTAACAGGTTCTTTCAATAATCAGTTGGCAGGGCTGACACTCCTGTAATTGATGTATTCTGTGCATTACATGTGTGGACAGTTTTATCATGATGAAGTGGACCTTTAAATAAATAGCTCACACTAACATGAGGAGCTAGCAGGGGCACATGACACACTGCTTTTGAGGCAAATACCAACATTAGGACAAAACTACTCCTTTTACACTCCTAGGTTGGTCACAGTGCTAATGAGTTTTGGGGGAAACACATGTGTTTTCTGTTAGATTTGGGGTCTCTGGTTGGCACAGGTAAGGAGTTGTGACAAGCAGGGACCCTCTCCTCTAGTCAGGATAAGGGGATCACCGTCTAAAATAACCCCTGCTCACCCTCTAGGTAATGTGGCGCGAGCAGACAAGGCTTAACTCAGAAGCGGTTACAGGTTAAGCATTTGTGAACACATACAGGAACTCAGGGACACACCACAAAAGGATACCACACTAGGTTTGTCAAAAATAATTATACTTTATATAAGGCTTAGCACAAGATCCAATAACGGCAGTAAAAATGACCACAATACTGTTTAGCAACATAAGAGTTCTTAAAAAGCGTATCTTCTTGTTCTGTGCGCTTGGCACACTCTTGTCCGACCCTCACGAGGTTAAAACAATGTCTAATAGGACTGAACAGGCACTGCGGACTTTCTGGTCTGAGGCGTACGCATGGGGGGTGCGAGTCGTGTTTGACAGTGCCTTTAGATGTGAGGCGTCCGACTCGGACGAGGCGTGGAGGACGCAACGGCGGACTCTGAGCGTTGTCGGCTCCTTTGCACTGTGATCCCGGCTGGTCGCGGCATCTCTGTGCGAGGCGTAGAGCGGGAGCCACGGGGAAGCAAGGCGGACGGTCTGGGTCCTGAAGCAGTCACGATGCGATGTGGCGTTCGACCTATACCTTCACCAGCGGTGTGGCCTTTGCGATGGGAGCAGCACGGCATGAGGCGGCCGGTACGTGTCGAACGTACGGGCCGTACTCTTCAGGTACGGTGCTGCCAGGGGATCTCACCAGCGCGTTGCAAGGCGGCCGGTACGCTGCAAGCATACGGGCCGTACTCAGCCTTGCGGTGCGCTCTGATTCCCCAGTCCAGCGGCAGGAGGCAGCGAACAGTGCGGCTCACAGGGGGAGGGGGAAGCAGTGTGCGGGTGGCCCTCAGCTGGCGTCGCGAGCTACGGCTCGTATTTGAGAGCGGAGTCACACGGTGCGGGGCGGCTGGGTACGGGCTTCAAAGCAGGCAGGATTTACGAATCGCACTGAGATCGCTGCTCCAGCGGCAGGGCAATCCTTGGCAATGTCCAGCACGCTGTGAAGGCAGGAGGAGTCCAATAGTCCTGGGACTCCGTTCAGGGGGCAAGCTCACCCACAAGCCCTTGGAGATCTGTTTCAACGCACAAGTTGATAAAAGTCTCTTCAGTCTTTTCCTCTCCTCTCGCAGCAAGGCAACCACTGCAGGCCAATCCCCCAGGTCAGGGACAGAACTCCTCCTTGCAGCTTTCCTATTTCCTTCTCGTCGGGCAGAGGTTCTTCTTAGTTCAGAAGTATCTAGTTTCTTAGGAGCAGGGCTCCCATATTTATACTACAAATCTTTTGTTATTTCAGGCCAGTGGGCCTTGGCCTAGTTCAGTCCAGTTCTTGAGCACTTTGTGGACATGCTTCTTACTTCTTCTTTCAGGGTGCAGGGCAGAGACATCAGACTCTCCACATGAGGTGGAGCCAGCATTGTGGCGGTAGAGCACAGCCCTATTCAGAGTCAAGGGGCACTTCTCCCACCCATCTTGGATGTAATCTTCCTATTCACCACCTGGCTGCCCAGCCTGTCTCCTGGAATTCCCCAGCCCTTTCACTCACAGAAACCAGACAGCAGATACACATCAGAGCAGAGGCAGGCTGAAATGGTTAGGCAAGCAAATACCAACTTTCTAAAAGTGGTATTTGCAAACAAAGAACATTAAAATAAACTTTACTAAAAGATGTATTTTATTATCCTGAGTTCAGGCATACTAAACTCGAATTTCTACCATGTTCTCTGAGTCTGTTAGGATCATAGGATGTAACAATTCTAACAGCCCATTCTGGCCTATGAGAACAGGTAGCCTTGCTATAGTGAAAAACGAAAATGGCTGTAGTTCACTATTAGGACATGCCACATCCATCAGGACTTGTCCTACCTTATGCTTACAATGCACCCTGCCCTTGGGCCTACCATAGGGGTGACTAATATGAAGTTATGGGAAGGTTTAGGAATGGGCAAGTAGGTGCACTTGCCCAGTCAGCATGACAGTACCAGACTGCACGCAGGTTCTGCAATGGCAGACCTTAGACACATTTTACAAGGCTGCTTCTATGGGTGGCACAACCAATGCTGCAGGCCCACTAGCAGCATTTGGATTTACAAGCCCTGGGCACTCCTGGTGCACTTTACTGGGGTCTGACAGTAAACCAAATAAGCCAATCATGGAATCCAATCAATGTATACATTTTATACAGGGAGCACTTGCACTGTGGCACTGATTGGCAGTGGCACAGTGCTCTGAGCAGCTAACACCAGCAAAACACATGAGGCAACAGCAACTAAAATGGAGGGGAGACCCACGCCAATGGTGCCAGGTCTAACATTTTCCTTACCTATTCACTGCTGTTGTGGACTGTGTGACCCAGTGTGAAATCTGTGAGATATCTGTCTGTAAATGTTGGGTGTTGAAGTCATGGAAAAAGCATTTACCTTTGAATGAGTAGACCATGACATTATGCAGCCACATCAGCTTGTTTTTGTTATGTGAGTTACTAGTGTATCTTTGTGTCCCAGACTTAAGTTGATGATGGGGAAATATATGCAACACCTACATTGTTCATATTCTGTGTATGTGTTAGTATGTGTTTGGCAGACATGACAAAATGATAGTGTCCACCCTGTGACAGTGGTGTATATGACTCTCATTGTGAGATGCTGTGTGTATCATGTGTCCCACATATCTGGCATTACATAATCCTATTGTGGGTACCTTTCAACCATGTAATTGGTCTCACAAGCCTATATCTTGGCTCATTTGGTAGGGAGTTGTTTAGTATGTGAGGCTTGATCACATGAACTGTGATCGACAGTAGAGTAAATTCAATTCAATTCAAATAAGCTTTATTCGGGTCATTAAAAATAACCATAAAAGCATGTACATACATCATCATTAAAAATCCATTCATTACATTCACAATTAAAAGATAGTAACAGTAAAGTGCATCAATTAATAAGGGGTGGGATAAAAAACATCATGCTTTTCCTTGCTTCAATAGATTTGAGCAGAAACGTTGCAGTAAAGAAGTAGACATCTAATTCATTCATTGGTACAATTAGCCTCATAGCAGCATCAATTGTAAAAGTGCGGTATTTTAAAAATAATGGTTTTAAAAAAGCTACACGAAAATTCTTATATAAATCACAGACTAGGAGAAAGTGCAAAGTGCTTTGTTTGGTGTGGCCATCACACGGACAGGGGGAAGCTGGATATTCTTTAATCTTAGGGAATGCCACCAGGTGGTGCGCGAGCCCAAATCTTACCCTAGTGAGGACATATCTATGGGACGCTCTAGTTTCCGAACTCAAATAAGTTTGAAAACCTACAGCGTCTGAATAGCAAGAGTAGAATTGACAAGTAGTTGACTGTTCGATGTAGCTATTGTTCTCCCTACTTCTATTAAATAGAAACAGATTCTTAATTTCTAGTTTGGTCAAATCTAGTGTTACCAATGGTTCGTCCTTAATTTTTAGTTTAAAAATGTCATTAAAACATTGCACAACATAATTTAACCAGGGGATCTTAAACCAATTGTCCAACCGGAGACAACCTTGGATAATTAATCTGTTAAAAGCGGTTTCCTCTTTACTCCTTATTAGTCTCCAGGACAATAAAGGTCTGAGCGCTATTTTATCTGACAGGTAGCTAATACCAAGTTCCCTGTGGATAAGCTCTGTTGATGCCGAGCTAGGAGGCTAAGCAAATTTTTTTAAAACTTGTTTTCAGTTATTTGTAATTGATTGTTACAGCCGTGACCCCAAACCCCCGCACCATAAAGTGCGATGGATGTGCTTCTGGAAAGGTATATATGTTACATATCCTTAATTCGGCGGTCACCCAATTTTGCTGCAAATTTAAAAACACCATAAGAACTTTTAGCCATTTTCGCTGGTACATTAAATTGTTCGTTTGACCATGTACCATTCCCGGCGAATGTTATCCCTAGGTAACAGAACTTATCAACTGTCTCAATTTTCTGTCCTTCTATAAAAAAGGATTTACATATTTTCCTTTTTTGGCCACACACCATAGCATACGTTTTACTTTTGTTAATCACCATTTTCCTCCCAGTCATAAAATCAACAAATGCATCAAGTAGACGCTGAAGCCCTATTGAAGTTCTTGATAAGAGTACAGCGTCATCCGTGTATAGCAGCACTGGGACATCTATTCCATTTGCCTTGGGCGCATCCGATTTAACCTGTTTGAGGGTTGAGTCTACCCCATTAATAAAGAGTGTAAATAATAATGGGGCCAGAACGCAACCCTGTCGGATGCCACATCTTACCCTGAATTTAGAAGTACATTCTCCGCCCTGGCCATACCGAACAGATGTAAAAAGCTTTTCATAAAGTCTTGCCAGGAAGAAGATTATAGGTTCCGTGGCACCGAGGCCTAGTAGAGTTGGCCATGGAATGGAATGGTCCACTATATCGAAAGCGTTGCTAAGGTCAGCAAAACATAAATATAGTGACCCTTGCTTGGCACAAGTATATTTTCCAATGATCAGATCTAAATTAATACATTGTTCAAGGGTACCTCTACCTTTTCTAAAACCATAATGTGGATCAGCTAAAATTCGATTGTCCTCAGCCCATTCCTCTAATCTTACAAATAGGATTCTGCTCATTATTTTGATAGAAGAATCTAACAGCAAGATCGGTCGGTAATTTTTTGGATCCGATTTCGCCCCCTTTTTATATATTGGTATTATAGTTGATTCTCCCCAAGAATCCGGTGGGCCATCCATTACTGATGTATTAAATACAATATTTAAAAGGGGTCCCTACAGAGCTGGTAATGATTTATAAACATCTACAGGGACCCCATATGGACCTGCAGCCTTTCCCCCTTACTACTCTTGATACCCTGACCACTTCATCAAGAGTTATATTAAGAGCTAAGATTGGCCAGGTTTCCAGATCTGTTTGGTTATTAACAACGTCGGTTTTAAAAATGCTCGAAAAAAGTGCTACCCATGACTCAGTATTCACGTTGGATGATTATTCGGGCAAAGCTTCATTCTTTAGGAAAGGGGAATTTACAGTAGCCCAGAACAACTGACTGTCAGATGTATCAGCGGCCTGGTTAACCTTATCCCAGGCCTCCTGTTGCAGTTCTCTCTTCCTCAATTTGACAACATCTGTATATTCTATCCTTAGCCTTTTTACCAGCATCATATCCCTGGGTGAACTTGCCAGCGCCTTTTTCAACCGGGTTAGTGAATGTGTACAGGCATGATTGAACCAGCCCTTAACCCCTGCAAATTCCTTATTTGATGCTATGGTAAGGATATTACTGATATTATTATTTATTTTACAAAAAAATGTTAAAATCAATGAGGGGGGGTTACTATCATTGAGGTTCTCTATTATTTCTTGATAACTATTTCTGACTATATTTCCCATAGTTTTTTCCGGGTTCACTCCTTTCTATTTAATTCTTACCCCATTTGGCCTTATGGGTGCAATATGATCAACAATTACCGGGATACTCTCAAACATGGTATCCCAGATATCTACCTTTACAATTATACAATTGTGGTTGCTAAGCATAAGTTCTTCTATCCATGGAGTAACACACTTGGGGGAAATACTGGCAGATACTAATACATGGCCGATAATCATGTTTGCATTCCTTCCCGTAAAGGTGGGGACCACATTTCCCATTCCATCCCAAGCACATCGCAGAATCGCTAGATCATAGTTTGCCATAGAGGTATTAAGCGATTCCCCATAGAGATTGTTGGGGAAATAAATATCATCATCTCCTAGTTCATTTCTAACCCCACATACCCTAGTGCTAGAAAGTGGGCAGGAGGGAGTATTAAAATCTCCTACCCATATTATATCAAACGGAGCCCTCATGCCCTCATGTAGCTTAGCGATAACATTTTCTAATTCCAGGACTACCTTAAACCGGGTATTGTCAAACACATTATTGTAGAAATTAATTAATAGTACATCTCTAACATGCTTTTGTTGCAACCATAAAACCTGGGAATGACAACCGATGTTAATGTGCTTCTTTACAGTCATATTGATTCTAGTAGATATTAAAATAACAAGCCCCCCCTTGGCTCTACCCGGTCCTGATCTTAGTGCCGGTAATTCATAAGAAGTAAAACCATCAAAATGAATTGTTCCTATACACCAAGTCTCTTGTAGACATATAATCTCGTTAGAGTCAAGGAATTCTAGCCATCCTAACGTTTCCCTCTTATTAGGTATTCCAGAAATATTCCAGGAGGCTATAGAGATCCCTCTTTCCTGTTTGACTCCACCAATTCCTACTGATGTACCAGGATGGCTGCCTATACACAGGGGCTGTTCAATGCCTACCGAGCCTGTGTCAAATGTACACACCTTGTCAATTGGGCCGACCGGTTCCAAAATATCGGACTCTGTATCCTGATTACTTTCAGAGTTCCTCCTAGGTCCCCTAACAGTCTTTTCGTTATTCAGGCTATTCATAGCCAGTCAGTCATTTTCCTCTAAGTTACTGATGGGTTGAAACCGGTTGGAGACTGGCAGGTTATACCTATTGTGCACCTGGGATTAAATAATACTATTACTTTTATTCAAATCTTGTTTTGACCCACCTGGATAATCTTGCCTATGGTGTTTATAAAAAAAGGCCAAAGGTAATAATGAGGTACCGTGACCCAGATCTTGCCCCATATTTACTCTATCCAGGGATATTCTTGCGTAATATTTATTTTTAAAATTGATAATTATGCAGTCTCCCTTTATAGTCTTTCTTGTGGGGCCTATCCATTTAACTCTTCGCGTGGTAAGAATATGATCTGCAAACTTTGTTGGGAAATCGCAATTACGATTTAGCCAATTAATGCTTTTATTCTTGAGTGAGTCATGCGACTCTTCTTGTTGCAGACTAAGGGGGGTACATTCGCTATGACTACTACGTATGCGGCACAGTCGGGTGGCAGGTTAACAGATTGATACGGCCCCCTCTCTATGGTCCCTTCCCCAACGCAGGGGTTAACCTCTGTTAATTCATTATTATTAACACAGTTACCCGGATTCTGGGTTTGCATCTCCCCTGTTAAACCAATAACATGGTGGGATGCAACATGTCCCTGGCCGGCCATTTTAGTTGTAGATTCTTGGGGTGTATTCATGGTTGTGGAGGGACATTTCCCATAGTTAGTAGAAGATGTTTTAATTTAATTCAGTTTCTCAGACTGAGAAGACAAATCCCCCCTTAACCTAATTATTTCCTCATTGATTAAGCCTAATTTAACATATAGGGGTTTGAGACATACTTCAATCTTCCCTGTAATTGCTTCAATAATCTGGGTAACAAGTATGTCATTTGTGTTCCCTGTATTAAATGTTTCTATAGCCGATACATTAGGGTTCACTTTCCTACCCTTTATTATTGCCCCATGGCTAATCTGTGGATTCCTACACCCCCTTCTTGCCCTAGGTAGGGGCGGATCTATATTAGTTATCTGATTCTGGGATGTGTTGGGTTTTGGGCTCTTAGATACTGGGTCCCCTTCAGTAAGTTCTACCAGTTCTATATTGGGTAAACTAGCATCATCCCTTTAATCATTAGGGATTTCTAAGATATCCGGAATTAGGGGCAAGCCACTCGTACCCAAGGAGATTTGTCTCTCCGCCCTTCCTATTTCCTCATTAATGGCACTAACTGCCTTTACCAGATAAGATTCTATACTAGTGCCCCCGGTTGCCGTCTTGTTTTTAGCACCTTTTCGTCCAGTCATGATTGGTATACACACTACAAAGCGTAACAATCCTAGACGGTTTCAAACTGACCAGATAAAAAAGAATTATTTAGACCCTCTTATTGCTTAATGAAAGAATAATCCTGCAATGCGGCAATACAGACCTATATTAAATCAGAACAATATACATTACTGTGGGGGCTAACCAATTGGGATTATAGTGTACTCACTGTCCCTTTTAATAGAGTCTCAAAGTGTCCAAGTCCAAGTCCTTACAAGGGAGTGGGAAAAGCCAAATAACATAGCCCAGCCCTGCCTTGGTCTGCCTCGGACAGCCACAGACGTTCCCGCCCTTGTCCCATGCTTCTCCCGGCGTCACCTATGCGCGTCCCGTGACGCGGGAGGAGCAACTCACTTTTAAGCGCCTCCGGGCGCGTGTGTGGGCGGAAGTGGGTGTAGCAGTAGGGGAAGCTTGGATTTGGAGTCCCCCCTCTTGGCGGCCGCTTGGTTGTTCTGGCGGCGGCAGGGGAGACAGGCAGCAAAAGTTCCCTGGGCTCCTGTAGGACGTGTGGCAGGTAGGACTGCCGCATCGATATCTGCCCCAAGTAGTTAGAGCCCCCGCTCCACCACAGGAGCAACTCACTTTTAAGCGCCTCTGGGCGCGTGTGTGGGCGGAAGTGGGCGTAGCAGTAGGGGGAGCTGGGATTTGGAGTCCCCCCTCTCGGCGGCCGCTTGGTTGTTCTGGCGGCGGCAGGGGAGACAGGCAGCAAAGGTTCCCTGGGCTCCTGTAGGATGTGTGGCAGGTAGGAGTGCCGCGTCGATATCTGCCCCAAGTAGTTAGAGCCCCCGCTCCACTGCAGGAGCAACTCACTTTTAAGCGCCTCCGGGCGCGTGTGTGGGCGGAAGTGGGCATAGTAGTAGGGGAAGCTGGGATTTGGAGTCCCCCCTCTTGGCGGCCGCTTGGTTGTTCTGGTGGCGGCAGAGGAGACAGGCAGCAAAAGTTCCCTGGGCTCCTGTAGGACGTGTGGCAGGTAGGAGTGCCGCGTCGATATCTGTCCCAAGTAGTAAGAGCCCCCCAGTAGAGTCTTTTTACAGTACAGCACTCTAATTGCTGTTTCACCATACTTTGGTAACAAGTGTATTTCCAATGTTCTGTTCCTTTATTTGTGTTCAGGTTTCATGTTCCATTTGTCTCAATGCATGTTGCTTTGTATATTGTAAACTGACAACAACTCTGTTTACATTCTACACATAGGTATTGCAGATGGCCTCGAGTCTACAGGCCCTTTCCCGACCTCCAGACCATGGAAGAACTGGATACCCTAAGAAAATACTGTTTCACCAGGCCAAATATTGAGGAGTTGTCTGAGCAGTTGGCACTGCATTTGCAGCCTGGTTGCAAATATTCTACTGCACTGACCCCCAAGGTGAAGGTGATGGCAGCCCTATATTTCTTTGTCATTAATACATTCCAGTACACAGTGGCAACATCTGGTGGAATGTCCCAAACCATGTTCAGCCATGGCCTTCCGCATGTGTTGGAGGCATTGCTACATTACCTGGACCTGTACATAAAGTTCCCGACACCTAGAGAATTGACAGACATCAAGGGGGAATTCTATGCCTTAAGATGGATACCACATGTCACTGGCTCTATTGATGGCACCCAGGTTGCTTTGATCCCACCTCAAGCAAATGAGAAGACATACGAAAACCGCAAACATTACCACTCGATCAATGTTGAGGTGGTATGTCTGGCTGACATGTTGATCTCCCACGTTTGTGCATGTTTCCCTGGCTCTGCACATGATGCCTATATCCTGAGGAACAGCATTGTTGGACCTGGCCCTTTTTGGCAAGTTCACCCCGAGACTTTTTTGCTTTTTCCTAGCCTGTTTCTGTGACCTGGTGTTGGTGATTTTAGGCCTCTGTGCACTTTTTCACTGTGGTACAGTGTAAAGTGCGTGAGCTCTCTGTGTATGTGTGGTGAGTGACCTGCCCTCCCATAGGAATCTACGGGGAATATGTATGCCCATGGTAGTTCCTGATGTGTGGGGAGTGCAGGGTCGAGTTTGGTATGTGCGAACTCGTGAGATTGAATGCTGCACAATGATATATGCGGCATGATTGTGTCTAGTGTAGAAGTGCCACTTCTAGAAGTTGGCATATTTGTGTAATTTGTGCCTGGCGTGTGATTGGCTGGATCCTGGCTTCAGGAGGGTGCCTGGGCCTGCTTGTGGATTGACTGTCTGGTTTGAGGGTGACTCTGGAAGGGGGTGCAGAGGGACGGTGTCCTTGTCTCTGACCCCGGTGCAACCTGAGGGTTTAGATCCTAGGTTGGGAGATTAGGAAACTTCCAGGTCAAGAAGGAATCTGTGCCAAAGTAGATCAGCTGAAGAGACCGAGGGGGCTGCCCTTGCTGTGTGATCTGGGGCTCACCTGCAGTTTGTTGTTTCCACTAAGGTAGAGCAAAGGGGACTTTGCTGTGTGCTATGTCCCCCCACCTGCTTGAAGAGGGACTGTGCTGTGTGCTTTCTACCTCCAAAGTGAAATAGTTTCCAGATCCCAGGTGGTAGACCAGTTGATGGAGAGAGGTCCTGATCTGGTGGAAGAGTTGTGTTCTGGTGGGTGCTTCCCTGGGAGGGTGCGGAACCCCAGAAGTAGAGGTAGGGTGGGGCATTCTTGCCCGTGACCTCTGGTCAGCCTGAGGGTATGGTCCCTAGGTTGAAGGATCAGTGATAGTTGTAGCTACACTGAGAGGGAGAGTGGAGAATGGCTATTGTGTGCCAGGGGTTACTGCCCCCCGCTCTGTGGATTGGTTAGGACCTGTGACATTTGGATGGCCTAGGGCCTGGTCCTGGCTGTGGATGACTAGGGAGTACCAGTGGGGTATCCTAGTTGGGTCAGAGAGTTCTGGTTTGGAGGTAACCATGTGGGTTCAGAATGGCGTAGAACCGGACGGTGTCCCTGCCGTGCGGGCCCATGTCCGTGTTTTGTCGCCCAAAGCAGGGAAGCCCATCAGTGGAGTGATTGGTCTACCCTGCGTTTTGGCTGGAAGGGGGTTGTGTTGGACCTGGCCCTTTTTGGCAGGTTCACCCGAGACTTTTTTGCTTTTTCCTAGCCTGTTTCTGTGACCTGATGTTGGTGCTTTTAGGCCTCTGCACACTTTTTCACTGTGGTACAGTGTAAAGTGCGTGAGCTCTCGGTGTATGTGTGGTGAGTGACCTGCCCTCCCATAGGAATGCATGGGGAATATGTATGCCCATGGTAGTTCCAGATGTGTGGGGAGTGCAGGGTCGAGTTTGGTATGTGCGAACTCGTGAGATTGAATGCTGCGCAATGATATATGCGGCATGATTGTGTCTAGTGTAGAAGTGCCACTTCTAGAAGTTGGCATATTTGTGTAATTTGGGCCCGGCGTGTGATTGGCTGGAGCCTGGCTCCAGGAGGGTGCCTGGGCCTGCTTGTGGATTGACTGTCTGGTTTGAGGGTGACAGGGGCTGGGGAGCCCCCAGGCGGTTGTCTGAGTCAGCCCTTGGTTGAATGACTGCATCTGCAACTAGGGAAGTGGGAGGAGATAGCACCTGGGAGTGAATAGGGCTGTGCCTGCCTGCCACAATGCTGGGTCCACCTCCTGCTGGGCAACTGACACCTCTGCCCCTCACACTGAAAGGTAGGAAGATGCCAGGAAGCCCCAGCAACACCCAGAACTGGTTTAGACCGGGCTCAGAGCCCACTTGCACAAAGACTTCAAAGACTTTTAGGGGTATAAGAGAAGGACCCCTGACAACAGAAAATTAGATTCTACAATCAAGAGGAACCTCTGCCAGAAGAAGGACCACTGAAGGAACTAAAGGAAGATTGCCTTGCTGTGTGCTCTAAGGGCTGACCTGTTCTGCTGTTCATCTGGAGCTGAGGAGAAGAGGGACGTTGCTGTGTGCTGTGACCCTGCCTGCTTGACCTGAAAAGACTTTGCTGTGTGCTGTGTCTTCAATCTGAATCTCCAAGGGCCTGAGAAGAGCTGGCCTCCTGTTTTGCAACCCAGGGACAGCAAGGTTGCCAAGGACTACAAATCTCTGCTGTGTCCCCTGAAGATGCTGTGGGCTGAAGAGATCGTGGGCTGCTGTGTGCTAAAGGGAGGAGGTTCGGCCTATTGACCCGTGTGGCGCGCTGGCTGCTCTCTAATCTGAGTGAGAGTGCCGCGCTTCTAATTTCCGCCAGCTCGGGAGCTTCAAGAGGACCGAGATCGTGCTCAGCCCCCGACTCTGTGTCCACCAACATCATCCTGCTGTGAGCGCTCCCAGCCATACCTCAAGCTGTGTGTCCGAGGCCGGGAGCTCAGAAGCGTGTAACTGACGAGATTCACCTGCCCGCAATTCTTCGCCGCGGCCCGGGGTCCTGAAACTGATTAGAAGCTGCTGTTTGCCTTCCCCGAGCCGCAGAGAAAGCACCGGAGGGGCCGCGCATTGATTGGCTGCCACAGAGGGTTTGCCGGTAAGAGCCGCGCTCTGATTGGCCACTGCTGTGGGCCTGTCTCGGAGAGCCGCGCTCTGGTTGGTCGAGGCGCCCGCAGAAGTTCCAACGTCATCGGGCCTCGCCGCAAGGGCCGCGCTGGGATTGGCCCATCGCTCGTGACCTGCTCGAGGAGGCCCTGCATCGGCGAAGCTGTCCCGTGGGTCCCCGAAGCGCCGAGTGACCCTCTGCCTGCAAGGAGATACGGAGCCCGGCCCGAATCCTGGTGAGTCCGTGCATCAGAGAAGCCTTGACTGTGAAGTCTCAAAGAGGGGGCCGATTGCCTGGATCATCGCGGAGCGCTGTGTGGGGCATTTCTAAAGTACGGCAGAAGCAGCAGGAAGCGCTAAGAGCGCGTGCAGCGCCTAAGGGCATATTTCAACCCATGAGAGCCTCGCAGATCGCAGGGGACCCGGTGACTGCCGCCCAGTGTGTGATCTCACTAATAAGAGCGGATAGTGCAGCCTGAGAGAAGCGCTACAGTGAAGTAGCGCTAAGCAACCACCGAATCATTTTATAAGCAACCATAGCCTACAAACATATTCTTTGGGTACTGATCCATTTTTGTTATTTCCCAGCTGCCCAGCAATTAGTGGGCAGCTGCCACGTTTAGGCCCCTGACATTGGGACACAGGGCGTCCTAACCCCATCAAGGCCAGTTGGCCTAGGGACTGCCACAGGTGGTTGGTGGCTTATGTAAGTTTTTGCGCAATTGTGTGGTTTTTCCTTGCACCTCTGAATGTTTTTAGGCATCATGTGTTTTTGCGCTATTGAGTTGTGTTCTGGCACCTCTGAATGTTTTTATGCATCATGTGTCTTCTTTCCTTACACCTCTGAATGTGTTTTTATGCATCATGTGTTTCCCTTCCCTACACCTCTGAATGTTGTGATGCATCATGTGTAACGTGTTCTTGCTTACACCCCTAAATGTATTTTATTCTTAGGTGGTTGTTCTTTCCAGTACAGGTGGTCCTAGTGAGGTCCTGGTTCCCTGCGTGACCTTCTCCTAAGGTGGTTAGGGTTGCGTAGGTGGTACTTACCTGTTAACAGTAGTTACTGGTTGTGTGCTATACTTGCTAATTTGTGCTACAGTGATTTTATATCCTATATTCTATGTTCTAGAAGTGCTATTTGTACTAAGTGCTGATTCTGACAGTGGCCGATGTGGTCCTGTCTTGTAAATAATCCCTTGTGAATATTGCCCGTGCCAGTTGGCACAATGTACATGTGTGATTTCTATCTGATGTGTTTTGACAATACAGAAGTTATTTTCATATAACCTTGTGAGGAGTTCCTCTTGTGGTGTGCCTAGGATGTTGTTGCTGTTGTGTGCTGGCGCAAATGCTTTACACATTGCCTCCGGGATAAGCCTGTCTGCTCGTGCCAAGCTACCAAGGGGGTGAGCTGGGGTTATCTTGGCGTGTGACTCCCTTGCCCTGACTAGAATGGTGGTTTCTGCCTGGCTTTGGCGTCAATCTCCCATTGATGACTCAGCTTCAACCTGACTGGCTAAAAGGAGGAAGGCAATACCTCTCATACTGGATAATGGAGAACATCAGCTCCCAGCGGGCGAGCATCCATGCCTGGGACATGTTGCCAGTGGTGATAAGGAGGAGGGCTTGGATCTGCGACAACAGCTTGTCCACAACTTTTTCACATGAGTGTAAGTATGCAAGGAGAGGAGGTGAAAAGGCCCACTTGTTTGTTTGTGTGTTGCTGGTGTACAATGTGCATATATGCATGTGAGTGTATAATAATTATCATGATCTTTTCCAAAGAAATAGGTCAAGTAAGTTTGCATCGTAACAATTACATTGCTAACTTGAACCCTAGATAGTGTTCCCACAGACAGTTTTGTGCTTTTTATTAAATTCTGTGCAATATTGGGCCCGCTGATCCATGAGTTCCTGACTCTGTTCTATGTTTCTCCATACCAGGGTACTTTGTCTTGTCGTCTGCAGACTTGTGACCTCACCAGACCCATGATGCAGTGACATATTCCAACATTGAACTGTTGTAGAATTTCCTGGAACACATTTACTTCTGTCCTGATGTTCAACTTTTGTACTTTTGTGCTTTTTTTCCACAGTGTGATTTGATCAGATTTTGTGTGAAGGAGCTAGGTTGTATCTGGAGAATAAACCTGTGCTCCACATTGAGGTGTGCCTTGTCTGTTTTCACACATCCAAATATTATTTAGAAACAAATCATGTACTAAGATTATCTGGTTTGCTGACAATGATTTTTGATTGTGCCTGCAAAAAGGTAGTTAACATTTCTGAGGAGATTTCTCATCCTATGTTGTTGACACTTTATTCTTTGTGATTATGTGCATCAATTCAATCTGTACATTTGAGATTCAAAGTTGTGACATGAGTAAGTATTTTGTGCAAAGTGATTTATTTTAGTGTATGCATAATGATTACAATCCACACAATGGGGGAGTGCTCAACACAACATATGAAAGAAAGAGCAGAGAGGAGTTAGTAGTGTTTGTAGATGAAGTCTCCAAAAGTAAATCCAGTTATTTGAGACCAAATTCCAAATTAGACCCTCCAATCAATTTTGAAAAGTTCAATGACAGTCAACAAAGTGAATGCTTGGAACACACGTGGGTGATGCATAGCCATCAGTATCTCATGGATTCTTCTTTGGCCGACCCTTTTTACAGGTGGACTCTCAGGTGCAGGCAGTGGCAGGGCTGTGGGCTCTCTACCAGAGTCCACATCCCTCCCTGTGGCTTGTGCAGATGTTGATGCACTGGATGTTGTGGGCACACAGAGAGGTGTGGCCATTTTGTCAGCAATCTGGCAGAGTCAGGTGACAATGTCCCTGTGCACCACCGTCATGTCATCAATTCTGTTCATGAACAAGTCCAGTTTTTTATTTTGCACTGCCTGCTGCTGTTGAATGGTCCTGAGGATCCCAAAAACCTAGCCTAAATCTCCTTGGCAACCAGGCATGAAGGATTCTGGAGAGGTTTGGGTGCTCCTCCTCAGCAGCACCAGCTGCATGATGGCCCAGGTCCACACAGCCCCTCCCACCACCCCTCCCCACCCGAGCAGGACCAGTTGTTGCTGGCACAATCAACACTGAGCCTTCTTCCTCATTGACAGGGATGTTGTTATCCACCACCTGCAGAGTACCCTGTGTTTCTGTACTGTTGGTTGTGTCCTGGGCTGCTGTGTCTGTGAGGGTAGGGGTTACCTGAGGTGGGAGTAGTCGCAGAGGATCCTGCTGTAGCCGCTGCTGGTGCTGTATGGTGCTGGTGCTGTATGGCTACCCAAACCGGACCAGGTCGGTCTTTGTCTTCCAAAGATGGGAGAGAGACCTCTACGCCGGAAAGCTCTGGGTCAACCAGAGTCTGGGACTGACTGTCCTTGTTGCTTTTAGTGGTGTTTCCAACTTGTCCTGTAGATACATAAATAACACAATGATTGATGTGAATGTTCACTGTCCCTCAAATCATACCCATTACATAGGCTACTTGACCTAATGAGGAGTTTATGTAGGTAGATTGGCCTCCTTTATCCATAAGGCGGGCCTATATTTTTGGAGTATAATGTATTTCGGATGAGTTGAGGATTGATGGACATGTCCAGCTATGTGCAGAAATGGACGTGTTGTGTTTATTTGACTTTACTTGTCCAAAGACAATGACTGGTTTGGGACATACTGTGAATTGGACGGGTAGGTTGTTGTTGTCCACATCTTTACTTTCATGGTGATATACATACTCTTTCTCTTCCAATGTAGCTATTTTGAGTCCTGTGTACTGGGCTTAGTGCATGTCTTTAGCAGGCACATTGGTGTGGCTGCCTACACACTCACAGTCTGTTAATCTTCCCAGATATTTTTGGGAATGGTGTGAGTGAGGTGCTTCTTGTTCTCATCTCATTCTACACGTGTCAAATGAGTTATCAAACTTGGCTTTCTGCCATTTTGTAGCAAAGAACTTTGATGAACTGCGGTTTGTGTGCTTGTGGTCTAATAGTGAATACTTACACTCCTCCTCCCAGCCAGCCCCAACAGGCCACCAGGAAGAGTTTTGTCCAGACAACGTTGGTAACCGTACTTACAAGATTGTTGTCACTGGTGGCTGGTGTTTGTAGCCCAGAGGCAAATGTGATAGTTCTGAGAGGTTCAGACACTAGTCCCCATTGTCAGCTATCTTGCTAGTACACATCCCCTCACTTTCAGGTAGCCATAGGCCCAGATGAGCGGTTTAATTTGCCCAACAGGACTTAGGCTTACCTCAAAGTGTGTCCGAATGTACCTACAGGATGTCTGACACTTGGCACTGGTGTCTGACTTTACAACAACTCCACTCACGGCCATGTGCTCCACACACCAGTCCCCACTCTCGGGCAATTTGTTGTTACATTTGCACTCGCTGTCAGGGAAGCATGCTTCATAGTGGGTGTGTAGGGCTGGGTGGGAGGAGGAGTGTTTTCAATGGCCATATCTCCCATTAGGCCTGTACCACGGACACTCTTTCCACCATGCACAACAGCACCCCTGGAACTATGGTTTCCTGAGAGTGAATGGGTATGTACTGACATAGCTGGTTGACACTTGTGCATGGTGTTTGTAGTACAAGGCCCTGTTAGTAGTTGAGGAAAAGTCAGAGACCAGTGTTCAGTGTCATGCATCCTGCTAGCACACTTTGAAACACTGTGGATAAGCTTAGTTCCTGTTGTGCTGTCTGTGATGATGGGAAGGTGTATTGTGGACAGTGCCTAATGTGAGTTAGAGCCATTACAAATACTCATCCTCCCACCCAGCCCAGCTAACTGACAGTGAGGGTAAGTGTACCAGCAAGGAAGCTGACACTGGTGCGTGATGTTAGACTCAAATCCAAATCCCAACAAGGCCTTGTGCTCCAAACACCATGCTACAGTGGCAGCCATCTTGCTAGTGCACTTCCAATCACTGTCAGGTAGCAAAGGCACAGGTGAAGTAGTTGTGCTGGGTGGGTGGAGGAGTGGATGCCATTACTTCAACTCCCATCAGGATCTGTCCTACACACACTCATGGCAGTATGGTTTCCTGACAGTGTTGAAACTGTTTCTTGACAGTACTGGAACTGTATTATCAGGATGTGTGACACTTGTTACTGGTGTCTGAGTTGTCCAGAAATCACATAAGTGCCTTGTCCGCACACCAGTCCCCAGTGCCAACCACCTTGCTAGTACATTTCCACTCACTGTCAGATAAGCATAGTTCCAGAAGATCTTGTTGTGCTGTTTAGAATGAGTAGTGTTTGCACTGATTCCATGTCACATCGGCCCTGTCCTCCACACACCTTCCCAGCCAGCCCTAACAGCAAACCTGGAACTATGCCTACCTCCCAGTGAGTGGCAATGTACTATCAAGATGTCTGACACTGGTGAGTGTTGTCAGACATCATGGCCTTGTGCTCCAGAAACCAGTCCCCAGTCCCCAGTATCATCCAGCTTGGCAGCATATTGCCTCTCAATGTCAGGAAAGCAGAGTCCCAGGTAAGCTAATTGGGATTTGTAGGAAGGTGTGTGTCTGACAGAGCCTGATGGGAGTTGTAGTGACAGGAAACACTGCTTCTCCCAATCAACACAGGCAGCTCATCTGGGCCAATCGCTACCTGACAGTGAATGGAAGTGTACTAGCAAGATGGCTGACACAGTTGCATGGTGTTTGATGCACAGGGCCTTGATGGGAGTTAGCTTCAATTTCAACACCAGTCATCAGCATCAGCCACCTTGCTAGTGCACTTCCCCTCACTAAGCACAGGCCCCAAGGAGTTATCAGGGCTGAGTGGGTGGATGAGTATTTACAATGGCTGCAACTCCAATCAGGCCTTGTCCCTCACATACCTTCCTACCCAGCACCAAAAGCCTACCTGTAACTGAGCTTCCCGGACAGTGAGTGGAAATGTACTTGCAAGATGGCTGACACTGATGACTGGTGCCTATATGTCCGCAACTCCCTGCAGGGCATAGTTGTCCAGACACCAGTCCACAGTGTCAGCCATTTTGTAAGTACATTCTCACTCTCTATCAGGTAAGCATGGTTCTTGGGGGTCTTTTTTTTACTGGGTTGGAGGAGGAGGGTATGCACTAAATTCAACTCTCATCATGCCCTGTATTCCACACACCTTGCCAGGCAGCCCAAACAGCACACCTGGAACTATGCAGTCCATGAGAGTTAATGGAAATGTACTGGCAAGATGGCTGACTCTGTGGACTTCTGTTCGTGGCACGGGGCCATGATGGTATTTGCCTTCAAGTGCAACACCATGCAGCAGTGTCAGCCATCTTGTCAGTACATTTTCAGTCACCGTCATGGACATCATAGTCCCAGTTGTGCTGCTTGAGCTGGATGGGAAGGTGTGTGTGGGACAGAGCCTGATGGGAGATGTAGTCAGTGCAAATACTACTCCTCCAAGGCAGACCAACTAGATCACCAGGCAGAGTGATGTCCTGACAATGAGGGAAGTGTATATTCAAGATGTCTGATATTGGTGCCTGTTGTTTGAAGAGTTGACTGGAACTCCCATCAGGACTTTCTGCTCCAGACACCGTGCAGGATTATCAGCCATCTTGCTAGTACATTTCCACTCAATGTGAGGTAAGCATTGTTCTATGTGGCCTTGTTGGGCTGTGTGGGAGGAGGAGTGTTTGCTGTCACTACAACTCCCATCAGGCCTGTACGCACACCTACCTTCACAGCCATCCCAAACAGCCTATCTGTGACTCAGCTTTCCTGAGAGTGAATGCAAATATGCTGGTAAGATGGCTAACACTGGTGACTGGTGTTTAGAGCACAAAGCCTTACAGTGAGTTTGTAAGGAGAATGTACACGGTAAGAGTATTATGCATTTTCAATTTCATTGCAGGTATGTTGTTTATCAATATGACATACACTTCACAGGCTCATTGACTATAGTTTTTTTCATCTATTAACAGTCATTTCCATCACTGTATCCTTTACAGTGATGTCTATGGAAGTGTAATTGGTAACTTTGTTTGAATATGGAGTAGGTACTTACCAGACTCTAGTGCTTCTGGTAGTCCATACATGCTCTCCGGCGGAAGGATGGCACTCACCTTCTCCTCCCAGGAAGTGAAGTGCATGGGTGGTGCAGGAGGGCCACCGCCAGTCTGCTGGCTCTGGGGGTTTTCCATGGCCAGCAGTCTCTGACCCTCCTTCGCACATCATAGTGCCTGTTCCTGATATCATCTATTGTGCACATTACAGGTGCTTCAGCGTTCACCTTATTGGCTATCCTGTCCCACATCCTATTTGTCTGGGACAGGGGGGTCTGTTAAACTTGGTTCCCAAATAACTGTAGCTCTACTCTGACTACTTCATCTACAAGCAATTCCAACTTCTTCTCTGTAAACTTTGGCTGCTTCCTTGGGTCCATGGTAGGGTTGAGTGTGAAGGTGAAGGTGAGGGTGGGTTTGAAGGTCAGGGTCAGTGTGAATAAGAAAAAGAGTGTTTGTTTGTGAGAATTGATGTGATCATAAAAAAGTATGTGCAAATTGTGTGGTGGGTGAAGTATGAGTTTATGAGGCAGAGAGCTGGGGATGTGTGGCAAATCCCGTGACCTCTCAGCAGTTCTGTTGGAGCAAAGGATCATGGCCATGTGTTTGGCCCTTTACATAGGTGGATTGGTGGGTGTGGCTAATGATTAGAAATGTTGTCTTTTAATTTAGCATTGATAATGCTTGTTTAGTCTGTTTCTAACAATTTCAACTTGCCATTTGTAACACCAACAGACATGGTTCAGAAACCACTTCGGAAGCATCGTCATCTGTTCGCGGGTTAAACCGAGTCTGATTTCTAACTGGAATACTTTTCTTCAGCGTTTGCGGATAACTCGGTCGCATTGGGCTTGTTTCCAACGACACAGTGGGATTTAACATGCATTGCATTGTGACCCGTCATTCGGGCAGCTTGCGGTCGAGTCGTTCGGAAACAGTATTCCACGGTACATGCTGATGAAGAAATGTTATATGATTGGCTAATGACTGCTCTTACAAAAGTAAAAGGCAGTGCGGCACGGAGGGACATTTTCAAAAAATAGACTCGAGCTGAGCCTACATTGATAAATCAGCAGATATAATCTGTAAGATTCATAAATAGACTAGACAAAGTAAGGTGCAAATAGACAAAGAAAGGAAGATGATGGGTGCCTTTTGAGCAGTGGTGGAGAGACAGAGAACGTGGGTCTGATAATTATAACTGAGATCATTTACATTGTGAGGATGGAACCTGCGTAAAGATAAATTACCTAAGGGTTATGGATGTACCATGGCAAGGAGCAGTGGCAGTAACCAAGAGATAAGATACATCCATGGTTAAACGAGGTTTTTATACAAAAATAAAAAATGAAAAGGTAGTGGATAGAAAAGAATGGCTAATTCTATACGTTTGTAAATTGAAAATACAGCTTTTTAAACATTTAGTGTACATATAATGTATTTTTAAAACACCATCAACATTTAAGTGTAAATTATTTATTGTTTAAAAAATGGATAATCAGGCTAAGCTTTTAAGGTGCACCAAAACTTGGCTTCCAAGCTAGATGTGTCCTAAAGACCAAAGTTGCACCTTACTGATGAGGTCAAGTATGGTTGGAGCATGTCTTGGATCATTTATCTTCCCCTTCAGAGGGGAAATAGTCTAGCAGTTTGTAATTGGCAGCACTTTCTTGATAGTGCCCCTCTGAATCTTTGATTACAATATTAACTAATCATATTCCCTTGTGAAAGTCTAGTGTGATAAAGCCCAAGGCCCTTTGCCAGTTGAGCACCTACAAATACTTGTATAACTGCATGCAAGAGCAAAAATGATTGAAACAGCTAGTGTGCCAGGCACATATTTATCATTAGACATTATTTCTCTTCCTTTTTCGGTTTGTTGGTTGGAGCCCATGTCACTACCGAGTCCATCTTTATTTTTCTTGAAAGCGTATTCATGTGTTTCTTGCATCAGCTCATAAATGTAGCATCACAAAGGAAATCCTTCGTAAGATTCTTTGTGCTCTTAATTGGAAATAACATACTCTACCTTGTATAAAACAATTATTATGTACAAAATGCATGCAAATGTAATTATAGAAAAACACTTCTGTGCTGATCTGTTAACAGACCTGAAGCTCAATAGGATTCAATCATCCATTTGCTTTTCGCTGATAAAATGTTAGTTGTCTTATACACCACCTGGCACCTAGCCCTAAAAAGGCTGGTTGTTGTGGTACAAGGGATGGTCAAATCCTTGGCAGCGCAAAGGGACTGTTCACTATACATGACAAACACCCCTTCACTAATATTAACGGGACACACTCAACTTACAACTCCTTCCAAAAAAGTTGAAAATGCTTACATGGAGGCCTGCTGAGGACAGCAGATCCTCCTCTCTCATTTACTGCCTGCAATGTCCACTCCTTACCAATTCCCTTTACCATCTGCAGCAATGTGTTGAGGGCCTGTGGGGGACAAGCTCTCAAACCTGGGGCATCTTCCGGGATCAAAGAGTGTCATGTTATATTATGTTATGCAGATTTGTAGAGCACACTATCACATGGGAGGGTATCAGCCCTGAGCAGGTGTGTCCAGTAGACCCTAGGGCCTACTCAAACAGCTAGGTCTTTAGCTTCCTGTGGGATTCAAGAAGTGAGAAGGAGGCTTTTATGTGTAGCAGCAGGTTGCGGGGAAAAAGGGAGAGGTACCTCTTAACTAAGGTGAAGGGAAATAGGGTTCACCAACCAGTATAGAACAAACAATTCCCTTGAACAAAATCACGTAAATGAACACCATGTAAAAAATAAAAAGCAATGACTATTGCAAAATAATCTTGGGTTTGTAAAATTAGCAGAATTTATTGTAGCAGCAGGTTGCTCCATGCTTTAAGAGTGATGTTTGAGAAGGCTCAACCGCCGGATCTGATTTTATGTATGCATGGGATGTGTGCCCATAGGAGTCCCGACAAGCGGAGGTGTCTGGAAGGTTTGTGAAACCAGATGTGATTGTTGCAGT
Organism: Lissotriton helveticus; assembly: GCF_964261635.1. Classification (NCBI taxonomy): domain Eukaryota; kingdom Metazoa; phylum Chordata; class Amphibia; order Caudata; family Salamandridae; genus Lissotriton; species Lissotriton helveticus. The sequence goes on from NC_136059.1 coordinate 1,175,047,245, forward strand.
ATGTTAGGTCAGTGTTATGAATGCATGGAAAGTCTTGGTAAGGAGTTTGAATTGTGCTTGTTTATAAATGGGGAGCCAGTGAAGCTTTTATAGGTGTGGTATGGTGTGAGTGTAGCATGGGAGGTTGAAAGTGATTCTGCCCACTGAACTCTGAGTGGGCTGTAGCCTTCTGGTGAGTTTTTTGTTGATCCCGGCATTCAAGGTGTCACCGTAGTCCAGCTTGCTTGTACCAAGGGCATGTGTGACAGTTTACCAGGTGCTGATTGGGAGCCATGTAAACATCTTCTCCAGCATCTTCTGAGAATGGAAGCTTGAGGCATTGATGCATTGACTCAGGCGGTCATGTTGAGCTTGCTGTTGATGGCAATTCCAAGGCTCTTGGTGTGGGTAATGGGAGTTGGTGTTGGCCGTAGCTCTGTTGGCCATCAGATAGAGTCCCAGAGGTGCTCCTCCTAAAGATCACGATTTCAGTCTCATCAGTTTTCATCTTCATCCAGTGTGTGATTACATTCATGCAGGCAATAAACTTGATCCAGTTACTATGCATCTTGTTCATGAAGGAGAGAATGAATTGTGTGTTGTCAGCACAGGAGAGAACCCTGATGTCATGAGAGTGGATGATTTTGGATAAAAGATCCAACTATTGAAATTCTTAATGGCTTTGGCGAGGCTAAGGCTGTCAGTGGGTGTTGACAGTGGTTGTCATTTATTCTGTTCCAGTTCGGTGGGTTGTCTGATGGTTGTGTGTATGCATTTACCTGGGACGGGCATGCTGAATGTGATGATGGTGTGGTCTTTCCAAGGAGACTTCTGTTAGTTCATCAACTTAGATGTTGTCAAAGATTGTGAAAATAGGGTCCAGGAGGTGTCGGGTGACGAGGGTATGTCCCTTTACTCATTGTGTGAAGTTCCAGATTTGCAAAGTCTTCAACGAGTTCCTTTGAGTTGGGGTTAGCTTGGTCTTCCAGGTGGAAGTTCAACTTTCTGAGTAGAATGTCATTGTTAGTATTGAGGGCGAGTGGTGTGACATGGTCCAAGATGGTGTCAATGAAGTTGGTGTGCATTTCCGGTGGTCTGTGGATGAAAGTGCTGCATAGGGTGAAGTTGTCTGTGAGGTGGTGCTAAAATGACAGGTGTTCCTAGTGGTTGCAGGACTAAAGAGAGTGTGAGAGAGTAGGGTGTTGGATGCAGTCAGTGTGGATGCATTGACTGTTGGATGTGGGTAGGTGCATGAAAACTTTCACAAAGCACAAGAGAACACTCCCTTGGTGTTTGGTGTGGCGGGGCAGCAGCCCAGGGAGCAATGGCTGGGTCAAGGGCATTGAGTGAGTGATGTTATTTCGGCCGCTCTGGTATTTTATTGATTTGAGGTGCATGTGAATCAAGAGGGAATAGCAGTGGCGGCTGGTGGATTTTGAAAGTAGTGGGGTGAAAAATGTTTTACCCTAATGTAATAAACGAGGGAGTCAGAACTGCAAAAGGAGGTTGCGGGGGGTTCTCCCCCCGCAAGCAAAATGTGAAAAAAATTGATTCAAATGGTGGGTTTTATACCACATATTTACTGCAAATTGTTGAAAAAAGGGGGATCCAAATATAGCATTTTGAAGCACAAGCGTGAAGAAAACATTAGAATCAAATCAAAAAATGTGCCCGATCCTCAAATTGGTCGGCTTGCAATATGACCCTCAAGCCAAGCACATACAACCAACGGAAACAGGCCCTGTAACACATCTCTGAACCACCTATGTTTTCATTGTATATAATAATGAAAATACTTCAGTTTGTTCTTATTTATCATATGCAACTTACAACCATTGACAAAGCCTATAGTCCTGGTTGGTTGTAGGTTTAATGCCACTCATATTATATATCTGGAGGCAATGACAGAAGAAGCACAATACCAGTGGGGCAGCACACTATGCTAAGCAGAGATTTTTAACTTAACGGTTTAAAGCCACGCTCATAATTACATTGGCTGCCCCTACGAAAGACCCCCCCCCCCCCCCCCAGTTTTTTTCATTCCAATTAAAGCTCTTCACACACAGAAGTGTGTGTGTGTCTTTCTTTTGTATATGTAGGGAGGCATGGTAGAAACGAAATGAAAGGCTGCGCACGGTTTGAGGTGGGCCGGTTTGCTAGTCTTTTGGACGTTACACTGCTTTGTTTGGCAAATGCTTCCTTCCGAAGGCAAACATAGCAAACTGTTATTGGGAGTAAGACCTTAGAAAAGAAGAGGGTCATAAAATGCTAAATGTGCCTCTGATTGGTTTTCCTGCAATAATCCATAACTTTGAAAGATAAAATGTGCTGTGCTTGCCAGTGCTTATTATTGCTTACCTTCATTGCCTCTTTTTATAAGTTTAACATTTTTGTTAAATTTCCATAAGTTGAAAAGACATAAGTGCAACAAGCAAGTGTCCATAATGAAAGAAAATATGTAAATCTTAGTTTTGGTGAAAACACCGGTTGCTGATGAGTACGCCAAACTCTACACTGCCATTGATATTGTATGGACTATAACATTGTATGGACTATTAAATAACGTGGCTGGAAAGTCACTATAAAGAAGCTGAAAAAAATTGTGTTAGTTGTTAAGAATAGCCTTTACAACCATTGCAAGTGCTCCCTGAACATGATAGGATACTTTTAAAACCTAGTTGTTAAAATAATTCCCAATAATTCATCATGCTACAATATAAATTACTCAGTTAATTTTTATTTAAAACAAGTTTTCATGGAACATCGAGTAATGCTTTTATCTGCTGGTTGCCAGTGATTCTTTAATTAAAAAAAAGAAGGTGAAGAAGAGAAAAGAAAGGAAAAACTGCAGAGGGCAAAGGGCTTCTTAGGAACCTACTGCCAGGGCTGCAGAATGGCGTATTGCTGAATACCAGGGCTGCCAAATCTTGATTCCACCTCATTCTTTTTTCTTCCATCCCCATACGCTTCCAGTTCCTTCACCTCATTCTTGCAGGTTCTCTTTCATCACAGCTTTCCCCTTGTAGCTGGTGTTCTACCTTTCTCTCCCTTCTTCTTTCTGCTTTTCTTTATTTTGCTCTGAGTCAAAGTCTGATAAAAAAAAGTCCCAATCTCTTAAACGTAGCCAGTGCCCACCAACTGGCACCACCTGCACAAATTAAGGACCGTTTGTTGTAGCAAAGCTCATGCACTAAGCAAAGATTGCAGTGCACAATATTGGAATTTTCTGCAATCATGTGCACCAAGACCTTTAAATCAAAACGTCAAAGACTTTCATTTTTGTCTACACTCTATTTTTTTCTGAAGCTGGAATAAAGAATGCAGTACAGATGAGCAAAAATAATGCCTGGCAAGTTGTCATTTATACATCACAAGGAAACAAGAAAATGGTGGTTACAAGTCCTACATTAATTAATTAATTATGTGCTTATATAGCGCTGGAATCACTCCCGAAGGGGTACCTCCGCGCTTCGACCGCTGCGAAACCCTTCCTGGCTTCCCTGAGAGATGGTCCCTTAATGGGTATCTCCAGGGTGAGACCAGGCATCCCCGGCGGTCTGGTGGGGCCGTTAGTGAAGATGAGGCAAGCTAGTGCCCAGAGTTGCCGAGTGTGATCGCTGATCAGAGTGGGCACCGAGGCGAGAGAATTATCGAGTCCGCTGACCCTGGTCCAGAAACCTGCCGCGTCGGGAATCGAACCCTGGTCCCGGGCCGTCCTCTGCTCTCGGGTCTGCCGCCTCTAACCAGTGAGCCACACTACTCCATAAAAAAGAAACTATAATGATCTTAATATTTAAACTATAACTATTTATTTTGTCCTATTTTGTAATTATTAGGGACCAGTACAGGAAATCTGAAGCCCAAGGTGACATACAAAGCACACTGTGTTGTGTGTAACTGATTTATAAATGACTTTGCTGATTCGCTATTTTTTTTTTTTTTTTTATATTTTTATTGTTGCTGTCACATAGTATAAAATAACGGTGCATCTTACTTCAGAGCAGCATCAACATTCAGCCGCCTACAATCAATAGAGCAACTTTTTTTTCATTTTACCCCCCCAACTTAAAACAAGCTACATCGAGGGTCAGAGTCTACAATCAGTACCAGAAATCTATCTTAACAATTGGTGTGTCCAATGGCATCTAGCAGCATTTTATGCAATCATTTGTTAAAGATCTTGCCTGTGGTTACAGTTCCCAGGGCCTCACGACCTGCGCTGCTACTGATCCCCACTCCCCGCTCCCTCCCACTACTCCATGTCCTCATCCTCACCTGAGCTGTCCCCCTCTTCCTCTTCAGGCAGAGGTTCACAAATGTCCCCTCTATAGGTGTTCCAGGGTGTCCAAATTTTGTTCCATTTGCGTGGGTTGAGTCTCTGTTGGTATACTGCCCTTTCTGTCACCATAAGCAAGTCCATGTTTTTACACCATTGCCCCAGTGTCGGCGTCTCCAGTGCCCCCCAATTTTTGGCGATATCCCGTTTTGCCAGCATCACACCAATGATCACCCAACTTTTCGCATACAGGGACATGTCTGTTGGGCCCCATACATTCAATAGGCAAACCCTAGGGTCAGGCGTGAACGGGTGCCGGGGGGTCTGGCTTATCGTGCGCGTTACACGCCTCCAGTATTCTTGTATATTAGGACAGGTCCATACAGTGTGGAACAATGTACCCTCCTCCCCACAGTTCCTCAGGCAATATGGGTGTGCTGCCCTGTGTATTTTATATAGTGTCGTGCGGGTGTAGTAAACCCTATGTAGTATTTTGAATTGGACCAATCTGAATCGGGTGGAGATACCTGCCTCCCTGGGCGATGCCAGAGCTGCATTCCAGTCCGCCTCGTCCAGGTCCCCAATCTCACCCTCCCAGTATTCCTTCAGCTTCCCCAGTGGATCCGGTAGGTTGTTTAGTAGTTTGCGGTAGGTGAGGGAGGTTGCACTAGACTCCATATAGTCCGTAAGCAGTCGGTCCTCTAACGGAGCCGACTCCGGAACTGTTACACCCGGCTCCAACACAGACATGAGTGCATGCCTAATTTGTATGTATCTGTATGTTTCAGTCACCCCAAGGTCGTACTGCTCCCTCAGGGTCGCGAAGGAGAGCACGCCCTCTCTTGTCCACAGGTCGCCCACCGTGGAGATTCCGATGTTATCCCATTGATCAAACCCTTTAGAACTGCGCAGGTTACCGAGGGCTTTGGCATCCCATAGTGGTGTGAGTTTAGTAATCACTCCCTCCCATGCCAGCCGCCTCTGAGCTTTGTGCCATATAGATACTGTGTGTTTGGTAGGTCCTCCCAGCTTCCTCACCAGACCTTTGTTGTAGAGTGGGGCCAGGAGGGTGGTCGTACCCAGTTGGTATCTATCCGCCATGTAAGCCGGGTCGTCTTGTGCCGTATGGACCCACTGGTTGATCACCTTAAGGTGGGCTGCCCAATAGTACAATTCAAGGTTGGGGAGGGCTATCCCCCCACTGTACCAGTCTCTAGTTAATTTCAACTGCGCCACCCTGGCCGGTTTGCCTCCCCACAGGAGGTCCGACAGCTGCGCTGATACGTGGCGGAAGAACGACACGGGGACCATCGCCGGCGTATTTTCCAAGACATACAGGAAGCGAGGTAGCGCCATCATCTTAAAGAGCGCTGCCCTACCTAGAAGTGTCAAGGGGAGGTTTTTCCAGTGGCGCACGTCCGCCCTCAGCCTGTCCAGCTGGGGTTTAAGGTTTAGGTCTATAAAGGTTGTATGTTCCTTTGTAATTTGAATCCCTAGGTACTTAAAGGAGATGGGTTCTACGAGCAAATGGCAATCCGTAGGTAGGACCGGAAGGTCGCCCTGCACCATATAGAGTATGGACTTGGACCAGTTGAGTTTATAGCCTGAAGCTGCACCGTGGCTCTCGCACAGCGCCAGTAAGACCGGGATACCGTTCGTGAGGTCCATGAGATAGACGAGCATGTCGTCGGCATACAGGGAAACTCTATCTTCCCATCCACCTCCCCATTGTATGCCTTTCAGCAGCTGGGTGGTTCTGATAATCGTGGCCAGGGGTTCCAGCACTAAGGCGAATAACAGCGGTGATAGCGGGCATCCCTGTCTCGTGCCCCTAGCCAACGGAAGCTCCTTCGAGATATGTCCGTTCGCAGTCACCCTCGCCACAGGATCGGTGTACAATAATCTGACCCAGGAAATGAACTTCGTGCCAATACCCATGTGCTCCAGGACCGCAAAGAGATAGCGCCATTCCACCATGTCAAACGCCATCTTGGCATCTAATGACAGCACCGCTGCCGGCTCCTCCAACTGTGGGGCTCTGGCTAGCACCCCGTGCAGCCGACGCAAATTCAGCGCCGTACTCCGGTGTGGCATAAAGCCCGACTGGTCCGGGTGTATCAGGTGCGCCAGATGGGGCAGCAGTCTGGTGGCCAATAGTTTTGCTAGAATTTTATTCTCGGCGTTGAGGAGGGAGATCGGGCGGTATGATCCGCACTCTTCAGGGGGTTTGCCGGGCTTAGGTATTGCGATGATAGTGGCCGTGCGCTGATCAGGAGGCAATCTCCCCTGCTCCAGGCAGTCCGTAAACATATGAAGCAATGGTGTGGATAGCGTTTCGGACATGAGTTTGTACCATTCTATCGGCACACCATTGGGTCCCAGCGCCTTTCCTGGGTGTAATGCTGCTATGGCTACCTGTACCTCTTCAGCCGTCAGGTCGGAATCAAGATCATCCCGTTGGTCCTGTGGGAGGGTGCGGGTAGGCACTCCTATGAGAGAAGCCTCCGCCATCTCCCGCGTGACCTCACACTCAGGGGAGTATACGGAGTGAAAATGGTCCGCCAGGAGGTCAACTATTCGCGCTGGATTGGTATGTATCTCACCACTAGGGTCCTTCAGTTGTAGAATGGCCCTCTGGCTTCCCCGTGTCTTCTCCAGCCACGCCAGTAGTTTCCCTGCTTTATCTCCTATGTCATACACCCTACTAGTTGTTGCTGTCATATTGTCCCTTACCCTGCGGCGTACAAAGTCGGTGTGTCGCTGCTGGCATAGTCGGAGCGCGTGCTGGGTAGCCCCAGTCGGATTCCCTTCGTGGTCCCGTGTCGCCTTGTCAAGTTGTGCCTCTAGATCTATCAATTCCTGACGCTGTGTGCGCTTGTGCAGTGCAATTTCTGAGATCGCCTGCCCGCGAAGAACCGTCTTGTAGGCCTCCCACAGGATTGTAGGTGACGCCACCGAGTCTGTATTTTCGGTGAAGTAAGATCGCGTCCCTCTCTTCAGAGCCCTAGCCAGTCCGGGCTCCCTGAGGTATCCCGGGTAGATAGGGTATACTCGTCTATGAGTTCGTTCCTGACTGGACAAAGTCAATGTCAGCGGGGAATGATCGGAGACCCCTCGGGGTCTGATCTGAGAGTCAGTGAAATTGAGGAGGCCCCCCCCCACCGTCAGGAAATAGTCAATCCGTGATAGGCTGTCGTGTACAGCCGAGTAGTATGTATATTGCCTGTCTTCTGGGTGAAAACGCCTCCACATATCTATTAAACCTTGTGCTTCCATGAAGTCATGCAATCTGGAGGGCCCTGGTGATTGTGCACGCACTGGGTAGCGGTCTAGGGAGTCGTGCGCCACGGCATTGAAATCACCCCCCACGATAAGATCCCCTTCTGGAAGATCTAACAAAAATTTCCCTAGTTCTGGGAGAGCTATGGTGTGTAGAGCGGGCGGAATGTATACCGAGACCACGTTGAGCGGTTTTCCTTCCCACTGCCCATGTATCGCCGCAAAGCGCCCCTGAGTGTCAATGCTAACCGATTTGGATATGAACCTGGACGAGCGATGCATTAATATCCCCGTGCCCCGGGACCCTCTAGTGAACTCGGAGTGGACCACCATGCTGTATCCTTTCCTATCCAGGGCCCGTGTGGCTGAGCCAGTGAGGTGCGTTTCCTGTAGAAGGACCAGGGCGGGCGTCAACCTTTTTATACTCTGCAGGACCAGCCCTCGTTTAACTTTGTCTCCCAGACCTCTCACGTTCCAGGACATGAGACTCAGTGGGGATGCCTGTCCCATATCAGTGCCCTCCCCCATCATGATTGGGTGTGTGAAAGGACAATTTGCGCACGTGGAGGACCCTGAAACCTGTGAAGTGAGCCTGCGCGCTGTGCCGCAACACTACCATTGTGCTCTCGTGTGCCCCCCCGTAGCTGTTTTGACCCTGTGTACAAACTAAGAACCAGAACCCCATCCTACCCCCAACTCCCCCCCTCCCTGCCCCCCTGCTCAACGGACTCAGAACTGCCCGCCCCCCCAACTCAGCAGAGTGCCTGACCCCAACCCCTAACAAAGTACTTGCTCGCTGGGGTGAAGGACTCTCCGTTGTCAGCGGCCCCCTTCCTCAGCTGCGGAGGCCCTTCCATCCAGTGTCCAAGGCGGCCCTGTCGGTCATCAATGTCAATAATTCAACCACACACTAGCAGTGGCTCACTGGTCCCCGTCGGCGCTTTCGTCATGCGGTTCAGACAAAGGGGAATGTATCTCTGTATCCTCGCCGTTGTCTTGGGAGCCCTGTCGGGATCCTGCATTACGATGTTTGTTCTGTCTGTTGGAGCGACGAGGGAGGCCCGCCGTCCTCCACCCTTCCAGCCATTCCTGCGCCACCTCCGGGGAATCAAAAAACCAAGTTTTGTTGTCTGCCACAACCCGTAGCTTGGCCGGAAAAAGCATCGAATACGGGATTTCTCTGGCTCTCAGTTCTTTTTTGACTTCGAAAAAGGTTCTCCTCCTCCGTGCAACCTCGGCAGTGTAGTCCGGAAAGAATGCCAGTGTAGCATTCTGTATCTTAATAGGGGGGGAGTTCCTTGCCGCCTGCAGGATGGCGTCCCGATCCCTGAAATTGAAGAGCCTCGCTATGATCGGTCTGGGGTTAGCGCCTGTCTTATGGCGTCCCCCCGGGACCCGGTGCGCCCTTTCCACTGTGAAGAAGGCGGACAGTCCTTTGGGCTTCAGGGTCTCTTTGATCAGGGTCTCCACATATAGGTCCATCGCCCTCGTGTCTTCTGATTCCGGCACACCGATTATACGGATGTTGTTCCGCCTCGAGCGCCCTTCCTGGTCATCGAGCTTGTCACGCAGGTCCTTGTTTTCTTTCGAGATGCGCTCCATAGTAATCTGCAGCTCTGAGACGTCCTCAACCAAGGATTTGGTCACCACCTCCATATTGTTCACCTTCTCCGTCATTTTATGAAAGTCCGCCCTTATAAGTGTGATCTCGGCCGAGATCGACCCCACCGTGGCTTGTACCTGTGTGAGGGCCCGCATGACGTCGTCTATGGTCGCTTTCTTGCCACCGGTCGCGTCGGCCGTCTTGCCCGTTTGAGATTTGGCGTCCGGCGAAGATGAGCCGGGCTTCTCATAAGCAAATCGATCCAAGCGCGACTGCGCCGCCACATTCTTCGGTCCTTTGCCGGCCATTTTGGTTGCGGGTTCCGCCACAATTGGATGTAGCCGGTGTTCCCTGAGCCGGTCAAACTGGTTGTCCGAGTTGCACCCCCGATTCCTCTGGGGACGCTCCAATCTTTCTCTCCCCAGTCAGGCACCGGGCACGGTCCAGGGGCCCACGCAGTGTCCAGAGGTTAGATGGGTCCCCTGAGGTTAGTTCGTGGCACCTGCGGCTAACGACTACAGCCGGTGTTACAGGGTCTCAGCAGTCTGGTGGTGCCCTTACAGTTTCAGGTGGGTGACGTTGCCAGCCGATTCCCAGATCCTGTCGTGGGGCAGAGTATAGGGCGTCCGCCTCTCCCCTCTTACCCCACGTGTGCCGCCCTTATCCTGTGGCCGTCGGAACTATCGCCTGGTATTCCTGGTGTAGACGTGGGGCTCGCGACACCGTCAGGCCGATCTATCCAGAGACATGGTGAGCGTCTCCCGATGACGCACTTCTGCCCACGGGGTTCGCGCTGGGTGGAAGCGCACTTAGGTCTATTCTGCGCCCGGGCACCCTGCCTCTCAGTGCGCCTTCGTTCAGCGGGGGGGTTTCAGGCGCTACTCCGCGGTCTAGCAGGCAGCGCAGGGTATTCCGCCGCCTGTCCCAAAGCCCTGGCTGCCGCGCCAGGTCTGTAGCGGCTAATGCAGGGCTATACCGCAACTCAAGATGGTGGTCACCAGCCCTGACGTCTCCGCACCGAGCGCCGTACTCCGCCCCTGCCGGCCGTCCGGGTCACTCTCCTCCTCACCGCAGACGGGCCCCCGGGCATGCACTCCTGGCTCCTGAGGTCCGATGGTACGGGCTGGACGTTCCGGGTTTTCCTCCGCCGCCACTGTCTGCGACCGGGCACTTCCGGTGATATCCTGCCCGAGACAGGTCGCTTCCTGCCAGGTCAGTGGCGCACTCTGCTCCCCGGCTCGGATTCAACACTCAGGCCCACACTGGGAATGACCAAAACTGCCCTCCCCGACCTCGGATTGAGGTCCCGCTAGTCTGGTTCGCTGCCGCTCGGTCCTGGACTTCGTTGCCTTCCCGCCTGGGAATTGCAGTCGACGGATAAATGACCGGATTTCTTAGAGAGCCGCTTCAATCACGGAGCACTCCTCCTAAGCTGCCGCCATCGTCGGCTGCTAGCCACGCCCCCGATTCGCTATTTTAACCCAGGTCCATACAGCTCGACTGCAATGCACACATCACGTTACAAAAGGTAGTCTCTCCAATCAAGCAGGCTTGAACCAGAGTGCCACTGAAACACTGCAACCTGCTGCAAATATGCGAAGGATAGACACATGACAATAGTTTTGTCAGGAAATTATGAAAAGAACACCCGCAATGGCCTCAGGGGCAGTGAAGAAGCATTAATCATCGACCTTCATTCTTGGAAGAAGGTGCATAACGGTAGGTGCCGTTCAGCAGCCATTTACTGGACAATGTTCACACTCTGGGCGCCAAAGTTCATTTGATAGGGACTTTTCGTGGTGTAAGCTAGTTCACAGTTATGCTAACCTTTTAGTTAAAAATTTACGTAGATTGGTAATGACGCATTTTAAAATAACTGATGTGCACCTTTGATAGATCACTGCAGTGCCGCTCTAAAATTTTGTGTGCTCGGACGCCGACAAACCACTTTTAAGCAGTGCAGTTTTCATATAATTAGAACCACAAGTCTCTTAATAATACACATTTAACGATCACAAGACAAGCGAAGGCAAAGTGAGAGGAAAATAAACTAAGGTCTTTACATTCTGCATCTATATGGTGATACTTAATCACTTTGTATCATTTCTAACACTACCCCTTATTTATCAAATCAAATCATGCTGATGTGTGCTCACTGTAGTCGCGGCTCGCAATACACGGGGGTAAAACAAAAAACTAAAAATAAATAAAATCTACCTGACCGGGTCCCGCGCCGCCTCTGCTCCTGGGTTGGGTCCCACGCTGCCTCTGCTCCTGGACAGGAACAGGCATGCTCCCTCCCCTCCTGTAAGCCAATAACAACGCTGCAATGGCAGCGTTGTGATTGGTGTAGAGTCCCGGACAACGCCCAGGCGGGCGCCTGTAGGGAGGCCATTTTCTCTGTGTAGGCTGCACATAGAGAAAATGTAAAGTACGCATGACTGCTTTGGTCGGTCCCAGGGCTGATCAAACAGTCATGGCACTCAGAGTGGTGGAAGCCACTCTTCCCTGAAAATAAAATTGTATTTTAAATACCATTTTATATTCTGCTTCTCGCGCTGCGAGAAAGCAGCACGGCGTCGCTCCAACGCCCTAATTGAGCGGCCGCCACTGGGGAATACCTGTGGAAGTCTTCTCTGGTTTGCTTGGACGAGAAATTTTTTATTGCTGCACCAACTTTCCCATACTCCAGTTCGCTCACTTCCCACAACAAATTGGCCTCCAAGGAGAGGAGAGCAGACCTGAATATGTCTGTTACAGCATTTTAAAATAAGCTGTATGTGAGAGTGTTCACGTTAGAATGTACTTACTTACCGTATATAGAAGGCATGAAGAAACAACATGCAAGAGCCAAGTTACAAAACTTTTCATGAATGAGTGCTTCTGGGCACCGAGCATTTTCCTACTGGGCTGGAAGAGAGGGGTCTAATTTCAATGCTAGCAGGGACCAGTTATGATGCTGGGGATATGCCGGCAGCATTTTGTGCCAGCCTCGCTTCTATGCTTTAAATATAAACAACGTTAAAAAAATGGTTTTAAAGAGTGCTTCAAGAATGTTTTTTTGCATTTGGGTGATCAGCATCTCCTGCAGAGCTGTCACGAGCATCAGTGACCATCTGGGCTTTGTGGGAAATGAGGTGTCTGCGGTTGCTTGGCGCAGGGAGTCCACTACGTATAAGACTCTTTAAAATTCAAAACAGTGTACTTCCTTATAATATGATTTTTCAACTCATTTCTGTTTAGTATATTAAAATATAGCATTACATTGAGTGTCAATAGTTTGATGTGACACATTCCAATTATGAACTTAGAAACATTCATGCCCCCCATCAACACTGCCCTGAGATAATGCTGTTAGTGAACAAGGAAGAAAATCAACTGACTTTTGCCTCTATATGTGACCTTGGGTGTCACTTTAGATGGAGTAAGATATAGGGCTTCATTCACAAAGGTAAACTTACACTTTTGTTTAAGTTTACGATTGTTTGCTATTCAGAAAGGGTTTTAAGAGTAGTATCTTTACAAGTGAGGCGTCTCCACACATAAAAAGATAGGTCATTTGTGTGCGGAGAATCTGCACTCGTAAAGATACTTCTCATAAATTCCTTTGTGAATCGGCAAAAATTGTCAACTTACACAAAAGTGTAAGTTTACCTTTGGGAATTAGGCCCCTTGTCTTTTGTGCAGTGCACAACTTGAACTAATTTTATCTCAAGCAGCTTTTGTAATGAGGAAGAAAAAGGAGGCACTATGAAAAATGTAAAGGCCTTATTTTTATTTTTTAAGAGTTTTAGATATCGCGAACTAGGCCCGAGACATCGGGAATCAGAGTGCTTTACATGAGCACCAGTTTCGTTACAGATGGACAAATTCATTTTTGTTAGGCACGGGAGATTAATTGTTTTGCCGAGAATCACAAGATGTTGAGCGTCGTTGCAGAGACTCGAAACCACTTCCCCAGCTTCGAGGTCGACCGCTCTAGCCATAAGGCTACATTCTCTCCCCTTATCCTATTTAGAAGGAATTAACTCAGGACTGTGTCACATATTATTTGGATGCGCCGTACTGTGGTAATTCTGATGCACAGGGATGCGTCATATCTACAATGAAATGATGGATCCCTGTGATCTTCCCTGCATTGGTGCACAATTAGCTGCCATGTGCTGACACAGGAACCGTTGCACTATTGTGCAAGGGTGCCTGCATCACGGGATGATTGTTTTAGTGCAGCAGAATGCAGCACTCATAGAAAGAGGGAAACAATGAGGAGAAATGAAAACATTTCTCCTCATTGCGCCTCCCTATGCCTCCCCTGGGGTATTTCCAGGTTTGCGATTTCTCGTAAATATGGAAATACGACAGAAGCCATGGGTGTTGCATGGGAACAATCACAGCAACGCCCTTTTGGCACGCTACTTTCACACAAAGTGTTGCATGTAAAGGGTTCATATTTACAGGGACACGAAAAGCCACACAGGGTGGCTTTATGTGTCCTTGTAAATATGGGTCTGCAGGTTGTAACGCTAGTGCATCACAAAAAGTGACGAACCAGCAGCACAAGGGGCGTATAAATAAGCCTCTATGTCTCTACAATCACACAATGGACTGATGCAAGATTTCCTGTTGTACAATTCAGCTGCTACTTGGTTATCTCATTCTCTCTCCCATTTTAGATCAAAGTTTAATAGTTTGTGTTTAATTCTTTGTTAAATACATCCAGGCTATGCATGTTTCATAAGTATTGGTGGTGGTAGTGTTTGGGAAGGGCGATGTTTTAATGCAGAAATTAAAAGTGCTCAGTTCTTGAATTAATTCATCCAGCCACCCCTCAACATCCAACAATTTCTTCATTGAGTAATTTAGCCCTGTCTCCACACTCCATCTATCGATTCAATAATTGGACATGTTTATAAAATGAAAAAGGTGTTGCAAAACGCATAACATATGCACCCACTTTGCAGTAGTCAGAATCACTGGCACACTATGTGCAGTTTAGGCAGTGCCGTCTTACCGCAAGGGCACGCTGGGCAGTTGCCCGGGGCCCCCACAGGCATAGGGCCCCATGCAGACAAGAATCGAACAGTAATTTTCAATTAGAGATTTATATCCCTGTGAGTGGTCGCATAGGCAGGGCCCAGTGCACAGCTTTGCCCAGGGGCCAATAATGCTGTTAAGACAGCCCTGAGTATATGGGGGCTGGTGTGCAAAAAATGCCAGGGCTATGTTTGGTTCCCAGTTCGGCCCTGGTTGCCCACACTTTGTGTAAGTCAGCACTGATGCTCTGGCAAGCAACGATTAAACAGCACACCAGGCAGACTTAAGCACATCAAGAAGGCGTAGTATGAAATAGTGAGTTTTGTCAGGTGCAGATCGTCTTTTCTGAATTAAGCCTTCGATACTGTTATCGCCCACTAGCAATTATGGGGTACTGGTAAAGCCCAGGTAAAAATCCCACATTTTGGTGGGCTTTGCTAGCTCGGATTGTGAATATCATCAGAGAAACGCAAATTATCTCTGAACAGGGCCGGCTTTAGTGCTGGTGGCACCCAGGGGTCAATCATGTTTGGTGCCCCCACCCCCATGACTTCCTCCTCGGATTCTCTCACTACCACCGGGCAAAAGTGTCCCTCATCTTTCCAATCATAAGTTATTGCTAAACACAGAATCCCTCCTGAGCGCCCCCCTCCACAAGTCAGCGCCCAGTGCGGCTGCACCTGTCTCACTGCCCTAAAGCCGGCCCTGTCTCTGAATAAAGGAAATAAATTGAGCACACAATCCATTATTAATAGACTGAAGCGTACATGAAAAAAGTGAGCTGATTTAATATCATGAAGAATCCCTTACATTAGTTGAAACGTTTGTTCAAAATAAGCATATTGATTTGCACGAGTGGAATGACGATGGCAAAAATACAATAAGGATGCAATGAAACCTAACAATGGATATTATGTTTTAAAGAAGCAGCCAAACATGTCTCTAGAAATTGTTCTCAGCTAAAACGCCGATTTAAAAAAAAAATAATAATAATATAGTGATTCATCAGAGCTGTAATGGATTTCCACTCAGTGAATGATATGTCAATGACATGATGGGAGGGAGGAAATATGGCCTAACGGCCAGAGTTGCCGACCTCGGAGCTGGGGAACCAGGTTCGATCCTCAGTGTCGGCTCAACATCCTGTGATTTTTGACAAATCACTTAGGGCCACATGCATCAAAGTCAGGATTTGTGAATCCTATATAGCAACTTTTAAGAAATCGCTATTTAGGACTCGCAAATCCCTATGCATGTTGGAATCGCAAAAAAAATTGTGATTCCTACATATTCCTTAATTGCGACTCGCAAATTGCGAATAGCACTTAAGGAATAGCCTACCCATTTTTTTTCCTAAGGGTGCAAGTGTGCCAAAAGGATACCCTGTTGCACCCCTGAAATTGCCATGTTATCACATGTTGCACACATACATGTCCCAAGGGCATGTGTATGTGTAACATGAAACTTTGAAAAATAAACTTTAGTGCATTTTTCAAAGTTTTTGCAAATTAACATCAAGTTCAAATTGATGATAATTTGCGATCCCTAATTGCAAATTCGCAATTTGAAATTGCATCATACATTGCATTTAGAGAATCGCAATTTGCGATTCCCTAAATGCATTTGCAATTTAAGTGAAGGCACATTTTTTGATATTCTAAATTGCAGTTTTGCACTTGGGTTGATGCATCCCAAATGCCAAAATACCGGTCGCAAAGGTGCAGATTCTGCGAATCTGCCTGTTTGCAATCGGTATTTTCCTTGCTGCATCTGCCCCTTAATCTTCCACTGCCTAAAAATGAAAGTGTCCTTGTGTAACGTAACTCCAATAAAGTCGAGTCGAGTTCGCGCTTAACAAAACTGCAAAAAAACACAACAAAAATGAGAGCATAAAAAAGTGCTTTTCTTTCAACTCCAAGTAAACGTGAAAACGTATGCTCGAACTGTGCGTGACTCAAATACAACACTAACTTGCTCTGCTTAGTTTATAGCTGAGTATATCGGTCTTTACTGGGTGTGCTACTACTTTTAGAACTGAAATCGACGGTACTCAAGAGGACAAAATTAAATCTAAAGCGTTTTATATGTAAAAGATTCAAACTTGGCAGAAGGTGATACTCGTGCTGACGCCGTTTGTATGTTTATACAACTGATAGGCACTAGGGGGCAGAATATCACCAAGAAAGTATTGTAAGTTCAAATGCTCTATATAGAGAGCACTTGTTTTTCAGAATACTCTTAAGTATGATCAGTGTCGATTTCATTTTGAGTGATGCCATATCTCATGAGATAGTATGTAGACTTCACTGCGGAAATGATTCAAGGTACAAATATTACTTTTATTAACCATGTCAGTACGAAATATTTCTTCAATATTTCAAAATTGTACACAACCCATAGGCAGAGTGATCTTTATAGCTGAGCCAATCTCCTACTGAGTCCTGCGACACTGTCCTTGTTGAGCCCTAACTATCAAGGAACATTCTCACGTCATATATCTCCCCCTCTACGGAATATCAATTGACATAGGTGTTCTTTACAATACATATTGACATCATCAGATAAAATGTACCCACTTACTGTAATAAGGGTATTACTCTGACCAAGGCTCATCTTTATCTTTGATTCTCTCATCATATGTAAATCTCAAAAATGGTTCTTTCTCACTTTGTACTTCTACTGACTGACCTTAATTTGACAGTGTGATTCCTAGCTTCAGCAGGTGACTGAAAGTCATGTAATTCTCCAAACAACTTCCCTGTGCCTAGAAAAAATATAGCAGAAATACAAAAGTTATATGTGAGATTTTTTTAACCAAATAACACTACAACGTATTTATAAACAGTACATTCATAAAAGCATAACATAGTGGCAACAGGCGGGGAAGAAAACAATTCAAGATACGTTAATTATGAGGATACAAACTTATTCTCTATGTGAATTTCTGTACAGTAAACTGCACCTGCTGCGGCTCATTTTGTAACCAGTATGCTCCTTCTAGAGTGTGCTGCAAACTTGTAACCTACTGGTTCTAGTGGCCTGCTATGGAGACTGTGCTAAGAGTGTATTGGGGGAACGGTGTTTAAAGGGAGAGTTGTCTGCTTTAAGAAATTACAAGTCTTTAGTGTATGTAAATTCGTAGATTCGCAAAACGGGTAAAATTGGTAATTTTTTTCAAAAACAGTTAAAAAGTGCTTTATATATACTTGTAAATATTTTCACACTGATGTTATTAGTGACAATGAAGGGGTGTAGATATGCGCAGTAATTGGCAAAGGTTTTTATCAAATCCACGGATTCTATTACAGGACCGGAGGCTTCAGATTATGCTTCTCAATCTTTACTGCATAAAACACAGCAGCCAATGAAAATGTATATTTTCAATAAACATTAACAATAAAACTTCATTACCCATGAACACCCATGAGTATAGGCACGCCCCCACAGTCCATAAGAACCCCTTGCGTGCTCCCATCATCCTCTTTCTTTGCTGCTCACAAGCCAGAGTTAAGTGCACTTCCCTGTCCCCTCACTCTGCTTGTCGGTTTGGGGGTTGCTTTGAGGGATGTTTGATTAATTTATGTTATTGGAAATATGGGATTGCTGCGGCGCTGTCCGCTACATAATTGAGGACTTTATTGTGTATTTTCTGGCTCTGTGTTTGCTCCTACGTTTACTCGGTAGCGCGCGAGGGTTGCACTCACCTCGCCGTACTTTCATTCCTGGGCCGTGTGACACTGGGGCTGCTCTCGCTGAGAGCGCACGCACTTTCAGTGCGATTGCGACGGTCTTTGACCGGCAAGGGGCCGCCGCGTCTCCTCACAAGGGCCCGTTACCGGCAGCCTGGGGGCGCGCAGAGGCTCCCTGGTACGCCCTGCGTTCAGGCCGGGTGGCTCACGGCCGACGCGCGCGCCCAAAAGCGCTTACCAATTGGGCTAGTTTCTGGTAGGTTTTGGTAGCGTTTTGGGCGGCGCGCCTCGGCGCGTTTCCTTGGCTTTCAGGAACGCGCGTTTTGCACGTTCCACACACCGGCTTGCTCCTTGTTCGATCGCCAGGCTCACTGGTTGTACAAATTTTAGGGTCAGGAGTGGGCACACGCTCCCTGTATTTTCAGGACCTGGGTCTCTGACCTTGCTGATTACAGCCTTGCTGAGGGGGTTTGGGTACAGTTGCCTGTATATTGATTATTGTGTGCAGTGGGTTGACCCCCCCCACCACCCCCTAGTACTGCCAGGGTTATTCCCTTGTGTTCTCTTACCATTTCAACACCATGGAAGAATGGGTTCAGTACCCTGAAGAAGGAGAGGCAGATGGGGAGGAAACTAATGAAGGACAGCAGGAGGCTGTCCTGGAGGATAACATTGTAGAAGCTTTGGATGCCTCGGTTCAAGCTTCAGTTGATAAGGCCTTGGACAGGAAGGTCCCGCAGACTGTGCAACAGGCACTAGCAGTGGCCCTGCGCCCCATTCAAAAGCAATTGAAAGGCTTTGCTAAGCGCCATGGTTATGATAAACGCAAAAAGCAGAAGCGCGATGTTCCCTCTACCTCGGCTTCAGTTTCTGAGGGGCGGCAAATGTGGCCGCATGCGCAGTCCTTGGCTGCCCTGCCGGTTAAGGATGTCCCTACTCAGCCATGTTCTGGCGGCAAGGCGAAAAGTAAGCGTCTGGTGGTAGTGGACACGGATACCACCACCACCACGAATACGGATACCAATACGGACACTGATACTTCGGAGGAGCAGCCTCCGCCCCCCTAAGAAAGCCAGGCCGGCTCCCAAGACGGTGGAAGACAAGACCCCTAAGGCCTTTCACTTCGATCCTTCTGACATCGTTCACCCTCGGTCTTCGGACTGGGTTCCGCCAGCGGACGTGTCGGATTATATTCATGACCACCTCCGGAAGAGCTTCACTCGAGAGGTGCGCAACCGACTGCGGTCGGAATGCCCGCGTCCTGATATTCCGGACAGTGTCGCTGACACACCGGAAATAGACGCAAGTATGCTGACATTCCTTAAGAAATTTTCCAAGGATCCTAAGAGAGGGCTTGACAGGGCCTGGCGGGGCTGTCAGGACAAAATGCTTGATGTCATAGGGCCCCTGGCGAAGATCCTAGAGATGGCCTTAGCGGCCAAAGAAGGGGCGACTCCTGTGGATCCTGACATCTTGGCTGAGTGGACTCAGCGCGCCATTTGCTTTCTGGGTAATGCGAATTGCGCTGTATCTTCGGAGCGGCGCAAATCCTTACTAATGCGCATGGACAGCAATTTAACGGAACTGGCGGAGGCAGAACCAGGCCCTCTGGCCGGTGGGTGTCTCTTTGGAGACAGGTTCGTGAAGGATGTCACCAAGTATGTGGGCACCTTCACCGCATTGGATAAGGCCCAGAGTGGTATTAAGCGCGCCCTCACGCAGGGTGTTTTCAACAGGGCCGGGCGAGGCGGGGGTCGCTCGTCAGGCCGAGGGTTCCAGAGAGGCTCCCAGAGAGGTGATTTTGGCCGCGGCCGCGGCGAGTGGGACTCTACCCGCGGAGGAACCTTCTACCCATCGCGAAGAGGCTTCAACAAAGGCCGTTTCCAGTCGGGAAACAACAGGGCGAATTTCAAGGCCCATCAAAGTTCCGGTGAGTCTGACAGATGTGTCTTTCCTTCCTTTGGGGGGTCGCACGCAGCATTGCCTGCTACAATGGCAAGTGTTGACTCAAGATGTTTGGGTCTTGCAGACTGTTCAGGGATTCAGGCTGGATTTCTACTCTCCTCCTGCGCAAGCGTTCCCCCCGCCACCTCTCCTTTTTTCCCAACTAGATCACAGTTTTATAGAGGCAGAGGTGGCAGACTTGCTGAGGAAGGGCGCGATCGCTTTTTGCCAGAGAAGTCCTCGCGGCTTCGCCAGCAATGTCTTTCTGGTCCAAAAGAAGCGAGGTGGCAACAGACTTGTACTCAACCTCAGAGATTTCAACCAGCACCTGGTGTACAACCATTTCAAAATGGAGGGTATCCACGTGTTAGCGGATTTGTTACAAGAAGGAGATTGGTTAGTGCGTTTAGATCTGACAGATGCATATCTTTCTATTCCAATTTTTCCTCCACACCGCAGATTCCTGCAGTTTCAGTGGAACGGCCGGTGGTACGAGTACTTGGCTCTTCCTTTCGGTCTCTCCTCGGCTCCCTGGTGTTTCACCAAGGTAATGAAAACGGTGGTGGCCTTCCTCAGAGAGAGGGGTGTGCGCATGATCATTTACCTAGACGACATTCTGATCATGGCTCAGGACCGGTCAGTGTTGCAGCAACACTTGACCATGACTATTTCCTTGTTGCAAAGCCTGGGGTTTGTGATAAATCTAGAGAAATCAGTGGTGATTCCAACTCAGGTGATAGATTTTCTGGGGTTCACGGTCAACTCCCTCACGGCGCAGCTGCTTCTTCCACAAGCGAAGTTGAGGGACCTGAAGAAGGAGATCAGGAAACTGTTGGACAGTCAATTGGTCTCGCTCAGAACCTTGGCCAGGATTGTAGGAATCCTGGCGTCCTCTATCCAGGCGATATTTCCAGGTCCTTTGCACTACAGAGCCCTTCAACGTCTAAAGATCAGACACCTTCAGAGGGGTCTCTCGTATACGGACTCAGTTCCGCTTACGGACGAGGTTCGGCACGAACTCCAATGGTGGCTAGGCCACGTGGATGCCTGGAACGGCAGAGCGATCTTCGGGTCGCGACCGGATGTGGTAATCGAGTCGGACGCCAGCAGATGGGGCTGGGGCGCGCGCTGTGGAGAGGTTTCCACAGGCGGCAGATGGTCATCTCAGGACCTGGAACTTCACATAAACTGTTTGGAATTACTGGCAGGATCGTTCGCGGTCCGCACGTTATCCCCGAAGCAGACATCATGTTGCATCCTCCTGCGCCTGGACAATGTGTCCGCAGTGAGGTATATCAACAAGTTGGGCGGCACGAGGTCGTCTCTTCTTGTCCAGATAGCCAAAGAGTTTTGGCATTACTGTCTACAGAACCAGATATCAGTCATAGCGGAGTACATCCCGGGTCAGGCCAACCAAGTGGCAGATTGGCATTCCAGACACTTGAGGGATTACAGCGACTGGAAGCTGCTTCCCCAGGTCTTTCTCTGGTTACAGGCGATTTGGGGTCCTTTTCAGACGGACCTGTTCGCATCCAGGTTGACGTATCAACTTCCCCGGTTCTTCAGCTGGAGACCGGATCCGATGGCAACTGCGACGGACGCATTTCTCCAGGATTGGTCGGAGGGGACCCAGTATGCATTTCCCCCCTTTCTGTTGATTCCCAGAGTAATGACTCATGTGATACGGCAAGCGGCGGAAATTGTCATGGTGACTCCGTGGTGGACATCACAAGCGTGGTTCCCCAAGTTGTTGCAGTGGAGCTGCGACCGCCCCCGGCTACTGCCGGATTTGAAGTGGTTGTTGCAGGGCCCTCGTCAGGAACAGCACCCGTTGCTGTTGGAGGGCAGGTTATCCCTGATGGCATGGAGGCTTTCAGGGAACAGTGGCAAATGCCAGGAATTTCGGACAAGGCTGCTGACTTTATCAAGCAGGCTTGGGCACCTTCCACCAGGAAGCGATACTCCGCTGCCTGGAAGAACTGGGTGGATTGGTGCGTGGGACGACGTCTGGATCCCGTGGGGGCAGGATTACCCCAAGTGTTGAACTTTCTTTCCGAGAAGGCGGCGGGAGGCCTAGCGTATCGCTCGGTCAACAACTTTCGCTCAGCCCTCTCGGCGGGGCATGCCCTGGTGGATGGTAAACCAGTAGGCATGCATCCGGTTGTTTGTAAGTTGTTAAAAGGCATCAGGGTGGCCAACCCTCCCAAACCCAAGTATACGGGTTTGTGGGATGTCTCAGTGGTGATTTCTTTGCTCGACAGATGGCCGGTTAATTCTCTCCTGTCCAGGAAGCAATTGTGGGCTAAATTAGCCATGTTGCTTTGTCTATCCTCTTGCAGAAGATCTTCAGATGTCAGAGCACTCGACGTAACAGGTAGAGTGTTTACCCCGGAGGGGGTTTCTTTTCATATTACAGGTCGTACTAAAACAATGTCTCGACATATATCTTATAATGCTTTTCCTGACAATGAAAAACTATGTGTGGTCCATTGTTTGAAGACCTACGAGGAATGTACAAAGGCCTTGCGGCCGCAGGGCTGTTCGCAATTATTGATTTCTATTCAAAAGCCCTTTAAACCAGTGGCGGCTGCCACTATTGCTAGATGGCTTCGGTTCATTATGAAGGAAGCTGGTGTTGATACAAATATTTTTGGTGCTCATTCAGTTAGAGGCGCGATGGCGTCCAAGTCATATGGTTTAGGATCCAGTATCCAAGATATTATGCATTGTGCAGATTGGTCCTCTGATTCAACGTTTAAGACGTTTTATTACAAGCCGGTGGGAGATATTACTTCTGTGGTATTTAATCAGCGTTAAACTAGCATAATCTGAAGCCTCCGGTCCTGTAATAGAATCAAAAATTTGCTAGCATTCGCGACAAGAATTTTCAATTCTATTAAGGACACGGAGGCGAGGATTATCCCACCCGGCTTAATGTACTGTATGTATTAAGCTTACCCACCCTTTTATGCAAGGATTACGGTGGTGTTGTTTCCTTTATTTCAGGATCTGATAAGAAGTCGGATTGATCGACTCCGGAGGTCAGGATGTTCCGCCTGAAGATGTTCTTCCACGTTGGAGGATTGTGACTGTTCAAGTTTTGTTGGACTTGTTTCGCCTCAAAGAAAGAGGATGATGGGAGCACGCAAGGGGTTCTTATGGACTGTGGGGGCGTGCCTATACTCATGGGTGTTCATGGGTAATGAAGTTTTATTGTTAATGTTTATTGAAAATATACATTTTCATTGGCTGCTGTGTTTTATGCAGTAAAGATTGAGAAGCATAATCCTCGCCTCCGTGTCCTTAATAGAATTGAAAATTCTTGTCGCGAATGCTAGCAAATTTTTGATTCAGACTCACAGATTGGTTTTGATCACGCGATCGGAAGTAAAAATCATAGAATGGCAGCCCATCTATATTTCCAGACCAGCGAAGGTACAGAGGAACCTCAAAAATGTTTTTACAAAAACAAAATGTATTTAATTACATTCAAAAAACTTATTTTACTTTACATTAAGGACCTATGTGAATTTTATATTTTAAAATGTATAAAAGGCTTATTTGTAAAAAAAAATATATATATATATCTACAGTATTAAAAAAACGTTAACCTTACAAATTAACTACACACGTAAGCAGTAGAAGGACATTATATTTTAGAAATGTAATTTGAAAAAACCTAGAAATTCCCCGGGAAAAAACAAAGGTTACAGAGATGTTATAGTCAGAAAATAGAATAAAAAAATCACTGATGACATCATCTAGTGAGTGTAAGTGTTTCATAAAAGTTTCTGAGTTTAAATATATATACTAAGCTACTGCATAAGTTAAGTGGCTATTTTTTCTATACTACTAATGAGTGATACTATTTCTAACATATGTCATCTAATCTACAATCCTGTTTTGACTATTTATCATTGAACTAGCCTCTACGCTGACACTTATTCCCTGCCGATGTATGTGTTATGATAGTGCTTTGCAATAGTCTAAGCTGTTCATTGAGATTTCACTCTACATTGATAGCTGAATATAGTTCTGTTTTATGACATGCTGAACAGTTTCCTTAGACCTCTGTCCTTTGTGATGAATGACTGTAGTAATAGATTGCAATAAATTCATCTGTTCGCTAAAACCTTACTCTAGGGCAGGGGTACTCATAGTACGGCCCGCGGGCCGGGGGCGGCCCGGCAAGCCTTCCCTGGCGGCCCGGCAAGCCTTCCCTGGCGGCCCGCGGACCCTCGAGACAACATACCTGTGTTTTACGTTTTTTTTTTTTAAGTGTCTGGAGCAGCGCAAGAGACTCTGCTGCTCTGTGGGGGCTGCCGGCCAGGCGATCCTAGCAATGGCCAGAGTACAGCTGCAGGGGCCTAAGAAGAGGTGAAATACCAAGGCCTCATTAACATGCTAATGGTCTTTTGAAGACCTCTGAAGTGCTTGGGTGCGGCTGTGAGTGTGCCACGGCTGCCACACAGGCAGGGTGAGGTGACAGAGGGTGACAGAGGGAGTGGGAGGGAGGGGGAGGGGGACGGAGAGGGAGTGAGAGAGAGTGAGAGGGAGTGAGTGAGTGAGAGGGAGTGAGAGGGAGGGAGGGAGGGAGAGGGAAGGAGTGAGTGAGTGAGAGGGAGTGAGAGGGAGGGAGTGAGTGAGAGGGAGGGAGGGAGGGAGAGGGAGGGAGTGAGTGAGGGTGAGTGAGTGAGTGAGTGAGAGGGAGTGAGTGAGTGAGAGGGAGGGAGTGAGTGAGAGGGAGGGAGTGAGTGGGAGGGAGGGAGGGAGTGAGAGGGAGAAAGTGAGAGGGAGGGAGTGAGTGAGAGGGAGTGAGTGAGAGGAAGTGAGAGGAAGTGAGTGGGAGTGAGAGGGAAGAAGTGAGAGGGAGGGAGTGAGTGAGAGGGAGTGAGTGAGAGGAAGTGAGAGGAAGTGAGTGGGAGTGAGAGGGAAGAAGTGAGAGGGAGGGAGTGAGTGAGAGGGAGTGAGTGAGAGGAAGTGAGAGGAAGTGAGTGGGAGTGAGAGGGAAGGAGTGAGTGGGAGCGAGTGAGAGGGAGGGAGTGAGTGAGAGGGATGGAGTGAGTGAGTGGGAGGGAGGGAGTGAGAGGGAGTGAGTGAGAGAGAGTGAGAGGGAGTGACTGCGAGGGAGTGAGAGGGAGGTAGTGAGTGAGAGGGAGTGAGTGAGGGAGAGGGAGCGAGAGGGAGTGAGTGAGTGAGAGTGAGTGAGAGGGAGTGAGTGAGAGGGAGGGAGTGAGTGAGAGGGAGGGAGTGAGTGAGAGTGAGTGAGTGAGAGGGAGTGAGTGAGTGAGAGGGAGGGAGTGAGTGAGAGGGAGTGAGTGAGAGGGAGGGAGTGAGTGGGAGGGAGGGAGGGAGGGAGTGAGAGGGAAGGAGTGAGTGAGAGGAAAGGAGGGAGTGAGAGGGAGGGAGGTAGTGAGAGGGAGGGAGTGAGTGAGAGGGAGAAAGTGAGAGGGAGGGAGTGAGTGAGAGGGAGTGAGTGAGAGGAAGTGAGAGGAAGTGAGTGGGAGTGAGAGGGAAGGAGTGAGTGGGAGGGAGTGAGAGGGAGGGAGTGAGAGGGAGGGAGTGAGTGAGAGGGATGGAGTGAGTGAGTGGGAGGGAGGGAGTGAGAGGGAGTGAGTGAGAGTGAGAGGGAGTGACTGCAAGGGAGTGGGAGGGACTGAGTGAGAGGGATGGAGTTAGTGAGAGGGAGGGAATGAGTGAGAGTGAGTGAGTGAGAAGGAGTGAGTGAGTGAGAGTGAGTGAGAGGGAGTGAGTGAGAGGGAGGGAGTGAGTGAGAGGGAGGGAGTGAGTGAGAGTGAGTGAGTGAGAGGGAGTGAGTGAGTGAGAGGGAGGGAGTGAGTGAGAGGGAGGGAGTGAGTGGGAGGGAGGGAGGGAGTGAGAGGGAAGGAGTGAGTGAGAGGAAAGGAGGGAGTGAGAGGGAGGGAGGGAGTGAGAGGGAGGGAGTGAGTGAGAGGGAGTGAGTGAGAGGGAGTGAGTGAGAGGGAGTGAGTACGTGGGAGGGAGGGAGTGGGAGTGAGTGAGAGGGAGGGAGTGAGGGAGTGAGTGAGAGGGAGTGAGTGAGTGAGGGGGAGTGAATGAGTGAGAGTGAGTGAGTGAGTGGGAGTGAGTGAGTGAGAGGGAGTGAGTGAGAGGGATGGAGTGAGTGAGAGGGATGGAGTGAGTGAGAGGGATGGAGTGAGTGAGTGGGAGGGAGGGAGTGAGAGGGAGTGAGTGAGGGTGAGAGGGAGTGACTGAGAGGGAGTGAGTGAGTGAGAGGGAGGGAGTGAGTGAGAGGCAGTGAGTGAGAGGGAGTGAGAGAGAGGGAGTGAGAGAGAGGGAGGGAGTGAGATGGAGTGAGTGAGAGAGAGGGAGTGAGAGAGGGAGTGAGAGTGAGTGAGTGAGTGAGTGAGTGGGTAAGTGGGAGTGAGTGAGAGGGAGAGGGAGTGAGTGAGAGGGAGAGGGAGTGAGTGAGAGGGAGTGAGTGAGGGAGTGAGGGAGTGAGTGAGGGAGTGAGAGGTAGTGAGTGAGTGAGAGGGAGTGAGAGGGAGTAAGTGAGTGAGTGAGAGGGAGTGCGTGAGAGTGAGAGTGAGTGAGTGAGTGAGAGGCAGGGAGTGAGTGGGAGTGAGTGGGAGAGGGAGTGAGTGGGAGAGGGAGGGAGTGGGAGAGGGAGGAGAGGGAGTGAGTGAGACGGAGAGGGAGTGAGACGGACAGGGAGGGAGAGGGAGTGAGTCGGAGACAGAGAGGGAGGGAAACGGAGGGATAGGGAGGGAGACGGAGAGGGAGGGAAAGGGAAGGAGAGGGAGTGAAAGGGATGGAGACGGAAAGGGAGGGAGACGGAGAGGGAGTGAGAGGGAGGGAAAGGGACGGAAAGGGAGGGAGACGGAGAGGGAGTGAAAGGGAGGGAGACGGAGAAGGAGTGAGAGGGAGGGAGAGGGAGGGAAAGGGAGGGAGACAGAGAGGGAGTGAGAGGGAGGGAAAGGGAGGGAGACTGATAGGGAGGGAGAGGGAGGGAAAGGAAGGGAAATGGAGGGAGAGGGTGGGAAAGGGAGTGAAAGGGAGTGAGACGGAGAGTGAGTGAGAGGGAGGGAGGGAAAGGAAGGGAGAGAGAGAGGGAGGGAGAGAGAGAGGGAGGGAGAGAGAGGGAGGGAATGAGCGAGAGGGAGTGAGACAGTCAGAGTGAGACAGAGGAAGACAGGAGAGAGGGAGGGAGAGAGGGAGAGAGAGCTAGAGAGAGGGAGAGAGAGCTAGAGAGAGGGAGGGAGACCAAGAGAGATAGAGAGAGAGAGAGATGTGTATATGCTGGGACGGCTCAGTGGACGAAGGTGTCCGCTGCAGGGACCTGTGATCAACCTCATGGTCAGTTTTATGTTGTTGCTCTAGCCCCGCCCCCTCCCCCACTGACCCCGCCCCCCACCGATGCGGCCCTCGGACACAAACCAAACTGTAAATTTGGCCCCGAGAGAAAGTTTGTGAGTACCCATGCTCTAGGGTGATGGCTCGGTGTAAAAGTCATTTGCAACAGAGTGACCTCTCTGCCCACACCTTTCTCCAGGATGAAGAATACTTTTACTACTGGTTTGTTACAGAATACCTCTCTACTGGTTATATGTTGTAGTGGTTTGTGTAAATCTGACATTTGCACTAAAACATCTTTCCAGGTTGCGGAATGGTGGTGTTGTGGTTTGCAATAGACTATCCTCTATGGTTAGATGTCTCACTTTGGTCATTAGTGTTTAGAGTAGTGGTTCAGAAGAGAGAGAACTATCCACTGAGAACTATCTCTCAGATGCTAAGTGAGTGTAATAGTTCATATGGTTACAGTGAGCTCTGTGGTATGCATCTCCCACCTGTGTCTTCTTCTTATTTTTTAAAATATGTAAACAGTATTTTAAGAAGTATTTTGAAGTTTACTTTGCTGGATGACGTCATGAGTGATGTTATTTGAGAGGTCATGAGTGATGCCTCTGACCATGTCATGAGTGATCTAATATGTGAGGTCATGAGCAGTGCATGGGAGGACATAAGTAACCAAAACTGCTGATTAGCTATGGTTTTACGTGTGTAAAATCTGAGCCTAACTATGAAGTCCTAGTAACCTTGGTTTTTTCAGTGAATTTCTAAGGTTTTTTTAATTCTATTTCCTAACTATGGAGTCTTTGCAACTTTTGTTTTTTTCAGTGAATTTCTATGGTTTTTAATGCAAATTCTTAACTATAACAGTACTGTGACCTTTGGTTTTTAGTGAATTTGACTGGTTTTCTTATATAAATTGCACTAAAACTTGACATATAAGTTCAATTTAGTAATATACATGATTACACTTTTATAAACACGTTTTATTAACACATGTATACTTATTATACATTTTTACAGTAGCAATTAACAAATCAAGGTAAGGTAACGTATGCATTCTTTCCATAAATGCAATCCACCAAGTATTAGTAATGTTTGTATTCATTTTATGGACCCACTGCAATGCCACTGTGAATCCACTGTGATTCCAGGAACACACTCAAACCTCGACTTCTCATTGGATAGAGTACATCTCCACCCATGCACATTGCACACCACACCCTAAATCAGCTATTTGGGTGTCACATGTCTTCTGGAGATAGACTAACACCACAGCTCCATCCTAGATTTCCTTCATAAGTACCATTTTAAAGTCAGGCTGTCTTATGCAGAAGATTGAAGAGAAGGGGAAGAGCAGGACAGAGAAGATATAACACCTACAAAGAGGTCCTCTTAAATTTATAAATATCTCTCCATCCCTTCAGGGGAAAAGAAAGTGGTTCCAAAAATTGTGCAATGCAATATATGCAGGAAAAACTGTCGAGAGGCACAGGGAAGAAGTGTTCACATAGCACATACTCTTTATGGAAACACATGACAACCATACATACATGGACGTCAAAGGATGATGAGAGGGAGGGAAGGTGATGTATCAATAGCAGCAGCTGAACCATCTGTGGGAGCCTTGCCACCTGACCAGATATCTACCATCCCACCTGTTCCATCTTCCATTCATCTTTAAACACAAATAGATATCTGAAAAGCAAATATAAAATACATTTAACTTTACTTTACATACTATTAGATGATATACTGTAATCAAGTGAGTAGTTACAAAAGTGGTTTTGTCACTGTGTAAGAGGCTGTGTAAGTGTCTGAGTATGGGTGCATAAATGGGTATATAGGTGGCAGTATGGGTGGGTAACTGAATATGTGAGTGGTTGATTTGATATGTAAGTGAGTGCATCAGTGACTCTATTGGTGTGTCACTGGATGTGTAAGTAGCTATGTGGGTGTGTGACTGTATGGGTGTCTACAACTCAAAGACATGAAAAGGAAAGCTGTTGCAAACATCATCGAGGCTAGCTTCAACCACAACTGAAGGACAACTATCTGAAGCTCAACATGGACAAGACCGAAGTGCTGACCTTTGACAAGCATGCCTCCCTCTGAAATGACACCTGGTTGCACACTGACCTCTGACCCATCCCCACACCAAAAGACTAAGCCCACAACCTCTGCATCATCCTGGACAGCAAACTCACCATGAAATGACAGATCAACACAGTCTCCACTGCCTGTTTCCACACTCTCCGCATGCTCTGAAGAATTTTCAAATGGCTACCCATAAGAATGAGAAAACAGTTGTGCAAGCCCTAATCACCAGCGGCCTGGAATACAGCAACACACTCTCCAGAGGAAACACCACTGAACTCATGAGAAGGCTCAAGACAATACAGAATTCCTTGGCAAGATTGCACCCTGCCAAACTGACCCACATCACCCAACACCTGAGGAACCGCCAATGGGTCCCCTTCTGAAAAGATGATAATTCAACCTAGGAACACACGCTTAGAAAGCCATCCAAGACCAAGGACCAGGAAACATGAACCACTGCCTGAACTTTCACCAACCATTCAGAAATGTTTGCTCTGCCTCCCTCACCCTTGCACAGACACTTTGCATCCATCATAGCCACAGCGGAGGCTACTCCTTCTCCCACCTTTCTGCCAAGTTCTGGAACACCCTCCGTCTTCACCTGGATACCCTCAAGGGTGACAAGCCACACTCTACAAGTACTAATTGATTGATTGACTGATATGTAAGTGGCTGTATGGATTGTTAAGTGACTGTGTTAGTGGATGCTTGCATGTGTAACTGTGTGTGTAAGTGGATATGTTAGTGGTGGATACATAAGTGCTGTGTGGGTATGTGAGTGGATGTGTAAGAGCCTCCAGCCGCTGTCTGACTAGTTGTGTAAGTAGCTCTTTGGTTTTGTAAATAGGTATGTGAGTGGCTGTATTGGTGAGTGACTGGATATATAACTGGGTGTATGAGTGTGTAAGTGTGTGTAACTGATTTTCTGAGTGCTGGGTACATGAATGGTTGTATAGGTCTGTGAATGGTTGTAATAGTGCCTGCATGCGTGTGTGAATGACTATATAAATGGATGTATAAGTAAGTAAATGGGTGTGTGAATGGCTTTATGGGTGTGTGGCTTAGTGTGTAAGTCACTGTCTGGCTACATGAGTGATGAGTACATAAGTGCTTTTGTGGGAGTATAACTGGGTGTGTAAGTGCCTGTGTGATTGTGTGAGTGGGTACAAATTATATGCTGTTAAATTATATACTATAAGCAACCACACACATGTAATTTTAAACACATTCATTCATACCTGCTTAATAAAATAGCACTATTTTCAGTATTGCAATTATCCTTCCTCCTTTGCTGCTCAATTTATTTCTAGTTAATATTCTCATCTGACGCCCCTTCTATTTTGCCTTTTCTGTAGTGTCTAGCAGCTACACAAACACATTTACTTTCAGCATACATACACTCAGAGTTTTTTAAATATACTTTTTTATAGTACAAGCTCATTAACATACTTGTAAAATCTCTTTGCTGTTGTCCAACTTTTATTTTAATATCTGTTAATATCTGTTTTCCACTGCAGACCTCAAGTTAGAAATATGGCAATCCTCCTCCACTCTCAATACAAGAGTACAAATAATGGCTAACCTTCCCACTGTACTTTCACTCATTCTCCTGTACTTAGGAAATCACAGCCGTCCTTTCATCTTTTATGTTTGTTATACCACTTTTAAATGGCCACTATTTTTTAACCTTTCTCTTTCCTGTAAAGAAGCCTAAATTTGGTAGGTTTTTTACAGATCCGTGGATCCACCACGGAGCTTAGCGTACCCCCCGTGTGGTCCGCAGTGGATCTACATGAAAGCCCTTAAAATCATTAAACAATCTACCATTAAGGCTTTTCATCCATATTTTATTTTCTAAAGTATTGTCAATTACAAGACATACACTCCCTACTGTGCATTTTGTGTACAAAAGTATCTTTTGTTTCCTTTCCCGCCACATTCTTTCAGCTCCATTTCCATAATAGCCATTTAATTAATAGTCTCTGCCTACTAATATGTCAAAAGGTCATGAGACCTTCTCTCAACAGCATAATTGTTTCACATTAACTGTAGCAGGTGTGGTTGACTGTTTGAAGTTCAATGTATATCCCAAAAAACATAACTTTTTTTTTTTTCTTAAAGTCACCACCTACTTTTAGTTATCTGCACATCTCCACCATCCAATCAAATATGTTCTTTTATATTTTTCTTGCTTTCCTCATAACTGCCTTTCATCTTCAAAACTGCCTCATTTTGCTGTGATTTTTTCCTGTGTGCTACTCCGGCTTGTCTCCAAAATGGTCAGAGTCTGGATTGTGTGCCATAGCTTTCTGTTTTGGGCCAAAGAGAGTGCTAAAAGGAGTCGACTTAACAGAGACTTAGATTTACCTAATGTAGACATTACTTGGGTTGGCCAGAGAGGATTACAGTGACATCAATTGCTGTGTTTGGTTGAAAGCATTGGGGATTGCCAATATCCAGCCCTCATGAACGTGCACTCTGGTGGCAATGACTTAGGTAGGACTGCAAATCCTACCTTTGGTAAATTAATGTCACGTTTCCTGCATACTGCTTTGGTGTTCTCCATCATTGGCCAAAGACAGAAGTGGCAGTGGTCAACCCCATTTTGGTTGCAGATAGAAAAAAGAAGGATATGTCTTGATAAAGCTGTTTCTGCATTTCTCTGAGACCACATAATGGGCTCTATATACCATAACAGCTTATGCTTCAACATGGACGAAGACAAGACGGAGTCCATTTCACAGACACAGGCAACAGGGTGTTCCTCAACAACGTAAAAGGCTGCATCCTGTTCTATGTGTAATTATCGTCTACACACCATAAACACAAAGCCTCATTTAGAGCCACATCTTTTCCCAAACACTGATTATTTTTGTTTTCAAATCCTTTTTTCTAATTTCTCACTTGGATCCGCTGCGGATCACTGGCCAAGTAAGGGGTCTTCCGGCTATGTTGCTGGCAGATCCATAAATCTGCTACCACCAAAAGCACACATTTATTACAAAACAACCACAAATTTAATACAAATACATTATATTGCAATTTATATAACTGTATCACTGCCTGTGTGTAGTTGGGTGAGTGGCTGTTGAAGTAACTGTGTGGGTGCGTGATGGGCAATAAGAGTGTTTGAGTGGTGTGTTAGTATATGTGTAAGTGTATAACTGGGTGTGAGAGTTACTGTGTGAGTGTATGAGTAGCTTTCTGGTGTCTGTGTGCGTGTGTGTGTAGTTTATGAATCTGTGAATGTGTGTGCAAGTGGCTGTATTGTTGTGTGAGTAAGTGTGTGAGTGGTTCTGTGAGTGTGCAAGTGGGTGTGTGACTGGCTGTGTGAGTGTGTGAGTGACTGTATGGGTGTGTAAGTTGTGTGAGTGTGTAAGTGGGTATGTGAGTGTGTGGTGGGTGTGTAAGTGGTTCTGTGAGTGAGAATGTAAGTGGCTATGTTGGTCTCTGAGTAGTGTGTGAGTGTCTGTATATATGTGTGGGTGGGTGTGTCAGGTGTGCTGCATGGGTGTGTGAATGGGTGTGTAAGTGTCTGTGTGGGTTTGAGAGTTGTTTGTGAGTGGTTCTCTAGATCTCTGTATGTGTAAGTGTATGGGTGTGCGAGTGGATGTGTAGATTTATAAGTAGGTGTGTGATTGGTTGTGTGGGTGTCTGAGAGTGTGTAAGTATGTCTGTGAGTGGGTGTACATTTTGTAATTGAAGTCTGGACCTGCAGATCCAACGTGGATTAACATGGGGTGGTGTATGAGTATCTGTGTGAGTGTTTTTTTGGGTCTCTCATTGGGTGTGTTAGTGGCTGTAGTGGTATGAGAGTGGACGTGTCAGAGGTTGTCTGGGTGTGTAAGTGGATGTGTAAATGTGTGACAGGTGGGTGGATAACTGTGTGTAAGTAGATGTGTGGGTCTCTGAGGGCTGTGTGACTGATTGTATCGGTGAGTGTCTCAGTGAATTTGCTATATGTGCATGTGAGTGAGTGTGTAAGTGGCTGTGTTAGTCTGTGAGTGGGTGCATAAGTGGCTGTATGGGTGAGTACATAACTTGGTGAGTGAATGTGTGAGTGCCTGTGTGGGTGTGTGAGTGGTTCTCTGGGTGGATGTATCAGTGACTGTATGGGTTTTTAAATGGTGTATGGATGTGTGAGTGGTTGTTTAGGGTGTGAGAGTGTGCGAGGTGGCCTGTAAGTGGATGTTTGTGTTTTTTTAAATAAGGTGAGTAACGGAGTGCATTATGGATCCCCGCGTAAAAACAGTTTTTTTACATTTACTTCCCCATGTGATTTCCCCCAGTGATGTCATCAGCGATGTCACTGACCATATCATGAGTGTTGTAATATGTGAGGACAAAAGCAGTACATTGCAGAGGCATTAGTTATAGTCAGCTCAGCTAACTATAGCTGCTAAATTTCACTGGTTTTGTACAATTGAATCCTGAGCCTAACTATAATGTCCTTGTAACCTTTGTTTTCTTCAGTGAATTTCTAAGTTTTTTAAAATTTTATTTCTTAACTATAACATCCCTGTAACCTTTGGTTTTTTTCAGTTAATTTCTACATTTTTGTAAATGCTAATTCCAAACTATAAAATCCCTGTAACCTTTCTTTTTTTCAGTGAATTTCTATTTCTTTAAGTAGTAATGGCATTTGCAGAGTGGTGGAGAAAGTGGGCGGGGCTGCTGACCAGCTCTCAGCAATCTCACTGTGTAGAACTTACAGAAAGTACCAGGAGGGCTGCTTGTCCCCCAAGGTCCCGCAGGAGTAGGTGGGCTTAATCCCCCAAAAAGTATTGCCCAAGGAGTGGTGGAGAAAGGGGGCATGGCCTCCCAAGCCCTCTCAACATCCCACAGTCTTATTTGAGGTAACAGGGAGGCTTGCTGTCCCCCAAGGGTTCTCTGGACCCAAGGGGACTTAATCTCACATCCGGCAGTGCACCAGGAGGTGTGTTTGCAGAGTGGTGGTGAAGTGGGCATGGCCTCCACTGATTTGCCAGAGATTTTTGTAAAAGAAAAATTTGAGTAATGGGGTCTGCATGGCCCACCTTCCCTAGACCTTGTTCAGACACGGAGACCAAATCTCCTAATGCCAGGCCATTTTTTAATGGTAGGGTGGCTGACCGGCCACACTCCTTCGGCAGATTTCAACCCCAGGGAACGCATCTCCCGGGGCCCGGCCCTTTTTTTCTTTTTTTTTTTTAATTTAAAGAGATGGGGGGCCATGCAGCTCCCCTCCAGGGCCAATTTTTACCTCATCCCCTGGGCCATGCCCCTTTTTGCCCCCTTTTTTTTAATAAAACGGAGGGGGGCATTCAAATTCCCTCCTGAGCTGATTTTGGCCCCGGGGACCCCATCCCCCGGGGCCTGGCCTCTATACTGGATGCCCTCGTCCCACCAAGTGCACCCAGTCATTTTCGTTGGGACTGGAGGCTCCTGTGGTGCCTGCCAGCTATTCACATCCTGCGGGAGCCGGCATTGATTTTTGAATAGAGGGCATTGCTCAACATGCAGCTACCTCTGTCCAAAAGCAATTCTGCTCCACTTTCAGCAAGCAAGAGTGTTTTTCTGCTCTTGCTTGTTGAAATCGGAGCAGTGTTTGCTATGGTTTTGCGGAAGCCATAGCAAACTGCAATGTCTGGGGTTGGACACCCAAGGACATTGGGGGTGGACACCCAAGGACATTTCTGGAACCAGCCCGGGGGGGGGGCGGTCCCCAGGACCATCGACAGCTCCACTGTGTGGCCCCTCTTTTTCAAGCCCTTAGCCTAGTGGAGGTGGTAGTTCACGGGGTCAGGGGTCCGCAACAGACTCCCTTAATTATTCTGTTTATGGCCTGGGGATGTGGTGGTCCCCGGGGCATTGGGAGGCCCTAGGAAGCCCTAGGAAGGGGGCAGTGCACCCCCTCCTATTACTGTAAACTGCCCCCGGGACCTGGCCCACCCAGGCGCTAATTACTAACAAAGCACAGAAGACCGATTAGTTTTTCATAAACTAAAATTGGCGGGTGTCACAGATCAAGTGCAACTCTAGCTGAAATCTCTTTTTTAAAATGCTTTTTTACCCTTGCCTGGTCCCTGTGGGACCAGCCCAAAAGGCCTATGGGTAAAGGTGTTTCTACCCTGCCTCCTTTTCTTTTTTTTAAATGTGTTTTTTCCTGTGACAGTTCAACTGAGTCACAAGATGACTGCCAACATTTCCTGGTTTGAACTGTTGGCAGCCAAACAGATCTCAGCAGAAGATCTGGAGGGGTCGCTGATCCAGCACATCCCTATATATACAAATGGGAATATCTATGAATAACTCCAAAACTACTGAATGGATTTACATCATTTTGCTTTAGCTGCTGTGTTAAAACTTTTGGGGGTTATATATCAAGCCAGGGCGAGAACAAAGGGGAGTCCTAAAATCCGTCTTCCCCATGTTATGTCTATGGGGATTTTACGTGTTTTGAACATGACTACAGCCCTAACTGCTGGAAATAATTACACCGAATTTGGCAGAAAGCTAGATGTTGCTCCAGAAAGCATATTTTTTGTGATTTAGTGTAAATCCATTTGGTAGTTTCAGAGATAAAAACATTTTTAAAATATAGATATTTCGGGATGTGAGTCCTTGCAGTGGACTTGCAGATCCTACTAAATTTGAATGGCTACCAACACTTTAACAAGGAATTGTTGACAGCCATCTTGGGACTCAGCTTGAAGCTGAGTCACACAAAAAAGTAAGGGCCCCATTCACAGAACTAACTTAAGACAAAATCCTAAACTTACTACCATTTTGGTATTCACAGAAGGCACTTACTCATTTTGGTATTCACAGCAGGCACTTACTCATTTTGGTATTCGCAGAAGTTAGGAGTCCTAACTTTAGGACTCCTAAATTCCTTCTGTGTATATCGAAAGTCTTAAAGTTAGGATTTTTCTCAGTTTAGGAGTAGTAAAGTTAGGACTCCTAACTTTAGGACTCCTAAACTGAGAAAAATCCTAACTTTAAGACTTTCGGTATTCACAGAAGACATTTAGGAGTCCTAAAGTTAGGACTCCTAACTTCTGTGAATACCGAAATAAGTGCCTTCTGTGAATACCAAAATGATAGTAAGTTTAGGATTTTGTCTTAAGTTAGTTCTGTGAATCGAGCCCTAAATAATTATGAAAAAGGTGCATGGTAGAAATACCCTTACCCAGCAGATAAGGTCAGGGGGTCTCACATGGACAATGCTGGGGATAAAAAGGATTTTTTTATTTAATTTTGCAGCATCCTCACAGGTGGACCCGCAGGTCCAAAGCAAAATGTTTTTAAAAAGAGTGTGTCTTTTTTTAAAGCCCCCGGGTGGGCCAAATCCTGTGGGCAGGAATGAAATGAAGGAGGGGGGCTCATGGGGCCCCCTCCTAGGCTTATACAAAGACCTGAGGACTGCGACCTCCCTGTGGCAGCAAACAGTACACAAGGGTAGGGGGCCCCCTCGACCCCTCTGCAGTCCTGGAGACTGCCACCTCCCGTGGCAGTAAAATAGTAGACATATAGGGGCCTGCTCACCGCCCCCGCAATGCACTGCTGATGATATCACATGTTACATCATTCATGACATGGTCAGTGACATCGCTGATGCCATCATTGATGACATCTCAAATGACATCACTGATGACATCATCCAGTGAATGTGTGTTTCTATAAAGTTTAAATATGTATTATATATGTGCAAAGGTGTATTGAGGAATGAGTGGGTGTATAAGTATCTGGATGGAGGTTTTAGTGGGTGCGTGACTGACTATTTAAGTGAGTTATTCAATGTGTCTTATTGAATGCATGGGTTAGCGACTAAAGGGTGTGAATGTCTGTATCAGTCTGTCTTTTGTGTAAGCTGCTGCATGGGTTGGTTAGAAGCTACATGAGTGTCTATAAGGGTATTGATTGGTTGCCTGAATATTTGTATGGGAGACTGAGTGTGTGTGTTGGTGGGTGGGCGGTATGTGACTCTGTACATAGATGTGTGAGAGGTTGATTTGCTGGGTGTTTCGGTTCAAGAGTGCATGTGGAAACAGCTGTATGGGTGGTTGAGTGTGTGTATGGGTGTGTTCGTAAGTAAATGGATGTCTCAGTGGTACATGTCCAAGTAACTACATATGTAAAAGGCTGTGTATGTGTGAGTTTGAGTATATAAATGACTATACGTGAGAGTCAGTGATTATGAGAGTGGCTGTATGGATGAGTATGTATGTGTATCAGTGATTGCATAAGAGAGTAATTATGCATTTCTTTCTGTTTGAATAAGTGATGTGTTGTGTATATAACTGTATAGGTCAGTAAATGGAAGTGTGATTGATTCTTTGCATGACTGACTAGGTGTGGAGTAACTCTGGATGAGTGCTGGTGTGTGAGTGTCTGTGTAGGTGTATGAGTGCATATGATAGTGTTGTATTGACGAGTGACTGCATGTATGAGTGATTGTATGGGTGAATAAGTGGATGTGTGTGTAGAGCTAAGAACCAGTGACTAGATATGTAGTAACTGGTATTGATGTGTCTATGGTTTCAAAAATGGTATTCTGTTTTTTGGAGGGGGTGTATCAAATGTTATATTAGGGTGTGAGAAAGTGCATCAGATTGTCACATGGATGATGTCATCAGTGATGTTATTTGTGTTGTCATCAGTGATGTCATCAGTGATGTCACTGACCATGTCATGAAGGATGTAATATGTGACATCATCAGCAGTGCATTGCGGGCGGTGCGAGTTATAGTTAGCTCAACTAACTATAACACTGGAATTTCTATGTTTTTGTACGAATTAAATGTCCAACTAACTATATCGTGCCTGAAACCTATGGTTTTTTCAATGAATTTCTATGGTTTTTTAAATGCTAATTTCTAACTATAATAACCCTGAAATCTATGTTTTTTTCAGTGAATTTCAAAGGTTTTTTAAATGCTAATTTCTAACTAAAAAGTACCTGAAACCTATGTTTTTTTTCCTGTGAATTTCAAAGGTTTTTTAAATGCTAATTTCTAACTATGCTTACGTCGGCTCGAAGAGGGAGAGCTGCGGAATGGCTCACAGAGAAACAGCTGTGGGCCGGCTCACAGAGGAACAGTTGCAGGCCGGCGGGCTGGCTCGCAGAGGGAGAACTGCGGCCCATGGGCTTGGCTCGCACAGGGAAAGTTACGAGCCATTGGCTCGCAAACGCAGAGCAGTGTGCTGGCTCGCAGAGCGAGAGCTCGGGTCTCACTCGCAAAGGAACAGCAACGGGGCAACGGCCCTGTTAGCAGAGATATAGCTATGACCTAACGGACTGGCTCACAGATGTACAGCTGCGGACCCGACGTCTCGCAGACGCAGAGCTGCAAGCCGACGGACTGGTACTGTTTTATGGTTTAGAGTGGTACAGTGGTGTTTGTGTAGTGTAGGGGGTTGTGCTGCGGGTAGAGTTTTAGGTTTAGGGTAGTGCAGTGGTGTTTTGGTAATATAGGGGGTTATGCTGGGAGTAGTGCTTTAGGGTTTAGGGTAATGCCGTGGTGTTTGTGTAGTGTAGATGGTCGTGCTGGGAGCAGTGTTTTAGGGTTTAGGGCATTGCAGTAGTAATTGGGTAGTGTAGGGGATCGTGCTGAGAATAGTGTTTTAGGGATTAGGGTAGTACAGTCGTATTTGGGTAGTGTAGAGGGTAGTGCCGGGAGTAGTGGTTTAGGGTTCAGGGTAGTGCAGTGGTGTTTGTGTAGTGTAGGGGTTGTGCTGGGGATAGTGTCTTAGGGTTTAGGATAGTGCAGTGGTGTTTGTGTAGTGTAGGGGGTCTTGCTGGGGGTAGTGTTTTAGAGTTTATGACAATGCAGTGGTGTTTGGGTAGTATAGGGGGTCATGCTGGGAGTAGTATTTTAGTGTTTACGGTAGTGCAGTGGTGTTTGGGTAGTATAGGGGGTCATGCTGGGGCCAGCCATGGCCGGTAGTAGGTGTAACTGCAGGGCGTTGACATGGGGAGGGGGAGGGGCAGGGTGGGGGGTAGTAATGTATGGATTACGGACTTTAACAGGTAAGTAAACATATAAATAAATAAAACAAATTTAGTTGCGCGCACTGCATCGCATTTGGTGATGCAGTGCCCACAACAAAATTTGTTTTATTTATTTATATGTTTACTTACCTGTTAAACTCCGTAATCCATACATTACTACCCCCCACCCTACCCCTCCCCTCCCCACGTCACCGCTCTGCAGTTACACCTACTACTGGCCATGGCTGGCTGGGGGTAGTGTTTTAAGGTTAAGGGTAGTGCAGCGGTGTTTGGTTAATGTAGGGGATCGTGCTGGGGCAGTGTTTTAGGATTTAGAGTAGTGCAGTGGTGTTTGTGTAATGTTCGGAGGTTCATGCTGGAAATAGTGTTTTAGGGTTTAGAGTAGCGCAGTGGTGTTTGTGTAGCGTAGGAGGTCATGCTGGTAGTAGAGTTTTAGGATTTAGGGTAGCGCAGTGGTCTTTGTGTAGTGTAGGAGGCCATGCTGGGGGTAGTGTTTTAGGAAAGTGCAGTGGTGTTTGTGTAGTGTTTGGGGGTTTGTGCTGGGGGTAGTGTTTTAGGGTTTGGGGAAGTGCAGTGGTGGTTGTGTAGTTTAGGGGGTCATGCTGGGGGTAGTGTTTTAGAGTTTACAAGAATGCAATGGTATTTGGGTAGTGTAAGGAGTCATGCTGGGAGTAGTGTTTTAGTGTTTAGGTTAGTGCAGTGGTGTTTGTGTAGTGTAGGAGGTCGTACTGGGAGTAGTTTTAGTGTTTAGGGTAGTGCAGTGGCGTTTGGGTAGTGTAGGGGGTCATGCCGACGAACTGACTCACAGAGCTCTGAGCTGACAGACTGGCTTCTAAAGGCATAGCCGCGACCTGGTGATGTGGGGAGAGGCAGCATGAAAGGGGTAGCTCACACAGACACAGACGCAGAATATTTTCAGTGTGGCCTCGCACAGGTAGAACTACGGATCCGTTGGCTTGTCGAGGGAGAGATACAAACTCCCAGACTGAGTCACAAAATGTCTGCCAGCTTGCAGACCCAGCCCAGCCGACACTGCGAGCCGATGCACTGTCTTCTAAAATCATAACCGCAAACTGGTGATGTGGGGAGAGGAACCGTGAAAGGAGTATCTCGCGGAGACAAAGCTGCGGTATATTTCCAGTGTTGCCTCTCAGAGGTAGAACTACGGACCCGATGGCTTGTAGATGCGAGCTGACAGACTAAATCGCAAAATGCCTGCCAACACTTCCTAGTTTCAACAGTTCACAGCCAATGAGCCGCAAGCTGTTTGATTAATCATAATGAAATTTTCCAGTAAAACGTTCATTTACCTTAGCTCCTTCCTAGAAAGTTTCCAGGTGATCTGACAAGGGAAGGTGAGTAAAAAGGGCCATCCCATGATGCAAAATTCCCATGCATTTCCCGTGGACTTTTTTACGAACAATCAAATGAAGTTTTAGAGATATTAAAAAAACATGATATCTGTAGGGTTGGGTTCATGGGACTCGTGTGAGTGGCTCCTGAACCCAATTAAAAAAATGTAGTGTTTTGATTGACTCAGGGATCTTTTATCCCTTGGGCCAATTCACTCCCATTGAAGTCAGGCTTCCGTGGGAGCGTGCTCTCTAACTGGCTGCCGGCAACAGCAGGAAAAATCTTGCAGGTAGCCTTTGCAGGACTCAGGGACTTAGCCCCTTGTCATGAGTTTAATTTAAAAACAAAATTATAACAGGTACCATGTCCCCTTGACCTTGTCTACTGGTCCCAGAGAGGCCTCCACCTTAGGCTGATTATGGCCCCAGGTTACCCATCCCTCAGGGCCACTACTATAAAAAGGAGAGGTGGAACGTGCCCCCCCCTTGACGAGCATCAAAAGACCTTTGGGACCATCCCCGGGGCCACAAACTAGGTACAGTGGTGGGGTAGAGAGGCCCCACTACCAAACCTTGGGCTGGTTCATACACTATGTCCCAAGGATCCCAGCCTCGGGACATAGTTTTCCCTGCCTGCAGAAACACGGACATGGAAGGCAAGTCTTCTTCAAAAATGCTCCGCTCGATTCGGAGCAGACATGCGTCCCCTGCCCTTAAAATATATGGCTTCAGGAGATGGGGTCCCATGCACATATAAGTACCCCACATATTACTTCATTCATGACATGTTCTATAATATCATTGATAACATCACTGCAACGTTTCAAATTACATTGTTGGTGAACAGACTTGCACGGTGAGTGGATGAGTTATAGGGCCATATTACCAACAAACTGCGATAAACATCGCAGAGCGTGCTTAGCGCGAATAGTTGTTTTGCAGGCTATCGCTGGAACATTTCGCCACACTAACTCTGTATTAGCAAAGAATAGCGCTATGGCATTAAATATTCCGCCGATAGCGTGAAAAAACGGCCAGACATTGCTGAAAAACCAGCAAACATCCTGGCAACACGGCAAAATGCTTGCTGATACGGCCATGTGGCTGTAACCCCATAATCCACCTCCAATTATATACATGCCTAAGTAGGGATTTTAGCAGGTGTAACTTCCAGGCGATATTCGCGGTTAGCGCAAGACATTGTTTCGCTCTGCGGGACTTGGTAATAGGGGGAATGTGAGTTACAGACTGTTTTCAGTCGCTTTGATGTTGGGTAAGCCCACTTTGCATGTCATTAGCGATGTTTATCGCTGACATGCAAAGCAGTATGGAAACGGGCACTATTGGCAGTAAGCTGTCGCTAACAGCTGTTAGCGACAGCTTGCTGATTGGGCGATAGAAATAACGCCGCTTTAGTGGCAGAACGTGCCGCTAAAGCGGCGTAATTGCCCTTGCTAATATGCCCCCTAGTTACTAGAGATAACTAAGATGTTACATTGTCATTGAAATTTTGAGGTAAGAATAATGTCACTTTAAACGTCGTTTTTTTTGTTGAAAATATATATACGCACAGGCACGTGCACCTGCACACGCACCCGCAGGAAGCTTCAGTCTGTGACGTCGTATTAGAATTCTATGCAATAACTTAGAACATATTAAGTGTCTCAATTAACAATCAAGTGGAATTTCCCAATATTATTTCAAATTCCTTTCAGTTTAATAGCTTTGATCCACTTTTGAAATTGTGTCGTGCGGTAAAGCTTCACCTCATTGCATTCCGCCAAACGTACCTTTTATTAAGCGTTTAATTCGTTTACCAAATTGAACATATGAACACTTCCGCGTGCAATGCTTGTTTCCTCATAAACAGAACTCGTGCTGCGTCACATTCAGCTTGGCTGTTTTCTCACCCCAGACAAAGGTGCCATAGTTACACGTGATGCAGGGCTTGGTCATATCATTCTCTGAATGAAAATATTTCATCGGTGAATCATTAGTAAATCATTGCTGAAACAATGGTGAGAAATTGCAGAATGCGAACTTTCACCACGAAAAGCGAAGCATTACTTCACACCAGAATACTCATAGTGAAGGATGCATGGTAACCCGAGGCGCCATTTAGGTACACTCCCAAGATCTCCTAGGACATTTGCACGCACGGCTCCGATTTGAAATGGCGCCATCAAGTGCTTTCTGAACCGTCATTTATGAGAATATTGTTCTCATATTCGCCCCGGATACATGAGTGATGTGCTGAATGGATCATGATTTGGCAAAATGCCAGGGTTAGCGGAGTGACACTCTGCACCCTTAGAACCCTGATAACATCACAGGATTGAACCCATGTGCCACCATTAATTTGATCCTCAAAAGCCTCCTGTTAGGGTAGGGAAATGACAGAGAATACAGTGCCATGGCCAAGGTGCCATAGCTAGGGGAGGGGTTGTGGCATAACGGCCAAAGCTGACGACTTTGGAGCTGGGGAATTAGGTTCGAGTCTTGGCGCGGGATCAGCATTCTGTGACTCTGGTCAAATCACTTAATCTCCCTGTGCCTAACACAAATGAATGTGTTCTTGTAAAAGGTAACTGGTGCTCATGTAAACTGCTACAATACCTCTTGGGTCGAGTTCGCCGTGTATAAATCTGCCAGGAAAAAGTACTGTTAGCCATACCTGCAGGCATAGAAAATACTCGCCATCTCCCCATAGACGTAGAGGACGCCACAACATCCTATACTGATTGGATAGATGTAACATGCAAAAAACTAGCCCCAGTAAAACAATGAACCCCCAAACGCTCCCAGCCTTCATCTCCCTGGTACTCTGAAGAACTGAGGAAACAAAAATGTGTCTGTAAGGGATTAGATGCTACAATTATGTGGACAAATAATCCTACAAAAAGAGCACCACTTTTTAAAAACAGCTACTGCTCAATACCAAAAACACCTTCTTCATGGAGCAAATTACAAAGGCAAAATCCTCCATGAAGGAACTCTTTACAACTGTAGTCAAATTGACTGCCCCATCTCCTCCAAAATTCCAAAAGCAGCCCAGAGCTCTGCGAGGAAATAGCCACTTTCTTCCAACAGAAGGTGGAAGCTATCTCCTCCTCGTTTAGTCTTTCCTCAACAATACAGACCACGGAGCCAGCCATGAGAATGAGAAACTTAACCGAGCCTCAACCAATCCTAGATAAATTCTCGTCTTTGAAAACACAGGACACTACTAAACTCATTGCGCCAATAAATCAGGATCCCCAAACGACCCATGCCCAGCTTCAGTGATCAAACTTGTTCCGGAGCTTATCAGCAAAGCATTGACTCCTCTTTTCAATGCTAACTTTCCATTGGGGAATTTCCCTAATAAATGGGAAGCTGCGTCCATTCTCCCATTACTCAAAAAACCCAACCTCGATCATAAGGACCCCAACAACTACCGGCCAATTTCCCGTCTATATCTGCCAGCAAAAATTATCGAAAAAGCTATGAATACCCAACTTAGCTCCCATCTCTGAGTAAGGAACTCGTTAGATTCTGCTCAATTCGGGTTCAGGGCAGAGCATAGCACAGTATAAGCCTTAATAAATCCATAGAGGAAGTAAGGGAAGCTCTGGACCAAGGATGTAATGCAGCACTTATCATGCTGGACCTCTCCGCTGCCTTCAACATGGTCCATCACGATCTTCTGATTGACCGTTTATCAGACTGTGGGGTAGTAGGTAAGGCCTGAAACCTCCTAAAATATTTCCTTACAGAAAGGATTCAAATCGTGGACCTTGATAATGCTAGCTCACACCCGTTTTCCCTACCATGTGGAGTACCACAGGGGTTCTCCCTTAGTCCCGCACTTTTTAATGTCTATGTGATACCCTTGACCACGCTAATTAGATCCTTTGGATTCCAGTTGACGTCTTGCGCAGATGACACACAAATAGTGATGT
Source organism: Lissotriton helveticus (assembly GCF_964261635.1). NCBI lineage: Eukaryota > Metazoa > Chordata > Amphibia > Caudata > Salamandridae > Lissotriton > Lissotriton helveticus. Next base: position 1,175,091,765 of record NC_136059.1, read on the forward strand.
CACTATGTCCTGGACAAGAGACAGAGAAAGGGAAAAAATTCCACAACTGCGAGAAAGCAGTCAGGCTGTGGATGATTTGAATTGCTTGAAGTTGAACTCAAGCAAAACAGAGGTCCTCATATTTGGCAGCAATGCCAATTTTTGGACACCATATTGGTGGCCAGAAGAACTAGGGACACTCCTGGAGCCACCCAGGAAAGCAAAAAACCTAGGAGTATTAATTGACAATAAACTGACATTCGAAGACCAGGTAAATGCAGTTACCTCCACACGCTTCCATCTTCTATGTCTTTCTTGCCGGCAGATAACCACAAGGCAGTGATAACATCCCTAATTTGATCACATAGGGACTACTGCAATAGTTTATACCTAAACATCCAAAAGAAACACCTTAACAGGCTCCAACTTGTGCAGAATGCAGCAGAAAGACTTTTGACTGGAACACCTAAATTTGTCTCAATAAAAAAAGGATTAAAACAGCTGCATTGGCTCCCTGTCAGCCAGCAGTTTCAATTCAAATCCTTATGTACAGTTTTCAAGGCCCTCCATGGAAGAGGCCTGGTACATCTAAAACAGTGCTTTAGGAGCCAAGGAGAGCACTCAGATCGACAGGAGCAACACTAGTGGTAGTACCCACTTTAAAAAAAGCTAAATGGGGCGAAGGAGTTTTACTATTTGCGCCGCTAGGACCTTGAATGAGCTTCCTTTCCACCTCAGAACACCACAGAACTGTTAACTTTTAGGAAGGGACTTAAAATCTGGCTTTTTACCTCCTAGGCTAACTCACACCCTGACAACCGGAAGGCGGCACTCAGCGCCACATGGAAACCTGTGAGGCTGTTCTCTTTGAACATGCAGTAGCAACCGTAGTAAAATACTAATATATCTGATTGTATCTTGTTCGCCATATATACATCTGACCATGAATAAATCCATTAAGGGTCCCTGTCTGCCTTGTATCTAAGTGTATTAATTTTTTTAATGTATGTTGTAATGAGTTTAAATAAGCATCACTCAATATATTTCATTCACATTACAAGGATCCAGTAAAGATCTTTAAATCTTCACTCTCTCTAAGTAATTGAGTCCTTAGATTTCAATGTACCAGTCCTCCTTGTCTATCCTGGTAAAATACACCTCCTTGTCCCATGGGTTTGTATTGTGTTTTGTAGTATTTCATTTCCTATATATACCTACATATAAGTTACCTACTGACAGGTGCCAGTAGGTAGTTATAGTTAGGACCTAGTTTCCATAGGAATATCATTTTTTGACTCGCTTATATATTTGGCACCGGTTAAAGAATCTTCCCGAAATTTTCCCCAACAAGTGTGTTGGTCAGTCTTATTGTGCATGGAAAGTTTCAGGGTGATTTGTCAAGCGGGGTTAGAGAAACCAGGAGGGTCAAAAATGTGTGTTTCCCATAGGGATTTTAGACATGACTGCAGCCCAAACCACTAAATGGAATTACACCAAATTTGGCAGAAAGCTAGATTTTGGTCCAGAAAGCAACCTTTTTGTGATGTGGTGTAAATGATTTCAGTAGTATTTGAGATATTAAAGAAAATCCAAATCTGTATATCTAGGGACACGAATACTTAGCGAATATTCCCAATCCCGTGCTGAGATCTGATTAGCTGCCAACACTTCAACAGGAAGTGTTGGCAGGAATCTTGAGACTTGACTTCAGGCAAGTCCCAAACCAAAACATGCACATAAAGAAAAAGGGGGCAGGGTGTGAATACTCTGACTTCCTAGTCCTTATGATAGGGTTTCCCAAAGTGCCACCACTGCCAAAAAGCATTTTTTGTAAAAAAAAAAGAAAATATTGCAGCGAAATCATGTGTATTTGCGAATTTGCGGCAAAAACAAAAAGAAAAAAAGAAAAAAAATCAACAAAGCACTTGTTTTAAAAAAAAAAAAATTGGGTCAGTTCCAGGGGGTATTGTATATGTAATATGCGGCTCCACTCCTCAGGCTCTTTTGAGTCCTCGGGGCCACCACCTCCCCAGGGCATTAATAGAAAATTGGAGGGGAGCCACATGGACCCCCTCCTTGTGCCCTTAAGGGTTCCTGGGACCACCACCTTCCTGGGGCCTGAATGAAATTTAAAGGGGGAAAGGGGCCATGCAGTCCTCCTCCTGGCCATTTACGGCCCCGGGGACTACCACCTCCCTGAGGCTTTGTCAAAATTTTAGAAGGGGTGGGGTAACGAGGCCCCACTCCTGGGCCATTGTTATCCCTGGACACCACCACCTCCCGGGACAGGCCCTCAAAAGCGAAAATAGGGGGGGCCACGTGCCCCCCTGGAGCCATTAATAGCCCTGGGGAATGCCACCCCCCAGGGCCGGGCTCCTGCTATCTCCCAAGGTGCCCATCCACAGGCGATAGAAGTTTGCTCTCGCTTGACAGGAGCTTTGACAGCTCCCGCCAATTAAGAGCAAACAGTAACTCTGCTCCCAGTGAGTAGGAGAAGGAAAACTGCTCCCGCTCTCTGGGAGCCGATGTTCATCTGTTTCACTGCCTGCTGTCAAGCAGGCAGAGAAACAGATGACAGAATTGATCCCACATGCATGGAGCAGCATTTTTTACTGCTCCCTATGTATGGGGCAATGCCAGCACCCACTGGAGGTAGGGAACCGGCAGGGTATGTGTGGTCATTGAAGCTCCCCCTGTGGTCACCAACTTAGTACATTGGGTGACCTGGATGGGCTACAGGGCACCCAGGAGCAAGAGGCTAGGCCCCGGGGGATGGGGTCCCCAGGGCTGAAATCATTCCAAGAAGAGGGACCATATGGTTCCCTCCCCCGATGAAGGGAGGAGTGGGTTTCTAGTCCTATCCTGGTTAGTTCAGAGTCCATAGCTCTCCCTTTAAATTACTATGAATATAGAAATGTACAAATCACATGGAAGTTATGCCCATTTGACCCTGCGCCGTCCACTTTAGTTGTATACAAAGGTGTTAGGGGTTTGAGAGCAGCTACGAGGGCTAGACATTGACATGTGTTTGACTAGTCACCCCGTGTCTCTTTTCACTCACTCCCTCAGGGGCCAACACATCCTGCACTTTGGAGACGATCCCTTCTTCGCGTATAGGGATGCTCTACAGTGATGCTGACGCTTGGCTTACTGCCGTGACCACGCCCCCCCCTTTTCCTGTTCCGTGTTTGTGTTCGCCATTGCTCCTAGCGAGACACTTGTTTGCTGATTTCCTCCCTGTTATTCCCCGCTCGCCGAAGAATACATTCGGGGAGATTGCCGAGACAGCTTCATCGGCGCGGACTTCTCCGCCTACCTACTTCCAATCTCCGGTTAACTTGGAAACCGGGTCCCTGTTCCACTTTGCACCGCTGGTGCATCTCGCGGCTTGAACGCCGAAGTTTGTTTTCTTATCCCTTGGGCCCCCTTTACCTCCGCACCGGTTGGTGCACGTTTAGGCTTGAAAGCCGAGTTTGCTTTTCCCCGCTGTTTTGTACACTGTGCCTCGAGGTATCCCTGATACAAGGCTCTTCGAGGCTTATGCCACATTTTCCTTTTCTTTTTCCCTGTGTGGGAGTGTGTTGCTCCGCCTACTGCTTTGTACTGGGCCGGGCTTTGCCTCTCTTGTGCGAGTAGATGCTCCGCTCTTCGGCGCCCCAGAAGAGCCGGCCATTACTCCGCAAATCCTTACTTTGAATCCATTGAGTTGCTTCTGTGGCACTTTTATTTATGGTATGAATGGTTGTATGTCGTGTGAGTGAGATATTGAGTAGCCCTATCAAGTCCCTCAAGACTCCTATCTCTGTGAGTCCCATATATTACCCACGCTACTCTTCAAGGACATTTCGAGACCTACTTGGGGTAAGTGGAATGCTACGTTAATCACATGTCAATGTATCACAAGGTTGGTTTATAGTACAGTGTATTGGTATATTCTTATTGTTTCCTTTTCCAGCATCTTGAGACCAGACCGACCTGTTACCCCCCTGCACTAACCCACCCCACATATGGGGAGAGTGGTGGACACTCCTTGGAATTTTCCCCCATACTTTTGGAGAACAGCCCATAGGAGTGCATGTTCTTCATCGCTCCTGTGGTTGTTTTTTGAAGGTTAAGGGCATTTCTCTTCACTCCTGTGGATTTTGGGCATCTGGTTATCGAAACCCGACAGAAAGCCAAGCCCACGTAAAAATTGTTCACCCGAGTAAAGATGAATCCCGACGGTACAGAGATAGACATGGACACCCGGATACACACCCCTTCTATGGAAGATTTAGCTACAGCTGTAGTAGAACTCCAGGCAGAAGTAGGGAGATTGCGTCAGGAGAATCAAAGGTTACAAACAGAAGCATTGCAGCATAAAATCCCTGAGTACAGAGACCCTGGCACTATCCCAAAAAGTAGGAAAAGCTATATCCAACCTGCAAAATTTACATTACCCTCATCTCCCACTGGAGCAGAAGCTGTCATGTATTCCTATAGGTCCTGAATCGATCCCCCTATTCCTGACCCTATTCTAGTTAAACAAACCAACAAGTTAACTAGCAGTCAGCCCATGAGGCAGAAAATCCCCATGATGCAGATACCGTTATCTGACGCAGTCACACTACGGCACAAGAACGTGTTATCTGATTAGGTCATAACGCTTGCGATCTAATTAGACAAGCGATATTCCTCCAGTCCCTGATAAGGCATACGGAGTTCTCATAACAAATCAAACCTATGACAACCTGGGCAAAACCCTGCGGCCATTGTTTTGATTTCACAGAGAACTTTAGTAAAAGAATGTGCTAACGAGCAAGTCGTATGACATCTTTATTGACGTATCTATGTCCATCCTTACGTCAATCTCGGCACCTTAAAGGTATAAATATTACCGATCTTGCCATATGCAAACACACGCGTGGTGACGAGACGGAGCAGCCATACTTGCCGAAGCCGAGAGCAGAGCAGACCCCGCTGGCAGCAGCCCCGCCTTCCTGACGCGCTGAGAGAAGCTGATTTCTCCTGCCGAGAGACCCAGCACCGGGGCTTCCGGGTAGCCCTCGCAGGCAGCCTGGAATATCGAGACCAGAGAAAGAGATACCATTCCTCATTCATCCTAAACTTCCAGGTACAGAACTGAATAACCCCTCACAGAGAATTCTTTAGTTATTCACTTGGCAAAAACAAACTTAACTTAAACTGTAACTTTCTATTCCCGCCCACGTATTAGGCTTAGGTCAGGTACACGGGGTAGGCGTATTTAGAAACACCAGTTGAGTACGTTTAGTCAAATGTACATGTGTATGTAAATATATTTTATTCATTTTAAACATCTTATGGCTTAGAAACCATATCAATGTTTTTACAGTATTACTTTATACTATTGCTTTTAACGTATGCACTTTACTTAGCTATAAGTATTGCAATAATATCGATCCATTTCTCTTGTATGAGAAAAGAGACTGATCAATAAATAACACCTTTTTATTGAACACGCCCGTCTCTTCCTTTTCTCTACATTCTGATGAGACTAAGAATGCACGTACTGACTGAGTAAAATAATTTGCCTTTTGTTCACACGACTCTCGAGATTGACTCTTGATTAGGGGAGAGCAAAGTTGTCATGTTCTATGGTTGTCAGAAACTAAATCCCTTCTTGTCTAATCAGGGAAGTTAATTCCTCCTTGAACATTCGAGAAAGTTTCTAGCGAACTCTGAGCTACGCTGGCAAACCCAAAACTTAAGTCTAGTATCGACAGTAGTAGACCTAGTTAACGTCTGGCCTAGGCCTTTACTGCTGTAGGTATTATTCCAATGCGCAGAGCCTATTGGGAAGATAGGAACTACACTACATGGCGCCCAACGCGTTTGGAAAGGGCGATAAAACTAACGTAAGACATTTAGAGTAACTCAGTCGTGCTTTCTCACTCAGACCCCTTTTCCCAAATACTCCAAAGACGTCTGGAGTGGGTGAAAGGTTATATCCGCCAGACCTCGCAGGAGGGAACTCCTATGTATGGTTCTTGGTATAGTCAACGTTGAAGGATAAACAGTTCCAAAATATTGTGCATCCAATCTTTGTTCCATAAGAAACCTGATCTGCAAACAAACAAAATAAGCTTCCTGTCGGTAAAATGGCAGAGAGTGATGATGAAAGAGAGGCAGTTAGATTAGCAACTGAACTCGCAGATGCTGATGCTACCATGCAAGCAGCAGACGCGGATATAATACTCATTCCGGTCATCAAAAGGAGATCTATAACTCTAAAACTTATAGAAAATGGACTGACACCTAGAGGTGGCACAGTCATATTCGTAATTGAGGCACACGAATATCGGCAGACAGAGGTATACTATTCATGGATACATTTTCCAGCAGCAAATGCTGTAACAAAGTACTTTCACTATTACAAAATAGAGGAACCTCCTGAAATGTACACTCCTTTCGAGGAGGTGGAAGTACCACTCAAATTCCAAGAGCATTTGCTCTTATTTGATGGCGCCCTAAAACATAATAATCACATCACCAGGCTCGGTCCTTTAGGTAGACCAGGAGCACGTGGCCGGTACTAGCCGGATACACACCACATCCAGACTTCGAAAGAATGCCTGCAGCAGATCTTTTAGTACAACTAAAACAATTAATAAAAATTCATAGACAATTAGTCCAGTATGTGATGCGGACTTCAACAATTCAGCCAGCGATTAAACTTCCACAGCTGACCCCTCACCAGGGGAACACAAATAAAATTACACCACAGAACATCCAGTCCTGCCTAGGTTAAGTACCGGCTAAACGGGAACAAATACCATTCTGGTTGGCACAGAAAATTACCCAAATAGAGGCGGTGTTTCCTGACACCACCCCACTAGAAAAACACAGGATTCTGACTATCTGTCTTCCAATGGGAATCGCACCACACATAGAGGACTGTGACACTTGGGGTACAGTCTTTGCTTCCATCTACACAAAAACGCACGGTGTTCCAGCCATTTCGGTAATACCAGATGTGCTAAAACAAATTCAAGACGAATACGGTCCAGAACCTGCTTTAACTCTTGGTATGAAATTACTAAAAGACTTCAAACAGGTCTCGGCTATACTATTAGCCAACATAAAAGGTGAAGCAGCGAACGTGGTGATCCGCCAGAGGTTAAAGGAGACAGATATAGCAGACCAACCAGCTGAAATTGCCAGAATCATAGAAAAATCCTATGAGGAACTAGGTAGAGATAGTTTAGGTGGAATACCAGTAAAACCGCAACTGACTGAAAGTCCAGAAAAAATATTTTTTAATAATACATCACCAAAAAAGAACTGGGATGGAAACAAACAATCCAATCCAAAAGAAAAGAAATTCCAGTCCCGAGGAAGGTCTCCTAGGCGAAGGGAGAAATCTCCGAACCAGAGACACAGGTCACCCCAGAGTGACCCATCTGGGAAAAGATATAACCTTAGAAATAGGGATAATATTAAAAAACCTGATAGATATCAAGACATTGATACACGTCCCTCTCAATCTTTTCAGAATTCCTCGCAGAAATCGGAAAGAAGAGGACGATCAGAACAAAGAGAAGAGCACGCCAAGTCCAAAGACAAGGAACCTGCTCAACTAAAAAAGAAATTACAATTTCCAAAAAAGAAGGTAGCCAGTATCAAGGTAGTTAACAATGCCGAGAATACTGAGGACACAACTGAAAAACGGAGAGTGGGCTCAGACAATGCTAGACAGCGCAGCAGAAGTGAGCATAGCTCGCAAAGTCCTTATGAATCATCTGGAGACAGTGGACACGAATGAATATCTTCAAGTGGAAACTGCAGACACCAGGGTTAGCAAACCCCACAGGAGATACGAGATAACATTACGTATAGAGGGAGATAAGACTAGAAAAATAAGGGGACTATTTTGGGATAATCTCTCCAAGGGTTATGATATCCTTCTAGCTGAAAAAGACTGGCCACCAGAGTTTGTCAGGGAGTGCCCTCATGGCGAAGAAGTAATTATGCCTGCCTTCTCAAATCAAATTCCAATTCATAAAAAATACACACTTGCTAGAAAGTGGGCAGAGGCTCTAGCACCTGCTTTATATAAAAATCACGTAGGATGGGATGAGGATTCTCCTCCTCACAAAATCCAGTTAAAATCACAACCTACTGCACAAAGGCAGTACCCAATTAAGCAGGAAGCTAAAAAACAGGTAAATGAAATACTAGATCAGCTAGAATACCAGGGGGTGATTGAAACTTGCACCTCACAAATGAACAATCCTTTGTTTCCGGTCTCCAAACCAGACAATTCATATCGTCTAGTTTTGGATTACCGACACCTTAACACATGTTGCAAAACTTTTGCAGTGCAAAACTCACACAGTGCTGCACTAATGAATAACATAGTGCGCAAAAAATACAAAACAACCTTGGACATCTCCAATGGATTCTTTTGTCAAAACATAGCACCAGAGAGCAGATATTTAACTGCATTCTCAGTAAATGGCACTCAAAAGCAATTCTGTCGGTTAGCCCAGGGGTACAAGAACAGCCCGGGGGTATTCTCAGCGAGAGTAACAGAATTACTACAACTATATGATGATGAAGCATTATCTTATGTCGATGACATTTACTTAACAGATGATGACTTGGATACTCACTTGAAAAGAGTGAACACCATAATACTTGGGTTCGCTGCAGAGGGTTACAAATTCAACTTTAAAAAGTCCAGAATTGGAGGAGCCTAGCTCGCGTCCGAGATGGCCGCGTTTTAGCTCGGCTCCGTCCGCCTGCCTGATTTATCCATTTATCCTGTCGTTATCCTGCCCCGGGAAGCCCTCTTTGCTGTGCTGTAGTACTAAGACGCCTTGCAGGCACTCACCCTTTGCTCCGGTGGTCCTGGGTGCCGTGGATCCTGTGCGGCGCTCCCGCTCGCTTCGGAGCCTCCGGGGCGGGCTGGCCTGGACCTCTCGGCGGCGCCCGGACGGGACGGAGCACGATGATCGGCCCTTGAGGGCGCAGTGGACGTGGTCGTGGAGGCCGATGTGCGTGTAGGCCGGCTGTGCTTGCTGGCCGACTCCGGTGGGCCGGAGGCCTTGGGTGGAGGCACTGCCTTCCATTGACGGGGCTACTCGTATATCCGGCTTGTTCCCCCCTTTGTTCTCCGGTCCGGCCATTTTGATTTCTTCCGCCCGGACTCGGAGAACGGGGCCGGCGGCACTGGGGGGCCGGCGATTCCCCTTCTTCTGGTGGGCCTCCTTCCTGCCCCGGGGTGCCCTGCCGCCGGTCGGCTGGACTTCATTTGCCTTGCTGCTGCCCCGACGGGGGTTGACGGCCGCCGCGGCCTCGCTGGGCTTCTAAGATGGCGGCCGACCTTGAGTGTCTCAGCCGGGCCTGGACGAGCGCTGGAGGCCCGCCGCATGGCCCGGGTGCCGGATATTGTAAAGGTCTTCCTACACTTCGAGATATCCTGGATGCCCTGCACTACTGGCGAACCTCTGTGGCTGCACCCTTCTTCGCTCTGGAGGCGGAACCTCTCTTCGGGCCGTTGGGGCCCCCAACATCGGGTGTGGCCTCACCGTTGCAGGGTGCGGCTGGAATTATCCTAGGAACTGTGGCCCCGGCGACAGCTGCGTCTGTGGGTGTGCGGTGTTCCGAGGCCCTTCATCGTCCTGTGCTGTCTCCTTTGCCGCTGGTCCGGGGGCCGGTTTCAGTCTGGCCTGGCTTGGATGACTCTTCCTGCTCCTTCTCGCCTCGACTGACCGGCCGTGTCTCCTGTACAGGCCCAGCTGGGTCGGCCTCTCTTGAACTGTCCCTGGAACTGTGCCTGCGATGTGTGCGAAGTACCGTGACTTTCCTGGATCTTCCGTGTTTTCTTCCACGTTTCTTCTCCGGACTGCCGCCAGATCTCCCTGTTCTATGCCTTTGGTTCTTCGCTGTCTGGTTCTTGTTGGATCGGACGGCTATAACTTTGGACAAACAAGGACAGGGCTGATACGAATTTGCCTTTGTATGCGGTAGTCTTGTATTGGTTTGATGATCGGCATGTACTGGTATGATTATGTGTGACTTTACGGGGCTCCTGAAATGTATCCTGATAATTTTTGACTTCCCGTGGGCCCGGCCCCCTTTTTCTCAGGCGGGTGGGTGGGTGCAGATAATACTGTCCCTTGGCCCTCTCCCGTGTGTGATCCTTTCCCCTTTTCCCTTCCCCTCTCCCGTTTTTGTCCTTTGTTTCTGTCTTGTCCTTGCTCTTCTATATTTCGGGTTCTAATTAGGGCGACAGGCACGCTGCTGGGGGGTAGGCCATAGCCTTCTGCAGGGGTGCAGGGTGGGCTTTTGGGGTGGGTGGGGGGGTCTGTCACTTTGGGGGGTCTTTTTCCTCCCCCTTTTTTCTCCCCTTTTTTTTGTTCTATGGCTCTCGAGTATTCCCTTTTTCGGGACTCTGTCGCGTCATGTGTCCCCCTGGCGTGTTTCTGATGCATTTACCTTCCGGTTGTACTGTGATTATGGTTAGCTATGTGTTCTATCATCGACTTTTAATGTATGCTCTGTACCGGATTTTGTATTCCTGCTTTGTCGCCGGGGGGCGCGTGATTGGGTAGGAGTCCATTCTTTTTCTTTTTTCCTCCTTCCCCTCCCCCCTTTATGGGGGGTTTCCTGCCTTTTGTTGGGGTGCGTTTCGTATTGCTTTTTACGATGGGGTTCTTTTTATTAAGGTTTGGTAAGTCGGGTGGTTGCTGTGGTGGGTGGGCGTTGGATGGCGAGCGCAATTGCCTCTTCTTGTGGTCCTCTGATTGGGCCTGTGTTTATTGATATGCTTCCTTCATGTGGTTTATCCTGTATTTTAATGATCGCCGGATCGCGCCTCACCACGGCCCCCCCCTTGTTGTTTGCCTCACTGCCCGTCATGATCCTGTATTCCCCGCCCCATTTAAAAAAAGAAAATTACCCTTCTAATTTCCTGTTCCTGCGCTTGCTCTATGGCTTTTGGTGTTTCTCCTGTATCCTTGCCGTCATATCCTGTGGACACTTTTGTATTGCCAATTATGCTTTTGCTATGTGGTGGCCAGCCCGTTGGGTTGTAGGCCCGTATTTGTGAGCATTTCTGTACAATAAAGGTTTAAAAAATAAATAAATAAATAAATAAATAAAAAGTCCAGAATTGCCCATCTGACAGTCCTGTTCTTAGGATATGAATTATCAAGTGAAGGCAAAAGCCTGGCTGACAATTTCCTAGAGAAATGCGCCGTAATCCAAGCACCTAGAACACTAAAAAATCTTCAGTCGATTCTAGGCTTCCTAAATTTCGGAAGAACATACATTGCAAATTACGCAGAAAGGGTCAAACCCCTTTATGATCTAATTAAACCAGACTTTAAAAGATCCAGTTGGACTCAAATACACACAGAAATTTTGAGATCCTTACAAACAGACATGCTAATTAAAACAAAATTAGAAACACGTGATAACACACGCAATCCTGTGATTCGAGTCATCCCAGGGAGATGCGGATTCACATACCTGACCTCTAATGAGGGAGTAAAGGTACCAATTGCATTCAAATCACACTTGTACACTAAGGCTGAAATGAAATTTAGCCCAACGGAAAAAATTCTTACAGCAACACAGACAGCTATAGCAAAAGAACGAGCCCTGGCACAAGGTAAACGAATAATAATCGTGACACCAATACCAGCCCTAGAGGCGGTAACAAAGGCAAGCATTCCAAATGCTAAAGCACTCCATCCGAGATGGATACAATGGGCTAATTCTCTTGCTGCAACAGACGTGGTGTACGAATTTGATCCTTACTTAAAAACACAAGAATTTCTCCAATATGAATTTGAATGTCCTCCGCCAACCGAAATTCTGCCTCTAGACCACTACGGCTGTATAATATATACAGACGGATCAGCACAACCCGCAGTGGGGGTAAGGAAGCTTACAGTGCTGCGTGCGCGATCGTTAAAGGCCGCTGGCACGAAGGAAAATTTAAACCAGAAATCACTAAAACACAATCTTTAGGAGATTGTACAGCTCAGCGAGCTGAACTACTGGCGTTCAAGATGGCGCTTGAAAATACCGATCGAGAATTCCCCACACTCATAGTGTGCGATTCGTATTATTGCGTTCAATCTTACAATGAATACTTGCAGATCTGGCTTCAGAATGGTTTCAAGGATGCGAAAGGTGGCACAATCAAGCATAAAATGCTCTGGGAACAAGTAGTTCTTTTACAAAAAGAACTACCAAAGACTCACGTGATACATACACTGAGTCATCAACGTGATGGCGTTCACGTTGCAGGGAATTCATTGGCTGATGAGGCCGCGAAGGCAGCTGTGCAAACGGCTTCCGTAGCTGCCGTCACCCGGTCAAAAACAAAAATAGACAGCGAAATATTACAAGCTGTCAGCGCTTCAGAAAAGGATTCGATAGAACCACTCCCTAAAGGCTTTCCAGTAAAATACTCATACATAACTGATGCAAACAATGTTCCTTTTGCTCGAATCCCTGGAGTGGGGGATAGGGCAATTCCAAACATGGAACATAGGTTAGGACTAACAATAGCGGCACACGAAGGGCTTGCTTCTATCCATGCTGGCGTCTCAGCCACAGTATCATTATTAAAACAGAGATACTGGTGGCCACAAATGAGAAGACAAACAAGGAACTATGTTCTAGAATGTGAAATATGTCAAAGAATGAAAGTATCAACGGTGAGACGTCCAGCGCAGACGCCCCTTCTAATCTCGGATAAACCATTAGCCTGTGTTTATCTAGACCACTGCGGTCCCTTACAAAGGGATGGTAACTATAAATATATCTTGGTCGCAGTGGATTCATGCACGAGATTCATATGGATGTGGCCCCAGCGAACGGCTGACGCCAGAACTGTTATAAAAGATTTGCGAGTCTTTATCGGCACATACGCAATTGGCATGCTGCATTGGGACAATGGTCCTGCTTTTAGCTCTCGGGCTTATAAGGAGGCCATGGTCAGCATGGGCGTGCAATTGCAGTACTCTTGTCCATTTCACCCTGAGGGGAACGGAATTGTTGAAAGAAAAAACCGTGACATAAAGCAATCTATAACGGCAAAGGTATTAGGTTCGGGAGCTGGGTGGGTCAAACATCTAATAAGTGTCCAACGTAGTCTCAATAACTTGCCAAGAAATTCTCTGAGGGGATTCAGTGCGTACGAATTATTATTTGGAACTAGGATGATGATCTCTGACATTGATAGTCAGACTTCAGTGGTGAAAGAAAAAACCTTTGATATCAAAGACCGTTTGGCTATTTTGCAGGACTTAAACAAAACAAGAAAAGACCTGAGCAACATAAAGTTGAAACAACAGCCAACAACCACTGAAGAACCACCACCTGTCCCAGCAAGACCTGTCTGGATTCCAAAAGTCGGGGATCTAGTCAGGGAGAAGATCGCGGTAAAGAAGGAATTTGGGCCTTCTTACAGAAAAGCAGTTCCTGTCTTGTCTGTCAACGGGACAAGATCAGTTGTACTACCGCCACTTGCTGGTAAAAAGGAGAACCGAGTTGTATCCATCGACCTGGTAAAACCACAACATGTGGCCGATAACAAACAGTAGGCCAAGTGGACTCCCAATAAGTAGCAGAACACCAAGGTTTGCTACCAGTACAGAGGTCCTAACGAAGAGGCTCATCACATTTGACACGCCTACAGAAGAACAACAAGGACTATGCAACAATGCAATAGAACTCAGACCTCTGAAAACCCAAATAAAAACATTTAGCAGAGACACACCAATCTATAATGAAGTACCAAGTGAAAATGCAAGAAAGAGAAATCCTGAACCAATTGGAACAATTGACAGAACTGCATCCGGCTACTTCATAAATTTCGATGATTCCTCTGAAGGCTTCAGTGAATCAAAGACACAGCCATCATCAAAAACCTTTAAAGAAAAAGCTAAAGAACTTTTGAAACAACTGAAAGAAACATATCTGATTTCTCCATGGATTGAATTTTGGGTGGGTTTTGGTGCATTTATCCTCATACTTTGGCTCATCATGGTACTTACTTTGGGACGCTTCATTGAGGGAAAATATGCTAAAATGGACACAGCAAGTCAGAAAATCAACTTGATCCTCAAACCACACACATCTTCACACGTCGAGAAAGGAGAACTTTCTTCAGCCAACTTCACAGCCAATCCGATACCTGGTGGGGTAGCCTGGGACAACACTGACTATGAAATTTATGGTCCGGTCGAGATCCTGAAATATCCACACCAAATTAAGATCTCATTGAGTGACTTTGCAAAACCAAACTCATTTGCTGATGATTGGGACTTCGAAAGCATTAATAATATGATGTCTGACTTAGTAATGTCTGCTAAATTTACAAAACATGATTATTTGCAGGGTTCTACAAATTATGACAGTATGTATTGCTATAACCACTATGGTAATCACTTTTTACATAGATCTGCACAACCTAGAAATGTTTTAAATTATAATCAATGGGAACACTGTGCAACACCTCCAAAAGGGAGCTCAAGAACCGTTTACGACAAATATTCATATTTTTCAGGTTTTAACACAAGTAATGCTGAAACATTTTATTTTAAATTGTCAAACAAGACAGGAACCAAAACCATGATAACCAACACAAAATTGTTATATTCAGACTCATTTTTTGAACAAATGAATACTTTTGGATTTGATTATTGGGACAAAAATGTTGAATTGAAAAGTGTTTGGGGTACAAAAGAATGGCAAGTACAGGGTATAGAAGCTTTGTTTAGAGCCTGCATGATCCCAGAACAAATGATATTTTTAAATGACACTGTTCAACAAACCACCTGTCTTGGCCTAGCCAAAATCAAAGATTTAAATAAACCGTCTATTCCAAAGCCAACAATGTTTAGCAATAATTCTGATACAGATGAAGAGATAGACGTAAACCATATATTAAACCAAAACAGAACACATCCTGATTGGAAACAGTGGTTGATCTGGCCCACAGATACTAATAACTGTCAAGACAGATTCCTGAACAAAACACAGGGTTTCAAAATGAACAGGCCAGACCCTAGATATCCTCAAAGACATCACCCAGGGATAATAACCACCTACAGTGTGGGCAAATTATGCCTTCAATGGCTACAAACTTCCACACTGGCAGAAATTAAGCAACACCTAACTTTACTTACTGATGGTGCTGACTTGCGTGATTTCACTTTGGGACCACGCAAACAGCGTCAAAAGCGTTTCATAGCAGCCTCTGTATATGCAGCATACAATGAGGCCTGGAAGGTTAATCAAATTGAAACAGCAGAGAGAATACGGGAAATTGACCGTATTAATTTGGAAAAATCACTTTCTGTAGTGGACAATGGGTTAATGACTCTGTCCTCCAGAATTTTTTCACTGGACAGCATTGTGTCTTCAGCAATCGATATATTATCGCAAGACTTACTGTTATTACAACATGGTCAGTCACAATTGCGTTCTATTGTACAGCTTGGCTGGACGTTACAAAATCTGCGTTCAGGCTATGTGCCTTGGCGTTTAATCAACACAACGTTACTATTCCAAATCTTTAACCTTACTGATAGACAAATCGGTATGGCGCAAAAGGGTGCTGATTATACAATCTTGAGCATTGAAAAACTAGAAAGATTACCAATGACAATGTCAGAACGACCTGTCAGTGAATGGATAATACACGGAATCATAAATATTCCAATCTCAACCTTCAGGTTTCAATACTGCCAAAAATATATACAGGCTGGCATGTACGAGAAATTGGGAAAGGGGTACCTTAAAACAACATGGAACCTGCCCTATTCACATGCATGTGTCAGTAATAAAGGCCAGAAAGTGTTTCTTAGTGGCAACAATTGTGCGATGTCACTAAGCGGCACGCTTCTGTGTAACGGAATTAGTTTGCATGGAGCCTGTGAAGGGAATTCATACAACCTTTCATGTCACCAGCAAGGCACACCTGCAACTGAAATAGAACCATTCTTTCAAAGACTCTATAATGGGAGTTACATTCTTATTGTAGACCGCAGATGTTGTAGTCTTATGCCCGGGACTCCTTATCTAGTAACTACGACTGCGAAGGTCAAGTGCTGTGGACGCTCATAGTTCCCCAGCTCCTTCCCAGACAGGGAGGCAAGGGCATGGCCCGATTTGAAAATTACTTCTATTCGAATAGATACTTTAAGCAGAATGAAAACAGTCCTTCTTCAGACGCCTACCAGGCTCTCGTCATCAAAAGAAACTTATGATCTACAAGTCGCAAGGACGACTGCAGAGATACATACATTATTATCAACTAATTCCCCTGTACATTTCGCGGAAATCCTGAATGAAATCTTAAATATTTCTGATACCAATGGGGTCTCAAAGGTATTTAAGACAGTATTTTCGATGGCATTAACACCATTCAAAGCCATACTGGGTATTTTTCCAGATTTCGTCCATTCGATTTTTGGCGGACTTCCCCTGATCCTGGGACTAATTGCAGGAATCCTATTCTTAGTCCTTATTTTTCGTTATGGCAACCCATGTCACAGACAAAACTCTTGCGACAAGGGAAGAAACAATCCTAGCCATTGGATACCGGGACCGGATATCAAAAATCCTGGGACTCTCCCGGCTTAGAGACCTGAACATGACCTGGTTTCTATCATTTCGACCAATGTGGCAAAGATGTGTTTTACCTGTATTGAGGTGTCTGCTATGCGGAGAAGAATGCGTGTTAGACACCTGTCTGACGCTACAATCGGATGCGCCGATGGATGCAGAAACATTGTTGAGCCCGATTAAGGTTCATGCTTTGTGCTGCCCTCAA
This sequence comes from Lissotriton helveticus, assembly GCF_964261635.1. Classification (NCBI taxonomy): domain Eukaryota; kingdom Metazoa; phylum Chordata; class Amphibia; order Caudata; family Salamandridae; genus Lissotriton; species Lissotriton helveticus. The sequence continues at coordinate 1,175,108,563 of NC_136059.1, forward strand.
AGGCTACCAATCCTGATGACGGCATTCGTGGAAGCTTCACCACTACGATTGATGGGTAGTGAAGTTCATGATGAAAGCAGCATCGAACAGGTACGACCTTCTGTCAGTAATGCAAATCAGAATGTCAATGGAGACAATCATGCGCAAGAATGCATGATTACACCTATTTCCGAGTTAGTGGAACTTTCCCAGGAAGCTGTTGACAGTTTTTTTGAAAGCCTAAATGATATGATGTTCTCACCCGAACAGAAATAGAGACTTTTGAGCAAGCTCGCACACGGCGTTCCCTGAATTCGGCCTTCAACTTTAAAAATAAAGTCACATGAACATTTTCGCTCCAGTTCACGGACAGCAGTTTTTTCAGCAGCCCCCAAATATTTTTGCATATTTTCCGGGACACTATCTTCTGATTAAAGTAAGAACTATTCTTAGAGAACTAAGGTTTCTAAAATTTTAGATAGCTTATAGACATTAGCTGCCCGCTGGCATGTTCATAAAGATATTTTATTCTGTGATGGAATGGTCTCGAAACTTTTTTCTGTCAGAAACCATTTCATGTGTAATTCTCATATACCAAATAAGCAATAATGTATACAAATGCGATTACTTTGGCATTATTCTACAAGCTTGAGTGCATACCATATATATATGTCTGCAATTTTTTTCAGTATATTTGAAAATTTCGAAATGCATTTATGTATTTTGGGGTGGTAAGGTATACACACTACTCTATAGTATGTTGTACTATGTTATACTATGCCTAGATTAGTAAATATGTCCATAGTTAGCGTGGAGTGGGTGTCATGTATTCCTATAGGTCCTGAATCGATCCCCCTATTCCTGACCCTATTCTAGTTAAACAAACCAACAAGTTAACTAGCAGTCAGCCCATGAGGCAGAAAATCCCCATGATGCAGATACCGTTATCTGACGCAGTCACACTACGGCACAGGAACGTGTTATCTGATTAGGTCATAACGCTTGCGATCTAATTAGACAAGCGATATTCCTCCAGTCCCTGATAAGGCATACGGAGTTCTCATAACAAATCAAACCTATGACAACCTGGGCAAAACCCTGCGGCCATTGTTTTGATTTCACAGAGAACTTTAGTAAAAGAATGTGCTAACGAGCAAGTCGTATGACATCTTTATTGACGTATCTATGTCCATCCTTACGTCAATCTCGGCACCTTAAAGGTATAAATATTACCGATCTTGCCATATGCAAACACACGCGTGGTGACGAGACGGAGCAGCCATACTTGCCGAAGCCGAGAGCAGAGCAGACCCCGCTGGCAGCAGCCCCGCCTTCCTGACGCGCTGAGAGAAGCTGATTTCTCCTGCCGAGAGACCCAGCACCGGCGCTTCCGGGTAGCCCTCGCAGGCAGCCTGGAATATCGAGACCAGAGAAAGAGATACCATTCCTCATTCATCCTAAACTTCCAGGTACAGAACTGAATAACCCCTCACAGAGAATTCTTTAGTTATTCACTTGGCAAAAACAAACTTAACTTAAACTGTAACTTTCTATTCCCGCCCACGTATTAGGCTTAGGTCAGGTACACGGGGTAGGCGTATTTAGAAACACCAGTTGAGTACGTATAGTTAAATGTATATGTGTATGTAAATATATTTTATTCATTTTAAACATCTTATGGCTTAGAAACCATATCAATGTTTTTACAGTATTACTTTATACTATTGCTTTTAACGTATGCACTTTACTTAGCTATAAGTATTGCAATAATATCGATCCATTTCTCTTGTATGAGAAAAGAGACTGATCAATAAATAACACCTTTTTATTGAACACGCCTGTCTCTTCCTTTTCTCTACATTCTGATGAGACTAAGAATGCACGTACTGACTGAGTAAAATAATTTGCCTTTTGTTGACACGACTTTCGAGATTGACTCTTGATTAGGGGAGAGCAAAGTTGTCATGTTCTATGGTTGTCAGAAACTAAATCCCTTCTTGTCTAATCAGGGAAGTCAATTCCTCCTTGAACATTCGAGAAAGTTTCTAGCGAACTCTGAGCTACGCTGGCAAACCCAAAACTTAAGTCTAGTATCGACAGTAGTAGACCTAGTTAACGTCTGGCCTAGGCCTTTACTGCTGTAGGTATTATTCCAATGCGCAGAGCCTATTGGGAAGATAGGAACTACACTACAAAGCCAGAGTAGAAGGAGAAGTGTCCCCTGTACAAGTAGCCGTCCTTACTCCAAGTCCTGTTCCATTAGCTATGCCTGAAAGATTTTCAGGCGACAGCTCTAAATTTAATGTATTTGTAAATCAATGCCAGCTCCAGTTTTTGTGTAAACCCGCGTCTTTCCCCAACGACTCTGCTAAAGTTGCCTTTGTTATTTCCTACCTGGCAGGCAACGCAGCCGAATGGGCAGTTCCCTTAATAGAATCTAATGATCCTCTTTTGAATGACTACCCATCATTCCTAGACAAAATGAAAAGTCTGTTTGCTAAACACACCTATATGCAAGTTAGTGACAACGAACTCTTAAACCTCAAACAGGGAAATAAAGACCTCTTGTCATATATAACCAGTTTTAACAGACTTGTCGCAGAAACCCATTGGCCAGAAGATAAAAGAACTTCTTTATTCTATAGAGGACTAGGGGGTGAATTGAAAGATTTACTGTCACAGATCGTAAACCCTCCTGAGGATTGTCCTTCTTTTATAGAAATGACAGTCAAATTAGACCATCGTTTACATGAACGACGTGGGGAAAAAGGAAGAGGGTTAGCCTCCAAATATGTCCTGATCCGTTCAGAGAAAAAAGACGTCAAAGACCCCGTAGAACCCATGCAGATAGGTAGTGTGAGAGGTCCTTTAACCGCAGAAGAAAAGGACAAGAGACGCAAAAACAATCTCTGTTTATATTGTGGCAAAGGAGGACATTACGCCAAAGAATGTCCTGTGAGATCTAAAACCCCTATCAGAAGAAATGCCAGTGGCTCTCAGAAACAGGAAAACTAACGCACTTGAAGAATGAGGAGATCGCTTCTTCAAGTGGTAAGGAAAACCAGATCTCGCCCCCAAAACACATATTTGTAAAACATTTCTCGCTCAATGTCACCTTTATTCATACTGCACAGAGTAGAGGTGACATGTCTGTACTTCTGGATTCGGGAGCCACAGGTCATTTTTTTGACATCAAACTAGCTCAAAAGTTAGGGTTCCCGTTCCTCCCAAAAGAGCACCCTGAACCCATAAGAGCAGTAGACGGGACTGAGTTATCCTCTGGGTTAATCATGCATCAAACACCACCTTTGATTATGGTAATGAGTAATGGGCATTCAGAACAAATCGTGTTTGATTTAATAGACACGCCCAATTTTGGCGCTATCCTGGGTATCCCCTGGTTACAGATACATAATCCGCTGATAAATTGGGTCACTAGAGAAGTGGTGCTGCACTCTCAATATTGTCGGTTGCATTGTTACCAGGAAGCAAGAGATGAGAGAAAACCTCTACAATGTGTCTTACATAACATAGCAGTGACTGAAAGTGTTCCGACAGAATATAGAGAGTTTCAAGCCGTGTTTAATGAATTCGAAGCTACCAAATTACCCCCTCATCGCAGTTACGACTGCCGCATAGATTTAATACCAGGGGCAGATTTACCTAGCAGTAGAATATATGCTCTCACGCCTTCTGAGACCAAGTACTTAAGAGAATATCTTGATGACATGTTAAACAAGGGATTTATCAGTCATTCTACGTCCCCAGCCTCATCGCCTCTCTTTTTTATAGACAAAAGAGAAGGGGGTCTGAGAGCCTGCCTGGACTACAGAGCCCTCAACAAGGTCACAATAAAAAACAAATACCCTCTTCCCCTCATACCTGTTCTTCTCGACCAACTAAGAGGAGCAAAGATATTCACTAAAATAGACCTTAGGGGAGCCTACCATCTAATTAGAGTTAAACAGGGGGATGAGTGGAAGACAGCCTTCAGAACAAAATTCGGTCTTTTTGAGTAGTGTGTAATGCCTTTTGGCCTTTGCAATGCCCCTGCGGCGTTTTAATATTTCATCAATGATATACTTAGAGAATACCTGGACATCTTTGTCATAGTTTACATTGATGACATATTAATCTTCTCCCAGAATGAACATGACCATGTTGACCATGTGAAAAAGATCCTGAGAAAATGACAAGAAAATCAGTTGTATGCTAAATTGGACAAAAGCACCTTCCATACAAAAGAAATCGACTTCTTGGGGTTTATCATCAATCCAGAAGGTATAGTCATGGATCCCCAAAAGATTCAAGCCTTGCTAAAATGGCCGAGTCCCTCTTCTGTTAAGGAAGTCCAATCCTTCTTAGGCTTCGCCAATTTCTATCGGCGTTTTATTGATCATTTTGCGGACTCGGTGGCCCCATAACAAGGTTGTTACGGAAGGGAGTCCCCTTTCATTGGTCAGAAGATGCAGAACAAGCATTCCAGAAGCTAAAAACTAAGTTCACGTCTGCGCCTGTGATTAAACACGCGGACAACACTCAACCCTTTTTTGTGGAAGCAGATGCTTCCCAGTATGCCGTAGGGGGAGTGTTATCACAAAGAGACATCACTACTGGACAATTACACCCTATTGCTTACTACTCCAAAACTTTACTACCGGCTGAGCAAAATTACACCATTGGAGAACGGGAACTATTGGCTATTAAATTAGCCTTTCAGGAATGGAGACATCATCTATTAGGCTCCCCCCATATTGTTACCATCTACTCGGATCATAAAAACCTCCAGTTTTTCAGGACAGCTAGAGCCCTTACTCCTAGACAAATGAGATGGGTGTCTTTCTTTAGTGAGTACGATTTTATCATCACATATCGCCCAGGACCCCAGCAAGGCAAAGCCGATGCACTGTCTCGCTTGGTCCACACAATGGAAAAGACAGGGGATCATGCTCTCCCGATCATACCGGTACACAAAATCATTGGTGTAGGAGACTCTAATAGATCCTTCCTGGAAGAGTTAAACGTCTTGTATGATACCATTCCTCCGGTACACTGGGTAAAAGACAAAGATAACACTATTGTGGATGGATTGTATTACCATGCATCCAAGTTGTTTATCCCCACTCAGGCTTTACAGAAACAAATTATAGAATGGTGTCATGATAGCGTGCTAGCTGGTCACCCAGGAAGAGTGAAGACTCAAAACCTATGTGACCGATGGTTTTGGTGGGAGAACATGGCTCAAGACATCCAGTCGTTTGTTAAGGCCTGTTCTACTTGCGCTAGACAAAAGGCGTCTCACTGTGCGCCCACAGGATTATTAAAAACCATAGCTGTTCCTTCTTCACCCTGGCATACTCTTAGCATGGACTTTATTACTGAGTTACCCATATGTCAAGGTTACAACACCATTTACGTAGTGGTTGACATGTTATCCAAAATGGCTCACTTCATTCCCTTGAAAAAGATTCCTTCAGCCAAAGAATTAACACAGGTGTTCTTAGAGCAAGTTGTACGACTCCATGGTTTGCCGTCTGTGATTATTTCTGACAGAGGTCCACAATTTGTATCCAAATTCTGGCGAGGGGTATGTTCAACGCTAGCCATTGATCATAGGTTATCTACAGCATACCACCCACAAACAGACGGACAGACGGAGAGAACCAACCAAACTCTAGAACAATATCTCCGCTGTTTGCTTACCACTCTCTCTTCTACTTGGGTTCAAGCTCTGCCTTTAGCGGAATTCGCATATAACAATTCACAACATTCTGCTACAGGTGTATCTCCTTTTTATTTTAATCATGCTCAACACCCTAGAATGCTTCCTTTAGTCTTGGTCAAACCCCAGCTTTAGTCCCAGCACTAGAAGAACAACATAAGCTGATCAAAGATGTGTGGGAAACAGCTAAAGGTGAATTGCATAAAGCCAAAGAAGCCATGAAACAACAGGCAGATAAACACAGGAGACAGGAACCCACTTATACTGTAGGAGAGAAAGTCTGGCTGTCCACTAAGAACCTTAGAATGGAAGGGTCGAGAAAATTCCAGCCCCGATTCATAGGTCCCTTTCCGATAGTAAAAGTAATTTCCCCAGTAACCTTGAAACTACAATTACCCCCACAAATCAAGATACACCCCGTTTTCCATTGTTCATTGCTCAAAAAGTACCTACCCCCTGTGAATCCAGACACGCCTCCCCCTCCACTAACCATTCAGGGAGAAGAAGAATATGAAGTCCAGAAAATGTTGAACTCCCGTAGAGTCCGGGGTAAACTACAATATCTAGTGGATTGGGTAGGCTACCCACCTGAGGACAGGTCATGGGAACCAGCAGAACATATCCATGCTGCCAGACTGATACGAGAATTTCACACATCACATCCTACTAAACCTAGACCCATGAATAGGCCTTTAGGGAGGGGTACTGTTAGGGGTTTGAGAGCAGCTACGAGGGCTAGTCATTGACATGTGTTTGACTAGTCACCCCGTGTCTCTTTTCACTCACTCCCTCAGGGGCCAACACATCCTGCACTTTGGAGACGATCCCTTCTTCACGTATAGGGACGCTCTACAGTGATGCTGACGCTTGGCTTACTGCCGTGACCACGCCCCCCCTTTTCCTGTTCCGTGTTTGTGTTCGCCATTGCTCCTAGCGAGACACTTGTTTGCTGATTTCCTCCCTGTTATTCCCCGCTCGCCGAAGAATACATTCGGGGAGATTGCCGAGACAGCTTCATCGGCACGGACTTCTCCGCCTACCTACTTCCAATCTCCGGTTAACTTGGAAACCGGGTCCCTGTTCCACTTTGCACCGCTGGTGCATCTCGCGGCTTGAACGCCGAAGTTTGTTTTCTTATCCCTTGGGCCCCCTTTACCTCCGCACCGGTTGGTGCACGTTTAGGCTTGAAAGCCGAGTTTGCTTTTCCCCGCTGTTTTGTACACTGTGCCTCGAGGTATCCCTGATACAAGGCTCTTCGAGGCTTATGCCACATTTTCCTTTTCTTTTTCCCTGTGTGGGAGTGTGTTGCTCCGCCTACTGCTTTGTACTGGGCCGGGCTTCGCCTCTCTTGTGCGAGTAGATGCTCCGCTCTTCGGCGCCCCAGAAGAGCCGGCCATTACTCCGCAAATCCTTACTTTGAATCCATTGAGTTGCTTCTGTGGCACTTTTATTTATGGTCTGAATGGTTGTATGTCGTGTGAGTGAGATATTGAGTAGCCCTATCAAGTCCCTCAAGACTCCTATCTGTGTGAGTCCCATATATTACCCACGCTACTCTTCAAGGACATTTCGAGACCTACTTGGGGTAAGTGGAATGCTACGTTAATCACATGTCAATGTATCACAAGATTGGTTTATAGTACAGTGTATTGGTATATTCTTATTGTTTCCTTTTCCAGCATCTTGAGACCAGACCGACCTGTTACCCCCCTGCACTAACCCACCCCACGTATGGGGAGAGTGGTGGACACTCCTTGGAATTTTCCCCCATACTTTTGGAGAACAGCCCATAGGAGTGTATGTTCTTCATCGCTCCTGTGGTTGTTTTTTTAAGGTTAAGGGGATTTCTCTTCACTCCTGTGGATTTTGGGCATCTGGTTATCGAAACCCGACACAAAGGTCTTCCTGCATTTTGTCAGGAAGATGGGCAGCTTTACAAAAGACCCTCTCCCCCAGCGTGTTTCCCACCGGTTTTGGTGACACATACTTGATGCCAAGGAATATGAGGACATCTCCACCAAGCAAAGAAGAAGTTACTTCCTTTAACTAAGAGGAAGGACCCTTGTTTGGTGGAGATTGTCTTCTTTGTAGGCTTGTAGTCTTCTATATAGAGGGATTCATGTATTGATTAATTTTCAACTAATTGTACATAAGTACTGAGCTTGAAACAGAAAAGATATTTGTTACATAAATCGCCAATACAAATACCCATTCGGTGGGGGCGTCAGGTTATGATGGAAACATTAGTCACGAAACAGTATCATTAATCTGTGCCAGTGTCATTCTTGGGTTTTTACGAGCGTATTTGTTGTACATATTTATTATAATAAACACTATCCACTTTAACAAAGACTCCTGTCCATTGTCTACCATACATGTTTGGCGGATGCCTTTGTTGTGTTGTTAAGATTGGGTATCTTGGGTATGTACGCATATATGAATAGTAATAGTGAGAAGGGGTAGGTAGCCGGACGCAACATGATATATGGTTCCTAGTGTACCAAAGCCTCTGGGGCAGGTGTAGTTGTATTTTTACCCATCCCACTTGTGCATGAGCTTGTTGCGGACGTGATGTGGCTCTATGACTGAGAGGGATCGGGGGAGGGAGAAAGAGGAGGAGGCAGCTGAGCGTACAAAAGACTTCAAGCAAGTCACGCAATCCCTTGTGCTATCCAGATTAGACTATGGGAACGCCACCCTCACAGGCACGTCCAAGCTATATCTTGCTGCTCTTAGAGCTACGCTAAATGCAGCAGCCAGAATGGTGACGGGGTGAAGAGATCCACTGGCTCCAAATTGAATTGCGTGCTAACTTCAGAACTGCCTGTCTCACCCACAAAGCTCTGCACACTGGCAAACCCACCAATCTATTCGCCAAACTCAACAAAGCAGGACAGACTAAAAATCTTAGGAGCACCAACACTAAGCGACTCATCCCCCGAAAACCCGTAAACAAAAGACCTTATTTCGGTCTTTCTCTGGAAATGCTCCCAGAATTAGGAATGCCATCCCTATTCATGTCAGGACGAATCCTTCCTTCAAAGAATTCAAAAGCCAGCTCAAAGTGCTCCTCCTCAATCGAGCTCTCACAAAATGACAATGGTCAGACAAAGCGGTACAAAAGGGGGTGGTGATGGACGGAGCATCTGAACCAAGCAAACACTCACACCCAGTCAACAGATCGGGGTTTAATCCATCACCGTTCTTTAGCCCACTCTGCCACCCCAGTTCAGACATGGCCATATGCAACTCAGTCTAACCCTGCTTGAATCCAGTGGCAAAGTGAGCAAGGGACTCACGTCTGAGCATACCCTGCCAACTTATGGCGAACAAAGCGGTACAAAAGGGGGTGGTGATGGACGGAGCATCTGAAACAATCAAACACTCACACCCAGTCAACAGATCTGGGTTTAATCCATCACCGTTCTTTAGCCCACTCTGCCACCCCAGTTCAGACATGGCCATATACAAATCAGTCTGACCCTGAGCCTCATGGGAACAGTCCAGCCCGAACTGCCAAGCCATGCCTTCCCTGGACCGGAAACAAGCTTCCGAGGACCGGTTTCTGGCATTTCAGCCGTCTTAAGCCTGGCTTGCTTGAATCCAGAGGCAAAGTGTGCAAGGGACTCACGTCTGAGCATACCCCGCCAACTTATGGTGAACAAAGTGGTACAAAAGGGGGTGATGATGGACGGAGCATCTGAACCAATCAAACACTCACACCCAGTCAACAGATCTGGGTTTAATCCATCACCGTTCTTTAGCCCACTCTGCCACCCCAGTTCAGACATGGCCATATGCAAATCAGTCTGACCTTGTGCCTCATGGGAACAGTCCAGCCCGAACTGCCAAGCCATGCCTTCCCTGGACCAGAAACAAGCTTTGGACGACCGGTTTCTGGCATTTCAGCCGTCTTCAGCCCGGCTTGCTTGAATCCAGTGGCAAAGTGAGCAAGGGACTCACGTCTGAGCATACCCTGCCAACTTACGGCAAACAAAGTGGTACAAAAGGGGGTGGTGATGGACGCAGCATCTCAACCAATCAAACACTCACACCCAGTCAACAGATCTGGGTTTAATCCATCACGGTTCTTTAGCCCACTCTGTCACCCCAGTTCAGACATGGCCATATGCAAATCAGTCTGACCCTGTGCCTCATGGGAACAGTCCAGCCTGAGCTGTCAAGCCATGCCTTCCCTGGACCGGAAACAAGTTTCCGAGGACCGGTTTCTGGCATTTCAGCTGTCTTCAGCCTGGCTTGGTTGAATCCAGTGGCAAAGTGAGCAAGGGACTCATGTCTGAGCATACCCTGCCAACTTATGGCGAACAAAGCGGTACAAAAGGGGGTGGTGATGGACGGAGCATCTGAAACAATCAAACACTCACACCCAGTCAACAGATCTTGGTTTAATCCATCACCGTTCTTTAGCCCACTCTGCCACCCCAGTTCAGACATGGCCATATACAAATCAGTCTGACCCTGAGCCTCATGGGAACAGTCCAGCCCGAACTGCCAAGCCATGCCTTCCCTGGCCTGGAAGCAAGCTTCCGAGAACCGGTTTCTGGCATTTCAGCCGTCTTCAGCCCGGCTTGCTTGAATCCAGTGGCAAAGTGAGCAAGGGACTCACGTCTGAGCATACCCTGCCCACTTATGGCGAACAAAGCGGTACAAAAGGGGGTGGTGATGGACGGAGCATCTGAACCAATCAAACACTCACACCCAGTCAACAGATCTGGTTTTAATCCATCACCGTTCTTTAGCCCACTCTGCCACCCCAGGTCAGACATGGCCATATGCAAATCAGTCTGACCCTGTGCCTCATGGGAACAGTCCAACCCGAACTGCCAAGCCATGCCTTCCCTGGACCGGAAACAAGCTTCCGAGGACCGGTTTCTGGCATTTCAGCCATCTTAAGCCTGGCTTGCTTGAATCCAGTGGCAAAGTGAGCAAGGGACTCACGTCTGAGCATACCCTGCCAACTGATGGCGAACAAAGTGGTACAAAAGGGGTTGATGATGGACGGAGCATCTGAACCAATCAAACCCTCACACCCAGTCAACAGATCTGGGTTTAATCCATCACCGTTCTTTAACCCACTCTGCCACCCCAGTTCAGACATGGCCATATGCAAATAAGTCTGACCCTGTGCCTCATGGGAACAGTCCAGCCCGAACTGCCAAGCCATGCCTTCCCTGGACCGGAAGCAAGCTTACGAGGACCGGTTTCTGGCATTTCAGCCGTCTTAAGCCTGGCTTGCTTGAATCCAGTGGCAAAGTGAGCAAGGGACTCACGTCTGAGCATACCCTGCCAACTTATGGCGAACAAAGTGGTACAAAAGGGGGTGATGATGGACGGAGCATCTGAACCAATCAAACACTCACACCCAGTCAACAGATCTGGGTTTAATACATCATCGATCTTTAGCCCACTCTGCCACCCCAGTTCAGACATGACCATATGCAAATCAGTCTGACCCTGTGCCTCATGGGAACAGTCCAGCCCGAACTGCCAAGCCATGCCTTCCCTGGACCAGAAACAAGCTTCGGAGGACCGGTTTCTGGCATTTCAGCCGTCTTCAGCCCGGCTTGCTTGAATCCAGTGGCAAAGTGAGCAAGGGACTCACGTCTGAGCATATCCTGCCAACTTACGGCAAACAAAGTGGTACAAAAGGGGGTGGTGATGGACGCAGCATCTGAACCAATCAAGCACTCACACCCAGTCAACAGATCTGGGTTTAATCCATCACCATTCTTTAGCCCACTCTGTCACCGCAGTTCAGACATGGCCATATGCAAATCAGTCTGACCCTGTGCCTCATGGGAACAGTCCAGCCAGAACTGCCAAGCCATGCCTTCCCTGGACCCGAAACAAGCTTCCGAGGACCGGTTTCTGGCATTTCAGCCGTCTTCAGCCCGGCTTGCTTGAATCCAGTGGCAAAGTGAGCAAGGGACTCACGTCTGAGCATACCCTGCCCACTTATGGCGAACAAAGCGGTACAAAAGGGGGTGGTGATGGACGGAGCATCTGAACCAATTAAAAACACTCACACCCAGTCAACAGATCTGGGTTTAATCCATCACGGTTCTTTATCCCACTCTGTCACCCCAGTTCAGACATGGCCATATGCAAATCAGTCTGACCCTGTGCCTCATGGGAACAGTCCAGCCCGAGCCGCCAAGCCATGCCTTCCCTGGACCGGAAACAAGTTTCCGAGGACCGGTTTCTGGCATTTCAGCCGTCTTCAGCCTGGCTTGGTTGAATCCAGTGGCAAAGTGAGCAAGGGACTCAAGTCTGAGCATACCCTGCCAACTTATGACGAACAAAGCGTACAAAAGGGAGTGGTGATGGACGGAGCATCTGAACCAATCAAACACTCACACCCAGTCAACAGATCTGGGTTTAATCCATCACCGTTCTTTAGCCCACTCTGCCACCCAATTTCAGACATGGCCATATGCAAATCAGTCTGACCCTGTGCCTCATGGGAACAGTCCAGCCCGAACTGCCAAGCCATGCCTTCCCCGGACCGGAAACAAGCTTCCGAGGACCGGTTTCTGGCATTTCAGCCTTCTTCAGCCCGGCTTGCTTGAATCCAGTGGCAAAGTGAGCAAGGGACTCAAGTCTGAGCATACCCTGCCAACTTATGGCGCACAAAGTGGTACAAAAGGGGGTGGTGATGGACAGAGCATCTGAACCAATCAAACACTCACACCCAGTCAACAGATCTGGGTTTAATACATCACCGTTCTTTAGCCCACTCTGACATCCCAGTTCAGACATGCCATATGCAAATCAGTCTGACCCTGTGCCTCATGGGAACAATCCAGCCCGAACTGCCAAGCCATGCCTTCCCTGGACCGGAAACAAGCTTCGGAGGACCGGTTTCTGGCATTCCAGCCGTCTTCAGCCCAGCTTGCTTGAATCCAGTGGCAAAGTGAGCAAGGGACTCACGTCTGAGCATACCCTGCCAACTTATGGTGAACAAAGTGGTACAAAAGGGGGTGGTGATGGACGGAGCATCTGAACCAATCAAACACTCACACCCAGTCAACAGATCTGGGTTTAATCCATCAGTCGTTGTAAAGGGCTGTGATTACCTTTCTGTCCATGCCATGCGTCAATAGTGTCTGTAGCATAGCAGATGTGGTGGGTTTGGCGCGTGTGTTCCCCTATACTTGAAGCGCTTGTTGTGTCAGCATCACATAGAGCAAGAAAGTCCCTGGCAACACTCCATAATCGTCCATTGGAGCGTCAAAGTCACATAATTTTGCATCTATAAATAAATCACCCCATGTGGTTAGTCCGGCCGTTAGCCATTCAGTCAATTCTGCTTGTTTGAGGCAAGTGTAAGGGCCAGAGATCACCTCGAGGAGGGGGTATGGGGCATAAGGTGGTGACTGGTATCTAGACAATATGTATTTCATCCAACTATTACTAGCTGCAGTCATCAGGAGGTTGCCCTGTTTCTTCTGTAGTGTTGTTTAGGAGCCAGACAGACATTCCAGCATAGCTGGCTGCTGAAGCGTCATTGTCCAGGGGTCTAACTCGGCGGGATTACTTGTCGTCAACCAGAACATGGGCCATTGGAATTGTGCCGCTGCATAATAGTGTTTGCCGTTAGGCTCCCCTGAACCACCCTCCGACAGGGGGAGACATAGTTTCGGAAGTGCCACCCTGGCCCTGGAGCCACCCGAGACCAGGAACGCGAGTAACGACCTTAAGTCCTGGAATATTTTCTGTCGGAGTCTGTAGGGAAAATTGTGAAAAAGTATAGGAGTATGGGGAGTAAAAGCATCTTGGAAATAGCAATTCGTATGATGGTAAATTAGTCCACCATGGGAGTGCAGATCGTACGCAGGCGATCCCTTTGCCCTAATTGCCATCCATGAGATCTGCCAGGGAGTGGTAGATCTGAACCCCTAAATATTTGAAGGAGTAATGAGCCCAGGTGAGTGGGGCATTGGGTAAATGTCGCCTCTGCTCCATGGGCATAGGTGTCATTGGGCACAGTACAGATTTGGACCAGTTTATTTTCAAACCAGAAAGCTGGGCATGAGCGATCAGTAGTTCCGAAAGGCCCTGTAAGGCCTTACTTTGGTTTCAGAAATAAATCAATGCGTCATCTGCATAAAGGGAAACTATGTGCCATTGTGTGTATACCTGTATTCCCCATTCCAGGACAGGACTGCGGAGCACACATGCCAGTGGCTCCATGGCCACGGCAAATATGATTGGTGATAATGGGCATCCCTGTCTGGCTACCCGCTCTATCTCAAATGGGGTTGAGATGATACGGCCCATTTTCACCCTAGCTCGTAGATTAGTATATATTATCTTTACCCATCTTAGGAACTTCGGGTCCATGCTGAATCTCGCCAACACTGCCAACAGGTATTCCCAAACTAAGGTATTGAATCCTTTTTCGATATCCTGAGCACCGATCCAGTGATACTCCCCTGCTGATTGTGCCCATTCCAACAGTTTAAATAACCGGCAAACATTTGGACCTGTACTTCTCCCTGGAATTAATCCATTTTGATCCGTATGGACCAGTAATTGGACAATGTCTGTTAACCTGTTGGCCAATACCTTGCCCAAGATTTTATAGTCTGAGTTCAGTAAGGATAATGGGCGATACTGATGGAGCAAGGATTCGCACGTAAAGCGACTTGCTTGTATCAAGAACCTCAAATAATGTTAATAAAATATAATCAACCTGTTTGTGTTACTAATATTGCACATTTTACATTACACGGGGTGTCCCAGTGACGCTTGCTTATGTGTTTACTAACCATAATACGCTTGCCTCTAAAAAGGCGGCTGCTTAGCGGGAATTTAGCCTGCGCATGCGTCGGTCATACCCATGTGATGTGACGTACTCGCAGTTCTGGTGGGAACTTTTCGCACTTGCGCATTAGCAATAAGAAGGCTGCTTTATGTTCTCACATGCCGAAGCTTGCACTGCAGCTTTTGCCATGCTGTTTGTCTTTGCACTAATCCTAATGCTATAGTCATTATAAAGTAATGGGAGTCACATAGGGATTCCTGGTATACAGTGTAATCATTTATTTCTGTGTTCTAATTTGTTTTCATTTACTTTTCATGTATCGAATCATTTGGGCCTGGGAGGTGCTTACTACTCCATCTTTAAAGTCCCTACTGCGCATGTCACCCTGGCAGAGGGAAGAAAACCTTGTACCCGTGGAACCCAGCCAGCTGGCTGCCACAGCCAAGATGCTCCTGGGAACCGACCTGTAACCCAGCAAGACGAAGCTGAACTGTACTGCAGTTGTAACAATTGTATATTATAAAATCAATAGGCGGTCCCAAAAAGATGTATATTAGGGCTTGAGAAAGTCGAATCCTAGTTGGTGTGATGACCAGTCCTTCCTTTGGACCAATCGAAATTGGGGATTCTTACACTTGCAACATTTGGGGGGTGGTACACTGACCCGAAAACAGTATAACTAGCCTAGGTTTAGCTTGAGAAATTGTCCGACTTGTCCGAATAGCTGACCTGTCACTGACCCAACGAACTCAATAGCTGACCGAGAAACAGAGGTGCAGCGGAGCACTCTGTCTGTAATTTCCAGAGACCCAATCGGGGTTTTGGAAACCTTAAGTGCTGGCGGAGCACTTTTGCTGGGGAATTCGATAACCCAATTGGGGTTCTGACTGATAGCTGCAGAGAGGGTGTAGCGCAGGCGTTGCAACTGAACTGCGGGTGCTGGTCTTACTTTGGTGGTCCTGTCCTGATCTAAATCTGGTTTTCCTGTCCTGGGTGTCCATTCTGCACCTGCTGGCCTACTGGCGACTGTCCTTTCTTGGGGGTTCTCCTGTCCTTAACTGACCCGTGGCAAGGGTTGGTCTCAACACCATTCTCCACACCGTTCCAGGTAAATATAAATCTGAGGGAACCCATTTCACATTCTCTATCATCCTTGCTTTAAATAGAATCATACTCGCTCATTGTTCCTTTTCTTACCCTTCCTGTGCTGACCAATGATAAAATCTTACATTTTAGTTGTTATACTAGCATGTTCCATTCTTCCCCAACCTTTCAGAAACATTCCTATATATTGTTCATGAAATATAGATGTACCTTTTTTTTACCCATTCCTTTAGTTGAATAATGTGGGTACTCTGAAGTATATAGCGTGTTCCACTTTTTTACCTTCACTATAGCTACATGTTACCTTCGAATTTTCTATAGACTGATTAAAGTTCTTTTGCCTTACCCACCTTCGAGGGGTAAATAAAACTGTGATAATTTAGCATGTTCCTTATCTTTCCCGTCCTTTAGACATCATACTGAGTCTAAGCTCTGAAAATCCTTAATAGCATGTTCCCTGTTCTCATCTTCCCGTTAGAGTTCTAAATGGTTGGCCTAATCTATTACTTGCAAAGTTACACGATATTCATGCTCTTGGTTATTGATAGTTTAATTGCTGTAAATCTTTTACTTTCTGACTTTGAAGAAGATTAGATAAAGATTTTGAAAACTTCCTGTGTCTCTGGTTATTATATGAGTGCAAATATAGTAAATGGTATTTGTATTTTGGTGTCTACCTTTCTTTTACAGCTAGCTCCCTGATCCATTGTGATCATAGGTACCCGTAACGTGGATTGGTAGGTCGGGTACATTGAAAATAATAGGAATGAACTGGGTTACTGGTAGTAGAGTGTAAGGTTACCCGATTAATAGATATGGTGTATTGAAAATATATGGGCCCAATTGTGCGTAATGGTAAAATTGTTAGTTGGGTGACCTGCGCGCTCTATCAGTAATTTTCTGGTAGCAGAGGAAATGGTTAGGGACTAGTTAAAGTTAGGTAGGACTAGTTAAAATTGGTAGATAGGTTATTTGCTGCTAACTGTGACAATTTTATTGCTGCTAAAAGTATTGATCGATCAAATGTAAAATTGATGTTTTAATTACTTTGAAAATTCTGAAATGTTTTAAATTATTTTTCTTGCTGTTATATTGATATATGTACTAATACACTCGTTAGCGATTGTTGAATGTTTGTCTGGAATCCCCGGGGGCAGAATAGCGGGTGGTGAGGAGAATCCACCTCGCAGTGAGGTCAGTTGCTCGAGGAAAAATTGGTGCAGGTTAGGCAGACCTGGAAGCACTAATTAGGGTTTTCTGTATAAATGTATGAATAAGTGATAGCAAAGAGTTCGCTGGCAAAACTTCTATTGTGATATCACCTAGTAAGGGTCACACAGAAGGAGTAGCAGGTTCGTCTGAGCTTGAGTGATAGCAAAGGGGTTCACTGGTGAAACTTTTGGCTTAGTATATATCCCTGAGTGGATGAGTTGAAGGAGTAGCAGGTTCTCTAATGCTTGTTTGAAGAGTAGGCAGAAGGGATCTACTCGCAGTATTTGAAAAGTAAACGGAAGAGATTTACTTACAGTGAAACAAATCTTCTCTTTCTAGACACTCGAGTACAGTGGCGAATGTTTTACGGTGTAAATTAAACAGAGCACTTGCACTTTAAAAGGTAGAAATTTAGTTTTCCTTACCTTGTGAAGGAGGGAGTCAGTTGCGGAGCTGCGCTGATGTCACTCAGTGCCGCGCTGGTATTGGTTAAGACAGCGGGCGTGTAGCTGAGAGAGAATTGTAAAGGAGGGGTGAGCACAGGAGCGTGAGAACTCGTGTACGAGAAACGCCGCGCACCCATTGATTGAGATTGATTGAAATCGCACCTTTGATTGGTTGCAGAGAAATAAAAGTCGCATTTGAATTGGTAGTGATTTTGTAAACAAGATAAATTGCGGAAAGTATATGTGGCATACGTCTAACCCAGAGACTAGACCTGATCCAAGATATCTAGGGTTTGGAAAAGATCAGTGGAAAGGTCGTAAATACAACATTATGTACGGAAATAAGAGGAAGATGACCTTAGTAAATAAGGTGAAGAATTATTTTAAGAAAGACAAACCTATAAAAACTAGAGAAGGAGTTGTCATTCCACCACCTAATACTCTCGCATCATTTATGATGTTCAACAGGGGCTACCATGCTTGCGTGTGGTTGGAAAATTGGGTGGAATATACTAAAAATGACGGGATTTTGGCATTTCCGTTAGATGGTACATTTAATAGCAGAATTGTGTTCAATTTGAGAACCCCAATGAATGATTTACATCCCAGACCCAGACTAACACAATATGAGGCCTTAGAAGAATGGGAGATAAAGGCTTTTGAGCGAGACAGACCCAGAATGGACAAGGGGTTGACAAAATGGTATCCAAAGGTAAATAAAGAGACCCGAGAGAAACGAATGAAAGAATGGAGACAGAACATGATGGTAGAAGGACTATACCCTGTAATAACAGTAGAAGCGCCCATGGGAGTGAAAAGGACAGAGAAAACAAAGCATCTAATGACCAGTGGGGATTCAGATGATGATTATTTGGAGGAATTGTTAATGAAGAATCCACCTCCTTATAATGAGGGATCAAGACCCGTAAGTGCGAGAGACACCTGTCTAAGACCTCCTAATCAGGAGGAGTTGAGACCCTTAAGTACGGGAAATCCATTCCTGAAACCTAATTATGGCGAAGGACCTAGTTTGACACATCCAACTGCCCCGAATTTTGCTCCTACCCTAACTCCGCAAATAGTGCATGAAACAACCATGGAAAAAGTACTACAGGATAGAGAACGAGAAGCTATAAGTAAACAGAGAACAGAATTAATTCAGAAGATCTCCCAACTGAATACAAGTCCTGAAGCTTTGACAATCCCAGTAACTATTGGACCAGTTGTTCCTTTGTACGGGGATAAGCAGAATAGCCCGAAAACTCCAATTATTACCCCATCTGTAGTACAGCCGAGAAAAGTGCCCTTAATTGTAGATGATCAGGCAAGTGAATGTGAATCTGTGATTTCCTTGATGGATTTACCGATAAGGGAACCAGAAGGGGGGTCAGAGAGGAAAAACACTCCTTTCACTTCGAGAGAAGTGCAGATTGAGTCATCTACGGGTACTAGAAGTGCCACGGTAGTGACTCCTGAAGAAATTGAAAGATGGAGTTGAGAATTAGAAAAACAAAATACTCAGCCGAAACCATTAGATATTTACAAACTGAGAATAGAATTAGAAGAACTGATGGCTGGAAATGTAGGTTTGGACAGACTGAACACCTTTACTGAAGAAGAATTGCTGTTTATTTGTAAAAGTATCACCCGTAATACCCGAGGGTTCCATGAGAAATTAATGGACACTGCGGCTAGTATGGGAATAGATATTGGAAAATCTAAAGTGTTGCAAAAACCCTACAGAGCAGAATTCTCGGACAAAGATTTGGAACACATGAACGTGTCAGGGAAAAAGGTACAGATCAGAGAATTGTTAAACCTGTTACAAAAATCGGGAGAATTAGAAAAATGGAAAGCCAGGTGGGCAAAGAAAAAAGAGGAAATTAGATCCAAACAAATGGCTTCCAAGTATGTCTTAAAAGAAGCAGACAAGGCAGAAAAATTATATCCTACGCGAGAAGTGCCAGGTGGAGGATATGTACATGTTCCATGGTCCGGACAGGATATTGTGTCCTTTACAAATGACTTCCCAAAATTACGAGAAAAACGTGTAGATTGGTACAGACAGGTCGAGAGATTTGTGAAAGTGCAGAAATGTCTCCTGAAAGATCTAGATGGGTTCTCTGACATTCTAGTTCCTGTAGATCTATGGTCAGAATGTAAAATCGCTATTGATTGGCCTAGTGAGGAATACCCGAGGGACCCGAAAACAGGGGCTCCTTCAGCAGAGGTAATGAAAAAATACAATCAGGTAATATTGCATCTAAAAGGAAAAGTGCCGGCAAAGGACACTGATTGGACCCGAATAGACAGAACTACCCAGAATCAAGATGAAACTGTACACTCCTATTATGAACGACTGTTACAGGTGTTCAAGACATACAGTGGTCTGGACAACATCGAGATGAAGGACATGACCCACTTCATTTATCGATTTGTGCTACGGTTAAGGCCTGAGATTTTGCAGTGGATCAAGGAAAATAAAATTTGCTGGCAGTCTAAACCGATTGATGAGGTCCTGAAGTATGCTAAGTATTGCGAGGATGAATTGGCAGACTCCCCTACGTCACACAGGAGATTAGTTGATGCTGTCTCCAATTACCTCTCTCCTCTTCTCGGATCTTTGAATCTGTCTCCGGCTTTTTCTAGACAACAATCCCGTTGTCAACTTCCTCTTTTGGACGAGAAAGTAGTTTTGGGTTCCCTCGCTCGTAAATGGATTGAGAGAGGATTAGAATACAGTACAGAAGACATTATGAGCTTTTTTCACCAATGGGTAGATCCCAAACAGAGATATGTTTTTAACGTCATGTGTCAGACTCTTATTAAAGGTTGGGAGGATATGGGATTAGATACAGTCCCTTCGGAGCTATTGAAATTACAAGCCGACTTTGATAAAGGTTTTATCGTAGGGCCACGAGTCGAAGACGCGGTGAATACACTCATTGCATTTCGCACAATGTTTTTGTCCCTATCCCTTTCTGAGGCTGGTCCTGCCAAAACTAAAGGCATTAAGAATTATCCAATGCGCGAAGTTCCCCCAGTATGGAGGGACGCTGTGGTTGGTCCGCCTGCTGTCCCTGCTCATTTCCAGCGTATATGGGTCCACGAACCCTGGAAGAGGTCTGAAGTATTGGCGCTTAAACAAACTCTTCCGGACCCCCGTAAAAATCCGGCTGGATATCATAAGGAATTGTCTCAAACAGTTGACGTTTGCATTATGAATTTGGCCGATATTGATATGTTGTTTGGGAATGTTGTTCCATAAGCATTGTGGACACGAATTTGTAGGGAAAATCACAATGCTGAATTAGGTGGTGATTGGGCTGATATTAGAGCCGCTGATGAAGGTCAAATAGGTGGTGCAAAACCCGATGATCTGATTACGGCCCTGCCAGGCAGAATAATTGAATTAATGAAAACTATGATGCCCGCGGTGCGAGTTAATTGGGATAAGTTGGCCGCATGCAAGCAAAAGAAAGATGAGAGCGTTTCGGATTACTTCACCCGTTTCGAAGAGACGTTTATTGATCATAGTGGTCAGGACTTGAGTACAGAGGGTGGCCAGCGGTTGTTTGTGGATAAGTTTGTATATAATTTACTCCCCGAATTGTCAAATAAATTGAAGAGTTCTTAAAGTGCATGGGCTGTCTCTTCCCCTGCTAAAATATTGGCTACTGCACAATATTACGAGAATAGAGATAAGGAGGAGAAAGAGAAACAAGAGAAGAAAAATAAAGATTTGAAAACGAAGGTTCTTTTACAGCAAGCTTATCCTCCGCGTTCTGCACAGCCTCAGCTTTCTCAACCCCCACAATTCCAGAAGGTGTTTCAGAAACCTGAGTATTTCGCACCACGTCTTCCGTTGGGTCCTAATCAATGTGCATACTGCAGAGAAGAGGGACATTTCAAGAATAGTTGTCCGGTTTTATTACAGCGTAATAATGGGATGTCTGTTCCACGAGGACGTGGAACTTCTCAGTCAGGATCTAGAGGTAGAGGACGATGTGTCTCCTCTCAGAATCAGCGTTCTACTGTTCCATCTACTACGAATTATTTTGATTAATAGAGAGTTCAGTCCATGCAGTATTATAATGACGATTAATGTGAAGATAGGGCGGATGATTTCCAGATCGAATAGGACAGCCATGGACGAAGTGAGGGAGTTGTGTCGATTCCAGTAGATCAAAATGGGCCATATGTCAGGATTAATACTATGGGTGTTTCAGAACCGTTTCTTTTGGATACTGGTGCGATGAGAAGTTCTCTTATGCATACTAAACTCCCTGGGGTACCTTTGTCTGGCTTAATAAATACTTCTGTAGGATTCTCTGGTGCCCCAGTTCGTAACCCGGTTTCTTGTCCCTTGCCTGTTTCAATTGGTCCCTACGATTTGAAGGCTCCACTTATTCTGACAACTGGTTGCGTGAGAATTGGCTAGGTTTGGATTTGTTAAAAAGGCTACATGCAACATTGTATTGTTCCCCTTCTGGTGTGCATTTAACGTTGGGTAAGAAATTGACGTCTTCCATGTATCTATCTCGAGATCAATTCCCACCTAAATTACTTTCTCTTCCTGAAAGTCTTTGGGCTACAGGCCCCAATGACGTGGGTTGTCTTGCGATCCCACCGTATGTTGTTACAGTTAAAGAGAATATGAAGATGCCACGCATTCCCCAATATCGTATTTCTAGTGATGGAGAGAAAGCACTTTTGGCTATTGTTGATGATTTCATTCAAAGGGTGTGGTTGAAGAAACGAGAGGAAATGTTTGTAACAGTCCTGTTCTTCCGATCCTTAAAAGAACTGATCCTTCACAGCCTCCTGTCTATCGCTTTGTTATTGACCTTAGAGAGGTCAATAAAATTGTGGTGCCACAGTTTCCTGTCGTTCCGGACATTACAGCTTTGCTGACGATTATTCCTGCTTCGGCAGCCTGGTTTTCGGTTATTGACCTCAAAAATGCTTTCTTTAGCTTTCCTATTGCTGAAGAAAGTAGGGATATCTTTGGTTTCTCTCTCGGAGGCCGAAGTTTTAGATTTAAGAGAGCTCCCCAAGGCTATTGTGAAAGCCCCTATATCTATAGCAAGGCTCTTAATTCACAACTTGATGCTCTTTCTTTGCCTCCTGGCGCTACACTTATTCAGTATGTGGATGATTTGCTGGTGGCTGCTGATACGGAAGATGTGTGTAAAGAAGTGACTGTTGCCTTGCTGCATCCTTTGTCTGTTCTACAACATACGGTGTCTCCCTCTAAGTTGCAATATGCCCGCCAAGAGGTTACCTATCTCGGTCATCTCTTGTCGATGGAGGGAAGGCGATTGACCCCAGAACGCATTCATGCTATTTCACAGATGTCTGTACCCACCACGCAGAGAGAAGTGTGTGCCTTTTTGGGTATCACTTCCTACTGTAGACAATGAATTCCTAATTTTTCACTTTTGGCTAAACCATTGTTGGCTTTAACGTTGAAAGATACGCCACATCCGCTCCCTTGGACGGATGAATGTCAGAAAAGCTTTGTTGACCTACGTACTGCTCTATGTTCTGCTCCAGTGTTGGGTACCCCAGATTATAGCAAGCCCTTTACATTGTATGTTCACGAGAGAGAGGGTTGCGCATTATCAGTTTTGACACAGTTATTTGGAGATAAACAGAGGCCATGTGCCTATTTCTCCGCTACATTAGACCCAGTAGCTAAAGCTTTGCCTAGTTGTCTCAGAGCTACAGCAGCCGCAGCGATTTCTATCAGACAATCTGCCGGATTAGTGTTGGATAACACACTCATTGTTATGGTTCCACATGCAGTGGATACCTTGTTGAACAGAACTAGAACACAGCATCTTACGAGTGCTCGTTTGTCTGGATACGAGCGGACACTTTTAGCGAGTCACGTGTACATCAAAAGATGTAACACGTTAAATCCAGCTACACTGTTGCCACTGCCAGATGAGAAAGACGTTCAGGAAAAACATGATTGTTTTCTTCGAACGGAAGAAGAAACGAAGGGTAGGATTGATTTGAAGGACACTCCGCTCAAGGACCCGGATGGGACCCTATGGGTGGACGGTTCTTGTTTCAAGCTTCCAAATGGCGAGACTACTTCTGCTTATGCTGTTACTACTTTATGCACAATTGTTGAGACGGCGCGTATTGGACATAATTCAGCCCAAGCAGCTGAATTGATAGCCTTGACTAGAGGATGTGTGTTGGCAAAGGGAAAGAGAGTGAATGTGTACACGGACAGTCAGTACGCCTTTGGCGTTGCTCATAGTTTCGGCAGGTTATGGAGGGAGAGAGGATTCTTTACCTCTCACGGGACAAAGATTCAGCGTGGTCAATTAGTGACCGAACTCCTTGAGTCACTTACTTTACCTGCACAGATAGCAATCATAAAGTGCAGCGCACATAAGAAAATTACAGATGATGTGGGTCGTGGAAATGCGTTTGCAGATGAAGTAGCAAGAACTACAGCTAGAAATACAGCTAGTCAAATGTATGTGGCAGGTCCTGCAAATTGGGTTAGGGAAATTGGAATGTGTGAAGACACGATTGAGAGGGGGGCGTGGCTTGGACGCCGATCGGGATGGCGGCGTGAGCTCGCTGCTCCGCGCGGATTCCCGCTAATTCTCCTGTTTTTCGGGACCCTAGGCGACCCGGAGACGACGTTCCTGCCCTCTGAAGGGTGAGGGGACTGCTGGCCGTAATCGGTGAATCGCTGGGGGACTGCTGGCCCCGAGGAGATCGAGGAAGAGGCGGCCGAGGTGTAGCCCGGGGTGTGAAGAAAATGGCGGCGAGGTGGTCGGACGGTCCCGGGCTTCGGCCCTGAGTCCGGCTGTCGCCTAGCAGAGAAGGACCCTGCACCCGGCTGCTCGCAGCACTGGGATTGGCGGCGCGACGTCCTGAGACCGGGGGACGCTGCCCGACTCACCCAGGAGATCGGGGGTTCTCGTCGGCCGCCGTCCCACGACTCATCCTCCCCCCACGGGTCCAGTGGGGGTGACGGACCGGGGCTCACCCGACTGGTCATTGTTTTTGAGACCATTGGCGGTGGCATTGCATTGCCCGGTGCCCGGTAATCAGCACGGACCCACGAGAGCGCCCGCAGTACGGGTGGCCGGACTTGTGACGCAGCACCCTAACATGGCGGCGACCGGGGGGCCGATGCCCGGGAGCCGTGAGGGGGACTCGGCGACATCGGCCCGGCTGAGTGAGAGTCCCTCCCCGGAGCTTGACCAGGAACAGCGGCTGAACCGGCGCTTGGATGCCATCCTTGAGGCGATCACCTCCACCAAGGAGGCGTTGCACAACGACATTGCCCAGGTGGCCACGGGCCTGGGGCTGCTACGCGCGGACCACGCAAAGCTGGCGGATCGGGTCAAGGAGCATGACCAACTGTTGCTGGACCTGAAGCCCTCGGTGGTGACCGCGGAGCGCAGGATTACAGACATTTTGGCCCGACTGGACACTCTAGAGCGGAGGGCGGAGGATGCCGAAGGCCGCAATAGGCGGAACAACGTGCGGGTCGTGGGCCTGCCGGAACGGATTGAGGGGGAAGATGCGGTGGCCTACATGGAGAACTGGTTCCGCACTGTGGTGGCGCCGGAGGGGCTTACTCCATTTTTCACTCTGGAGCGAGCTCACCGGGTGCCCGCTCGCCCGCTGGGACTTGGCCGCCCCCCCCGACCAATGGTGGTGCGGCTCCTCCACTACAAAGACCGGGACCTCCTCATCCAGCGGGCCAGGTTGTCGGGCCCTTATGGGGTGGAGAACAGCAAAGTGACGATCTTTCCGGACTATACGCAGGCGGTCCAGAAGGCCAGGGCATCGTTCCTTGCTGTGAAGAAGGAGCTCAGGGAGGAAGGCATTCAGTACTCCTTGCTTTACCCGGCCAAGCTGCGGATTATCATGGATGGCACCACACACTTTTTCCAGACTCCGGATGAAGCTTGGCAATGGCTTGAGTCGTACAGAGCAGGGACGGACAGACCGCACCAAAGTAGGCGAGACCAACCCAAGCAGACCCGGGTGCGGCAGTCACAACGAATCAGGTCCCGTAACAGGCGCCAGCGGGAGAAGCGGGAGGCTCAAATGACGGCGGAGAAGAGGGATGCACTCGCGGCGACGGCGGCCATTACAGGGTCACAACAGAACAGTGAAAGGGCCGGAACGGACTCGGGAGGAGAAGGCAGCAGAACAGGAGAGGATCTTTCGGAAGCAGAGAGCCAGAAGGGGCCGACAGTGACCCCACAGACCTCGGATGAAATTTTCTGCGGCTAAGATAGACTTTGGCCTAGATCGGGACTTCATGGTAGGGTGATATCCTGTTGCTGGAGGGCGGGTCGCCGGGTGGGGGAGCTGAGTGTATTGGAGGGGATGAAGGGCGGGACGCGGGCTCCGCTGGCTGGGGTCGGCGGCGACTCACCCCCCCTAGGCCCTTAAGGTCGACTGTGGTGGAGACCACAGGATAAGTGTGCGAGAAGTTGGATCAAGGTTTGGATGGGGGCGGCCATTGGGTTTGAGTGCTCTGTCCTGGGGAGTGGGGTTTGGGGTGTGTTTCAGTTTTGGGGTTGTTTGGGGGGGGGCAACTGCATTGGGGGGGTCATGGACCGTTGGAGTTTAATTCGGATTGTACGGACTTGGTATGGGGACATTACCTAATTTGAAATGCCTAACGTGGAATGTCCGGGGGCTGCGGACTATGGTGAAACGTCACAAAGTACATGCATACCTGGTACGCAGGGGGGTTCAGATAGCTATGCTCCAGGAGACTCACCTCACCAAAAAAGAGTGCGCTGCCTTGCAGAAACGTTGGCGGGGCCAGGTTTTTGGCACCACTTATTCAGCGTATGCCAGGGGGGTCTTGATCTGGGTGAGGGCGGGGATACCCTTTCAGGTGTTGAATCAGGTACTGGATCCGGATGGCAGGTTTGTAGCGGTGGAGGGGAGATTATACGGACAGGATGTGGTTTTATGTTGTGTTTATGCACCGAACACGGACCAAGGCCGATACTTTGATAACCTCTCGGGGTCCTTGGCCTCTTTCCTGGCGGGTCCGATAGTGCTAGGGGGGGACTTCAATTCGATTACGGATGTGGCTCTGGATAGGTCCCATCCCCCCTTAGTAGACTCTCCTGTGCGCAGGCTGGCCGCGCACAGGAAGGACTGGCAAGACCGGTGGGGGTTGCTAGATGTCTGGAGGGAGAGGCACAGGGGAACGAGGGATTACTCCTTTTATTCCGCTCTACATGATTTACATGTCAGGATTGATTCGGTGCTCTGCGGGAGCTCCCTTGCCCCATTGATTACCCATGCTGAGTACCTTGCTAGGACGATATCCGATCATAACCCCCTGTTGGTACATTTTCAATGGCAGAGGGAGCGCTCCGTAATACCAACATGGCGGCTTCGGCCGGAGACGCTAGAGGATTCTGTGTTCGCCGATGCGGTCCGGCAGGGCATTGATAGTTATTTCGGTGTGAATGAAGGAACAGCGACGAGCAGGTCTGTTGAATGGGATGCACTGAAAGTGGTGGTGAGAGGGGTGTGCTTGGGCAGGTTCTCGAATGCTCGAATGTCTGTGCTGAATGATTTAATGAAAGCGGAAGACACTTTGAGGGACCTGGAGCGCCGCAGGCCAACTAGGCCGGGTATACGGGCCCAGTTATTGGAAGCGAAGGAAGCGGTAGCCGCGGAGACGGAACGTTTGCGCTGCTATGATTATAGGCAGTACATTGTCAGGGCACACGCAGAAAGGGACAAGGTGGGTACCCTCTTGGCCAGATTAGCTAACCCGGAACTTAGGGGTTGCCCGGTCCTCAGCATTATTGACGCGCAGGGAGGGATGGTGTACTCCCAGGCAGCTGTATTGGACCGCTTTCGGGGTTACTATGAGGAATTGTACCGGAGTCAGCTGGGAGTGGGGGTTCAGGACATCGTGGAATACCTGGGGGAGAGGCCGCTCCCGGTCTTGGACGACGACGACGCGGGGGACCTGGGTAGCCCGATCACGCTAACGGAAATTCGAGTGGCTATCAAACATATGGCCCGTAACAAGACGCCCGGGGTGGACGGACTCCCAATCGAGTTCTACCAGCAATATGTAGACGCTCTGGCGCCCAGGCTGCTGGTGGTGTATGCGGAGGCCTTCGAGAAGGGGGCATTGCCTGCCTCCATGCGGGAGGCCTTGATAGTGCCACTCCTCAAGCCTGGCCGGGATGCCACGGACGTGAGGTCTTATCGCCCGCTGTCCATGCTGACGGTGGACTATAAGATCCTGAGTCGCATCCTAGCTACTAGACTGGCCCCGCACATGACGGGCCTGGTGCACAGGGATCAGGCCGGGTTTATACCCACAAGGAGCACGGCGATGAATATCCGCCGCCTGGTGGGAATAATGGACGCCATCTTGGATGGGGAGGGATCGCCGGCGGTTCTGTCCGTGGATATTGAGAAGGCCTTCGATAGTCTGGAATGGCCTTTCTTGGATGGAGTGCTGGAGCGGTTTGGCATGGGCGATGGCTTTCGGAGGTGGACGAGAGTCTTGTATAATTCGGCGACGGCGAGAGTTCGATTGGGCGGCTTGGTGTCTGCCGCGTATCCGGTTGGCAGGGGAACACGACAGGGGTGCTCTCTCTCCCCTCTGTTGTTTGCCCTGGCGATGGAACCCTTAGCGGTCCATGCGAGGTCGGGCGATCGATATGCGGGAATAGTGAGTGACGGGCGGTGGCATCACATATCGCTCTACGCGGATGACCTGCTCCTGTACCTAGCTGACACTTCGGGGGCACTGGTTGGAGCGATGGATCTGCTGTCCGAGTTCGGCCGATTGTCAGGCCTTAAGGTCAATTGGGCAAAGACCTGCGTGTTTCCACTGAGAGCGGGATCTCCAGCCCCTAGTAGCGACCTGGGTGTGGCGTGGGAACCCTCTTGCATCACCTATTTGGGTGTCCGCATTTACCACTCGGCTGCTGACCTGTTGGAGGGTAACATTGGCCGTTGTGTCCGGTCACTACGGGGCAGCTTGTCTTTCTGGTCGACCCTCCCGCTGACAGTCCTGGGCAGGATAGCATTGTTGAAAATGGTGGCGCTCCCCCGCTTCCTTTATTATTTCCGAACGCTACCTGTCTGGATTCCCCAGGGGGTGTTTAGGGAACTGCGGTCGATGATTATTGGCTTTCTATGGGGGCATGGCCGACGCAGGATAGCCTTGAGCACGTTACTTCGCCCCAAGCTGGAGGGGGGCATGGCCGTACCCGACCTTGAGCTGTATTATTTAGCGGCGCAGTTGCAGGTCCTTACGCAGAACGTGGCCAGGGTGTTCCGGGGGCCGGAGGAGGACCGGGGTCGGGGGATACGGCGCCATGTGCTGTCGTACATTATTATGCAGCAACGGCTCGAATTACGGGCCCTCACCATGGAGGAGCGGACGCTTCGGCTGTGCTGGCAGAGGAGCCTCCGGAGGGCGAGGGCCTCGCGGCCTTATGCCCCGGAGATCCCGATTGGGATGTTAACAGCTCTGCCGCACGGAGGGGATTGGTCCCCGTTGATGGAGTGGGAGGCCGCGGGGCTACAGGTGGTGGGTGACTTGTATATAGATGGGGCGTTGGCACCGTTCGACGTGCTCCGGGACCAGTTCGGACTGCCTGAAGGGGGCTTCCTGCTACACGCGGCTGTAGTGTCTGCCATGCAAAAGCACTGGAAGGAGGGGCTCCAGGAACCTGCGACGACTATGGCGTGCCAATATGTGGTGATGGCGGCTGGTACCTTCAAAGCTGTGACGTGCCTCCATAATAGGATGCTGCACGACGGGCTGGAACCACTCCATGGGCTCAAAGCTAAATGGGAGGGGAGCATTGGCCGGCCCATACCGGATACGGCATGGGGCCATATCCTGCGACGCACGTGGAAGGGCACCAGGAACGCGCGCTTTCAGCAGGTTCATTTTTATGTGCTCCATAGGGCCTATCTAACTCCGGAGAAACTACGGCGGCACTTTCGGGTGCCGGATGCCTGTTGCCCCCGGTGCTCGTCCCTTGGGGCGGACATGGACCACTTGTTTTGGGGGTGTCCACAACTGGGAACTTATTGGGCTGAGGTAGGGGAACTCCTGAATGAAGTGACTGACAGGGAGGTAGACTTCGACATGGCGACGTGCCTCTTGCTCTGGTTCCCGCATACTAAGCACACCAAGGTGACCAGTAAATTCATAGATCTGGGTCTGATATTGGCTCAAAGGGAAATATCGTGGCACTGGAAGGCCAGGGGGGGTCCCTCACTGCGTAGATGGAAGAATGAGTTGCTGAGATGGTCTGACTGCGAGAGCGTGCTCCGGATGAAGCAAGCGGTGAAGCTGGGGAATGAGAAGGCTCTGGATGCGGCCCGTGCGTGGGAGTTAGTGGTACAGGCTCTGCGTGATGCTTTGGTTGTGGATGTGGACGGCGAGAACTAAGCCGCTGGACACCGCAGGGCGAACACAGCAGTATGTCATTCAGCACTGTAGTGGAACCATCCAATTCGGTGGAGCGATGCGCACACCTTTGCAGTTGCCAAGGGGGGGGGGGGCGTTGGGGGGATTAGTTGTAGAGGGGTTAGGGGGGGCCGGAAGCCATTGAGGGGTTGCTGGTGGGGGCCTGGAACTACTGGGACAGGGGGTATTGAGTGGCGGGAGGCCTGATTGGGTGGGACGGCCTGGTACGAAGGCCCATATAGCCTTGGGCAGGCCCCGATGGGGGCAACTATGTTGATACCATGGGGATGGCTGACGGGAATGTTGTTGCGGGTGGGGGGGTAAACGCAGATACGTACATCGACCTTCTGCCGGGGTCCCAATGGGACGTACACTATGCTGTGCTCCTCCAGAGCGAACTGATGTGCCGCCCGGCCTCCGGGATGCGGGCTGAATGGCTGTGTACAACCGTGAACTGTTATTGGACGGGGGGCCCGCAAGTGCACTGGCTGTTTCCTTTACCTGCTGTTTATAACTCTGCAATAAAAATATATTTAAAAAAAAAAAAAAGACACGATTGAGAGCGTGAAAACGATTCAGGGAGAAGCAACTGAGAAAGAATTAAGAACGTGGGAAGAAAGTACAGGAATGTTGGACTCGTCGGGTTGTTGGACAGAATTGTCGGAACATCAGCGATGGTTATTACCGGATGCTTATGTATTGCCGGTTGTACCTATGGCTCATGGTCCAGCTCACATTAGTGCAAAAGGCATTTGTAAACTCTTGGCTCCGGTGTGGCAGAATGAAGGAATTCCAAAATATGCAGAAAATGTGGTTAAGCATTGTATTGTTTGTCTAATGCATAACCCAGGAAAGGGTACCCCAACTCCAGCAGGTCATTTTGCTCCCCCGTCATATCCTTTTGAGGTATTGCAGATCGATTACATTCATATGGATCGATGCAACAATCTTAAGTATGTTCTGGTGGTGGTATGTGCCTTTTCCCGCTGGATAGAGGCCTACCCCTTGAAAGATAACACTGCTTTGTCAACTGCTAAAGTGTTGATTAAAGAGTTCTTCCCCAGATTTGGTTTGCCGCGAATTGTCTGGAGTGACAATGGAAGTGAATTCGTGGGTCAAATTATGCAGAAAGTATGTTCTGGTCTTGGAATCAGACAAAAATTCCACGCGGCAAACCACCCACAGTCAGCAGGTTTGGTTGAGTGTTATAATGGTACACTCAAGCTTAAATTAGCTAAGATTCAAGCCAGTACAGGTCTTGCTTGGCCAGATGCTTTGCCCCTAGCTCTTTTGTCAACCAGAACTACTGTACACTCTCGTATGGGACTCAGTCCATATGAAGTGGTATTTGGACGCCCAGCTAATGTTTGGGGCGTCCCTCGCCCCAAGAGATATTCAGACATACCATATCCTCTGTTGATTGATTATTTGCACGATTTGACTACTAAATTAAGTGTTATTCGTCAACAGGTACAAAGAGCTCTGCCAGGGGCCTCCACGGACCCAGGTCACACCATTTTGCCCGGTGACTGGGTCTGTGTAAAGAACTTCCAGCGGAGAAAGAATCTGGAGCCTCGTTGGTCTACACCAACGCAAGTTTTGCTCGTCACCCGCACAGCTGTGAAAGTGGTCGGAAAACGGAATTGGGTGCACGGAGTGCACTGTAAAAAAGTGCCACTACCATTACCCTTTGACCAGTGGATTCGCAGTGGTATGAGAGAATCGGATACTGCAGACCGTCCCTTGTTTTGTTCCTTTTAGTGATGCTCAAATTTATGGAACTCAGTCTGAGAAAGCAGATGACGACATTCTTCAAGCTGCTGTGCCGACGCACCTTCGAATAGACACTACAGATCCAAAAACGTTGTTTAAGGACCAGACAGTGCAGAGAAAAACTCGCTACAACTTAAGGTCAAGAGCAGACCCGAAGAACTGAATATTTTGAACACCTTTTTATTATTCAAAAGACATTTTATTTTTCTTGTGCGATATTTTAGTATTAGATGTGCCATCCGTCTCCGTCGCAGGGTCACGGTAGGAGACTCAGACTGTAACCTGGTTTTCGTTCTTTTAGTAAGTGGCTAGCGCCCCAGGATATACAGACGTACATAGCTGAGTGATTGAGGAAGATTGCCGTGAGCGACATTTTTTTTAGATAAAGATGGATGGTACAACAACCATAGGTAGGGAAAATAGGAAACAAGAAATGAGATTGAAATATTGCAAATCATTGCGTAGTCGATTTGGCGTAACTTTATGTATTTTTATGTTTTTGTGTATTTTGTTAGCTTGCATAGGTTGGATTGTCCATGTTTTTCACCCCAGAAATGATGGTAGTTCTACAACTTCTTTGCCCTCTCGTCTTTCTGTCTTTTCGCATAAAATGCATACTCTACCCCCTCATGAACAGATAAGGAGAGCTGAATATATGAATAATACGTGTATCCAGTTATTGCACCAACACCAGTTGGCCATTAATATGACTGATTGTTGGGTGTGTGATCTCATGCCAAATAATACACGGAAGGGAATGCCTTATTTGGTCCTCCCTTTCTCATATGAAGGTTCGGCTTGGGCTTATCTGACTATGTTTTCGGCCGCATACCACAACAAACTTAGAAATCCTGTAAAAACTTCTGGGACTGGATTGGATTTTAGCCACAGCTCTTTGATCAAAGGTATAGTGGTGATGGCTAAAATTGTAGAAAAGGGAAAAATTCCGTTAGATGAGAAGAGAGCTTATGAAGGATGGATTGTTACCCACTATGTTTCTAGTCTTGGCGACAAAACTAGAAAGGGCGAGTCCTCCCCTGTATGGACTGTACCCCATCAAGGTAATCTTTGTCTCCAAATCAACAGAAACTGACAATAGGCAGAGTTGTTTACACACCTACATTTTCTCGTCCCTTGATTTCCCTCCATTAGTTCCGTCTCAGGGAACATATTATGGGGCCGATTAGGATGGCGGACGGACTTGCGTCCGTCCGCCACCCTTGAGGAGGAGGGAACGTCCGCAGGGGCTGCGGCGTTCCCTCCGTGCTGATTAGGATGTGACCGCCAGGGTGGCGGTCACATCCTCTATATTTAACATTGCGGCGGGTGCAGCTTCAAGCTGCACCCGCCGCAATGTTAAAAAAGCATGTTTTACATTTACATGCACAAAGCGGCTGGCACCGCACGGTGCCTGCTGCTTTGTGCACGCAAATGCAGGGGGGTACCATAGGTACCCCCCATGTGCACCCCCCACCCCCCATTCACCCAGGGGGCCCGCAACGGGCCCCCAAAGTGAATGTCCGTATGCTTTTCCATGGCGGAAAAGCCGCCGTGGAAAAGCATGTATTCACGAACATCCTAATATGGCGGACGGTGTCTCATAGACACCGCCTGCCATGTTATAGCTTTTCCGCCACGGTCGGAAGCCGACCGCGGCGGAAAAGCGGCGGACGGAATTCCAGACCCACCAGCCATCCTAATTTGGCGGTGGGTCTTTGGAGGCTCCGCAGCGGTTTTTCCGCATCCTCCAGGCCGGCGGACACTTCCGCCGGCCCGGAGGATGCGGAAAAACCGCCATCCTAATCGGCCCCTTTGTTTGTAAAGATAGAGCTTACACCTGGCTCCCTTCCAACTTTTCTGGAACCTGTTATGTAGCCTTCCTTCTTCTCCCTATGTATTCGGCCCCGCCAGACCACCATAAAACTAGATATAGCCGAGGGATATTTGATGCCAAGGACACTACAGCCCAGGAAGGAGGGGATTTCCTCAAGGGATTTCTTCCCTTCTGGGGCCCGATGATAAACAGCAGACACATCAGGCAATTGGTTCGTGTGGTTGAGACCACTATTAATGTTACTGCAGGTGCAATAGGTAACATTACAGCAGAACTTCAGGCTGATCGTCGTATGACGTTGCAAAATCGAATTGCGTTAGATGTGATCTTAGCAGACCGAGGAGGTGTCTGTAGATTGATCGGATCTAGCTGCTGCATTTATATTCCTGACGATGCTCCGGCAATATACCAAGCCATTTCCAAATTGCATACTATCTCCGAGTCAATTCATCAGGACGAAGGGGATTGGTCTTTTATGGGATGGTTTTGGAGAATATTGTCAACATGGGGATGGAAGATTTTGACATTCCTGGGAGCGATTTTGGCCATCATATTTTCTTGTTGTCTGTGTGTTCAATGTGGTCGCGCAGTATGTGGCTTAATGGCTACTTTATGCGTTCCACGTCCTGCAGCTCAGAGGACAGAGAACATTAGGATGATGGTGCAGCAACAGCTTGAGGACTTTGTGAACATCCATGCTGATTCCGACTCAGATTAGCATGAGTGGGTTTGTTCTTGCCTGAGTAATGGCAAAAGGAGGGTCTGAGGTTCTGTAAATTACGAATTTGTTCGTGCTCAGCCTCCATTTTGTAATCGCCGCCATTTTATGTTGCCCTCACTCAGGCAGCGCGGCGAACGCGATGTTTTTGCCGTGTCTGCCTTCACGTGTGAGGTGGCTTCTCCTTTGCTTATGTTTACTTATGAGTGTCAGGGTCTGGCCGAATACACTAATTCCTGTCTGAGCTGATTAAATCCCCGTCCGGGCTATTTGTTGGCTCAGACCATTCTTTCCTCCAGGTTATCTTATCTGCTGTCCTTCGCTACATGTCTCATGTATTCTCCTGTTTCACGACTGTTCTTCTAACACATGCAGCTGTGTTTTCTCTGCTTGTAAAATGAATTGTGTAGATTCACTCGATAATTTACTCAAGGGGTCGAGTAACAAACACAACCGGGAAACTTGAGTTACTTTGGGCTTAAAGCATTGTTTGTAACATTTGTTTATGTCCCTTGCTTGTGTGTGATTGCATTTCACATTGTATTGTACCATATATAAACCTGTGCGCCACGGAGTTAAGTGGCAGTCTCTTTTGAACCTCGTTACACTGACGACTTCTAAGACTACTGTACTAGCTGCAGCTAATAAATATCATCTTCCACGCCAGACGAAGAGTCCATGTCTCTGTATTTGACAAGGCAGGTGAATCCCGGGGATTTCAGGCGTACCCTGCGCCACCGGGCCTTAAGGCTGCGGTTCTCCAGCAGTCCTTGTAACTCACCGATAATTGGCATAAAGAAACCTAGTGGTAAGTACAGGGTAGTACAGGACCTGCGCAAGGTTAACAAAATTGTGGTTCCTTGTTGTCCTGTTGTGCCAAACCCTGCAGTGATATTATACCAAATTCCATGGAATGCTGGATGATTTACCGTCATTGACCTATGTCACGCATTCTTTTCAATTCCATTACATCCAGACAGCAAATTTCTTTTCTCGTTTGAGTTCGACAGTCATGTCTATGTCTGGAATCGCGTGCCTCAGGGGTATACAGAAAGCCCCTCAATTTTTAATCAGATTCTGAAAAAGTGCCTTGAAACCCTAATATTGCCCGGAAAATCAGTTCTGGTGCAATACATAGACGACCTCTTGGTTGCGTCTAAGAGTAGAAACGACTGTGTTACTGACACCATTGCCTTGCTGAACCATTTAGGTGAAGGTGGACATAAAGTGTCACCAGAAAAAGCTGCAATTCTGTACCACATCAGTAAAATATCTGGGGCACTAGATAGAGAGAGGTATCAGGAAAGTCACTACCAAACGAATTAGGATAATTCGAAACATGGAATTGCCAAATACCCAGAAGGAAATCAGAATGTTCCTTGGAGTTGTAGGGTACTGTAGGCAGTGGATTGTGGGATTTGCAGTCCTAGCAAGAACGTTGATAAAAATGATGAAGAAAGGAGCAAAAGATTCTGTGGAATGGGATGATGAAAGCATGACTGCTTTTGTGAAATTGCGAGAATGTCTCTGTACTGCTCCTGCATTAGGAATGCCTGACTATTCAAAAGATTTTGCACTGTTCAGTGACACACGAGACAATTGTGCACTTGCAGTCCTGACCCGAATTCATGGTTTGACCAGACGTCCAGTGGCATACTTTTCTTCCACATTGGACCCAGTAGCAGCTGGATTACCTGGATGTTTGAAAGCTGTAGCTGCAACCTGCACGAGTCTTGAACAGAGTGAGTCCATTGTTATGGGACATCCGGTAACTGTGTGTGTACCACATTCTGTTGTAATATTACTGACAAGAACAAAGACTCAGTATCTCACCCCTAGTCGGCTGACTAAGTATGAGAGAATCCTTGTAGGTGCAGGGAACGTAACCATCGAACGATGTAACATTTTGAATCCAGCTACCTTACTGCCTAGCTCATTTGCAGCAGAGGTAAGGGAAGAATTTGCACATGATTGCATTGATTTGACTGAGTTCAGTACAAAACCTCACCCAGACATAAAAGAGAACCCTCTGATTAGTGAAGATTATGAGCTGGTTGTAGACGGCTCATGCATGAGACATGAGGAAGGTGGCCTAAGCGCTGCCTACTCTGTGTGCACTCTAGGAGGTCCAGTGGAAGCATCCTATTTGCATGGAGTCAAGTCTGCACAAATAGCTGAATTGGTTGCTTTGACAAAAGCCTGTAAATTTGGGAGAAACTCAAAAATAACCATATATACTGATAGCCTGTATGGTTATGGGGTTGTGCATGACTTTGGCCAGTGGTGGCTACAAAGGGAGTTCCTGACTTCTTCAGGCACCCCTATCAGAAATGAAAAATATGTGCAGGACCTAGTGGAATCAAAAGAATTGGCTGTGGTCAAGTGTGCTGCTCACAAATCTGGTGATGACAAAGTGACAGCAGGTAATCGATATGCTGAACAGTTAGCCCAACATTGTGCAAGATACCGAGTATCAATCAATATAAAGATTGGGGGAAATGGAAACAGCTGCCAACTTTTGATGCCAGAGGGGGTGAATACATGGGAGGGAGTAAGAGACTTACAGGAAGCAGCAGAGCCACAAGAAAAACGAAGATGGAGAAACTTTGGTTGTCGAAGGAGAAGTGAAGATGGTGTTATTGTTTACCTTGATGATATGCCTGTGTTACCAGACTGTATGCTTGCTCCTATGGCTAGGTTAATACATGGAGACACACATATAGGCAGAGATGCGAGGATTCGCATGTTCCGCCAGACATGGTTCAATTTGAGGTTCAGAAACGTTACAGAAGCACTCTGCCAGAGGTGTTTGATTTGTCAACAATTTAACCCTGGAAAGAAAACTGTAGTGTTACCAGGGAAAATTGGAAAGGCAGAAGGCCCTTTTATTAGATTACAACTTGACTTCATCCAGTTGCCCCCTTGTCGAGGAATGAAATACCTACTTGTCATTGTCTGCCTATTTTCAAAATGGGTGGAAGCTTACCCTGCACGTAGAAATGACAGCATCACAGTAGCTAACTTATTACTCAGGGAACTAATACCTAGGTACGGATTCCCAGTCACAATTGAATCAGACAGAGATGGGCATTTCCAGAATGAAATAATAAAGCAAATCTGTGCAGCATTCAAAATCACGCAAAAACTGCACTGTGCATATCGCCCAGAGGCTTCTGGAGTGGTAGAACAGATAAATGGCACAATCAAATCAAGATTGGGAAAGATGTATGAATACACTCAATTGGAATGGCCAGATGCTCTGCCTCTTGTGTTAATGGGACTCAGAAGTATTCCAGACCGGAACACGGGCTTGAGTCGCCACGAGATCCTGATGGGAAGAGCAATGCGGCAAGCATGGGTACCAGGATACAAAATAATAAGCATATCTGATGATTTGGTACTGGAATACTGTAAAGAGCTGGCTGACCAAGTGCGTTCTATCTCTCACCAGGTTGGGGGAGACGCCGTCGCCAGGCCGACGACTCCAGCACGTGACCTGAATCCAGGTGACTGGGTTGTAATAAAGAAGCACACTCGGAAAAGTTGCCTTGAACCGAGGTGGGGAAAGACACGACAGGTGATACTGGTAACCACCAGAGCTGTGAAGTGTGCAGGAGTACCTCGCTGGATCCATGCCAGCCACACGAGGAAAGTGACTGAACCTGACGAAACTGAGGCTGAAGGTTGCGCAGCTAAAGGATCCCAAGATATCGGTCCTGAAATTGCTGAAGAAGAACAACCGAGCTCCAGTCAAGAAGATTGGGTCCCAATAATCGATCTGACAATCGACCCGATACGAACCAGAAGACAGACCTATTTAGATAGACAGTGGGATAGTGAGGACGAGACAGGTAAAGAAGAAGCTACTCAGATCATCGAAATCCACGTTAAATCTGATTCTGAGGAGGACCAGATAGGGAAAGAACAGGTAATTGACACTCCACCAAGAACACCTGCATCAGAAGAGGGACAGATAGAAACTAGGGCGGAGGTTCAAGCGGAAGAAAATCAAGAGTTCGAAGAGCTTGAGCAGGAACAGATAGGACTAGACAATTGTGTTCAGGAAGAAGAGATCGAAACAGATCAAAGCCAAAATCAGCATACAACTGAACAAGGCCAGTTTAGGGACCAGGCAGAAGAAACAGATGAAAGACCTGGACCTAGTCAGTTAGGGAACAATACAGAGGACGAACTTGATCCCAATATGCCACAACTGAACGAAAACTAAAGAGTGTTTGAAGAAGGCCAAGACACAGTGCCAGTTAAAAGAATCAGAAAAGGTGACTCAGTACCTAGATTTGTGAAAAGACTGAGATTGCGTCTAAAGACAATAAACGAAGAGCCTGAACAGATAAATGAGGTCTCGAGTCAAACAGACCCAATTGTAGTAAAGCCTAAGAGAAGAAGTGCTCGTATCAAAAAGCTGAATAGCAAATACCTGAGTGGACTTACTTTGTATTGGAGGAATTTGAGAATCTGGAAATAAGTGACGAAAATGATGAAGAATTGAGTGCTGAACAGACCGAAGAAGAAGCAGAACCAACCTGAAAAGTTGCTCGAGTAAGCAAGCTGTGCAGAGTTACAAAGAGGGGTTGAAGCTTCTTTTGAGCCAAAATGTCTGATTCTTCTGTGAATGGGAGACCAAGACGAGGTTGTTGTAAAACATGCTGCCAAGTATGTTTATGTAGTATAGCAATAGTACTGATACTTTGAATAGGACTAACTATAACTATTCCTTCTATGATGAGTAAAAACCCGAGTCTGTACCCAAATAATAACCTACCTGATGACACTTTAGAATCACACACTAGAAGTACACCACAAAGAGTAGACGTACTAGACATACCGCTTAGCCTGAAACAAACAAACATAGATTTAGAAGCACCAGATGAGGAAGGATTACACTTTAACAAAATAAAGAACAAGACTTATTTAAATGTTTTCGCAAACCTGTTAGTACATTATGTAGAAACTATGGAGATAGACGACTGTTATGTCTGCATGAAGCTACCCACTTCAGTAGCTGAAGGTGTGACATATCACCACTTGCCCTTAACCTATTGAATTTCCTGTAGTATACTAACTAGTTTATTTTATAGAAGAGGACCTTTACAGTATTATTATTCAAACT
The DNA here is from genome assembly GCF_964261635.1 of Lissotriton helveticus. Lineage (NCBI taxonomy): Eukaryota > Metazoa > Chordata > Amphibia > Caudata > Salamandridae > Lissotriton > Lissotriton helveticus. The sequence goes on from NC_136059.1 coordinate 1,175,147,739, forward strand.
CTGACGTGACATTTTCTGAACTTCCTGCTCGAAGAAACCTGACCCTGTACATACAACTAGAGACGTAGCTAAATACATGAGTGATTATTTTCTAACAGTAGGTAAGATAGATATAGATGACGCACACAAAAATAACTTGACCTGTTCTTTACATGAAAAGGAGAAAGAATTTCTAGATATGGTAGAAAAGAGAAGAGAAATATTCCAAAAGAAAGCCAAAGACAAGAAGCAGAAAGTTCCTAAATGGGCAGAGAGTATAGGGAGCACCTCAAATGGTGGAGCTAATGCTGCAATGTTGCTGGATTTAGAAGGGAAAGGGAAACTTTGTCTTAAAAGAGAAATGGCTAGTTATTATAACGATATTTCCATTGGTTTCAGTGAATGCGAACATAATTACAAGGTAATTGAGGGTTGGGGTTTCAAAGATGGGTCAGCGCCTGTGTTTCCTGGAATTTATTTTATATGTGGAAATAAGGCTTATTTCAAATTGCCCGACTATTGGTACGGGAGCTGTTACTTTGGTATTGTCTTCCCAAAGATATACCATGTGGGGAAAATAACTGGAAGCACTGAAAAAACGAATAAATTAGCGCGTACTAAGCGAGAAAGTGCTGGTGAAATAGTAGGAGATATTTTTAGTACACTGATACCTACAGTGGGAGTGGTTCTGAATACACACAGAATTTGCAAATTGTCAACAGTTGTGGATCGGTTATCAACTGACACTGCTGGAGGGTTCCTGATGGTCAACACCAAATTAGTTGCGGTGAGATCAATGGTTTTACAGAATAGACTTGCTCTTGACACATTATTGGCAAAAGAGGGCGGAGTCTGCAGAATGCTGAAAGCGCAACATTGTTGCACTTACATACCTGATAAAAGTATGGAAATTAAAGGGAATGTAAGGAACATTACCAATTTGGAAAAAGAGCTCAAACCACTTGAGGTTGACAGTGCCTGGAAGAGACTTACTGATGGTCTCTCTGCTGTAGGTCATTGGTTTGCTAACTTAGGTAAAAGTCTTTTGAGTAAAGTACTGATGCCAATTGCAGGAATAGGTTTAGTAGTGTTTATAATCATAATCTGCTGTAAATGTCGAAAGCACCAAAAGAAATACACTGTGAACAAGAGAGGAGTGAAGAGAAATGTGGATGAACTTGAATTAGAGGAAATGAATGATCAGATTTACAAAAGGGTGAAAAATTCTCACCCTAATAAAGAGACTAAAGAAAAGCTGAACCGAATGTTTGAAGAGATTGAACTGGGAAAAATGTGAAAAGTTGGCATCTGGTTCTATGAATTTGTGATGATATAAAATATCATCAAAGAGGGGATTGATGGGGGAGGAGCTACGACACCAACTAAGATGGCCGCATAGTCTCCCGGCTCCGCTGACCTCCGTCCTACGCTCGCTTATCCTGTCGAATATCCTGATCTCCTGCCCCGGATTCGTGTGGGTGAACTAGTCGGCACCCCGATGGTGTGACCACTGACTTTTTCTGATGTTCTGGGGTGAAGTAACATCGAAAATGTTTTGAGGCCTAACCCAGACTGGAAGCCGGGGACTCGATTGTTGGTCTACCCGGGTCCAAAGTGAACAACAACGGACTGAGGAGAGTGGTTGGGTCCGGTCCTTGGAACTTTTGAAAATTTCTCCGGACTACTTTGCAACCATCTGCTGCCTGGTGCTGTACCTGAGGTGAGGTGACGGGTGTCGCGCGGTGCGGCGGCGCGGGGGGCCCCGGCCCGGAGGCCCGGCACTAGCACCGCTGGTGCCCCGGGGTAGGGGTCCCGCCGCGCGTTGCTGCGTGCTGCTGGCCCATCCCTCACGGCTTGTTTCTGCTCCGGCGTATCCTGCCCCGGAGAAGGCGCCTCTCCGTGGGGATCGTTATGTCTGCGGACGTCTGGAACTTGGCGGAGCGGACCCATTGTGGCCCTTCCTTGCGGATGGTAATGGCGGAACTTGCGGCGCTTCACGCGACGGTGAGGGCCCAGGTCAATCATTTACTGTCGGCAGCAGATGGGATCATAGGACTGAGAGCAAGCCCTGACTTGATTTTTGAGACCTGGAAGCCGACCTGCCTCCTGTTGGGCGCCCTAGTGGCGCGTTTGGACCCGGTGCTGGAAGCTGTGCCTGCCCCCAAAGAAATGGAACTCATCGTGTGTGCTGAGATTGGTGACTCTCTTACGTTCTCGGAAACATCGGTCCTACAGTTATCGGAACATTTCACTGCTTCCCTCATCCCGAACACTGTTGGTCCACACAATAATCTGTATCGGAACGAGTCTTACCCTCTCCCCAATCCGTCTCCCAACATGGCGGATGTAGCGATGCTTGGCTTCGGAGACGGGGAGGGACATCGTTTGTGCAAGCCGTGTGCGTTGGGATCTGCTATTCCTCTCCAGTTCGCTGGCCCAAGCTCCGGCTGCTTCTGTGTGACTTTTGACTTCCCGGGGATGGGGCTTTACTTATCCGAGGGACTCGGCAACTTTGATAGACGGGGCCAAGGCTGAGATTGTGGGTTGAATTGTTTACGATGGATCTATTGGTAACGGGACTGCTTCATTAACAGACGGATTCCGGGGCGGTGGGTTTGTGGTTTCCCCCGGGGCATTTTTGTATGGTGGACAACTTTATTCGTGCTGGCTTAGGGGGGCCCCCTTTGTTAGGGCGGGGGGCAGAGTCCGGGAGCGCATAGACTATCGCCCTCCTTCACTTCCCCATTGGGTGGGGTTTCCTTTCTTTCTCCTTTTTCTCTGTTTCTTCTATATTTCGGGTTTGGTTCTCGGGCGACAGGCACACTGCTGGGGGGGGGGCCGTAGTCATCTGCAGGGGTGCAGGGTGGGGGGTTGGGGGAGGGGATTTTTTGTTTGTATTTTTGTTTCTATGGCCTTTTTTCTCTTTTCTTATCTTTCTTTATCTTTTTCTTTTTCTGGGTCAGTGCAGTGGGTTTCCTTTGGTATCAATCACTGCTTTTTCATCTGTGCCTCAATTTTCGTGGTGTTCTCTGGGTCTTAGGGCAGGTGACCAGCAGGCGCGAATTGACCATAATATTCCCTCACATCCTGAACCGCCTGTTCCAGCGCCATTGATTTGACTGATTACTGTTTACTGTTGACACGTTTACTATTCTGCCTGCCGTTTTTTGCTTCTGAGAAATTGTTCGGCACCTGATCCTTCCATCCTATACTATAAAATGAAAACCTTTTACTTCCTGTTTTTCTAATTGTGCTGTTCAGTGGCTTAGAGTACGCTAACATGGTGATTCGACTCCCCGAGATGCTGCATGTGATTATAAATTGCTCTGTGTTGATCTAACTGCTTAGCGGCCAGCCCCGGGGGTTGTAGGCCCATACTTGTATTTGGTTGAAATGTCAATAAAGGTTTCCAAAAAAAAAAAAAAAAGAGGGGATTGATTGGGCAAGGATTCGCACGTAAAGCAACTTGCTTGTATCAAGAACCTCAAATAATGTTAATAAAATATAATCAACCTGTTTGTGTTACTAATATTGCACATTTTACATTACACAGGGTGTCCCAGTGACGCCTGCTTATGTGTTTACTAACCATAATACGCTTGCCTCTAAAATGGCCGCTGCTTAGCGGGAATTTAGCCTGCGCATGCGTCGGTCATACCCATGTGATGTGACGTACTCGCAGTTCTGGTGGGAACTTTTCGCACTTGCGCATCAGCAATAGGATGGCTGCTTTATGTTCTCACATGCCGAAGCTTGCACTGCAGCTTTTGCCATGCTGTTTGTCTTTGCACTAATCCTAATGCTATAGTCATTATAAAGTAATGGGAGTCACATAGGGATTCCTGGTATACAGTGTAATCATTTATTTCTGTGCTCTAATTTGTTTTCATTTACTTTTCATGTATTGAATCTTTTGGGCCTGGGAGGTGCTTACTACTCCATCTTTAAAGTCCCTACTGCGCATGTCACCCTGGCAGAGGGAAGAAAACCTTGTACCAGTGGAACCCAGACAGCTGGCTGCCACAGCCAAGATGCTCCTGGGAACCGACCTGTAAACCAGCAAGACGAAGCTGAACTGTACTGCAGTTGTATCAATTGTATATGAAAATTGTATTCTCCATTGTTTCGTGTAGAAAGCATGTCATGGGAACCCCAAAATCAATAGGCGGTCCCAAAAATATGTAAATTAGGGCTTGAGAAAGTCAAATCCTAGTTGGTGTGATGACCTGTCCTTCCTTTGGACCAATCGAAATTGGGGATTCTTACACTTGCAACATTTGGGGGGTGGTACACTGACCCGAAAACAGTATAACTAGCCTAGGTTTAGCTAGAGAAATTGTCCGACTTGTACGAATAGCTGACCTGTCACTGACCCAACGCACTCAATAGCTGACCGAGAAACAGAGGTGCTGCGGAGCACTCTGTCCGTAATTTCCAGAGACCCAATCGGGGTTTTGGAAACCTTAAGTGCTGGCAGAGCACTTTTGCTGGGGAATTCGATAACCCAATCGGCGTTCTGACTGATAGCTGCAGAGAGGGTGTAGCGCAGGCGTTGCAACTGAACTGCGGGTGCTGGTCTTACTTTGGTGGTCCTGTCCTGATCTAAATCTGGTTTTCCTGTCCTGGGTGTCCATTCTGCACTGGCTGTCCTATTGGCGACTGTCCTTTCTTGGGGGTTCTCCTGTCCTTAACTGACCCGTGGCCAGGGTTGGTCCCCACACCGTTCTCCACACCGTTCTAGGTAAATATAAATCTGAGGGAACCCATTTCGCATTCTCTATCATCCTTGCTTTAAATAGAATCATACTTGCTCATTGTTCCTTTTCTTACCCTTCCTGTGCTGACCAATGATAAAATATTACATTTTAGTTGTTATACTAGCATGTTCCATTCTTCCCCAACCTTTAAGAAACATTCCTATATATTGTTCATAAATATAGATGTACCTTTTCTTTACCCATTCCTTTAGTTGATTAATGTGGGTACTCTGAAGTACATAGCGTGTTCCACTTTTTTACCTTCCCTATAGCTACATGTTACCTTCGAATTTTCTATAGACTTATTAAAGTTCTTTTGCCTTACCCACCTTCGAGGGGTAAATAAAACTGTGATAATTTAGCATGTTCCTTATCTTTACCGTCCATTAGACATCATACTGAGTCTAAGCTCTGAAAATCCTTATTAGCATGTTCCCTGTTCTCATCTTCCCGTTTGAGTTCTAAATGGTTGGCCTAATCTATTACTTGCAAAGTTACACGATATTCATGCTCTTGGTTATTGATAGTTTAATTGCTGTAAATCTTTTACTTTCTTACTTTGAAGAAGATTAGATAAAGATTTTGAAAACTTCCCGTGTCTCTGGTTATTATATGAGTGCAAATATAGTAAATGGTATTTGTATTTTGGTGTCTACCTTTCTTTTACAGCTAGCTCCCTGATCCATCGTGATCATTGGTAACCGTAACGTGGATTGGTAGGTCGGGTACATTGGAAATAATAGGAATGAACTGGGTTACTGGTAGTAGAGTGTAAGGTTACCCGATTAATAAATATGGTGTATTAAAAATATATGGGCCCAGTTGTGCATAATGGTAAAATTGTTAGTTGGGTGACCTGCGCGCTCTATCAATACAAGCTCACATGGAGCGGATCCCTGCTAGGCTTTGGTATTATCACCAGTGTCACCTTCTTGAGAGAGGGTAGTAGTGTGCCATGATCAAATGATTCCCCATAAACGGTATGTAAGCAGGGTGCTAACTGCACGGTGTATGTTGTGTAAAACTCTGAAGGCCATCCGTCTGTCCCAGGAGCTTTGCCTCTCACCAATTGCTTAATAGTTTCAGAGATTTCAATCTCAGAGATAGGGGCCTCCAGCGCTGCGTATTGGACTTGTGTTATCTGTAGGAGGACTGCTTGCTCTAGAAACTGTTGCATTACCTGTGAATCTCAAGAGGCAGGGGCTTTGTACAGTGAGGCGTAGTATTTGTACCCCTTGGTGTGTCATCTGGCTAGGAATTGTTTATAGTCTAAAGCGTAAAGTTTGTCCAGTGTTTCCTTAAGCGTTAATCCGGCATTTGGCTATTGAGGTATTATGTGTGGGTCAGTGGGGGAGATATGTTTGTAGTGCTGTATTTCTGGTTGCAGCTCCTGTAGTTCTTTAGTGAGCATCATGCGAGACCCATATACTGTTTTGATGACCTGCCACAGCAGAACCACTTTGAGTGCATCCCACTCTAAGCCGTCATGTGTAACAGTGCTTGCATTAGTCTGAAAGTACGATGTAGTGGATTGTAATATGAAGGCATGAGGGGTTGGGTCCCTGAGTGCCCTCAGGGGAAGACGCCAAGTTGGTATACTGGTTTTATGTGTTCCCCAGGTTATCTGCAATTGTAGGTGGCTGTGATCTGACTGCGTGCAGGCTAAGTACTCGGTGTGCGATTCTTTAGACATAGCGGCTTCTAAAATATATATTGCATCAATTCTCTTGTACAAATCGTAGATGTGTGAGTAATGAGAGTATATCAGTTTCATGGGGTGTGTACCTCGACAGGCATCGTATAACTGCATATGGGTGGCCCAGGCCTTCATGTGTTGTGCGAGTCCAATAGCCTGTGCCCCTGGGAGTGGTGGACGTGAGCGGTCCAAATCGAGGTTGGGTGCGCAATTGTTGTCCCCCCCCATACGTGCCGTTGTGTCTATAAATAATCAAGGGGTCAGTGTTTGTAGGAACGTAGGTTGCCTCGAATTGGGTGGGTATAGAGAAACCAATGTTATCGCATAACTTTTTAGGAATCCCTCTAAAATCACATAGCTGCCTTGGGGATCAACACGTGTATGTAGCGTCTGCAGTAGAGTCCCTGGAGCCACCCATATCAAGCCGCCCCTGAGTACGTTTTCCCAATTACTGTGTCCTTCCATCATTTATGCAATTATTTGTGTGTCTGCTGAGTGGGAAGGGTCTCTTGAAAAAGTGCCATTGAGACTTTGTGACTGCACATGTATTGATATACTTTATGGCGTTTGACACATCCGGCTAAGCCCCGCACATTGCAGGTCAGTGGTAGGAAGCTATTCCCTGCTTCTATTTAGTTGGGTTTGGGTTACAGGAGAAGGTGGGACTGTGTTAGTGCGGGTTGTAATATTTGCTCAACCTCTCCACGGGGGTCATGTTCCTAATTATTGTGTTGATAGCATCATGCCTTATATGTGAAGCATGTGGTTGTACGTATGGACAGGGCCTGGTGAACAGTCAATTAACTGAACTCTCCACCCCAGGTCAGTTTACCAGTGGGCAAAAGGCCATCTGCACTGACATGCAAACATAATGAACTTGAAGGAACAATAGAGAAAGAGAGAGAAAAACAATAAGCAGAATGACAGAGAGAGAGGTGACGGCAAAGGGAAGAAAGAAAAAAATGCCATAACAAGTCTGTATCTGTCACTTATCGTGTGCGAGGAGTAGTGATTCTACTTCTTTTCAATCATGCTCGCCATGGCTGTCATAATGCTGCTTGCTCGCCTGAGCCATAGTGTTCATAAATGTTCCTCGTGGCTAGTGCACTTTACTTATACAGGTTGTGTAGGAGGTAAGTCTCCCAATTGTAATCCATGTACTACAAATATTTGTAGCCGGTCACCCTAGTTGTTCAGCGGTTTGCGGCATCACTGCAGGGCCTCTGCCTAGCATTGCCATGTGTTGCGAGTCTGTAAGATGATATGCCGGTTTTGGAGTGCTGTCAACCTCGGATTTGGACTGCGAGGGCGAGACATGCTTACCATACTTTTCTGCGTATTTGAGGACTTGTTCTATCTCCTTTGTTGCCTTGGCTTTCGTGGGTCACTGTCCTTGCCTCGTCGCCCACATTGTGCTGCATTTTTCCACTATTGGCGGGGTTCTACTGCCGATGCCTTCGGAGCATGTGCCAGGCCGTTCCACTCTATCTAATTCCAGGCTTCTTCTGGAGTATGTCAGAAGATGCTACTGTCGTTGTGTTGTATACGTAGAGTGGGTGGATATTGCAACGCATATTTTACTTCATGGTCCCGAAGGCAGATTTTGACTTCCAAGAATGATGACCTTCGTCGTTGCACGAAATCGTGTAGTCTGGGTAAATGTGGACTGTGGTGCTCTCGATTGGCCACGGTCAGCGGACTTGTGTCACCTGAAGGATGTGGTCCCTGTCACGGTAGTTGAATAAACATGCAACCACCAGCCTAGGGGGGTTGCCCGGCCAAGGAGGGCCCCCCGGTACCCTATACGCACGCTCAACTGAGAAGAACGTGGAGTGTTTGCCCTTAAGGATACCTTCAGAGAACCAGGTTTCAAGGTACAGTTCCATACTTTGACCTTTAACGTGTCTGGTAAGCCCACTATGCACACATTATTCCTGCAGGATATGCCCTCTTGATCATCCACTTGTTTTTTCAGATTTTCCACCTCTTCCTGCAATGATTTAATCTGAGCTGCTGCCGAGTTCACTTTGAGTCTTAAAGATGCATTAGCCGACTCAGAGTCCTCAACCCTAACTTTCAATTTTTTTGTGGTCTTCACGTAAGAATCCCATTTCGACACACAGTGTGTCTATTTTGGGACCCAAAGTAAATTTTAATGTCTATGTCTGCCGCCATGAGTTCGTCGAACCAATGAGAGTGGTCCACTTGGGGTGTGGACTGTGTTGCAACTGACTCCCCGGTGCCCTCGGCTCAGGATGACTGGATTGTTGCATCACTTGCCTGCGATTGTTATTTGTCCACTCTGAGTTTACCCATTTTGGGAGTTGAGGAAGGGCGTTGTGTGTCTGTGCCCTGAAAGCGTTGTCGCCAACCCCCCCAAGAAGGCATCCTCTCTTTACTTATTAAGGCGCTCATAGGCAGCCCTAGTGAGGTGTTGATGCATGCAGAGTTGTTGCGTTGCTGCTAGTATCCAAAACTGGGTAATTATGTGAGTCTAAAGTTCCACATCTGTTCCGGCCCTTCCAAGTCAGAGGCCAACCTTTGCCTGACGACGTATGCCACTATTCAAGCAGGGAGAGCACCTAAATGCGCCAGTACATGCGTGTAGGAATCGCGGAGTTCTTGCTCTACGCCGGACTGGAATACTGGCGGATAACCGGTTCAGATTATCACAGTGTGTGTGCGCAGGTGCTCGTTAGGCGATTCTGGGCCATTTACTGTGATATGCCTTGCAGCACATGGGGCATACAACCTTCCGGTGGTTCACAGGGTCGGTCCCCCACCAGATGCTTGCTTTTTTGGAGTTTGAGGGTGCTAAACATACGTCAGGCCGATCTGAAGTACAGAATTTGCACCTAATCAGGGTATTTTCAATGCTAGCACTCAGTGTCAACAGACCCAGGACAGTGATACAACTGGAAGGGAGCCAGCTAATTTCAATGTCCAACATGCTCCATTGCTCATAAACTTGCAATGGCGGTGTGCGATGAGTTGTGGGGGTGGTGGAGAACCCAGGCATTGGGAGGGAGAGGAAGGGCTTACCAGTTGCGTCCCAGTGAAATGCCGCAGTCACTGGGCCTGCCCCAGCCGACTGAGCAGAGGTGCGGTCGAGCGGAGAGTCAGCGCCAGTTGCCCTCGGTCGCTGGGGAATGTTTGGCTCAGTATCCCAGATGTCGCCTCACGCCCAATCAGGTCCCCGGTGGCAGCAGCCACAGCACGCTCCGGTCCAGCAGCACACCCTGCCGACCAGAAGTCTCCTCGAGCCTGGATGCCATGTAGTAGCCCACCACGGCCAGGCCGCTTTGTGTGTGCTATCCTCTTCCATGCCGCCAGTGACATCTAGGGGCCTGATGAGTGCAGCTCAGTCGAGCAGGGTGGTGCATCACCCTCAGAGGACAACTCTCCGCCATCCACAAGTGTAACAGCAGGCTTACAAGGCTAGAAGCAGGATGTTTGGCGGGCCAGTTGTGAAGCTAGCTTAGGAAGCATCCGCTCCCACCACCATCTTGGCCATGCCCCCCTATAGAGGGGATTCATGTTATTACAGATTTCTGGATAAAGACGCACGTGGAATAATCACATTGCCAAAACGCACACAAGGTCACTGGAGACATTTCCTCGTGGTCCATTATGCAGCTGTAGTGTAGAATACACACTAGATATTTACCCAATGAGGTAGCACTTATTAATTAACCATTATAAAGTACTACAGTTAGGTAGACATTTTGTACAAAACTGTGAACTCTTGTTGGATAGATGGACAGATGAAGTTCAATTCTGACCCTGAAGCTCAATTCACAGGAATAAAACCTCAACAGGAAGCACTTACAAATATAAACATAGCTGGTGTCCCTGTTGAAGCTACACTTCTGTAAAGGACAAATTATCCTAACTTCTTGGGCTAGGCAAAGGCAAAGCAAGTGTGTTTCCACTTGTATTCCATGTTGAAAAATGTTATGCAATCCTTAATGAAGGTGAATTCATTGTTGATCTATAGTATGCAAATTCTCAAAATCCATAGCACCACTCACACACCCACTCACAAACATACACAGGCACTCACAAATCCAATCATTAACTGACACAGGCACTCACACACACCAACCCACAGACCCACACAGGCACTCGCACACTCACGCAGGCAATCACAGACCCACACAGTCACTCACAGACCCACACATGCACTCATTCACACACACACTCACACAGGCACTCCTAGATCTACTCACAAACCCACTCACAGACTCAGACAGTCACTCACACACCCACACAGGCCCTCACTCACTCCCCCACTCACAGACACACTCAAACACTCACTAAGGCACTCACATACCCACTCACACAACCATAGAGCTAGTCACATATCTACTAACGGACCCATACAGGTACACACACGCCTACTCACAGAACCATACAGCCACTCACCGACCCCTACAGCCACTCACACACCCACTGATACAACATCAAACACTCATGCACTCACAGACAATACAGACACTCACACACCAACTCACTGACGTATACACTCCTTCACATATCACTCTCAAAGTTAACAAGTTAAAATCAGTTTTTTTTAAAGACGTTGAAATTTACTGAAAAAAAGCAAAGTTTATGGGGGTGTTATATTTAAGAAAAAATATTTAAAAAAACAGAAATTCACTTAAAAACCCTAAGGTTACAGGAACAATAAAGTTAAGAACTAGAATTAAAAACACTTTGCAAATTAAGTGAAAAAAGTCAAACTAAATGTTATATGGATGTTATAGTTAGAAAATAACATTTAAAAAACCTTAGAAATTCACTGAAAAAACAAAGGTTACAGGGACATTACAGTTAGGCTCAGATTTCACTTGTACAACACCAGTGAAATTCAGCAGTTATAGCAAAGCATTACTTATTACCTCACATATTACTTCACTCATAAAAGGGTCGGTGACATCACTAATGACATTTCAAATGACATCATCCACAGAACCACTCACACATCGTGTGAAGAGCAGGCAGCACAACCAGCACAGGTACTGCAGATCAATTTTTTTTCACTTTAACATTAATAACATTTAATCCTCCGTAGTGTAAGAAAGTACAAATGGGGATGCGTGTCATCCGGAGCCTTCAACTGGCTAAATATATATGCATATATATTTATTTTCAAGTCCAGATACTCCTCCTGGGAGCACCGCCTGTTGGCCAGTGGCCCGATTCTCGCCAGTAGAGCAAAAACCGGCAACAAGATCCACAAAACAGCAATAATTCTCACTCGCAGGATCCTGGTACAAGGATTTTATTGAAGGCTATGGTTACGCTTTTCGGAAGCGAACTTCCTTGTCCTTGTGTTAGGTCATTCATTGTTTTAGGAACAATGTATGAGAAGGCATGACCTGTTGATCTGCTTTTGTGTACGCAAGAGGTATGTGCTAGTTAGAGTCTGGCAGAATGGAGGTGCCAGAAGTGGTGGAGGAATTGTATTACGTTTTTCAAGTAGGTAGGGCATTCGTAGTTAAGTATGTGTGGTTGAGGAATTTGAAGTGTGCACGCTTGAGTATTGAGAGCCAATGGAGTTCCCTTGGATGAAGTGTGGTGTGGGCCCAGCGTGGAATATTGAGGACTAGTCTGACTGCTGCATCCTGGATACTTTTTTAATAATTTGTCTATTCCTGTGCGTAGGGTGTTCCCGTAGTTCAGTCTGCTGCTGATGAGGACTTGGGTAAGAGTTTTCCTGGTGTTGTTTGGTAGCCCCTTGAAGATCTTCTTGTGCATCTACAGGGTGAGAAAACAGGCTGACACAACTGGGTTAATTTGAAATGACATGTCCAGTTTGCTATTCATAATGACTCTGAGGTTTCTAGATTGGGAGCAAGGCATGGGAGCGGGTCGAGATCTGTCCTCCACCTGGTGGATTTCCTCTGCACGGTGTAGTAGAGTGGAAACACCAGCCAGAGGTTACCTTGAAAGTAATTATTAATGATCGGATACTAATGCCTGAGGCATGATATACTTGTTATTACCTGAAAAGGAACTAGAGTTTTTCCTTTTTTTCCATGCACTGGTCTGAGGGAGTACCGCTATCATTACTCTCTGAAGAATATTGCATGGTACCAGTGAAGAGTATGAACAAGCAGGCTATTGTTGGATACGAAATGAATTAGTAAGACTAGACGATCTGTCTAATCAGAGTTCAGATTTTATACTAGCCTTGAGTTGACTGTCTGGTTCTCATTGGAGACAGCGGAACGGTGTATAAACCACAGCACATGGGTCAGAGCTCACAACTATAGCTCACTCAGGAAGGTATAGTCCACTTGGGTACTATGGCCCCTGAAATGTTTATTGCACACCCATAGTTTTGTGCCATCTCAGACTTAGGAATATACATGGCCATAAAGTCAACAAATATATTTCAGGCAAAAAACAGGAAAACTCTTCACTATGGCACATTTGGATAGGAATTAATGCTTCATGTTGTATTATTGTCGCCTGAAATATAAATAATTTATTTGACTGCTATGTTGCACAATACCATGCTTGAACATCATATCCTCTTTTCAAAGAAAGCTTTTTGGTCACCACAATACTTCCTGAATGTGGCAATCAGTGCTGACTTCTGTGGAATATGATCACTGCATTTCAGCTGTTCTTGTCGCTTGATACACACTTATTTATGCAAACTACTTAAATATGTCTATTCACTGTGACGTTGGCCTTGCACATGCATTGCCCGGCAGCTGGAGACAGATAAGGAGCATTGCGTTGAGACTTCACACATCATTCTATGATTTTTGTAAAAGTGTCAAGTAGAGAAAGGAAGGTGCATGAAATCACCTTTGAAGTCACACTTGAGACACATGTGAGGGCAAGTTCGAAGTATTTGGACTGGGCACATCTTGTATTATCATACTATTTATCGACATTTATGAATATCATTTATAAATAGTTGTATTGCATACTATTTGCAACAGTTATCAAGCACTTTACAACACATCAAATTATTTATAAAATGCTATATAAAAAAGGGTCCTTCAGTTAGGTTTAGATTGTTAAGTTTGCCCCTACTGGAAGGTACCATTTGCTGAGCAGAAATTAAATTTACTCACACAAATTATGAAGTGTTTACTAAATAAGCACTGGCTAAAATTACTACCACCATGTTGCCTCTCCCAGAGCGGTGAATGTGAAGTATGATCCACCTAACAAATAACACAAGAAAAAGGACTGCTCCAGGGAGATAGGATTCTTCTGTAAGACCACAGACCAAGATAGATTAATCTTTAACTGAAATGTGGACTTTAGAGGTTAGCATTTGTTGTGCTAACTAAGGCATGCATGGTTTCTTTAGGTAGATACCCCCCCCACACAATGGCAGTAGTGCACCATTGGTTGCTTACACAATGTCTTATATTCAGAAGTGGAATAGCTGGGAGTGTATGGGGAGGGAGCGCGATGAAGGGGCAAGTGGGAGGCCTTAACACAATATGGTCATCGTGATTCAACATGAGGGTCAGTGGTAGACGCCGAAGGATTTAAGTGGCAAAACTCAGACATTTCCAAAGCCAAGTAGTGATATGGCCTTCAGGGTGCATGCAACATGCTGTTAATCAGTTATGACTTTCATGTTCGCTGGACGGCGAGACTGCCCATAACGCAGACATTTATTTCCATTTTCTAGCTTCTGAAGAGAGCGTCCCCTAATCGCTAGATGCAGGGCCCTGGGCGGAGGAGACTAGGAGGGGATAGTACCCTCTCCCCCTTGGGGAGATTTGGGAGAAGAAGGCATGGACGCAGTGATACAGTAGCCACCTGGCCACTGAAGGTGCCTCTCAAAGTCTTGCTTCACATATTAGTTCTGCTGCACCCAGTAGAAGTGATGTGTCAAATCTGGACTATAAGGGGAAGTGATGAGTTGATTCCAAGACGGTTCTAGTCTGCTAGTGATGCATTGGAAACCTTGCCACACAGGTGTGATGCGTGGAAATCTGGATGTACTGTTTGTCGATAAAGAGGCGGCAGAACAGGCGCTGTGTCGATTTTTTCATCCGCGGTCCCACAATGCATCGATTCTTTCAGCCGAACAGCATGGCCTGCATCAGAGTCATTGCAGTGATCTCAGACTTCGGAGGTCAGTGGACTGGACTCAGCATGCACCAGATTTTTCAGCCGCTGACAGGTGCTGCATCAATTCTTTGGCCGCATGGGGGCGGTGAGTGCAAATTCTTCCTTACAGGCGGTGCAGCATTGGAAATACAAGTGCTGAAAGGGTGATGCGCCCATATTTTGGGTTTCTTCAAGCTTTTTCAGCTCTTAGCAACAGGAACAACCGCCAGAGGCCCAGAACTGGAACAGGCACCTCTTGGCAGGTCAGAACTCCCAGCAGCGGAGTTTAGGGAAACTGGTGATGAAGTCTTTGTACCCCTGACACTTTAGAACAGGAGGCAAGCACACAAAAGGCCTTGGAGATTCTTTGCAAGCTGGCTCACAGCAGAGTTCCAGTCTTTGACCTCTCCTTGGCAGAAGCAGCACCTGCAGGCCACCCAGCAAAGCGACACACAGCAAAGGGGCAGGTTTCTCGTCACAGCTCTTCAGTTCTTCTTCCTTGGCAGGGGTTCCTCTTGATTCCAAAGGCAATCTGAAGTTCTGGGTTTTTAGGTCTAAAATTCATAACCCATGTTCTCTTTGTAGCCTTTGTTTCAAGGGTCTAGGAGCTCAGTAAAAGCCTGTTCTGTCCTCCCTGGTCTCGCTTCACTACAGGAGGTGGATACAGCATTTTGCAGAGCAGACACAGCCTATTCAGGTGCTATTGAAAACTCCTTCCACCACTCTAAATGCAGAAAGGTCTGCTGTGAGTCACCCAGGAAAGGCAGGACACAACTCTAACCCACTTGTGACTGTCTAGAGTGGATGCACAACCCCAGCTCCTGTCACTCCAAAAACAGACGGCTATTACACAAACAGGCAGAGGCACACAGGATGGTTAAACAAGAAAATGCCCACTTTCTAACAGTAAGCAAATACAAGGAGATGATGGACAGAGCGCTGAAACTTTTCAGACACTCACCCCCAGTCACAGATCTGGGTTGAATGCATCATCGCTCTTTAGTTCACTTTGCCACCCCAGTTCAGACACAGCTATATGCAAATCAGTCTTGACCCTGTGCCTTATGGGAACAGTCCAGCCCAAACTGCCAAGCCATGTCTTCCCTGGACCGGAAACAGGCATCCCGGGGCCGGTTTCGGGCTAACAGCCCTCATCAGCCATGCTGGCTTGAACCCAGTTGAACAAGTGTGGAAAGTGCACTCCCTAAATCCTCTGGGTTATTCTACAAAGATTTTTGAAGACATTTTTAAACTATTTAGCGTGCTTTGTGTGACTCATGTTAGCCTAACATGTGATACAAAAGTGAAAGTGGCCAAATCCCGAAAGGCGATTTGGACTCACACAAGCACTGCGTATGGGGTTAATACTCACAATATTTCAATAATAATCAAATTTAACTGTTAAACATTCACAGAATTTTCAATTAAATCACATGATTTTTAATCTCTGTAGCTGAATTCATTTTTTCAATGTGTTGAAGAAACATGTTTTTGTTAAACAAACTGTGGTCATTGCAAACATTTCAGAAATAATAATAAGCACTCATTACAATGAAATCAATCATTAAAGTAGAAAAATGCAAACAAAACAATTCATAATGCCAGCCCGATGCATTTCGGGACTCCCGTCCCTTCGTCATGGGCCACATTCTGAAAGAATCATATCAGAAAAACTTAATTCAGCATATGAATCGTGCCACACAAAAGAAGAGGAGTGACCTTTTACAAAAACGTCCCCCAGCTACAAGCAACAAAATTGTGTTTGTATCAAAATATTCCACAGTCTCTAGAGAAATTAAAACCATAATTGAACAACCGGTGGGAACTGCTCCAGGAAGAACCAGAGTTTACTGGTTTATTTTCAGCTAAACCCATGTTTGCATATACGAGAGGCAGGAATTTGAAGGAATATCTATCTATGAAAAAGATAAATGAAGTCCAATCAAAACCTGGGACAACGAAATGTGGCAATTGTATACATTGCAATAATGTGATCAAGGGTGACATTATTTCTCATCCAAGGACAGGAAAGAAAATCCAGATTAAACAGGCCTTTGATTGTAATGCAGCGCACATAGTGTATTCCATCAAATGTCCATGTGGTTTACTCTATGTTGAGGTAAGAGGAGTTAGTGATACCTATTTAGGCTCTAGCAATTCCAGTAAGCGTATAGACAACGCTATTAACTGCGGGCTCTTTCTTTTGAAGGTTTGATTAAGGGTGATACGAAGGAAAGAAATGAGAGCGTACCGAGAAAGGGCAAAAGGCTATCTAGTCAAGGCGGAATGAGATTTTCTGTTAAGGGAAGGGCATACAGACTTAAAGTCATGCAGGCTTATTTGCCAATTTTCACCCGCTAAGTAATATAACTAATTCGAGAATTTGGCATTGTAGGGACTGAATAGTCGTATCTACTCGTAGAAGGAGAAATATCACCACCCTACCAGCCGCTTCCTATTGACATGATAAAGGTAGGAAGTAGTAGTTTGACTATTGCAGTAAACGAGGCTAAACATTGCAATAAAACAGAGGAATTACATCTTGCACTGTTGTTGCTTTCATAGAGTTGAGGTGGTCTGGAGACTTTTTTATTGAAAAGGCAGTGCGTGGCACTAAGGTACCTCATTACCATTACTTGTTTACATTGTATGCATCTACTAAATTCAAATTTTCACCTGTCATTAGGAGATGGGCACTAGAGGTTGATGAGTTAATGACACAGCACACTGGTTTATTAGGAGGTAACATAGAAGGTTGTTCCATGGGCGGATGCCCGCGTTTTGGGGCGTTGGTTACGTCGGATTGCTACATTTGTAAAGTCGTTTGGATGGTAATTGTTTCAACTGTGCATTTTACAAAAGTTACTGACATAAGTTTTTCTGATATGATTCTTTCAGATTGTGGCCCCTGACGAAGGGACGGGAGTACCGAAATGCATCGGGCTGGCATTATGAATTGTTTTGTTTGCATTTTTCTACTTTAATGATTGATTTCATTGTAATGAGTGGTTATTATTATTTCTGAAATGTTTGCAATGACCACAGTTTGTTTAACGAAAACATGTTTCTTCAACACATTGAAAAAATGAATTCAGCTACAGAGATTAAAAATCATGTGATTTCATTGAAAATTCTGTGAATGTTTAACAGTTTAATTTGATTATTATTGAAATATTGTGAGTATTAACCCCATACGCAGTGCTTGTGTGAGTCCAAATCGCCTTTCGGGATTTGGCTTGAATCCAGTAGCAAAGTGATCAAGGGACCCACGTCTGGGCGTACCCTGCCAACTTAGGGTGAACAAAGCAAACACAAGGAGATGATGGACGGAGTGCTGAAACTTTACAGACACTCACCCCCAGTCACAGATCTGGGTTGAATCCATCATCGTTCTTTAGCTCACTTTGCCACCCCAGTTGAGACACAGCTTTTTTTGGGGTCTGAACTGAGGTGGCGAAGTCAGCTAAAGGACGATGATGGATTCAACCCAGATCTGTGACTGGGGGTGAGTGTCTGAAAAGTTTCAGCGCTCCATCCATCATCTCCTTGTGTTTACATTCTAAAAGTGGCATTTTAAAGCACACACTTTAAAAAAACACCTTTACTAAAATGTGTGTTATTAAATTCTGAATTCAGATAGCCTAAACTCCAAATCTCTATCTTGTCCCAATGGCAAGTTACACTTGTAAGATATTACAAGGCATCTCCCATGTTAACCTATGGGACAGGTAGCCTTTCAATAGTGAAAAAAATACAAAGTATTTCACTATCAGGACATTCAAAACACACTGCAAATGTCTCACCTTTCACATACACTTCACCTTGCCCCTGGGGGTACCTTGGGCCTATCTGAGGGGTGCTTACATGTAAGAAAAGGGAAGGTTAGGGCCTGTCAAGTGGGTGAACTTGCCAGGTTGACATGGCAGTTCAAAACTGTGAGCTAAGACACTGCAGTGGCAGGTCTGAGACACATTTACATGGCTACTCATGTCGGTGGCACAACAAGTGCTGCAGGCCCACAAGTAGCATTTGGTTTATAGGCCCCTGACACACACAGTGCACTTTACTAGGGGCTCACCAGTCAAACAAAATATGCCAATCATGGATAACCAATCATAATCACAACTTATACTGAGGGCACTTGCACTTTGACACTGATCAGCAGTGGCAAAGTGCCCAGAGTACCTAAACCAGCAATATCGAAATCCAGCACGCAGTCCAAAAATAGAGGAGGTAGAGGCAAAAAAACTTGGGAAACCATGCCAAGGATGCCAGGTCTAACTCTCCTCAAACACAACCACCTAGCATGCCAACTGATATTGGAAATTTGGGGAGGGCAGTATCCCCTATCTCTATAAATCCCTTGTACAGAAATATGATCGATCCTCTAGTGAAACTCAGGGCCAAGTGTGAGGAAGTCCTTGGCACTCTCGAAGATGATGAGTGGGCTAAGGCTAGGATGACATCTAGAAAATTAATAAGATCTATGAGCTTTTGCCTCATACATTTCAAATATTTTCATCAATTCTATTACTCCCCCGCTAGACTGTGGCACATGGGTTGCACCAAAGGCCCAGAATGTCCCTGATGTAATCTCTCCCCGGGATCATTCTTTCACATAGTATGGGACTGCCCACTGTTTCTCTAATACTGGTGGACTGTCAGTTGGTCAATGAGTCGAATGGTGGAGAGACACCTGGAACTAGACCCTAAGGTAGCCTTGCTGGGAATTCTGGACACCTTAGCAGAGACAAGTACCTCCTGCATACTCATAGTTATAGGCTACCTCATTGCAAAGGTGGAGCTAGCACCTAATCCTCCTCTATTATTGAATTTACCAGAGGGATGAATCAATGCGTAGTAATGGAGAAGCTGGTTATAATGTGCATGGCTTGCAAAAAATATAATAAACTCTAGGCTCCTGGGATTCAGGGCTCCAGGGCTTTGGATTAAAGTCTGATCAACTTTAAGGCATGATACTTGTGGGTGATAGAAGTGTATGCTACCAGCAGCTACTCCTGTTTGTACTGATGCTTTGGATGACATTAAGCCACAACATGGCACAAAAGTGTTCGACAAAAAGTTCGGGGCATTCATCAGGATCAAAAAATGGTCACTCTGCTGTAATCAGTGAAAAAATTAGGCCTCTATTCCTTGACTGTCAGACATTTAAGTTGAACAACAAGATCAGTCAGGGGGCTCTAAGTGCAATAGTGAATGTCAACGCAACCATCTATCGAGTGTCGCACTCAGTCGTTGATCTAATTGCAACGCCTGGTCTGTGAACCGACATCACGAGTGTCTGACAGTCAAGAAATAGAGGCCTAAGTATAATTTTCTTGTCGATATGGCAGAAACATGTTGGTCTATAGAGAGGGTATACATCCATAACCATACGTTCACTCTAATTTTTAATCACTACCATTTAGTATGGAAGAATAAAGTTAGTACCACTAAATAGGTCGTTTTTATTACACACACCTTTTTGAATATTTTGCACTCTGCCCCTCCTTACCACTAACGAGTTGGTAGAACCAACAAGTGCTTTGCACTCCAGCTCCTTCCATTTTGGGTAAAGTCACAGCCCACACGGGGTACCTTGTCGTCCCTGTGTGTTGGAGAAACCCAATGATGAAGCATGTCACCCTCGGGTGAGTGAGGGTTTTCGTCCATAACTAGGTTGTGCCCCTTTTTCTACCTCACAAACGTTTCTAAAACCTTTTCATTTCTGTTTTCAGCTTTTTTATACACTTTTTGAAGCTACCCTATATATGGTGTGAGACTGATCTGTTTAGCTCTGCCAGGTAGCTCGTTTTGCCTGTGCCTCTTTTTGACTTCGCTCTGTCGACCCCCCTCCTCAATGCTCCCAAACCAACTCCAATCCCCCTCCTCCAAAGATATGTTTTTTATTTCATTATTTACTTATTTTATGAAGCCCCGCCAATTTCAAGAGCTCACTTTCTTTTTTTATGATTTTCGCGGAATAAAAATCTATAAACCACGAATATAAATGGAGTCACCAAAAATATCACTATTAGGTCGAGATGGTCACCTCCTCTTGGATAATATGGCCCCTGATTTGCTGTGCTTTGTGACATCACACAAATTGTAAATCAGGGGCTCTTACTCACATTGAAAGGCAGTGAGAACGAGGTTTAAATTATCAAGAATATGAAAAAAAATGTGTTTAATGCTTGCCTCCTACTGTCAAATGACGATGAAAAGCAAGTTCTTGGCGACGTATTTCTCAGTTTCCTGCTCCAGTATAGCATCCACGTTTCAAAGGAAATATATTTGTAACTTCTGTAATGCAACAAAAGCACGAGCTGGCGTGTCAATGTGATTACTGAATGCTGACTGAGCTGTCGGGTCCCTACAGGGGATTACTATACAGCTAAAGGATAAAAACGTGATTGCTCAGTTAAGGCCTCCCCTGACTTTTTTGAATGTGCATAATCAGCATTACGTTAATGAGCTCCATACATTGTGGTAAAGCATGAGAAACCAAGGGGGTACTCAGAAGGGACTGTAAGCTGTCACGTCATTGAGGTCTCCCAGGTTAGCTTGACAACGACAAATGGAGTCTATATGTGGTCTACTATGAAGTCACTTTCGAAACAGAAATGAAGGGTGTTAGGAAGAAAGAAAAGTAGAAAGTAGAATTGTCTTGATTAAGGAATCAGAACACAACCTCAAAAGTCACCTCACAGGTTCAACTGACCAAACATTCCACCTGTCCATAATATCTGCAACAGGGCTTTGAGTGGGATGAAAAAACTGTGGGGAGGGGTCTCTCAAAGGGGCGTGGCCAATGTAATTAAGGGTGTGGCTTAAAACACATACTAAAAGTCCGTGCTTAGCACATAGTGTGCCACCCGACTTGTATTTTTCTGTTTCTGTCATTGCATCGAGATATATGATACAAGTAACATCATACCTACAAGTCAGGACTATTGGCTTTGTCAATTGTTGTTAGTTGCATAAGATAAATACGCAGCAATTATGGCTTGTATATAATATTGAAAAAGCTTCCAATTACAGCCTTGGTGAAACCACGACAATGTTGCTGCTCCTGAGTTTCAAAAAGAGAAGTGACAATTTGCAGTGTGTGCTATTCAATAGATCCCCCTCACTTGCAACAGCGCGCAGAGTCTTGTGTTTTAAAAAGCAGACACATGGTAGATGTAGAAGCAAGGATTTCCCATCCCCACAAGCTCACCCGGCATGATGTCATGCCGTAACTTCTCCACTAGTGAGAAGTGAGCAGTGTGAGCAGCGCACATCGATGTGCCTGCTGTCACTGCAGCCCGTAAAACAACGTACCGCTTGTATCAGGGCACAAAACAGCCCGATAGATACCCGTTTCAAGGCCCCCTTTAAGAAAACTGCCGGTTCTCAGACCTGGCCCACTTAAAGCCCAGACCAGCAACATTGTTAAGAGGATGACAAGGGTACAGGGGTTACGGAAGATACCACTTTTTTCCCCTTAGTTTTATATAGATCGAACTTAACCGAAGATATCAGAGCTCTTTACATGAGCACCAGTTACAGACAAACACATTAATTTTTAGGTCTTGCATAGTGAAGCAGCACGAAAGCGCTGCCATCGCTTTGCAAGGCATGCAGTATACACTATAGCTGGGGGAAGCTCTGCCCACTTTCCATCTAAAAGTTTCATTGGCTTTCATTATACATTGTGCATTCTGATTGTTTTTTAGCTTCTTAGTCCCGCCTCCTGACGGCCATGTCGTCATTATTATTTTTCCGAGTCTAACAGCCACTTTACTGTAAAATCCGTGTTGTTCCTCTGCCTCTAACCCTTCCCTCCCGCAGTGCGTAATTTTTTTCCACCACAACCACCACCCACCCCCTCCCATTCGTACCTTCTTTAATGCCTGCACTTCTGTTTCAAATGCAACAGGGCTCGCATAAATACGAGACCTGTTGCATTTTCAGTGCTTGTTTGTTTTCTGATTGGTGGCCCAAATTGCACTCTTTGTTTCACATGCGCGCAATGCCTTACATCGCACGCATGCATAACAAATCAGTGCCGTTTTTTAGGTCGAGGGACCTATAAGCTGCGAAGCAGCTTCCGGTCCGGAGATTTAATGTTACTTAGTAGGGCTTCAGAACCCGCCTCCCTGCTCTGTCTCTCCACCATTGGCTGGCTTCCTAAACGGAGGCCAGCCATTGGAGGAGAGAGCTGTCCCTCCAAAGAAGCCCCGTCTTTTTCGGATTTGGGGGCGTAAGTTTTGCTGTTCTTTAGACAGTGACGTCGTCCGTCACTCAGCACAGCAAAACACGCCCCCAAATCCAAAAAATGTCGTAAGCTTTGTGGCCCCCATTGTTGCCCAGCCGGCGCCAAGTATGGTGATGCAGCGCACATGCTCCGGCACAAACAGCGGATGGGGCTTCCGCCCAGCGCCTCGGAGCCCAGCTGCAGTCTTTTCCGCCCACACGCGATGCAAGGAGAAGCAAATTGCTACTGCCGCTTCCTTGCACACACGCTGTGCTGATTCAGAGGCTATCGGCTCCTGCCGCTTTTCCACCCACACTAGAGCCGCTTCCTCTGCTCTGACGCGGACACGGGCAGTCAGGTACGTTTTTTTTTTTTTTTTAAATGTATTTTTTAACCCCCCGCGCGAGTCCCGTCCCCCCTCCCCGCATGAGTGCCGTCCCCCCCTCCCCGCGCGAGTCCCGCCCCCCTCCCCGCGCGAGTCCCGTCCCCCCCTCCCCGCGCGAGTCCCGTCCCCCCCCTCCCCGCGCGAGTCCCGCCCCCCCCTCGAGTTGTAAGGAGAGAGGATCCACCGTCAGAAGATGTCTGATTTCTGAAGCCGTATTCAAAGTAAGATGGAAACAGACAGGGAGTGTGAAACACTGAGTGTTAACAGTGAATGTCACATGTGATACTTGCATGCGGTAGCGGACCCAATGTGCTGACAGAGGCTTGTGGACTTCATTTGCCGGTAGCGAGGTAGTGAGCTATGGTTACCCCGGGGTATGGATAAGAGGTGCTTATAGGAAATGGAGAATGCGAAGCAAATTGCTCCTTCCGCTTCCTTGGTTACCTGGGGGTATGGATAAGAGGTGCTTATAAGAAATGGAGAATGCGAAGCAAATTGCTCCTGCCGCTTCCTTGCACACACGCTGTGCTGATTCAGAGGCTATCGGCTCCTGCCGCTTTTCCACCCACACTAGAGCCGCTTCCTCTGCTCTGGCGCGGACACGGGCAGTCAGGTAAGTTTTCTTATTTATTTTTTTTAATGTATTTTTTAACCCCCCGCGCGAGTCCCGTCCCCCCCGCGCGAGTCCCGTCCCCGCGCCAGTCCCGTCCCCGCACGAGTCCCGTCCCCCGTCGCCCCGCGAGTTGTAAGGAGAGGATCCACCGTCAGAAGATGTCTGATTTCTGAAGCCGTATTCAAAGTAAGATGGAGTGTGAAACACTGAGTGTTAACAGTGAATGTCACATGTGATACTTGCAGGCGGTAGCGGACCTAATGTGCTGACAGAGGCTTGTGGACTTCATTTGCCGGTAGCGAGGTAGTGAGCTATGGTTACCTGGGGGTATGAATAAGAGGTGCTTATAGGAAATGGAGAATGCAATATAGCCATTCTGACACGTGTCATTACCATTCAGCAACAACATCTATTTCATCATGCCAAATATGTCTGACTATGACAATGTCCGTATGACAGAATAACATGCATTTAACTCCCTTAACCTACAGGTAATTTTAGGGCCCCTGATTGGTAGAAAAAAGCAGAATAATTGTTCTTTTTAAAAGTTGAATACTGTGATCAACACAAAGTAGAGCCAAGATGCCATAGTGCAGGTGGTTCACAAAGACTACAGGCTATGGCCATCATCCATGTACATTGGAAGTAGAGACCACAGCATACAACCAAAATCTCCATTAGATGAATTTCTATAAAGAAACCAGAGTGGCCGCTCCACAATCTATGCTTGATGAACCTCTGTGGTGAATTCCGACTATGGTATGTTTCTGTGATCCGTATGTGTAAGACTGGTGTGTAGAAGACATATTATAAAGCAAGCTGTGCACCTCCAGACATAAACTAAAGCTATTGCGACAATATATTTTTAGGGTATTGGTTAATAAAGCATAAATCAAGCCTGAATGTTTGTACTAGCACAATCTGTGCGCTCTTATGGGGGTGGGAGCACAGAAGTAATTGAGATACATAATTGTGAGATTGAAGTGAGACAATAAGTGATCAGCTTTGCTGAGATGGGAAAAAGGAACGGAATGAAAATTCCAAAACATTCTGTTATCTAATGTAGATTTTCACAGCAGATGAGAATTTACAGCACTTCGAAGATGAAGGGACCACCCAATAAAATAAGTGAAAGATTAAGAATCAGAGAAACAACAGGAGAAAGCCAAAGTACAAAAACGTATAGATATTTTCTGGACAGTGGATTAAAGATAAGCCAGGTTTAAGTCCTGAGGATGAAATCTGGTAAAATAAAAGACAGAAAGACTATAAAGAGTAACTACCATCAGAAGGTAGAACATATCCCACATGTTAAAAATGCTTTGCTGAATCTGTTGCCTAATGTAGCAACCTTGGATTCAAAGAACTCTGAAAGCTTGAAGCAAAGCTCCAAAAAGGAGGAAGACCAGAAGCAAGTGTTACTGGAGAGGGCAGCATACAGGTTATTGCAAAAGTTTCCTAATGTAAGCTGGCAGCTGACATAGTCAGTGTAGAAGGATAAGGGCAACATGAAGAGCTGAAGAACTGACTTGTGAATGCAGGATTTTCCTTATAAAATGCAATTGCAGCCAGGTCCCAGGAAGAGCACCACTCGCATTCTGTAGACTCAACCTTTGATTTTACAGCAGCACCGTGCATTTTAAACAGAGTATGCGGCATTCCATGCTGTTGCCGGGGACTCCCTCCATTGAGAACCAGCCACAAAATTGTTGAACTCACACATCTATGTAGAAATAGTTTGAAAACAAATCTGTACCCAAGACGCGAAAGTCATGGCTCAACAGCTAGCGATATTGCAGCTCTTTTTAGGTCGAGTAACGATTAAGCAATTGGCAATGTAAATGACAATGCTATTTATTTATGATTTAAAAATAAAAAATAAATGTCATGAGCAATGCCAATAGCTCTACCGTTAATAATGCCGAGACCATTGCATTGTAAATGCTTGTTCCAATTGACTGTGGGAGGCAGAGACAGCACAAGCAGGGGCCGGGAAAATGCTGGGAGAAGATAATGGGCATTTTCCCGGCCACTGCTTGTGCTGTCTCTGCCTCCCACAGTCCATTTGAAAAAAACGGCACTGATTTGCCGTTGGACAATGGAGGTCACCGGACAATGGACAATGGAGGGTCTCTCTCTGCGTGAGAGTTGAAAGACCTTAGTCCCATTTGCACCTTTGTTCGAGGGGTCACTCGTCCGTGGATGCAAATGTCGTTTTTGCCCTGTTTGCTTGGTCTAAATGTGTAAATTAAATTGCCTGACGCCAGTCCAACCTAATCAATGGGCGACACTTGGGTATCTTGTTATTATCATTAGTATAAACCCTCCTCTACCCTGACTTCTAAACTTTGCAGAAATGTAATCATGTCTAGAGATAAGCAGTGTTGTTGTGGCCCTTGGGCAGGGGTCGTATTGTGTTGGATCCGTTGTGCTGTGGAACCCTCTGTCAGTGCAGCTAAAGCAAGACAGGACAATAAGTGAAGATTAGCTGGATTGTGCTGGCCTTTGTGTGACTTGCGTCATTCGTTCGTTTAAGCGCTTTAAGACCATTGGTGGTGGGATAAATGCATACATTAAAGTAGACACTAACTAGAAAAACATAATTACATTGATAAGATTTGTAGAACAGTGTTTCTTCTTTAATCAGCATCACATTTCATATTAAAATGAAGACAGGCAAATGTTCGGTGGCACACCAAACTCCCCTCAGGGTATTCGCTCGTTGCTTTTCCTTTCTCTTGGCCTTTTCATACACTGCTTGCATAATGTTTTGTTTTTCCAAGGAATGCTAATGTTAATCTATTGGCAGTGAGGTTCTGCATTTGCATTTCAACGGCTCTCTTTTTCCTCTTACTCACTGAGCAACCCGTGATTGACTACAAGAAACGAGCATTAGCAAAGCCAATTATTCTCGCCTTTGCGAGGGGTAATTGTGTTGGGTTTTATTTTCTTTGCTCTGCAGTAGTGTACGTGTCGAAGATGAAGTGTTGTTTGTAGAGGATGTAGAGTAACGGCTAGTGCGCCGGACTTTAAAGCTGGGGAACAGGGCTCAACTCTACATTCTGGGCACATTTCTGTAATGGAAAGCGCTCTGATAGCTTTGTTCGTGCTATATAAAAATGCAAAAAAAAAAAAAAATAGGAATGAATGGAGAAGTGCCTGCAGGTTCGAGGAGTGGGACAAGTGAAAAGATGCACTCTGTCTAGTGTCTAAACAAAAAAAAACATGAGCCACCAGTGAATTAAATAAAGCTGAAATAAAAAAAGCATGTTTGATGTGAGGGCGATGTGGCTTCGGTAATGAGTGGGTTGGGGAGAAAGAGGTGGCAGACATACGTTTTTGATCTGCATCTCACTAAAGACATCATTTACCAGAAATATGCTAATGGTGACTTTGGTAGTTGTAATGTTGCAGGCACACTCATTGATGACTCAGGAGCCAGGCTCTGTGTGGATTACTTCTTTATTATTATTCTATATATATATATATAGAATATATATCCCAAAGAGCGCAGAGTCTCTGCTCCGGCGCCAACTCACTCTCCTCCGTTTCGCGCTCCTCGCGCCTGCCACGCCCCCTGCCTACGCAGCCAATCCTGGCTGCCCGCACGTCACGTCCGCCGACGTGCCGTGCGTAACTAGACCGTCACTACATATCTCCCTTTTTTCCACACAAACATTTTAACTTACAGTCCGTCGCTCAAATCATAGTCTCTGAACCTCGTGGGCCTCACCACCACTCTGCCGCTCCGTGTTTGTCTTCTTGGGGTGGTGTTGTTCTCTTCTTCACCTTGTCTGTTCCTGCCATCGCCATTCTCATCAGCTCTTATCTCCTGCTCGCTGTTCTCTGCTTCTCCTTGTCGTTGCTCTCCTTCTCTCTGTGCGATCTCATTCTCCTGATGTTCCTGTTTCTCACTCTCACTCCCTTCTGGTTCTCCACCTGCTCTTTCGTAGTCCCAAACAAGGATCTTATTACATCTGGCCATGCGGTCTTGTGACCATATGTTACCGTCACTCAGCCTGGCCGCTCTGCCCTTAATTTCCTTCACCTGCAAGGGCTTGCTGTATTTGCTCTCTCCTTTTCTTTGCAGAGTGGGCAGCTTTACTCTCACCCACTCTCCTTCCTTAAGATCTGTGTCTCGCACGTTCCTCCGTGTGTCGTAATGTCTGGTGTATACTGCCTTGGCTTTCTCTATGTTGGCCCGCACCACTGCAGGGGACCATTCACTTACTATCGTCTTTTCTTTCCATACCCGGTTGTCCTGAGTGAATGGTTTCCGGCCACGCAGCAGCTGGAAGGGGCTATATCCCGTACTAGTGGGAGTGATCCTGTATGCCCATAACATGTGCCATATGTCCTTCTCCCAGTCTTTGTTGTCCGAGATGGCTGCTTGGATCGACCCCATCACCACCCTGTTGAAGCGTTCTACTTGGCCGTTTCCTGCAGGGTGGTATATCGATGTATGCTTCGCCTGGATGCCGTTCCTTTTCATGAAGTTGTCCCACTTCTCCGATCGGAACTGGGGCCCATTATCACTGAGGATGGACTTGGGTATGCCTTCCCTCACAAAAGTGTCTGCCAGGAACTTCACAATTGTTTCCGTGTCCATGGCTTCCTCTATCTTGACTTCTGGCCATTTCGAGAATTTGTCGACAAGGACACACACATACTTCTGGACCCCTTGGATGTCTAGGATTGGGCCTAAGATGTCAACTGATAGCTCTTCCCAGGGGTTCCTTGGCGTTTCAAATGTACCCAATGCTGGGCGCAGGGGTTTGAGTGTCTTGTCTGCGCCTTGGCACCTCACACATTCTCTCACATGCCGTTCCGCTCGTATGTCCATTCCCGGCCACCAATAGTTCTGCTTGGACCTCAGTTTGAGCTTTCCAATGCCCAGGTGCCCTTCATGCAGCATATCCAACAGTCTGGGTATGATGTTCATTGGAGGGACGACTTTCTCTCCTCTATATACAAATGTCCCTTGATTGTCCAGGGAGAGTTCCTCCCTCACTTCAAAGTAGGGATTGAGTTCTTTCCGAACTCGTCTCTTGTCCGGCCAACCTTGGGTAATGTATGTTTTCACCTCTTCCAACGTCTCATCCTCTACATACGCCTGTGTCCATTCTTGAAGGCTGATGACCTTTTCGTGATCCTCCATTAATGCCACCCATTCCTCTGTGCCGGACTTGTCTTCCTCGCCTGGTTCCATGGCTGCCGCTCGGCTCAGGTAGTCTGCAACCTTGTTTTTGCTGCCTGGTATATGTTCCACGTCATACCTGAACTCTAGGAGTTTTAGCGACATTTTTGATATCCTGGGCGTTGCCTCTGCATGGCCACTCGATGTCAGCACTCTCAGTAGTGGTTTGTGATCGGTCCGCAATTGAAATCTGGTGCCCCACAGGAATTGTCGGAAGCGCATGGTGGCCCACACCACCGCCAGCATCTCCTTCTCTATCACACTGTATTTTTTTTCGGTGTCACTCAGGGTGCGTGAAGCAAAGCTGATCGTTTCCAACTGTCCTTGCCCTCGGTCTTGCATGAGGACAGCGCCCAATCCCTTGTCGCTGGCGTCTGTGGTTAGGACAGTTTTGCATTGGGGGTCGAATCCTTGAAGCGGTATGGCCCCAGCCACTTCCTTCTTGATGATCTCAAATTCCCGTTGGGTGTGCTCTGACCACTTGAATTCCGTATTTTCTTTGGTGAGCTGCCTCATGTGATGGGTCTTTGAGGCGAAGTGCTGTACGAATTTCCCGTAGTACTCTGCCATTCCCAGGAATGACCTGACCTCTTCCTTGGTGGTGGGGGACGGTGCTTCACAGATCGCTCTGACATTTTCAGCTTTAGGGGTTACGCCTTGCACCCCTATCTCGTGCCCCAGGTAGGTTACCGAGTTCATCCCTATCCGGCATTTGGACCATTCAGCCGTGAGTCCTTTGTCTTCCAAGATCTTCAACACTTTTCCCAGATTCACATCGTGGTCTGGGATGTCTCTCCCCATCACCAAGATGTCATCCTGGAAGTATTGGACGTCGGTGAGGTCTTTGAATAGTTGGTGCATCATCTTCTGGAACACCGCCGCTGCTGAAGCCAAGCCGAATGGCATCCGGCGGAACTGATAGCACCCAAACGGGGTGATAAAGGATGTCAATCTGCGGCTGTCTGGGTGGAGGGCAATTTGGTGGTACGCTGATGTCAAGTCTATGGTCGAGTACCACTTTATCCCTCTGGTGCTGGCTAGCATCTCCTCTATTCTGGGCAAGGGGAACCTTTCCACCACAATGTTCTTATTCAATTCTCTCAGGTCGACACACAACCGGACCTTTCCGTTGGGCTTCTTAACCACTACCAAGGGCGCCAGCCACTCTGCGCACGTGATGGGTTCTATAATCCCCTTCTTCTCCAAGTCTTGGAGTTCTTCCTTTACAGCATCTCTCACTGCCAACGGGATATTCCTTGCTTTGTGGGCCACCGGGACGGCGTCCTCCTTAAGAATGATTTTGTGGGCGAATTTCTCCAGCTTCCCTACGGTGCCTCCAAACACTTTGGGGTATTCGCTCCTCCATTTGTCCAGACTTGGCTCTGTATCCTGCTCCGTCAGGAGTATTTGCTCCTTGCCTCCCGGATCTAGTTTGATGCCTAGGTCGCCTTGATCTAGCCATCCTAGGACCGACGGGCCCTTCTCCGACACGTAGAGCTTGCATCGTGCGGACCGACCTCGAAATTCGAAGGTCAGGGGTCTGAACCCCGCCATGGGAATGCGGTCCCCGTTGTACGTGACTGGGCGGATGTCTAATCTCTCCAGCTCCGGGCCGAGGCGTGGTGCAAATTTCTCCTCCCACACTGCTCTCTGGATGATGGTGAAGGGTGATCCCATGTCGGCCACCACGTTGATCTTGACACCGCCTATGGCCATTTCCAAAACTGGTTTCATCGTACGTTTTCCTTCTCTGTCCAGGGCTCTACCGTCTGTACTCAGGACCTGGTCCTCGATGTAAATCACCGTGACTTCTTCTGCTTCCGAATCGTCTTCCGGATCATCATTGCTTTGGTCCACACACCTCACCATGCTCTTGGAGGCTTTCTTCCTGCAGACCTTCTCGTAGTGGCCAATTATTCCGCAGTACGCGCATTTAGCGCGAAATGCGGGGCACTTCCGATCATGTGCTTCATGCGACCAGTTCCCACACCTGTAGCATGGCTTTTTGTTGCTCCCTGCTTGTTTCCCTGACGTGCTTGCGTTGCTTTGCCACTTGTTGGGCCCTCTTTCCGCTGGTTTCCTGTTCTGATACTCTCTTCGAGGCCCTTCATTATCTACCTTGTTCACCATCGTGCTGGACGCCATGTCTTTCTTCGTCACTTCTGCGCATCGACGAGCTAGCTCCGCTCTTTTTTACAATGACTAGCACCTCTTTCAGTGTGGTGTCCCCACTCGCCCATAGCTTGTCCTGCACTGTCGTGCACGTAGTGTGCATAACCACCTGGTCCTTGATGAACTCTTCTTCCCAGTTGGCGTATTTGCACGTGGCTGCCAGTCGTTTCAGCGCTGCCACGTACTCCTCCACTGTTTCTCCTTGCTTCTGCTTCCTCTGTTGAAAATTAAACCTGTCCACTGACACGCATACTGCCGGCCTGAAATGTTCATTGAGGTCATCGAGCGCCTGTGCGTACACATCATCGTCGGTGGTTGTTCTCTGTTTCGGAACTAAGCTCTTGTATATCCGGAGACCTTCCGGGCCTAGGTTCAGTAGCAATATGCGCTTCTTCCTCTGAGGTTTGAACTCTTCATCGTTCTCATCTTCCAGGACACCTATGAAATTATCTATGTACTCTCTCCAGTCCTCCCATTTCATGAGGGGTTCCCCTGGCCGGGGCAAGAACTGTACCGGCGCTATCGCGTAACCTGCTTGCGCGCTCATCTTCTCTCTCTGTTCTGCGGGTGGTGTTCTTCCTTGGCTGCGGGGACTCCCTGGTGTGTCGTCCTGTTCTTCTTCGCTTGCTGGGGTGCGGGGACTGTCTGTGTCGGCCCCCTCAGCTCCCTGTGAGCCCTCCAGCGCGTGTTCCCTGGGTCTGCTGTTCGCTGCGTGGGTCGGTGCCCCTTATCCTGCCTTATTGCTTGGTTCCTGGGGCCTGTCCCCCCTTTTCATTCCTCTGCGCCACACCCTCCTGTGTGCTGGGCTCTGCCACGCTCTTTGGGGTACCTGTTGTCCGGCACCGGGTGATCCTGCTCCTCTGTCCCTTGTGTGGTGGTCCTGGAGCCTCCGGTGCTTGCTAGTCGCCTCAGGTCGAGTCAGTGGTCCTGCCTTGCTGGGGGTCTTCAATCCCACCCTCGTCGCCACTGTAATGTTGCAGGCACACTCATTGATGACTCAGGAGCCAGGCTCTGTGTGGATTACTTCTTTATTATTATTCTATATATATATATATAGAATATATATCCCAAAGAGCGCCGAGCCTCTGCTCCGGCGCCAACTCACTCTCCTCCGTTTCGCGCTCCTCGCGCCTGCCACGCCCCCTGCCTACGCAGCCAATCCTGGCTGCCCGCACGTCACGTCCGCCGACTTGCCGTGCGTAACTAGACCGTCACTACAGTAGTGCATTGGTTTCCTTGTTTTGTTTGAAACGGGGAGATTAAGCAATTTGCCCAGAATCACTAGTTGTTTTGTTGAGCGTCTTTCCCGAGACTCAAACCCGCTTTCTCAGACTCAAGGTTTGCCAATTTAGCCTTCAGGCCATATCCTCTCCCCGTTTACATTAATGGTGAAGGATAACAAAGATGTCGCTGTGATATAATAATAGTACTGAAAGAGGATCATTATATATAACAGATTATGACAGAATGAAATCTTGAGGAACATTTCTGACTGAAAACCAGAAGCTAAAATGAACTTTGCCAGGTCCATAAAATATATTATTCAGATATGAGTGTCTGCGTGTTTGTAATGCACCTCCCTTACCATGTCGGGAGTACCGTTTGATGAACTGTTTTCATAGGAGTGAACACCTGCAGAAATGTAATCTCTATTTATTTCGAAATGGCTATTCTAACTGGAGGCATTTTGTCCTTTCAGAGTAGGGAATTCGAAAAGTTTCAGCCTTGCACACCTGTCATGAGAGGAGACGTTTGCTTGTAGATATATGGTGTAGTCCTGGATGATGCCAAATATTGAGTAATGAATGGCTTTTTATTAACCTCTGTGATGCATTTATGATAATGTCATATTCACCCAAGTTCTCTAAGAATATAGCCTGGGCAGGAGTATATATAACAGTGCCCAAATCTCTTTGCCTTGGCAAGTATGGAGAGTTCTTAGGTGGTTAGGGCCCACCTAGTGATGGAGTCAGTCATACCTGTCTAATGCATGTCTTGTTATTTATCAGAAAATGTAAAGAGGCTAAATATCCAATATTGTAAGTGTATTTCGAGATTTGAGAAGTATTCGCAAAAAAGTTAAAATCACCTTAATTGCTGGTTTTATGGAATTGCAGATTGTTTAATTGAATGCATGCTTTGCTTATTCTCTTATGGTATAGTTAATAAATTCACTATTTTCTGGCAATGAGATTTGCATTCTTTGTGCCCCCCGTCAGCAGTGAAATAAATATATTTTGCGGCTTATTTATTAAAGAGTTGCATCAATGTTGCGATACACAATGGGGCTCAAGAGCGACACAACTCTTAAGTTAGATTTATCAAAGCCACGTGGCCTGCGTGGCTTCAGAAATCTACAGTAACGCAACACCGCGCAAATCACTGCATTGCATTATTCTTCCCCAGGTAGGCATTCCATGGGTGGAGCATGGGTGTTTCAACCTATCCACCCTTGGATTTTGGTGTATTCCCAGTTGAAGCGCATTGAGGAAAAATATCTTTATTTCTTCTCCTTACTCCCTCTTTCCATAGAAAGATGAAAATGCCTCAGGGGATTGTATTTTGTGCTTTTGCGCAGAAAGTTGTCCCTTCCTGCACAAAAACAATCCTGCTCACAACACAGGCACCTGCATTGGCACTAGGCAGCACATTGTGTGCCAGCACTGGGGAAAAACAGTAATGTGATGTATTATGTCAGATACAGCACATTCTTGCCCTTTCCCTATCGTGCAGTGCAGTGCACCAGGGTGACTTGCTGTGCTGCTTGATATTTTTAATAAATATTCTGTTTTGTATTTATCAGGACTAATCCTTTCAACACTCCTTCTGATATCAAGCCTGGTTTTTAATTGATGAAAGGAGTGGTATCAAGATAACATGGATTAGTTTTTTATTGATGAAAGGAGTGGTATCAAGATAACAAGGATTAACAAGATAGATGGACAGATAGCTAGCTAGATAGATAGATAGATAGAAAGATAGATAATTAGATAGATAGATAGATAGATAGATAGATAGATAGATAGATAGATAATTAGATAGATAGATAGATAGATAGATAGATAGATAGATAGATAGATAGATAGATAGATAGATAGATAGATAGATAGATAGATAGATAGATAGATAGATAGATAGATAGATAGATAATTAGATAGATAGATAGATAAATAGATAGATAGATAGATAGATAGATAGATAGATAGATAGATAGATAGATAGATAGATAGATAGATAGATAGATAGATAGATAGATAGATAGATAGATAGATAGATAGATAGATAGATAGATAGATAGATAGATAGATAGATAGATAGATAGATAGATAGATAGATAGATAGATGGATGGATGGATGGATGGATGGATGGATGGATGGATGGATGGATGGATGGATGGATGGATGGATGGATGGATGGATGGATGGATGGATGGATGGATGGATGGATGGATGGATGGATAGATAGATAGATAGATAGATAGATGCCATTCTTTGCTTTCAACCATCCAGTATTTTTGACACATATGCAGATCCAGCAGCAATGTTGGGTACATTCAGTTACAGACTGTCCAAGACTCTCTGCACTACCCCTTCCACCAAGCACATTCACATGCAGCCATGGGTGCAATGCCATGGATACCATGCTTCAAATGGTCTCATTCTTTTACTTTGGGCAGTGGTCAAGTAAAGAGGCCATATCCTATGCACGTTTTATGTAGTCAGGAAACAATGATAGGAAACCACAGTGAAACCTTGTGAAATACTTTTCGGTATTCACAAAAGTAAGTAACTTTACTATTATTAAGGTTACTAGTAGCAAAACTACTAGTAGTAGCTAACCTTTGTGAATACCAACTATTTGTGTCACATGCCATCTGCCAGTCTACTGATAGCATACTGATAGCACTGATAGGACCACAGAGCAATTTTGATCCCAGAATACACAACAGTTGGTGGACATTAGGGCACTTGCTCCTCCTTTGTACAAATCAACAGTAGTAAGGGTGCACCTGTTCCGTAAGGACCCCAGGAGGCATGTGGCTATTATTTTACTGATAATCTTATCTTATTATCGATGTTCAATATCTATAGGAGCCTATATACTCCTGCTGTTCCAGCTTCTTGCTTTGACTCTCTCATCTTTCTCTTTGTGTTCTCTTTCTCTTCCCAGATACATATTTTTTGTGATATAGGGTCTGCAGTTTGGGAGCTAGTTTATTTGCACAAATGTTATGCAGCTCAGCTGGTAGTCTATCCAACCCTGGGCATTTCCTTGTGGTCAGATATGCTATATGTTAGAGCTCATCAACATTTGTCTACTGCTCTGGGGTGAATGTGGGGATCTCAGTAGTGTCTAAGTAGTCCTCCATCACTTTTCTGGGTTGTATGTTTCAGGCCTCAAATTTAACCTGGTGGAATATTTATGAAACATTGCATTGATTTCGTGCTGCAAATTTTGGACCTGCCCTCGCTCATCCACAATGTAAGTAATGGGAGCACATCTCTTCTCTTGGAATTTAATACAAGCCAGGAGACTATCCATATTGCTACCCTCTTCATGTTTGGATACCATATATGTTTTATAAGCATGGCATTTCAGTCGATGAATAAGTACTGCATATTGCTCTCACAACTTACCCCTTTGTTGCTTATCAGGTTCAGTTATTGTGACCTGATGGTCTAGTGATTGTCTTTTATTTTTTGAAGTGCATAATTCAGTGTCCAAGGTTTTCTTAATTCCCCATGTTGTCCTAAGGCACAAGCCCCTTAGCACACCTTTAAATGCTTCCCTTTCTTTGGTTTCAACATCTGATCTGTCCTCATTATCGTCAATATTGTGTTATATTTAATTGACAGTTGTAGTCCTACAGCTGGGGTCATTTGGAGGTGGTGGGTATAACCTCCACATGGGGGTGGGCAACCTAAAGTGGCGCCACATCAAATGCAACATGAAAGGGTTGTAGTCTGAGTATGCACTACCCAAATATTCAGTGTGCAATATCTGAGGAAACGCCACAGCACTACATTTCATCCAGTCTGACATGTAAGTCATACATGGGGGAAAAGAACAAGTGTTCAGTCAAGGTTGGATGTGTGGTGAACCAGGCATGTGATATTTCCCAGTGTTCACACCAAGCTGTAAAGGATTTCATTACCCTGGTGGGGTACACTGTTGCCAATAGTGGGTGTGATCGATCATGAAGTATCTCCTTAATTCCTTTACATTCACCCCCTATTACTGTGATAGAGCCTGCAAAATTAGCTAGCTAAGTCACAAATGGGGTAACCCAGTATCCCTAAGAACCTGGGCAGTCATATTATTATTATCAACAATTGGTTCATTCCGGTGAAATATATTTCTTTACTCATCTCATGTTGGCACACACTATTATTCATTAGTTATCAACTGGAAAATTCAGAACAGGATTATTTAAGAGCAAATGAGAATGAGAATCCAAGCAATTTGCGAGTTATAATGATATTTTATAAATTATATTCATCTATAAATTAATTCATTTATAAATGTACATGAAGTACCAAGGCTGAAAGTGCTGTACAATAGTGAGCAGATAGTGACAATGGTGATAAAAAGTGCTCAGTGTAATTTGTGCCAATACAATCTACAATATATAAAAAGATATTACGACAATTGTGAAGAACAGGAGGGGAAGGGAGGGATGTGACCAATGTACAAAGTGGTTAATATGGTCTGTACACTTCAGACGTCAGTATTGGGTACAGAATCCTAAGAAAAAATGGTCCACTGGGATTTTTTGTCGACGTTTCAACCCTTGGGTAGCGCACTTGGGGCGTCTAAGCGGGTCTTCTTCAGGACTGTGCGGGGTTGGGTGGGGGTGGGAGGCAGCCTATAGATTAAAAGAACAATTTTTAGATATGGATTCTCATTGAAATAGGCCTAGGGAAGAGCCTAACAATTAGATCACTCACCTCCTAGTAAGCCCAGCCGGGCTAACCTTGAGGAGCTGTGCAGCAGTGGTGATTTACTGTGGGATAGCAAGAAGCCTGATTAGTGCTACTGCGTGTTGCGTGCATGAATCATAAGTAGATCGACCTGATAATGTATCCAAAGTGCTTACCTCTCAGTGGTGCTATCTGAATTTCACCCACGAGAGTTCATGAAGTCCTTTAAACTTCTCTGAGGTCTGTTCAATTACTTGGACCAACTTGCATCTATTTCCCAGCTAAGATTAAAAAGGGAAAACAGGATGCGTGCTGTAAACGTAATTCAATACATCACAAGTGATTTACTCATAGCCATCGCGTTATTCGCTGGCCATCGTGCTACTGCGTTAAGGCCATAGCGGGGAGGATTCTCACCTTCTGATTAAGCTGATGAATAGCAATCCAAACGTTGTGGCAGAAATGCGGGAACCGGAGGCGAAGAGCTCTTGCCCGGTAACGCTTCCCAGTTTGTGCTGTGCATTACTTCGTGAGCAATTGGATATATCCAGTAAAGAACGTCAGCGAGGACGTTGCCGGCGCGAGTGCATCGGTAGTTCCTAAGCGACCCTGTTACTAGTCGTCATCTGACGCCACAATGGGCACACCCACAGTTAATACAGTAGCGTCACTAGTTGCTAGGTGACTGCTAAGCCAATCGTCATATGTGACGTAACGGTAGCGGACATGGAAGAGGCAAAATGAGCTAAACAAGTTGTGAATCCATCATAGATTTCTACTTCTCCTACCCT
This sequence comes from Lissotriton helveticus, assembly GCF_964261635.1. NCBI lineage: Eukaryota > Metazoa > Chordata > Amphibia > Caudata > Salamandridae > Lissotriton > Lissotriton helveticus. The sequence goes on from NC_136059.1 coordinate 1,175,185,581, forward strand.
AGATGCATAGATACTTTCTAGCATTATTTATGCTCCATCCAGCATTCCTGATATTAGGATGTATCTACCTTCCATGCCTACTGTTTGTTTTGTGTGTTGAAAAGGTATCCCAAACTTCATCCAACTTAGTGTACACCTGGCAAAGGCTGAGTAACTGGCTCAATAATGATGTTCCCTCCACCTCCTTCTGAAGGCAAAGGTTCCAGCCGGAGCCAAGTACGTCTCTTTGAGCAGAGCTTTATCCACATCTCTTCTGTGCAGGTATGTCGGGATATGATGCCTCTTTGGAACTTTGTTTAAACTAAAGACATTCCAAGTTAATAATTTATACTTGCCCAGCCCATTGGTCAATGTATTACCCTGTATCTCCATTGTATGTCCCTCTACAAGTGTAGGATGGTAACAAGTCCCCTGTATTGACTTTACACAATGGTCCACCCGACCATCCTTCCCTGGTGTGTGTTAAACTGTTTTTCTTGTGCATGTTAATGTCAAAATCCAACTTTAAAACAAACTCCTAGGTAACATATAAATTAGAACAAACAACCTCACCTGGGAGAAGGACAAACTACCCTGTCCAGAATAGGAACTACAGCTTGATTAAACAATTGGTTCCAGCCCACAGCTAGCCGCAACTAGGTTAAGGGGAAGTGCTGTATCCTCCTGCGTACTACCCTAGGTTATCAGGATGATGGCAGACACCTATTACAGCCTCTCCCAAGCCTTCACCTGCAATAAACATTGTGATGAAAGACTTGGTAATTACATCTATTTGTCAGTTTATAATGGCAATATAAATCAACATACAATACAAAAACACTTAAAAAATGTTTAAAAATGAATACAAAATAAAAACACAAAAAACAGAAAAGAGAGTGCAATATACAATCGTAGCAAGAGAGAGTCAACATTTCTATTAGGAAAGCACAAAATATGAAAACATACAGGTCAGTCAATTTCAAAGGAGGGACCAAAATGTGAAATCTTAAAGTTTGACTTTCAATTTCTCATATTTCATTGCAACTTTTTTCTTTGGGCCCATGTTCTCCAGATATTAGGCACAACAACAAACTGATAATCCTTTTTGAGGATTTTGTGAACGGCTGAGATGAATTCTCCACAGTCCTAGTTTATGATTCTTTAACTTGTTTAATTAATGAATAGATTACTTACCATTATATTGTTGATTTTCTTGTAATTTACAGTGTGTTAACTGCATATATTCTCTGTGTTAGGAAGTATTTTCAACTACATTGACCCTGTGTCTGTCATGCACTTCTTCTGGTGAAGTATCATACTTTAAAATTTAGTTAGAGATGGTTAGGGGTCGAACAAGCCAGTTCTTAGTGATATAATATAGTGCTCATTTGACACAGTAATATGCATTAGTGCCATAGCAGTGCACAGTGGCTGTATCTAAGGCACGCCAGTCTATACCAGTCTATACTGAGCTGATACCAATGGTGTGTTACTTTGCTGACCTTATATTCTGAAATCAGAAATTGTCAGAACTGGCATCCTTGGTGTCGTTTTCCCTTAACTTTCTGCCTTCAGACCTCTTGTTTTTGCTGATTTTCAGTTTGTTGTCCTTAGGACTCTACGCACTTTACCACTGTTAACCAGTGCTAAAGTGCTTGTACTCTTTCCCTTAAACATGGCAGAATTGCCACACACCCACTTGGCATATTTAATTTACTTATAAATCCATAGTAAAGTGGCACAACATGTGGCCAGCGCCTATAAATGAAATGTTGCTGGTGGGTCTGCAGCACTGATTGTGCCACCCACTTAAGTAACGCTTTCAAACGTGTCTCAAGTAGGCCAGGGCTTAGTTTGCGGAGTTTTGCTTCGCAGAACTCTGCGAAGTTACAAAGAAACTCTGCGAAGTTCTGCGAGTGGCAGAGTGCAGTGCAAATTGCAGTTTGTGCTGGTATTCCTGCCGCTGGGGTAGAAATTCTACCCGAGCAGCAGCTCACGCTCGCAAACTTACTGTTCGCGATCGCGAACTTACTGTCTGCGATTGTGAGCGGGGAAAAAACTCCGCTGCACATCGCAAAGCAGAGTTTTCTGTACTCCGCGAGCTCTGCGGAGTGCAGAAAACTCCGCAAACTCCGTGAACGGAGCAAAGATCATCGCCCAAGCCTAGTCTCAAGCCTGCCATGGCAGCCTGTGTGTGCAGTTTTAAACTGCTATTTCAAATTGGCAAAATAAACCTTTTGCCAGAACTAAACCTTCCGTTTTAATACATATGTCACCCCTAGGGTAGGCCCTAAATAGCCCATAGGGCAGGATGCATTGTGCTTAAAAAGTTGAACATATACTTGTAAGTTTTACGTGTCCTGTTAGGGAAAAACTCTCAAACATGTTTTTAAATATTGCAGGGCCTACCCCTCTCATAGGATAATAGTGGGTTATCTTATTACATTCAATAAGTAATAACATTTTATTGGGAGCAGGTGGGAAAGTCATGTTTGGTGTCAAAGGAATTGTACCATGAAGCCCTCTTTAATGGTGAAGTAAAAATTTAAGTCACATTTCTGAAATTGCCACTTTTAGAAAGTTGAATTTTTCTGTCCTACACATTTGGTGCCAGCAGACCGTTTCCGGGTCACATGACTTGATGTAAGTGGCAGTTAGCTTTTGTGTATTCCTCCTAGACAGTGTCACAAAGGAGGGTTCTGGGTGTTGGCAGGATGGGCCATCTATCAATGTGTAATAACTTTTCTCTTAACATCTGATGATCCAGACATTCTGTACTAATTTGCCAAAAGTATTGTTCTAGTTGATGCAATGCCCATTAGATTCCCAATGTTAGACTAATGTTTTGATTTGTTACCTTTGCCTCAAATTGTAAAGCGCTCTGATATCCTTCGGGATCAAGTTCGCGCTATATAAAACTTTATAAATAATAATAATAATAAATATAACTTGATAGGGGGGCCGAACGGTCATCTACCACACTTGTACTTCAAAGCACTTGCTCAGCCCACACACAAAGGACTTCACACCAACCTATTGTGCCCCCAGACAGACTGGTACCAGGGCAGAGAGGCAGGAAATTTCCGACACCTCTCTAGAGAAAACTGCAGAAGCTTCTCCTACTGCAAAGTGGGCACCCGGTATAAAAAGGGGACCCTCAAACACACTATTCAGATCACTTCTGGTCCTGTGGTATACTCAGAAGAAGGATTGCTCTTCTGCCCTACTGAAAGAAGGAGTATCCAGTTGCTGTGCTGCCCTGCTGATGCTAGGAGCTTCTCCCCACTTAAAAAGCACAACTCTGTATAAAAGAAGGACCTCAGACATCAACTTTCCTGTACACTTTTGGACCTGTTGGTACTCTGCCAGAACAAAGGACTGCTGTGCTGCTGAAATGACTGCCACTCGGCTGGACTGCTGCTCTAAAAGGAACTGCTGCCCTGCTGCAATGACCTGCTGCCTGGGAAAGAAGAACTGGACCTGCAACCTCACCCTCAACCCAGGACCTAAGAGTGACTCAAAGAGATAGTACAATAAACAAGAAAGTCTCAACTCAAAATAGATCAGAAAGGTGTTAATAAAGTCACCAAAGTTGAAATCTCCCTCCCGGAAGCAAATCAATAAACACAATTCTGGAATATATACATAAATAACTTTTAATCAAAATTCCATAAATGTACAATAAATTAATTTCTGTCAATGCAAAATCACAAAGGAAAAGAAATAACAAGAAGATCAATGCAATCAATGGAGCACTAAACAAATAAATCAAAACAATAAATTACAAATAAAGGGGAAAAGACAATAAAGGGTTCAGTCGAAGTTTTCTCTGTAGTAGTGCCGACGTACGTTTCGGTGTAAGACCTATGACAGGTCTCACCTTCCTCAGGGCAGAGACAAGCGAGGGGGGTATCTGTAAGTCGATTGTTGGCTAACACATAAAAGACTTGCGCACACGCGGTAGAAACTAGCAATGCAGGTAGTCATTGGGAAACATGCTGAGCGCAGTATGGCGAAGAGTCACAATCAAAAAGTGCCCAGGGCATACTGAGAAGTCAATCGTATAAGGAAGAAATCCCGGGAGGCGGAGGTCCAAGTACAGAGAAAAGAGGCAAGAGACTCAACTTGGAACAACTGTTCTCGGAGTCCGACAAATGCTGATCATAGCAACTTAATCCCAAGTAAAGATAAAGAGATAACGAGTTCCCGGAGGCTCAGGAGGAGTCCTCCAGTTCGCGGTGCTCTAAGGCATCCAGTTGTTGGAAGTGATATGAATCTGGCGGCGTGTCCAGGTGGGTCCGAGCGTTAGGCAGCAGAACTCTTTTCTTGTGATTTTGCATTGACAAAAATTAATTTATTGTACATTTATGGAATTTTGATTAAAAGTTATTTATGTATATATTCCCGAATTGTGTTTATTGATTTCCTTCCGGGAGGGAGATTTCAACTTTGGTGACTTTATTAGCACCTTTCTGATCCATTTTGAGTGGAGACTTTCTTGTTTATTGTACTGCCTTCTCCCCTGCGTCTCCACCTCTATCCATTTACAGGGGCCCCCTTGTCTTATTGAAAAATGACTCAAAGAGATAGTCTGCTGGCCTGTTCTGAGCCTCAGAGAAAAAAACAGCCCCCCAACAGCTCCTTGATGTATTTGGAATAGCACTGTAGTCCTTCTTCTTGGCAGAGTATCCACAGGCCCAGAAGTGTACTGAAGAGTTGATGTATAAGGTCCACTATTTATACTTAGTTGTGCCTTTGAACTGGGTTTAAGCATCTAGAGGTTTCCCGTTGAAGTCCCCAGGCATTCTTCCTTTCCTGCTCTGGCTCCATACTAACTACAGGGGCTATGCAGCCTTTTGTGTGGAGGCAGGACACAGTTTATTGTGGTGTAAGTCGAGCTGTACCAGCTCCTACTTCCCATCCAGCCAGTAATGGCCCATCCAGGCACCTCCAAGCACCGTATTGTGTGTGGCTGTCTATGTGGAATACACAAAGTTCAACTGTCAGCTACATCCAGTCATGTGACCTGAGACAGCTACAGGCACAAAACGGCTAAGGCAAGAAAATTAAAACTTTCTATGGCATTTTCAGAGTTGCAATTTAAAACCCAACTTCATCATAAGTTAGTATTTTAAATTGTAATTCCAGGGACACCAAACATGAACTGCCTATCTCTTCCCATTTGGAAATTACACTTATAAAATGCAAAAGGGCAACTCCAATGCACTCCTATGAGAGAGATAAGCCTTGCAGTAGTGAAAAACAAATGTAAGAGTTTTTCTTTTTTGTGTGTTATAATTCTTTATTCATGCCAGGCTCCCAGCACATAAGAGTGCTGCAAGCAACACATGTCAGGAGAAACCCCTGTTAAGGTCTCATATGGAACCAACTATGTATGTTGTATATTTATTGGCACGTTTCTGGTGGCCCGGTGGGATTACTGGGATCTCTGATGATGGATCTGTGAGAAAGGATCATTTAGATTGTGGAAATGGATATTAAAAAACCTGTGAAGCAGATGTTTGTCCACATTGCATTGCTCATTGTGTAGGTATAGTTGGTGATAACTGCCAGGAATTCAATGCCCATGATGCTTTATTTTGTTTCAGGAAGCACATTCACGGGCATATTGGGAAGGGCTGTGGTGTAAAACTGCCCTGCCCTGCTGCCCTCTGATATTATTATTTGTCAGTGGAGGCGAAGCTGCGCTTAGCAAGGGCCTGTTCAAGAGAATATTTCGGTGGTTCAGTAAGGATGTACTTGCACCAGACACTGATACTCGCATGCATGGCTCAAGTGGCTCCATAGGCGATTTTGATAAATCGGTGGGTCTATGTACCAACAGCAATTCTGTGATTGGCTGGCTGCAACCTGAGAGAAAAGTAGCAGCTGCCATTTTGTGAATAGGTACACTATTCTAGGGGGAGTGGAGGATAAAAGTGTAAATAGGATATAAGAAGCCAGGATAGAGGTATCCTGCCACCGTGGGACTGATAGAGGGTTCTTTGAGGAACCCCTCATTGTAAGAAATTGTCTACAAATATTGTTTTTGGGGCTCGTGACAATTTGCGGATCCACCACGGTGCTCAGCATGGCTCCTGGTGTGAATCTGTGGCAGATCTGTGGACCCAGATTTCAGTGAAAAATAATACACCTATATACTTGAGAAATGATCAGCACCCACTAAATTTCCATGTTTCTCGACATAATATATTTTGTCCAGGTGATAACCAGTTCAATTAAACACCAATTTCAAAATTCATTCAATTTCACAGAATGTCCTTCAAAAGAAAGTTTTTTATGTATGCTCAGACCATTTCAAACATGTTGTGTGTGTAAAGGATTTCCTTTTTTGATGAATTATACATGATATACACACCAGCGTAGGCAATGCATTTCATCTCCTCTCACGAGAATTCTTCAGGGTTTGATGTTTTCGATGTATTGTTTCATATCACACCACCATTGAATTGCATTTGCAAAGTACCACTGATGTTGTTAATGTGATCTACAGTTTCACAATAAAAAGTGTCAGCGACCAAGTGTTAATATCCTGCATGGACCATGTTGTTCTTTAATACGATTCAATTTGAGGTGTATGTTCACCATCAGTGGGTTAAGGGTCCTCTCATTGCAAGAAATTGTCTAAAAAAGTTGTTTTTGGGGCTTGTGACGAGGTGCTGAGCATGGTTCTCGGTGTGAATCTGTGGCAGATCTGTGTATCCAGATCCCAGTTAAAAATAATAGACCTACTCACAAACTCACTCACACACCTACTTACACATCAACACACCCAATCACACATCCATAAAGCCACTCACACACCCATTCAGAGACCCAGAACACCACTCACACACCCATTTACACACCCATACAGCTACTCACACACCCACTCACAACCCTGAGAACCACTCACACATGCACTCACAGAACCACAGACACTCGCACACCCACTCATACACCTACATACATACCCACACAACCATTCACACACCTGCACAGCCACTCACATACCCTCTCAGAGATCCACAAAACCACTCACACACATACTCACAGATCTACTCAGCCAGTCACACACACACTCACACACCCACTTACACACCCATACAACCACAAACACAACCTCTCACTCACCCATAAACCTACTCACACACCCACTCAGAGACCCAGAAAACCAACCAAACATCCCTACAGCCACTCACACATCCACTCAGAGACCCAGAAAACCACTCCCACACCAAAATACACACACATACAGCGACTCACACACTTACTCAGAGATCCAGTGAACAACTCAAACACCTACTCACAGACCCACAGAGGCATTCACACACCCACTCACAGACCCACACAGCCAGTCACACATGGACAGATACATCTTCCACACACTCTCACACCCACTGACACACCCACACAACCACTCACAGATCCTGGTTGCAGGGATGTTAGAGTTAGGAAATAGAATTAAAAAAATCCAGAAATACACTAAAAAACCAAAGGTTACAGGAACATTACAGTTCGTTACAGATTTTACACACACAAAACCATAGAAATTCAGCAGTTATAGTCATAGTTATCTGAAGTAACTATAACTCGTGCTCTAATGTAACTATAACTTGCACCCTTGCCATGAACAGTTTTCTCATCAATAATTTCATGAGTAAAGTAATATGTGGGGTAATTAGCAGTGCATGGCAAAGGAGCGAGTTATAGTTTACCTTAGGGCATCCATCGTATTACACTATACATGCCTTACTTCCATGAAGATAAGTTGCTGAATATAATGGAGGAGTAAAAGATGTTTTTAATCAAGAACTTGGATGTTTAACCCCTTGCGCGCTGCGCAAATTCTCCCGCGGTGAGACGCAAATTCGTGAGAGGCGGGGTTCGGATGGCCCCTGGACATCCTCCGCACACGCCCACCGTGACGTTGGACGAAGGGGTTACAATGATTTAAAGAGCAGATTTTCATTAAGAAGTTGCTCAACCAGTGAAGTAAAAAGTATGCAATATTTCTCTGTCTTCTGGGAGGGATGTGAAGATGGTTTGGAAGAATGGTTCCAGGCAGGCATTGTTGAGCCAAACAGTGCATCTCAGTAGTTGTTGTTAGCTGTGATTGTCAGAAAAAAATTATAATATTAGGTTACGCATAATTTTGGGGCAAATGAAATCTCAATGTCGTAGTTGACTTTCTACAGCTACCACTAATCGACAAAATGATAATGATCTGACCACTGACACAGTATCCACAACACTGTATTTCAGTTCAGCTTGCGAACAGATTGATTTGCCCAAGTATTCCATGAGCTGCACTGCTATCTTCACCTGAGAAGGGACATATCAGTTTTGCAGGTTGCCCTTTGGCTTTACTTAAGTTTCAGCATTATTTAAAAGGTTAAGGAACAAGTTTTTAGATGGAATGAAAGGCGGAGAGCTATCCAAGATGACATAATAATGTTCAGAACAATGCTGGAAGAGCATATCATCATGCGATGAAAAGTCTTGAAACAAATGCGCAACAGTGGCTTTAAATTACAGAAGAAGAAATGTAAATTCATGAGGCCAAGCGTGGAATACTTGGGATATGTTATCGGTCAAAATGGTGTGCACTTCAAACCTTCACTGGTATCACCTATTTCCAAATCACTGGCTCAGAGTAGGAGGGAAAAACTGGCAACTTTTCTTGGAATGTGCAAATTGTACTAACTCAATTTATCAAAAACTATGCAGAGAATTTCGAAATCAGTGGGAAACTAGTTAAAACGGGTGTGAACTTTAATTGGGATTCTGTGTTCAAATTTAGTGTGAATAAAGTAAAATGTAAACTTCAAGCTACATCATTTAAAAAATATTCTGATAAATCAATGATGTCTGTAGTAACAGTTAATACAAGTCAAATTGACACTGGTGATCTACCAATAGCTTTTGCATCATGTAAGCGTGAAGAATCAGAGTTAAAGTACTCTGAGAAGGAACATGAGTTGATGGGTTATAAGCTGGCATTCAACAAATTTAAATATTTCCTTCAGGGTGAGACTGATTTCAGTTTGCACAGACCCTATGTCTTGGTGGGCTTCTTAGAAAATGTGGTTTCTTGGAAGGTATCCCCACGAATTGCCAATATGGCTTTCAAGGTACATGGGTGTATTCAATATTGATGGTATCAAAGACACTAAAGACACTAAAAAGAGATTTAGCATGGCACCTTGAGGTCTCTAGATGTGGAATTATTTGGGAGGCAGTGTGGTGTGTGTAAATCTGCTCTTAAAGCACTGTAAATGTCCCATGACCTCGAAAGAGTTGCTTGAAGACCATTGTAAAATAGTTGTATTGTTTTATTGGTCCCATGAACACATCACCTAGTAATATTCCTTTAACAATTGTGATTAATGATTACTGTATTGGGATAAAGTTTGTAACAAACCCCAAATCTAAAAAGTTATTGATTTTTTCGAACACATTTATTTCAATAGATTCATCAGTGGAATTGAGCATGCCAATGATTGCCTGTATCACCCACAACGTATTGGTGAAGTTGAAAGGACCAACACACTAGTGACAAAAGAAAATTCAGTATACATAGAAGAGCTATGTATCACTGAGAAAGGTATTAAGGTAAAGGCTGTCTGTGTATCTTACTACACCACATTGTACGAAACAGAAGACTCCATTTGAGCAGTATCTGGTCTTAAAAAATTGAATAAGTTATTATGATGCAATGCATTCTGTTAAGAGTAAGAAGGTTTTGGTGGATGACATTGTGAGGGTAAAATATTCAAGCTCATAACTAGTGAAGAAAAGTATGGTAATCCATTGAGTAGTAAGTGTTTGTGCTACAGTTAGAAAATGGTCACAGGTAGAATTTCCATGTGCAGTAATTGTCACATATTGCAATGCTGCTCTAACTAAAGGTTGAACACCGAGTGAGTATCTTAGCTCAAAGCAGCATGCAGAAACGTGTGGGTCAGCACATGATGCTTCTGAGTTAGTTTGGATGAATGACATTGGTAATGGTGTGCTCAGAAGTGTTCAGTCAGCAGTGACCAGATTCGAAAATGTGATGCACATTGTATGTAAGCATGGTGTTGTTTCTTGAAATGCTGGACTACCTTCAAAATTCAAGTATTGTGTAATAGATTCAATTAGTTTAGGAAAAATTAAGCCAGGGTAATATTCTCAGGAGATGTAGGTATGTTACTTAGTTATTTATTAATGTCTTGTGTTCCTCATTTCCTCTTTTATTCCTTTCCTTCCAAGGTATCTTTGAGCACATGCTTTCCCAGCTCAAGCCGTTGTATGAACATTGGACTGAAGGTTCTATTGTAGTAATTACTGGAGTTTGGCACAATTTGTGAGTAGAATAAACTTACATTGTACTTACCTTTGCGCTCTTCTTGACAGTGATCCCACACATAAAATGTTCTTCTCCAGTTGATTTACAACACAATCTCCAGAGTTATGTAAATAATGGAATTAGAGCGTGCTTTGGTGAGTTTGTGATGATACAATCCCCTGGTCACCAAAGTAAAATTAGGATCTATACACAAAATTAAGCAGGAACAACATTTGATTAAGTTTAATGAACCGGGAAATACTACAGCAATGTGTGCTTTTTGAGACCCAGGTGACATTTTCACTTTTAGCCAATCATTGTTTATAGCTGAGAGATCAGCATCTTCCCCACCAATGACGTTTTACATAAACCATAACAAAACAAGCATTTGCAAAGCCAAACGTCTCCAGCTAGCACTGAACTATTGCATTGCCAATACGTGTTTGCATGTGCCTCTGGGAACTTTCAAAGATTCATTTGTATTTGGTTTCCACAAACGCCAAAGTCACTCCATCATTTTAATGTTTTAATTACACCCATTACATCTTTTCAAATCTGAGCTTTAGGATTAAAGCAAAAGGTTACGGAATTCTTGCACAACACACAATGGCGGGTACATTTTAAAAATATGGTGGGGCACGACGGCACCAAACTTACCATATTTTCTGCTCCCCTGGTGAGGCACTTCTCTCCCCATATCGCCATCCTTGAGCAGGAAAAAGAAAGATTTCCCGCTCAGGGGTACACCAACAACCAATCCTAAATCTGCTCTCAGCATAAGAAAGAGCAGCTCCAGGATTGGTGTGAGAAGGCTAACCCAGCGCTCATTTTGAGGCTGGGGGCTTGTGCCAGTAACCCCCTCCTGTTTCACTGCTGTGGGATTGCTGTGTGTGCACTGCCCATCAGCCTCGGATTGGTAACGCGGGCACTCGGGCAATGCCCAAGGGGCCGGTGTCCGAGTTCCTGCTGTGGGCTGCTTTTTTGAGCAGTCTAGGGCCGATTTGGGCGGTGTTTCTATTTTTGGAATGCAGCCAGCGGCCCAGTGGGTGGCTGAGTGGCCTTTCTGCAGGCAGATGGGCGTTCATTACAAGCCCCCACCCCGCCGGTTTAGCAACAGGCAGAGGTATCACTCCCTTTGTCTCGCTGGCCGTCCCATTAATGTATGCACATACTGAGCGGGGCGGGGGGCCTCAGTAGAAGTGGCCTCACTTGTTTTCAGGTGTGTTTCACCAGGGTAAACTAATGCGTGCATTTTTTTAAGCCCCCCCTCCTTCTTTTTAATGCAATTACGTTGAAGCAGTGATTTGATCACAGGCATTATACAAATGGAGGCCGATTTTTTTGTGTGTGCCCGGGCCGATTTTCAATCCCAATCCGACCCTGCTGCCCATGACGGTCTGGCCGTAGCAAACCAGTCAGCCAACATGATTTGCGCACTGCAGGGGCAGCTGTAATCCTGCAATTGCAGGATTCAGCCCTACTTCCTGCACACATACCGTGTTTGTACGTAAAATGCAATTGATGTGCCATTTTACTTATTTGTGGGTGCCTGCTGCACTCTCAGCAGGCAGGCGACGTTCCTCCGCTCTTGAGGATGAGCCACCCATGACAACACACAACTCCTGCCCTCTTTTGCCAAATGTATCACAAGCTTTCTTTGTTGTTTGATGAAGGCTTATGTGTTCTTTTGAGGAAATACACACATAGTGCAGATGAACCCTTAGGGGAAATACTTAACAGTTTCTTCCAAATGCAATTTTCCAGATAAAATATGTTTTTCGATTTGGCATTTTAGGCAGATGAATGAGCACTCAGTGTTTTATTTCCAGATTTGGATTTTTTAACAAGCAATGTTTTGCCATATCAACAATTCTTCTGGTTGATTTCTATAAAAGATAAACCTGTCAGAGTGGCAAAAAAGGCAATCTTTCTATATCTTCCTTTTCTGTGATGCAACCCATTCTAGTGCTGAAAATGTAATCTTGGTTTTTGTCTTTGTGTTTCGAATTCATTGTTAGAAGAATTGAGGACAATTGCAGGGTGTGTACGTTTTGATAAGCCTTTACTTTCTGAAAAGTTATTGGGTACTGTTTCAGTGACTTGCTTTTGATAAGTAACTGAAACTGCTTCTTTTGTATAATTACATGTAAATTAATATCACCAGATAGCTGTCTAAAGGATGTGCCATCACTTATTAGAGACATGGTCAGTTTTGCCTTTTTAGAAAATATTGTACCATACGTCCTATATTCAAATGGAGACTTTTAGAATAAGTGTTTGTTGAATTTGTCACATGGCTTCTAGTTCTCAATGTAACATAATTGCTTTTGTGACAAGTTCCTGCCTTCAGTTTTTGGGCTTTCGACCGTTTAGGCCATTCCCCGACATACTGGAATGTTATACAAAATAAAACTCTCTGTGGTGGTTTCAGAATCTATTATGATTATTGGCGACTTGTCATGATGATGCTTGAACATTTGCATTTTTTATTGGTTGTGGGACCTAGCAATGGCTGTTGCTAAGGATGAAATATATGTCAATTTATGTATGCTTAGGTCAAATTAGATTAGTTCAGTGAGAACCTGATTTATTCCCTATGTGTTGCTGTTGCCTTTCTAAACTTCTTTCTGTCTAAATAAAGTCCTTACAATAGTAATAGTTTGATAGAATATCCTGTGCTCCTAAAAATCACAAATAGATGTCCCCTGTTTCAAAACAGCCAACTCATCGCCCTGCAAGTGAGTGCAAGGAGACAATAAGAATTCTTTACCTCCAAGATTGTGCCCAAGTACCACGCCTGGGAAGTAGCTCGTGCAAATTGAACATACCTTTGCTAGTGAAACAACAGGATGTGGTTGATAACTTAGAAAATATAAGATAATAAGTGATAAAATGAGTGGTGACCTTTGATAGTATGTTAACACGGTCCCATATCATGACTTATAGGGGCGGTTGTTTGGGGAAATTCTAACCCTACAGCTCTCCAAGTTATTGAAGACACCTTCTGGAAAAAAGTGGCAGGTCTCGCCAAATGTTTTTTTAATTGTAATTGCCATTCTGAACTGTATAGCCCATATATTTCTGATCAGATTACCCTTGTAGAAGGGAATCTGTTAACCTTACACAACAATTTATTGAAGACTGCCTTCCTCTGGAACAAGTACACAGGATCCCTTGAATCATGTACGTTAAAAATGGTCTAATTTCTTTAGGTCTAGCGCACATCTTTGAAACACCAAGAAAATGTCTAACCATCACTAAAAAGGATATTAAAACCTGACTTCTTTATTTAAAGGCAAAAGAAAGACATACAATTAACAGCCCAAAATATATGGTACGATTCTATTTAGAGGGACCAATTATCAACGAAGGGATAACCTCATACTTACTGTCCGTGACAAACCAACGCCATAGATTTATGCAACTTGGGTTTCGTTTAAACCTTATCTCCTGCATGTTGGCCTATCCAGCAGGAATTGTGTTCTCTACAAGAGCTTTCTCCTTGCCATGTGATGATGTGTCGATGCAATCCAATCTGCATATTTTCTTTTTCTGTAAGTTTTATTCAGAGTATTGTAAAAGATTCATATTGCCAATTATGCATACATTCAATTTAGGCAATGTCTCCCAGGGATGTACTTTTTACAGCTGTTGTCTGATCTCTTAGTTTGTTACTGTGCTGAGTCTTTTTTATGTCTTTCTCTATAGACCAGGATATCACATAATAACCTGGAATGAATTACAAGTTTTAATTGTTTTTAAATAATGGTTTTTTAGTAGGACATTTTAATAGTATATTTGTATAATGATGAATGTTTTTTATTTGTACATTTGAACTTTTCTGATCTTTTTCAACAAGGATCAAATAACGTGATTCGACTGACTGACGGAGTGGATAATCACTCATGATGAAGCAGAAACTAAAGATTCGAAATGCATTGTTTGTTTAATGATTCCATAATAAAGAGCAACTGAGTCAAAGACGACTAAAATATTTTACTACTGGAAATTAACAACGTAATGAAGTTAATGTGGAGAAGTAGGGTCTGTAAGTGGTTCAACATATTCTGAAAGAAAAGAGATGCAAACTAGTGATTAGCTGTGCATTCGGCAGTACATTTCTGCTGCACTGTTTAGTTGCTGCAAGTTTTGCCATCTTGAATATAGGCCAGTCCTGAAAAAGATATCCTGTATTTATGAGGAGCCTACTGATTTTAGACCTATTTCCAACTTTCTGTGCTATCCAACCTTTGTATAAACCATAGTATGCTAACAATGGTAGCAAATTAGTAGACATATGTTGTTAACCATTTCACACATGTTGCCGACCCTCCGGACTGCATCTGCTTGGTTGCCCTTTTAATAAACACTGATGTTGGTTACTCTAGAGTCTTTTTTCTCTGGGATTTATCAAAAGCCTGTGGCACTTTCCACTGTCAACCACACAATGCAGGCTCCCTGCTTGCATGAACATCAGTCAGGAACTTACATTGGAGTGGCTTTTAAAGTATAAAACATAATGGATCTCTCTACCACCTTTGCAATCTGGGTTTAAAACCCAGTCTACCCTCCACCTTCTCAACCAAGAGCCCCCGGACTGTATCTTCTGTGAGACGCTGAAGGTTCTTTGCTAATGACAGGTAGCCCAGAGCCATGTTTATTTGACACATCTTTTTAACCTTCATGTTTTCAATGGCTGTTTAAGATCTAACTTGCTTGCAGCTTGTGACTTTGTATTTTTAACCTATTTCCGGTGGAATACTTGTGCAAATGTTTACACTTATGTGTTCTATATGTTCTATATGAAGCTCTTTGACGCCTCCGGGTAATATATGCTCTATATAGAATGTAAAAATAAAAATAACAAAAATAAACCCAGCTACAGAATGGTGTTTAAGTGGATACTGCTTTGTACCTTAGCAGGAGTCTTCAATCACTTTCTTCATATTGGCAAGAATTTTCCAGTGCTGGTGAGTCACTAGCCAAAAGAGTCTATCAGTACAGCAGTTTGAGCTCTTTAACGTTTTCAAAGGAATCCGTTGTTGGATCTAATTGAATGTTAACTTTGAGGCAATAGCGAGACTTCATTAAAGACTATGGGCCTATTCACAAAGCTAAATTTATATGTGAGTAAATCTACATGTGTAAATTTACTCTTACTGCAGGAAACGCACCTCTCTATATATTGTACCACAATAGGTTACACTGTGCAGAGAGGTCGAAGAGACCCATACTGCTTTACTGAGGCAAAAGTAGAAAATACTAGAGCTCTATTTTTGTAGTAGTGTGGGTGAGTAGTTAGGCTTATCTGAGGTCAGTGCTAAGCATTTGTTGTACATACCAAGGCAATAAATGATTTTACTCACTCAAGGAACGAAGTCGAGACCAAATTAGAAAAATAGTACTTTTAATATAAATATTTAGACTAAGAATTTCAGTACAAGGTAAATACGTTTTGCAATATGATAAATGACAGTAAAATGCAATGTTCACAGTTGTGCGCAATTACGCACAATACATTTTCTAAAGGAGGAAAAAAGCAACAAGAAAGAGCAATGCAATGCAGCTGTCATGTGGTTACCCTTTTGTGAATTGAGAGGTTCGGGTCCTAGGTCCAAAGCACCAAAGTCAAGTTCTTGAGAGCTTCCTGGATTACTTGGTAAACAAAGTAAAGGGGGTCTCTGAAGACTAGGGGCCACCTGAAAAAGCAAAGCTAATGGGGACTTTCAGGCAAGACCAAAGACTCTCAAGGGAGAGTAGAGTTGCAAGGGCTCAGGGGATTCAGAAGCACAGCTGGTTTGAAGATGCCCCGGCAGGGCGGGCTGGGTGCAGTGAAGACGTGCAGCTGGACAAGCAAGTGCAAAGATGATCTTCGTAGTCAGGCGCTGGCACCTTGGAGCGTCGTTTCTAGAGCTGCTGGGCCACTGCTGAGGTGGGTTGCTGGAGACCTGAAGTCTCTCATCAGGTGCTGGCTCCCTGTAAAGTAGGAGTTTGCCTGGACCCAGCTTTGTGTGTTTTTGCAGCAACGGGCCAGGGCCGGCTTTAGGCATGTGCAAAGTGTGCACCTGCACAGGGCCGCCAAACCCCAGGGGCCACCACGACAACGAGGATCGGATCCATCGGATACCAATCATACAATATTCCTGGCACTGGCAGCCCCTGGCAGGATTTGGCGGCCTCCGACCCTGGCTTTTTACTAACTTCCATTCCAGTAACTTCCAACCAAAGCCTGAGTCCCCCCCCCCTCCTCCCCTCCTCCCCTCCTCCACCCTTTCACTTCCCTGCTGGCCTCTGGCAGTGGCCCCGCACCGACCTCTGTTCCCTGTTCCTTATTGGCGGCAGCAGGGGCGCCGGGGTGTTTCAATCATGCACAGACGCGCCGGAAGCCAAGGATAGAGTGATCTGCGCGGCAGCGCGCAGAGAGCACAGACTCAACCTAACCTCTAGTGCTTCCCGTGCGTTGTGGTGCCTTGGCGTATGTGAGTCTCTCTGTCTAGTCTCTGCAGTGCAGCCATTTCTGTGGTGTGGTGGTGCCACTGGTGGTGGTCCTAAAGCTGAGCTCAGAATAAGGTAAACTAAGTGAAGTAATAGTATAACGCACCTGGCGCGTGGGGGGCAGATCTGAATGTAGTCGATTCTGATTCTGCAGCAGTGTCACTGACTCTGACTGACTGCTGCGTCAATGCCGTGAATGAAGGTGTGGGTGGGTTTCACATCTTGACTTTGTCAGCAGCGGCCGAGCTGAGGCCCGCAGCGCGAGGTCGGATGCCTTTATTGCCCTTTCATAACTTGTGCAGTAACGCAGGGTAGTATGATTAGGGGGCTGCAAGAGACCCTCCTGAATCTCTGTTCACAATCACCCGGCCAGGGGTTATTTTTGCTGCCCCACACTATTACCACACAGGACTCCACCATGCGTACCTACCGCAGAGCTGGGCTACCCTGACCTGGAAGGTGTAGGTGGGTTTCACATCTTCTTGGCTTTGTCAGCAGCAGCCGTGCTGAGGCCCGCAGCGCGAGGTCGGACGCTGAGTGCAGAAACAAACTAAGCGCCTTCACTCCGGAATGACCCCTAGAGGGAATTCGCACCCAGACCCGGTCACAGATGTCCAGGCTACGCAACCTTAATGGCGTTTGTTGAAGCAGGTTAATGCCTTGCCTTTATTGTCCTTTTGTGCAGTAACGCAGGGTACTATAGGGGGCTGCAAGAGACCCTTCAGGTTCAGAATCTCTGTTCACAATCACCCACTCAGCCAGGGGTTATTTCTGATGCCCCGGGCCCGACACTATTACCACACAGGACCATGCGTAGCTACCGCGGAGCCGGGCTACCCTGATGACCGTGATAACATTTTATGTTAAAACTAAGTAAGATTGAAAATATGAACACATCCAAAATAAAGGAAAAAATCCAATGTAAAAATCCTGTTTTTTCCGACTTTTTGAGAGTTGGGTGAGGCGTCTCTCTCTGTTATTTTGTAGGGGTTCTGTTCCGCCTTGTAGAAAGCCTTAAGCATAATTAGTATTCCTCTCACCTCTGAGGCCTGCCCTTTTCCCTGCAGTGTTCTGTGCACTTTAGCATTCTCTAGATTCCAGGCCATAGAAATTGTATTTCACGAGCACCCATATACAATAATATTTTTTTCAAATCTTGTACAGTGATATAACCACCGAAGACCCGGATTTTATATTAAAAACAGAGATTGGGACTATACCATTTCCAACTGAAAGGCAATATTTCCCGCCATGTAATCCCATACCAGGAGTTTTTCACGTAGTTTGGTGCTTACTTTCCCTCCATGTTAAAGAGCAGTAGATATTTCAGCACCCAGTTCTACATAGGTAAGGTCCCAAAGGCGAGAATATTGCATTGCAAATGCTTGTTTAAATTGTTCTAACTGCAGCCACGGCGGGTTTTTGCTCAGATAGGGGCCCTGACAAAAGCACATTTTGAGCCCCTTCTGATGCCCTCCCGCTCTTGCCCCCTCCCCCCTCCAAGGTTTACATTTCCGCCTGTTCTAAGCGCTGTATGTATTGTAGCAGGGGGTTGTATTCTGTATCACTGAGTGACCCTGGGTGGGAGTAGTAGTACTGTCCTTATTCCAGCGGCGACGCAAAAAGGAGGAGATACATACGCTTAAGGCATCACGACACCGGCGGCAGTACAACCTCATGTTAACATTATCTAAAATTAGAGAGGTAATTAAGGGTCCAGGGAGTTGATCTTGCCACACGTCTGCAGCAGACCGCATGGCACTGCCACCAGATTCGCTTCCTCCTCTGGGAGCTTGTGGCTGTGTTGGAAAGATGTCACCTGGGCTCCCTGGTCATACTCAGGTGAAAGGATGCCTAATTGCCTTCCACTCAGCGCGACGCATGCTGTGCCGTGCCACTGTGCATAGGGCTGTTGGGGTATTCGTACATTTGTGACGTTTCAGTACTTAAGATGCCTATATTTTTTCTATAACATTGTAATCCATTTTGTATCTATGTGTTTTTTAAATATTTTCAACAACTAGTGAAGAAATTGTCTGAGCATTTAAAATCTGTGCTATCACGTAGCTGGTGTTCTAATTTACAATAAATATTTGAGGCTTCACTTTATGTTCAAACCAGTTGTTTCACGTGACTTAGGGTGCTGGCTTTCATTCTCATGTTCATGCATGCATGCCATGGGATAAGGCTAGACCTATTTTTATTATAATTTTGTGGACTGTTGGAGGGGGCGATGAGGACGAGCCACCGATTATTACTCTGTGGGGGTTTGTGGGGGTCCTGTGCCCCTGTCATGGCCCTGGCACTGCAGCTGTCTGTGCACCCAGTCCCTCACGACGTCGTGTGTCACAATGCCCTCCTCCTCCTAAATTGTATCGTTCTGAGACGAATTCGGAAGGGTAGGAGCAGCCGCAGGTACTGGTCATCTAATGACTTTTCTGGACGTATTATTAAAACACCTTCCTGAGCTCCGCCCCGGCCGGACCCCCTCTTCCGGGGCCTCCACCTACGCTTCCTGCACAGGGCCACCTTGAGCCTAGAGCCGGCCCTGAACGGGTCCAATACCCCGGTTATTGATGCCTTGCAGCTCTAGTCGGTCCTCAAGACTTGGTGCAGAAGCTAAGCTGACCCTCCAGAACAGGCGTACCTTTGGGTGGCACTCAGAGGCATCAGTCGGGCTGGGGAGTTGGACGATGCTTGACCGGACTTTGCGGTTTTTGAAGTCCTGTGGCTGCGGGGAGATAGTACCTCTATCTCAAGGGAGTTCTTTGGCAATTTGCGAAGTGGTAGTAACCCTCCAGGGTTTGTGGAGGCCACACAACTATGAGACAAGCTGGTGGATGGCAATTGTTGAGTTCTATGGTGGCAGGCAGGAGTTTGCGCCCAAAGTCCACCACAAGGTCTGCAGTTCTCAGTCCAATAGTATTTCTTTGCTCGTCTTCTTCTTGTGTCTGTGGAATCTAAGTTCAGGGTCGGGGGATGCGACCTAAATACAAAATTTAGGTGCGTTTGCAAAGGAGTGACAGGTAGTGGCCAATGGGCCCCTCACCTGAGGTGTCTACACCCTCTATTATGTCCTCCTCCTGTGAGAGGGGGACATAGCCCTAGCCCTGATTGGAAAAGTCCCACCATCTTCAAGATGGTGGGCACTGCACAATGTACTTCACCTCTCCTCCAGCGCCTGGGTGGAAGAGTTGCCAGAGGGGCCACACCTTTAATTCTTTCTAAGATTTCCTACCTCAAATGGGAGTGAGGACAGGAGGGGAGGCCTGCTCCCTCTATCAGGAGAGGCTGGGAT
Organism: Lissotriton helveticus; assembly: GCF_964261635.1. Lineage (NCBI taxonomy): Eukaryota > Metazoa > Chordata > Amphibia > Caudata > Salamandridae > Lissotriton > Lissotriton helveticus. The sequence continues at coordinate 1,175,205,686 of NC_136059.1, forward strand.
CGTGTTTCAAAGGTGACAAGTCCTTTGAAGCTTCCCGCCACGGATGGCTCTTCCTGACCAGGGGAAGGTGTGAACACCTCCACCCAGGACAGTCTTTGGTCTCGACCTCTGAGTGCACTGGTGCTCATATACTGAGGTCAAAACTCTGTCTGGTAGTTACAGGCTGCCGGAGACTAGTCGGTGAACACACTAAGGGTTAGAAGGTTTCAGGGGACCCCTCTAAGGGGTCCTACCTTGTGCAATTATTAATAAATCTGAGACTAGAATCAGTGCAGGTTTATTAAGACGAGCTGTTTGGGACCAAACATTCCATAGTACAGTAAAGATGCCATGGAGCTGGAGAACTCATAATGATGAGTGTCCCTCCCAAGTACTCTCTATAGGTTTCCTGTTCACTTACAATATCCAGGAATTGACAGGGATATTGCAGGGGCATATTTGCTCATTCTGACATGTCCTCACAGGAGATATAGTGCACCCTGTGTGAGGGCTATAAGGCCTTCCAGAGGGGTGTCTTACCTATATCCCATGCAGTGTCTGTGGGCATGGCACACAGGGATGTGTGCCATGTCGACTCTTCATTCTTGTCGGCACCAATGCAAGAATTCCGCAATGACAGAGTGCATGGCCTTGGTGAGGGGACCCTAGGGTGGCACAATTCATGCTGCTACCCTGGGGGGTTCCTCTTCAGTGCCAATGACCTAGGTACCAGGAGTACCATTTACTAGGGACTTAAGAGGGGTACTGAAATCATGCCAATTGATAAAGAAAAGGTACAGTTAGGGAACGAGCATCTGGCACAGGGGACCTGGTTGGCAGGGACCATGTGCACATCCAGTCGAAATTACATCATTTTCCAGGCAAAAAGTGGGAATTAACCTTATCCAATAGAGGCACTTTCCCACAATGACACTTTATAATACATCTACTACGTTTGGCTATGTGTAGATTTACATGTCTCCACCCCCTAAAACAGGGTGTGGAGCCAAATCTATGAGTGTAAATTTACTACTGGCAACAAGAATCCAAAACAGTAGTAAATGAACTCCACCTCAGGCATTAAATAAGTCCAGCACCGGGAATAAGCAATCACTAGTATTCCAGCACCCTACCATTAAAAGCATATATAAATATAAAAAAATATTATTTTATGATAAAATATTTTTTTAACTTCTGTAGTACTACTTTATACATTACAAAATGCAGTTTGTGAATAGACCCACAGTTTTCAGTCCAGGTTGTTTGACGTTTGCCACTTATGTTGAGCTTACACCTTAATAGAGATACTAATAGAGGAAACATCATATCTAGCTGACTATTACAGTAGTATACTGTACCAGATCTTTGGGTTTTCTCCCTTTTTTTGTCTTTGCCTGTGAGGTAGGCTGTTCTAAATTAGTTTACATTTTTGGGGGGACTTCTATATTTGCGTGGATTTCTACTGTGCTTGGAATGAAACGTGACATTTCTTGTAAATTCTTGAAGTATTATATGCATATAAATTCTTCGTAGTCAAACTTTCATGTACGGAATTTTACTGTACCTTCTGATGAACTCTATGTGGTACATCCTGAACATGTTTCATATATTTTTATGGTACTATACATTGATACTTATTTAAAACATAATGAATAAAATTCCACATTAGTTGTTGAAAACTCACTTGTGGTACTGGTTTCCATTGTAGGTGCCTCCAAATGGTTCAGAACCCCAAACTCTGCGATCTAACAGGTTTCTGCGCTAGTTTCATTAAACATTACGGTCCAAATGCTCGCCTGACTAGATGAGGACTGGAAGTCATAGGTAGTTTGGTTCGAGGACTAGAATGTCTTCGGCGCCTTGCAATCGATTGACTACCTCATGGTAAACTCCTCTAAGATGCATGGTTGGCAGTTGTGGGCAGCCATGATCTTTGGACGTCGGTGTTCTGGTCTCAGACAAAGAGAAGCTGTTCTGTAATAGGGGAAGCAAGAGAGGAGAGGAATTAAAATCTGCACTAATTTCATTATACATTATGGTCCAAATGCTCCTGACTTGATCAGGTCAGAAACTATGGCAGTAGTTCTTGAAAAGGAGAGAATATGAAAATCCTTATTTAATTTTGCAGGTAAAAGCAAGAATATGAAGCAACAAGGCTCATCCAAGCAAAGAGTTTATCAGTAACATAGCAATAGCAAGGAGGAGGGGGCCAGTAGCTAACGAAAGAGATGGTAATTGAGTATAACTATCAGCCGTCAAGAGATGGTACTGAGACCCTACTTGGGTTTGAAGTTTATGCTCTAGATATGCTAGTCATATTGGATATGGACACCTCACCCACATTTTGTGACATGATTCATCATTGGCAACAGTCAGATATGTACATTTGATGCTTTTCAGACAATGGCAAGAAATGGGGGGGGGGGATATTTACAAGCCCCTTGTGCTGCCAGTGCTTCACTTTCTTTTACGCACCGGCTGCGCAGTGGGCCGGCCCATATTTACTACGCCATGCAAAGCCACCCTGCAAGGCTTTTCATGGCCTTGTAAATACTGCCCCTTTTCAAGGATCACTTTGCTTGAAAGCGGCATGCCAACTGTGTTGCTGTTGGTGATCACACGCAACACCCATGGATTCTGCTGTATCCCCAGATTTACAAGATTTTGTAAACCTGGGAATGTGTCAGAATCCTACGGATCCCCACGGGAGGCGTAAGGAAGCACACCGGGGAGAAATACTTTTGTTTCTCCTCGTTTTTCCCTCCTTCTATGTGTGTTGCAGAATGCAGCACACACAAAAAGTGGAAAACACCATCAATGACTGTTTTTGTGCAGGAAGGTGCAGTTAAAAATGACGCCGCTCAGTATACCAAAATGGCTTGCGGCGCTGCGTAATTTTGTTGTAAATGAGGCCCGGGGTATACACATATACAGAATAAATTGTGATATGTAGTGTACCGAAGAGTAGAGAATGCCTACATAATCAAATGTTTTGGGAATTTCTAAAGTTTCTCAATAAAGACAATAAAGACAATACAAAATATAAACCAAACGAAACAGTCAGAAGTCTACTCTAGTAGGGGGTGGTCATCTTCACATCGGCCCAAATGGTACCTGAGTCTGGTTATTGGGTGGGTGTTGTACACTGGTGTAAGCCCGGGATGCCTTTCCATGCCCAGTGGAGGTGCACTCGGGTTTAAGTCATTATAAAGAATAAGGGAAATGTTTATGTAGATTGTTTATTCCCGTCTGCAGTAAACGTGCAATGAAAAAGCTTTTTTTGTGATATGTTTCACAATATCCTGCTCAGCTATCACATCCTCTTTTGAAAGGAAACATTTTTTGTAACCTCAAAAATGTCAGAAACTACTGGCAATCAGTGCTGATCTCTGTGACATACAATTACTGCATTTTGGCGGTATTATGGTTGGCTTGTTACAACAGATTTCCAGGCTATCAGATGGGAAAAAGCATCATTTAGACACCAAGGGGTTTCCTCAAATGTCATGAATGTGTGATATCATGGCGATGTTGACCTCCCCATGGTCTGTGATAAAGCATGAGACACAAATCAAGCAGGATCTTGGCTCAGGCAGAGAAAACAGCATCAGGGTGACTGTAGTTAGTGTGTCAAAGACGAAAGGAGTGCATCTGTAGTTTGCAATGTGATCCTAAAATCACAATCTAGTAATTGAGGATCATTTCAGAATGAAAAATAGGAGAAATGGGGAATTATATTGTTAATTTCGGAACATCACACTATTCAGAAATGATATCTGTTTGTTCGCATATAAAACTGTGCCTGGTATGACAGTTTTAGATAGCAATTGCTTGGGAAGAACTCATCCCAAGAGATTATAAGGTGATGTTAAGCTCTAAAAGGGGCCTTCCAGTGAAATCCCCAGAAAACAAACAGTTTTCCCCAGTCCTGCATTCATAGCAGTCACCAACAATAATCATTTTGAAATGCTGCTTTGTTTGGTGACATCGGCTTGGGTTTAGAGTCAAATTACAACGTCATTCACCAGATAGTCCCTTTAAGCACCAGCAGTAATTATTAAAGGTTATTAACCTCTTTATAGCAACTCAGCCTGATACATCTCACATGAAAGTAGAAAGAAAGCTTTATCCTGATATGCGTATTGTCATGACTAAAAACTCTTGTTTTGATTCACTGATTTTTTTTACACACAAAATGAAAGCTAGGCATGGATCACTGGTGAATCTACAACACCAGTCCCCTACCATGTTTTCTTTTGCATCTATATTTTATCATCAGTCTATATACTGTATGGCCTTTATAGTACATTTTATGTATTTTAAAATATGATTTTATTCAGTATTTAAGGAAATGCTCCAATCTATCTTTTTTATTGTCAACTTGCTGTGCTGATGAAAGAGGGGTGTGTGTTGTGTGTCATACTAAGCTCAAATATTCATAATTATAATATGTGATTTACATGGCATTAGAAGTAGTTTAGGAGTGGAAGACCGGCCCGACTTCGGTGGAACATTTTATTTACGAGTGCTCTTTGTAACTTTATATGCATTGGCTGTAGGAGAGGAAACTCACAAATGCCCACATGCATCAAACTGAATTGCATTCGCAAACGGTGCGAATCTCAAAATTCAGCCGTTTGCGAATGCAATTCATTGATTTGGGATGCATTAAGCCTTTTTGCTTTTTTCACAATTTAAGAAATCGCAATTTATTTGCGATTTCTTAAATTGCGATTGCATTTAAGAAATCGCAATTTTGCGATTTCTTAAATGCAATGCATGATTTTTTTTAAATTGCTAAATCGCAAATAGGAAGTGGTAAGTTAACATGAAGTTAAACTTCATGGTAATTTGCGAAAACTTTCAAAAATGCACAAAAGTGCATTTTTGAAAGTTTCATTTTACACACACACATGCCCTTGGGGCATGTGTGTGTGTAAAAAGTACTTAAGGGTACATTTCAGGGGTGCGGGGGGGGGGGTCCAAACCCTGCTCCCTTGAAATTGCATTCTCATTTTGCGATTCCTTAATTGCGAATCGCAAAATGAGAATGCCTTCACATTCATTCCGATGGGCCTCTAGGCCCATAGAAATCAATGAAAAGGGATTCCTTAATTGCATTTCGATAATTAAGAAATCGCAACAAAAAATGCGATTTCTTAATGCATAGCCATTTGCGAATTCTTAATTGCCATTCCTTAATTTTCGCAATTAAGAATTCGCAAACGGGAACATTGATGCATGTGGCCAAAACCATGCATGTCTCTCGACACCAAAGAGGCAGAAATGGCAGTGTGACATTAGCGGACATGCATTAACAATGCATTTAGAAACGCATGCCTTTAGCATCTATTACAACGCAATGCCTTTAAGGTAAGTATATATAAGGCAAGTGAATCCCCCACAGACACTCACATATATACATACATATACACACAAATGGGTAGATGTATATACATAAGTGCTACGAAGGCAGAAACTCAACGCATCAGGCAAGCCAACTGCAGAGCCACAGTCAAAACAAAGTAATATACAGAGCTCAGATGCTAGCACAGATGCAGATGAAGGATCGAGTGGTCAGATAATGGGACATGTACCATCAGTCATAGAAGAGTTTGATTTTTTATGGGAGGAGTGAAGATTCAACCTACGGCCCAGAATACAAGCGTCAACTGTAAAACCTCCAAGAGGAAGAGGCAGAGGAACCAGAGGCGGAAAGGGACCAAGCAATGCAGATACCGAAGAGAAAGCCAAGAGAGGGCGCAACAAGAAGTAGGTTGCAGTAATGAAGCCTCCATCATGAATTTAACCGATGTTAGTCTATCTGAAAAAGAGGAGAATATAGTGCAATTGGGCCTTTCATTTTGTCCAGAGGCTGATACGGACAATGTCACAACAAGGGTAGATATCTTCAAATTTGCTAGATCGTTGAAATTGAAGAAATATTTTGCAATCAACCATAAACAAGCACGATCACCTTTGGCAATCCCTAGTGAGAGCGATTCACGAAATTTGGTGGTTGGTGATATGAACTTCCTACTGAATTTAAGACAACTGGAAGAAGAAACAGAAACTGATGAGTTTCTGAATTGGTGGAAGACGAACACTTAAATATAACTAGTGATGCACCATCATCCTTCAGGCCCACTTCCAAGTTAACATTTTTGACCACAAGGGATCTGTGGATATCTACAGTGAACTGGTAGTCAATGAATTAAAAATATGCATAAAAAAATTGAAGGAAAACAAAATAAAGTATCACAAAAGCAAATAGACTATGCAGCCTTGACTAAAAAACTTGCAGACAACGATGATTGTATTTTGAGAACTGCTGACAAGGGCCGAAATGTTGTTTTGTGGGGCAAGCAGCAATACTTACTTGAGGCATATAAGCAAATCAATAATCAATCTAACTATACGAGAGTTGCTGAAGAAGTATTGTCAACAAGTCATTATGCTTATAATCTCCAATTACAAGAGTGGTACAACCAGTTTCTGATTAATCATGATGAACTAATGTTCTTAAAAATCAATAATCCAGACACCCCGGTATTCTACCTGATTCCGAAGGTACATAAAGATCCTGTCTGTCCCCCAGGGGGCCCAATTATATCAGCTATAGGCAGCACCCTCGAAAATACCTCGAAATATGTAGATTCATTTTTATATCCCCTTGTGAGAACACTTCCGTCTTTCATACAAGAAACGGGTGATTTTTTGAGAAGTACATATGATCTACCTTGGGAACAGGATTATTTACTAATAACAATAGACGTGTCTACTTTGTACACGAGTATCAAACACAGTGACTGATTGAATGTGATCAAGCACTTTTTGGGAACTAGACCGATAAAATAGTGGTCGCACTCTCAGATGTTATTGGCCATGGTGGCAGCATGTCTAAATAACAACTATTTTCTCTTTAATGGAGAACTTTTTCATCAGACGTGTGGGACAGCAATGGGCACCTGCTCCCCCCAGCTATGCAAATTTGCATATAGGCTGGTGGGAGGAGCGTATGTTGTACCCAGGAGAATGGCAGAAGCATATAATGCACTGGAGTCATTTCATCGACGATGTATTCATCATGTGGAAAGGCTCAGAAAGGGAAGCAAAGGCCTTCATCAATAAATTGCAGGTTAACAATCTCAATTTGAAATTCACAAGCACTATTAGTGCAACAAGTGGGAATTTTTTTGACTTAACAGTTTATATCAAGCGGGCAATACGTTGCTCCACGTGACAAGCTTCCATCCGGGTAATTTGGTAAAGAGTATCCTGTATGGGGAATGCTTGCGAACTATAAAAAATTGTAGTAACCAGGTAGAGCAAGGAAAGGAATTGGCTTGTCTGAAGACCTGCTTTAAAGCTAGGGGATACACAGATAAATGCATAAATTCTGCTATGTCCAAGGCAAAGAAAAGAACAAGAGAATCTGTTCGCTTTGAGAAAAGTAAAACTAAGGCTAGATCAGAGGTGGCAAATGTCAACCAGTGTAGAATATATTAACCCCCAAAAAAATCTGAGGTCAATTTTATGCAAACACTGGCATATCATTCGCAACTATCCAGTATTTAGAAAACTTGTACAACGTAGACCACAAATCACTTTTAGGCGAGCTAAATCACTTAAACAAAAAATATGCTGCCTACAGTCAACCCTGCAAAAACAGTAACAACATGGCTTAGCAGAAGAAATGGCTTTATTAAATGCGCAAAATGTAAAGCCTGTGCGCATGGGAAAAATGCCAGTGTATACAAAACAGGATTCATGGAAAGAGAAGTGAAAATAAAGGGCCAGTTTACATGCAAAACTGTTTATGCTGCCTACGTTCTCCAATGCCCATGTGGCCTGAGGTACGTAGGCAGCACAATCCTGCCAGTTCACAAACGCATGTTGCAACACCTACGTGCCATAAAAAATGGTGACAAAACATACCCAGTGGCACGCCACTTTGTTCAGCATCATAACAAAAGTATAGAAGGTTTATTTCTTTAGTGATTGATGCAATCCCACAAAGTATATGTGGAGGTAATCGTGAAAAGGAGTTAAGAAGGCTAGAGTCTAGCTATATAATAAAACTTGAAACAAAGGCCCCTTCAGGATTGAATATGGAGGAAGATTTCCATACACATTTAGGATTGGATTGGATTTAATTTTTGTATAGCGCGATAGCTACCCGCAGGCGTCCTAGCACTTAAGAGCAACAGGTGTATGTGGCGGGGGCTGAATTATCTACTGAAGAGAAGGGTTTTTAGTTTTTTTCGGAAAGGCAGAATGTTAGGTTCTGATCGGAGGGAGATTGGAAGAGAGTTCCAAAGTTTTGCCGCATTTACTGAAAACATTCTGCCTCCGCTCCTCTCTCTTCTGATCCTAGGAATGATGACTTGGAAGGTATGGGCCGACATAAGCTGTCTGCTAGGATGACATCCGAGCGCTGCTCAACAACGGAGAAACAGCGGCCCTCATCCTCCTCGACCTCTCCGCGGCCTTCGACACTGTCTGCCATCGTACCCTAGTACAACGCCTCAGCAACGTCGGAGTCCAGGAGAAGGCACTGGAGTGGATCATCTCCTTCCTCGCCGGAAGGACACAGAGAGTCCGCCTCCCTCCGTTCAGATCTGAAGCCACCGAAGTCCTCTGCGGCGTCCCTCAAGGCTCCTGGCTCAGTCCAACCCTCTTCAACATCTACATGAGCCCCCTCGCAGACATCGCACGCCAGCACAACCTCAACATCATCTCCTACGCCGACGACACCCAGCTGATCCTCTCCCTTACCAACGACCCCGCCACCGCCAGAGCCAACCTTCACGAAGGGATGAAAGAGGTAGCCGAATGGATGAAGAACAGCCGCCTGAAACTGAACTCAGATAAGACGGAAGTCCTCATCTTGGGATCCTCACCCGCCGCTTGGGACGACTCCTGGTGGCCCCCCGCCCTAGGCAGCGCACCCAAACCAACAGACCACGCACGCAACCTGGGCTTCATCCTGGACTCCTCCCTCTCCATGACCAGACAAGTCAACGCCGTCTCCTCGTCGTGCTTCAACATCCTGCGCATGCTACGTAAGATCTTCCGGTGGATCCCCACCGAGACCAGGAAGACGGTCACCCAGGCCCTCGTCACCAGCCGTCTGGACTACGGCAACACCCTCTACGCCGGAACCACCGCCAAACTCCAGAAGAGACTCCAGCGGATCCAGAACGCCTCAGCACGACTCATCCTGGACATCCCTCGCCGCAGCCACATCTCCGGACACCTGAGAGACCTGCACTGGCTCCCGGTCAACAAGAGAATCACCTTCCGTCTCCTCACCCACGCACACAAAGCCCTACACAGCCAAGGCCCAGGATACCTCAACAGCCGCCTCAACTTCTACGCTCCCAAACGCCAGCTTCGATCGACCAGCCACGCCCTCGCCGCCGTCCCCCGCATCCGTAGAGCCACCACAGGGGGACGGTCCTTCTCCTACCTCGCCGCCAAGACATGGAACTCCCTCCCCACCCACCTCCGCCTGACCCAGGACCACCTCGCCTTCAGGAAGCAACTCAAGACCTGGTTGTTCGAGCAGTAGCAGATCCCCCTCTCCCAGCGCCTTGAGACCCACTGGGTAAGTAGTGCGCTATATAAATGCGATGATTGATTGATTGATAGGGGGTGATCAGGGTGGGATTCAGAGTTGCTCCTTTCCTCCAGTAAGCACGGTGGGCAAAACACATGCTTTTGAAGTCGATTCTTTCCCTCACTGGCAACCAGTGGAGATCTTTCAGTTCGGATTTCACAGATTGGCGGCGGGGGATGCGCAAGAGAGTGCGGGCAGCGCAATTTTGAATCACCTGGAGTTTTCTCAGAGTTAGTTGGGGGGCTCCTAGGTAGAGGACGTTCCCGAAGTCCAGCCGGGAGAGGATCAGGCCTGGACCATGATCTGTCTGGCCTTGAATGGGAGGAGCGGAAGGATCTTCCGGATGAGCCTCAAAATGCCCATACAGGGGCAGATAGTTTGCCTGCCTGGTAGCTAAATGTCAGTGAATTGTCCATCCAAATTCCTAGGCTCTTAATGGTGTCCTTGGCTAGGGGTGCGGGCCCAGTGCTGGTGGCCACATGGAGTCAATGGATTTCTGAGGGGGGTTACCCAGTACCATTAGCTCTGTCTTATCTCCATTTAGTTTTAGATAAGACTGGGTCATCCAGGCACATACTGCCTCCATACAGCCCCTTAGATCACTTGATTGAGAGGAGGGGTGATTCAGAGTTACCACCAGCTGGGTGTCATCAGAGTAAGACACAATTTGAATGCCAAAAGGGCGAACTATCTTGGCAAGGGGGTGCATGTATATGTTAATCAGTGTGGGGCTCAGGGAGGAGCCCTGAGGAACCCCACAACTGAGTGGTTTGCTGGGCGAGGTGACATTGCCCTCGCAGACTCGGAACGAGCGCTCTGATAGGAATGATTGGAGCCAGGCCGCTGCCTTAGAGGTGATTCCTAGTTCTGAGATTCTGTGCAGCAATATATCGTGGTTTATGGTGTCGAAGGCGGCACAGAGGTCCAATAAGATGATAGCCGCAGTGCCGCCCTGATCCACGATCATTCTGGCTCCTTCCATCACAGCAATGAGCGCGGTTTCTGTTCCGTGCATGTGGTGGAACCCAGTCTGTGATACATCCAGTAAGTTGTTTGCTTCCAGGAATTCTGTGAGGGAGTGGTTTACATGCTTTTCCGCGATTTTGCTTATCCATGGCAACAAGGAGATCGGACGGTAGTTCCCAGGGTTCTTTTGATCAAGATTGGCCTTTTTCAAAAAGGCCCTAACTGTGGCCTGTTTCCTCCTGGGTGGCACGCTACCTGAGGATAAGGAATTGTTGATCAGGTCTAGGATGGTGGGCAGAATGATGGGGGTAATTGTCCTGAGGGACTGAGCTGGGGCTGGGTCGCTTGGGGATCCAGATTTTATCTGGAGCATTATAGTTTGCAGGGTGGTAGGCTCCAGTGGTGGGAAAGTTTCCAGGGTGGTAGAAGGGGGCGGGCTTGTTTCCTTGTGGCCTGTTTGGATATAAGGGGATTGAGGGAAGGAAGAGTACATCATGGCTATTTTGTTGTGGAAATATTCGGCCTGCTCATTGCAGCGAGTCTGAGCACTCAGACGATCTGGTAAATTGTCCGGAAGTTTAAGCAGGGTTTTTGCAATTCGGTATATCTCTCTGGGTTTAGACGCTGCTTCGTTTATTTTGTTTTAAAAAAAATGGTTAGAGCATTTTTTATGCTATTTTTATAATGTTTTATAGCAGTCTGGTATGCATCTTTGCTGGCTTGTAAGTAGTCAATGCGCCATTTTCTTTCTAGCTTTTTGCATTCCTTTTTCAGATTACGAAGGTCCTGGGAATACCACGGTGCATTTCTAGGTCTCTGTTTGGATTTGATATCTTTGATAGGAATGATGCAGTCTAAAGAATTGGTGATCCATTTATTGAAATTGTCATTACTGACAACCGGGTCAGGGTTGCCTTCTGGGACGGAGGCTTCCAAAGTGGATGCCCACTGGTTGAATCTAAATGAAATATTATTGGCTGCTTCAGAATTCTCTCTGTTTTTAACTGGTTTTAATTTATTGGTGATGGTGTTAATGGAAGACAGTGTTTGAATGTAGTATGTCTGGTGAGGGATTTGCCCACTTGGGCTGAATCACAGAATGGTATACATTGATTAACTTGCAAGAAAGGCCCACTGGGGCTTGATGGTATTAAGTTTGGCAAATATGTGATGGAATTGCCAAAATGAGGGTTGATTTGTGGGACTACATAATGCATCCCTTTATGACTCTTAATGAAATTAATTCTAAGATTGTAATAGAATCTGTTCTGAGATGTATAGATACAGAATATTTATAAAGTTAAATACTCCCTTTTTTTTCTCTACATTTGGCGATGTAAGAAATTGAAAACTACTAGTCTGTCTTCTACTGCACTAATGTAGTAGTTCTCATGTGATGTGACACGTCATGATGTTGAAATACATGTTGAAAACTTTATTCAAGTGTTGGTAAGCAAGCCTGCTACGCAGGCGAAACCTGACAGACAACAGCCGATGAATAAAAGTTCTTGTGGCTTGAGACACGGCTTCGTTACCTTTCTTTCTGGGAGGAAACCTTTTGATGAAATTGGACCTGACTTGGGTGGTCCACACGAACGAAGCGCCCTCTGTTCAGGCTGTGTGGTGGATTAACTGAGTGGCAAGCTGGGAATATATATATATATATACGGCTGACAATTTGACATGTTCACAATTTAAGCATCATAATCAAGTTGCAATGTGAGTCCGGCACGGAATAGGAATATTTATACAATTTTAATACATTGTTTCTATTTATGTGTTTTAATATATTTAATTCTGCAAAGCCGATCCACAATTATTGCTTAATCTTGTGCCCTATTATATGTTGCAATTCCAAGATCAGTGCAAACTAGTTCGTTATTCCGTATTTATACAGTTAAAATGAACTTAAACCCGTATTTTACATGTATTTTTATTGGTTAAGTGTACTTTAAAAATTCTAAAAATTCCAATGCATTTAGGCATATAGTATGTCTTTTATGTTTATAACGCATTAGGCACCTTGCACTTTAAAACGGGTGGCCAGCCCCCATGACTGCGTCATGTGATCAAGGCTTTTGGTAGCCGAAACGCGTCATGGCAGACTGGTGTTGGGCATAATAAATCTTTGAACACCAAGAATTGGGTCTCGTCTCGTCTTTCATAAGGTGTGGCTGCATGCTGATTGCGAGGACGAAACATACTGCATATATATATATATATATATATATATATATATATATATATAACAGGAATCTCCTCCGAATGAAAGAGTAGTGACCCCAGGGGAGATTTAAAGGGAGCACTTTATTTCGGTGAAAACTCAGGCGGATGCATTTCGGCTTGTGGGCCTTCTTCGGCGCCCCTCTCCACTCGTAAGTGCTCTGCCAAATGTAGTCCTATCTCCATAATGTTTTATGCGCCTTGCTCCGCCCCCAGATGAAAATAGGCACACCCATGTAGTCCTGCGTGGGAGGACTGCAAAACCCACAATGCTTCAATGTGGTGCATAGCGGGATCAGTGATGCACGTTAGGGGTAACAACGCTGGATTTGGCACTGGATGACAGGCACAGACCACGAACCTGCTGGGAGGTGAGGCAACACCAACGTCCAGTTCTCCCTCGGGTCTCCCCTTCATCGCTACAACCGCTCCGTGTAGAGTCCTTTAGCGGGGGCAGGCAAGGAAATCCCCGTCGCCCTAACTGGAGAAGCAATATCTCCCGACCGCCGTTTTTCTCCAGACGTCGAGGTGGGTGCCAAACGTAACTGCTAACACAGTCCAACAAAGATGCTCAGACGAGCTTGCCAGGACGTTCGGACCTCTTGTGTGGCGAGGGTGCACTAAAATTGCGCTCTGGCATGTCGCAAAATTGTATAACAGGAATCTCCTCCGAATGAAAGAGTAGTGACCCCAGGGGAGATTTAAAGGGAGTAAGCATGGGCGTAAAATCCGCTCCGCTCGCGGATTTTTCGGATTTTCGGCAAATCCGCAATCCGCGAACGCTCGCGAATTTGTCGAAAATCCGTGAATCCGCTCGCGGCGGATTTTTTGCTTGGTTGCGGCGCGCGGCGTGGTGCACGGCGTTCACTTTCCGTCATTTTAGCGTTTGCCGAGTTGTTTTTCTTTGCGAGTGACGCGCCATTTTAGATCTTGCTGCGTGTTCCCGCGGGAGTTTGTCGCCCGCGAATACGTACTCGCGGCTTGCCACCTTGCACAGCACACCTCGCGAGAGTTCGCAATTGCGAACACGTAGTTGCGGCGGAAAGGAACAATCTCGCACTTGCGAAATAGAGATTTTGCAATTTCGCACAAGAAAATCACCAGCAAACAGGATAAACCTTCAGAAAATTATGATTTTTATCAGAATCACTCCTCAGGTTGACATTTGCATGGCCTTTTTTTTTGCAAGGAGTCCATTTTGGGGGGGGGGGGAGGAAGGAAGTGCCCCACAGTCTCCAACTTCCTGTTCCTGTCCAGCAGGCTCCTCCCAGTGCTTTGTCCATCTCCTGGTCACTTTCATTTGGATCTGGAGCTGGAAGGATTACTTTTTGTGGGTGCTGCTGGATATTTGGATTTGAGGCCTTTTTGACTGTCTTTGGATCACTTTTGGATTAGAAATCAACTTTCACAAGTAAGTTTGTTTGGGGCATTACAGTTGCTGCAAGTACAATTTTGGAACTTTTTCAGAAAATTAAATAAATTATATTGTGGGTAGCCACAGTATCCAGTAGGACCAGGGTTGGTTATGGGTGCATGATACAACTGTTTTGTTGAATTTAAACACCATTGAGGCCATGGATGGGCTGGGATTGTGCAGATTTTATTGTTTTTTGTCGTTTTTTTGGGCCTGCTGGTGTGGCCCTTTGCCCAGGGGTGGTGAGTGTTGCATGGGCCTAGTCTTTCTGTGGGGTGTCTTCTTGAATTTAAACATAATTGAGGCCATGGATGGGCTGGGATTGTGCTTATTTTATTGTTTTTTGTCGTTTTTGGGGGGCTGCTGGTGTGGCCTTTTGCTTGCCCAGGGGTGGTGGTGGTGCATGGACTGAGTGTGCCTGTGGTGTTGTCTCACTCTCTTTGATGTAAACATCATGGATGGCATTGGATTGTGGTGATTTCTGGCTGTTTTTCTGTTTTTTGGGGGTGTACTGTTGATGTGGTCTGGCCATGTGGGTGGTGGTGGTGGCCATCTTGAGTGCTGGCTGGTACAGGCAACATGTGCTTGGGGTGTAAGGGGGCCATTTTGAGGAGAGGCAGTGTCTGAGGCCTGCACTTATTTTGCCTACTTTTCATCCCTTATGCCCAGGGGTAGTGAGTGTTGCATGGGCCTAGTCTTTCTGTGGGGTGTCTTCTTGAATTTAAACACCATTGAGGCCATGGATGGGCTGGGATTGTGCAGATTTTATTGTTTTTTGTCGTTTTTTGGGCCTGCTGGTGTGGCCCTTTGCCCAGGGGTGGTGAGTGTTGCATGGGCCTAGTCTTTCTGTGGGGTGTCTTCTTGAATTTAAACATAATTGAGGCCATGGATGGGCTGGGATTGTGCTTATTTTATTGTTTTTTGTCGTTTTTGGGGGGCTGCTGGTGTGGCCTTTTGCTTGCCCAGGGGTGGTGGTGGTGCATGGACTGAGTGTGCCTGTGGTGTGGTCTCACTCTCTTTGATGTAAACATCATGGATGGCATTGGATTGTGGTGATTTCTGGCTGTTTTTCTGTTTTTTGGGGGTGTACTGTTGATGTGGACTGGCCATGTGGGTGGTGGTGGTGGCCATCTTGAGTGCTGGCTGGTACAGGCAACATGTGCTTGGGGTGTAAGGGGGCCATTTTGAGGAGAGGCAGTGTCTGAGGCCTGCACTTATTTTGCCTACTTTTCATCCCTTATGCCCAGGGGTAGTGAGTGTTGCATGGGCCTAGTGTTTCTGAGGGGTGTCTTCTTGAATTTAAACACCATTGAGGCCATGGATGGGCTGGGATTGTGCAGATTTTATTGTTTTTAGTCGTTTTTCTGGGCCTGCTGGTGTGGCCCTTTGCCCAGGGGTGGTGAGTCTTGCATGGGCCTAGTCTTTCTGTGGGGTGTCTTCTTGAATTTAAACATAATTGAGGCCATGGATGGGTTGGGATTGTGCTTATTTTATTGTTTTTTGTCGTTTTTGGGGGGCTGCTGGTGTGGCCTTTTGCTTGCCCAGGGGTGGGGTGCATGGACTGAGTGTGCCTGTGGTGTGGTCTCACTCTCTTTGATGTAAACATCATGGATGGCATTGGATTGTGGTGATTTCTGGCTGTTTTTCTGTTTTTTGGGGGTGTACTGTTGATGTGGACTGGCCATGTGGGTGGTGGTGGTGGCCATCTTGAGTGCTGGCTGGTACAGGCAACATGTGCTTGGGGTGTAAGGGGGCCATTTTGAGGAGAGGCAGTGTCTGAGGCCTGCACTTATTTTGCCTACTTTTCATCCCTTATGCCCAGGGGTAGTGAGTGTTGCATGGGCCTAGTGTTTCTGAGGGGTGTCTTCTTGAATTTAAACACCATTGAGGCCATGGATGGGCTGGGATTGTGCAGATTTTATTGTTTTTTGTCGTTTTTTTGGGCCTGCTGGTGTGGCCCTTTGCCCAGGGGTGGTGAGTGTTGCATGGGCCTAGTCTTTCTGTGGGGTGTCTTCTTGAATTTAAACACCATTGAGGCCATGGATGGGCTGGGATTGTGCAGATTTTATTGGTTTTTGTCGTTTTTTTGGGCCTGCTGGTGTGGCCCTTTGCCCAGGGGTGGTGAGTGTTGCATGGGCCTAGTCTTTCTGTGGGATGTCTTCTTGAATTTAAACATAATTGAGGCCATGGATGGGCTGGGATTGTGCTTATTTTATTGTTTTTTGTCGTTTTTGGGGGGCTGCTGGTGTGGCCTTTTGCTTGCCCAGGGGTGGTGGTGGTGCATGGACTGAGTGTGCCTGTGGTGTTGTCTCACTCTCTTTGATGTAAACATCATGGATGGCATTGGATTGTGGTGATTTCTGGCTGTTTTTCTGTTTTTTGGGGGTGTACTGTTGATGTGGACTGGCCATGTGGGTGGTGGTGGTGGCCATCTTGAGTGCTGGCTGGTACAGGCAACATGTGCTTGGGGTGTAAGGGGGCCATTTTGAGGAGAGGCAGTGTCTGAGGCCTGCACTTATTTTGCCTACTTTTCATCCCTTATGCCCAGGGGTAGTGAGTGTTGCATACTTGCATGTCCCTAGTCTTTCTGTGGGGTGTCTTCAATGTAAACATCATGGATGGCATGGGATTGTGCTCATTTTTCTGTGTTTTGTCGATTTTTTGGGGTGTATAACTGAACTGATGTTCCTCTGTCTTCCATTGCTTTTAGGTGCACAAGAAGACTCAATAGAACCACCAGTGCCAGGAAGAAGTCCTGCAGCGGTGTGTGCAGCATAACGTCACGCGACGTCACGTCTGGACACAGAACCCTCTGCAACTCGTGCAACTGCTGCCTGCTGACCTGCTCTGAAGAAGATGGCCCCAAAAAAAGTAACCCATAGCTCCTCTAGCAAGAAAGGTGCCAGTAAGGAGCAGAAGAAGCAAGTTACCAAGGACACTGGTGTGCCGCCCGCCCCTTTTTTTGTGAGTAAAAAAAAAAGTATGCCTGCAGCAGCTGCAGCGGGATCTGCTGGGGACCAAGCTGGCAGCAGCACCCCCGCTCCATTGGGCTCAGTGCCACCACCACCACCACGCCAACTTAAGTCCAAGCCCTTGAGTGCTGCAGAGGCAGCCAGTATACTTCTTCAATCACCATCGACCAGTGATGTTGGCTCATCGCAAGAAAGCAGCAGCAATGTCCCTCAATCAACACAGGTTGTTGTAGCTCATCTGACGAGTGTTGAACAACCACAGCGGCAACAACAATCACATGTGCAAGTACAAGCCCAAGTACATGTGGAAGGAGAGGCAGCGCAAGGAGATGCGCATGCAGAGGTGCATGGAGGGTCACAACAAGTGCCCACAATAGTTGTTCCTCCCGAAGTAGGGGCACATCAGGAAATCGACAATCAAGGCGAGGTATCATTTGAGGAAGCCACTCCTCCTGATGATCCTTCATTGTCTTCCACAACCCTAGCAAGGAAGAGATCAAGGGTGGTGTCTACATCCTCTTCAAGCACACCTCCTTCTGATGATACGGATCAAACTTGGGAACCAGCACCACAGCCGTCTGAGAGTGAGGCACACCATGATCCAACAAAGGTACTTAAGCGTAAAAGGAAGCTCGTCCAAAGTCTCAGACTTATGGAGTGTGATGAGGCTCAACAAGAAGTGGCGGATACTGCTGCTGATGAAGACTCTGCCAACGACGACCCAGTCATCATAAAGGTCACTGTAGCCCCAGCGGGCATGCAGCAAACAGACATTTTGACCCTAGCCCGAAGAGCTGCTGCGCGTGATGATGATGATGATGATGTTGTCGATGAGGAGGCAGTGGAAACACCACAATCATTGGAGTTAAGTAGTACACCAACTCGTCCCGCTTCCATATTTCTTTCTGGCAAGAAGAGACCTGCGTCAACCTCGACCTTAATTAGTGGCGGTGAAAGTGGAAAACGTACAAAAGTTGGCCAATCCAGATCCTCCACTTCATCTGGCATTAGCTTCATGACCACCACCACCAGTATCGCCGCCTCCTCCAGGTCCCACAGACACTTCAAGTCCCCAGTTTGGGACTTCTTTACTGTTTGTCCCAAAAATCCAAAGTTTGCCATTTGTACCCTTTGTAAGCTTGCAGTTAGTCGTGGTAAGCCAGGTAGCAACTATGGTACCGGCGGCCAGAGTGGTCATCTTGACAGAAAGCACGCTGTCCAATGGTTTGCGCACCTAGCTGCGATCAAGAAAGGCCAAAATCAAGGAAACGTTGATGTTTCATCTGATGTTGACGAGCAGGAAGAAGACGTGTCAAACACTTCCCTTACACCCAGTACCCCTCTCAGCAGCACACCCAATGTGAGGCACACTAAGAGTGTTGGAGCGAGTGAGACACCAACGCACAAAAGTTCACCAGCGAGCAAAATTGGGTCAACGAAGTCATTATCAGCCCGTAAATGCTTGGTCCAGGGCAACATTAGAACAATGCTTACTTCAGAGGTGCCATATGAACGCAACCACCCACTGACGCGTCTGTATAACACTAAGCTGGCTAAAATGCTAGCTGTGGACCTTCTACCTTTTTCTTTTGTAGAAGCGGTAGGTTTTCTTGAATTAGTTGCAACGCTCTGCCCTAAATGGAAGGTTCCGAGCCGGTTCTATTTTGCCAGAGTTGCGGTTCCAGCACTACATGAAGATGTGCTGCAGGCGATTGGGGCAGCTTTGCAGAAGAGTGCTGTTCACACAATACATCTGACAACAGACATGTGGACCAGTGGCCCAGGCGATGATTACATGTGCATCACTGCACACTGGGTCTCTTTTTCAGGTGTTATAGCAAAGCTAAACGCAGGTGTTGACCCGGACCAAGTTTTCAAAGCTGCTCGGAAACATGCAACACTAGCCATGTTTGGCTTGGAGAAAAGTCACACAGCAGAAAACCTTTTGGAAGAGTTTAACAAAAAGGTATTGACAATGCTATCCCCCCTAAAACGCAAGATTGGTTATGTTTCCACGGATAATGGCGCCAATGTAGTTAAGGCCATGTTACAGGGTGACCATGTTAGAGTGCCGTGTTTGGCGCACTGTATCAACCTGGTAGTTCAAAAATTCTTGAGTGATAAAGAGAGTCCAGCGTTCGAGGTAATGGCCACCTGCCGCAAAATGTGCAACCATTTCAGCCATTCTTTTAAGGCCCGGAAGCATCTGCGGAGACTGCTACTTCAACGTGGAATGCCAGTGAAAGCACTCATCCAGGAGGTGGCAACACGTTGGAACTCAACCTTCTACATGCTTGAGCGTCTGCATGAGCAGTATACGGTACTCGATCACTATTTCTTGACAGAGGCTACATCTCAGAAGGAGGACCTGCGGATGAGTAAGGCGCAATGGGCCATAGTTAAAAGCCTGACAGACATGCTTCGTCCTTTTGAGTTCTTCACGCGTGCAGTCAGCCAGGAGGACTGTAATTTGGGAAAAGCTATCCCATTGTTGTGCATACTGGAGCACCAACTGATGGCGGTTTCTTCTGAGTTTGAAAAAGATGAAAAAAAAAAAAAACATTTCATTTTGTCTGAGAAATTATTACATCGCCTACGTGGTGATGAACGTCTTAAAAACATCAACTCAGATCAGCATTACATTTGTGCTACTATTCTGGATCCACGCTACAAAAAGGCGCTGGCAGACAACGCATTCTTTCCTTTCGCTGATGCAGATGTTCAAAAGTACAAACATTGGTTAGCCTGGTCAGCCAAGAGGTTTGAAAAAGAACGGCAGGTTATTGAAGGAGAAGCCAGTACATCAGCATCAGCATCAGCAGGCCATCCGCAGTCACAAGAATCCACTTCTGCACCTGTGGCTGGGGCACAAGTGACCTCTCAGCCGTTAAAGACACCGGCAACTGGATCATCTGCACCACACACAATGACAACACTAACAGTGGCTGGGGAGGAGGATTGGCTAAGTTTGATGGGGTATGGTTCTCGAAAAAATGTCACAGGCACAGCAAAAAGTAAGCAAAGTGGAGGAACAGTTGATGACCTTGAGTCGATGGTGCAGGACTATCTGAATGACTCAACAGTGGTCTTTCTTAATGAGGAGCCATTGCAGTATTGGCATGGCAAAAAACAATTGTGGCCACAGCTCTACAACCTGGCTATAAACTATTTGTCTTGCCCACTCGCAAGTGTGTCTTCTGAACGTGTTTTCAGTGCTGCTGGTGGCATTGTAACTCCCAAACAGAGCCGCCTATCGCCCAAAAATGTGGAGCGGCTGACAATGATCAAGATGAATCAGCACCTCATACCACCAGATTACAAAGTGCGAGAAAGCACGCCACATGAAGACGAGGAGGACAGCAACGTAGATGAGGGGATTTTTTCTCTGTTCGGTGCCACTGACCTCATCCAGCCTGAATTCGCAGAGTATGATGACGAAATCTTGTTCTTATTCCCTGACAACGAGCCCTGAAAATGAGACAATCAATCAAGAACTTTCTTTTTCGTCCTTATTCACTTTTATTCCTGTGTGCTTTGTGTCTCTCTTTCTTTGTTTTGCACAGTTAATTTAATTCAAACTTTAATCACCTAATCCCAAAAACAAGACCATCATCAGAACTGTCTTCACTTGTTTGCTTATTGATTTGAAGGTGCCGCAGTCTACATTCCTCAGGTTCACAAGTTCTGAAGAACATGCTCCTCTATCCTCCTCCTCCAGACTGCGATTTCCCTCCAAGCAGAGTGCTGGATTACGCACAATGAAGAAAGACTCAGCACTTGTGGGGGTGTTGTACTTCTTTGCGGGTGAGTTGACGGTTTTGGGCCCATTGCTGTGAAGCTCTAATAATGGACAAAAGTGTTTTGGACCAAATATGAGGTGGAAATTTCTTGCCGTTTTTGCTGACTTGCTTGCCTTTGAGGTGCTCTTTGGCGGGGTTCCGGGGGTTTGTGTGTAATTTTTGGTGTCTGTCGAAGCACTGCTGCGACAGTCTAATCTTGATTGCATTTGCTTTTCAGGAAATCCGTGGTGGAAAACAGGAGTTATGATGATTGATGATGATGACCTAGCTGAACAGCGCCGCATTTGGAACGAAGGCCGAGAGATATTGTAAGTATGAGATTTAGCTTTTTCGCTGTTTGGGGGTGTTGTCGGGTGTTTTTTTGCGGGTGGGTTGGCGGGTCTTGCCTGGGGCATTCCTGGGAAGGTCTAATACCGGATAGAAGTGTTTTGGACAAAATCCGTAAGGAACAGCCTTTTTTTTGCTATTTCTTCTGACATCTTGCTCAATGTAGCGTTTTGGGGGGCTTCCTGCTGTTCGTGGGTGGGTTGCGTCCGGGGTCTCTGTCGAAGCACTGCTGCGACAGTCTAATCTTGATTGCATTTGCTTTTCAGGAAATCCGCGGTGGAAAACAGGAGTTATGATGATTGATGATGATGACGACCTAGCTGCACAGCGCCGCGTTTGGACCGAAGGCCGAGAGACATTGTAAGTATGAGATTTAGTTTTTTCGCTGTTTGGTGGTGTTGTGTCGGGTGTTTTTTTGCGGGTGGGTTGGCGCCGGCGGGTCTTGCCTGGGGCATTCCTGGGAAGGTCTAATACCGGATACAAGTGTTTTGGACAAAATCCATAAGGAACAGCCTTTTTTTTGCCATTTCTTCAGACATCTTGCTCAATGTAGCGTTTTGGGGGGCTTCCTGCTGTTCGTGGGTGGGTTGCGGCCGGGGTCTCTGTCGAAGCACTGCTGCGACAGTCTAATCTTGATTGCATTTGCTTTTCAGGAAATCCGTGGTGGAAAACAGGAGTTATGATGATTGATGATGATGACGACGACCTAGCTGCACAGCGCCGCGTTTGGACCGAAGGCCGAGAGACATTGTAAGTATGAGATTTAGCTTTTTCGCTGTTTGGTGGTGTTGTGTCGGGTGTTTTTTTGCGGGTGGGTTGGCGGGTCTTGCCTGGGGCATTCCTGGGAAGGTCTAATACCGGCTAGAAGTTTGTTGGACAAAATCCATAAGGAAACACCAGTTTTGGCACTTTTTGTAAGTTAGGGTTCGTTAGGGTTAGCCCTAGCAGCAGGATTGCATGTGTTTAGGGGGGTTCTATTGCAACGCGGTTCTGTTGTTGTAGAGCACTGTTGGAGCGATGCTGGCTATGGATACTTTTGCTTGCAGGCAAGTGGTTTGAATACAATCCACGGTCTGTATTTGGGTCTACTGTTACTTTCAAAGTACGTTTTGTAACCATTTTTCTGCTAGGCATCGTTTTTGGAGATATGATTGGGTTCTTCTACATTTTTGCGACTGGCTTTAGTAAGGGTCTTGGTGGGAGCATTGCTGGGAAGGTCAAATTTTGTTCTAAAACACAGTAGTACACCCACCTTGAGGGGAAAGATCCGCTATAATATTTTGGCCATACTTATTGATCCTTAAAAAGGTGACTCAGACAGAGCACGCAATTTCAAAAATATTGTACTGTCTATTAGGGAAATCAAAGTGTCACTTTTTGAACCACACAGCGTACATACCTTTTATTTATTTATCAGTGGTATTGTAATAGCACTTCCTGTTTTCCGTTCAATAATTACAGGCCGGGTTTCAGTCAACATCCGCCAGGCAGGCAGTGGACAGGGTGTCTCTTCTGTCAGTGGTCACCACCACATTGATGGACGAAGCGTCAGCTGGAATGGAGGAGTGCCGCCAATAAGAGGAATTGTTTGCTGCATGCAACTTACTTACCAATTTCAACAGGACAACTCCAACAACATACGCAATACAGATACAGTATCCATTGTTGTCTTTTATTCTATGAGTGTGACTGCATGTGCTTACCTTTAGTTTGTAACCAAAGATTGTCTGTAAACTCTGTATCTTCAATTATTGTTTGTCCATGCTCTGCTTTTTTTTTCTTCTCTCAACAAAACCTACCCAAAAAGAAACCCCCATTCCCATCCATTTTACAAACCCTAACCCTCTTCCCCCGGGCTGTGTTGTTTTGCTTGATGTCTGACTAAAATGACATCAATAATTCCACACACTTGCTGGGGAGGATAAGGTGATAGCAGCAACAGGCTGGTGAAGGAATACGAGGATATCTTCTAGACTTACTCAGCTTCAGTACTATATCTTCTAGTAGTAGTAGCCAATGTCAAATAAATTCAACGCAAGTACTAGTTATACTTGCAATACTTTACCATTTGTTAGGCTACATTATGGCACTGTTCTAGTGTACTGTCACCTGCTATTTTCTCGATCGTACCGTAACCGTTGTAATGCTACAGTAAGGAGTACAAACAAGGTTTCGTTTTCTTTTTTTCCATAGGCATGCAACTGCCACTGTGTCACACCACTAGTAACACCGCAATGAGGAAATGTCACCCGCCCAGGAATGACAACGTTAATCCCCATTTCACCTGGAGCCAGCCCTGGGCCTAGCCCTAATTTCTAACACAAATTACAGGTAAGATAAGCGTTTGGTGGGAGGTAGTATAATGGAGTATTATTTCGGAGTAGACAAGAGATTGACGGTTGTACTACTAAAGTCCTACGACTGTTCAGGAAAACAAAGTTACTGTTACACCCCCCGCCCCCCACCCACCAGACTGAAAAGCAGTAAAAAACAGGTATGGTCAGATAAAGTTGAAAAATATATTTATTTATCCCTAACAAAATAATCTCCCTCACCCACCCTAACCCCAACGATTGTCTCTGAAACGTCCCAAAACGATCCCAACTCCCAAATCCCACCCCCCAAAAGTCTATAAAAAAAGGGCAAGGGACACTCCACTACTGGAGGGTGCTGGTGCTGGTGCATGATGCGGCATGGGCATCATACTCCTTGCGGAGGGTGGCAAGCTCGGAGCGGAGGCCCTTAACCAAGGTCTTATACCTCAGGACCTCCTGCTCCAGGTTGGACATGCGGACTCGTAGGCGGCGTTGGCGTTCCTTGCAGCTCCTGTGGGGGGCAGCTGGTATTTCGGGTGCTTGGCGGTGGCGGTCGGCTTTCTTAGCCCGGCTCGGTCCCGCTGGTTTAGTCACGGAGGAGGATGCAGTGGTCACAGTCGAAGATGTTGCCCCGCTCGACTGCGTGTCCTCCTCCTCCTCCAGGGCCACCAGCCGCCGATACTCGGCGACTGTGGCCTCCAGCCTCCGTTGCCGGGCCAATCTAGCCTGCTCCCTCCTTGTTGATGATTTGGAAGGAGCAACTATATGAAGAAAGAAAGACATAGTCTGTAACCAATGCTCCTTATTAATAACACAAAGTGATTGAGCCGAAAGTTGGGTCACAGAGTACAAGTAGCAAATTGAAAGCACAGTACATAACTATTGAGGACAGTATCTATGTAACCTCCCACTTCTGCATCCTTGCTCTAACAGTAGTGGTAGTTTAATGAACTAATTCTACGACCACTATGGACTTCCATTACAGTCGACTATGACAGTACACCAGTCTTATTCTTCTTCTTCTCTCTTGTTTAGGGAAATGGGTACGTTATCTTATGCAAGCCGGCAGAATGACATGGACACAGCACAGTGAAGTTGCACCCGAGAAAAAAAGTTGCACACCATGATGATGGAGACAGACTTGCGTTACTGTACCGGTCCAGTACATGCAGGTGGTGAAGCTATTACTTTTCTATTACGGCTGGCACTGAGAATACTCTGTTACAAGGGCTACTGCTTAATTAATTTACCTTTCACCCTACAGTGCAAATGAGTACTAGAAAAGGAAACTGAAGAAGCTAACTAATTTGATTATCTATCACTTCACATGGGACGTATTTAATGACAGATGAGATGACTTTAAGTGCTTTGCTTAATATTGAGTGAACACAGTGATACACCCACACATGAATGACGTACTACAAGTAAACTAAAGTTATTAAGAGAGGTACGGAGTGTCCACCGTAATAACCAGATATATGCTGTGAATGCAAACGCAATACAAAGTACTGCTACTATTCATGGTAGTATTGGACACATTTACAATTTCTTTTCCTTGCCTTCCCTGCACTGGGACGGACGTGCGGGTGCGGTGGTACATGCTCTTCA
Source organism: Lissotriton helveticus (assembly GCF_964261635.1). Taxonomy (NCBI): domain Eukaryota; kingdom Metazoa; phylum Chordata; class Amphibia; order Caudata; family Salamandridae; genus Lissotriton; species Lissotriton helveticus. The sequence continues at coordinate 1,175,230,912 of NC_136059.1, forward strand.
AGGTAACACTTACTTCACCTGGCGACCATCTACTCTCTCTAGATACACATTTGCTATGTAAGAGTCAGAGAATACCATGCTCCAGGCATCCATTCATTCAAAGTATACGCACACATACAGTTTCTGTTTCACCCACCCAGGCTGCTGTCCTTCCACCCATCCTTGCTTCATCATTGACCCAGCCATGCACCATACCATATTCTTTCCTTCCCAGCCACCTCTGGGTCCAAGCAAACACATATCGTTCTTCTTTGCCAGCCATCATACAAGTTCGCGTCCCACTTACTTACACCCTTCTTTCGCTTTTCGTTCATCCCATCCATCACGTTCGTCTAAGAACTTATTGGGATTCTTCTCACCAAAAACTTCACAGCTAAGTCGAAGTACATTTCGAGGAGGCTACTACCTGGTTGATTTGTAATTGTAATACACCCGTGCAGAAAGCACACTATGCAGTCTTCAATCTCAATAAGTAAGGAATATATAGCTTACCTGTTTCCGCCACCACCGTTTGATCCCCCACAGGAACGGCCACCAGCTCTTCTAACGCCGCCTCCTCCCCAGAGGCCTCCGAGTCCAAGTCCAACACAGCCACCTCCGCGCTGGCCCCGTCACCAGATGTTACACCTACAAAGTACATTTAAGAAAGTTAGAATACACCACTCACTACTATATAATATTTGGTCTAGGAGAAATGTTAAAAAAACAGAATACAATGTAATAATTTGTGACTGTCTACTCCATAGTAAAAATGTCCCATTTTCCAGGGAAGGCTGTTGTCTTGCTGCACTTTTATGCACAACTGATGAATGCTTGCTTTTGATTTTTAACACGCACCACTTTTTCTCCTAACAGACAGAAGCTTGACTCCTGAGTCCTAAGAACACGACCAGGATCAAGTTCAAACTAGGTGAGAGTTCGGCTCGACCACAAGAAATGTGTCCAATTAATCGTCAGCACTAACCACTTTTCCGTTTACAGTTAAATAGTTTTATGACAAAGTAGATTTTAATAAATGTGTTTACTTTTAATAAAGCTTTTACACTTAAATAGACTCTGTGGTTTTTGTTCCTCTAGACTAGAGTGGATGAGCTAAAGGTTTTGGAATTTTTGCAAGCATGAGTGCCTCTGACACTTCTTGACTGTGCTGTGACTCCGTACTACTCTCTTGTCCTGCGTACGATAATCTAGAGATCATTGGGGATCTATAATCGGTGACTTCGGGAGCTGAATGACTCTGCCACACTATCTAGTCAGTAAGGAGACAGTGCATAGAGGTATTGCTGAATATAATGGGAGTCCAATGGAATTGCCAAATGTCCAATCTTAGTTAGCTACACAGACAGACTAATAAGAATAGTCTAGTAATACCACAGGGAGTCATATTCGAGGCAGGATAAGAATTTATATCCAGTCTACAAGAAGATCAAAGACGATTTAGAAAAAATCGAATGAGGAACGCTAGGAAAAAATAGGTACTGTTTAGTAAAATGTAAACTTACTGGGGCCAGCAAAGGAGCCCTCGCCTGCCCGATCCTGGCCTGCATCCTCAGCACCCTCCTCCTGTGTCCTCTTGCCCTTGGGGGGAGCTGATGTACAACATGAAAGAAAGAAAAACCATAAAACATGGATGAGATTTTTCAACCAAATCAAACATTTCAAAAGAACAATAACAACATATTTTGGAAAAATAGCAAATAGATACACAACTATTCCACGGGATCTATCTCATGTGGTATACTACGTTATTCGTATTGCCTGATTTGCGGAACGTTGACTTAGAAAGTTCCTATGTAACTCAATAAACAGACTACTAAAGAGGTTTGCCTAGGCCTGGCACTGCAGGCAGTAGTGCGCAACACGTGACAGACAAAGTCCATCCTGCTTGCAGATCAGTGAATACTCAAACTATCAATCCACCCGCCACCACCGCCACTATTTCTTCTGATAGCCATGTGACTGTCTAAAGGAAGGACACTGGACTTCAGTCTGTTGGGGCTGATTTATAAGTCCCTTGCGGAAGTTGCGGCTGATTTTCCTCCATTGTTGCGTGCCTTTTCTGACGCAGCGGCAGAACAAAAGACTCGCCATGGTGTTGGTGCGGCGTATATATTAAAAAAAAAACCACATATGGGCATATGGGCGATGCATCACGTTGTAAAGCCCTGCGCCATCAGGGGGCGTTCCGGCGCAAGGGAGGGCGTACCTGCGCAGGAACGAATCCTAAAAGTGGCTGAGGGAAATCTACAAGATGTCAATCAGTCATTTTTAGGAAAATGATGCATGACTCAAACCCTGCGCGCTTGAAGCCGACGTACGGCTTGATGCAGCATTGGGGAGATAGGGTACCCCAGAGCATTGCTGGAGCTGCGCCATCGTTGGCACGCAACTCCAGCAATGCGCTGCCTTTACGGCACAGATGCGTAAGGCTTCTGTGACGTTTTGGGCCAATGGGTGGTGGTGGCATGGCACACAATTACTGCCGCATCCCTGCTACTTTGCAGGGATGCGCCGGTAATTGAAAATATGACCCTTACTGTCTAGCATTACGCAGTTCTTTTCTTTACAGTACACTCATACATAATTTCTCAGGCCAATGAAATGCTCCTGAACACAACATACAAAACAAAGAAGCATAGTAGCAAGCAAGGCTACTGAGAAGGAGAGCAGTGCACCTGAAAATGAAATGCATAGAAGATTTTGAAATATAATTTACCTCAATGTAATCGGCAGCATTATTGCTCTTGGTAAAGAACAAAGATTTGCAAATAACAGAGCAGGATAAAACAGAGTAGTAAATGTACTACTACTACTACTCACCAAGCCCGGGGACCTCTACGCCGAGCGCGTCCAGCAAGTCCCGCTCCCGGTCCATGACATCGGTCCAGCGGTGGGTGGCCTGGTTATATGTGCGCCGGACCCCAGAGATCTTGTACATGGCCCGGCACACCTTCTCCCACCGCTGGCGGCGCTCCCGGATGCCATAGCCGGTCGCGATCTTGCCGCCTCCCAGGATCGTCTTGGGGAGGCGGCGCTGGACATGGAAGATCAGTGCCGCCACTTCCTCCGCGCTGAAGATCTCCCTCGGGACCACTTGCTCCCCCCTTAAACGCCCGCACGGGAGCCGGGCACGGGGTGCGGGACCCTTCCCCTTCTCAGGGTGCTTCCCGGCTCCCTTTACCATGGTCTGGGCAGAAATAAACTTAAATGATAAAGAAGAAATAGAATAGTGAAGAAGAAAAGAAAAGAGTTTAAAAAAGTAGTTTAAAAGTAAATAAAAGCTGCAGAAAACACAAAAATATAGAGCTAGAAAAATAGAGGGTTAGATAATAAGTAAAATTAGATCAAAAAAACTTCAAACAAGCAAAGGATGGCAGAGATTGACAGAGGATACAGAAAGCATGCCCAGAACCATAGCAATGAATGAGAAACAAGATGGCCGCGCCCGTTCACGACCGCGTGGGTAAGTTCGCGCGAGATTTTCCTTGCGAGTACGCGCGAAATTGTACTAGCGAGCAGCACACTTTGCGAGATTACACATAGCGGGCGGAAACGGAATTACGTCACGCCAACAAGATGGCCGCGCCCGTGTACGACCGATAGGGTAACTTGGCAAACGAATAGCTAGGAGCGCCTCGCGAACACGAGCAAGATCACGCGAACATACACGTCGCAAGAAAAACAAGTTTGTATTCGCACGTATTCGCGGCTTCCGAAATCGATCTCGCACGGATTCGCGCCCCAAAAAACGCGCGAAATTGCAGAAAAAACGATTTTAGCTAAAATGAAAGCAATGAGCAGGTGCAAAAGTTCAAACTTAACATTAGTAACATTCAAGGTAGTGCTTCCTGATGGGCCCCTCCAGAGTTTGCAACTATTCTATGACCCTGCTATGACCCAAACAGCAGGCTCATAGAATAGCACCATAAAGGTCCTGTGAAAAAAAAATTTAACTGCAACAAAAAGCAAATTACAGATAAGGAAGGAAGCAGGTGCCAGCCAGACTGGAACTTTCAAAATTACTGACACATTAATGAAACAAATTAATTGATGGCAGTTGAAGAAGTGCAGGTGTGCTTGCTTTTTTCAACCACCATAATCTACAGTGATAAATAAACCTAATAGGTGCCAGTGAGGATGTACTAGAGGGTGGCATGGGTGTCCCAGAGGGTGGCAGTGGTGAAACAGAGGGTGCTGTGAACCTGTGATGATAAACCAGACGTAGAAACAACATAGTCGCGGCCGTTGCAAGCCGAAAAGTAAGTTCGCAATTGCGAACTTGTCCGAAAATCGGCGCGAACACGCGCCAACACAAAAAACGGAAAAATCCGCAAATCCGCTAGAGTTCGCGGATCTTCGCGGATTGCGAATCCGTAAATACGCAAGTTCGCGGATTGCCAATCCGCAAAATCCGCCCATGCTTAAAAGGGAGCACTTTATTTCGGTGAAAACTCAGGCGGATGCATTTCGGCTTGTGGGCCTTCTTCGGCGCCCCTCTCCACTCGTAAGTGCTCTGCCAAATGTAGTCCTATCTCCATAATGTTTTATGCGCCTTGCTCCGCCCCCAGATGAAAATAGGCACACCCATGTAGTCCTGCGTGGGATATATATAAACGCACGTTTCTGTGTCCAATCTTATGGGTTGCAGAAAATAGAAGGCAGGCACACTGGTATCCGGTTTCAAAATTTAATAGCACCAACCCCCCTCACCCCTTACAGACGCGTTTCGCCTTCGCAGACTTCGTCAGTGTAACACAGTGCATGGTTGAAATCGCCATTTATAAAGCCAATTGTCCTATTCACATTGATAAACATAAAAGAAGGACAACAACTCTGCAAGATTACAGTGGCCATCTTATAGCGTGCAAATTGCATTCACATTATCGGCTCGAAAGTGGCGAGTGTAGTGAAAAGTGCATAGTGCATGATTAAAAACACATGGATTAACCATTCTATGTACAAGAATTCATTTTGTTAATATACACAGCGAGAATAACTTTTGGCAGTATTGAATTTGGTAGCACTGAGGGAATATATTTCTTTCAATTTCGATTTTTTCCTCATTCATTAAAGTGCAAAAGTGTCTTTATCACGCCCTGAATGGGCAATTCAATAAACAGTACAGACAGTTCTAGTAAGGACAAATTCACTTCTGTTTGAAAACACTTTTTCTCTATATACAGATTGGCAGGGCAAATAGATGTTTTTCACTGATGCCTGGAGTACCGGACTTATAAGTGGACCCAAAGTTCTTCATTGTTATTTAGCCCCCAGGGAGTCATGGTTTTAAGACTGATAATATACTTTGACTCTAGTACTCGAAGGGATTTTTCCCTGTCCCCTCCTCGTTCTAATTTGGGTACCTGGTCCATGCAATAAAAACTAAGTTTTTCCCATTTACTTTGATGGTACTCAGCGAAGTGGCGGGCAACGGGATAAGATTTATCTTTATTTGTAATAGCCCGCATGTGCTCAAGAATTCTTAGTTTTGCTGGTTTTATTGTGCTGCCGATGTATCGCAGCTTGCAGGGACAGGTCAGGCAATATACAGTATACTCAGAGTTACAGTTGAGCAACTGTTTGATTTTAATGTTGGGTCTTTTTTCCCCTGTTCTATTGGGATACTGCTGTACTTTGCCACTGAATTTGCAAGCCTTACATTTAAGACACGGAAAGAAGCCAACTATGTTTGTCACCTTGATGGGTTGGACCGATGGTTTGAAATGACTGTGGACCAGGTGGTCTGCCAACGAGGGACACCTCCTGTGAGTTATCAGGGGTCTCTTTGGTAGACTGTTTTTCAGCGTTTTGTCAGCAGTTAGTATGTGCCAGTGTTTTTGGAAGATGTTAACTACATCTGACGATTTGGTGCTGAATTCTGTAATCATTCGCACCTCGTCGGGTGCCTTCTCTTTCACCTTCGGAGTTAGGAGATCCCTCCTATTAACCCCAGAGGCTTTAGTTTTTGCTTGTTTGAGGAGTTCCTTGTTGTACCCTCTATCCTCAAACCTCTCTTGTGCTTCCCTTAAGGCGAGGCTGTAATCACGGTCCAGAGAACAATTTCTCTTTAGACGTAGGAACTCGCCATAAGGTACATTTTTCACTAGACTTTTAGGGTGATAAGAGTTGGCGTGTAGGACAGCATTCCCCGCCGTAGGTTTTCTATACAGGCGGGTCTGCAAGATGTTGTTGTGTACAAACACCTCCAAGTCCAGATAGTTAATACTGGTGGCACTAATGGTACTGGTAAACCTTAAATTGAGGGTGTTCGTATTCAAGATTGTGATGTACTCTTCTGCTGACTGACGATCACCCTGCCAAATTATGAACAGGTCGTCTATGTACCTAGTCCACATCAAGATTTCTTCGGTCCATTTTTGATTAGAGTCCCTCCAAGCCTCGTGCTTCTCCCACCAGCCTACGAATAAATTCGCGTAGCTGGGGGAGAAACACGAACCCATGGAGGTACCTCTCTTCTGATTGTACATTGTCCCATCAAATAAAAAATTATTGTTGAACAGACAGAATCTAATCATAGACAATATCATGGAACTATGGTTCATAAATTGTTCAGGTTTGAGATCCAAGAACCATTTGATGGCAACCAGACCCTGTTCATGGTCGATACATGTGTAAAGGTTGACCACATCAAGTGTGATCAACAACATTCCAGGGTCCCAGGTGATACTGTCCATGACACTCAAAAAATCTTGAGTATCTTTGAGGTAAGAAGAAAGATCTTTAACAAAGGGTGCCAGGTATGAGTCTATAAATCTAGAGGTGTTTTCAAGAAGACTACCAATGCTGGACACTATTGGGCGTCCGGGAGGTCTTTTAGCATGTTTATGTACCTTTGGCAGATGATAGAATGTTGGTACAATTGGCGCTTCACATCTCAAGAATAAGTACTCATCCATTGTGAGCATACCTTCTTTCTGCCAGTTTTCTAACATAGTGTGGAAAGACAAGATGCTTTTATTATACTCCGTTCTCTGTATGGGGGTATAGCAATCCCTGTCTTTCAATTGTCTATGTGCTTCCATTAGGTAATGCTCACGATCAAAAATAACCACATTGCCTCCTTTGTCCGAAGGTTTAATTTCGATTGTTGTATCTTCCTTCAAGGACCTAATGGCTTGCCATTCTTTTTTTGAAATGTTCGATGTGCTTTGACTTATTTTATTTCTTGTCTCCGATGAAATCTTGTCAAGATCTTCCAGAACTGCTTCATTGAAGAGATCAATAGCATCGTAGTTCGTAATAGGCAACTTTTTTGATTTGTTTTTCATGGAGCTGGGGTCACGTTTCTGTGTGACGATGGTCTGTGATGGTGTCTCGGCATTAGGCATATTACCAAATGGTTCTTGAGTAGGTGTTAAAAGTAATTCTGCCAGTACTTCGCATGTTTGAGTATCATTTTGACTTGCGCTGGAAACACCAGAGTTCACTGAAATGATATTATTTTTCCCAGATTGAAGGAAAATTTTCTTGAACTTGAGTTTCCTAATGTACTTAAATAAGTCGATTCGCACTTTCACAGGGTCAAAGTCACTGGCTGGACAAAAGCTTAGGCCTTTTTTCAAAATAGACATTTCTTCCTCAGTTAGTATTCTCTTAGAAAGATTAATGATGTTATTTTCTTGTTTGTCTATTGTCTCTTGCGGTTCAATCCGCTCCTGTTGACTCTCGGGGAGCTCATTGCTTGTTGTCCCGCACCTCTTGCTCCTCTTACCCCTCCGCGTCCTCCTCTTTGATTTTGCTGTGGCGCCGGAGGGTGATTCCTCTGTTGGGGGCGTAGACGAGTCTCCTTGATAACCTCGAACTCGTCGAAAAAAGGGACCTCAGCTGCCTTTGATTTTTCTTTTGTGCCTTCGGTTTGCTCACCTTCAGAAACTTCAGATTCCTCTGTGTCCTGTTCCACAGATGTTACATTTGTTTGTGCCATGCGTTTTCTTGTGGCCTCAAATTTTCTGGCGAATGTTAATATTCTCCCTGTGAGGTAATCTTGCTCGTCTCTGAGGAATTTTGATTGTTTTCTCTTCCTGATTGTCAGTTCATAATCTTTAATTCTTCTGTTCATGGTATCTCTTAGGTCATCCTTGTCTTTGGAGTCTTTTTCTTTAGCTATTTGTTCTTCCAGGTCCGTTATTTCTTTCAGACTCTTCTCCCTATCACTCCATGCATACTTTATTAGCATACGCACCATTCCTTTCGCTGACTCTGCCGTATATTCAGCCCAGTCTTTCAGTAATTCCGGATCTGGGTTCTCATATGAAGGTACTGTGTAAATACGTAAACCTCTTGGTATTCTGCCACACTCAATATATCTTTCTAATGAGGTGGCCTCCCACCATTTCCGTACTTCGCGTTCTTGTGCCTTTTCAAGTTTGGTAAATAGTACCTTCAAGGTGCTTGCAGGGGCATTGCGAATTGCTGATTTGGTAGGTTGCGTTGCTCTCGTTGCGGAGCTCTTAAACATAAAATTAGCCGCCGACTCTCTCTCTCCCGTGATACCATCTGGGTTGGCCATTACCGTGTCTGAACTGTTCTTTTAGCTGTGTACATCAATTTATTAGCAAGGGTGGTGACGTAGTCACTAAGGTTAGGGGTCAGGTGCTTGAGTTACGGAACCTTCGGGGATGAGGCTAAGCGTTTTTGTAAAGTTTTACATTCGGCGTTCACTCACCGGTTCCGCTTTTGGTTCTCGGTAACCGTCAGTCCCCCAAGTCGCAGCCGACGTGTTCTCCAATCGCCTGGGGCAGAACCGCTTGTTCCCGCTTCCGTGTGTGGACGGATGTATCAAACGCCACTCTTTAGTCCGATGTTTGGTTGCTTCCTTCGCTTAATATGCCTCGGGGCAAACGGCCATATTAGTTTGCAGCACGTGAGGTTTACCGCCGTCGCTCCTCAACTTCCCGGGTGCCGCACGCCAGCGCTGGTGAGACGCTGAATATAAACGCACGTTTCTGTGTCCAATCTTATGGGTTGCAGAAAATAGAAGGCAGGCACACTGGTATCCGGTTTCAAAATTTAATAGCACCAACCCCCCTCACCCCTTACAGACGCGTTTCGCCTTCGCAGGCTTCGTCAGTGTAACACAGTGCATGGTTGAAATCGCCATTTATAAAGCCAATTGTCCTATTCACATTGATAAACATAAAAGAAGGACAACAACTCTGCAAGATTACAGTGGCCATCTTATAGCGTGCAAATTGCATTCACATTATCGGCTCGAAAGTGGCGAGTGTAGTGAAAAGTGCATAGTGCATGATTAAAAACACATGGATTAACCATTCTATGTACAAGAATTCATTTTGTTAATATACACAGCGAGAATAACTTTTGGCAGTATTGAATTTGGTAGCACTGAGGGAATATATTTCTTTCAATTTCGATTTTTTCCTCATTCATTAAAGTGCAAAAGTGTCTTTATCACCCTTCTCCAACAATAGTACATGAATCCCGACGCGTTTCGTGTACTATTGTTGGAGAAGGGGTGCTAACTGTTAAGAGGCAAGCAAACAGAGACAACGCGAGTGACCTCTCGAAGCGCAAGAGCTTTTGGTGGAGAATATTATGGACGGCTGGCCTTAGCCGTAGAGAGGAGCACCGCTCTGCCCACAGAGACTGTAGTTGTGAAGCAGAGATGCCGTGGTGAGGAACGGCTCTTCACCGCCTGGTACGATGTCTCATCAAGTGGAAACAGTTTCCTGCCCCAAATCTCCTTTCCTACTAAAGGTGTTTTAAGGACTATACAAATTAATGCAGGAGCATGCAGCCTACTTAAGGAAGTGTAATACTCACCTCATGGACTACGAATACCATCGTGCTCGATGGTGTCTGCAATGAGCCATGCCCACTATGGGCGGTCGATTTCAAATAATAAATATATGTTGAAATACGGAGGTGAGCCGTTTTGTATGCTTCTGCATTATCCCCTGGATGAAGAGGGGGTGTGGCCTCGAAACGCGTCGGGATTCATGTACTATTGTTGGAGAAGGGGTGCTAACTGTTAAGAGGCAAGCAAACAGAGACAACGCGAGTGACCTCTCGAAGCGCAAGAGCTTTTGGTGGAGAATATTATGGACGGCTGGCCTTAGCCGTAGAGAGGAGCACCGCTCTGCCCACAGAGACTGTAGTTGTGAAGCAGAGATGCCGTGGTGAGGAACGGCTCTTCACCGCCTGGTACGATGTCTCATCAAGTGGAAACAGTTTCCTGCCCCAAATCTCCTTTCCTACTAAAGGTGTTTTAAGGACTATACAAATTAATGCAGGAGCATGCAGCCTACTTAAGGAAGTGTAATACTCACCTCATGGACTACGAATACTATCGTGCTCGATGGTGTCTGCGATGAGCCACGCCCACTATGAGCGGTCGATTTCAAATAATAAATATATGTTGAAATACGGAGGTGAGCCGTTTTGTATGCTTCTGCATTATCCCCTGGATGAAGAGGCGGTGTGGCCTCGAAACGCGTCGGGATTCATGTACTATTGTTGGAGAAGGGGTGCTAACTGTTAAGAGGCAAGCAAACAGAGACAACGCGAGTGACCTCTCGAAGCGCAAGAGCTTTTGGTGGAGAATATATATATATATATATATATATATTTCCAGTCTCTGTTTCACCGGTATATCGCCACCACCACAGATACACGGACCACCACGCAGTAGATAGTATTTAGAAGGTAGGTTTATTATCCTCCAAAGGTCTTATTTCGGCATGACGCGTTTCGGGCACAGGATGCCCTTGATCACATGTCGACAAAGTTTTACACCTCACATTAAATACTAGTTTCATTGGTGATTATTAGCACGTGATGTAATAAAAAGTGAAGACATACTTAAAAGTGCAATGAGTGCATGAATCACAGGGATCAAAACATATTTCGCGTATCTTCTTATTTCATACCTAAGTAACGACAATGTCAGAAATTTAATGTATTCTTAAATTCAGCAAGTGCTCATTTTGAATATTTGAGGCATAAATGCATAAAAAATATATACTAATAACGAAGTGCAAATTCTGGCAATAAATAAGCATAATTAATATATACACATTACAATTCAATAACAATAATATGTTAAAAATGTCATTGTAATTTAAAACCTGTTACTATCAAATATATAAATATGATACAAAAATATATATTCTATTAAATAACATGTGCAAATATATGCATAAGTGTGCAACCAATTGCAAGGTTTTCAGTGCAAATCAGTGTAAATCAATTTTAAGCATGAATGCCAAAAAAAACACTTCTTGTGTAACACTCAGCTGAAGAGAACCTCATGAATGAGTTTGTATCTCTGTGACATGTCGATTATAAAAATATGTAAATACTAGTGCAAAGTTATTTGGGCAACATTCGGTCCCGAATGTTGGCCCACTAGTATAGTAATTCTACGAGAAATCCGGTCCCTGTGTAAAGTGCTAGTGAATCCAAGTGATAAAAAACTAGGAAAAATGTGTAGTGATTAAAATAAACAAATTGAATGAATGTTAATATCAGCATTAAGAATAGGAGGCTCCTATTCAATCTTTTCAAGTCTCATTTAACAGTTTACACTAATATTGAGCAAGTCAACAATGGATCAGGTTCTAAAATAAAGGAGTTACTACAGGAACGTATGCATGTCCTCTCTGTCATTAAGACCATGTGGAGACTTACTGTTTAAGTTAAGGATATATTTGGTCTCCATTTGTCTTAGAAGTTTGTCTCTGTCTCCTCCTCTTTTTTGTTCTGGTACTGTGTCAATGACAAAGTAAGAGAGACATTTCACATCCTTGTTATGTATGTTCTTGAAATGTCTGGCCACTGGGTAGGCTGGATCGCTATTTATGATGGCTCTAATGTGTTGTAATATCCTCACATGCACCTGGTTCTTGGTACTCCCAACGTACCTAAGCCCACAGGTACATGTGAGGACATAGACTGCATAATCAGTGCGGCAGTCATATTTGCCTCTAATCACCTGTTCTTCGATTTTAAAGGGGGTGTTATATTTGGCGGTATTAACACCAAACTTGCAGGCTCTACATGTGGTACATTTAAAAAATCAATTTTTAACTGGGAGCCAAGCACTCCCGACTGGAGCCCCAATCACCGTATTGTTCGCGAGAAGTGCGGCCATGTTTTTCGCCTTTCTAAACGTCACATTGGGCCTATCAGGCAATTCACATTTCAATACACTATCTGTCAAGACAATGGGCCAATTCCTATTTAGGATTGAACGAACTTTACGTTCCTGCCTGCTGTAAGTCACAATTAATCTCGGTGCCTCTCTTTTTTCAACAATTGAACCTTCAGGTTCAGTGTCAATCGGTAGTAAAGTGCTTCTGGGTCTCGCATTGGCTTTCTCGATTGCTTTAGACAAGATGTTTTCTGTATAGCCTCTGAGTCTCATGCATTCTATGCATTCATTTTTACATCTTTCAAATTCATTATCAGTACTGCATATACGCGTGAGACGCAAGATTTCTCCATAGGGGATACTTGCAATTAAATGTCGTGGGTGCGCGCTGGAGGCATGAAGTATCGCGTTTCCTGCTGTAGGTTTCATATATGCGAGGTGACTAGTTTGTTACCTGTACCTGTACATCCAGAAATTGTATAGTGGTAGTACGCAGTGTGAAGTGAAGTGCAAATTAAACACATTATTATTCAATTTTTCCACAAATGTATTAGCACTTTCTATGTCACCCCTCCATATAACGAAAACATCATCAATAAATCTAAGCCAGGAAACGACTCTTTGATTGTAAAGTATACTGTGCTCCCCCCTGAGGACCTGTCTTTCCCAGAACCCTACGTGCAAGCACGCATAGCTCGGGGAAAAACAGGCCCCCATGGCCACGCCCTGCTTTTGTCTGAATAAATTCTTTCCAAATGAAAAATAGTTATTGTCAAGGCACCATCTGATTAAAGATACAAGCATTTTGTTGTGTAAAGCATATTCTATTGGACGAGTGTTCAAAAAATGTTCCACCCCCAACATTCCACAATCATGTTGTATGCTTGTATAAAGCGATTCAATGTCAAGAGTTAATAACAGTAAATCAGGATTCCATGGCATGTTGTTAATATGAGTTAGGAAATCTCCTGTGTCTTTCAAATAAGATGGCATCGTTTTCACCAGGTCCTGAAGGAAGAAATCAATATACTGTCCCACGTGTTCCGCCATGCTGTCAATTGCGGAAATTATTGGACGTCCAGGCACTGGATTAACCCCCTTGTGCAGCTTAGGTAACAGATATAAGAAGGGAATTTTAGGATGGGCATTAAATAAAAAATTAAATTCCTCTTTGGTGATCAATCCTTCATTGCGCCATTTTGATAGTTCTTTTTTGATATTGTCTTTGGCCTTGGCATAGTTCTTTAGGGTAGTTATTTCGTAACATTCCCTATTTTCCAATTGTCTTTTAGCTTCCGTTTCATATTGGACTTTTGGCCACAAGACAATATTGCCTCCTTTATCTGATTTCTTCACGATAACTTCGGGGTTTTTAGCTATCCTGGCCATGAGTTTATTAAATTCCTTTTGGTTTTGATTTGTATGATGTTTCTTACGATTAACTGAAATATTCAAGTTCTTGATTTCTTCGGTCACTCGCTCATGAAAAACGTCAATGGCGTCTTTAGGCATGAGTGGTATAAATGTTGACTTGGGTTTGAATGGGCTTTCTCCTGCCCCTTTCTGTAACAGGTTCATTTCCTTAAGTTTGGCATGAGTTGATATTTGAGAGTCAGTTTCATCCTCATTACTTAATCCATGGAGTGCCCAAAGGGCAGGTACTTCAGCAGCCTGTAGGTTAACTTCAGATGTTTCTTTATTTTTGTGTTGTTTTTCTCCCCATGCTTCTTTCATGGCATAGAACTTTAATAATTTGAGTTTTCTTATGAACAGAAATAGATCCACTCGAGTGGTGGCATAATCAAAGTTAGTGTTAGGGCAGAAATTAAGACCTAATGCTAGAAGCTGCTCTTCAGCTTTTGTTAATGTCATGGTACTCAGATTTACTACTGTTTTCCCATCCGCTTTTACTTCTTGTGCCAGTTCTTTTCTTTCTTTTTGTAACCGCCGCTTGCGTTTCCTGCGTTCGGTTTTCCTTGCTGCGTTCCGCCTTTGCCGACCAGATTTTTGTTGTTTCTGGGTCTCAGGGTTTTCGTTCGGTCCTGTACCAAAAAATCAATCTCCTCTCCCAGACCAGGTCTCACAAAATTTTGCGCCTCACTGCTAGTACTGGTGCTGGCTGAGTATTCACTGGATCCACTGGTTAAAGATTCTGTCTCAGTGTCTGTGTTAGATTCATTTTCATTTACACCCATAGGTCGTGTTTGAAGAGTATTAGGTTTGGTTATGATTTTCCCTTTCATTTGGCGGATATTATCATATTTTTTAGCAAAGGTGTATATTCGGCCTTGCTCATAATCTTCCAGGTCTCTAGCAAACTTTTGTATCTTTCTGACCTTAATTCTCTCTTCATGTTTTTTCAGACGTTCCTTGATTTCATTTTGTTTCGTCACAATCCATTCCTGTTTTTCCATTTTGCTTAGTTCCTGTATAATCTCCTCTATTTCAATAATAAGTGCTTGACGATCTATCTCAGCATATTTAACTAAAATGCGCATGAGATTCGTGGATTGCTTTAAATTACTCTCTCCCCACTCCAGTAACATTGCCGGGTTGGGTTCCTCAAAACTCGGAGCTAGTAACAATCGCAACCACGCGGGACTCTGCCAGCTTCAATGTATTTAGATAGGGATTTGTGTTCCACCATTTCGTTATCTCTGCTTTGCGCTTTTTTTCCAAACTTTTTAAAAGAGCATAAGCGTTTTTATCTGCATCTCCATTATCAGCTTGCACATTCCTGTTGACTGTATTGGTTTTTGTTTTGGTAACATTCAAAAATAATGCGTCTGCATTCGTTTCACGTTCTTGTACTTCGTCGTTTAGCATTTTGCCGGTTTATACGACCTTGTTATTTTCAGCCCGTACTTCGCAGTGCGGAATAGCTTGGTAATGGAGGAAACCTTTCCGTGCTTATCTGCCGCGTATATCCCTGTCCTGTGAATAGTTTTAGAGTCACTCACCGGTCTCAAGTTACAGCCTTCGCGGGTCCTCCTACTCAAGCGTCGGCGTTCTCGATACCTCGGTGATTATTTCTTCAACTCACAGGGGGTTTGACCAGCCAATGTTTTCCTTCCGGATCAGGAGCAGCAAAGGTTGAGGGCGGCCACCAGCAGTCAGGGCGGGTCCGTGGAGCGAAAACAACCAAACTCTCGCAATTGATATTTCCAGTCTCTGTTTCACCGGTATATCGCCACCACCACAGATACACGGACCACCACGCAGTAGATAGTATTTAGAAGGTAGGTTTATTATCCTCCAAAGGTCTTATTTCGGCATGACGCGTTTCGGGCACAGGATGCCCTTGATCACACGTCGACAAAGTTTTACACCTCACATTAAATACTAGTTTCATTGGTGATTATTAGCACGTGATGTAATAAAAAGTGAAGACATACTTAAAAGTGCAATGAGTGCATGAATCACAGGGATCAAAACATATTTCGCGTATCTTCTTATTTCATACCTAAGTAACGACAATGTCAGAAATTTAATGTATTCTTAAATTCAGCAAGTGCTTATTTTGAATATTTAAATATATATTTAAATATATATATATATATATATATATACACCCATATCAATCCACAAAGTGTTTGTCAAAAAAGAATGACACAACGATGGCACTCCACAAGAGTTTTTTCAAGATGTAATAAATGACAGCAACACGTTTCAACCTCAGGGTCTTTGTCAAAGCCAACAGTGGAAAGTGCTCAACCACCCTTAAAAATTTGCAACAAACAGTGAATCTAGAAAACAGATCACAGTCATTGTCCAGAAGTCAAAAACGCAAAGTGACAAGAAATGTATTAATTGTCAATGTTGTGTATAAAAACAATAAGTGATCTACTCCATTTGTGCATTAAATTCATCTAATGCACTGACTGTAATAAGATTTTAATGTCATCGAATCTGTATAATGATTATACATAAACCATATAATTATCCACCAGGTTTAGTGTAATCAGAAAACTATTTATAGAATTGCTGTCAGTTTGACAATATATATAATGAAAACGAAATATTGTGCAAAGAAATCGATAATGGGCCCTGCAGCCAAATCCCATATAAGTTTTATCTAAATGTAACTAGAAATATTTGAGTGCCATAAGCAGTATGCAAAAATTCATAAAACAACTTCTTCATGTTCTAATAAACTTTTAACACTAATCATGATATGCAAAGATAAGTGACACAACTTCTTAAAATTCATTATCGGAAATATAACATCCCTGCATGGTAAGTATCTACGTTTTTTACCCACTGTCAAACAGAACAAGAAAGGGTAGTAGGGAGTAAAGACTCATGCACTAAAGGAATCAATTACATACAAAAAAATCAATTTGGTTAACAAATCTTTTCTGCAGGGATTCCTGTTATGGCATCTCCATGCCCTTTATATTTTTTACTAAAATGTGTAGACTCGTACTAGATAAACAATTCTGATGTACAATCCATTACATAACGATTAGATAGTTTAGGAAAAATAAATAACAAGATATAATCAGTACATGTTACTACTCAATGTAAACAAACAGTTCCACCTCCACATTCCATCCTTAAGGGGCGTTTGTGTGGAGACGGATTATATATTCAGATTCCAGCTTTTGCAATTTGTTCTCTCTGGCCCCTCCTCTCTGTGTAGAATCAATTCTGTCAATTCCAAAAATGAAAGAGTGTTAGGGTTTTGGGCATATTTCAGCTGCCAATATCTGGCTAATGGATAGTTTTGGTCAAGGTGTTTCATTGCTCCAAGATGCTCTAAAACCCAGTTTATCAGCACACCGGGCAATTGGTGACCCTCGCTTAAGCTGCTAGAGTCGGGGAGGAGCTCACTATACTACTGATCACCCCCATCTCTAAAGCCATGTCACATTCAGACATTCATTATGGTATCACAAACAAACAAAGTAATTGTAACTGCTCTTTTCACCAAGGATACTAAGCAACTTCTAAATCCATTAGAAGGCGTATTTGTACAATAAGAATTGTGCTGTTGCTAGACCTTCCCTAGTCTTTGTTGTTAGGAGAATGAATCCATGAATTTATGAAATGCCGTTTTCAAAAATGGTAGGTAGTAAGTCACATGTTTCCACTGTTGCTTTCTTTAATCTTCACAGTTATTAGTTTAAAGTACACTAATGGAGTCAGCAGTACATGCTATACACTTTACAATATATGCTTGAAGCAGAGGGTAAGCTACAGACTACATGTGCATCGCTGCACATTGGTATGAGGACTTCAGAAGACTTACCTTCTGGCCATCCACCGCCTCAAGTGGCATGCAGGGTAAGGATCAGTGTGTAACTATTGCTGGGTTCATCACAGATAAATTGCATGCATATGTGTATTTGACTGACTTCCATCTAGCGGTTTTCCTGCTGATGCTGCTGCATCTGCATACGCTGGTGACATGGACACAATGTCAGATGGCAATGCTTCATTTAATGTTTTTTTTACCTTTTCTGAAGCTCAGAATGGAAGACCTTTCCTGAAAAGGAAACAGTGGTCGACAACACAATGGATATCTGTTGCAGAGGCCTTAAAACTTGGAAAGGGGACTAATGAAGAGGATCAACCAGATTATTACACCTTGCAAGAATGCTACTTAGGAAGCATGAGTCTTGTCATCACCTGGGCTCAAGTGTTGCACGTCCAAATAGTGATAATGGTGAATGCCTTCATAAAACAAAAGGGTGATGGAGCTTTGGTTCTAGATGGATTCTTACTCAAACACTTAGAATCAAATACAACCACCACCACTAATAAGATAATGACCTTGGGCAGCAGAATTTGCTAATATTTAATATCATTCATTGGTTCATATGCATCACCAAATGACAGGAGTCCATAGCTAGTATTTCCACTTTGGATCCTACTAAAATCATTCCTCTGTGCTGGGTCCAGTTTATTTGTGCATATTCCTACCATACAGAAACCATACATGCATAGTATCCCTATATGAAGGAACCCACATATCTAACTGCACGATCAAGCTCTCTTTTGAAACCTTAGATGCCCGAGCACAAATATCATCTACCAAAACACAGCCTTAAATGTCCAGCCCAGCATGGCCTAAAAGTTCCAGACACATTCTCACACGCATAGATGCAATCAGAATAAATCCAAGTATACATAAAAATTTCTATGCTAACAGTGGTAGCAAATTATTAGACGTATGTTGTTGTAAACCATTTCACACATGTTGCCGACCCTCCGGACTGCATCTGCTTGGTTGCTCTTTTGATAAACATTGATGTTGGTTACTCTAGAGTCTTTTTTCTCTGGGATTTATCAAAAGCCTGTGGCACTTTCCACTGTCAACCACACAATGCAGGCTCCCTGCTTTAATGAACATCAGCCAGGAACTTACATTGGAGTGGCTCTTAAAGTATAAAACATAATGGATCCCTCTACCACCTTTGCAATCTGGGTTTAAAACCCAGTCTACCCTCCACCTTCTCAACCAAGAGCCCCCGGACTGTATCTTCTGTGAGACGCTGAAGGTTCTTTGCTAATGACAGGTTGCCCAGAGACATGTTTATTTGACTCATCTTTCTAACCTTCATTTTTTCAATGGCTGTTTAAGATTTAACTTGTTTGCAGCTTGTGACTTTGTATTTTTAACCTATTTCCGGTCTAATTCTTGTGCAAAGGTTTCCACATATGTAATGTGATCTTGTTATATATGAAGCTCTTTGATGCCTCCGGGTAATATATGCTCTACATAAAAGGTTAAAAAATAAATAAACCAGCTCCAGAATGGTGTTAAAGTGGATACTGCTTTGGACCTTAGCAGGAGTCTTCAATGAGTTGAACTTCCAATCGCTGCCTTCATATTGGCAAGAATTTTCCAGTGATGGTGATTCACTTGCCCAAAGCGTCTATCAGTACAGCAGTTTGAACTCTTTTCAAAGGAATCCGTTGTTGGATCTAATTGAATGTTAACTTTGAGGCAATAGTGGGCCTAATCACAAAGCTATATTTATATGTGAGTAAATCTACATGTGTACATTTACTCTTACTGTAGGAAATCCACCTCTCTATATAGTGTACCACAATAGTTTACACTGTGTAGAGAGGTCAAAGAGACCCATACTGGTTTACTGAGGCAAAAGTAGATAATACTAGAGCTCTATTTTTCTAGTAGTGTGGGTGAGCAGTTAGGTTTGTCAGAGGGCAGTACTAAAAATGTGTTGTACACACCATGGCAATAAATGATTTCACACACTCAAGGAACGAAGTCGAGACCAAATTAGAAAAATTGTACTTTTTATATAAATATTTAGACCAAGAACTTCAGTACAAGGTAAATATGTTTCGCAATATGATAAATTACAGTAAAATGCAATGTTCACAGTTGTGCGTAATTATGCACAATACAATTTCTAAAGGAGGAAAAAAGCAACTAGAAAGGGCAATGCAATGCAGTTGTCATGTGGTTACCCTTTTGTGAATTGAGAGGTTCGGGTCCTAGGTCCAAACCACCAAAGTCAACATCTTGAGAGCTTCCTGGAGTGCTTGGTAAACAAAGTAAAGGGGGTCTCTGAAGACTGGGGCCACCTGAAAAGGCAAAGCTAATCGGGACTTTCAGGCAAGACCAAAGACTCTCAAGGGAGAGTAGAGTTGCAAGGGCTCAGGGGAGTCAGAAGCACAGCTGGTTTGAAGATGCCCAGGCAGGGCGGGCTGGGTGCAGTGAAGACGTGCAGCTGGACAAGCGAGTGCAAAGATGATCTACGTAGTCAGGCGCTGGCACCTTGGAGCGACGTTTCTAGAGCTGCTGGGCCACTGCTGAGGTGGGTTGCTGGAGACCTGAAGTCCCTCATCAGGTGCTGGCTCCCTGTAAAGTAGGAGTTTGCCTGGACCCAGCTTTGTGTGTTTTTGCAGCAACGGGTCCAATACCCCGGTTATTGGTGCCTTGTAGCTATAGTCGGTCTTCAGGACTTGGTGCAGAAGCTAAGCTGACCCTCCAGAACAGGCGTACCTTTGGGTGGCACTCAGAGGCATCAGTCGCGCTGGAGAGTTGGACGATGCTTGACCGGTCTTTGCGGTTTTTGAAGTCCTGTGTCTGCGGGGAGATAGTACCTCTATCTCAAGGGAGTTCTTTGGCAATTTGCGAAGTAGTAGTAACCCTCCAGGGTTTGTGAAGGCCACACAACTATGAGACAAGCTGGTGGATGGCAATTGTTGAGTTCTATGGGGGCAGGCAGGAGTTTGCGCCCAAAGTCCACCACAAGGTCTGCAGTTCTCAGTCCAATAGTATTTCTTTGCTTGTCTTCTTCTTGTGTCTGTGGAATCTAAGTTCAGGGTCGGGGGATGCCACCTAAATACAAAATTTAGGTGCATTTGCAAAGGAGTGACAGGTAGTGGCCAATGGGCCCCTCACCTGAGGTGTCTACACCCTCTATTATGTCCACCTCCTGTGAGAGGGGGACATAGCCCTAGCCCTGATTGGAAAAGTCCCACCATCTTCAAGATGGTGGGCACTGAACAATGGGCTTCACCTCTCCTCCAGCACCTGGGTGGTAGAGTTTCCAGAGGGGCACACCTCCTATTCTTTCTAGGTTTTCCCACCTGTCTTCCCCTCAAACGGGAGTGAGGACAGGAGGGGAGGCCTGCTCCCTCTATCAGGAGAGGCTGGGATCGTGTTTCAAAGGTGACAAGTCCTTTGAAGCTTCCCGCCACAGATGGCTCTTCCTGAGCAGGGGAAGGTGTGAACACCTCCACCCAGGACAGTCTTTGGTCTGGACCTCTGAGTGCACTGGTGCTCATATAATGAGGTCAAAACTCTGTCTGGTAGTTACAGGCTGGCTGAGACCAGTCGATGAACACACTAAGGGTTAGAAGGTTTCAGGGGACCCCTCTAAGTGCAATTATTAATACATCTGAGATTAGAATCAGTGCAGGTTTATTAAGACAAGCTGTTTGGTACCAAACATTCCATTGTACAGTAAAGACGCCATGGAGCTGGAGAACTCATAATGATGACTGTCCCTGCCAAGTAATCTCTATAGCTTTTCTGTTCACTTACAATATCCAAGAATTGACAGGGATATTGCAGGGGCATATTTGCTCATGCAGACATGTCCTCACGGGAGATATAGTGCACCCTGTGTGAGGGCTATAAGGCCTTCCAGAGGGTTGTCTTACCTATATCCCATGCAGTGTCTGTGAGTATGGCACACAGGGATGTGTGCCATGTCGACTCTTCATTTTAGTCGGCACCAATGCAAGAATTCTGCAATGACAGAGTGCATGGCCTTGGTGAGGGGACCCTAGGGTGGCACAATTCATGCTGCTACCCTGGGGGGTTCCTCTTCAGTGCCAATGACCTAGGTACCAGGAGTACCATTTACTAGGGACTTAAGAGGGGTACTGAAATCATGCCAATTGATAAAGAAAAGGTACAGTTAGGGAACGAGCATCTGGCACAGGGGACCTGGTTGGCAGGGACCATGTGCACATCCAGTCGAAATTACATCATTTTCCAGGCAAAAAGTGGTAATTAACCTTATCCAATAGAGGCACTTTCCTACAATGAAACTTTATAATACATTTACTACGTTTGGCTATGTGTAGATTTACATGTCTCCACGCCCTAAAACAGGGTGCAGAGCCAAATTTATGAGTGTAAATGTACTACTGGCAAAAAGAATCCAAAACAGTAGTAAATGAACTCCACCTCAGGCATTAAATAAGTCCAGCACCGCGCATAAGCAATCACTAGTATTCCAACACACTACCATTAAAAGCATATATAAATATAAACATATATTATTTTATGATAAAATATTTTTTTAACTTCTGTAGTACTACTTTATACATTACAAAATGCAGTTTGTGAATAGACCCACAGTTTTCAATCCAGGTTGTTTGACGTTTGCCACTTATGTTGAGCTTACACCTTAATAGAGATACTAATAGATGAAACATCATATCTAGCTGCCTATTACAGTAGTATACTGTACCAGATCTTTGTTTTTTCTCCCTTTTTTGTCTTTGCTTGTGAGGTAGGCTGTTCTAAATTAGTTTACATTTTTGGGGGATTTCTATATTTGCGTGGATTTCTACTGTGCTTGGAATGAAACGTGACATTTCTTGTAAATTCTTGAAGTATTATATGCATATAAATTCTTCGCAGTCAAACTTTCATGTAAGGAATTTTACTGTACCTTCTGATGAACTCTATGCGGTACATCCTGAACATATTTCATATATTTTTCTGGTACTATACATTGATACTTATTTAAAACATTATGAATAAAATTCCACATTAGTTGTTCAAAACTCAATTGTGGTACTGGTTTCCATTGTAGGTGCTTCCAAATGGTTCAGAACCCCAAACGCTGCGGTCCAACAGGTTTCTGCACTAGTTTCATTAAACATTACGGTCCAAATGCTCGCCTGACTAGATGAGGACTGGAAGTCATATGTAGTTTGGTTCGAGGACTAGAATGTCTTTGGCGCCTTGCAATCGATTGACTACCTCATGATGAACTCCTCTAAGATGGATGGTTGGCAGTTGTGGGCAGCCATGATCTTTGGACGTCGGTGTTCTGGTCTCAGACAAAGAGAAGCTGTTCTGTAGTAGGGGAAGCAAGAGAGGAGAGGAATTAAAATCTGCACTAATTTCATTATACATTATGGTCCAAATGCTCCTGACTAGATCAGGTCAGAAACTTTGGCAGTAGTTCTTGAAAAGGAGAGAGTATGAAAAGCCTTATTATATTTTGCAGGTAAAAGCAAGAACATGAAGCAACAAGGCTCATCCAAGCAAAGAGTTTATCAGTAACATAGCAATAGCAAGGAGGAGGGGCCAGTAGCTGATGAAAGAGATTGGAAATTTAGTATAACCATCAGCCGTCAAGAGATGGTACTAAGACCCTACCTGGGTTTGCAGTTTGTGCTCTAGATAGGCCAGTCATATTGGATATGGACGCCTCACCCACATTTTGTGACATGATTCATCATTGGCAACAGTCAGATATGTACATTTGAGCCTTTTCAGACAATGGCAAGAAATGGGGGGGGGGGCATATTTACAAGCCACTTGTGCTGCCAGTGCTTCACTTTCTTTTACGCACCGGCTGCGCAGTGGGCCGGCCCATATTTACTAGGCCATGCAAAGCCACCCTGCAAGGCTTTTCATGACCTTGTAAATACTTCCCCTTTTCAAGGATCACTTTGCTTGAAAGCGGCATGCCAACTGTGTTGCTGTTGGTGATCCCACGCAACACCCATGGAATCTGCCGCATCCCCAGATTTACAAGATTTCGTAAACCTGGGAATGTGTCAGAATCCTACGGATCCCCACGGGAGGCGTAAGGAAGCACACCGGGGAGAAATACTTTTGTGTCTCCTTGTTTTTCCCTCCTTCTATGTGTGTTGCAGAATGCAGCACACACAAAAAGAGGAAAACACCATCAATGACTGATTTTGTGCAGGAAGGTGCCGTTAAAAATGACGCCGCTCAATATACCAAAATGGCTTGCGGCGCTGCGTAATTTTGTTGTAAATGAGGCCCGGGGTATACACATATACAGAATAAATTCTGATATGTAGTGTACCGAAGAGTAGAGAATGCCTACATAATCAAATGTTTTGGGAATTTCTAAAGTTTCTCAATAAGATAATGCAAAATATAAACCAAAGGAAACAGTCAGAAGTTTACTCTAGTAGGGGGTGGTCATCTCCACATCGGCCCAAATGGTACCTGAGTCTGGTTATTGGGTGGGTGTTGTACACTGGTGTAAGCCCGGGATGCCTTTCCATGCCCAGTGGAGGTGCACTCGGGTTTAAGTCATTATAAAGAATAAGGGAAATGTTTATGTAGATTGTTTATTCCCGTCTGCAGTAAACGTGCAATGAAAAAGCTTTTTTGTGATATGTTTCACAATATCCTGCTCAGCTATCACATCCTCTTTTGAAAGGAAACATTTTTTGTAACCTCAAAAATGTCAGAAACCACTGGGCAATCAGTGCTGATCTCTGTGACATACAATTACTGCATTTTGGCGGTATTATGGTTGGCTTGTTACAACAGGTTTCCAGGCTATCTGATGGGAAAAAGCATAATTTAGACACCAAGGGGTTTCCTCAAATGTCATGAATATGTGATATCATGGTGATGTTGACCTCCCCATGGTCTGTGATAAAGCATGAGACACCAAGCAAGCAGGATCTTGGCTCAGGCAGGAAAAACTGCAGCAGGGTGACTGTAGTTAGTGTGTCAAAGACGAAATGAGTGCATCTGTAGTTTGCAATTTGCTCCTAAAATCATAATCTAGTAAATGAGGATAATTTCAGAATGAAAATTAGGAGAAATGGGGAATTTCGGAACATCACACTATTCAGAAATGATATCTGTTTGTTCGCATATAAAACTGTGCCTGGTATGACAGTTTTAGATAGCATTTGCTTGGGGGGAACTCACCCCAAAAGATTATATAAGGTGATGTTAAGTTCTAAAAGGGGCCTTCCAGTGAAAACGCCCAGAAAACAAACAGTTTTCCCCAGTCCTGCATCCATAGCAGTCACCGACAATAACCTTTTTAAAATGCTCCATATGTTTGGTGACATCTGCTTGGGTTTAGAGTCAAATTGCAACGTCATTCACCGGATAGTCCCTTTAAGCACCAGCAGTCATTATTAAAGGTTATTAACCTCTTGAGAGCAAGTCAGCCTGATACATCTCACATGAAAGTAGAAAGAAAGATATGCGTATTGTGCATAACTAAAAACTCTTGTTTTGATTCACTGATGTTTTTTCACATACCCAAATGAAAGCTAGGCATGGATCTACAACACCAGTCACCACACAAAATCAATGTTTACGTTTGCATCTATATCTTATCATCAGTCGATGTACTGCATGGCTTTTATAGTACATTTTACGTATTTTAAAATATGATTTTATTCAGTATTTAGGGAAATGCTCCAATCTATCTTTTTTATTGTCAACTTGCTGTGCTGACCAAAGAGAGGTGTGTATTGTGTGTCACACTAAAGTCTAAGCTAAAATATTCATAATTATAATATGTGATTTACATGGCATTAGAAGTAGTTTAGGAGTAAAAGACCGGCCCGACTTCTGTGGAACATTTTATTTACGAGTGCTCTTTGTAACTTTATATGCATTGGCTGTAGGAGAGGAAACTCACAAGCTCAGTTGGGGAGAGACATAGATGGTTTTTTGACACCAAAGAGGCAGAAATGGCAGTGTGACATTAGCGGACATGCATTAACAATGCATTTAATATGCATGCCTTTAGCATCTATTACAACGCAATGCCTTTAAGGTAAGTATATGTAAGGCAAGTGAATCCCCCGCACACACTCACATATATATGTTTTTTTTAGGTTTTTTGGGATATTACCTATTGGGGGTCGCCAGTAGATAGATATAGTTAGGACCTATTTTCCATAGGAAATCCGCAACATTTTATTTGGAGTAACTTTGGCGCCGGTTGACGAATCTCCGCGAAATTTTCAAAACTAATGGCCAGGTCCACTCCACTCCTATCCTGAAAGTCTCGGGGTGATTCGTCAAGGGGGGCCGAGAATAAAGGGGGGTCCCAAAACTTGTTTTCCCCATGCAATTTTCCATAGGGACCTCTAGCCGCAGCTACAGCCCGAACTGCTGAACGGAATTACACCGAATTTGGCAAAGAGGTAGTTCTCAGTTCAGACTCATGCCTTTTGCTTAAATTGTGTCAATCTGTTCAGTAGTATTTTAGATATTAAAGGAAAAAGTGCATATATATCTGGGCGGAGCCTATCGACACATCTCATTGTGGGATCTGATTGGCTGTCAGCACTTCATCCAAGAAGTGTTGGCAGCCATCTTGGGACCAATATACATGCTAGCACCTCATTAAAAAACATCGCAGTTAATAGAAGGTTTTAAGACTTTAGTTACATTATAAATCATTTGTTGATGGTATCATACTCATTTTAGGAATTGTGGTGTGTTCTAAGGTGATTTTACCATGTGAAAAAGCCTTTTGAGTCATGTTTGAGAGAAAAAACTATTTTCTCATGCTTGTCCCATAGAGGTTTGGAAGGTGCTCCAGAAGCTAAAATGAGAGCATATTTTCTGTAAATTCACATTATCTTTCTCAGTCATGTGATAATGAAGTCTGATATTCTCAGTAAAACATGTACATCCAACAAGGACCGAGACTGTCAGTTTATTCCTTTGTATTCTACTGCGGCTTCCCAGAGTGTTCTAAAGAACAACTAGAGCACTAACAGCCTTACTTATGACAAAAATATAGCACACCTGAAGCCATTTTGATTGGAATAAAGTGGTAACTCTTAAAACATTTAATTTAAAAAGGAACAAAATAAGGGGGTTTATTTTGTCATAGAAATTATGGTTAGTGCTGTAGAAGGAAAAATTAGGACATGTTTTCAGTGAGATCTCAAATATCTTCCTGTTATATTTCAACAGGAGCAGCCTGTCAGTTGATTGCTTTGTGTTGTACTGCAGCTTCCCTGAGAGTTCTAAAGAACAACTAGTGCACTAACAGCCTTACTAATGACAAAATGACGGCACACCTGAAGCCATCTTGATTGGAATAAACTGGAAATACTTAAAACATTTAATTTAAAAAGGAACAAAATAAGGGGGTTTATTTTGTCATAGAAATTATGGTTAGTGCTGTAGAAAGAAAAATTAGGACATGTTTTAAGTGAGATCTCAAATATCTTCCTGTTATATTTCAACAGGAGCAGCCTGTCAGTTGATTGCTTTGTGTTCTACTGCTGCTTCCCAGAGTATTTTAAAAAGAACAACTAGAGCGCTAACAGCCTTACTAATGACAAACGTATGGCATACCTGAAGCCATCTTGATTGGAATAAACTGGTAAAACTTAAAACATTTAATTTAAAAAGGAATTCAATGAGGGGGGTCATTTTGTCCTAGAAATGATGGTTAGTGCTGTAGAAAGAAAATTTAGGACATGTTTTAAGTGAGATATCAAATATCTTCCCTGTTATATTTCAACAGGAGCAGCCTGGCAGTTGATTCCTTTGTGTTTTACTGCAGCTACCCAGAGTGTTCTCAAGAACAACTAAAACGTTAACAGTCTTACGTATGACAAAATGATGGCACACCTGAAGCCATCTTGATTGAAATAAACTGGTAACACTTAAAACATTTAATTTAAAAAGGAACAAAATAAGGGGATTTATTTTGTCACAGAAATTCTGGTTAGTGCTGTAGAAAGAAAAATTAGGACATGTTTTAAGTGAGAACTCAAATATCTTCCTGTTATATTTCAACAGGAGCAGCCTGTCAGTTGATTGCTTTGTGTTCTACTGCTGCTTCCCAGAGTGTTCTAAAGAACAACTAGAGCGCTAACAGCCTTACTAATGACAAAAGTATGGCACACCTGAAGCCAACTTGATTGGAATAAACTGGTAACACTTAAAACATTTAATTTAAAAAGGAATAAAATGAGGGGGTTCATTTTGTCCTAGAAATTATGGTTAGTACTGTAGAAAGAAAAATGAGGACATGTTCTACGTGAGATCTCAAATATCTTCCCTGTTATATTTCAACAGGAGCAGCCTGGCAGTTGATTCCTTTGTGTTCTACTGCAGCTACCCAGGGTGTTCTAAAGAACAGCAAGAGCACTAACAGTCTTACTTATGACAAAATTATGGCACACCTGAAGCCATCTTGATTGGAATAAACTGGTAACACTTAAAACATTTAATTTAAAAAGGAACAAAGTGGGGGGGTTCATTTTGTCATAGTAATTATGGTTAGTGTTGTAGAAAGAAAAATTAGGGCATGTTTTAAAAGAGATCTCAAATCCTCTTCTATTTAATTTGAAAATTGTGACATGCAGACTGAACAATCACTTTCAATACCAGCAGTAGACTTCCAGTTAACTCCCTGGTGAGCACTACCCCCTACACTACTCAAACACCACTGCACTACCCTAAATCCTAAAACACTACCCCTACAGTAGACAAACACCACTGCGCTTCCCTATACCCTAAATCTACCCCCAGGACGACTCCCTACACTACCCAAACACCACTGCGCTGCACTAAACACTAAAACACAACCCCCTACATTACACAAACACCACTGCACTACCCTTAACCCTAAAACACTACCCCCCAGCATGACACCCTACACTACACAAACGCCACTGCACTACCTAAACCCTAAAACACTACCCCCTACACTACACAATTACCACTGCACTACTCTAAACCCTAAAACACTACCCCCAGCATGACCCCCTACACTACACAAACACTATTGTACTACCCTAAACCATAAATCTACCGCAGCACGACCCTTTACACTACCCAAACATTACTGCACTACCCTAAAAGACTACCTCAGCACGACCCCCTACACTACACAAACACCACTGCACCTCCCTAAACTCTAAGTCTACCCCCAGCATGACCCCCTACACTACATAAAAACCACTGCACTACCCTAAACACTAAATCTAGCCCCAGCACGACCCCCTACACTACACAAATACCATTGCAGTACCCTAAACCCTAAAACACAACCCCCAGCATGACCCCTACATTACACAAACACCGCTACGCTACCCTAAACCCTAAATCTACCCCCAGCACAACCACCTACGCTACCCATTCACCACTGCGCTACACTAAACCCTAAAACACTACCCCCAGCACGACCCCCTACACTACCTAAACACCACTGCGCTACATTAAACCCTAAAACACTACCCCCGGCACGACCACCTACATTACCCAAACACCACTGCGCTACCCTAAACCCTAAATCACTACCCCCGGCACGACCCCCTACACTACCCAAACACTACTGCGCTACCCTAAACCCTAAAACACTACCCCCGGCACAGCCCCCTACACTACCCAAACACCTCTGCCCTGTGGTGCGTTTTCAGTTGAGGAATTAATTCCTCTTCAATCTTGAGGGTCCCTGGGGGACACCTAGCCCACCAGCTACCTCCAGTATGTGCCAGGGAGCTGCTTTGCAGAGAGGTGTTCTGAGGCCACGCTCCTTTTTACACCTCTCTGCAACGCAGCTCCGTGGTGCATTGGAGGTAGCTGGTGGGCTGGTTGCACCCCAGGGACCATCAATATTCAAGAAGAGTTAATCCCCAACTTAAAACGCGCCACGGGGCGCGTTTGCACAGTGGTGAAGGGAAGGGGCGGGGCCTTATGTGTGCAAACACACCATTTGGCGCGGTTTAAGTTGGGGAATTAATTCCTTGTCAATCCTGAGGGTCCCTGGGGGACAACTAGCCCACCAGGTACCTCCAGTAAGCACCACGGAGCTGCGTTGCAGAGTGTTGTAAAAAGGGGTGTGGCCTCTGAACACTTCTCTGCAACGCAGCCTCCTGGCGCATACTGAAGGTACCTGGTGGGAATTAATTAATGTGGCGCGTTTTAAGTTGTGGAATTAATTCTCTTTCAATACTGAGGGTCCCCGAGGGACAAATAGCCCAACAGGTATCTCCAATATGCGCCAGGGAGCTGTGTTGCAGACAGGTCTTCAGAGGCAATGCCTCTTTTTACACCTCTCTGCAACACAGCTCTGTAGTGCTTACTGGAGGTACCTAGTGGGCTAGTTTGACCCTAGGGACCCTTAGGATTGAAGGGGACTTAATCTCTCAACTTAGAACGGTGACAGGGTGTGTTTACACAGTGGTGAAGGGAGGGGACGGGGCCTTAAGTGATGTGTGCAAACACGCACTGTGGCGCGTTTTAAGTTGGGGAAAATATTCCACTTCAAACCTGAGGGACCCTGAGGGCCAAGTAGCCCACCAGGTGCTTCCAGGAAGCGCCACTACACTGCGTTGCAGAGAGGTGGTGCAGGCCGTGCCCCTTTTTACATCTCTCTGCTACGCAGCTCTGTGGCGCTTACTGGATGTACTACGAATTCCGATTTACTTACCTGTTATCAGGAGAGACCTCAGTGCTGCATCTCGGAGCCCAGTACTGATCCTGAAAAGTAATTCTAACCATACTTATCAGTAACTTGAATTTCCTTCCATAGGCTAACATTGACTGGTTTCACTTGGAAATACTTCTAAGTGTGGAGTTTTCGAACTTTAAAATATTCACCTAAAATCATCCGAACAACGAATTCCGATGTACTCACTTGTTATCAGGAGAGAACCCAGTGCTGCATCTTTTAGCCCAGCACTGAACCTGAAAAGTAATTCTAACCATACTTACCAGTAACTTGTATTTCCTTCCATAGGAATCCATTGTCTGGTTTTCACCAGAAAAGTTTCTACGTGTTGATTTTCACAAACTACAAATATTCCTTAAAAATCGCCTGTATGACTTAAACGCATTTTTCAACTGTTTACAGGAGATGCATCAGTGCTGGATCCAGGATCCACCACCGAGTAAGAAAAAGTAACGATAACACTACTTACCTACTAAGTGAATTTCCTCCCATAGGAAAACATTGGCAATTCTATGTGAAACAGTTTCTGTGTCAACATTTTAAAATACAATAATAGTCCTTAAAAATCAGTACAGTAACCAAAACGCTTTTACTCAACTGTTTACAGGAGATGTCCAAGTGCTGAATCTAGGATACAGTCCTGTGGTTAGAAAAGTAATCCATAAAGTAACTAATTGCATTTAACTAGAAATTCATGCTGCATTGTATTCGAAATTGTGTTGCCCATTGCAGCAACTGTAAGTACTGTACTTAAAAGTCTATTGCCTATTTCCAAAGTATTTAAACTAAAGTAATTAATTCTGAGAAGGTATATTTTGTAATGTAATGTATAATGTAATTATAACGTAATTTAAAAAATAAGATATCTAAAATTAAATAGTGTAAAAAAATGTAGTAAATCAGTATAAAAAATATATAACAATGAATACATTTAAAATTAGTCATTTACAAAACCTTCGAAATTCACTGAAAAAAACATAGATTTCAGACATGTTATAGTTAGGAATTAGCTTTTAAAAAACCTTCGAAATTTACTGAAAAAACCATAGATTTGAGGCCTTATATAGTTAGGAATTAGCATTTAAAAAACCTTTGAAATTCACTGAAAAAAACAATAGGTTTTAGGGGTGTTATAGTTAGGAACTAGCATTTAAAAAACCTTTGAAAATCACTGAAAAAACCATAGGTTTTAGGGGTGTTATAGTTAGCTGGACATTTCACTCTTACAAAACCATTGAAATTCCTCCGATATAGTTAGTTGTACTAACTATAACTCGCTCGCCCGCAATCCACTGCTGATGATGTCACAAATTACATCATTCATGACATGCTCTGTGACATCACTGATGACATCACTGATGAAATCATTTACGTGACAATCTGATACATGTCATCATACACTAGTATAACCTTTCAACACCCATTATAAAATGTGGAGTACCATATTTGAAACCATTGTCACACCAATACAAGTTTCTAAAAACCCACTCAGTTATTACTACAAATACACACAAATCTAAACACTTACCTACAGATTCACTCATACATGCTAACAAAGATCAATAGAACACTATTAAATATACTGAGAGGTGGGTGGGGTGTGTGAGAGACCAGCACTACAACTCCCAACAGTCCCCCATGTCAACAGGGTGTGTGTGAGAGGTGGGTGGGGTGTGTGAGGGACCAGCACTACAACTCCCAACAGGCCCCCATGTCAACAGGGTGTGTGTGAGAGGTGGGTGGGGTGTGTGAGGGACCAGCACTACAACTCCCAACAGGCCCCCATGTCCACAGGGTGTGTGTGAGAGCTGGGTGGGGTGTGTGAGGGACCAGCACTACAACTCCCAACAGGCCCCCATGTCCACAGGGAGGGTGGTGGTGAGTCGGGTGTGTGTGAGAGGTGGGTGGGGTGTGTGAGAGACCAGCACTACAACTCCCAACAGGCCCCCATGTCCACAGGGAGGGTGGTGGTGGGTCGGTGTGTGTGAGAGCTGGGTGGGGTGTGTGAGGGACCAGTACTACAACTCCCAACAGGCCCCCATGTCCACAGGGTGTGTGTGAGAGCTGGGTGGGGTGTGTGAGGGACTAGCACTACAACTCCCAACAGGCCCCCATGTCCACAGGGTATGTGTGAGAGGTGGGTGGGATGTGTGAGGGACCAGCACTACAACTCCCAACAGGCCCCCATGTCCACAGGGTGTGTGTGAGAGCTGGGTGGGGTGTGTGAGGGACCAGCACTACAACTCCCAACAGGCCCCCATGTCCACAGGGAGGGTGGTGGTGGGTCGGGTGTGTGTGAGAGGTGGGTGGGGTGTGTGAGAGACCAGCACTACAACTCCCAACAGGCCCCCATGTCCACAGGGTGTGTGTGAGAGCTGGGTGGGGTGTGTGAGGGACCAGCACTACAACTCCCAATAGGCCCCCATGTCCACAGGGTGTGTGTGAGAGGTGGGTGGGGTGTGTGAGGGACCAGCACTACAACTCCCAACAGGCCCCCATGTCAACATGGTGTGTGTGAGAGGTGGGTGGGGTGTGTGAGGGACCAGCACTACAACTACCAACAGGCCCCCATGTCCACAGGGTGTGTGTGAGAGCTGGGTGGGGTGTGTGAGGGACCAGCACTACAACTCCCAACAGGCCCCCATGTCCACAGGGTGTGTGTGAGAGGTGGGTGGGGTGTGTGAGGGACCAGCACTACAACTCCCAACAGGCCCCCATGTCCACAGGGTGTGTGTGAGAGCTGGGTGGGGTGTGTGAGGGACCAGCACTAGCACTCCCAACAGGCCCCCATGTCCACAGGGAGGGTGGTGGTGGGTCGGGTGTGTGTGAGAGGTGGGTGGGGTGTGTGAGAGACCAGCACTACAACTCCCAACAGGCCCCCATGTCCACAGGGAGGGTGGTGGTGGGTCGGTGTGTGTGAGAGCTGGGTGGGGTGTGTGAGGGACCAGTACTACAACTCCCAACAGGCCCCCATGTCCACAGGGTGTGTTTGAGAGCTGGGTGGGGTGTGCGAGGGACCAGCACTACAACACCCAACGGGCCCCCATGTCCACAGGGTATGTGTGAGAGGTGGGTGGGGTGTGTGAGGGACCAGCACTACAATTCCCAACAGGCCCCCATGTCCACAGGGTGTGTGTGAGAGCTGGGTGGGGTGTGTGAGGGACCAGCACTACAACGCCCAACAGGCCCCCATGTCCACAGGGAGGGTGGTGGTGGGTCGGGTGTGTGTGAGAGGTGGGTGGGGTGTGTGAGAGACCAGCACTACAACTCCCAACAGGCCCCCATGTCCACAGGGTGTGTGTGAGAGCTGGGTGGGGTGTGTGAGGGACCAGCACTACAACTCCCAACAGGCCCCCATGTCCACAGGGAGGGTGGTGGTGGGTCGGGTGTGTGTCAGAGGTGGGTGGGGTATGTGAGAGACCAGCACTACAACTCCCAACAGGTCCCCATGTCCACAGGGTGTGTGTGAGAGGTGGGTGGGGTGTGTGAGGGACCAGCACTACAACTCCCAACAGGCCCCCATGTCCACAGGGTGTGTGTGAGAGCTGGGTGGGGTGTGTGAGGGACCAGCACTACAACTCCCAACAGGCCCCCATGTCCACAGGGAATGTGTGAGAGGTGGGTGGGGTGTGTGAGGGACCAGCACTACAACTCCCAACAGGCCCCCATGTCCACAGGGTGTGTGTGAGAGCTGGGTGGGGTGTGTGAGGGACCAGCACTACAACCCCCAACAGGCTCCCATGTCCACAGGGAGGGTGGTGGTGGGTCGGGTGTGTATGAGAGGTGGGTGGGGTGTGTGAGAGATCAGCACTACAACTCCCAACAGGCCCCCATGTCCACAGGGTGTGTGTGAGAGCTGGGTGGGGTGTGTGAGGGACCAGCACTACAACTCCCAACAGGCCCCCATGTCCACAGGGAGGGTGGTGGTGAGTCGGGTGTGTGTGAGAGGTGGGTGGGGTGTGTGAGAGACCAGCACTACAACTCCCAACAGGCCCCCATGTCCACAGGGAGGGTGGTGGTGGGTCGGGTGTGTGTGAGAGGTGGGTGGGGTGTGTGAGAGACCAGCACTACAACTCCCAACAGGCCCCCATGTCCACAGGGTGTGTGTGAGAGGTGGGTGGGGTGTGTGAGGGACCAGCACTACAACTCCCAACAGGCCCCCATGTCCACAGGGTGTGTGTGAGAGGTGGGTGGGGTGTGTGAGAGACCAGCACTACAACTCCCAACAGGCCCCCATGTCCACAGGGAGGGTGGTGGGGTATGGGGTGTGTGAGAGAGGTCACTGAAAAGTAATGTATGCCAATCAAAACATGTCATGTCCAAAGTATTGATCATCAAAACTTTTCCCCCACAGGTGATCGCAATTTGACTGGTGGAACCAGCAACCCGCCGCGACATTCTTCTCACCCACATCCAGGACTCTCTGGGGACGATGCCACAGCCAGCTCCGGTGCAGAGGAGGAAGCGGGCCAAAGCACACTGCCAGGGCCATCTGGCACACGGGAAATCCCTGCCTCCACAACCGTGGCCTGTGTCACTCCTGCAACACCTGCCACAGTGAGCTGTAGAACCACCATCACCACCTCCACCACCACCATTACCACCACTCCTGCCTGTGCCACCCTGCCTGACCCACCGCTAGACACAGGGCCATCAACATCCCAGGCAAGCAGGGAGAGTGGACGGGAAAGCAGAGAGCCGAGGCAACATCCCCCAAGCAGGAGTACCTCACACCGGCGAGCTCGGGAAGGACACCCACATCATCCTGCCGCTGAGACACTGGAAGCCCTAGGCAGAGTCCAGGCTTCCTATGAGCGTGGGCAGGGACATGCTGATCGTGCACACCAGGACATGGTTGATAACACCAATGTGTTGCGGGCCATTGACAGCCGCATTGGCCAATTAGTGGACCTCGTGGCCCAGCACACATCACTGTGGAGGGTATGGTTAGAATGCAACACCCCCCCCCCAACCAAGTGTCCAGCCGCCACGGTCAGCAACACCACCACCACCACCACCTGTGCCCCTGGAGACGGATTTGGCCCCTGAGCAACCTGCCCCACAAGCTGACTCTGCACCGCCTCCAAGACGGAGGGGCCGTCCGAGGCTGGATGGAGGGGAGAGCAGTGGGGATGCTCCATCTACACGCTCGAAGAGGGGCCGACAATGACTCTAACACTGCCTGAGGCTGCCATCCACCCGCAAACTATCCTGTCCTACCACGCCAAGTATTGGCACAGGTCTGCTGGACTAGCCGGACATCACGCAATGTGGTGTCAGCACGGATATTTCATCTACCATGACCTTCAGCTCACACTCCCCCACCCAACACTTACTTGTATATATCCACCAGCACCAATGCACAACCTGTAAATAAATTTCACTTACACACTCAATGATGTGTTGACTCCATGTTTATTCACATGATTGTCTCAGAAACAGACCTGACCAGGTGCAGGGAACCATGTCGTACAGAATCCTGCCGCTGTGGGAGTGACCTAGGGAAAATCAGAGACAGCAAACACACGTCAGGTAAGTGAATCACAACCATCACAACACACAGCAGTGTAAAATTCCACAAATCACACCCATCACAAAATCAGTGGATGAGAGGACACTCATCATGGAGACTTGCATGTCCAGAGAAATAAACACACACACAATTAAACATAACATACCAGAACAGGCAGCTGATGAACAACACATCCACACACCACCAGCAAACATACAAAACGCATTGTCAACCGGCACATGAGGTAGTCACTCACATTCAAGGGAAATAGCGATCAATGAGCTGACGCCTCTGGTCCACACCTTCCTCCTCAGCACTATCCTCATCAGTCGACATGGGTGGGATGGGAGGCCGAGGAACTTCTTGGTCTTCAGGGTCCAAGATCAGTTCAATCTTATTGCGCACTGCCAGGTTGTGGAGCATGCAGCAGGCAATCACGATCCTGCATACTTTGCCTGGTGAGTAAGGCAGGGCCCCTCCGGTCTTATCCAGGCACCGAAACCTGGACTTTAGCAGTCCAAAAGTACGTTCCACCACTCTACGTGTCCTTCCATGGGCATCATTGTAGCGCATTTCACCCGCTGTAGTAGGATTACGTATGGGACTCAGGAGCCAGGGCCGGTTTGGGTACGCCGAGTCGCCTATGTAGGGGGATGACAGACACAAATATCACAACCAGAATTGGTGGGTACCCCATGCCACACAGAAATCACAAATGTCCCCACAGCATACTCACCAACAAGCCACGCGTGTCCTGGACGCAGATTAGCCATCAGTTGGGGGACAATGCTGCTCCGCATGATATGGGAGTCATGTGCGGAGCCTGGGAATCTTGCACACACATGGGAGATGATGTTGTCGGCCAGGCACACCACCCGCACGTTCAGCGAATGAAAGTGCTTCCTATTGCTATATACCGGCTCACGTGCCCGAGGTGGAATCAGAGCGATATGTGTGCCATCAATGGAACCCACTACGTGTGGTATCTGGCCCAGTGCATAGAAGTCTGCGTTGTCTGCTGCCAACTCAGCCGTCCGTGGGAAATGGATGTAGTCATCCTTGTACAGCATCATGGCTTTTAGAACATCCCGAAGTACCATGCTGAACATGGACTGTGACATCCCGCCGGCATGTCCAACTGTGTACTGAAAGGTGCCAGTAGCAAAAAAGTGTAGTGCCGCCATCACCTTAGCTGTGGGTGTAATGGAACCAGCATACGTCCTTCGTGGCTGCAGATGAGGAGACAATTGGGCAACAAGCTCCATCAATCTATGTCGATCTAGCCGGAATTTCCTGATCACCTCCTCGTCAACCATATCCTCCAGCACAGAGTATGGGCGATGGACATTTGGAGCCCTCCTGTGTGGGAGTAGACGTGATATAAGTCAACTTACAAACAACGCATGGCTGTGCAACTCCATCACCTGTAAGGCAACACTAGCAAGAAGATAAATGTTGTGGACAATAGTCATATGTGTGACATGTCAGAAAGTTACGACAATACGTAGTGCCCTATGAACAATGTGCTGCCACTAGCAACATAAAGTGCGTCAACTTGTACAATGCAACTTAGTCTCATGTCAACATTACTGCCAAGAAGACATGTTAGGACCAAATTTTGTAGAAGCCACATCACAGACACACATGCACGTG
Organism: Lissotriton helveticus; assembly: GCF_964261635.1. Lineage (NCBI taxonomy): Eukaryota > Metazoa > Chordata > Amphibia > Caudata > Salamandridae > Lissotriton > Lissotriton helveticus. Next base: position 1,175,268,155 of record NC_136059.1, read on the forward strand.
AAAACACAACACAATAATGCTACGCACACTCCATGTCATCATGCACCAATGACAACACAGACAATGGTGAGCATCCGCTCATCACATGCATGGTCAAACAGGCAACACACATACGCATACACAGAATGCATGTGGACCCCCACCATTGTTATTAGCACACATTAACTACACACTGACAACAGATTCAGAATGTGGCGAGACAGGCCTGATGTACTGTGTAGATGTGAAGTATTTGAAACGTGTGTAGGGAAATACAAGACATCAACACGTCGACATGCACATGTGTAGCACATTGTGTGCACATCAATGGGCATAGTATGAACACACATGACATAGTGCATGACATATGCAGTTTTGCCAGCACGGTCACAACCCTCATAACGCAAGAGCGGACTATACAGCATGGTGCAGCGGTCCAAATAATAACAACATTGGCGCCGCCATGGCGGTGCACAGCTTCCGCGATTTCCAAATGGTCATACGCGCCCCGCGTTCACTCTTCCCATTGTCTGCCTGTTCACGGACCGTCACGGTCACACATCGTCAACCGCATGTGCAAGCTTCCGGGATGGATGCTTCTCTTGCAACAATGTTCAATCAGTGGCGCCACCATGGCTGCGCACGCCTTACGCGGGGGAGGTGCCGGCCAACACATCCTTCTGATGATGTCAATAGAGATGGCAGTTCATGACCCCCCCTTACAGTCACGTAGCATCATCAACCGTACACCATACGTGGCCGGCCCGGTCACCCACCGCCGGGCCAGGCCGGTCACTCACTGCCGGTCCGGCCCGGTCGCCCACCGCCGGGCCAGGCCGGTCACCCACCGCCGGCCCGGTCACCCACCGCCGGGCCAGGCAGGTCACCCACCGCCGGCCCGGCCCGCTCACCCACCGCCGGGCTAGGCCGGTCACCCACCGCCGGGCCAGGCCGGTCACCCACCGCCGGGCCAGCTCGGTCACCCACCGCCGGGCCAGGCTGGTCACCCACCGCCGGGCCAGGCCGGTCACCCACCGCCGGCCCGGCCCGGTCACCCACCGCCGGGCCAGGCCGGTCACCCACCGCCGAGCCTGGCCGGTCACCCACCGCCGGGCCGGCCCGGTCACCCACCGCCGGGCCGGGCCGGTCACCCACCGCCGGGCCAGGCCGGTCAGCCACCGCCGGCCCGGCCCGGTCACCCACCGCCGGGCCAGGCCGGTCACCCACCGTGGGTGACCGGGCCGGCCCGGCGGTTGTGCACCGGGCCTGGCCCGGCGGTGGGTGACCGGGTGTAGTTAACTTGTATAGATGAATCACGCAGGTGGAACTTGTACATGTTAGGTTCATTCGCCTTTTCGAATGAGGCATCCAGGGGGAACCAATAGCTGGCCACGTGTGCCACTGACATGGGCTCTGATCCCTATATATGTGTGACTTTCAGAAGCACACATTCACTGCTTGTGCATGTCATACTGTCCACTTACGTTACCCTCTTGTCTCCCATCATGGCAGGTAAAGCTGCACGTTCGCAAGGCCGTGTGGAGGACGATAGCACGTGATGTACGGGCAGTGGAGGGGTTCAATAGACGACACACACACTGCCACAAGCGCTGGGACGACATCTCCAGGCTTAGCAAGAATGTGGCGGAGATGACACTGGGGATGATTCCAAGATCTACACGTCTGGCCCGCCGCACCATGACCCCTCTTATGCACCGTATCATTGCTGTGACGCATCCTGACCTGTCCGCCCAGCTAGGTGGGGAATCACAGCAAAGTAGCGGTAAGCAGATTGTATGTGTATGTTACTTGGGCCTGCAATGCATGTATTGCTGCTCGGACACAGTAGTGGCTTCCGTGGTGCGTATGTTTAGCAGAAATACCATGCTGGTGCCATTAGCGGAGTAGGCGTTGGCATCCATGTCCGCCAGGTGGACAGCCCACTTTCTTGGTAGTTGAGGGTTCCAGGACATGCCGTTGAGGTATGTGGTCCCATGGCATGACATGTGTGCAGATAGTAGGGGTGGGACGTGTGCAGGATGTGTGCTACATGTACAATGTATGTAATTCAATCCTAGATCTGTTGTCCTTCAGTACGTGTGTGTGGCACTTACTCACACCGCATTTCTCTCTATTTCAGCTTTGGCAGAGGGCACTGACCCGCAGACGACGGAGATGAGTGGTGGCAATGCTTCCGAATCAGAGGTTGCACACACGCAGACTGACACTGAAGAGGTCAGCCCCGGAGAGGGGGACAGGGCCGTCCCTGAGGACTCGCATATGGAAACACCATCGCCCTCATCCTCAGAAAGTGTTGGTGAGTCCGCACTGTTGGCACAGACAGGGAGTGGGCAATCGACACCTTCAGTCGGGACACAGCACACAGGGCCCACACTACCACCCACTGCAACATGTACTGCTCGTGCTCGCCAGAGGAGGGGGAGCAGAGTTGCCTTCGGTGCAGGAACTGCCGCCCCTGCCCCAGTGACACAAAGTGCACTTTGTGCAGAGGCTGTTGGTCTGCTGCGACAGCTGTGTGTAGGGCAGACCAACATGATCAATGCATTCCAAGACCACGATAGGAAGTTGGGGCAGGTGGTGGCATTCATGGAGGGGATGCATGGCGATGTTGCTGGTCTCCACAGAACAGTTCAGTCATTGGCAAACACTTTGTCCTCAGCCATTGTACAGTCGCATAGACAGGGTGCTACTTCTGTACCACCATCCACACCACTTGATGTTACAGGGGAGGGTGAGTCTTCAGACCAGGCCTCTTATTCTGGTTATTACACTAGGAGCAGCCACAGGCAGCAAGGCAGGGCACGGAGGGCACAGACACCATCCCATGAGCCTGTGATCTCTTTATCCGAAGACGACGTGTCCAACACTGGAGTTGACAGACATGATCATGGAGGGGTGTGTATGGAAATGGATTCACATGCTACACAGCCATCCCCCACCAACGTGACTCCCAAGCCAAGGCCACCTCCCAAGAGCAGGGAGACTCCCAGGGACAAGGACAGTACCAAGGAAAGGCCACCTCCCAAGAGCAGGGACACTCCCAAGGACAGGGACAGTAGCAAGGAAAGGCCACCTCCCAAGAGCAGGGAGACTCCCAGGGACAAGGACAGTAGCAAGGAAAGGCCACCTCCCAAGAGCAGGGAGACTCCCAGGGACAAGGACAGTACCAAGAAAAGGCCACCTCCCAAGAGCAGGGACACTCCCAAGGACAGGGACAGTAGCCAGGAAAGGCCACCTCCCAAGAGCAGGGAGACTCCCAGGGACAAGGACAGTAGCAAGGAAAGGCCACTCCCAAGAGCAGGGAGGCTCCCAGGGACAAGGACAGTACCAAGGAAAGGCCACCTCCCAAGAGCAGGGAGACTCCCAGGGACAAGGACAGTACCAAGGAAAGGCCACCTCCCAAGAGCAGGGACACTCCCGAGGACAAGGACAGTACCAAGGTGAGGGCACCTCCCAAGAGCAGGGACACTCCCAAGGACAAGGACAGTACCAAGGTGAGGGCACCTCCCAAGAGCAGGGTAGCTTCAAAGGAGAGGGACACTACAATGGACATGTCTGCACCCAGGGACAGAGCACCGGAAAGGGATCAGGGCCATTCCAGGGACAGGACACCTCCGACGTCCAAGGCACATCCCATGGCCAAGGGTTCTCCCATGGACACGAGCACCGTCAAGGACAGGCATATTTCACCCCTGGCTGCACTGAGGATGATGTTTAAGGAACGTAAAACACATGTATCAGCGGTCGAGTCCCCCATACCTCTACTGCCATCCACGGACCACTAAAGCAGAGGAAGGAGTACACTGTTGTTGCATCACCCATTACACATGATGCAGAGGGCAGAAGGCAGGCCTACAGCAAACGGCAGGCAGGGTCCAGCATGTCCCCAGAGAGCAGACCACCACTAGCACATGATTCACCTTTGATGTCTGGTGATGCCACTCCACTTACCAGCCCGGTCATGTCCGGGGTACCCCTACGTTTCACAAAGAAACGGAGACACACACCAGTGAGACCTGAACACCCCAATGTCGCTACAGTACAGCTGTCCCCAGCTCCCAGAGCCACCCTGCCTCCTGGCCCATACAGCCCTGTGGCTCACCATTTCAGTGGCCTAGTGGCTCAGCTGCTGTTCACTCACATGTGTCAGGTGCAGGCATGGTATTTGTTGGTCAGTGTACAGGGAAATGTCCGGCAAGTGTGTCTGGGTCTAGGGCTCATGTGTCAGTGTGTAGATCAGTGGCTGTGTCTCACACTCCTGGTGCTGGTGCTGGCGGTGTGTCTGGGTCTATGGCACATGTGTCAGTGTGTAGATCGGTGGCTGTGTCTCACACTCCTGGTGCTGGTGCTGGCGGTGTGTCTGGGTCTATGGCACATGTGTCAGTCAGTAGATTGGTGGCTGTGTCTCACACTCCTGGTGCTGGTGCTGGTGCTGGCGGTGTGTCTGGGTCTATGGCACATGTATCAGTCACCCCAGCTGTGGCTGTGTCTCACACTCCTGTTTCTAGTGCTGGCGGTGTGTCTGGGTCTATGGCACATGTGTCAGTGAGTAGATCGGTGGCTGTGTCTCACACTCCTGGTGCTGGCGGTGTGTCTGGGTCTCTGGCACATGTGTCAGTGAGTAGATCGGTGGCTGTGTCTCACACTCCTGGTGCTGGTGGTGTGTCTGGGTCTATGGCACATGTGTCAGTGAGTAGATCGGTGGCTGTGTCTCACACTCCTGGTGCTGGTGCTGGCGGTGTGTCCGAGGCGAGTTGTTCAAGCAGTCCACCAGATTCTGTGGTGTGAGGTCTAGTTGCCATCAGTCACATGTCATTTAAGTTTGTGTGTAGATTGACGAATGTAACCACCTATGTTTTGTTAATCTCCTTGTGACGGGTCGCTTGACACACGTTCTTGGCTAGCCAATGATGTACCTGCTCTGTTGTCCACAATGCCCTGTTGCTGTTCTGATACTGCATTCTGGCCTCTCGTTTACTGCCTCTGATGTACCTGCTCTGTTGTCCACAATGCCCTGTTGCTGTTCTGATACTGCATTCTGCCCTCTCACGTGCTGCCTCTGATGGACCTGTCCAGTGCAATGGACTGTTGATGCACTTAGCCCCTCTCACGTGCTGCCTCTGATGTACCTGCTCTGTTGTCCACAATGCCCTGTTGCTGTTATGATACTGCATTCTGGCCTCTCGTTTACTGCCTCTGATGTACCTGCTCTGTTGTCCACAATGCCCTGTTGCTGTTCTGATACTGCATTCTGCCCTCTCACGTGCTGCCAATGATGTACCTGCTCTGTTGGGCACAATGCCCTGTTGCTGTTCTGATACTGCATTCTGCCCTCTCACGTGCTGCCTCTGATGGACCTGTCCAGTGCAATGGACTGTTGATGCACTTAGCCCCTCTCACGTGCGGCCTCTGATGGACCTGTCCAGTGCAATGGACTGTTGATGCACTTAGCCCCTCTCACGTGCTGACTCTGATGTACCTGCTCTGTTGTCCACAATGCCCTGTTGCTGTTCTGATACTGCATTCTGGCCTCTCGTTTACTGCCTCTGATGTACCTGCTCTGTTGTCCACAATGCCCTGTTGCTGTTCTGATACTGCATTCTGCCCTCTCATGTGCTGCCAATGATGTACCTGCTCTGTTGGGCACAATGCCCAGTTGCTGTTCTGATACTGCATTCTGCCCTCTCACGTGCTGCCTCTGATGGACCTGTCCAGTGCAATGGACTGTTGATGCACTTAGCCCCTCTCACGTGCTGCCTCTGATGGACCTGTCCAGTGCAATGGACTGTTGATGCACTTAGCCCCTTTCACGTGCTGACTCTGATGTACCTGCTCTGTTGTCCACAATGCCCTGTTGCTGTTCTGATACTGCATTCTGCCCTCTCACGTGCTGCCTCTGATGGACCTGTCCAGTGCAATGGACTGTTGATGCACTTAGCCCCTCTCACGTGCTGCCTCTGATGTACCTGCTCTGTTGTCCACAATGCCCTGTTGCTGTTCTGATACTGCATTCTGGCCTCTCGTTTACTGCCTCTGATGTACCTGCTCTGTTGTCCACAATGCCCTGTTGCTGTTCTGATACTGCATTCTGCCCTCTCATGTGCTGCCTCTGATGTACCTGTTCTGTGGTCCACAATGCCCTGTTGCTGTTCTGATACTGCATTCTGCCCTCTCGTTTACTGCCTCTGATGTACCTGCTCTGTTGGGCACAATGCCCATGCTCTTGGATTTTCTGATATGCAACTATTATGTTGAATAAAGCTAATAAATCATGTTTTGTGGTTTGTCGCTGTCATTCCTGGTTGTGTACTTCAATTGTGTATATTTTGGTGCGTTCGTCAATGTATTTCCTGTGACATGACACTCCCCCTCCCAACGTCACAGCTCTGCCAGGTACTCCCCTTCCGACAGTGAATGGTGTGTAGCGTACCTGCGTCGTCGTTGATGATGGTCCTTGACTTGCTGGTGGAGGATCGCGAAGAGTATCGGAAATGCGTGTAGCGCTGGGTCCATGTGGGCGAGCTGCTTGTGGTGGGTATCTCTGCAATGTGTTGTATCTTCGCTGTGGGGAATCCGCCGTGTTCAGGCAGGTTGTTTTTCCGCAGCGGTTTTATGTGTGTTTTCCGCCATCGTGATTTGGGGCACGGTCGGAGACGTCATTCCGTACGGCGGTGTCTCAGGATTGGTTACGTCCGCCGCGGGGTCAGGTGTAGTTCTGCGGCGGTGCGTTCTCTTCCGCCGCGTACGGAGTTTTCACAGTTTTTCCCATCCTAATATGGCGGTCGGACTGTCCGCGGCAGGCGGACGGAAAAGGACTTTTTCCGCCTACTCCAGGACGGCGGACGTCCTTCCGTCCGCCATCCTAATGAGCCCCTAAGTGTGTTATAAAATCACTATTGCATGTATAAAATTTTCGATACAGTCACTCATACAATCACTGAATCTTATGTATACTTATTTATATACAACAACTGTAACATACACTGCCATTTATATTTCTAGTTTGGGTGTTTGTTTGGGTGGGAGGTGTGTGACTGTCCAAAGATGTGTAAATAGTTGATTTAGTAGGTATATGAGGTTAAGACTGTATGTGGAAACAGTTGTTTGGGTGAGTGAATCTCTTTATGGGTGTGATGATGAGTAAATATATTTCTCAATGATATATGTCCAACAAAGTAGAAATAGAAAAGGCAGTGTATGTGACAGTTGTTATATATAAATAATTATACATAAGACTCAGTGATTGTATGAGTGTCGTATAGATAACTGTATACTTGTAATAGTGATTTTATAACACACTATGTATGAGTTACTATCTACATGAATAAATAAAGTGGTGTTTGTGTAAGTGTGTAGCTTAGTAAATATAAGTATTATCAATTGTTTGCATAAGTGAGTAGGATGATTGCATAAGTGGATAGGATGTGAGCTGGTGTGTAATGTTGATGTAAGTGTATAAGTATATTTAATAGTGTTGTATTGATCTTTGTTAGCATGTATGAGTAAATCTATAGGCAAGTGTTTAGATGTGTGTGTAGATCTAGGAATCACTAAGTGGCTTTTTAGAAACTTGTATTGGTGTGTCAATTCTTTCAAGTATGGTACTTCATATTTTATAATGAGTGTTAAAAAGTTATACTAGTGAATGATAAGATGTATCAGATTGTCACGTGGATGATGTTATCAGTGATGTCATCAGTGATGTCATTTGAGATGTCATCAGTGATGTCATCAGCGATGTCACTGACCATGTCATGAATGATGTAATATGTGACATCATCAGCAGTAGATTACGTGCGCGTGAGTTATAGTTAGTTCAACTAACTATAACAGGGGGAATTTCAATGGTTTTGTTCGAGTGAAATGTCCAACTAACTTTAACACCCCTGAAAACTGTGGTTTTTTTCAGTGAATTTCTGAGGTTTTTTAAATGCTAATTCCTAACTATAACATGTCTGAAGCCTATGTTTTTTTCAGTGAATGTTAAAGGTTTTGTAAATGACAATTTTTAAATATATTTATTTTTTGATACTGATTTACTATTTTATTTTTAAACTATTTATTTTTTAGATATTTTATTTTTTAAATTACATTACATTGTGTGGCCCCCCCTTCCTTTGACTTTTTTTGAGCCCTGGGGACCCCATCCCCTAGGGCCTGAAACACAAATCTAAATGTATTCATTTTTTTTTTATAGGAAGGGGATTTCTATAGAAGAAAATACAAGTTACTTGTAAGTATGCTTAGAACTACTTTTCAGGGTCGGTGTTGGGCTAAAAGATGCAGCACTGGGTTCTCTCCTGATAACAGGTGAGTAAATTGGAATTTGTTGTTCAGATGATTTTAGGTGAATATTTTAAAGTTCCAAAACTCCACACTTAAAAGAATTTCCAAGTGAAATCAGTCAATGTTACCCTATGAAAGGAAATTCACTTAGCAGGTAAATAGTGTTATCGTTACCTTTTCTTACTTTTTTTTAATATCGCTAGAATGCGCGGATCATACGCGCAACCCGCGATTCCCCCCCCCAAAAAAAATTGGGGGCCCTGGAGGGACCCCCTGAGCAGACCTAGAGGAACAGGGTGTGTCTACCCTCCCCTTTTTCACGTTTTAAACACATTTCACACGCTTCTTTGCCTCCCTCCTACTGAGGCATAATATGGCTGCCTACAGTTTCTAGTTTTGAATGTTGACAACCACTTGACAGCCAATTAGCATTCAGCGCATGTTTGGAAGGGAGCGCTTTTGGTACGATGACAATAATTGGAGTATCAGTATTCAATTTTTTTATGGGAAGGGGGCCGCGTGGCCCCCCTCCTGTGGCCAATTCCGGACACCGGGGTCCCCATCCCCCAGGGCATGGCTAAATATATATTTTTATTTTATGGAGAAGGGCTGCATAGCCCACCTCCTGAAGCCACTTCAAGGCCCCGGGGACTCCATTCCCAGGGATGGGCTTTTTAAAAAATGTATTTTGGCCGTCACCGTTGGGGACCGTGGGAGGGTCTCCAATTCCCCCACGGTCCCACCGGCTCCCCGCCTCCTGCGGGAGCCGGTGTTCTATCAACATCCGAACTCCATCTGTGTATGTACCCCCTAGCAGTTGCCTTCACTTTGCGCAAGCATGTTTGTGGTAGCGCATGCGTGTTAATGTTATGCAGGCGCACAATACGTTCTACCGTCTGGCTATGTACCCCTAACGTATTTCACTTTATTTGCACATGCTCAATTACAACATGCCCAATCACAGCTCTCACACCCGGTGACATCATGCTCAACCAATCATTGTTCTGAAAAGCATTTATAACCTGCCAACCTTCTCGAAGTTTTCCTATACCGCAGTCACAGCCATTGATAGTGTTCGTATCCACTTCTTTGTAGGTGAGCACTTTTTTAAAGAGTAATTAGATTAATTAATCTGAACGATCTTTAAATACCGCGTAAATGCGAATTTTTGTTTGATTTTCCAATGCTGTTTTTAAGCACGCTTTCCTGCTTTTTTATATTGTCAAGGTTGACTTCGTAACTTTTGTTTCTGTGCAAATCACTTAATCCTGCTGCATTTGTTTAATTTGCCAAGCGCCACGTGGCCGTTCCAGCAACAGTGTGCTACATGCTGTTCAAGTTAATGCGATGTAGTTTTTCTCGTGTAAGTAGTGCGTCACATGCCCCATGCATTGCAAAAGTAATGTTTTCGACAATAGTGTATTTTAGCACGGTTTCCAGCTCTTGTATGTACATTAACTTGCCTTGGGGGCTGCTGTTTCTGGGCAAATCACTTAATCCTACCGCCTTTCATCATTTAACTAGTGTGCCACGTGTTGCTTTCTCCACATGCACTGCACATGTAATCGATTGGTCAATGTTGTATTTTAGCACGCTCTCCATGTCTTTTAATAACGTTAAACTTGATTTGCTATCCTTCTGTTCTGTGCAAATCACTTAATCCTGCTGCGTTTCTTTAATTTACCAAGCGCCATGTGGCCGGTCCCACAGCAGTGTGCTATGTGCTGTTCAAGTTAATGCGATGTAGTTTTTCTCGTGTAAGTAGTGCGTCACATGCCCCATGCATTGCAAAAGTAATGTTTTCGGCAATAGTGTATTTTAGTAGGGTTTCCACCTCTTGTATGTAGATTAACTTGCCTTGGTGGCTGCTGTTTCTGGGAAATCACTTAATCCTACCGCCTTTCATTATTTAAGTAGTGCACCACATATTGCTTCCTCCCCATGCACTGCACATGTAATCGATTGGTCAATGATGTATTTTAGCACACTCTCCATGTTTTTTAATAATGTTAAACTTGATTTGCCCCCTGTTCTAGCTCATTATACAGATGTCTCAACCAAGGGACTTACTGGTCGCCACAAACTGTTTATTCCTGCACATGCACTATCCCAGGTGGTGATCAACAACTCGACACCCCAGATCCACTGACTGCTCTCCATATGCTATCAGCCGAAAATTGCAATGGACCTAATGGAGTTATCAGGTTTGACTTTAACATTTCATGATAGAAAAGCATTCTGAGATAAGCATTTGTGTATTTCATGTTTTTGCAGGCAGATAACTGTGCTGTTCTCATGTTTTGGTAGAATTAGTGGGCATTCTGGTATCAAGAAAGCGAATAAAAACATGTCCTCCCGATTTTATTGGCCAAATATGTCATTTGAAATTGAACAATGTGTGTTATAATTTTTCTTGCTTCTATAAATATTTTTTATAAAATGTAAATCTCCATTGTGATAGTCTTATAGACGTTTGTTTCTGAAACCCATATGTTTCTCATTTAAATGCTCGTTACACGTTTTCAGCCTGCACTTGAGATACAAAGTGAAAATGTTGTTTTGAATTTTTTTATTTGAAGACATGTCTTTTCCTTGATGTTTATTTCTCAATTTCTAGATCATGGAAGTTCAAAAAAGGGTTCTATCAGATCAAGGTCAGCAGTTTGTAAATGAAGTGAGTGATCAATCTCGGCCTAACATTTGTATAATGCAATGCTATTTCCTATTTTGCTTGCCAAATATAATTATACCTATTTTTTTACGTACATTGAGAGTTATCTAAGCTTTTACAAACATTTTGGAGCATAAGTTTACTGGCCCGATATGCAAAAAAAGCTTGTAAAATTAGTCAATAATGCTAGCAAGATGCCTTAACGACAACTTATAATATCAACATGTTGAATCAAAGCGAAATATTTAACATAACCATTCGTATGTCTCTAAAAGGTTTTCCTACAGATATTGAAGCGTCCCGAATATGACCAATGGCAGTTAGTGATAGAATCTAACCAAAGATAACAGGACAGCTACAATTGTGGTGTTTTTTGCATGCCGGTAATGATACTTCCAAAAACATTAATTTGTTGAAGATACATTACTTTATGTTATTTTATGTTAATAACTGTTTTCGTTAGAATAGTTGTAAATAGGAAAGAGGGCGTCCATAGTGCCCTTCGGAAGCATATTGGTATTCGCATATGATTTTGTCTAACCACTAGTATGGTCCTTGCGCGGTTGGTTTGAAACCTCTGATGATTGCTTTTCAACCCAATCCTATTGAGAACAATTGTTTTTATTTACATTTAAATGAACTTCGACATTTGTACAACGTATACATTTTTAACTCTTTTTTTCAGTTTGCTGAATTTTACATAAGTCCGCAGCCAATTGCAGAAAATGAAGAATGTATATCCTTCTATTCTAGTTCATTATACCGATGTCTCAAACATGGAACATACTAGTCTTTCTCTACTGTATGGAGCCAAAAATATTCATAAATTTTTAATGGATAACGTTAAGGTAAATACTCTCAATATGACTAGTCGACGAAGTTAAAAAGTAACGGATTTAAGTACTTGAGGGGTTTTGGGTGGCAAATAATCTCCAATTCATACTTGTACGGATGGGTCTGATTGATACAGGGTGGATCTCTGTATAACTAATGGATGATTAGGTATTAGGATGGCATACAGAGCTCCCAACCTTCTTACTTTTTCTCTTAAAGGGTTCCAAATTGGGGACGAATATTAGGCTGTGCAGTAGAGGTTGATGGTGTTGCTCCACTGGTACTTGGGCCTTCTCATGAAGCAGGAGGAGCCTCTCTCAATCTCCTTAACTCTTCCCTTGCAAAGTTGACCGGATGCTTGATCTGCAAGTGCTTCCGTATACTTGCAGTTCCACACCAGTACTTTTTATTGGGGTCTCCTCTTGAAAGTAGTCTTGCATATGCGGCAAGTAACTTTTCTTGCATTCACCTTTTTTAAGACTTGTGGAAATTGATTTCAAAACACTTAATATTGTCGTAACGCACACAGCCAGACAAGAATGAACACTGCAACTGAAGTGCATTACAGAAAAGTAGCAAGCAAGAAATTACATGATTGGGTATTAGGATGGCATACAGAACTCACATATAAAGTGGTTTCCCAGCCTTCTTACTTTTTCCCTTGAAGGCTTGATAAGGTCTTTCCAAGAGAATTTGAAAGGAGAAAGTAGGAGATAAAGAACACTGGTAGGACGTTATATCTCAAAGTGCAAAAATGGATAAAAAGGGTGGACCAAAGCCTGCATGTACAATGGCCAGTGAAAGCATTTTGACAGCGGGTACACCCAAGGTCAAGTGCAGAGATTTGATTGATAAGGCATAGCAAAGGAGGTGGCAACAACGGGGAAGAAGGTCCATGGGTGGTGGAGGCTGGGTTTGTAAATCCGCTCCATCTATAACTTTCTCTCTCTCACAGTTTTAATGTCGTTTTCTCTCTCTTTCTCTCTCTCACTCTCTCTCACATCATTTCTCTTTCTCTTTTAAAGTTATGGATGCTGCTGTCCACTCTGACGTGTACAACCTTAGCTGAGTACAAGTTGGGAACTCTGCTGCTCACAGTGTTTAAACAAAGTAAGCAGAACGGCCTAGATATACAATACCTCCGATTAAATGCATTAGAAATAAAAGAGCTTATTTACAAACCCCTTGCACCACTTTTGCATCACTTTCAACATGAGAAAAGTAACAAAAAAGTGGCACAAGAGTTTTGTAAATTAGCCCTAAAGAATATTGTCCTGCATAATGACTTGATCTCTTACCTAATTCTGTCTCATCTCTGAATCATTTTAACCCCTTGGGCGTGTCCGCGATTCTGCGCCTGTGCGGCCGTTTTAATGAGTGGGCGGGTTCATGACAGCCCCCAGCCGTCATCAGCACACGCCCACCGTGATGCATGACGGCTGGGGGGCGTCATCAGCATTGAAGGGGTTAAAGACCTGTTGATCTGTAATGTAAATATGACGCAGTAGACACTTATATACAGACACCGCTTGAACGCAAACCTATAAGACAAGTGAAATGTATCAGGCACACTTCACATATAAAAAAAAAAGTAAATATCGTCAAGTGTTACTTGAACTTGTAATGTTTCACCTCATTTATTCACATCGATCTAATTTTAAACACTAATTTTCTTTTTTGTTTTGCAGATTACCTACCGTACTTCTATTTTCCGGCCATATCACATGTTGTTTATTATATTGTTTTGTTAGTTATGGTTCTCTTTATTTATTGTATTGTTATCTTTTAGTTATGTTTCCAGTTATTTATTGTTTTAATAAAAGTTAATTAAAAAAAGTATATTTTTTTGTAAGGGTAGCAGTCCACAATAGAAATTATATTTATAATTCGAAGTATAATTCTGAGGCTAACTCGTTACCAGATCTTTACCAGAGTCTACTGCTACAACTAACGGTTCCTATGAAAAAGTTTTAAAACTACAACACCATTAGCAACATAGTGTGGTGAACTTCTAACATCTGTGCTAATTTAAGTGCTCCATGAACTGTTACTATGGCAACAGGCAGAAAGCCGTTTGGGGGTAGGGTTCAAAGGTACTGACTGTACAGAAACATTTATATTTACCCAGGATCCTCTACATGACAGAAAGGAAAGCAAAGTAAAACAGAACACTGTGTACCAGATTTATAACCCCCTTGCACCACTTTCGCGTCCAATGCCCCCTACAAAATTAGAAGTGTGTGGGCCTCAACGACCCCCCCTCAATCCCCGGGAACCACCACCCCGGGAATTTGTGTATTACGGGAGGAAGACTACGTGGCCCCCCGCCTGGTGTCCTCGAGGGCCCTGGGTACCGCCACGCCTGACAGCCGGCTCCTGCAGTGTCCCGGGAGGCCTACCCCCGAGACACTTCTGTTTGCTTTGACAGGGCGGGACTCTCATGACTCCTGCACTGCCCTAGCAAACTTAGTTTGCATTTTGAAAGACAGAGCAGTGAAATCTGTTCTCACTTTCAAATTCCAAAGCAGGTTGCATTTCCACATACAAATTAGCATCTACCCATGCGAAAAAGCAATGCCGGCTCCTGACGAACACAAAAGTTAATCACACAATGTTGCTAAATAAAACAGCAAGTGTGCTTGACTTCTCAATATACCAGCTTATCCTACGTAATGTTCTTTTCAATCACGTTCTGATAACCAATAAGAATCATGCTTTTAAAAAACAGAAACATGCACCCTAGTTTTCAGTATAGAATGTTGTCAAACAACCAATCATTTCTTTTCTGTTTTTCCACCCTGCATCTAATCCACCATTTTAGAAAAATCTTAGTTTTCAAACTGCCATTTCATTTACAGAGATCATCTGAGTCCATCGAGACCTCCTTTCAAGATGCTTAGAGTGTGAATTATGGGACACAACTATATTTTCTTGAGCCAAAGAGACTATAGAATGGGGTCCATTTACCACAACAATCTGCGTTTCAATATGCATGGCATCTATAGGAGAGATGCTGTACATTTTACAGATGAAGGGAACAGAGTCTTCCTCATGAATTTTAGACTCTGCATCGGTACTTACTTGTAGGTACTAAAATCTCTCAATAAACACAAAGGCTCTTTTTAGAGCCACCCAAGATCTAAACACATAAGTTTGATGCATATCTCAAAAAGACATGCTTTTTGCCGATCCTACGCGCATCCCGCGACTTTTAAAAAAATATATATTTTCATACTTTTTTTGCACTACGGATTCTGATGGGACCCCCGGAGCAGGCCTAGGGGGTCAGGGTGTGTCTACACTGCCCCTGTTCACGTTTTGCACACATATTTCACAGACTTCTTCACCCTCGCTTCTAACGAGGCACAAAATGGCTGCCAACAGTTCCTGGTCGAATGTTTACAACTGCTTGACAGCCAATTAGCATTGAGCGTGTGATCGGGACGGTGCGCTTATGCTAGGATGCCTATCCTCGCACAATCCATGGATCCTCCGCGCCCATAAATATATACATGACTTTAACCGTAATTTTCTCAGAAACTACTGAACAGATTGACACCATATAAGCAAAAGGTACAAGTCGGAACTGAGGACAACCTCTCTGCCAAATTTGGTATAATTCCATTCAGCCGTTCGGGGTGTAGCCCTGGCTAAAGGTCCTATGGGAAAGTGCATGGGGAAAACACATTTTGGGACCCCCTTTTTTCTCGGCCCCCGCTTGACCAATCACCCCCAAACTTTCAGCTAAGGAGCGCAACTGAGCTGGCCAAAAGTTTGAAAATTTCAAGAAGATTCATCAATCGATGCCAAAGTTATTGGCAATAGAATGTTGCGGTTTTCCTATGGATAATAGGTCCTAACTATAACTATCTTAAACATTGAAAAAGGACTCGTGTTCTCAAGTTAGATTTTTTTTTTTTTAATAGATTTTATTTTTTTCAGTTTTCAACATAGAACAAGAAAAGGGTTGGTGGTGCGGTACACAGCATTAACACCTGTATCATTCAAATCAGTTAGTGCACGCTGATATAACATCATCTCATGGCAGGGGAAGAATATTAGGTCAGGTACGCTGTATGATACATAGAGACAACAACCATCATTCAATGTACCTCATAGGGATAGTATAGATCAGTTCAGGATGAAAGTGACAGTAATTGGTGTCTAGGCCCTCATTCAGAGAAAAACAGACAATAGCTAACCGTATAAAATAATCGGTTATACAGTAACATGGGAAAACAGTGTCTAGGAGTATTGCACCTTAACGGAGTTCGTTTGTGGTAATTCATGCGGATTCCACATGCACATCTTCTTCACCCTGTACTCCGTCATCAGTCTGAATATTATCATCATGACCCTGGGCCAGTAAATATGCAACAAGGGGTCCCCAGATGCCGTTAGGTCTACTGGAGTTCAGGAGCGTTTCAGCAAAAATGTCGGATTGTTCCTGGCAATAGGTCATGTCGGCAAGCCAGTCCTTAAACTTCGGGGCCCTGCCACGACCCCATCTACACACCACGCGCTGTTTTGCAAGGAGCAAAGCAATGTCAAGGAGTTTCCTACAGGTCTTGGGGATGTGTGGTGTATGCCCCAGAAGCATCAGCAAAGGGTCAGGGTTTATCGATTCTCCGGTCATGGATTCGAGGGCAGTATGCACCCGTTGCCAGTAGGCATTGACCGGGGGACATTCCCAGGACAGATGAAAATAGCCAGCGTGTTCCGCTCGACACCGCTCGCATCTATCATCGCTGGACAAGCGGAACCTGAACTTTCTTACCGGTGTAAAGTAAAGTCCACATTTGTAAAGCGCACAATCACCCGTAAGGGTCTCTAGGCGCTGGGGGCCGTCGGGAAGATTAAGCGAGCTATTGCCCAGAGTCACATGGTGCTGGGCTAACCTGCCGCCGGAGCCGGGGATCGAACCGTGGTCCCCAGATTCCAGCGTCAGTCGCCCTGGCCGCGGCGCCACACCTCTCCCACAGTAGTATAGCCGTTGTAAGAATTTGAAGTGGATTATCCTGAGCCTACAGCTGGATGATATCCTGGCCGTGAGGTCGCAGCAATAAAGCCACTGCTCGTCAGTAATCTCTGTTGCTAGGTCAGTAGCCCAGTGTGAACGGACCGGGGTCTCCAGTCCGAGGCCGGATGTCCTGATGTGGCGGTACATGCCTGATACCAAGTGCGATCTGTCTTGTGAGCATAGCATGAAGTGTAAGGGGGGAAAGTTCTCAGGCTCATTGGGAAAGTCAGGGAGGATCTCCCTCATCCCTTGACGCAGCCTCATATAATAGAAAGCATCGAGTGGAGTAGGATTATGAGATTTAAAAAAGAGATCTGCAGGGTTGAACTGGCCATTGGTGAAGAGGTTGCCCCAGCAGGTGACCTGAAGGCGACGGCAGAGCAACTGGAAACCCTGCTCCTGCAGGAGCTCAAGCCTGGGATGGTACGTAAGAGGCAGCCGGGGAGAATATGGAAAGGTACAACCCAGTAACTTCGCCATGCGACGCCAATTATCTAAAGTGCACGTGACAGTGGTGAACGGCGTTTCTATGGACATCACTGGGCAATGTATGAGCCCATTCAGAGGAAGGGGATTCGCAATCCAGTCTTCAACTGCCAGTTGAGGCATGAAGGGAGTTGGGATCATCCAATAATAAGCGTAGTGCGCCTGTGCACATATATAGTAAGCCTCAAAATCAGGAATGTCGAAGCCCCCTTTATCATATGACTGAGTCAGTATCGACCACCGCAGTCGAGGCTGTTTGCCCCCCCAGAATAGGCGACACAGTTCAGGAATATTGAGAAAAAGATACAGAAAACGGGGTAGCACCACCATTTTAATAAGGGATGCTCTCCCAGCCATGGACAGTGGGAGGGAAATCCAGCGATCAACTGCTGTGATGAGTTTCGTGACCGCGACACCGTAATTCAGGCGCAGTGTTTCATCTTTATCATGAGCGATTTGGATGCCGAGGTAGCGGAGATCCGATCGACACCACTCTAAGGGAAGTCGAGCGGGAAGTCAGCAACCGCATCCGTAAGGGGGTAGAATTGCGACTTAGCCCAATTGATACGTACTCCCGAAAGTCTGCCAAAGACAACGAATTCCCTCAACAGGGGGTTCAAGTTATGCAACGGGTCTTTGACAAATAGCGTCATGTCATCTGCATATAATGACACGTCAATCTGTCTCTGAAGACAACGAAAGGCGCCTTCTCGGTGCAACTGACGCAGTCTGCAAGCCAGCGGCTCGACGGCTATCGCGAAGAGGAGAGGGGATAACGGACACCCCCGTCTGGTTCCTCTCGTGATCGCGATTGAGGGAGAGAGGCGTCCATTGATCAGTACCTTCGCTGAAGGTTGCGTATACAGCAACTGGACCCAGGAGATGAACAGCTTAGGGAATCCCATAAGGGTCAGGACAGCGAATAAATATGGCCATTCGACTGAATCAGAGGCCTTGGTGGCATCCAGGAAAACCACCGCATGAGGGAGGTCAGGGTGCACCGTGCGGATCAGGGAGAACAGCGTACGTAGATTGTGGGTGGTGGAGCGACCAGGGACAAAGCCAGATTGGTCGGGTAGTACAATTTGGGTCATCAGGAGGGACAGCCGGTTGGCCAGCACCTCTGCCAGTATCTTTACATTGCAATTCAATAGCGAGAGTGGACGGTAAGAATCACAAGTATTGGGACTCTTGCCAGGCTTCAGAAGTGACGTAATCACGACCTCCCGCATGGAGCAGGGGAGCGCCCCATCAGCTAGAGACTCCTCAAAGACCTCACGGAGGACAGGGGCCATTATATCTAACCCTGGGTGCCCGATTCGGCTACGCCCACGGAGTAGGCGTAGTGTTGCCTTCTACGCATTTTGCGTAGACAGCATAGCCGGCAACACTACGCCCACTCCGTGAGCGTAGCCGAGTCGGCCGCCACCCGCCTCCCTCCTGCCCTCCCCTAGATACATTATTTAAGCAATTACCCTGATTAAAACAATTTTAAAGCACTTACCTTGTCCGGGGCTCGTCCGGGGCTCCCTCTTTGAATAGCGTCCTTTTCCTGGATACCAATGCGCATGCGCGGGCGGCCGCGCATGCGCATTTCTCGGGAGAAATGCGCATGCGCGGCCGCCCGCGCATGCGCATTGGTATCCAGGAAAAGGACGCTATTCAAGAGGGAGCCCCGGACGAGCCCCGGACAAGGTAAGTGCTTTAATATTGTTTTAATCAGGGTAATTGCTTAAATAATGTATGTGGGGGAGAGCGGGAGGGAGGTGCGTAGTGGGGCTACGTGGAGTGCGGGAGTGGGCGTAGCTTCTCGCCCATTCAGCTTAGCTCCGCGGAGCCCCACTACGCCCACTACGCCCAGGGTTAATTATATCTATATATGTCTTATAGAACTCGGCAGGTAGCCCATCGAGGCCAGGCGCCTTACCATTTTTGAGTGACATAATGGCGTCTCTGATTTCGTCTAATTCGAAAGGAGCGGCAAGAAAGGTCCTGTCCACATCACTGAGCCGTACAAAAGGGGGTGGTGATGGTGGAGCATCTCAACCAATCAAACACTCACACCCAGTCAAAAGATCTGGATTTGATCCATCACCATTCTTTAGCCCACTCTGCCACCCCAGTTCGGACATGGCTATATGCAAATCACTCTGACCCTGTGCCTCATGGGAACAGTCTAACCCGAACTGCCAAGCCATGCCTTCCCTGGACCGGAAACAAGCTTCCGATGACCGGTTTCTGGCATTCCAGCCGTCTTCAGCCCGGCTTGCTTGAATCCAGTGGCAAAGTGAGCAAGGGACTCACGTCTGAGCATACCCTGCCACACTTATGGCGGCCAAAGCGGTACAAAAGGGGGTGGTGTTGGACGGAGCATCTCAACCAATCAAACACTCACACCCAGTCAAAAGATCTGGGTTTGATCCATCACCGTTCTTTAGCCCACTCTGCCACCCCAGTTCAGACATGGCTATATGCAAATCAGTCTGACCCTGTGCCTCATGGGAACAGTTGACTGGGGGTGAGTGTTTGATTTGCTCAAACGCTCCGTCCATCATCCCCTTTTGTATCGCTTTGTTCACCCTAAGTGTGGCAGGGTATGCTAAGACGTGAGTCCCTTGCTCACTTGGCCACTGGATTCAAGATAGCCTGGCTGATGAGGATTATGAATCCGAAACCGGTCCCAGGATGCTTGTTTCCGGTCCAGGGAAGACATGGCTTGGCAGTTCGGGCTGGACTGTTCCCATGAGGCACAGGGTCAGACTGATTTGCATATGGCCATGTCTAAACTGAGGTGGCTGAGTGGGCTAAAGAATGGTGATGGATTAAACCCAGATCAGTTTACTAGGGTGAGTGTTTGATTTGCTCAAACGCTCCGTCCATCATCCCCTTTTGTTTCGCTTTGTTCGCCCTAAGTGTGGCAGGGTATGCTCAGACGTGAGTCCCTTGCTCACTTGGCCACTGGATTCAAGATAGCCTAGCTGATGAGGATTATGAATCCGAAACCGGTCCCAGGATGATTGTTTCCGGTCAAGGGAAGACATGGCTTGGCAGTTCGGGCTGGACTGTTCCCATGAGGATGGTGATGGATTAAACTCAGATCAGTTGACTGGGGGTGAGTGTTTGATTTGCTCAACCGCTCCATCCATCATCCCCTTTTGTATCACATCACTTAGCCAGCATAGGGCTACGTCGCAAAGGAAGTCATCATAAAGTATGTCCGAGGTTGTGGCAGTGGTGTAAACTGCTTGATAATGAGATGTGAATACGGTCAATATGTCATCTGTGTCCCTAACTGTTCGGCCCTGTTCATCTAGGACTTCGAGAATTGTGTTATGAGTATGAGGAGGACGTGTCAGTGCCGCTAGGACCCTGCCGGGCCTATCTCCCTCGCAGTATTTCCTTGCCTGCCAATATTTCCCCTTGAATTTAGTTTCCCTTACCGCCTCCTCCTCGTATTTGGTCAACTTATCCCTAAACTCTGCATATGCAGCAGCATGATCCCCCACTACCATACGAGCTTCCAGGTCTTTTAGGTCTCTGTCAAGGGAACGTATCGTGCGTTGTATATCACGCAGTACTCCGAAGCTCTTCAATATGCAGTAGCCTCTGACCGTGACCTTGAATGCCTCCCAAATGTTTTCGACCGAGTCTACAGACCGAAGCCGTGTCTAAGAGGGCCGCAGGCTGTAGCCGCCAGTGTGGTCGGGGGCTGTCCCAGCCAGGCATCCGTAGGAGCAGTAAGGCCGGGCTATGATTAGAGTACGTCCTATGTAAGTGAGTCACCCCAGTGGCCCCAGCACTCATCTCTCTAGACAAGAACAGATAGTCCAAGCATGCCCATGTGCCCGTCAGTGATGTAAAGTGTGTGCCCTCTTTCTTAAGAGGGTGTAAGTGTCGCTAGATATCCACCAGATTACCTTCCGCGATCACACCTCTAAGGGCCTCTCTGGACCGTGGCTTATAATGTGCCACTCCGTCTGCCCTGTCCAGGTGAGGCATCAATGCCACGTTGAAGTCACCTCCCCAGATAACATGTCGGGACCCTATGTCCAGGATCTTACCCCACAGTGTGGTAAAGAAATGTGGCAGATCTATATTGGGTGCATAACAGTTCACTAAAGTAATCGTGTCTCGGCCTATGCGCCCCCACAGTATAGCAAAACGACCCTCCGCATCCACTAGGTCACCACACACCTGAAATGGCACGTTGCATTTAATCAATATAGCTACCCCCCTAGCGTAGGTAGAGTAAGACGAGAAAATGCAGGCATTGGCCCACTTGCCTGCAAAGGTGGTGCGTGTTTGCGGTGACAGGTGCGTTTCCTGCAACATGGCGATCTGTACATAATGACTGTCTAAGTATGCAATCACATTTCGACATTTTTTGGCATTATTGAGGCCTCTGACATTCCATGACATACAGCTCAATTGCGTATTAGGCCCTAACCCCGCCATGAGGTAAAAAACTCTGTATAATTACAACATGTCATAGTACCATTCGTTGAACCATCTCTGCTCAGGTGAAGCATAACACCACTCAGTCCAACCAACTGCAACCCTCCCCTGCAAAGAAAACCCCGTCCCCCAACCATACCTTGCCCCCCACCCACTATGGCATCCCAATCATGCCAGCAGCCCCCCGCTCCCTCCCCATCCCTCCCACCTACCCTCCACAACAATTCCAACTTATCGAGAAAGTGTCCTGAACACCCTCCCTGCTTTCTTCCCTCAAAGTTTAGTCGTTGTCGAAAAACAAAACTCATGTGTGGGGTTTATCCGTAGGGGGAACAGCATAGAGAGCGCACAACCACAGCACCCTCCTCAAGCCTCGCAATGAGTACCGCCCTTGGATGGGGCCGAGGAGGGGCAGTGGACCCTGGAGTACATTACCACTGGAGTCAAGTCGCAGCTCCATGTCCAATTGTCCTGACTTGTCCACCATTTCCAGGGAATACTGTCACAGTAGCCCTAGAGCACCACACATAGACCGGTCAGCGCTGCTTCAGGGATAGGTCAGGCGTCCTCATCCGGGTCTGGAAGATTGTCATCGTGTGCTGCGTCGCGGTCCCGTGGCACACTCCGCGGCCTCCTGATCGCCTTTAAGTAGTCCTCCACTTGCTGCGGGTTAGTAAAGAAGCGCTGTTTCCCTTGATGTGTGACCCGGAGCTTGGCAGGATATAATAAAGCATAGTCCAGTTGTGCAGCACGTAGTTTTTTCTTCACTTCAATAAACTTGCGTCTCTGCTCCTGGACCATAGGAGTGAAGTCGGGGTAAATAGAGAAGTTGATGTCATCATAGGATGGAGTCTGCTTGGTGCGTGCCGCTCTCAGTGCCGTATCGCGATCGCGATAGTTCAACAAACGGGCTATTATGGGCCTCGGGGGTGCGCCCGGTTTGGGCACCGGGCCTAGAGATCTGTGCGCCCGTTCGACTATGAACTGTGAGGAGAAGGCCTCTGCCCCGATGGATGTGTGAAGCAGCTTTCCCACATAGAGTTCCATCCTACCCGTGTTTGTGGACTCTGGTACGCCCGTGACGCATATGTTGTTGCGTCTGCTGTGGGCCTCCAAATCCTCATTCTTTGCCACGATGATCCGCAGCAAGTTGTCCATCCGGGCAAGCTAGGTGGTGTGGGAAGCTGTGGCGTCATCGATGTCAGAGATACGCTGTTCAGAAGCCACGATCCGCTCTTCATGCCGATCAACTTTATGCACAAGGGCGTCCATCCTCGATGATATCCTGTCCACCTTGTCCACCACTGTGGCAAAGCCCTGTCGCATTTCCTGCAAGATTTGTTGTATGTCCTGGGCGTCAGGGGGGGGGGACAGTGTTGGTTGCTCCCGCACCGCTCATGCTGGACCTCTCGCCCGTCGACTTTTGTACTTTCTTTGCAGCTTCAAAGGAGAGCTTCTGTTGGCGGTTGTCTTGCCGAACCATCGCGGCTCTAAACAGCGCTTGTCTGGTATGCTCCTGGCTAGGAAGTCACAGGCTCACCAAGGTGCACCAGACAGGGGACGGATCCTCGAAGTGCACCTCAGGCCCCGAGTAATTCGCGATGCAGGTGGCATCAGAAGTATGTGTACACCGTCAATGTCTCTGAAGGAGATCAGGGGAGATGCCGACGGAAGGAGCTATATGATGGAGGGGAAGCCACAAGTAGCACAGTTCTGCAGTAGGGTCGTCTCAGAGGTAAAGACCTCGAAATAGCGCACTGGGTTGAGCTCAAGCAGTGGGTCTGCCACAAGGTCTAGAAGGAGGGCCCAGAGTGTATGCGCCAAGCCACTGAGGCATAACATGCAGCCCGGCCGCTAGGTGTCCACTGTAATGGTGACTCCGGCCGTGCAGCACTGCGCCCAGACCGTCCGCAAAGTCGGTGCTTGGCAATGCAGGATCTTAGAGGGGTGAGGCCAACTATCTCTTGTAGTGCTCCCCAGATGCACACCACACAGCAGACCACATCAGCGCACTACAGGCCCCCTCACCTCAACTCGGAGCCGGCCTCTTTGGAGAGCATCAGAGGGACCCAGGGCAGGCAAAGTGGACAAGCGCGGGAAACCGTGACAGGAAATGGTGGCCGTCTCTCTCAATAACGCCGCGCCGGGCGTCCCAGCTAGATCGGCCGTCTCCGCGGAGAACAGTGTAGCAGCACGATACCTGGGGGCAGTGACCGGCGACTGTGGGTGCTGTTCGTAGAAATCCCCGGCATGTCGCACCGATGGCTTCGATTCGCTGCCCAGCAGTAGGGGGCCGGAGGCGCTCCGCGGTCTTTAGCAGCACCAATCCGGTCCCGTGGGCGATGGTTTCAGCGCAAGCAGCACAAGAAAATGTGTCAGTGGGTGTAGTTATGAGGCTGTGGCAGGCAGAGGGGGGACACGGCGAGAAATCTGCAGGCAGTGGAGCCGGGGTCGATGGTGTCCCCGGATGAGTCCTTCCGCCAAAGCCTACCGCCTCGTGGTGATCCCCGGGCTGTCCTGGCCCCGGAAGACCGTCCCCCGTCGCACAGCAGATCCAGCGGCAGCCTTGGAGGGAGCGAGCGATACTCGGTGTGCAGGCGCCGCTGCTCAGACTCACCCCAAACTCGGACCGAGAAAGGAGGATCGGTGTAGGAGCAGATTGCGGGGGTTGCGGAGCTGCTCAGAAACCAGCAAGTGAGGATTAATGGAGGATGTTTGCTCCA
The DNA here is from genome assembly GCF_964261635.1 of Lissotriton helveticus. Classification (NCBI taxonomy): domain Eukaryota; kingdom Metazoa; phylum Chordata; class Amphibia; order Caudata; family Salamandridae; genus Lissotriton; species Lissotriton helveticus. Next base: position 1,175,292,630 of record NC_136059.1, read on the forward strand.
GGGTACAGGAGCCTCACCGTTAGGCGGCCATTCTGCGTGCGCGCCCTCTAGCGCCCCCGCTCTCAAGTTAGCAGTTAGCAGTTTGCAGTTTGTGTTCCATTTTGACTGATTTTCTTAACTCAGAGATGAAAAGTACACTTTTTCTGATGTTCGGGTAAGGTCAAGTGCCTCGAAAATAAAGTATTTTTACAATCCCTGTTATTCATCTCTGCAATTTTTTTTATTTATTTATTTATTTATTTATTTATTTATTGTGTAGTCACCCGTCCTACAATGTCCACAATGCACTCTTCTTGCCGTTTTTCACCCACTAGGTAATTCAATGAAGTGTTTGGAATATATATATATATACATTATGCGGAGCTGATATATTAAACGGATTTCCTGAAGTTTTCCCCCGAGAGGCCTCCGCCTGTTCTTTTTGAGTGGGACACTGTGGAGATTTTTCGCGCTGGCCATCAGCGCATAGGAGGCCCCGTTCTATCAAGAGGCTGGGGCGGGTCTGGCATCCGCTGCTGGCGCAGCTTCACTTTCTTCGAGATATCGAATAGACTCCAGCCCACCAGGGAATGCACGTCAAGTTGGGGCTTCTGCTTTTGCAGCTCGTTTTCATTGAGGAGACAGAGGCACTGTCTTTGCTGTCTCATGACCCAGCTGACACACGCACTATCTGGTTGGAACGTAGAAAGGGGACCCGAGGGAGATCTGCCACTTTCAATCAAGGACTTCATCATTAAAACATCCCACGTCTTTGCCAGTAGGATTTGTCACCTACAGTGCCTATCCACCAGTCCATCCCAGCAACACTCACCCGGCATTACAGCATTCTGGGAGCTGTAGTCTATGTCCAGGCTGCAGCGCAGTTGCCATCACGTGACTTTGTCATGCGGACTACCGCCAATGGGATAAACACTGGACCATTCAAAGGTGGGGTGGGAAGTACTTCCTTGTACTCAGCAGCATCTGACGAATGCCGGCAGGCCGAAATGCATTATGCGGAGCTGATATATTAAACGGATTTCCTGAAGTTTTCCCCCGAGAGGCCTCCGCCTGTTCTTTTTGAGTGGGACACTGTGGAGATTTTTCGCGCTGGCCAGCAGCGCGTAGGAGGCCCCGTTCTATCAAGAGGCTGGGGCGTGTCTGGCATCCGCTGCTGGCGCAGCTTCACTTTCTTCGAGATACCGAATAGACTCCAGCCCACCAGGGAATGCACGTCAAGTTGGGGCTTCTGCTTGCGCAGCTCGTTTTCATTGAGGAGACAGAGGCACTGTCTTTGCTGTCTCATGACCCAGCTGACACACGCACTATCTGGTTGGAACATAGAAAGGGGACCCGAGGGAGATCTGCCACTTTCAATCAAGGACTTCATCATTAAAACATCCCACGTCTTTGCCAGTAGGATTTGTCACCTACAGTGCCTATCCACCAGTCCATCCCAGCAACACTCACCCGGCATTACAGCATTCTGGGAGCTGTAGACTATGTCCAGGCTGCAGTGCAGTTGCCATCACGTGACTTTGTCATGCGGACTACCGCCAATGGGATGAACACTGGACCATTCAAAGGTGGGGTGGGAAGTACTTCCTTGTACTCAGCAGCATCTGACGAAGGCCGGCAGGCCGAAATGCATTATGCGGAGCTGATATATTAAACGGATTTCCTGAAGTTTTCCCCCGAGAGGCCTCCGCCTGTTCTTTTTGAGTGGGACACTGTGGATATATATATAATATATATATATATATATATATATATTTTTTTTTCCACCACACTCGTTCTCCAATCCTTCAAGAACGACGTCCAGGCCAACAAAGTTAAAAAAACTGGTGTTTATTTCACAGCCCACTCAACGCGTTTCGGGAACCACTTCCCTTGCTCACGAGTAATCGTGTCTGTTTACACCCAGTGTTTTAATGTCTGTCATGTGATCAGAAACAAAATAAACATAATAAACAGACTACCATTTCATTAGTCCTCTGGAGCTATGAAGACAGATTTACATGCTTTGTCAGTGAAGCGTGGTACATTTGATACACCTCATTCAATTTTTGTTAAATACATTCCTGCATCCTTCGATTATAACAAAAGAGACAAATTTAAATATTGGCGGCAAGGTTCGGCCAAAAACAATAACTAAGTCCAAACTCATGATTAGCGTCTATATGCCTCTGCATCATGGTGACCGGCAACATTATGGCATTTCATGCGTTCATATAATTCGGCCCATGTGGGCTAAACAATAAAATGCAATTCTGTCCATTGCATTATTAATGTATCCAAGTTCGGCACACTCGTGGTTGATCCTGTCAGATCCTAATGCTCATGTCGTGTGCTAATACTGTGATAAAGCCCTAGTGGGCAATGGAATCACCAATGTTCATTGGGTATCAAATCACTTGCCACTTGACGCATCGTGCCACATTCTTTCTGTACTGCATCAGCTGTCTCACACTCTCCCAAAATAAACGCTTTTAGGTACCTGTAAAAATAATAAATAAATGCAGTGATTATAAATCAAACTCTTCTGTGTTATCGTCATACAAACCATTAAAAACAAAAAAATACTTTGAAGCAGCTCGACACAATGTTAATTAGTTCAATATCCTTTTCATTCAGTTCAAAGTCAATTTTTAACCCAGGTGTACACTCAGGGCTTCATCACAGTTATGTCCTTGGGGTTGCATAGTATGGTACTTAATTATGAACCTAGATTCCAATCTCCTCAGTTCCTGCACCCTATTGCCACCTCTCTCTCTCGTAGGTATTTGATCTAATACCACAAATGAGAGAAGGTTACAATTGCTTTGGTGATGTGTAGCAAAATGCCTTGCTACTGGATATTGTTTATCATGATTTTTTATGGCCCTTAAGTGCTGCAACACCCTGTCTTTGGCAGGTTTGATAGTGCTCCCCACATACCACTTTTTGCAGGGACATTTCAGGGCATATACCACATATTCTGTGTGACAGGAAACATGCTTGGTGATTTTGTAGGGTTCACAGTCAATGGACAACTTAATGTCTTTGGTACTATGGCTAAATTTGCATGCCTTGCACCGCCCACACACAAAAAATCCTTGGACTGGGTTCTCATTGCGTTTTTTGAGCACTACAAGTGTCTGACAAATTCTGTCTTTCAGAGACGCTGGTCTCCTGTATGTTATCTGCGCATGCTCCTGGATACCTACTTTGATGTCCTTGTCTGTCATGAGGGCACTCCAGTATTTGTTAATGGCTCCTCTGACTTCTTTGGCTTGGGGATTGTAATCTGTAATGAACCTGACCCCCTCACCATCCTTATTATTGTCTTCCGTGGTGGCAGGATTTTTATCTTTCTCCATTACCTTGCGTACAGCATCAACAATGCATTTATTGCTATACCCCCTGGCTTTAAATCTTTCGCACATGGTGGTTTTTTCTTTTTCAAAATCCTCTACTTTAGTGCAGTTCCTTTTAGCTCTGAGAAGTTCACCATAGGGGATGGAATTAATCAAGTTCCGAGGGTGGCAGCTCTGCACGTGTAGAAGGCTGTTTCCAGCCGTCTCCTTTCGATACAGAGTTGTTACTAGCCGTTCATTCTCTCTTGTGACCCTTAGGTCCAAAAAGTCAACAGTTACCTCGTTTATGTGGCTGGTAAAGGAGAGATTGTAGTCATTTATATTTAAAATGTCCACAAACTCTTCTGCCTCCTTAATTGTGCCCTTCCAAACGATGAAAATGTCATCTATGTACCGGAGCCAGGTACGTACTCCGGTACGGTATTGGTCTAGCTGTCTGACAACTTGTTCTTCCCACCAGCCTAAATAAATTCCAGCAAAGCTAGGAGCAAAGCAAGTGCCCATTGAAGTCCCAAGCAGCTGGTGGTATATGGTGCCATCGAATAAAAAGTAATTCTGGGTCAGGCAAATATAGATCATATCTAATAACATGTCTGTGTGAAATAGGTAAGCCCTGAGTGTACACCTGGGTTAAAAATTGACTTTGAACTGAATGAAAAGGATATTGAACTAATTAACATTGTGTCGAGCTGCTTCAAAGTATTTTGTTGTTTTTAATGGTTTGTATGACGATAACACAGAAGAGTTTGATTTATAATCACTGCATTTATTTATTATTTTTACAGGTACCTAAAAGCGTTTATTTTGGGAGAGTGTGAGACAGCTAATGCAGTACAGAAAGAATGTGGCACGATGCGTCAAGTGGCAAGTGATTTGATACCCAATGAACATTGGTGATTCCATTGCCCACTAGGGCTTTATCACAGTATTAGCACACGACATGAGCATTAGGATCTGACAGGATCAACCACGAGTGTGCCGAACTTGGATACATTAATAATGCAATGGACAGAATTGCATTTTATTGTTTAGCCCACATGGGCCGAATTATATGAACGCATGAAATGCCATAATGTTGCCGGTCACCATGATGCAGAGGCATATAGACGCTAATCATGAGTTTGGACTTAGTTATTGTTTTTGGCCGAACCTTGCCGCCAATATTTAAATTTGTCTCTTTTGTTATAATCGAAGGATGCAGGAATGTATTTAACAAAAATTGAATGAGGTGTATCAAATGTACCACGCTTCACTGACAAAGCATGTAAATCTGTCTTCATAGCTCCAGAGGACTAATGAAATGGTAGTCTGTTTATTATGTTTATTTTGTTTCTGATCACATGACAGACATTAAAACACTGGGTGTAAACAGACACGATTACTCGTGAGCAAGGGAAGTGGTTCCCGAAACGCGTTGAGTGGGCTGTGAAATAAACACCAGTTTTTTTAACTTTGTTGGCCTGGACGTCGTTCTTGAAGGATTGGAGAACGAGTGTGGTGGAAAGACGTAGGGAGTGGCGCTCCCGTCCTGGCCCGCCGCTGCAAGCGGCCACCTATGCTTCGCGCCGACACAGGAGTTGGATATATATATATATATATATATATATATATATATATATATATATATATATATATATATATATAACCCAAACTTCTCTCTTCCTTTGCGGCGAAAGAACTCAAGGGACACTTCGGGATATCACTGGTTGCTTTATTCAGGTCTCTTCCACAACCGGTTTCGGCGTTAGCCTTCCTCAGGTGTCATCGTCCTAAAATCGTGTGCTCCCCCTCTTAAATGTTGTTACACAGGGCTCCTCCTCCAGGTGGTTTAGGAACCCCGCCTGCAATCAGTCCAACCTTCTTCCGCCTATATTGGAGACTACCAGTCCCACAATGCTTCTCGAAGGCAGTCCGATGCTCGAGGGAGTCACATCGTTGTTCATGCAGTTTTCTCTCTGACCCCCATGCTTTCTTTGCCATGAGCTTCTCCCGCACTCTATCGGGACACTCTGGACATATTCCAGCGTACCACCTCCCAATGTCGGTCCGCCGCACTGCAGCAGCTTCAGGATGCCAGGTAGGATCGTGGTGGGTCAGGGTAACCTCCAATGCCTTGGATAACTTCAACTTTTTGCCAGTTTTAACCGTGTCCTACTTCTTTAGAGAGGGTCCCTTGCACGCTCACTGGCAGAGCGTAAAAATATAACCCAAACTTCTCTCTTCCTTCGCGGTGAAAGAACTCAAGGGACATTTCGGGATATCACAAGTTGTTTTATTCAGGTCTCTTCCACAACCGGTTTCGGCGTTAGCCTTCCTCAGGTGTCATCGTCCTAAAATCGTGTGCTCCCCCTCTTAAATGTTGTTTCAGAGGGCTCCTCCTCCAGGTGGTTTAGGAACCCCGCCTGCAATCAGTCCAACCTTCTTCCACCTATCTTGGAGACTACCAGTCCCACAATGCTTCTCGAAGGCAGTCCGATGCTCGGGGGAGTCACGCTGTTGTTCATGCAGTTTTCTCTCTGACCCCCATGCTCTCTTTGTCACGAGCTTCTCCAGCACTCTGTCGGGACACTCCGGACATATTCCAGCGTACCACCTCCCAATGTCGGTCCGCCGCACTGCATTTTGACTGATTTTCTTAACTCAGAGATGAAAAGTACACTTTTTCTGATGTTCAGGTAAGGTCAAGTGCCTCGAAAATAAGGTATTTTTACAATCCCTGTTATTCATCTCTGCAAAATTCGTTATTTATTTATTTATTTATTTATTGTGTAGTCACCCGTCCTACAATGTCCACAATGCACTCTTCCTGCCGTTTTTCACCCACTCGGTAATTCAATGAAGTGAATGCTCTTTAACACACGCCCATTGAAGGGCGAGCATGTCAATAAAATGGAGGAATATTAAATGCGTGCATCATTCTGTTTTCAGAAGCAGCCCATGAAGAAGCGGCGGAGGACCGTGAAACGCGTTGGCATCAACAAACTTGTGGGGGCATGAATGCAAGCTGCAATTAATTGCCGGATGGCAGAGCGGTGTCGAGTGCCCTCTCATCTCGATGGGAACTTTGTGGAATAATATATATATATATATATATATATATATATATATATATATATATATATATATATATATATATATATATATATATATATATATATATATATATATATATATATCGCTGCTGCCTTGTTATGCCAGGCCGCGCACTCTGGCACGGGTGCTTGTTTGCGAGGGGCGTACCTCGCTATTATCAGAGCTGCTTCCTTCTCGTCTTTTCCCAAAAAAAGAGTCAGCACTCACGGGAGGAGGATCAAAGATTTTATTTAGACCCTCTGAGCACCAGACGCGTTTCGGCTACTGCCTTTGTCAGTGGTACCACTGACAAAGGCAGTAGCCGAAACGCGTCTGGTGCTCAGAGGGTCTAAATAAAATCTTTGATCCTCCTCCCGTGAGTGCTGACTCTTTTTTTGGGAAAAGACGAGAAGGAAGCAGCTCTGATATATATATATATATACACACACATACATATCAATCCACAAGATGTATGTCAAAAAAGAATGACACAACGATAGCACTCCACAAGTGTTTTTTTAAGATGTAATAAATGACAGCAACACGTTTCAACTTCAGGGTCTTTGTCAAAGCCAACCGTGGAAAGTGCTCAAACACCCTTAAAAACTTGCAACAAACAATGAATCTAGAAAACAGATCAGTTATTGTGCAGAAGTCAAAAACACAAAGTGACAAGAAATGTATTGATTGTCAATGTTGTGTATAAAAACAATAAGTAATCTACTCCATTTGTGCATTAAATTCATCTAATGGACTGACTGTAATAAGATTTTAATGTAATTGAATATGTATAATGGTTATACATAAACCATATAATTATACACCAGGTTTCAGTGTAAACAGAAAATAATTTATAGAATTGCTGTCAGTTTGACAATACATATAATGAAAACGAAATAGTGTACAAATAAATTGATAATGGGCTCTGTGGCCAAATCCCATATAAATGTTATTTAAATGTAACTAGAAATATATGAGTGCCATATGAAGTATGCAAAAATTCATAAAACAACGTCTTCATGTTCTAAGAAAGTTGTAACACTAATCATGATATGCAAAGATAAGTGACACAACATCTTAAAATTCATTATAGGAAATATAATCTCCCTGCATGATAAGTATCTACCTTTTTACCCACTCACAAAACAGAACAAGAAAGGGACATAGGGAGTAAAGACTCATGCACTAAAGGAATCAAAACGACAGATCCAATTACATATAAAAAAAATCAATTTGGTTAACAAGTCTTTTCTGCAGTGATTCCTGTTATGGCATCTCCATGCCCATTATATTTAACTAAAAACTGTAGACTCATACTAGACAAACAATTCTGATGTACAATCCATTACATAACGACTGGATAGTTTAGGAAAAATAAATAACAATATATAATCAGTACATGTTTCTACTCAATGTGAACAAGCAGTTCCACCTCCACATTCCATCCTTTAAGGGCATTTGTGTGGAGGCGGATTATATATTCAGATTCCAGCTTTTGCAATTTGTTCTCTTTGTCCCCTCCTCTCTGTGAGAATCAATTCTGTCAATTCCAAAAATGAAAGAGTGTTAGGGTTTTGGGCATATTTCGACTGCCAATATCTGGCTACTGGATAGTTTTGTTCAAAGTGTTTCATTGCTCCAAGATGCTCTAAAACCCAGTTTATCAGTACAATGGGTCATTGGTGACCCCCGCTTAAGCTGCTAGAGTCTGAGAGGAGCTCACCATACCACTGATCACCCCCATCTCTAAAGCCATGTCACATTCAGACATTCATTATGGTATCACAAACAAAATAAGTAATTGTAACTGCTCTTTTCACCAAGGATACTAAGCAACTTCTGAACCCATTAGAAGGCATATTTGTGCAATAGGAATTGTATTAAAGTGTTGTTGCTTGACCTTCCCTAGTCTTTGGTGTTTAGAGAATGAATCCATGAATTTATAAAATGCCGTATTCAACAATGGTAGGTAGCAAGTCACATGTTTCCACTGTTGCTTTCTTTAATCTTCAGTCACTAGTTTAAAGTACACTAATTGAGTCAGCAGTACATGCTATACACTTTACAATATACGCGTGAAGCAGTGGGAAAGCTACAGACTACATGTGCATTGCTGCACATTGGAATAAAGACTTCAGAAGACTTACCTTCAGGCCATTCACCGCCTCAAGTGGCATGCAGGGTAAGCATCAGTGTGTAACTATTGCTGGGTTCATCACAGATAAATTGCATGCATATGTGTATTTGACTGACTTCCATTAAGTGGTTTGACTGCTGTTGCTGCTGCATCTGCTAACGCTGGTGACATGGGTGACATGGATGCAATTGCAGATGGCAATGCTTCATGTAATGTTTTTTACCTTTTCTGAAGCTCAGCATGCAAGATCTTTCCTGAAAAGGAAACAATGGTCGACAACAAAATGGATATCTGTTGCAGAGTCATTTAAAAAATCTGGTAAAGAGTCTTTTACCCTAGTCTCAAGGTTTACTCAAGCCGTTGATTTTTGTATACTTGGAAAGGGGACAAATGAAGAGGATGAACCAGATTGTTACACCTTGCAAGAATGCTACATAAGAAGCATGAGTCTTGTCATCACCTGTAATCATGTGTTGCATGTCCAAATAGTGATAATGGTATATGCCTCCATAAAACAGGAGGGTGATGGAGCTTTGGTTCCAGCTGGAATCCTACTCAAGCACTGAGAATCAAATACAACCGTCACCACTAAGATAATGGCCTTGGGCAGTAGATTTTGCTAATATTTAATATCATTCATTGGTTCATATGCGTCACCAAATGACAGGAGTCCAAAGCTAGTATTTCCTCTTTGGATCTTACTAAAATCATTCATCTGTGCTGGGCCCAGTTTATCGCTTGTGCATACTCCTACCATATAGAAACCATACATGCATAGTATCCCTATATGAAGGAACCCACATATCTAACTGCACCATTAAACTCTCTTTTGAAACCTTAGAGGCACAGGCACAAATATCATCCACCAAAACCCAGCCTTAAATGTCCAGCCCAGCATGGCCTACAATTTCCAGACACATTCTCACACGCGTAGGTGCAATCAGAAAAAAGCGAAGTCTACATTAAAATTTCCAGGCATTGTTTTAATTGCTGAGACAAAATCATTGTCATTTAGCTGAGGTTGTTCATAATGCCAATCCCAGACTGAATGTATGCAATGACCAGGGGGACAAGCCTAATTAATCAATGTAGACAAGTTCTTCTGGAAACCATCTACCTTTTCCTTCACCGTAAGCACTCTAACACCAGATAGATGACATGGGGAGGAGATCCTGACATGGAAGAGGTTTCCAGTCTCTGTCACACCACTCCCATTGCCCATTGGAGGAATTGATGAGCTCCGTCTTTTTGCTGGCTGTGGAGTTATCCCGTAAGGCATCCTTGGAGTTGCAGAATCCCCTTGAAGGTTCAGTATAGAAGTCTTCATCTATAAACCAGATATCTACTGCAAGTGATGGGAGAGGATCAATCTCATTAATATTTACTTAGGAAAATGCCTTAAAGAATTTAGAGTACATCTTAACATAGTGCAACAAAATGTGCAACATATTAGGGAGATCTAGGGATTGATTCAGGGATACCTTAAATAGCTTTCTGGCTGGACTTTTTTTTGTTAAACCATTGAGCACTGATGCAAGAGAATTAATTCCCCACACAGTAAGAACTAGCAGAGTTGCCCTGATTTTGCCATATTGATTATTCAATTAAGATGCCTAGGACTGGAATCACATATTGGTGCTAGTAATATTGGTGCTGACTTCTGTTCATTGCTTATGAAGGAGGCCAGTGTTTCTCCTTTGGGGCTTAAAGGTAAAAGAGCACAACCCTTTGTTGAGCCTCCTGCGTGCAGGTGCTGCTGCCATCCTCTGGGTCTCGGGCAGATATATAGAGACTCTGGAATACCGAGACACGTGATTCATTCCCTTTGATCATGACTCTATCAATAAGGGAAGCCGGGCACTGAGGACGGTAGCAGCACCTGCACGCAAGAAGCTCAACAAAGGGGTGTGCTATTTTCCCTCTAAGCCCTGAAGGAGAAACGCTGGTTTCCTTCATAAGCCATAGGCAAAGTCTGTACCTATAACACAACGTCAGATATTGAGTGATGGAGCTCACTGATGAAGAGTGGTAAGTGAATCTACTTACACACACTGAGCGATTAAAAACAAGTCACTCTCACACCAGTCCTGATGAAGGGCCCATGACCCGCAAGGGTAAGCTAGGGCGAAACATGTCCACCTACCACGACCAACCGCTGGGTGTTGTGGATCACTGAAACATCCACCAAAGCACCAAATTTTACCTTTTTTTAATATTATCCCTTTATTGACCAATAAAATACTTTATATAAGAACAGAGATAATTTTAACTTCTATTTTTTGCACTATCTACTTAACACTCACAACTGTCGTAAACCAGACAGTCTCCCTCCTGGTGGAGGATAGCAGATCACCTGGAGAACTGAGCACTCATGTAGTAAAGACCTGACAATTTATATTTTTTATTTTTATTTTACAGAGTTTTATATAGCGTGAACTTGACCCAAACGTATCGGGTATCAGAGAGCTTTACATAGCAACAGTTGCGTTACATGAGGACACATTCATTTTTTAGTTGTTGTTAGGCACGGGGAGATTAAGAGATTTGCCCAGAATCACAAGATGTTTAGCGTCGTTGCTGAGACTCAACCCCAGTTCCCCAGATTTGAGATCGACCGCTCTAGCCGTTAGGACAATGATACTATTCGCCTAAATGTAAGAGATGAGAATCAACATATACCGTGCCCTTTGTTAGTGTGAATGAGGGTCTTCGTGACAGATATACAGAGACTCTGAAAAACCAAGACACGTGAATAATTCCCTTTGAAAAAGGTATGAATAACTTTAATGTTTTGTTGGAAAGCAATGCACGCTTGTCATAATATTCCATTACTTTGGTTGAAGGTGCTCATGACTGTGGTCTGCTGCAAGAGGGGCTTGTACCAACAGTATTTGTACCACTGTAGATATTTACTCAAACATCACTTTTTGTTAAATAGCTGATTGCAAAGCATTTGTGAATGTGTTCATGTGCACTTTGTTTTTCCTGTAGTTTGTTTGTAGTTAGTACTTTATGTAGTACTGTTAGAGTCATGTTTGTGCACCAATATACATCACAGGTGCTGTACAAAACCGCATGCTGTTGGATGATCCATTCAGGGAGTGTGTTTATGGATGTCCTTTACTGTGGGAGCCAGTATTGTGCAAGTGGTGTCTTCATTTAATTTTCCAGGCACTTTGGGGCATATTATCAAGAACAGGCAAGAAAATTATCGCCACTTTATCGGCAGGAAACTGCCGCTAAAGCGTCGATAATGGGCTTGATAATATGCCCTTGTGAATTCTGATAGCAGCCCAGGTTAACACCAGAACCTGGGCTGCTATGGGAATTCACAAGGACAAATTATCAAGCCCATTATCGACGCTTTAGCGTCAGTTTCCTACCGATAAAGCGGCGATAATTTTATCGGCTGTTCTTGATAATATACCCCTTTGTTAGTTGGCTATTTACTCGATTGACTACACCAAATCTATAGCATTTATTTGTTTAGCATCATTTTGCCAATTATTATGCTATTTGGGTCAATAAGGTAAATACCGGTGCTAAAATAACCACGTGTTAAAGGTGTTTGCGCTGGATATCAGTTCTATTTTTGAACTTTATTGTGACCTGAGTGGAGAGTAACATGGAATAACCTGAGCACGTGGTTTGTCACACATAACTACCCTTTGCACACTATTCTGCATGGTAGTTACCACCAGTTATAGGCTGCTGTTAAATTGCCTGAGCAAAAAATGAAGCAAGTGTAATTTACACTTAGCTTCAAATGGAAGCAAATTCCAAAAGGGGTGGTCATTCTGATCTCAATCTCGTTAGCACTAATTCAGGGATTTAAATCACCATGAGCTTCTGATGTGCTTCTATGCCTTGTTCTAACAGAGCAAATCTGTCCACCTTGAAATGCTCATTGGAGGCAAAGTAATTAAAGGCAATTTGGCATACCAATTTTGACCTGCTTATTGTTTTTCTGTGCCCCATAATAATGTTTTATCTTTGCGGACATTTACCCAGTGGCGGCCGGAATAGTTCGGGGTTGGCGGGCCTGGTACTGATGAGCGGGGAGAGGGCGACGCAATGGGTGAAACAGTTAAAATAAGAATAAAAGAAACACTTACCTTGCCGCGCCAGCTCCGCGTCTCTGTTCCTGCTCTCCTCTTCAGAGTGAAGCACAGGAAGCACAGAAAAAGCTCCCCTGACAGCGTTATGATTGGTTTTGAGAGTCTTGGTTCGATGCTCAACCAGGGAAATGGGGGGCTGGACTTGTTCTTCACGCAGGCTGTAATGTTGCCTACATAGGGAACGGGGAAAGTGCGCACGACTGGTTTGGGCGTCCTGAGAGGGCCGACCAAACAGTCATTGTGCACTTAGGATAGAGCCAGCCATTCCTCCCCTGTCCTTCTCGGAGAGCAGAGCATCCCCGCCCACCCTCCCGCCCGCAAAGCAGCAGGAAACCTAAAATGAAATTAACTCAAAGGTTTTTTGTTTTTTTAATAAATTTCTTTTATTGAGTACCAACAATAATATGGTGCGACACTTGGAAAAACCCTTACATGGGGGCAGTTGTTTATTTTATTTTAATTTATTTATTTTATTTTAAGAGTTTTATATAGCGCTGGCTAGACCCGGAGGTATCAGAGCGCTTTACATGAGGAGGTTCCACAAAATTTCAGTTCCAATTTACATCAGTTGCTAGACAAACAATTACAAGAGCATAGAAAACGAGATAAGTGAAGTGTAGAGGGGAAGGGGGTAGGGGTAAAGGGGTAAAGGGGTGGGAGGGAGATACGGCAGAAAGACGAAGGAAAGTCTGCCCAAAGTCCGGCTGGGTAGGTGGAGCTTAGAGGGGAGGGGACATGGAAGGTGAGAAAGGGAGGATAGGGAAAGAGACAACAAGGAGAGACAAAATGAAGTCTGTCTAAAGGCCGACTGGGTAGGTGACGACCAAGGAGGGAGTCTACGGCCCATCACCCCTATAGCTAAACCAGGTAGCTCCATCGGGCATCAGACAATATAGTTCAGTCTCAATACATTGAGAGAGGAGAGAAGGAGAGACATAAATAGAGGGAGGATGTGGGAAGAGACGACAGGGGAGACGAGAGGAAGTCTGGCTAAAGACCGACTGGGTAGGTGACGTCCAAGGAGGGAATCCCCGACCTGTCTCCCCTATAGCTAAACCAGGTAGCTCCATCGGGCATCAGACAAAATAGCTAGATCTCAAATGACGAGGGAAAGTTCACAGGTAAACAGGGTGGGGACTAGGGCCAGGACATGTAAGGGCAGAGGTCAGTAGCAGGAAAGTGGAGAGGAGTAGAGCGGGGAGGGGTAGGGGGTAGGTAGTTTGGTAAAAGTTCCCATGGATCTGTTTCGAGTCATTCAAAAAGCAAGTCCGTTCCTTTTCAGGTGCCATCTTGGGGTTAAAACGCCGGGTGAGATTTTCGCCAGTATCCTTGTGTTGCTACGACCAGTTGGAACAGCGGCCACAGCGTCAGACGCACCCAACCATCCGATGTCCGGAGATGGACGAAACTGTTGTTTGGGTGGGGAATTAAACGCCTCACTTAGTTGATGAAAGCAGGGCTTCAGTGGCACAGAGGCTCCGAGCAGCCAAGTTGGATCCTGGCTCCTCCTCCTCCTCCTTTCCCCTGAGGTGACACCCCAGAATGCAGCACTGAAGCATGTCCCTGATATTTATGGTCAGGCGTCCCTCAGTTAAATATACTGGCAGAGGAAGGAAACAAGCAAAACCTCACTGTGCCTTCCGGTGTGCGAGGCACCCAAAAGGTGGTATTGCGTGTCACAGGCGGTGTGGCAGGAGAGATTAGTAGCAATGGTGTCCCAGGCGCATGTCTGCTACTGCTTGGGCGGAATGTCGGTTCTTTCACTGGTGATAATGCCTTCTGGTGGCCACCATTTTAGGGTCAGGCAATGGCAGTCACTGCGACCAGCCTGCAGTTAGGCACTGCAGCGAGTAGGGGGGTTTAGCAGAGCGGGTTTAGTGCAGCTGAAACAGGTCCCCGTCCCTCTCACCTCCTTTGTGAGTCCTCTGGTGTAGATCTGCCTAATGGGCCGAGCGCTTCATCTCCTCTGCGCCATTTTGAGGTCAGGCAAGTGTGGCGCAAAGTAGCATCCTCCTCGGGATGTGCCGTGAGGGGGGGAGGAGGGGGGGTTGGCACCAGCGATGCGCCCATGTACTGGTGCCAGTGGCTGCCCTCAATGTTTACTGGATTGGGGGGTTTAGTACCTGGGTGGGGATTGCGCAGCAGCGTCCCTGCCCGCCCTCGGTTTCTCCTGCGGCTCTCAGAAATTCGCGGCGGTCAGCGGGAGAGATCAGCGTCGAGTCGGGTGCTGCCCAGCCAAGGCGCTGCACACTGACCAGGGAGATAGACTGTGTGGAGACTGTGGGCAGTTCAGGGGCCGGGTCTCATGCCTCTGTGATGTGGCTGGTCGCGGCCTGGTGCAGGGATAGAAAAAGTGGCTGTGCCTCCAAGTTGAGGTCAGGCAGTCATTCTCCACGGTATGTCCAATTTCACATCAGCCACATCAGTACATAAAATCGGACAAAATGTTCGGTGATCATTAATACTAGATTTCAATCGCTCATCTACAAGGTCTGCTCTAGTGCCCCGATTCCCATTACAGTTGTGATCCCCACCACGAAATCCAGGAGAAAAAAACAGACATGAAAAGAGGAAGTGGTACAGGTGGGGAAGGAGGAGGAGGGGGAATCTCTGGACTCCTGAAAATCAGGCCCGGTTCTAGAGGGGGGGCCGGGTGGGCCAGGCCTACCCAAACATGAGCCTGGCCCACCCAAACAGGAGCCTTGGCCCTCAGCAGTGAGGGCTGGAAGGCAGGCGCGCAACGCACAGGTCGTGTGTGTCAGCCCGGGCCGACAAAGCTTTCCCGGGCGCACACACACAGACAGATTTAGAGATTATCGCAGCCCCACACCTGAGTACTTCACAGGTCTTTAAAGACCATTAACCTGTTAACG
This sequence comes from Lissotriton helveticus, assembly GCF_964261635.1. Classification (NCBI taxonomy): domain Eukaryota; kingdom Metazoa; phylum Chordata; class Amphibia; order Caudata; family Salamandridae; genus Lissotriton; species Lissotriton helveticus. The sequence goes on from NC_136059.1 coordinate 1,175,308,165, forward strand.
AGGCTTTGTTTACTTTTTTCACCCCTTCATCTCGGCACAACGAAAGGTGACAAATCCTTTCTTTGACACTGGTAACCTTTGGTAACCTTTGCCGATTGTCCTGCTGCGTTGATATTTCTTTTTCTATGCAGCTCAGGCGAAAAGAAGTTTGTTTATTCTTGATCACCTTTCCTTACCCCTGCAGTGGCTTATCACATCAGACTGTGACACTAAGTTTGACTAATGGAGCAGGTAAGAGAATGTGTTACTACATTATTTTCTTTTTAAAATCTGCACAGGTCCAGCAGGACACATACTTCGTGTGAGCTTCATTTAAACAGTTTTTATCTTTATCATGGCCGATGCAGGACACCAATAAGACAATACAAAATGCCCAGATAACGCTGGTGAATAATGATCCTTCTGGAGAGCAAGCATTTGTTTGTTAGTAGTTTTTAAATGCAGATCAACTGTATTGTATCTGGATAGCTCAGTGGGGTACTGCCTTTGTCGCAGAGATCCTTGTGTTACTTGGAGTTCAGAAGTTACAATCGTATCATAGGACAGTGACCTATGAACTGTCATCTAAGAGCTGTCTACAAACATGAATGGTATAGTTAGAACTTCGCTTTTTTTGTTTTGTGATATAGTTAGAACTTCCCCAGTCTTTCATTATTCTAATGTTGCTAAAATGAGTATGTTTGGACAGATATACATTTTTATCAGTAAAGCTGACCCCCATGGAATAGTCTTTAAATCCTAAGGTTGTGTTTTCCCATACCAAACCCTTTTAAAATATACTGCCCACCAGTATGGATGACATGTGATTCATACACCTTGTAATCCTCATTGGCCTATGTGACATTCCCTATAGACAGATTTACATACTTGTATGATACATTGTCTCTGTATAATGTGTGTGTGATGTAAAGTACTGACACACACTACACTGATATGAGTAGCGCTATACAACAAATGAAAGAGAGAGGGGCTACGTAAAGAGGAGGGGCACTGTTGGAGGGTGGCAATGAGGGAATCCGAGGAGGAGGTAGTGGGAGGGGCTAAGGAGCGATGAGGGGCACTGGTGGAGGATGACAGTGAGAGAATTCGAGGAAGAGGTCATGGGGTGGAGGGGAAGCTAGGGAGAGATGAGGGGCACTGGTGTGGGTGGTAGTGAGGGAGTTAGACGAGGAGGTCTTGAGTGGGAGGGGCTACAAAGAGATAAGGGGTACTGGTCTCCAAGGAGGAGGTCATGAGGGGGAGGGGCTATGGGGATATGAGGGGCACTTGTGGCGTGAGGCAGGGAGGAAATGGAGGGATGAGGGGCACTGTTGGAAGGTGGTAGTAAAGGTATTTACGGAGAAAGAGGTTATTGGTGTGGCACCAAAAAAGATTTTCGCATCAGCGATAAAGCCGGCCCTGTCATGGCCTTTCTGTTTTTGTTTATTTAATTAGCAGTCGGGTCATAAGGGCTAATGTGGAACATACTTTAAAGTGCGTGCTAATTACATTTACTGCTATATTCAATGTTTTAAGTTTGAAGGTGATTTTCCTAATGTTTTTACCGGGCAAAATGAAAGTGGAGCCCGATAGTGCCTGATATGGGGCTGGGGCCCAAGGTCAGCTGTGACATAAGGTGCAATGGAGAGGAGTAGTGGATATTCAAGCCTGTAAGGGAGTGTGTTGCAGAGTCTGGGGTCGGTGGAGGTAGTAATGAAGAGGGATTCTCCCTGAAGGCTCGCACAGAAAGGAGCCCGAGAAGTGTCATTTGCCTGATACCCCCACCTCAGAAATCTCCTCTTCCTATCAAAGGAACATTACAAGGAAAAATCCCTTTTTGAGAGTAATAACATTTAGAAAGAGATTTGGAAAAGAGTGCGTTTTACTGGGCCTTGCAAGAGTAAGAAGAGATAAATGAGGGCCCTGAAGCAGGCCTGCCCAGAAATATATACGACAAATTGAGTCCCAGTGGCCCACCCAAATGCACCCTTGGCCCACCCAAATAAAAATTCCTGGAGCCGGGCCTGCTGAAAATACGTGTTTGTAGGCTGCATGTTCACGCACTGCCTATGCGCAAGTAGTCCCCATCCTCATTGCACCACCCCCCTAGGTTGACAGGGGGAGCCCACTCTGGCCCTGGGGGTGAGAGTGCAGATAGCTCTGCAGGGGCTCCCAAATATGTCTAGGACGAACCTGTGCAGGCATCAGCTCCCAGTATTCAGACAATTGGCCATGGCAGAACACCGCATCCTTAAGCCAGTCAGAGGTACGCAGGCTTCTGTGACAGCCTGAACACATCGCAATTCGCCGCTTGGCCAGCAATAATAGCATAGCCGCTAGTTTCCTGACTGTCGCTGGCACTGCACACACGTAACCAAGCATCGCTGTCAGGGTGGAGCGCTCAATTTTGTACTCCAGCATCGTCTCCAGCACATCAAATATATTTCCCAAATATTGTGCAATTTCTGGACAGGACCAGGTCAGATGCAAAAACGTTGCATCCTGGGCCCGGCAGCTCACACAGCACGCATCCTCGCTCAAGCTGCTTTGTGCAACCATGCAGGGGTCTGTGTATAAACTTAAAATGGCCTCAACCTGTTATTAGGGGACAACTTCCTAGCCTGCAAGCAGCAATATAATCGTTTATACTCCTCTATGGGAGATCCCAGCATTTCCTCCCACCCACGTTGCGTTGGGGGGACTCTGATTAGTAGCATGCGCTGTATGTCTGTGTAAAGTCGGGTAATGAGTTTATGCTGTGACGATTTGCCTAGGAAGTCTACCAGGCCCTGGAATGTTGGGGGCGCTATCGGGAACGAAGCAAAGTGATGACACAGCGCCGCACTGAGCTGATAATACATAATTCTATTAAGTAGGCCCGTGGTTTCCCCTGCAAGCACCCTATCAGGTGGTACAAATACCCCATCTGGGAACAAATCTCCCATAGTGTGCAAACGTAGCTTCCTAAGTCTCTGGCATACACCCGTGTCTTCAGAGAATTGCAACGCCGCGGTGACTCAACAATGGCACAGAGTGGGCAACCAGTGGCTCTAGCTGTGCCCTCCGACTCAGCTCTCGCCATGCCCCGGCCGTGCATCCAATCGTATTTACTGCTGAGCACGGCCTAGTCTGCTGTCTATGGAGTGCCAAGTGTAGTGCTGTCAGAGCTGCTTGTTAATGCTCTGCTCATAAATTGAGTCGGAAAGATCCAATAATACCAGTGCTTTAAATGGGCCGGTACTCACCGGTACTGAGTACCGGCACTTTTTCCTTTTCTCTCCTTGAGTACCGGCACTTTTTCCTAGCAGGAAGAGAGTACCGGTACTCATGGGACCGGACTTCAGCCCAGGCAGCGCGCCCAGGCAGCGCTTCCTTTATCACCTCCACTACCTCTGCAGACTGCAGCTCCTCTAACAAGCACTGTCTGCACGGATTTAAACACAGGAGCGCTTCTCACCAGGAACCAGCGTGAGGTGCTTTGGAAGTCTTCAGAGCGGGGAGGGAGGGGGGTCTGCAGAGTGCTTATCGGATCCATTGTTCTTTCACAGTGGGGCCGAGATGGGGCTGTAAAATCTAATGGGTGGCGGCGGGATGCACTGAACAGGATTGAATATTCCGTGAACAGAACAGATAAAAAAAGTGGGGTTATGTGTTCTCTAACAGCGGCACATTAAGCGCACCTGGGGACAGGCGCCAGCTGGCCTGCCCCTCTCGGCCTTGGACCCCTCCCGGTCTGCCCTGAGTGTATGATCCAAGGGGGGGGGGGGGGGGCACCGTTCTTCAGCACTTATTAAATGAGTGCGTCCCTGGCTGAAAATTACAACTTGATCTATATTTTCTAAAACTCTATCTTGTTTTGAACCGTGTTTCTGTATATTGGATAAGTGGCAAGTGTTTGTGTACGTGGTTGAGAAAACAAGCTGGGGGAAGGCACTGAACTCTGGCTGGTACTTCAGAGTGAGTCACAGGAATGAACGCAGCTCACTCGGAAGAACACACTTTTCGGATACCCTTCAATTTATTTATTTTTTTAAACAAATGTTCATGAAATGCTTGATTTCACTGTTGCACAAATAAAACACACATTCCACAAATAGACAAGCACCGTAGGCAAACACAGTACTAGCGCACACAACACAGTAGCGGATACATGCACACAAACGATAATACACGGACAGAGATGAGTACATACTGCTGATGTAAATGCACCAAACATTCATGCCCAAGCATGCACATGCAAACACTTGCGAAAACCACAAGCACGGACACACAGCACACACATTCCATTGGTAGACACACACATACAACATGCACACACACAATTTAAACACATACCAAACGCATACAAACTCACAAAAGAAACGATGGAGCTTCTACTGGTCACCTTACAGTATCTTGCTGCGCCTTTCTTCACAGCATAACATTTGATGAAGTCACATTTCCTTTATGGTTATCTTGATAAATAACTACCATGTATAGTGTGTGCTGCACAAACTGAGCAAAAGAAACACAATTGATGGACGGAATCCAGAACAAATCGAAACATTACAGTTTTTGTCGCATAGAGCCTTGTGTTACCTGCAGGTCAAAAGTTAAGATCCTTGTAAAATAGCTGAGTGAGTTATGACCCTGCAGCAACGACCTGCCTGCAAACAAGAAGGCATATATTTAGAACCTCGCTGTTATTTCCTCCATCTTTTCTTATTTCAAGGATGCTAAAAAAGCCTACTTTGGGTAGTAATAAACACTTATAATTAAGTGCCATATATATATAGTTATTAGTGAGGTAACTAATGGACAGATACATCCGACATTCTAACAATGCATCCAGATTTTGTGCATACAACCTTGGCAAAGTCAAAAAGCTAACCCCGCCCCTTGTCCCACCTTAGCACCGCCCTTAACTCCGCCCACTGCTCTTTTTGGTGAGTACCTGCACTTATTTTTTTCCATTTAAAGCACTGAATAATACCCAAACTGAGCTTGCACGCAGTTATAGTAGAGTTCCATGTCTGGGGCCCCCAGACCTCCCTGTTCAAAAGGCAGCATCCAGCTCTCCCAATAGACCCTTGGGGGCAGATTTATGAAGGCCTTGCGCCGCCGGAGCGTCATTTTTAACATGGGAAAAAGTGACGCACCGGCGGCGCAAGGCCTTCATAAATCTGCCCCTTGGTGGTTTACTGACCTACGCAAGGGTGATCAAATTCGAGCGTAGTGTGCACCTAAAGTGTGTGATAAGGGGGAGAGGGAGGTTACCAAATACATGAAGGAACTTGGGGAGCACGACAATCTTTGCTGTTGTCATCCCGGGAAAGAGACAGTGGCAAAACTGTCCAGCTGCCCAGACTGCTTTCAAACCATTCCATGAGTCTCCCGTAGTGCCAGAGCTCCTCGATGTTATGGCTGAACCAGATTCCAAGGTATTTCACTGGGGTCTCCGCCCAGCTAAGTGGGTATTCCGAGTGGACCCGTTTGGTGACTGTAGTCTACGAGAAGATAACTGTTTTCCCCCAATTAATAGTGATACCTGTTAGACCACCAAATCTTATGATTTCCCTGATCAGGGGATCTAGATGCTCAGCCAGTAGTTGCTTGACATTCAGGGTCACATCATCTGCATACAGAGACACCAGAACTACTCTTGGGACAAATGGTAGGCTGCTGCGCAAGTGGAGCTGCCTCAGTCTAACAGCAGAGACTCCATGACCACAGTTAAAAGAAGAGGGGACAGCGGGCAGACCGGTCTGGTGCCGCAAGCCACCAAAAAGGAAGAAGAAATTATCCTATTAATCCGGAGCCTCGCTATCGGTGAGGAATAAAGCAGGGCGATCAGTTTTAGAAAGTTTGGGCTCAAGCCCAGGCGGGAGACAAGTGCAAACAAGCATTGGAAATGCAATAGGTCTCGCAATAGAATAGTTAGACATTTTTCTTTTTGCAAATGGAAGAGTGGCGTTGCGTGGATGAGTGGCGTTGCGTGGATGAGTGGCGTTGCGTGGATGAGTGGCGTGTGTGAGTGGCGTTGCGTGTGTGAGTGGCGTTGCGTGTGTGAGTGGCGTTGCGTATGTGAGTGGCGTAGCGTGTGTGAGTGGCGTTGCGTGTGTGAGTGGCGTTGCGTGTGTGAAGGATTGGTAGTGCGGGCACTGCTGCTTGGGGTATCTGCGAGATTTGTGTAAGTAAATGGAGAGGGGGGAGAGAGTTGTAAGAGAGAGTGAAAGAGGCAGAATCGTTGAGAGGAAAAGAAAGTGCGAATCTGTAAGCTGAGAGATGTGGCATAACAGAAGGATTGGTAGTGCAGGCACTGCTGCTTGGGGTATCTGCGAGATTTGTGTAAGTAAATGGAGAGGGGGGAGAGAGTTGGAAGAGAGAGTGAAAGAGGCAGAAACGTGGAGAGTAAAAGAAAGAGCGAAGGAATCTGTAAGCTGAGAGATGTGGCATAACAGAAGGATTGGTAGTGCGGGCAATGCTGCTTGGGGTATCTGCGAGATTTGTGTAAGTAAATGGAGAGGGGGGAGAGAGTTGGAAGAGAGAGTGAAAGAGGCAGAAACGTGGAGAGTAAAAGAAAGAGCGAAGGAATATGTAAGCTGAGAGATGTGGCATAACAGAAGGCTTGGTAGTGCGGGCACTGCTGCTTGTGGTATCTGCGAGATTTGTGTAAGTAAATGGAGAGGGGGGAGAGAGTTGGAAGAGAGAGTGAAAGAGGCAGAAACGTGGAGAGTAAAAGAAAGAGCGAAGGAATATGTAAGCTGAGAGATGTGGCATAACAGAAGGCTTGGTAGTGCGGGCATTGCTGCTTGTGGTATCTGCGAGATTTGTGTAAGTAAATGGAGAGGGGGGAGAGAGTTGGAAGAGAGAGTGAAAGAGGCAGAATCGTTGAGAGGAAAAGAAAGTGTGAATCTGTAAGCTGAGAGATGTGGCATAACAGAAGGATTGGTAGTGCGGGCACTGCTGCTTGGGGTATCTGCGAGATTTGTGTAAGTAAATGGAGAGGGGGGAGAGAGTTGGAAGAGAGAGTGAAAGAGGCAGAAACGTGGAGAGTAAAAGAAAGAGCGAAGGAATCTGTAAGCTGAGAGATGTGGCATAACAGAAGGATTGGTAGTGCGGGCACTGCTGCTTGGGGTATCTGCGAGATTTGTGTAAGTAAATGGAGAGGGGGGAGAGAGTTGGAAGAGAGAGTGAAAGAGGCAGAAACGTGGAGAGTAAAAGAAAGAGCGAAGGAATATGTAAGCTGAGAGATGTGGCATAACAGAAGGCTTGGTAGTGCGGGCACTGCTGCTTGTGGTATCTGCGAGATTTGTGTAAGTAAATGGAGAGGGGGAGAGAGTTGTAAGAGAGAGTGAAAGAGGCAGAAACGTTGAGAGGAAAAGAAAGTGCGAATCTGTAAGCTGGGAGATGTGGCATAACAGAAGGATTGGTAGTGCGGGCACTGCTGCTTGGGGTATCTGCGAGATTTGTGTAAGTAAATGGAGAGGGGGGAGAGAGTTGGAAGAGAGAGTGAAAGAGGCAGAAACGTGGAGAGTAAAAGAAAGAGCGAAGGAATCTGTAAGCTGAGAGATGTGGCATAACAGAAGGATTGGTAGTGCGGGCACTGCTGCTTGGGGTATCTGCGAGATTTGTGTAAGTAAATGGAGAGGGGGGAGAGAGTTGGAAGAGAGAGTGAAAGAGGCAGAAACGTGGAGAGTAAAAGAAAGAGCGAAGGAATATGTAAGCTGAGAGATGTGGCATAACAGAAGGATTGGTAGTGCGGGCACTGCTGCTTGGGGTATCTGCGAGATTTGTGTAAGTAAATGGAGAGGGGGGAGAGAGTTGTAAGAGAGAGTGAAAGAGGCAGAATCGTTGAGAGGAAAAGAAAGTGCGAATCTGTAAGCTGAGAGATGTGGCATAACAGAAGGATTGGTAGTGCGGGCACTGCTGCTTGGGGTATCTGCGAGATTTGTGTAAGTAAATGGAGAGGGGGAGAGAGTTGGAAGAGAGAGTGAAAGAGGCAGAAACGTGGAGAGTAAAAGAAAGAGCGAAGGAATATGTAAGCTGAGAGATGTGGCATAACAGAAGGCTTGGTAGTGCGGGCACTGCTGCTTGTGGTATCTGCGAGATTTGTGTAAGTAAATGGAGAGGGGGGAGAGAGTTGTAAGAGAGAGTGAAAGAGGCAGAAACGTTGAGAGGAAAAGAAAGTGCGAATCTGTAAGCTGGGAGATGTGGCATAACAGAAGGATTGGTAGTGCGGGCACTGCTGCTTGGGGTATCTGCGAGATTTGTGTAAGTAAATGGAGAGGGGGGAGAGATTTGGAAGAGAGAGTGAAAGAGGCAGAAACGTGGAGAGTAAAAGAAAGAGCGAAGGAATATGTAAGCTGAGAGATGTGGCATAACAGAAGGATTGGTAGTGCGGGCACTGCTGCTTGGGGTATCTGCGAGATTTGTGTAAGTAAATGGAGAGGGGGGAGAGAGTTGGAAGAGAGAGTGAAAGGCAGAAACGTGGAGAGTAAATGAAAGTGCAAAGGAATCTGTAAACTGAGAGATGTGGCATAACAGAAGGATTGGTAGTGCGGGCACTGCTGCTTGGGGTATCTGCGAGATTTGTGTAAGTAAATGGAGAGGGGGGAGAGAGTTGTAAGAGAGAGTGAAAGAGGCAGAATCGTTGAGAGGAAAAGAAAGTGCGAATCTGTAAGCTGAGAGATGTGGCATAACAGAAGGATTGGTAGTGCGGGCACTGCTGCTTGGGGTATCTGCGAGATTTGTGTAAGTAAATGGAGAGGGGGGAGAGAGTTGGAAGAGAGAGTGAAAGAGGCAGAAACGTGGAGAGTAAAAGAAAGAGCGAAGGAATATGTAAGCTGAGAGATGTGGCATAACAGAAGGATTGGTAGTGCGGGCACTGCTGCTTGGGGTATCTGCGAGATTTGTGTAAGTAAATGGAGAGGGGGGAGAGAGTTGGAAGAGAGAGTGAAAGAGGCAGAAACGTGGAGAGTAAAAGAAAGAGCGAAGGAATCTGTAAGCTGAGAGATGTGGCATAACAGAAGGATTGGTAGTGCGGGCACTGCTGCTTGTGGTATCTGCGAGATTTGTGTAAGTAAATGGAGAGGGGGGAGAGAGTTGTAAGAGAGAGTGAAAGAGGCAGAAACGTTGAGATGAAAAGAAAGTGCGAATCTGTAAGCTGGGAGATGTGGCATAACAGAAGGATTGGTAGTGCGGGCACTACTGCTTGGGGTATCTGCGAGATTTGTGTAAGTAAATGGAGAGGGGGGAGAGAGTTGGAAGAGAGAGTGAAAGAGGCAGAAACGTGGAGAGTAAAAGAAAGAGCGAAGGAATATGTAAGCTGAGAGATGTGGCATAACAGAAGGATTGGTAGTGCGGGCACTGCTGCTTGGGGTATCTGCGAGATTTATGTAAGTAAATGGAGAGGGGGGAGAGAGTTGGAAGAGAGAGTGAAAGAGGCAGAAACGTGGAGAGTAAATGAAAGTGCAAAGGAATCTGTAAACTGAGAGATGTGGCATAACAGAAGGATTGGTAGTGCGGGCACTGCTGCTTGGGGTATCTGCGAGATTTGTGTAAGTAAATGGAGAGGGGGGAGAGAGTTGTAAGAGAGAGTGAAAGAGGCAGAATCGTTGAGAGGAAAAGAAAGTGCGAATCTGTAAGCTGAGAGATATGGCATAACAGAAGGATTGGTAGTGCGGGCACTGCTGCTTGGGGTATCTGCGAGATTTGTGTAAGTAAATGGAGAGGGGGGAGAGAGTTGGAAGAGAGATTGAAAGAGGCAGAAACATGGAGAGTAAAAGAAAGAGCGAAGGAATATGTAAGCTGAGAGATGTGGCATAACAGAAGGATTGGTAGTGCGGGCACTGCTGCTTGGGGTATCTGCGAGATTTGTGTAAGTAAATGGAGAGGGGGGAGAGAGTTGGAAGAGAGAGTGAAAGAGGCAGAAACGTGGAGAGTAAAAGAAAGAGCGAAGGAATCTGTAAGCTGAGAGATGTGGCATAACAGAAGGATTGGTAGTGCGGGCACTGCTGCGTGGGGTATCTGCGAGATTTGTGTAAGTAAATGGAGAGGGGGGAGAGAGTTGGAAGAGAGAGTGAAAGAGGCAGAAACGTGGAGAGTAAAAGAAAGAGCGAAGGAATATGTAAGCTGAGAGATGTGGCATAACAGAAGGATTGGTAGTGCGGGCACTGCTGCTTAGGGTTTCTGCGAGATTTGTGTAAGTAAATGGAGAGGGGGGAGAGAGTTGGAAGAGAGAGTGAAAGAGGCAGAAACGTGGAGAGTAAAAGAAAGAGCGAAGGAATATGTAAGCTGAGAGATGTGGCATAACAGAAGGATTGGTAGTGCGGGCACTGCTGCTTGGGGTATCTGCGAGATTTGTGTAAGTAAATGGAGAGGGGGGAGAGAGTTGGAAGAGAGAGTGAAAGAGGCAGAAACGTAGAGAGTAAAAAAAAGAGCGAAGGAATCTGTAAGCTGAGAGATGTGGCATAACAGAAGGATTGGTAGTGCGGGCACTTCTGCTTGGGGTATCTGCGAGATTTGTGTAAGTAAATGGAGAGGGGGGAGAGAGTTGGAAGAGAGAGTGAAAGAGGCAGAAACGTGGAGAGTAAATGAAAGTGCGAAGGAATCTGTAAACTGAGAGATGTGGCATAACAGAAGGATTGGTAGTGCGGGCACTGCTGCTTGGGGTATCTGCGAGATTTGTGTAAGTAAATGGAGAGGGGGGAGAGAGTTGTAAGAGAGAGTGAAAGAGGCAGAATCGTTGAGAGGAAAAGAAAGTGTGAATCTGTAAGCTGAGAGATGTGGCATAACAGAAGGATTGGTAGTGCGGGCACTGCTGCTTGGGGTATCTGCGAGATTTGTGTAAGTAAATGGAGAGGGGGGAGAGAGTTGGAAGAGAGAGTGAAAGAGGCAGAAACGTGGAGAGTAAAAGAAAGAGCGAAGGAATATGTAAGCTGAGAGATGTGGCATAACAGAAGGATTGGTAGTGCGGGCACTGCTGCTTGGGGTATCTGCGAGATTTGTGTAAGTAAATGGAGAGGGGGGAGAGAGTTGGAAGAGAGAGTGAAAGAGGCAGAAACGTGGATAGTAAAAGAAAGAGCGAAGGAATCTGTAAGCTGAGAGATGTGGCATAACAGAAGGATTGGTAGTGCGGGCACTGCTGCTTGGGGTATCTGCGAGATTTGTGTAAGTAAATGGAGAGGGGGGAGAGAGTTGGAAGAGAGAGTGAAAGAGGCAGAAACGTGGAGAGTAAAAGAAAGAGCGAAGGAATATGTAAGCTGAGAGATGTGGCATAACAGAAGGATTGGTAGTGCGGGCACTGCTGCTTAGGGTTTCTGCGAGATTTGTGTAAGTAAATGGAGAAGGGGGAGAGAGTTGGAAGAGAGAGTGAAAGAGGCAGAAACGTGGAGAGTAAAAGAAAGAGCGAAGGAATATGTAAGCTGAGAGATGTGGCATAACAGAAGGATTGGTAGTGCGGGCACTGCTGCTTGGGGTATCTGCGAGATTTGTGTAAGTAAATGGAGAGGGGGGAGAGAGTTGGAAGAGAGAGTGAAAGAGGCAGAAACGTGGAGAGTAAAAGAAAGAGCGAAGGAATCTGTAAGCTGAGAGATGTGGCATAACAGAAGGATTGGTAGTGCGGGCACTGCTGCTTGGGGTATCTGCGAGATTTGTGTAAGTAAATGGAGAGGGGGGAGAGAGTTGTAAGAGAGAGTGAAAGAGGCAGAAACGTTGAGATGAAAAGAAAGTGCGAATCTGTAAGCTGGGAGATGTGGCATAACAGAAGGATTGGTAGTGCGGGCACTGCTGCTTGGGGTATCTGCGAGATTTGTGTAAGTAAATGGAGAGGGGGGAGAGAGTTGGAAGAGAGAGTGAAAGAGGCAGAAACGTGGAGAGTAAAAGAAAGAGCGAAGGAATATGTAAGCTGAGAGATGTGGCATAACAGAAGGATTGGTAGTGCGGGCACTGCTGCTTGGGGTATCTGCGAGATTTGTGTAAGTAAATGGAGAGGGGGGAGAGAGTTGGAAGAGAGAGTGAAAGAGGCAGAAACGTGGAGAGTAAATGAAAGTGCAAAGGAATCTGTAAACTGAGAGATGTGGCATAACAGAAGGATTGGTAGTGCGGGCACTGCTGCTTGGGGTATCTGCGAGATTTGTGTAAGTAAATGGAGAGGGGGAGAGAGTTGTAAGAGAGAGTGAAAGAGGCAGAATCGTTGAGAGGAAAAGAAAGTGCGAATCTGTAAGCTGAGAGATATGGCATAACAGAAGGATTGGTAGTGCGGGCACTGCTGCTTGGGGTATCTGCGAGATTTGTGTAAGTAAATGGAGAGGGGGGAGAGAGTTGGAAGAGAGAGTGAAAGAGGCAGAAACGTGGAGAGTAAAAGAAAGAGCGAAGGAATATGTAAGCTGAGAGATGTGGCATAACAGAAGGATTGGTAGTGCGGGCACTGCTGCTTGGGGTATCTGCGAGATTTGTGTAAGTAAATGGAGAGGGGGGAGAGAGTTGGAAGAGAGAGTGAAAGAGGCAGAAACGTGGAGAGTAAAAGAAAGAGCGAAGGAATCTGTAAGCTGAGAGATGTGGCATAACAGAAGGATTGGTAGTGCGGGCACTGCTGCTTGGGGTATCTGCGAGATTTGTGTAAGTAAATGGAGAGGGGGGAGAGAGTTGGAAGAGAGAGTGAAAGAGGCAGAAACGTGGAGAGTAAAAGAAAGAGCGAAGGAATATGTAAGCTGAGAGATGTGGCATAACAGAAGGATTGGTAGTGCGGGCACTGCTGCTTAGGGTTTCTGCGAGATTTGTGTAAGTAAATGGAGAGGGGGGAGAGAGTTGGAAGAGAGAGTGAAAGAGGCAGAAACGTGGAGAGTAAAAGAAAGAGCGAAGGAATATGTAAGCTGAGAGATGTGGCATAACAGAAGGATTGGTAGTGCGGGCACTGCTGCTTGGGGTATCTGCGAGATTTGTGTAAGTAAATGGAGAGGGGGGAGAGAGTTGGAAGAGAGAGTGAAAGAGGCAGAAACGTGGAGAGTAAAAAAAAGAGCGAAGGAATCTGTAAGCTGAGAGATGTGGCATAACAGAAGGATTGGTAGTGCGGGCACTGCTGCTTGGGGTATCTGCGAGATTTGTGTAAGTAAATGGAGAGGGGGGAGAGAGTTGGAAGAGAGAGTGAAAGAGGCAGAAACGTGGAGAGTAAATGAAAGTGCGAAGGAATCTGTAAACTGAGAGATGTGGCATAACAGAAGGATTGGTAGTGCGGGCACTGCTGCTTGGGGTATCTGCGAGATTTGTGTAAGTAAATGGAGAGGGGGGAGAGAGTTGTAAGAGAGAGTGAAAGAGGCAGAATCGTTGAGAGGAAAAGAAAGTGTGAATCTGTAAGCTGAGAGATGTGGCATAACAGAAGGATTGGTAGTGCGGGCACTGCTGCTTGGGGTATCTGCGAGATTTGTGTAAGTAAATGGAGAGGGGGGAGAGAGTTGGAAGAGAGAGTGAAAGAGGCAGAAACGTGGAGAGTAAATGAAAGTGCAAAGGAATCTGTAAACTGAGAGATGTGGCATAACAGAAGGATTGGTAGTGCGGGCACTGCTGCTTGGGGTATCTGCGAGATTTGTGTAAGTAAATGGAGAGGGGGGAGAGAGTTGGAAGAGAGAGTGAAAGAGGCAGAAACGTGGAGAGTAAAAGAAAGAGCGAAGGAATATGTAAGCTGAGAGATGTGGCATAACAGAAGGATTGGTAGTGCGGGCACTGCTGCTTGGGGTATCTGCGAGATTTGTGTAAGTAAATGGAGAGGGGGGAGAGAGTTGGAAGAGAGAGTGAAAGAGGCAGAAACGTGGAGAGTAAAAAAAAGAGCGAAGGAATCTGTAAGCTGAGAGATGTGGCATAACAGAAGGATTGGTAGTGCGGGCACTGCTGCTTGGGGTATCTGCGAGATTTGTGTAAGTAAATGGAGAGGGGGGAGAGAGTTGGAAGAGAGAGTGAAAGAGGCAGAAACGTGGAGAGTAAATGAAAGTGCGAAGGAATCTGTAAACTGAGAGATGTGGCATAACAGAAGGATTGGTAGTGCGGGCACTGCTGCTTGGGGTATCTGCGAGATTTGTGTAAGTAAATGGAGAGGGGGGAGAGAGTTGTAAGAGAGAGTGAAAGAGGCAGAATCGTTGAGAGGAAAAGAAAGTGTGAATCTGTAAGCTGAGAGATGTGGCATAACAGAAGGATTGGTAGTGCGGGCACTGCTGCTTGGGGTATCTGCGAGATTTGTGTAAGTAAATGGAGAGGGGGGAGAGAGTTGGAAGAGAGAGTGAAAGAGGCAGAAACGTGGAGAGTAAAAGAAAGAGCGAAGGAATATGTAAGCTGAGAGATGTGGCATAACAGAAGGATTGGTAGTGCGGGCACTGCTGCTTGGGGTATCTGCGAGATTTGTGTAAGTAAATGGAGAGGGGGGAGAGAGTTGGAAGAGAGAGTGAAAGAGGCAGAAACGTGGATAGTAAAAGAAAGAGCGAAGGAATCTGTAAGCTGAGAGATGTGGCATAACAGAAGGATTGGTAGTGCGGGCACTGCTGCTTGGGGTATCTGCGAGATTTGTGTAAGTAAATGGAGAGGGGGGAGAGAGTTGGAAGAGAGAGTGAAAGAGGCAGAAACGTGGAGAGTAAAAGAAAGAGCGAAGGAATATGTAAGCTGAGAGATGTGGCATAACAGAAGGATTGGTAGTGCGGGCACTGCTGCTTAGGGTTTCTGCGAGATTTGTGTAAGTAAATGGAGAAGGGGGAGAGAGTTGGAAGAGAGAGTGAAAGTGGCAGAAACATGGAGAGTAAAAGAAAGAGCGAAGGAATATGTAAGCTGAGAGATGTGGCATAACAGAAGGATTGGTAGTGCGGGCACTGCTGCTTGGGGTATCTGCGAGATTTGTGTAAGTAAATGGAGAGGGGGGAGAGAGTTGGAAGAGAGAGTGAAAGAGGCAGAAACGTGGAGAGTAAAAGAAAGAGCGAAGGAATCTGTAAGCTGAGAGATGTGGCATAACAGAAGGATTGGTAGTGCGGGCACTGCTGCTTGGGGTATCTGCGAGATTTGTGTAAGTAAATGGAGAGGGGGGAGAGAGTTGGAAGAGAGAGTGAAAGAGGCAGAAACGTGGAGAGTAAAAGAAAGAGCGAAGGAATCTCTAAGCTGAGAGATGTGGCATAACAGAAGGATTGGTAGTGCGGGCACTGCTGCTTGGGGTATCTGCGAGATTTGTGTAAGTAAATGGAGAGGGGGGAGAGAGTTGGAAGAGAGAGTGAAAGAGGCAGAAACTTGGAGAGTAAAAGAAAGAGCGAAGGAATATGTAAGCTGAGAGATGTGGCATAACAGAAGGATTGGTAGTGCGGGCACTGCTGCTTGGGGTATCTGCGAGATTTGTGTAAGTAAATGGAGAGGGGGGAGAGAGTTGGAAGAGAGAGTGAAAGAGGCAGAAACGTGGAGAGTAAAAGAAAGAGCGAAGGAATATGTAAGCTGAGAGATGTGGCATAACAGAAGGCTTGGTAGTGCGGTATTGCGGGCACTGCTGCTTGGGGTATCTGCGAGATTTGTGTAAGTAAATGGAGAGGGGGGAGAGTTGTAAGAGAGAGTGAAAGAGGCAGAAACGTTGAGAGGAAAAGAAAGTGCGAATCTGTAAGCTGAGAGATGTGGCATAACAGAAGGATTGGTAGTGCGGGCACGGCTGCTTGGGGTATCTGCGAGATTTGTGTAAGTAAATGGAGAGGGGGGAGAGAGTTGGACGAGAGAGTGAAAGAGGCAGAAACGTGGAGAGTAAAAGAAAGAGCGAAGGAATATGTAAGCTGAGAGATGTGGCATAACAGAAGGATTGGTAGTGCGGGCACTGCTGCTTGGGGTATTTGCGAGATTTGTGTAAGTAAATGGAGAGGGGGGAGAGAGTTGGAAGAGAGAGTGAAAGAGGCAGAAACGTTGAGAGGAAAAGAAAGTGCGAATCTGTAAGCTGAGAGATGTGGCATAACAGAAGGATTGGTAGTGCGGGCACTGCTGCTTGGGGTATCTGCGAGATTTGTGTAAGTAAATGGAGAGGGGGAGAGAGTTGGACGAGAGAGTGAAAGAGGCAGAAACGTGGAGAGTAAAAGAAAGAGCGAAGGAATCTGTAAGCTGAGAGATGTGGCATAACAGAAGGATTTGTAGTGCGGGCACCGCTGCTTGGGGTACGACAAACAGGAGATGGTGACTAAAGTTTCAACCATGAGGTTGGAAGGCAGTGAAGTGAAATGTGAGGAGGCACTCCGATTACCTCTTCAAATTGTAAAACAGACGGAGGGCATTGCTGTGGGGAGGGGGTGTAGGAGAAATGCACACGGCGGGCAGGGGAGGGGGCGGAGCGGGGAGAGCGGCATGTGGGTGTGAAGAAGCCGGGGCCTTTGAAGTGAAGCTAAGCTTCACTTCAAAAGGTGTCGGAGGAATGCGGCTGAGGGAACAGACGGCGATTGCGGCTGAGGGAACTGATGTGCACGCGCTTTTAAGCTCAATGCACATGCGCATTGAGCTTAAAAGTCACGGGCACTGCAAGGAATTGCCACGATTCCTTGCTTGCTAGTTAAAGGTTGTTTAAGCCGCAATAGGCTCGCAAGCTCGATGCGCATGCGCATCGACAGGCGAGACCTAAAAAGTATGGCCATTCCAAGGTATCAAAAGTGTTGTTGGCATCCAAAAAGATCGCAGCTACTGGGAGGGAGGGGTTTATTTGCTGCATAGTCGCAAAAACGGTGCGTAGGTTGTGAGTTGTACCATTGATGGGGCAAAAGTAAAGTCCACATTTGTAAAGCCACAATCACCCGTAAGGGTCTCTAGGCGCTGGGGGGCCGTCGGAAAGATTAAGCGAGCTATTGCCCAGAGTCACATGGTGCTGGGCTAACCTGCCGCCGGAGATCGAACCGTGGTCCCCAGATTCCAGCGTCAGTCGCCCTGGCCGCGGCGCCACACCTCTTCCCGCAAAGCCGCACTGGTCGGGGCGCAGCACAATGGGTAACAGAGGGAGTAATCTCACCACAATCAGCTTGGCCTGAGCTTGGCACACATTTTATTGTCCAGGTCAATCATTGTTAACGGTCTGTAAGAATCGCACAACAACGGATCCTTTTCTGGTTTAAGAATGGTGACGATAAGTGCTTCCCAGAGAGATGGAGGAACCGTACCCTGCTTTCCGAGATTCCTCATGCATAATGATGAGGTTTGTGCCAGAAGCAGAGCAAATTCTTAGTAAAAAGTGGCAGTCAACCTGTCCAATCCCGGGGAATTGTCCCTGGGCAAGGCGCTGATCACTCCAATCACCTCATCCTCCGAAAACGGCGCATCCAGATAACTGCGGTGGCCGTCCTCTAGCCATAGCAGCTGGATGGAATCAAAGAAGGGAGTCAGGTCAGGGTGATGTCAGATTGCTGCGCCGCATGGAGTGAGGAGTAAAAGGACAGCATTTCTGCCTTGACGGCCTCCTGGCCGATCGCCAGCTCATTATCTGTTATGCATGGCTCACTAATGTAGTCATTGGCCCATGGAGAGCAGCAAGTGTTTTGCCACCACGATCTCCCTCACCATACATCTAGTGCATGTCTCTTTCCCTAGGTAGAATGTTTCCCTTAGGGCTGCCTCCTCAAACTAGCCAATTTTACCTCTGATGTTCCCAAAAATCTAAGTCTCATTGGTGTTGAAGTCAGAGACGTTTTAATGCATGGGCAAAGTGGGCTCTGGCCCAGGGCCCCAGCCTTTCAGGGGGCCCCCTGACAAGAGTCAGTTTCATTCTCCAGAGTTTTGCCCTAATGACCTTGAATATTTCTTAAATAGATTGTTTTAAATACGGTCTCCCTTTAATTTATTTTTATGTACCTGATGTGTGAGAGTCTAGTGCAGCCATTTTGCAGAGAAATGTTGTTTGTTTCATGCAAAATACATACAATAGTTTCTTTTAAATTAAAACAAGGCCTAACAAATAAGAAATGGGAAGACGTCACAGAGATTATTTGCAGTAATATTGGTGAGCTGCTGCTGTGTAACAATATTGAAAACATACATAACAATCCCTGAATATTAGATGTAAACACATTCATCGCTGTGTGAAAGCAGGGATGTGTCACTTCTTAGTGCGCCCTACTTGCAACATGATGCATCATGCCGCAAGGAGTTACAGATACGTCAGTATTTCTGAAGTATCAGTAGGTGCAAAAGTGATGCATTGCTGGGGTGTGTCTGAAAATAGACGCGACTCCAGCAATGTGTCCTTTCACATGGGCAAGCCCAATGTGAAAGGGCCTGCATAAGTCTTAAGCCTGCTATGTGGCAGGTGTAAGATATTGACGCAATGGCATCCTAGAAGTGGCGCACTGAGTTCTCATAGATTTCAATGCGCCACTTCTACGAGGCTTTTTGGGAGGGAACACCCACCCTGTATACATTACACCTGGTGCAGGTATAATGTGGTGAAGGGGTTTACAAAGTAACGCATCTGCCTAGATGCATCACTTTGTAAATAGGGCGCAACACGGCAAATTTTTTACACTCCTGGTGCATCACAAAAAGTGACGCACCGGCGGCATAAAAGTGAAGCAAGGCCTCATAAACAAGGCTATTAGAATTTGGACGAGTGTTCCTTTGCACTGTCAGGGACCTAATGAAATGAAATAGTGTATTTAATAAAGCGCGCAACTACTCAGACTAGAGTGTCAGCGGGAGGAAAACATGCGTAAAAGACCCATCAGTTATTAAAAAGCCAGGTTTTTAAGTTCTTCCTGAAAGAGAATAGGCATGTGGTTAGGTTCAGAGACTCGGAGTGTATTCCACAATTTTGACGCCTAGAAAGCCGAGGGATCTGCCTCCAGTGCGGCCACGGCATATTTTAGGCAGGATGGCCAGGTTGGCATTGGAGGATCTTAGGGGTCTAGGGGCCAGATGTAGGTAGGCAAATACCGGTCGGTAACGGCCGATTTCGGCCGTTACCAACCGGTATTTGGTTTTTGACATGTAGGTGGCTCAAAATTTACAGAATCGGTATATTTACCGATTCGGTAAATTTACCACTTCGGTATTTTTCCAAATCGGTAAATATACCAATTATGTAAATCCATATGTAGGTGGCACAGTTTTCAGTGCCACAGGCCCTTAGGAATTCTTAATTTACCACCCAATCCTATTGGGTGGTAAAATACCGAATTCCAGTGTACATGCACATCTGTGCATGGACACCTATGCCATGTGACACACAGACATGCCCTTAGGGCATGTATGTGTGCCACATGGCACACAAGCCTGCAATTGGGGTGCTACAGGGTGTCAAAGTGACACCCCGTTCCCCCTGCCAGGATTCGGTATTTACCGATTCGGTAAATACCGATTCGGTATTTCCCATTGATTCCTATGGGTTTCAAGGCATTGATTCCTATGGGCTTTAAGGCAGATGAGGAAGCAGAAACTGCGTGAGCGGAAGTGAGGAGCCCGATAGTAGCCCCAGCCCTCCGCACAATAGGTGTATCAGCCGCAGCGGACAAGGACTGGAGGAAAAGCGAGATGTGAATCGGGCAGGCCCGGACTGGCCGTGGCGGGCACCGGGAAATCCCCCGGTGCGCCGCAAGGGTGCGGGCCGGTTTTGGGCCCTTGGGGGCCGTTTTTGTTACAGGGCCGTTTTTGCAGCGTTGCTGGAAAAAACGGCCCTGTCATAAAATCGGCCGAAAACCGGCCCTGGCAGAGAGCGCAGTCGCACTCCCAACCCCCCCGGGGGCAGGGGGGCCAGCTGAGCACTTTGCCAGGGCCGGTTTTGGTTCCCAGTCCGGCCCTGGAATCGGGGCAGCTAAGGAGGTGTAGGCAAGCAGAATCAACTAAAGTGCAAGTGTGGGTAGGGAGAAGAAATTGTTAAAACGCACAGAGTAATTCAGCCACATGTGTACAATTTAAAAAGTATTAACAACCTAGTAACAGCCAGGAAACACTAAATCCTACTTCTGTCAGCTGCACGCGTCCGTTTTCATCAGAAATACAGAGGCTAATGCCTATGATGCACACTGGATCGCTTACGCAGCTGAGGAAGCGGAAACGGCGTGGCAAACAGGGGCTCAAATTGGATCATAAATTCAAAGCTGTTCTGAACAGGGGCCCCCAAACTATGTTTGGCCCAGGGCCCCCCAAATCCTTAAGATGTCCCTGGTTGAAGTATGCATTTACAAGCTCCTGTATTTCTCCCTCAAGGCGCCTAAGGTTCCCTAGTAGTGAGCGCAGTACTCCCGCCTGATTAGAAATACACTCACCTGTAATCACAGACTTAAATGCCTCCCACAATGTGGCTGTGTTCACTGTGCCCGCATTCAGTGCAAAATATTCTTCTATTGCTGATCAAATAGTGTATCGAAATACTTGATCTCACAGAGCCCCCGGTGGGAGACTCCAGCTAAATGCTCAACTAGTAACGCCCGGCATAGAGAGCTAAAGCAGTACCGGAGAGTGATCAGATAGGGTACGTGCTAGGTGGGTAATCTTGGAGACCCATGTCAATGCATCCTTCGAGGTCAGCCAGAAATCTATTCTGGACCAGGTAGGGCCAACCAGAGATGCACATGTGCCTTTCTCTTTGTGCATGTTACTGTGGCGCCATATATCTGTCAGGCCGTTGTCTGTCAGGATAGTCTGCAGCTGAGCCACTGCACATGGGTGGGGACCAGGAGTCCCCCAATCTGTCTCTGTCTGGGTTCAATATTACATTAATGTCCCCTCCCCATAAGACTGCACCCGGACCGAGCATCAATACCAGTCGCTACACCTCCCCGAAGAATTCTGAGTTATCCATGTTGGGCCCGTATACTGAAACCAACCTAATTGGGTGTCCCCCCAGCAAACCTGCTAATATTACATATCTCCCATGTGATTCGCATAGGGCAGTGCGCGTGCGCCATGGTAGGCCCTTCCTGAGTATAATTGCAGTCCCTCTCACTTAATTGGAGTAGCTTGCAACATATTTCTCACTCATTAATCCCGCTCAAAGGGGTGCACAGTTAGCCCTTGTCAAATGCAATTCTTGCAAGAAACAAATATCCACCCTATGACTGATGCGATATGGCCGTTTGACAGACAGGTGCAGGGTGAATTTAGTTTACATTCTCGTTCATCATCGCTCCTCATAATGGTTATCAATATAGCCTGAGCTTTATGTCTATTATTTTGCGGCCTGATTGAGTGGAAACTCAGCATGAAAAAGCAAAAAAAAAATCTATTTCTTTTCTAAATAAGTCGTTCTTTGCTTCAACCAGAATGATTTATTTGCTTAAAAAAATATTTGGTTACTCAGTTACACAATAAAGTTAAAACCTTTGCAGTTTCTGTTTGACATCATCATTCACCGAGCAACCCTTTCATTTTGTGGGGTGAAAAAATAGATTTTTATTTCGACCATCCATTCTTGCCCTTCTGTCTAAATCTGAGCCACTTAAACCTACACATTTCATGATTGGCACTTCCGAAATTCAAGCCTGTTGTTAAAATTGAACCAAGGTCCATAGTTAGAAACTTCTAATTTGAAAAATGCTTATTGCAAAATGTGTAGTTTGAAATTGTTAACTGATTATGTGCTCTATCTTTGGATTGAAAACACTAAGCTGTTGTTTTTACATCAACATTGTCCTAAAATCGACTTTACTCATTATCTTTAATATTTACTATCTTAACTGAAGCTGTTATGGTCAATGTTCAAATTCGAAACTGCTTTTCAAAACTCAATCAGGAGTGTAGCTATTAATAATGCCGCCGGTGTAGTGACACCAAGACAAGGATTCAGAGGGGCCCCAATGCTCCCATAGAGGAATGGGAGTCTGCGGTCATCCCTTCACCCGGTGTCAGGCACCTCAAGGTGCCTGCCACAAGGTGCAGGGATGAACAAGGGGACACCTATGGCGCTCCCTCGTCCCACAACTGGGGGCCGTAAACAGAAGGGGACCCTGCAAGGGGCCCCCATACCGGCTTTCTGACAGGGTTTCCATGTCAGAAAGGCCGGCATGGAAACCCTGCGGAAACTGTGCATCATGATCCAGAAGGCGTGCCTCCGACTGGCAGATGGGCTCGTGGAGCCCATCGGACGACAGCCAGAATGACTTCCTGGTTTCAATTCCTGCATCATGAACAGCCAGTCGGAATGGAAACTGAAGCTGTCAGTTTGAAGGCCTCCTACCTGAGGTTGGAGGCCTTACAACCGACACCGCAATAGGCCCCTAAATGTCCATAAATCTCCCTGAAATCATTTGTTCTTATTGACTCAATCTACCATTAAGAAGGCATTTGTGATCCTTAATTCAGCACCCTATAAAATCACAGTTTATTTGTCTTGCACTACTTCTGTCATGTCTATTTAGGGCAGCAGGTGTTTCAAGATGGCAATGCATAGTCAAGATAGGTAGTAAAAGTTTATTTTGGAAAATTGGTTTCATAAAACTTGATTACGCTAAATTTAGTCCTTGCCTTCCCTTCCAAATTTAGCACAGATGGTCTTTTATTTGCCTGCTGAAAGTGGTTGAGGGGAGTAAACTCTTCAAAATTATACTTACAATTTCGTCATGTTTAAAAGACCACAGACTCCAATTTCCAGTTTATGGATTTTATTCCTAGGCAAAAATAATCGAAAATAAACACATCTAAAAATCTGCGAATATAGGTACATAAAAATCAATATAGAGCCGAAACTACGAATATAATTAATTTGGCATAAAAGGCATAATGTATTGAACTCCAAATCCTTTTTCATTAGCAAGGAAAACATAAGTTATTTTTCCCTACACTACTCTAATTGAGGATCCTGCCTATTTTCCCTATATCATTTCCCAAAGGTTTCAGCACTTGTGGACTTCCTAAATCAAATGGATCAGATATCACGTCAAATTGGTCAGATATCTTAAGACTATTGAGCTCGCTCTTAAGATGCTCCTTCTCCTCCAAAAATGTATAAGTCTGATTTTGTGTCCCGGCGCATCATACCAAAAGACAATCTTCCACCTACACTACGTCCTGAGCTCCTGTTCTGTGACCTTGATGCTTAGAGCAGCCAGACACGAGAGGCATCCTCCCTTTTTCGCCTTCCTGTTGTCTTCGAAGACATTCCGGGTATCTCCGTAAATCTAAGAATAACAAGGTTGAATTCTTCCACCTGCAGTGGGATGAGAACATACTGTTTTGCTCTACAAAAAGGATTCATTTAATTATTTCTTGAGCAACCAAGGAGAATATCAACAACAACCTACGATGTTAGGCCTAAAATGCAGACAACTTAAACGACTCACAGTTACATTTATATGAATATAATATCATCTGAATTTTTAGCAATTTGTAAAGCGCACATTCACTAGGCAGTTTCTTGGCGCTGAGGATTCCTGAACTGGGGAGGGCACCGGGGGCTATAGGCTGAAAGCTTGCTGGAACAAAAAGGTCTTAAGGGCTTTGC
Source organism: Lissotriton helveticus (assembly GCF_964261635.1). Taxonomy (NCBI): domain Eukaryota; kingdom Metazoa; phylum Chordata; class Amphibia; order Caudata; family Salamandridae; genus Lissotriton; species Lissotriton helveticus. The sequence goes on from NC_136059.1 coordinate 1,175,331,536, forward strand.
GTAACTCGGTGTAGGAGGGGGAGGATCTGACGGGGGGGAGGGTGTTCCAGAAGGTGGACGCAAGAACCGAAAACTTCTGACCGCCAGATCGTTTTTTCCTAAAGCGGGGAATGACTAATAAGGATTTAGTGGAGGAGCGTAGGTCTCTGGAAGGGCTATAGTTGGAGATGGCAGAGTTAATGAAAGCGGGGGCATTGCCCGCCCGAGCTTGGAAAGTGAGGCAGCCAAGTTTGAAAAGGGTTCTTTGTTTAATTGGGAGCCAGTGAAGGTCCGTGAGAAGGGGTGAGGAGTGATGATATTTAGATAGGCCATGTACCAGGCGGGCTGCCTGGTTCTGCACCAGCTGAAGGCGTTGAAGTGCATAGGCGGGGGTACCATTGTAGATGATGTTCCCGTAGTCGATCTTGGATAAGACCATGGCCATTACAATCAATTTAAGTGCAGAGGGAGAGAAAAACCGAGATACTTTCCTAATGATACGCAAGGTAAAAAAACAAGAAGAAATAACAGAACTAATATGGGTGTGAAGTGTCAGGTGGTGATTGAGCGTAATGCCGAGGGTCTTGACTGAGTGAGAGGGGATGGGAGGAGGACCAAGAGAAGGGGGCCAAAAAGAAGGCGACCAGGGGTTACCACTGCCTCCATGTGTATCATCCTGCACATTATGCATACAGGAATGATAGTGTCTCTAATACATGTAAATCCTGCTTAAGGGTCCACATTACATTTCAATGCTTAGGATGCTGAATAAATGCATTTGATAAACATAATAAACTGCAAACGATAAAAATACATGTGAGTGTGTGTGAACCATGAGTATAATGCACCCATACAGTTTAGAGTGCTGTAAGCGCTCTATCAGTCCCCTCCTCTTATGACTAGTGTCATAACACCATAATTCTATTCTTTTATCATTTTCTCCTTGCTAAAGAGATTGGCCTAAACTAAAGTCTTAGCCTGCCATCCCTGTCTAAATCTTTCTAACCCCTTCAGGTGCAGATAATGACTGTCCTGCAGTCGTTCTAACTGCTGCTTTCGTTTCTTCAAGTAGTTTTCATTATGGTGTGCCTTTGCCATTTGTAAGCTTTGGTGGCTCCCAATAACACAATGCTACAAATCACAACTATTATGATGGGTTTCAAGAGGTATCTCATTATCCCTTTTCCTAGGCTTCCAAACCAGCTTCGAATCTTCCCAAATCCTTTGCCAATTTGTTCCCAAATCCCATCTGCAGCCAAATCAAGTAAATCTTGGTGTATCTCTGAGATGTTACTAATACATTTTCGTATATCCCGACTATTGTCAGGAATATAGGTGCTAATACCACCTAAGAAGCGGTTCAGGTAAATAATTCTAATTTAAACCATCAGAGTTTGGAAAGAAAAAGAATTATACAAAAAAAGGGAATGAAGGAGCCTATACAAACAATTAAACAATTTTGAAAAAACACTTATAATTTATTAAGCATATAATTATTAAAAAGGTTCAGAAAAGAACCATAACGCTCAAAAAAGGGGACTGTTGGCAAAACACAAACAAACAATTCACATGCCAAACAAGTGGCTAACAAACAAACGTTGTATATACAGTAAGGAACAACCAATACAAAATGATGTGTCCTTCACAAATTATGGCCACAAAAAGCGTCAACGGCGTTGCAACCGCTAGATGAATGTGCGGTCATCATCAGGACAGAAGTTCATTTGAGCATTTAAATTTCTTAGAGTAAAACAAGTCAGTTGTTAATAAAATGGCGAGTAGGTGAGGATTTCAACTTTAGAGTGATCAATCATGGAGGCAATCCAATGCTTTACTTCAGGCGTATGAATACTGCCTTCCGATGTCACCAATACAATTTGGTGCGGTGAGTGGTCTCTAGGTTACACACCACCAGTATGCCCAATAAATCGGCAGACCCGGTCTCGAAGTATGCTCACGGAGGGTATCCTAAAGTTGAAATCCTCACCTACTCGCCATTTTATTAACAACTGGCTTGTTTACTCTAAGAAATTTAAACGCTCAAATGAACTTCTGTCCTGATGACGACCGCACATTCATCTAGCGGTTGAAACGCCGTTGACGCTTTTTGTGGCCATAATTTGTGAAGGACACATCATTTTGTATTGGTTGTTCCTTTCTGTATATATAACGTTTGTTTGTTAGCCACTTGTTTGACATGTGAATTGTTTATTTTTGTTCTGCCAACAGTCCCCTTTTTTTAGCGTTATGGTTCTATTCTGAACCTTTTTAATAATTATATGCTTAATAAATTATAAGTGTTTTTGCAAAATTGTTTAATTGTTTGTATAGGCTCCTTCATTCCCCTTTTTTGTATAATTCTTTTTCTTTCCAAACTCTGATGGTTTAAATTAGAATTATTTACCTGAACCGCTTGTTAGGTGGTATTATTTATTGTCCCTGGTTCAGGGTTTTTGGACAGCCCCTGTAGTCTGTCAAAGGAATATAGGTGCAGCACTGTTGAACTTTCAATAATTTACAGACTCTTCCGGCTTTTGCTAATAGGACGTCTAAGGCAAGACAATTCTGAAGAACCATAGCCCTGATCGAGACCATCTCTTTATCAACAAGAACAAAATTTGGGCTGTATTCACAGAGAGTTTATCCACTATTGTTGCCAGCTTTCTAATTTTCACATCATTCAAGATCACACCCACACTCGGTATCATAGCTCCAAATACATCTCCAACAATTTCTCCAGCACTTGCACCACGTTTTCCTCTGTGAACCCGTTTTCCCTCCAAGGGCCATAGATCATCTACATGGAAGATTTTGTGAAATACTACCGCTAAATAACATGTACCATACCAATTCTTGGGCAATTTCACATAAGCACTTTTTCCACACACAAAATATACATTTTGTACTATGGTTAATTTATCCCATAACGCCTTTCTTATTGCCTCCTCAATTAAGAAAATGTGTTCACAATCACTCTCACCCACAAATATTTTGTCACAATAAGTTAACGGGTGTCTAATGCACCATTTTCCTTTTTGCTGAAAGCCTTAAGCTATTGAACTTCCCTTTGCCTTATGATCTAATTCTTCCTGTGTCCATGGAATAAACTTATGCTTCTTCTATCTGATCTACGAATTTCTTTTCTATGTCAGTCAACATGCAAGTCAAATTGTGTCTATGAGCATATGATGTATCCAAAGTAATAGTAGGTACAAAATACGTAGACATCCTCTCTACCTCCTTATAGTAATCATACTTATTCATGTACTTAAGGACTGGAACTTCTGAGAGTACCACATCATAATTTGAGAAGTAGTACTCAAAATGGGCCTTACTAGAAAACATGCTCAGCAACACACTACATGTAAAGCCATAAGTCAAAGGGAAGTGATGATATTAGATGCCCTCTTCTACTGATGCTGGTAATTGCATACACACATAACAATCTTTCGCTTCCATTGTATCAACATATTCATACAATAAACAAGCATATGCATTTAGCGTAAAATCCCCTTTTGATAAATCTACATGTAGCATTCGACTAGTTTCCCTAATCATATCTCTATTTTTGGCAGATGCACCCTCTCCTACATCTACGGTAGATGGGGTAGGTGTCACCTCATGTTTTTTCAGCATTGTGAGACCCAACCAAAGATGTAACAATCACCACAGTTATGACAATAGGCACCACAACAATAAGGGTACCAATTGTGCATTTCTGCTGGCGTCCTGACTTTTCGGACTTTATTTTGAACCACTGTTTTGATTTGAAACGTAAATAAATTCAACAAAGTCTCTGTTCTGATTTATTTTGTTTAATTTGCTTATTTACAGTGTATTTTTCCATTCAAATATTGCAATGTTAAATTCACTGATACTAAACCTATTGAAAAGGTGTAGTCCGCCCTAACCCTAAATTCTTCTTCTATTGAAAGTCCCTAATTTAAAATCTTTTTCCTCTTGGGGCTAGGTTATCTTCTTTCTAAGGCTAATAAGATTTTCTTTTATAGTTCAATCTTCATCATTTATGATATTAGATCCAAGCATAGCAAGAACACGCTGTAGTATTTCAGCACAAATCTCTCCCATTTATTGTGTGGTTGGCTGTTGACAGAAAGTAGGGAAAGCAACCTGGTTGAGGATCAAAAATCGCAAACCACTCAGCCTTGGTGGATCTGGAAAGGTTAGAGTCAGAATTCCAAAGGCATCAAGGGACTATTAACTGAATGTCAATTGTCAGAGCGCTCTCTCCGTGACTCACTGTGCCGGTCCCCAACGTCCCAGATTTCTCCGGTCTGTGCATCTGCAGCCAGATATGTCCACTCAGGAGATGCGTACTTTTGAGATGGTACTCTCTCCCTTCTGGATCGTCTTAGAACATCCGGTATTTCTTTGGTTTCACTTTTATCGGATTCACATGTTTCAGGAATTGGAGCGAGCTTTTTCTCAGATGCAAGCCTTATGTTCAGCCTTTCTTTCTTGTTGGCCACTTTGCTGCTGCATCATCTGCTCTCCTCTCGTCCTCTTGATCTGATCCTTCTGCCCCAGGCTGTTCACTCTGCTCTGGTTCAAAATTCACCTCTACAATTTAGTCTATCTCTGAGCCTGAATTCACTTTGGGAGCTGTTTGATTTATTCTTTGATGCTCGGGTGATTGTTCCGCCTCATCAAGAGTTCTCCCAATTTGACCTGTTCTTTCTGTTTCTGTTGCACTCTCGATTGCATTTCTGGGAACAATAGGAGTCATGTCCTCAACAGGTTCTGGGACTCTGCGAGTATGTGAAGCGTGGATCCAGTTTGGCAATCCTCCACACTTCACCGCTGTACTTGTGACCAAAAGCACTTGATATGGTCCTCGCCAGCAAGCATCAAGGTAGCTCTTCCTCACATGCTTTTGGACAAGCACCGAATCACCAGGATTAAGATCATTCAGCAGGTCTCTCGAGGTGGATGCAGTCGCAGCCTCGACCTGGCGGGACACAGAATTAACCACACCAGCGTGCCCCCTACAATAATCCATAACCAAATCATCTGTGATGTTTATCAATGCTCTAGCTGGCATCATAGGCAATTGCATAGCTTTTCCCATAAATATTTTGTGTCCTATCAAGAGTGCTACTCAGACTCATCAATACCATTGCAACTCATCTGGCCATTTCAATGAAGTTGACGAACACACCTTTGAAACCCTCGTCTTGATTGTGCTGTGTATCTGTTCCACAAGACCAGTAGCCTCAGGCCTGTAGCAACAGTGCAATCTCTGATCAATCTTTAAAGCTGTACACAATAATTTCATGATTTCATTATGGAAGTGTGTTCCTCTATCTGACTCCACCGAGGTTGGAAATACAAACCGCAGTATCAATTCCCTTAGGAGCAGGTTTGCCACTGTGTGACTGTCACATCGTCTAGTTGGATACGCCTCAACCCAACGTGAAAAGATACACACCACCACCAAAACATATCGTAGCCTATTGCATCTCGGTATCTCAATAAAATCAAACTGTATCCTATTGAAAGGACCCCCTGATCTTCCAATGTGGCTCATGGCAACCACAGTTCTTTTTCCCACATTCATTTGTTGACATGTAACATACCTGTGACAGACTGCTTCAGCATGTACACGAAATCAGGTTGAACCACGTTTGCCTAAACACTCGCACCATGGCATCTCTCCCAAGATGAACTGCTCTGTGAATCTGTCTTGCCATTAATAATAATAATAATAAGCCATTTCTAGAGCGCCTGGTTACACAGAAAACAGTGTGTCCCCGCGCTTGATGCTGCTAAATCACAAGAGGCAAGAAATACGGCTAAAGGCCAGGATCAGAGCACACACAGGAGTTACGTGGAAGGAAAGAGGAGCGTTTTAAGTTTTCCGCGGAATCTAGCCTCTGAGGGTTCCATGCGGAGGTCAAGAGGGAGATCATTCCAATGTTTAGAGGCCAAATACCTGAACGAACACCCGCCCATCCTGGCTCTGGTGATGCATGGGGGTTTAAACAGCATCACTCCGGACGATCTCAAATTCCGGGTGGGGCGGTGGATAGTAAGGAGGTTCTGCAGGTAGGCCGGGCCTCTGCCTTGTGCTATACGATGCGCAAAGCAGAGAGTCTTGAATTTAATTCGCTCCCTGACTGGAAGCCAGTGAAGCTTGGCTAAAGCAGTCTTCCCAGATGCTCTGCGAGATAAGTTGAGTACCAGGCGTGCCGCTGCGTTCTGAACGCACTGCAGTTGGTGAAGATGTTTTTTGCTCAGACCCACTAGCATAGCATTACCATAGTCAAGGTGGGGTGTGACTAGGGCATGGACAATGGTCTTTCTAGCGCTAATGGGGAGAAGATCTAAGACTTTTCGCAGGGTTTTCAGCATGCCAAAGCACCTGCCTGTCACTTGGCTGACGTGGGATTTATACGAGAGATCAGAGTCAAGCACTACTCCAAGATTTCTTACGGAGTCAGCAGGAAGGGGGGCGGGGGCTGCCCAGTTCCGTGAGCCACCACATATGCGACCAGGCTGACAGTGACTTCCCAATGACCAGCAATTCTGTTTTCTCGCCATTTAGGCGCAAACAATTATTATTCATCCATGTTGCCACGGATGACAGGCAGTTGGAAAAGTTGGTAGTGTCTTCTCTGCTGTCGGGCGTAAGCCTGAACATCAGTTGGGTGTCGTCAGCATAACTGACAATACCCACCCCGAATGATTCCACTATGTGGGCCAGGGGTTCCATGTATAGGTTGAACAAAGTAGGGCTCAAACTCGAGCCCTGCAGAACCCCATGGCTCAACTTCCTCAAAGAGGATTTGAAGGGGGGGCAGTGCATCTGAAAACTCCTGTTGGCCAGGAAGGATTTTAACCAGGCATAGGCCGATCCCTCCACTCCCATCTCAGAAAGACGTGACAGCAGCGTTGTGTGCAGCACGATGTTAAAGGCTGCACTCAGATCTAATAAAATCAACGCTGCTGTCTGCCCTTCATCCACCATCTGTCTAAGGCACTCAGTTGAGTAGAGGACGGCTGACTCCGTGGAGTAGCCGGCTCTGAATCCCGATTGAGTGGGGTGGAGGAGGGACTCCTCCTCCAAATATCTCATGAGTTGCCCATTAACCACCTTTTCCACGATTTTGGAACAGAAGGGAAGAAGGGAGATGGGACGCAGGTTTTGGAATTGAGAGCTGTGAACATTAGTTTTTTTTTTAGAGGGATAACCTGGGCTGTTTTCCACACATCTAGCACCTGGCAGTGTTGGAGAGACAGAGTGACAATATGACTAATTTGATCAATCATACATTTCATGACTCCTTTACAGCATACAGGTGGACACACGTCACCTGGAGAACCAGACTGTATGCTGTTGGCTATGTTTAATAATTCCTGTCTCTCAGGTATCTTAAAACATGTAAGATGAGATTTCCCCGTGCAGTTAGCCCTGGCATCAGCCTGTTTACTCAAGGGATCGGCGCCATCTGTAAAGGTGGCATGGATCTTATCAACCTTAGCTATAAAGAAATCAGCCATGGAATCACAAAGCTCATTGGAGTAGCTATCTTGGGCTTCAAGTCTGGACGGGACCGTAAGCTCTTTGTAGACAGCAAAGAGTTCTCTGGTAGGGTTGTCCGCTAGTTCAATTCTACTTTTAAAATGGATACCCTTCTCTACTCGCACTAATTTCTGATACTTTTTTAATACCGCCCTGTAGTGTATTTTACATTCTGGATTGAAGCTTTTTCTCCAGCTCCGTTCCAAGTTTTAGCATTTGGCTTTGGCTGTTTTAAGTTTTTCAGAAAACCAGGGAGCGGTTTTGGTTTGTCTTGCAGGTGGTTTACGTGTCCAGGTTGCAGCCATATCCAGCGCATTGGACACCCACTTTTCATAACCACTCCATGCTTCCTGCAGAGTGTTGCTAGGGGGCGGAGACTTTTCCTGAAGTGCGAGTTGAAATATGTCTTGCTTAAATTTTTTCCAGTCTCTGCGCTTTTGGGGTAAAAGTTTGCTAGATCTAGTTTTTAAACGCACATCTTGTATTTCAAATGGAATAATAAAATGATCCGACCAAATCGTTCTAATCGGAAGGGAGACCTTAATACCCTCCCAGTTCGCAAAAATGGGGTCCAAAAGATGGCCCAATTGATGCGAGGGAGCTGTAGATTGCAAATTAAGCCCAAAGGATTTCAGTGCTCTAACCACCGCCTGTGCCTCCCCGCACTTCATATCTTCGAAGTGGAGGTTGAGGTCACCTAGAATAAGAAACTTCTTATATCGGAGTGCCGGTTGAGTTATCAGTTCCAGCAGCTGATCGCCAAACTGAGCTGCCCCTCCGGGCGGGCGGTATATTAGCAGCCAGTTAATGACAGTATTGGGTCCTGCTTTTATTGTAAAAAAGCCGCTTTCACTGTTAGACAGCATGGCTTTCAGTAAAGTGCATTCTAGATCAGATTTATAAATAAGAGCTAGCCCCCCTCCTCGCTGTTTCTGTCTGTCTAATCTAAGTAGACAGTACCCAGGAGGAATGGCTTCGAGAACTTCAGGTGACGAAGCTTCGTCTAACCACGTCTCGGTAAGAAACAACACATCCAGGTCGCTCTTCATTAATAAATCAGATATTTCTGTATTATGTTTTTTATGGATCGGCAATTTAACAATGACATGTTTAGTTTACAATTTTCCCGCTTAGTCAATTTCGCAGGATAAGAAGTATAGTTGCAGGTCTCACAAAAGAAAGGTAGTGAGTCAACCTGTAAAGAATGGTAGCAACTGTCTGCGAGTTTCGGACACAGAGATACTAAATCTTGTCTAGTATAGTGTAGGCTGTACCTGTAGGTACCTGTAGGTATCCGTTGTGTCAGAGGGTACATAGGAACCCAAGGACCCAGCCCCCGGCCCCGTTTGGTCGCGGACGGGCGCAGACGGGCTGGACTCTGGCTTGACTCCGGCGCGAATACGGCGCGCCCGCTGAGCGCGTCCGCTGCGTGGAGCCATGGCCATATATTTTTATAGTGGCGACTAGAGCGCCAGGAGAGGGGTTCCCTACCCAAAATGGCCACCGCTGAAAACTCAGCCCGGGCCCCGAGGGAAGACGGCTCTTCAATCAGCCTGTCACTGCAGGGAAAAGGTAGGTAGAGCTGCCAACACCAGGCAGGGTGCACTCAGTCAGGATGATGAAATTTACTGAGTTCACTCACCCTAAAATCGGCGAGTTAAGCACCAAGCACCAAGCGCCACGCTAAAATCTGAGCACTAGTGCAGGGGGGGGAGCGGACACAAGGGGAATGCACACAGTAAGGTTTTAAGAACAATGTTTAAGAGCAATTAAAAATAACCTCCCGGCTCAAGCCTAAGGGGTCAATAGCAGCAATCACTGGGCTCAATAAACAGTTAGGTAACACTGCCCTTTCATCTGTCGATACCCAAATGCCATCTTCTCTCTTTTCACATCCTGCTCTAACCAATGAAGCAGCTTCCTCCTCTGAGACCTCATCCTGCAGCCACTTCACCTTATCCCATGTATCGGCCACAGCTAACATCATGCTGAGCTCGGTCTCTTCTGTGCTTTCTCCTACTTATTCTACATTGAAAACACTGACATGTATTGCACAAAAACGAGCTATTTCGTCAGCATTGTTATTACCCTTGGTGACAAAATCTTCGCCCTTCCCATGGGATGCACATTTGACTACAGCTATTTCTTTAGGTTTCTATAAAGCTTCCATTAATAGACGTACATATTCTCCATCACGGATAGGGGATCCTGAAGACGTTAGACGTTAAAAATCCCCTCTGAGACAAAAATTGTCCAAAATCGTGAGCCACTCCAAACCCATATTGGCTGTCGGTATAGATAGTCACTCGAACTCCATCTGCGATTGTACAGGCATGTATCAGAGCAATAATTTTGGCCACCTGAACAGAATATGCTCTGTTCAAACAGGCTTGTAGAGAACTACAGGAGTATAACCATTAAACCACGGTGAGAGTGGGTGAGTAAATGAAACTTAACAACAATATCTCAACTGGTATTATTCTTAGAGACAATTAAAACGTGTATGCATCAAGCATTTCATTGGCAGACACAAGGAGACTCAATAGATGAAGTTTTGAATTGTGCTCGAGGAATCATATAATTAAAGTAGGTAATGTAAACAGTTGTATCAGCACTGTATAGAATCCTAAGTAGAACAACCCGAATTGCACTTCGTGCTCAAAGTGTAAGTGACACAGAAAGTGGCGACGCAAGTGACAACAGTGATCAGCAACAACGGCGCATGGTGACAAAGTGTATTTACATTGTATCGAATGTTTTAAATAAACAATATGGCTCAAAACAATAATTTGAAATGTCTTTTTTCGTTAATCCCAGGAATTTAACAGAGCCACATGGTGCAATGCGCCTTCAATTGCGCTGAACGGTCGACGGCGTTTCGATCCTCTTTATTCAGGATCATCTTCAGGACTGGGTTGGTGGTAAAGAACGGTGCTGGTGGGGCCTACGGCCGCGCGCCGGCAGTTGCCGTGGCAGAGGCGGGAGTGGAATGACGATCAGCATCAGTGGAGACTGGGTCCTGAGCGCGATGGCGTCCTGGGCGAATTAGGCAAAGTGGGCGGTTGGGCTCCGTTGACTGAGTGTAGCAGTCATCGGTGGAGGTCTTAAGTCCTCATAGGCTCCGCGGTGGAAAGCCTGGAGCTGATTCAATCAGCGTAGATCGTTCGGAAAAGGCCACGATCACACAGCAAAAGCTGCTCTTAAACACCATCCATTGTCTCTTAAGCATGAACCATCAACAAAAGGGATCAAATCAGATTCGGGCAAAGGTTCATCGACAATGTCAGGTCTGGGTTTGGTAGATAGTTCAGTAACTTCCACAGTCATGCTCTTCACAAACTTCTTCTTCCTCTTGTGAAAGAGGTAACAATGTAGCAGGATTTAAGGTAGTACAGTGTTTCAGATTAACATTTTCAGAAGCCAATATAACTTGTTCATACTTTGTAAGTCTGTTATTCGTTAAATGTTGTGTCTTTGTTCTTATTATTAACAGTTCTATTGAATGTGGCACATAAACAATAAGTGGATGACCCATCACTATGCTTTCACATCTCTCAATGCTGACACCTGTTGCAGCAACGGATTTGAGACATCCGGGCAACGAAGAAGCTACAGGATCTAATATAGCGGAAAAATAAGCCACCGGTCGACTGCCACCACCATGTGTCTGTACAAGGACCACTAATGCACATCCTTCTTTTTCACAGCAGAAGAGCGAAAACGCTTTATTGTAATCTGGATTTCCCAGAGCTGGAGCACCTCAAAAGTGGCTTTGCTTGCAAGGAAACATTTGGGATCCACTGTTGACAATAGCCGACCAGTCCCAAAAACATGAGGACTTCTTTCTGTGTTTTCGGAGTTCCCATTTGCAGAATCGTCTCTATGCGATCTGGTGACACCCTTCGTTTTCCCTTTTCAATTCGGTGACTCAATTACTGCACTTTTGTTTGACAATACTGAAGCTTCTGTCTATTCTCTGCCAAATGATTCAGTAAAGCCACTGTATCGATCCTGCAAGCATCCTCAGCAACCAAAAGGTCATCGATATACTATATCAGGACTTAGCTCAGGGGCATCACCAGCCCTTCAAGATTCTTTTTCAAACACTGGCTAAAGATAGAGGGGCTTTCTGTATGCCCTTGAGGGCTCCTCCACCATGTTAACAAAAGTTCGTCCATCCTAAAAGCAAAAATATATTGGCTATTTTCATGCAATGGTATGGAGAAAAACGCCTGACACAAATCGATGACTGTAAACCATTCGGCCTCACATGGTATCTAAAATAGTACAACAGCGGGATTCGGTACCACAGGACAAAATGGTATCACGATTTCAGTGACCCTGCGCAAATCCTGCACTATTCTGTACTTGCCGCTAGACTTCTGTAGTCCCATTATAGGTGAGTTACTTCAGAATGCCTTGTGCAATCATGGACTCAATTACAGGTCGTATTCCAACCACAGTTTCTGGGGTCAATTTATACAGCAGGGTTCGTGGGAATTCAGCATTTGGTTTGACCTGTATCTTAACAGGTTCAACCCCTCGGATCAATCCAATCTCCTCACCTGTGAAATCCCACACCTTCGGAGAAACTGAATCTCTCAAGTCCTATGATAGGTCTTCTATTGTGAGAACCACGAACAGCTCTGCACACAAGCTCATATTGACCATTTTAAAATCAGCAACGTCATCATAGGTTTGCAACTCCACTCCCCTCGGAATGCAAGAAATGGTACAATTTAACTTGCACAAAAGATCTCGTCCCAACAGCCAGACTGGGCTTGAATCACACACCACAAATTGGTGTTTGTCCTGGAAGGGTCCTATTCTCACAGGTAATTCATTTGTTAATGGGTTAGTCATTTTCAAATTGGTTACTCCCACCACTTGAATCGATTTTCCTGACAGGGATACATTTGGGACTACTTCTGTCCTTACTGTGGAGCGCGCAGCTCCAGTGTCTAACAAAAAGGTAACAGGATGTCCATTCACCTCTTCATCTACAAACAGTCCACTTTTATCCTCTTCCAAGGCAGCACCCAAAGTGCATTCTCCCTGCACCCCCCCTCTGACACTCATGAGGACCTTGTATGTGATCTAATCTGTCTTGTATCTCGAAGTAAGGAATCTGACGATATGCCTGATTACTCATGGATATTCTTGGAGGCTGTGGTATCTGCATTTGGGACTCACAAACTACCCCATACATGGATCTGGATCTTGTCACGGTATTCACACCTTCTGAAATTGGTCCCTCTCCCTCATATTACAATTGATTTGCTGGATTCAATCGACACACACTTCCAATGCCCGATTTTGTGACAATAGTAGCAGGCTGTGACCTTTTTCTGACTTGCTATCCTCTCACTTCCCATTCTGACATACGTACCCCGTCCTCTTCCCTGACCTAGTTGTGATATTGTTTGTTGGTTCATTCCTCTACCACTTCCTCTTCCTCGACCCATCACTCCTCCAACCCCTTGCCCCCAATCAGGCCTTTCGGCATTCCTCAACTGTACCAACATTAATTTCTCAGTTGTTTTCCTTTGTGCTGCCATTACCTGTTCACTGCAGTATTTTGCGTATTGCAAAATTTCGTTGACAGATTTGTTCTGCCAACATATCAAGTGGAGCTGTATCATCAAACTGATATCAGACCTCAATCCTAACACAAACTTAGAAACAAAGTGTCCCATATCTTTTGGCTCAACGGTATCCAATCGACTATGTTGTTTAAATGCCACTAAAAGTCTCTCATAATAGTCATGTACCGATTCTTTAGGATCTTGAGTAGTACGATCGATTTTAAGCCAATCGACAGTCGGCGGGGCCACTTTAGACTGCAACCTGTTCATATTTCTTCATTATCTCAGGTGAAGGACCATTAGTTACTACATCTCTAGCCGGCTCTGCAGAAGGCCAATCAATTGCAACCTTACATGCCATCCATAGATCACCTGGAACCACTATATCAGACAAGGTATTCAAACCAATCCATAACACCTTGGAAATCTTAACAAACAGATCTGTTTGTGTATACCAGTCGGCAGGTTTCTCCCTCAGCTGAGGGAAATCATTAGTGAAAACTGCCAAATCACCCCTGCCCCATGGCACATGTTCATACCCCCCATTCTGTACTTCTTTCAGAGGGAAATTTCCTGCTGCTCCCATCCCTCGACCTGGAGGCGGAGTATCTCCTATCACTTTCTTTGCACTTTTCTTTTTAGACCATCTTACTTCCCATTTATCTAATTCTCTTTATGGTCGCATTGCTTTGATCAAATCTCTAATTTGTGCCTTTAATGCTGTAGTTCGCTTTTCCTCTAAATCTTGATCAGTATAATTCAATCTGCAGCTTCCCTGCATCAATTTGGTCTTGGTCAAATCCACCTCATAACGTCTTGCCAACTGTACCAATGCTTCATGAGCTCGCCTTGCCTTTTTAGTAACATTCTTAGCTACAAACAACAACTCTCTTGGGTCACATGTTTCAATCCTGTCCAATGGCAGATTCCCTTCTATCACTTCATCTATTTCAACTTTCAATCTTACCACATCTAACAATGGTCCCTTCATTGCCACTTGTATAATTCTCTGACCCCTCTCATTTCCTGATTCTTCCCTGCCACAACTTTGTGCCCTCCTTGGACCTGCACTCTCCTCCATTCTCAACACTGGACGACTTTTTCTCTCACAACTTCGACTTCTCCAATGGTTACCCTCACACAAACCCTGTGTTTGGAACAGTACTCTAGGGGCTTCCTGTCTCATATCCTGCTCTTCTCTTGGTAACATTGACTCCCTCACTGGTGGAACCCGCATTCTGATGTCTGACCTAGAATTTGCCAAAGTTCCTGTTTGTCTTCGTTCTGACCCACTGTCCATCCTTGATGGATCAGCAGTGGCGGTCAATGGAGTACTGGCTTCCACCGGCATCTGAGCCATAGCTGTTCCACTCATTGTAAGACTGCCACCAGACATAGTTTCTTCCCGTTCTCTTGTCTGCTGTTGACTTTCACTTGCTCTCTTATTTGGGTTGTAGATCGAAACCACAGGTCCAATTGTAACTGGTACCATAAGAGAGTCTGGTAACTGCATGGCACATGGACTTCCACTGTGCTCAGGATCTGTATACCCTGGCCCTCCAGATCCCCCAGGAATTCTTATTCCCAGTGCCATTCTGCCTCTTACTCCTGTTGTCTGCTCCTCTGAACCTGTTCAACCCACTCCTAAAGCTTCCCCAGGTTGCTGCGTTTTCTCCAGCTCCGACCTGGAATCATAAGGTGAAGGATGTTCTGCTAACAGCCTCTCTAGAAAGCTATCATCTGTATCACTGTCCTCCTCTGTCTTACTCTGTCCTTCAGACCCTCCTTTTAGCAGCCTGAATGGATATAAGCGCTCTCCCTCTATGGTGTCTACTCTCCACCTCTTCAATTGTGCATCTCACCTAGCATCCTGATATGCCTTCATTGCTTTTTTCATTCTTCCCTGTGAAGCTTCTCTTTTCTTTGCCATTGCTGCTCTCATCCACGCATCTAATGCCTCAAATTTTGTTGGTCTAGGCGGAGGTTTGAGAGAAGACATCACTCCTCTCAGCTGACACAGCACCTCCATCCGAAATGAACCATAATGAGGGAAAGCCAATTCTCCCTCTTTCTCTGTCATTTTATGCCAATTTTGCAGTCACACTATAATATGAAGTCCTACATTGGTTGCCATATAATGTGCCGGGGTATCCTTTGGTGGAGCTTCTTCTTCCACCCGAATTACCACCCCTGTGTCGCCTCTACACAAATCATGCAACACCTTAAAACATCTTATTGTGAAAATCAATTAATTGTAATCCAGTCCTCAATATTCAACTCCGGACGAACTTCCACCAATCCCAGCGCGGCGTTACACCAACCGACCAATCCCAGCGTGGTCGCACTGATGTCACAACTCCCTCCTTGCAGCGGCTCACCCTCCTTTACAATTTCACTTCAAACACTCACTCACTCGTACTACAGGTAACTGTATACCCAAAAGTTATTAACCAAGTAACTGCTTCCTAACACAGCCACAATAACTTAAAGTTACATAAGCAAGTAATTGTCCGTTAGCTAAAAGATCAATAGAACACTCTCACAAGAACATCCACTGTGGCCTCCGACCTGTGTTGGCCACCCAATCGCTGTAGTCTACCCCTGTACTGAGGCTTTCCACCACGATGTTTATCCTACATTCACACAAAGTTGCCTATTACAAGTGGATCACCGATAGCGCTTCACGACACCCACAACTGTTGATCGGACAATCACGTTTACAAGACTATCCCGGGATCTTGGACTTCTCTTGAGTCCGCTCACCAAACTTCCTGATCCAAACGTGTCCGGACCAGTAAACCGATTAAACCACAATCACTTGAATTTCATTCCCACTTTGCAAGACATCACACAATTAAGCCATCACCGCAATGTAGCACACCACATAGTTTCATACTCACGCTACCACTGTTTCTGCCGCACCATCAGCATCCGCCGACTTCCATCAATCTTCGCTTTTCATCGTCATCTACTCCAAGTCCAGAGCCCAATTTTCCTCCGCTTTTACTCTAAATCCCTCACTCTCCCCTCTCTTTAGAGGCAAACCATCCTCTGCTACCATTTGATTACGCTAAATTTAGTACTTGCCTTCCCTTTCAAATTTAGCACAGATGGTCTTTTATTTGCCTGCTGAAAGTGGTTGAGGGGAGTAAACACTTCAAAATTATACTTACAATTTAGTCATGTTTAAAAGACCACAGACTCCGAATTCCAGTTTATGTATTTTATTATAAGGCCAAAAATAATTTAATATAAACACATCTAAGAATCACACGAATATAGGTACATAAAATTTAATATAGAGCCGAAACTACAAATATAATTAATTCAGCATAAAATACATAATGTAATGAACTTCAAAATCAAAATGCAACACAGAATTGAGGCTGAGTCCAAATCCTTTTTCATTAGGAAGGAAAGCATAAGTTATCTTTCCCTACACTACTCTCTTTGAGCATCCTGCCTATTTCCTCTATATCATTTCCCAGAGGTGTCAGCACGTGTAGACTTCCTAAGAAGTACTCACGCCAAATGGGTCAGATAGCTTAAGGCTATGGAGCTCGCTCTTAAGATGCTCCTTCTCCTCCGAAAATGTAGAAGTCTAATTTTCTGTCCCTGCACATCATACATCAAGACAACTTTCGCCTACACTATGTCATCTAAAACTTTCCATTTCGCCCCAGGTTGTATTTTTCAACATAAGCCGTGTTGTTCAGTTCCTGTTCTGTGACCTTGATGCTTAGAGCAGCCAGACACGGGAGGCATCCTCCCTTTTTTGCCTTCCAGACGTCTTCAAAGACATTCCGGGTGTTAGATCTGGGGGTTTCTAGTTGGCAATAGTATTCACCTTTGTCCAAATAGGGACCCTTACTTCTAAGTCAGGATAAGGGAATTACAGACCTTAATAACCCCTGCTCACCCCCTTGGTAGCTTGGCACAAGCAGACAGGCCCATCTCAGAGGCAGTGTGTTAAGCATTTGTGAATATACACAGTAATACAGTAAAAACACTACAGATGGACACAACGCAGGTTTTGTAGAAATAAGTATTCTTTGTATAGACTTAAACACAAGACCACAAATGACAAAAATCCACAATACTACAATTGCTTTAAATATGATCAAAGTTACTTAGTTCAAGGTGATGATGAATGCAATAAAGTTCTCAACAAAGTACCTGGATGCATAACGCAAAGTAAACAAAAGGCTTGCAAAAGGGGAGATGTGTCGGTTCCGTGATCCGGGGGAGATGATGCGTCGTACCTCAATGTTTGCACAGAGTAGGGGATGTGTCGTAATGAAAATGAAATTAAATGAAATTTGTACTTGTAAAGCGCACTTATACCCCAACTGGGGTGTCCTGGCGGTGTATGCATACCACTGTGGAACCCTTCCTGCCTTTTCCCTGTGAAATGTCCACTCCTGAATACCCCCATGGTGAAGCCATGCATCCCAGCGCTGTTGGGGACATTGTGGAGATTAAGCAAGCTATTGCCCAGAGTTGCAGAGTGGGACCCATGATTAGAATAGGCACCGGGGCGAGAATTATCAGGTTCGAGGAAATTGAGCCCAAAACCCGCTGAGGCGGGAATTGAACCCTGGTCCCGGGCCAGACCTCTGCATCAGGGTCTGCCGCTCTAACCATTGAGCCACACTTCTCCGTACCGGTGCAGAGGTGATGTGTAGATTCTCGGCCTGCGGGCCCGTTGCGGTGCGCAGGATGGCGCCGTGATGCGATGCGATGATCCAGCTGCGATGCGAGAAGATGGTGCCCTTGATGTGGCGATGCGAGAAGATGGCGCTCTTGATGCGGGAATGCGATGACGATGCGTAGACGCCCTGGCAGCCTTGCGACGACTCTGTACTTTGGAGCCGTGACAGGCCCTGCGACACGCTTCTCCGGTGATGCGATGGCAACTCTGTCGATGGCGTCACGCTTCTCCGGTGATGCGACAGCAGGCAGCTTCGATGAACACACGCTTCCAGGGAGATGTGGCGAAGGCTCGCTTCTCCGGCGATGCGACGATTTCAGCTGCGGCGGCGACACGCTTCCTCTCGATGCTTCGCGCTTCCAGCTCCCAGTGACACGCAAATGTCTGGAGTTAAGAATTCCCAGCAAGGAAATTCAGAGGGGAGCTGGAGAGTAAGGCCCAGATGTAGGTGGCCTATTACCGGTCGGTAATGGCCGATTTCGGCCGTTACCGACCGGTATTTGGGATTTGTAATGTAGGGGGCCATTGATTTACAGAATCGGTAATTTTACCGATTCGGTAAATATAGAGAGTCGGTAAAATACCGAATCGGTAAATTTACCGATTGTGTAAATCAATATGTAGGTGGCACTGTAATCAGTGCCACAGGCCCTTACCGAATTGTTATTTACCATGGAATACTATTCCATGGTAAATAACGAATTCCTGTGTACATGCACATCTGTGCATGTACACCTGTATGCTCAGACGTGAGTCCCAGGCACTCCACACCACTGGAGTCAAGCTAGCCGGGCTGATGAGAGGTGTTACCTCGAAACCGGGCCGCTCCTCGGATGCTTGATTCCGTTCTGGGAAGGACATGGCTTTTGTAGTTCGGACTGGACTGTTCCCATGGGGCACAGGGTCAGCGCTGATTTGCATATCGCCATTGTCTAACCCAGGGTGGTGTGGAGTGGAAAAACGATGGATTTGGGCCCAGATCTTTGGACTGGGGTGAATGTGTGACATTGATCCACATTCTGTCCATCACTGTTGTGTTTGCAATTACCGCTCTAAGTGTACTGGGTATGCTCAGACGTGAGTCCCAGGCACTCCACACCACTGGAGTCAAGCTAGCCGGGCTGATGAGAGGTGTTACCTCGAAACCGGGCCGGTCCTCGGATGCTTGATTCCGTTCTGGGAAGGACATGGCTTTTGTAGTTCGGACTGGACTGTTCCCATGGGGCACAGGGTCAGCGCTGATTTGCATATCGCCATTGTCTAACCCAGGGTGGTGTGGAGTGGAAAAACGATGGATTTGGGCCCAGATCTTTGGACTGGGGTGAATGTGTGACATTGATCCACATTCTGTCCATCACTGTTGTGTTTGCAATTACCGCTCTAAGTGTACTGGGTATGCTCAGACGTGAGTCCCAGGCACTCCACACCACTGGAGTCAAGGTAGCCGGGCTGATGAGAGGTGTTACCTCGAAACCGGGCCGGTTCTCGGATGCTTGATTCCGTTCTGGGAAGGACATGGCTTTTGTAGTTCGGACTGGACTGTTCCCATGGGGCACAGGGTCAGCGCTGATTTGCATATCGCCATTGTCTAACCCAGGGTGGTGTGGAGTGGAAAAACGATGGATTTGGGCCCAGATCTTTGGACTGGGGTGAATGTGTGACATTGATCCACATTCTGTCCATCACTGTTGTGTTTGCAATTACCGCTCTAAGTGTACTGGGTATGCTCAGACGTGAGTCCCAGGCACTCCACACCACTGGAGTCAAGCTAGCCGGGCTGATGAGAGGTGTTACCTCGAAACCGGGCCGGTCCTCGGATGCTTGATTCCGTTCTGGGAAGGACATGGCTTTTGTAGTTCGGACTGGACTGTTCCCATGGGGCACAGGGTCAGCGCTGATTTGCATATCGCCATTGTCTAACCCAGGGTGGTGTGGAGTGGAAAAACGATGGATTTGGGCCCAGATCTTTGGACTGGGGTGAATGTGTGACATTGATCCACATTCTGTCCATCACTGTTGTGTTTGCAATTACCGCTCTAAGTGTACTGGGTATGCTCAGACGTGAGTCCCAGGCACTCCACACCACTGGAGTCAAGCTAGCCGGGCTGATGAGAGGTGTTACCTCGAAACCGGGCCGGTCCTCGGATGCTTGATTCCGTTCTGGGAAGGACATGGCTTTTGTAGTTCGGACTGGACTGTTCCCATGGGGCACGGGGTCAGCGCTGATTTGCATATCGCCATTGTCTAACCCAGGGTGGTGTGGAGTGGAAAAACGATGGATTTGGGCCCAGATCTTTGGACTGGGGTGAATGTGTGACATTGATCCACATTCTGTCCATCACTGTTGTGTTTGCAATTACCGCTCTAAGTGTACTGGGTATGCTCAGACGTGAGTCCCAGGCACTCCACACCACTGGAGTCAAGCTAGCCGGGCTGATGAGAGGTGTTACCTCGAAACCGGGCCGGTCCTCGGATGCTTGATTCCGTTCTGGGAAGGACATGGCTTTTGTAGTTCGGACTGGACTGTTCCCATGGAGCACAGGGTCAGCGCTGATTTGCATATCGCCATTGTCTAACCCAGGGTGGTGTGGAGTGGAAAAACGATGGATTTGGGCCCAGATCTTTGGACTGGGGTGAATGTGTGACATTGATCCACATTCTGTCCATCACTGTTGTGTTTGCAATTACCACCTGTGCCATGTGGCACACAGACATGCCCTAAGGGCATGTCTGTGTGTCACATGGCACACAAGCCAGTAACAGGGGTGCAACAGGGTGTCAAAGTGACACCCTGTCCCCCTTGTAAATTCGGTATTTTTACCGATTCAGTAATTACCGAATCGGTATCTGCCATTGAATCCTATGGGCTTCAAGGCCCATAGGAATCAATGGCAGATACCGATTCTGTAATTACAGAATCGGTAAATACCGAATCATACCGATTCGGTATTTGTTACCGAATTTCTACCTACATTTGAATTACCGATTCATGAATACCGAAAAGGTAAAATTCGGTATTTATGAATCGGTAATTCACATTTACCTACATCTAGGCCTAAGTCTTTTGACCCTGAGACTTCAGCAGGAGGCAAGCACAGTTCAAGCCCTTGGAGAATATTCTGAAGATGATGAAAGTCCTTAAAAAGTTCCTTCTCCTTTCCTTGGCAATGAAGCAACCACTGCAGGCCAACCCAACAAACAGCACACTGGCAGAGGGGCAGTAAAAATCCTGCAGCTTCATTGGTTCTTCGCCTTGGCAAAAGGTTTCTTGTTTCTTGGGAGCATACGAAAGAATGTGCTGTGACAAAAGCCCAGAACCATTTAGTGTGGCTCAATGGTTAAAGCCCAAAAGAGGAGTTAGGTCCTTAGTGGGGCTGAGGGAGGGCTGGACCGTTATACAATGTACATACTAAAGGATGCCCCCTTCTCACACTACTTACAATATTACTTATTCAGCGACCGAATACACACATTCATTAAATCCGTTCTGGTATGTTTATTTATACCCCCTACTCATTTTGTTTTTTTAGAAGAAAATTTTGGTTGATAGAGAAAAATACACATATCAGGAATTATTTACATTCATATTCAATTAACACAATACATATAAATTTGACATTACCATATACAAAACATATATTTACAAACAACTCAAAAAACTCAAAGACATCCAACTAAACAACAATTCGTCATTTTTGAATTCATGCAGTTCAATAAATCAATTATTTGATTCCAATTCCTAAACAGAAAACAATTTCATAACAAGAGCTACAATGTCCATTTCATTCAATCATAAAGGGCATAGAATGCCATGCTTGGCTCTTGGTAGATATGACGCGTTTCAGGTTCGGGTCAAAAGTCCCCAAACCCTCATCAGGGCTCTGTTAGTTATCTGTATTGTTCTGAGGGTAACCGCTGTTGACTGCTGTTGATTCCTGCACTCCTATCTTCAACTCTAGGGGAGTGTCTCCGTCTGCGCGGGCTGGCGCTGCCGGAGGAGAGGAAGTATTTTCTGTTTCTGCTTGGCTTTTCGTCCTTAAGGGTCTTCCACTATCGCGCTGCAGCCAGGCTGCTTCGTCTGTTTTGGCCACACCGATCCCTTCCACCTTTCTCTTCCTTTATCAGCGGCAAAAAGGGTCAAGTCCTTTACGTCAAGCTCCCCGCCAGGACTCAGTAGGAGACCAACTAATCTGGTTGTTTATATTGCGCTCCGCTTAGTGGGACCGGTGTTGCTGGCTTCCTCGCTGGCCGTTCGAGTCCCGGCGGGGAGCTTGACGTAAAGGACTCGACCCTTGTTGCCGCTGATAAAGGAAGAGAAAGGTGGAAGGGATCGAAAGGAAACGTGGATTTGCAGTGGCCTTTGACTGGTTCTTTCGATGTGACAAAACTAGACTATTTACAAGACTGATTATTCGCTAGGCGCAGTCGCCAGAGTAGGAGAAGGTAGCTCAGAAGAGAGCGGCGCAGACGATGGTGCGAGAGAACATACTAAGAAAGAGAATGAGCCGCGGATTGAGCGCGCAGACAGACTTTATAGGTTGCAAGACAATAAAAGTTATGTAGTAAGAGAGGAGGAACAAGATGAGATGGAGGACATTTTGAACGCTCGCCCCCCCTCTCCCGTATGCCCCGCAACCGTTGTACCCCGTGTTGACGGGTTCTGCTTCCTCTGCAGTGGTTTCAGTTCCGCAAACGGGTGCCCCTCCCTTGCCTGGCACCCCCACTTCCTCCTCCGTTTCAGCCCCTACTTTGTTGAGAGATGTTGAACAAGCCTTGTCTTTTGTCACTTCTTCATTGACCGCGCCCTTGGTCTCTCTCTTGGCGGCGAGCACACCTGCCCCCTTGGTGGCCTCTCCTGCACCCCCTACTGTTTCTGCCAGCGCTACCCCTCAAGGTGGGTTGTTGACGCCGGCTCGAGGTGCGGGAAGTGGGCTACTTACTCAGGTACGAAAGTTGCTTACGCGTTCCGCTGTTGGGTTGGATGAGAAAACGGTAGTGGCTAATCAGGCTTGTCAGTGGGATAGGAATAATATTTATTCACTTGAAGACATTTGGTCCACGATGAAAGATTATGAACCCCTGATGCAGCAGCATGCTTTATGGCATATGTCAACGACACTAATAGCGTTGTGGGAACAGGGCTATGGTGGAACGGCACCTGTGGTTCTTTATGACATTAAGAACAGAGCCTATAGGGCTAATACTGGAATAAAGGATGTGTTGCAGAGTTTGCGGTCCTTGTTAGAATACAGAAATGAGTTGCCGACGTCAGGAGAGCCCCATTTTCCTGGGGTGCACCCAATGCGTGAGGTACACCCTATCTTCTACCCTGAAGTGCCTGAAGTGGTAGACCCAGTAACTCAGACTGTTACTAGGGCTCGGGTAGATGCTCATTTCCAAGAACAGTGGGTATACACACCTTGGAAACGGAGCGAGGTTTTGGCATTGAAAGCTCAGTTGCCTGATTCAAGGAAAAATCCGACTGCTTACTACAAAGAGCTGACGGAAGCAGCTTCCTCAACGGTTATGACTTTAGCTGACGTAGAATTGTTTTTTGGGCTACTGGTTCCGGTGGATGTGTGGAGACAGGTAAAGGGGATGGATCATGCGGAGGAAATGGGTGGTACTTGGGAGGAAATTAAGGATTGGGACAAAGAGCGGAAGCCAGGGGAGAAGCCGAAGGCTGAGATTTTAGCATTACCGGGACGAATAATAAAGTATATGCACTACCTTATTCCTCCAAAGAAAGTGGATTGGGATAAGCTGACTGCATGTAGGCAGAAGAAGGATGAAGCAGTGTCAGATTTTTTCACTCGTTTCGAGGAGGCTTTCCTGGATTTTAGCGGTCAGGATCTATCTCAGGACGGAGGCTTGCGACTTTTCGTTAATAGATTCGTAACAAATTTGTTACCGGAAAAATCGGCTAGATTGCAGGCGTCGGAGAGTACGTGGACGACATCCACCCCCTCTGGTATTCTGAGTATGGCTCAGTACTATGAGCATAGAGAGAACGAGACCAAAGACAGACAGGAAAAGAAAGCTAAAGACTTGAAAACGAGGGTGTTGCTGCAGCAGGTGTCGAAGGGTCGGGGACGTGGCGCCCCACCCATGGTAGCGGGTCGAGGGGGAAGTAGTTACGGAAGGGGAGAGAAGAGAGAGCGTTTAGGGCAGAATCAGTGTGTGAACTGCAAAAAGGAGGGGCATTGGAGGAGAGATTGTCCGGAACTCCGGTCAAACGGTGGGTCAGGTAGAGGAAGAGGTCGGGGTGAATTTCGTCGGGATGACAGACAGTTTGATGAAGGCAGGAGACCAGGAAGAAATTATTTTGACGGAGAGAGAGATCGACAACACTTTCAAGCGGAGGGTGACGACGGTAGAGACAGACAATACTACAATGATGCATATGCGATGGACGACTTGACTGGGTTCTCTCATAACTAGGACAGCGTAGGACAGAGCATGGGACCGGTTTCTGTGGATGTTGATCAACAAGGACCCTATGTGACTGCGGATTTGTTGGGGTCTTCTCAGAACTTTTTGGTGGACATGGGTGCTATAAAGAGCTCTGTGGCACGTTCTCAGGTCCCAGGGGCGGCTCTGTCTGGCAAGAATAATATCTCCGTAGGGTTCTCAGGTACTCCGGTGATTAGCCCCATTTCTAAGCCTCTTGCCCTTACGATTGGTCCCTTTACTTGTGACTCTCCCTTCCTTCTGACTTCAAATTGTAGTGAAAATGTGTTGGATTTATTGAAGAGATTGAATGCTACTATTTACTGTTCTCCAGACGGTGTGTATCTCACGTTGGGTCCTACTGTCGCGCATGCGCAGCAGTGCTTTTCGAAAGACGAGCCTCTCCCGTCTGAGTTTGTGGGAGTCCCAGAGACTCTATGGGCCAGTAGTGATACTGATGTGGGAAAAATGGATATAGCTCCTGTGTCCAACAAGGTTAAGGTGGGAGCTCGGCTGCCACGGATACCCCAGTACAAGATATCAAGGGATGGAGAAAAGGCTTTGTTACAGATAATACAGGATTTGATACGATCAGTTGTAGTGGAGGAGACAGACTCTAACAGTTGTAATAGTCCTATTCTCCCGATTCTTTAAAGACACTCCGCCGATGCTGGCGAGGGTACACCTGATGTCTATCGATTTGTGATTGATTTGCGTCACATTAATAAGGTGGTTGAGCCTCATTATCCAGTGGTCTCTGACATTACCACGATTTTGACAATGATACCCCCCAAGGCCAAATATTTCTCTGTTTTGGACTTGAAAAACGCTTTCTTTAGCATTCCTGTGCACCCTGATAGCCGTTTTCTTTTCGGATTCTCATTGGCTGGCCGAAGCTTCAGATTTTGTAGAATTCCCTAAGGTTATACCGAGAGTCCCAGCATTTATAGCCAGGCTTTGAAGGCTCAATTGGACGACTTAGAGCTTCCCAAGGGCAATGTTCTTTTGCAATATGTAGATGATCTTCTTATCGCATCTGACACCGTGGAAGGGTGTCGAGAAGCCACGGTTAAATTGCTGCATCATTTGGCTCGCAAGGGACATAAGGTGTCCCTTCCAAAATTCCAATACTGTTGACAGGAGGTTACCTACTTAGGTCATCTCCTATCGAAGGAGGGGAGGAGGTTGACACCGGAACGCATCAAAGCGATAACTAACATGGCTGTACCTAACACGCAGCGAGAGGTGCGCGCATTTCTGGGTATAACATCGTAATGTCGCCAGTGGATACCTAATTATGCCTTACTAACCAAACCTCTCCTGTATTTGACTACTAAAGAAGTGAGCGAACCCCTACCCTGGATTCCAGCATGTCAAGAAGCGTTTGAGTTACTAAAAACTGCTTTGTGTTCTGCGCCTGTTTTGGGAACTCCTGATTACCAGAAGCCTTTTGTGCTTTATGTACATGAGGCGGAAGGTTGCGCGGTGTCTGTCCTAACTCTATGTTTCGGAGGGAAACAAAGACCGTGTGCTTACTTCTCTGCTATGCTTAACAATGTGGCGAGAGCGTTGCCGAGCTGTCTAAGGGCCACAGCGGCTGCTGTGGTCTCAATAAGACAATCGGCAGGGCTCGTGTTGGGTTCAGAACTCACAGTGATGGTACCGCATGGTGTGGATATCTTACTGAACAGAACGCAGACGCAGCATTTAACTAGTGCTCGTCTTGCTGGTTATGAGATGACGTTATTTGCACCCCATGTTACAATTAAAAGATGTGCCACTCTGAACCCAGCCACGTTGATACCTATCCCTCCAGATGAAAAGGACGATGAAGTCCATGATTGTTTGTTTCGGACAGAGAAGGAGACAAAGGGAAGGATAGACTTGACAGACATCCCCCTAGATGATCCCGATGGGGAGCTGTATGTTGATGGTTCCTGTTTTAAACTTGCGGATGGTACCTCAACTGCAGCATATGCAGTCACGACATTGAAAACAGTGGTGGAGACTTCTAGGATCCCGTACCACTTGGCCCAGGCTGCAGAAATAATAGCATTGATGCGTGCATGTGAATTGAGTGAAGGACTGGACGTGAATATTTACACTGACAGCCAGTACGCCTTCGGCGTGGCTCATAGTTACGGGCGACTGTGGGCGGAGAGGGGATTTTTGACATGACACGGACAAAGGATTCAGAATGGTCCATTGATATTACGACTATTGACGGCATTGACACTCCCCAGACGACTGGCAGCGATTAAATGTAGTGCACACAAAGTGGTGGTGGATGATGTAGGACGGGGAAATGCATTTGCAGATCAGACAGCTAAAGAGACGGCTAGTATGAAACTCCCACAAATGTTTGTGGCAGGACCAGCTAGATGGGTACCGGATGTTAATATGTTTGCGAATACTGTACAAAGTGTGCGGAACATACAGGAAAAAGCTACTGACGACGAGTTGAGGACATGGAAGAATGGTGGGGGGCGGTTGGACTCGGATGAGTGTTGGACGGATGTGACAGACAAAAGACGATGGTTACTGCTGGACGCGTATGTCCTTCCAGTGGTGACAATGGCTCATGGTCCAGCACATATTAGTGCAAGGGGAATATCTAAATTGTTAGACCCAGTGTGGAGCAATAAGAACATTTCCAAGGTAGCAACCCATTTGGTGCGACAGTGCATGGTTTGCTTATGGCATAATCCGGGAAAGGGAACACCTGTCCCAGTTGGTAACTTTGCCCCTCCTTCTTTCCCTTTTGAAGTGATTCAGATGGATTATATTGAAATGGAGAGGGTCAGGAACCTCAAGTACGTCCTAGTGGTGGTATGCTCCTTTAGTAGGTGGGTGGAGGCTTTCCCAACTAAGGATTGTACGGCTATCTCAACAGCTAAGATGTTGACCAAGGAGTATTTCTCCAGGTATGGCTTGCCCCGGGTGATCTGGAGTGACAATGGCACATCTTTTAACGCTGAATTGATGAAACAGATATGTAAGGGGCTACAGATCTCCCAGAAGTTCTCCATGCAGCACAGCACCCTCAGGCTGCGGGTTTGGTAGAGAGGTTCAATGGGACCCTCAAATTGAAGATGGCCAAGATACAAGAGAGTACAGGGTTGCGTTGGCCAGATGCACTTCCCCTAGCATTACTTTCCACTAGAGTGACAGTCAACTCTAAGACAGGTGTCTCAACCCACGAGGTTATTTTTGGCCGCCCCGCCAACGTGTGGGGCGTCCCTAGACCAAAATGTTTCTCCGAAATTGAATATCCTTTGTTGATAGATTACCTGTATGCTTTGACTAAAGATCTCCGTTCTATTTATCAGCAGGTAGCAGACACCCTGAAGCCGCTGCCGGAGGGGCCAGGCCATGCCATACAACCCGGGGACTGGGTTGTCGTGAAGAAGTACCAGAGGAAGTCCTGTTTGGAACCCAGGTGGTCAGAGCCAAGGCAGGTGCTTCTGACCACCCGCACCGCACTTCGGGTCCAGGGTCGAAAGGCATGGACGCACGCTTCACATGTAAAA
Source organism: Lissotriton helveticus (assembly GCF_964261635.1). Classification (NCBI taxonomy): domain Eukaryota; kingdom Metazoa; phylum Chordata; class Amphibia; order Caudata; family Salamandridae; genus Lissotriton; species Lissotriton helveticus. The sequence continues at coordinate 1,175,359,334 of NC_136059.1, forward strand.
CGCGTACCATTGCCGTTGCCATATGATGAATGGGTGAGAGACGGCGTTGCTGATCAAGAGTGTGAGACGGTTCCTCGGTACATCCCCTTCTCGGAGGCTTCATTGAGGGGTGAGGAGCCGGATAAAAGAGCAAAGAGGCCAGTTCTGATTCCTAGTGGCGAGGCTTCTTCCGATCACAGCGAGCAAACAGCAGAGGATACGTCTTCTGCCATTGAGCCCCCCATTCTGTTCACAGATCCAGAGGTGCGAGGGAGCACTCATTATAATTTGCGGCCCAGAAAGGAGAAGAAAAAGTACTGAGCACTGGAAGAAGGGCTGAGATAGGGATTAGATGAGGACTGTGTTGCAGGATAGTTAAGTGATAGGGATGGACTGCTGGTAAGAGCCCTGGTGCACTATCGAGACACTGTTGAATGGGACATTAGGATTGCGCCTGGGCCCAGATTCAGTGCTCCTGAGTTTCAAGACTGTGCGACTCCGTCGTGGGATTAGGGAACGAACAATAGAAGTCTGCCTGTGAGGCTTTAATGGACACAGGGAGAAGATCCCTTTTGAGGGTGAAGAACCCCTCTGGCCGGGTTCAGATTGACTGGGACTATTTGAGAATTTTTTAGTTTAGTTTTGGACTCTTAGTTAGGGAAATATGTATCCCTTTGGTCGCCCATCCCTGAGGAGGAGCAGCCCTTTGCAGCTCCTCGTAGACCAGAACTAGATTCTCCATGGCTTGCCCTATCACGAAAAGGCAAAGTGGTGGTCATAGTGATATTGATCATCGTATTTCTGATAATGCTTGGAATACTGTTTTTTCTCGATGAAGCTTACCCTGTCCATAAGTTCGTTCCTACCCCTTCCGCCTTGCCCGAACATAATATGGTTACTGTTGATTATGGTGAACAATGCATGCGGAAGGGCTATAGAGATAATGTTTTTATTAAGACTCTACATCATGCTCATGCCGTGTATAATGTGACTGATTGTTGGGTCTGTGGGTTGCTCCCCTCTGCTGCATATAAAAAGGATAGATTGCTGGCACTTCCTTTAACACCTGTGAATAGTTGTGTGGGTTGGTACACTCTAATTGGCATGGTAAAATTCTTTCAGCAGCCTGATTTTTTGGACCCCTGGTTACCAGGTACAGGATCGACGTTGACAATGCGAGTACGCCCAATGCCCACCTCTTCCCTTGGACGGTTGTTTACCGACGGACGTTTTGATCAGACATTTTTGGAAACATGCTCGAGGAAGGTAGAACGATTTGTGACACCCAACGACACTGACAAAATGAGGGAGAGTTTTCTACAGTTGAACTCTTCCCTAGCCTATAGACATCCTCCTTTCGACAAATAGTAGTGGTCATTCTTTGGTACCCCTGGCAGTTGTTGGGCCATCACCCTTTTTCTGTATCCTAGGGAGGGGTCCCATTAAGGTAGGGGACAGCTCCTGCAATGTGACTGCTTCGATTTGTCTGCCCCTTAGTCCTTCTTTAATAACTCCCCCGAATATTTACTTTGTATGTGGGGGCAATGGTTACTTGTGGTTGCCTGAGGGTTGGGGTGGGGTCTGCTATCTGGCCTATTTACTTCCCCCTGTTTATGTAGCACCCTCAGATTATCATAAGACCCATCGGCGGTTTGCTATAATGCCTGGACAGCGTAAAAGGAGGGCACTCCAAGTTGAGGATGTAGATCAGACTGACACTTCTTTGCAACAATGGACGGATTTCTCTAAGGGTTTATTGCAGTTTTGGGGTCCTATCTTTAACAGTAGGGCTATTCGGAGACTGTCGAGGGTGATGGAAAAGGTAGTGAATACGGAGGCAGATATTGTGGTCCATTGAGATGCAGGCTATGAGATAATTTACGATCCAGAATAGGATGGTGCTTGACGTCATCCTCGCAGACAGGGGTGGAGCCTGCCGCGTCATCGGGACGTCTTGTTGTGTATATATTCCTGACTCGGCCCCGACTGTTAACCTAGCCGTACAGAAACTCCATAGGTTGGCAGCTGAACTCCATCAGGATACGGGTACTTGGTCATTAAAGACATAGTTGTGGAGTGTTTTCTCCTCCTGGGGCTGGAAGATTTTGATGGGTGTTGTGGGAGTTGTGGGTATCTTGCTGACCTGTTGTTTATGTGTTTATTGCCTTCCCCCTTGTTGCTCCATGTGTGCCAGCAATTTACGAGTTCCTCGGAGACCAACACGCCAATATCCTGTTTCAGATGATGTAGAGCTTCATGATATCCATTGGTTAATGCTTATTGATGATGATATTTTCGATTGATATGTCGCCCCGCCCCTAGCATTTTGTGTAAAGGCCCTTCTTTTGGCTAATAAAGGCTGCACTCATGTTAGCCACAGTATGCTAAAAGGAGGGTCTGATAGGTTTCATTTTCCGATGCCCCGCCCACTTACACTTACGCTTATGAGTTAGCATAATGTGTCTAACCAATGATATATTCATTTATGCATTTACGTTTATATTCTCCATTTCATTACTCATTTATGCGTGTGACATTATTCGGTTTTCTTAGCTTAGCTTGTGTGCCACCATTTTGGAGTGCTTCTCTCTGCGTGCGAGTCGCATTCGCTCACCCCTCCCGTAGGAATAGAGAAAACCCTGAACGCAGCAGTTTTCGTTTCTTGGCTAACTGTGATCAAAACTATAGCAAACTTCTAATCAGTGATGTTCTCATGTGTTGGAGACGCTGAGGCCTGGCTCCGCGGCCTTGGGCCGAGATAAGAAATGTTGCCACCACAGGTGCAGATGCCTCTTGTGTGAGGCCATTGTTCGCTCTTTCAGGGGTCCAGTACTTTTCCAGACTGGGCGTGTTTTATCCTAATGTATCTATAATGTATTGCTGTGATGAGATGAGGCAGTCCTCTCGGCGCACTCTTAGGGGTGAGGTCGGACGGGGCCCTCTCATAAGGGAGTTTGTGGCCTAATAAAATATCTTGTTTATTCTTCTCCACTGTCCGGCTGACTTATTAGTTGGTAATTATAGGTGAGTGCGGTAAGTCACTCGGGTGGATTTGAGCCACACTTATCACTAGGAAACAAACACTGCAAATACGAGCACACATGGAGTTTAGTAGGCTTAAAGCATAACAATAAGCTTGGTAATAATAACAACAATGATCTAATAGTTGGTGGTAAATAACGAATTCTTAAAGCTCAGAAGCACTGTTTACAGTGCTTCCTACATCTCATTTACCGATTCGGTAAATATCGAATCGGTAAATGATGATTCATTTTTTACCGAATCGGTAAAATAGCCTCCTACATAGGAAAAGGCTTTTACCGGTCGGTAACGGCTGATTTTGGCCGTTGCCGACCGGTAAAAGCCTACCTACATCTGGCCCCTAAGTTCTGTATAAAATTCTTCCAGCATACTCCACACGGAGGCATTAATTATGATATATAAAGGGATGGTATGCCCTGATTCTCAACTTCCTGTTCTAGGAACATGTCGTAGCCGTAGATGGGTTGAACATTTATGTTAAGATCTCGCCCTATAACAATTTGATCATTAAGATCTGTTAAGCGAACAGACTGTTGCAAGATGGCTATGGTTGGTGATTCTGTACTCCTGCTTCTAGGCCTGCATTACACATTGTACAAAAACATGCAACTCCCTTGGGAAAACAATATTTTCAACTCAAAACATGTGGCGGGGCAATATTTAGAGTCACAATACATACGTTTAAGTGTATTTATATCCAAATCAAAAGACCCCCAGAAGCCCTTCCATGAGCAGAGGGTAAGACATTGATATAATATGTGGTGTAACCCAGTTTATGGAAGGGTTTTGTTGTCCACATTTCTCGGGACATGCAAATATCAAAACCCTCTATATATTCCATCCAATCTGGTGCTAAAAGGTTGAATTTGATACCTACAATGTAAGAGTGTTAGTTGGGCCAGTACGGGGAGAGTCCATTAGCAAATCCACGAAAGGCCAGGAAGTCATTGCAGGAAGGTTCAAAGCCCCTTTTTGGTCACCAGGCCTCAGGGATTGCCCAAATACACCAATCCCTAGATTTTCCAGGGGAGTGACCAACAAACTGAAGATTACACCCCCCTTCTTTGTTTAATTACAAATTATGACCATTGGAGAGTGCGTGTCTGGTACATCTCCTTTGGCCCTCATTTCCATAAGCGGTCCAGCTCCAGTGGGTGGCGTGTGATGCCACAGTCAATCTTGCATAGCCAAGGATGATAGAGGTTCAATAAGTTGCTTGTTGGAATGTTAAAATTTGTTTGACAAGGGTTGCCAATGGATCAATCAGAATGGTATACGACCTTGCTAGTACGTGGGTGGAATCTATCAAATGTTGAAATTGTGCAGACTCCCCTTCCTGTAACCCGTGCGAGGAAAGTAGAAACAAGCCTTCTATCGGGATGGTAAAAATAGCCTAATGGAATGATGGATAGGGGGGGTAGGAAGCCTTGTGGGCCTGTCCTACTGTCTGAATTGATCAGGCGACGTGCCAACTCGGGGTGTACAGTTCAATACTATACAGTCCCCTTCTTTTAATTTGCAACAGGGGCTTGCCCATCCCACTCTCCTCACCATGAGCATGTCTTCATATTCTTCAATAGAAAAGGCAGTATTTCTAGAAAGCCAATGGCATGCTTTGTTTTTTAGGTCCAGAAAGTTCTCCTCCCTATTGTCTGGAGGCTGGAGGCACTCCTACTAGTACCGCAACATATGGGCAGCAAGCCGGCAGGAGAGATAAGGATTCTTGTGATTGTGATGGCTAAGGACGGGAGGCAGATTTGGTAATGACCTCAGAGCCCGATGGACTTTTAGCACTGAGAGGAGTCGCTTCCTGGTATTTGTTTGGGGGTGGGACGAGTTTTCAGGTTTCCAACTGGTTTGTCAGTTATCTTTTCTGAGGAAGAAGCATCACTGGCCATATTAGTACTATGGGTTAGTGTTCTAGCGGAATTAGTGTTGCTCTGGCCAATAGGATTTGATATTGAATCGGAAGAGGATGAAGGTAGTGAAGCTGCAATGGGAGGTTTTAGCACAGATGCTGTGTCCTTCATCAATCTCTCAAGAGACGTTAGTCTGTCCAAAATGGGTGCGATAACAGTGGTAAGTACATCTTTGAATTGAGCCATAACCCCCCCCCAATGCACAATTTAGATCCCTGAGAGTGAGCTCAGAAGATGCATGAGCTCCAGGCAGCTGGTTGCTATAATCAGGCATTTTTCGATTAAGATTAGGGCCCTGCTTTTTTTTAAGTAGCTAGGGCAGGACCTGTTCTCCCCCTTCTTTTTCATTTTAGCTGCAGGCTCTCACAGGATGGTGCTTTTAGAGAGGTCAGCTGCCACTACTGGTCATGGGCCAGACTCCCTTTCATCTGCTCCTAGAACAGGGGGTTAGCCTCCTGGGGGATTGTAGCCGTGGATAAATTGAGGGGGAAAGTTAACATGTCATGTTGTATAGAATCTAGTTGCGAGGTGATAAAACTCCGCAATTCCCCCAAGTCCAAGGACAACCGCCTGTCTGCCAGCTCTATCTCTTTTGAAACCACGCTGAGAGCCTGGATCAGAAAGGCATCCAAGGTAGTACCAGAGTGGGTACCGGAACTGGGGGTAACTGAACCCATCTCCTTCACTACATTAGCTTGTGTTTTACCATGACTCTAAAGTAAGTGTCTGCAAGGCAAGAGAAAACAGGATGTAGGTCGGAGTTAGGGCAGAATAAGGCAAGATTGCGATACTGAAGTCAAAGAGCCGTAGTAACGTGGTAAAGAAGTCAAACAAACACTCAGAAACACTCAGGAGATGCAATTATATGACTATGTGGCAGATCACAGCATTCCCAACAGAGTCTGCAGCACAACACAGCGCAGCACTGCACAGTACAGCAGATGTCCTCTTACCTCCTCCCCCTGTCTTGCTGGTACCACTGCCTTCACCCACACAAACAATGACAATGATCGCAAGAGAACAGGCAGTCAGTAGCTGGAACTGTAGAAGTATGTAACCTCAATGCTAAACAAGTTGTTGCTGTCCAAGACAGACACTTGATGACAGTTTGGTTGTCAGTTTGCTGGTTACTGGTTTACCAGTTATATGGACACAAAGCTGCAGAATCGAATTATAGGCAGCCAAAGCCCATTTAGAACTGCAAGACCTTTCCCCGCAGAAGGATCACTCCAGCTGGCCAAGGTTGCCGCCCCTTCGTAACCAAATGTGGCTCAGCACATGCTGCCTGGCCGCCCTGCCATACACTTAAATCCGTCCGGCTCCGCGAGCTGACCGGGTACAGTGACGGAGTGGCACACACTTCAACACTACCGGTGCCAGTGATGTTAAGGGCATTAAAGGCCCACCAAAGACCGTGAACCAAGGGCCGAAACCCTGGGAAGCACCAATCTGTCCTTGCTTCCTCCCCTCATGGTTCTTTGTGCGTGTGTGACATGGGTGGGCAGGCGTAGCATCAGGGGGAGGGAATTAAGAAAATGTAGGAAAGTCAAGGGTTTTGCAGTTATAGCAAGATCATCTATTGTAATATTTTGACACTGAATCAAGCAGTGGTATTCATTATATGTATGTGTGGTTCTTACCTATATCAAGTGGACTTGCTGAACTCCCTTAAAGGCATGTGTAATCTTTTTTTTTTTTTTATATATTTATTGGCATTTTTCATAGTTGCATTACAGTAACAGTTCTCAGCAAGAATGCGTAGACGTTTCAACATCAATACCTCAGCATCTAGTTTTTTATACAGTGGTAAACAGTAAGACGACAGTGGCATGTCCCGTTGGTCCCCCTCTGATCCGCCCCTCCCAACCCTCTGCCCAACTTGTCTCAAGACCTCACTGAAATTCAGTAAGCGTAAGTCCATAGTGTTTAAGCCACGGCTTTCATATCCTCCAGAACCTTTTGGGACAGCCCCATGCCTGGTAAGTCGTTTTCTCCCCCAGAAAATACATGTCCATGCATCGCTTTCATTCAGTCAGTGATGGGCATAGCACCGGCCCCCATGCCCTGGCCAGGTCACGCTTTGCCACCACCAGTCACAGCTGGAGTAGCAATACTTTTGTCCTAGGAATATCAACCTCTGTGTGAATTCCCAGCAGAACTAACTGTGAGTTCAAGGGGATCGTCCCCTCCAGAATGGCCCTAGTTCTTCTAACAGATTCACCCGGTAGCTCTGAATCTGGGAGCATTCCCAAACCGTGTGGAAGAAGGTACCCTCAGGTGCTCGGCAGCACAGGCAATTGGTTCTCCTCCGCTCTGCCTATTCGATGTAGACGTGCCCTTTCATAGTATGTGATGTCTAAATACTTGAGTTGGATCAATCGTAGTTGCGATTTAATGGCCACCTCGCGAGGATGCATCAGCGCCATTTCCCGGTCCAGATCCTCTATTTCCCCCACATCTAGTTTCCACTTGGCCGTCAACTTCTTTAGGGAGTCTGGTTTGTTATTGATGATGGTCCCATATGTCCAGGAGACAGCCTTGTCTCCTATCTCTCCCATCAGGAGGCGACCCTCTAGTGGTGCGTACTCCGGAATTTCTGTTGTGTCAATATGTTGTGCCAGCCACGCGTGTACCAGTTGTAAATATTTATAATGTTGGGATTTGGCCATAGCATATTCTGTCTGGAGGTACGAGAAAGTTACCAGTTTCCCTCGATGCATTACATCTTTCAGCTGTGAGATGCGCCGTAGGTCCCATTTCCGGAAACCTTTCAATTTTGCGATTTCTTTAAGTCTGTTGCCCACCCACAGTGGGGTTTCCGTTGTCACTCGACATGCCCATTTCATCTGTCGTTCCGCCTTTTTCCAGATTGCTATCATTATCTGTGTGGCTGTTAGGCGACGTGTGGAGCCCTTTCACCCATAGATGTAATGTGCGTATGGATGCTCAGTGAATTGTGTGTGTTCAAGCGTGTATGTGGGGTGGTTGCAATCTATATGTTCCCAGTCATTCACCACTATTAGGTGATTTGCCCAATAACAGGCCCGTAGGTCAAGCATGGAAATTCCACTGTTGTATTGGTTGTTTTGTAGTGTCTCCAGCGCTATCCTCTGTAGTTTCCCATCCCAGAGGAACGTACTCAGTGTGCCCTCAATTCTGGTGAACACCTCGTCCGGGATCTATTGATACGTGTTTTGCAAGACATATAGGAACTTTGGGAGCACTATCATTTTCTAAAGTGCAGCCCGGCCCAACAGGGTAAGCGGCACAGTCTGCCACCTGTCAACATCCCTCCGGAATTCTCTATGTATTCTGTAAAGGTTTTGTTTCAGTGCTGTCGCTGTGTTCGTCGTAACATATATACCCAGATATTTAATACATTCTGGGCCAATTAGAGTTGCCTCTGACACACCTGACACCCACTACCACCTCCCACCTGGTAAAGAAATGATTTCTCCCAATTAATTGGGTACCCCGCAAGGGCTCCGTATGTTTCACAACTATTCATTATTTTAGGGATGGATGTCTCCAGTTTTGTGACATACATCAGGATGTCGTCTGCATATAATGAGATGCCTTCATCCGATCCCTCATCTCCTAGACCTCGAAATCCCGTTATATCTGGGTGCGCCCTGATAATACATGCAAGAGGTTCCAGAACCAGTGCAAAAAGCAGGGGAGACAGGGGGCATCCCTGTCGTGTATCCCAGCCGATCGGGAACTCCTAGGACACTACCCCATTGACTCTAGTTCTGGCCAGTGGTTTTTCATAGAGAACTGTGATCCATCGTCTCAATACCAGGCCAAACCCGAACTCTTCCAGTACTAACATAAGAATTGGCCAGTGGACAGTGTCAAAAGCCTTTTCGGCATCCAGGGACAGGACGAAATGTGGGTGTTCTTTAGTAGTTCCCACCTCTAACCAGTTATGTAATCTCCGGAGGTTGTGTCTTGTCGACCGCTTAGGCATCAAGCCTGATCGGTCGAGATGTAAGAGTCCTGATATTACCCCAGTGAGTCTGGTGGCTAATATCCTAGCCAGTATTTTAGTTTCCATATTGATGAGGGAAATCGGTCTATATGAACTACACTTCTGCGGTGGTCTGCCCTCTTTGGGGATCACCACGATTGTGGCAGTCCTCAAGTCTCTAGGAAGACCACCTATCTCATATGCCTCCAGGTACATTTGAAGGAGATGTGAGCAAAAGAGTGTGCTTAAAAACTCCGGAGGGAGCCCGTTGGGGACCGAGATCTTGCCAGTCTTCAGCTGGCCAATGGCTGCTACAATTTCCTCCTTGGTGATTGTCCCATGTAATATGGACTGTATCTGTTAGAGTCCTTCCAGGTCACGTTAGGTATACAAGTGTTCATAATAGACTGCAAATGCGTTGGCTATTGCTAAAGGGGTATTGTGTGTCTGGCTGGTGTCAGTCTGTATCTGTGCCACCCACTTGCTTTCTAATTCCTTCCTACTGAGCCATGCAAGCATCCGGCCTGTTTGTCCCCCGCATCAAATAACCGTCGGTGCATGGCTTGTAGCGCATGTTGTGCATCCTTCTTAGCCCGTGCAAAATATTCCCTTCGGAGAACTTGCATTCTATGCTGCAGTGAGGCGTTGCTGCTGATGCTGGCCTGTGTTTGCATTTGCAGTAGGTGACATTCCAGCCCTGCAATCTGTTCTCCCTCATTTCCTTTCTTGTAGGCTATGATGTTCTGGGCTCTATCTCTCAATACCGGTTTGTAGACCTCCCATAGTGTAATGGCTGAGTCTACTGACCTCACATTCTCACTGAAATAAAGTTCAGAGTCTACCCTAATTTCTTTGGCAACCTGTGGGTCTCTGAGTTCCCATGGGCTAAGATTCCATCCCCTGCTGGGCGTTGTGGCCGAATGCTTACTGTAAGCCACAGTGGCGAGTGATCTGAAAGGCCTCTCGCCAGATATTTCACCTTGTGTACGTCTACCAATTCTCCGAAAGGAGTCAGTATATAGTCCAGACGTGAGAAGGCGCTGTGCGCCCCTGAATAAAAGGAATACGCTCTGGTCTGGAGGCGTTGCCTATGCCATATATCTGTGAGCGCCAGTGTGTCTGTGAACCTTTTGAGTGGCGTCTCCCTAGGACCTCCTGTGGGGGTCGTCGTACGATCCATTGTGGTATCCATCACATCATCAAAATCCCCCCTAATGATGTGTGAATCTGATCCAGCTTCTAGCAGGACTGTCGTTAATTTTTCTAATGTTTGTTTCTGTAGCCTGGGGGGTGCATATACGCGCTAATAAGAGTAATGTTTCTCCTGTCCCACATCCCCTTCACCGCAACGTATGTACCACCTGGGTCTGTCCATGTACGCTCAATTCTAAAAGGTGGGGTTTTCCTAAACAGTATTGCCACTCCTCTTACCCCCGTAGAGAACCCAGTGTGTGCCATGTCTTGAATGCCCTGTGGCCTATAAACCCACAGAGAGTCCCCTTTAGGTGTGCCTCCTGCAAGAAGATGACATCCGATTTCAGTAATTTGAAATATGTTACCACAAATCCCGTTTTAATTTTATTGCCCATCCCGTTCACGTTCCAGGAGAGGACGAATATATCCCCGTGTTAGGTGTGGCCATCCCGTCGGTATATTGTGTCTGTCCTGCTGCTTCGGCCGTCTCCACCGACCCACTCAGCTGTGTGTGTTCCTTTGATATCTGCCTGCTCACTATGATACCCAGTTAACGATGTGAAAACCCCGTACCCCCTACCCCCATCTCCACCCCCATACTCCCCCATCATCCAACCCACTATCCCTTGGGTCAACAGGACCAACTTTGTCGTGTATGGATTAGAGAGGTCTGTCGCCCACCCCCCGAACTCACCCTCTCAAACTGGTCCCTGCCCTTCTGGGCTCTATTTACCCAGTTCTGCCCACCACCAGTCGGCTATCTGATGTTAGAGCCTGCTCGCGGTTCTTATTATCCTTCAGGCAGGGATATCCCGCATCACTTTCCCCGCACAAAATAAACAATCCTAGCACACCGAAAGAAAACAACAAAAACCAGGGAAAGGAGAAAATCAAATTTGGAAAGGATATACAGCACACGTGGGGTGGCGTGCAAGGTCCACTGTCCTTACGGTTCTCCGGGCCAAGTTCTGCACATCATTCTTCCGCGCCGTTTGTTGCGTCTGATTAGTTATCTCGGTCGCGGTATATGTCTCTGTCTGATTCTCAAGGAGGTTGATGTTCTGCAACAACGGTGGCTCACCCTCCGAGTCTACGGTGATATCTTGATCTGTGAAATCCACTGAACGCTGTCGTACCATGTCCTCGGTCAGTGGTGGTCCCCTGGGTTTCCCATATGATGTAAACTGTCTGAGTCGGAGGCCCTGGGTGCTGATCCTGTTATTCTCCTGCTACAATATGGCGTTGCTCTCTGTTTTCCGCTGTGTGCAATCTCCATAGTCCTCCCTTTGAGCCGCCGTGTTTTGGGCTTATTACTGCCCCTTGAAGGGATCCTCCCCGAGATTGTCACTGCGCCTCCTGATGTTCTCGGCATGGGGCCCTCCTCCAACCAGTGCCATGCTTCCTTTGGAGTATTGACGAACAGTGTCCTATCTTGGTAGATCACTTTAAGTTTGGCGGGGAACAAAAGCATATATGTGATTCGCATTTGACGTAGCTTGTCTTTTACCTAATCGTTTTTGCGTTCTTTCTGTACCTCGCTGGAGTAGTCCGGAAACACCATGATCTTTGTGTTATCCAAACGAATGTCTCCTTTTTGCCTGAACTCTTGAGAATGAGGTCCCTATCCTGGTAGTTCAGAAACTTCGCGATCAGTGGTCGTGGGGAGATCCCGGCGGCAGTCGTGCTCCGGGTATTCTGTGCGCTCTTTTAATCACAAAGCATGGCGCGAAGCGGGCATCAGGGAAAGTGTCCATCAACCACCTCCACAGGTAAGACCCGGCATCTGTCCCTTCAATGGCCTCTCGAAACCCAAAAAAATTGAGATTATTCCTGCGTGCCCTATTTTCTGCGTCATCAATCTTTCATGGCCGCTGACAGGGCTGTGACCTCGTTTCTGAGGACAGTGGTAGAGTCTTCAACCCCTAATATACGATGTCCCGCCTGCGTCACCGTCTCTGACACTTTACGCAGGTCTTGGCAAAGCAAGTTAACATCAATTTTGATCTTGTCAATCTTGCCCTCCAGAGCCTCCCTGGAGGATTGTATCGCTTGGAGGAGAACATTGTTATCCGGTGGGCCCACCGATCCGGCGGGAAGGGGTCCCCCGTCTGCAGAGGTTTGGTGAACTTGTCCCTCTTCCCCTGTTTCTGTGTTTTGGAATCTTTATCCCTTGCCATCTAGAGCCGCCACCCTTGTGGGCCGAAAGATCACGGTCTGTTCAAGTCACAAGGCGCCTCTTTTCTAGACACTGTCCACTGATTTCACTGCACTATGGCAAGTTGACGACTGTTTCCCTCACTGGGTACTCACCTCTGATTGCAGTCATGGTTCCCACCTCCTGTCACTCTGGGGGGCGAAAGGGAGAGTCAAGGTTGTCCACTCACAACTGTCTTTCACCGGTGCCCAACCAAATCACCATTGACCCTGGGATCGCAACGGCACCTCTTGTACTTATGCCCCCTTCATTCAGTGTCACTCGCCTCTCAGTTGCGTTATATCCGTGCGCAAAACCTCAGGTCCTGATAGGGTCACTGGGAGAGTATAGGCCCCTGAGACTACCCTGCCGCACATCAGCATCCTCCTTCTCTATCTGGTGCCCCTCCAATGGGGGATTGGAAAGGAATCTGTCCCCACAATATGGTGCTCCCGCCCGCTACATACAAACGCCAGGGGTGCACTATTGAGAAAGACTTACTGCCCCACTTCCGCTTCCCTCAACCATTCACCAAGTCCTTTACCTCAATCAGCGCTCTCCCCGCTTTGCACACCCTCCACTGTGTCACCAATTATTTCAATCTGGGGGGGCTCTCTCCTCCATGGCTACCGCTCTATTGTGTTTGAATCCTTGGTGGGTGTCCACACCTCCCACCATCTCAGGGTCCGCCGGCTCTCCACTGCTATCTCCAGCGCTGCAACGCCCTCCCTCTGTCCAAAACGACTCATCTTCAGGGCAGCCACCCAGTGCTTAATTTGTAAAAAAAGAGGTGCAGGTGCTGAAAATTTTGCCAAGGAGGCCACAGCTCACTTCTTCCTCCGGTGAGCCCCACTATCAACACTCTCACTGCCTCGGTCTCTATCTTCTAACCTTGATCTGTTGTCTGTCCCCTAAGTCTTTGCTGTAAGAGTCTATCCTCTCACCTCTTTAATTATTTTCTATCATCTTTGTCACACCTGGTGTGTTACCTTCATTCCCTGTATTTCTGATTTGCCCTCTATTCATTCTAGCCCTGCCCTTTTTCCTCTTCACTTTTATCCATGCTCTGCTCTCTCTCTCCTCGATCTTGGCTCTTTACTATCACTCTTCTAGCAGTGATTAGCTGTGTCTCCGTTTTATCATTTGTCTGCTTTTTTTCCTCTGTCCTGTCCTCTACATCCTTTCGTTCTATCTTCTCTCTTTTTTATGCTCTCTTCTTCAGATCATGGCTGCTTTCTCTTTGTATCTGATTTGCTCTCCTTTTCTTCTACTTAGCTCCGTCTTATCTCTTTCCTCTCCTGTTTCTTTCTTCTCTTTACTCCTGCTCTCTCTCTCATCTATAACACTGCTGCTGCCTGTGACCCCTGTCATCATCCTGTAAATGTCCCTGCTATTTTTAACTCTGTGTTTTCCTGTTGTCTTTCCTAAAAAAGAGGATGACATGTGTTTTACTTGTTTACCTACACCGAGTGCAAAAACAAAATGTACACCAAATGAAAATGCTTTTTTTTGCATATATTAATCAGTGCAGTATAACTGGGTTATTTGCAGAACAGGTAGCGGCTCGAGCACAGCAAGTGATGTCACTGCTAGTGCTGCTTGTAATTAGTAGGTCCAGGGATGGAGACGGCATTGGCATCCACTGCTCAGCTTGCTGTGACCCTGCTTGCTATAGCACAGGCATTGTCCCCAGCCGTAATGCTGCCAATGCCAGTAAGTATGGCTGTGGTGCCTACTAAACCCACGCACGCTCAGTAATTACCATGCTGGGGTGCAGTGCACAGATTCTATAGGTGACGCCATGGTGCACAAAAGTTGTGTTGGGCCACAGCCGCATTGAGCACATTGAGGATAGCAGCAATGCAGGGCTGCAGGATATGCTACTCTGGCTACACAGCAAGTGGAAAGTCCACACTTACTTTCATGTATTCTTCCTCAAGAGCCCTCACTCCCAAGTTCCAAAAGCACTCTTGCAGCTTTCTTGCCTCAACTCTGTCATGAGCCAGCTCCCAGCTACAATTTTCCAATGGGAGGCTTAGGCTCAGGCAGTGGCAGGGTGCAGCAGACTCAGGGAATAGAATGCAAGACATAGTTTGTTGATGACTTCTTGGATTTGTGATCGGCATGATGACATCATCACTAACGTTGTGATACACAATCATGCCTGCCTGGACAGGCCTATGATGGCCTGTTTATGAACATTTAACAGCCAGTCACCATGCAATGTATGTTATTCTTTTTATTTTGAATTTGAACAATTAATATTGAGACCACCACCTGCAGGGTCATAAATTGTAGCCCCGGCCCTGTGAAAGAAGTGCTGGTGCTGAGCACCTGAAAGCACCTGCTCAAATTAAGCACTGCAGCCACCGCTCCAATGGTGTCTGCAAGTCCTCCACCTCCGCCGATGCGCCCGAGTGTTAATGCCGGCAGAGTCAGCCTTCTATTCGTGGGTCCGTCTTTGATCTCCTTGGTGCGAAGCTGCCTCCTGTGTCCACCCTCCGCTGCACGACTTTGATCTGCTGCACTGCACACCCAGCGGACGGGGGGGGCTACAGAGAGGTCTGGGAGATGCGGGAAGAATTACTTGGACCCTTGCTGCACTCCTTAGCTGCCCACTCTCCTGCTTGCCTGCCGTCGTGGTTCAGCCTTGTACCTTCAGTCAGGCTATTTCCCGCCGCATCCGCCGTCTTCAAAATTCCAATCGGACCGCCACCATTTTATCCGCGGCCCAAGCCCCGCTGCAGAGTCGAGTGACTTCCTCCGAGGGATTTCCAAAGGTACGACCTCGCCGTCCCACAGGCCAAACATTCCGACACCTCGCCTGTAGGTTTTGCCACTCAGATCGTAGATGTGCATGCATGTAATTTCAGGATCTCTTTGTTGGCCCACGGAGCTCCGGTCGAACACATCTAGTCTGCCATGCTGCTGGCCGCGCCCCCCGGCCATGTGTAATCTTATGCTCAGCTTAGGAACTTGCAGACAAGTAAAACTTCCCTTCACATTTTGTCGTAAAAGACTGGGGTCTTCAGGCTTATTTCTTTTTTAAAATATTGTGGCTCTATGAATTCAAGGATGTGACTTATGTTATAAAAAGTACTGTAGTTCAAGGTAAATGAGGTTCAGCTTTGTGATCAATAAGAACACACAGGGAACAATTCACAAAGTTTTTGTGTACCAACGTAATGATTGAGGGGCAGATTTATGATGACTGGCGCATCCCCAGGGATGCGCCAGTTATTTTGCGCCGTTGCTCCGCCACCCATGGAGCGCCGCATTTACAATGCGGCGCACCATGGGGCAAAAACGGCACAGATGCGTGACGCATCTGTGCCGTAAAGGTGGCGCATTGCTGGAGTTGCGTCGCAAGCGCGACGCAGCTCCAGCAAGGCTCGGGGGTGCCCCATCTTTACAATGCTGCGTCAAGACCTACGCCTGCTTCAAGCAGGCGCAGGGTTTTGACGCAGCATTGGCCTGAAAGTGACTGAGTGAAATCTTATAGATTTCACTCAGCCACTTTTGCGAGGCGCACCTGCCCCGGAACGCCCACCCTGCGCCAGAACGCCCACAAGTGGCGCAGGGCTTTACAACGTGACGCATCTGCCTAGATGCGTCACGTTGTAAATGGGTCGTAGGGATGCGCCACGTTTACGCCGCAGTTGCGTGACGCAAACGTGGCGCATTCCCAACATAAATCTGCCCCTATGCATTTACACAAGAGATTCACAAAATTAAATTATGAACTTGTAAATGTATTTAAATGTATTTGGAATTCCCCCTTTATGGCTATAGAGTGGGTGTGTCAATATCTGCTCACAGAGGCAGATTGTGGGTAGTCCTGGCCCTGGGAAAGTTACCTGTCAGCCAGCTGAATGGTCATCACTGACACTTGCGAATTTCTGGGTACTCACAAACCTTTGGCAAGTGTATTCCCTCCATGGATACAATCAGAGATTAAATCCCGATAAGGGCAGGAGTAAGGTACAACATAAGTGTCAACATTTGAAAACAGGAAAGAGGGAGATAGTGAAAACAAATTTTGGGAATTTATTTTCCCTCTTACCTAACTTTGAAAACAGAGACAATTTTAGGTGGAAGACAGGTAAAATAAAGCCAAATTTAGCTTTAAAAGCAGGGAGTCTCCCTTCTGAATCAGGTCTTTTGGCATGTATGCCAAGAATTGACAAGTGTGTTTCTGGAGAAATTTGTCTGTAGGAAAGATATCTTTTCCCTAGGGCAAAAGCTCTTCAAACTATTGGGTGCGCTCCTCTGAGAGGAATTTCCTTACCTGAAGCCGGGCACGCTTCCACATCAAAGAAATTGGATAATGACTCTTGTTATAACAAAACGAGTGTGGGCTTGAAATCAAGCATAACTGCCTATGGAAAAAAAGATCAAAAGATGCTTAACCCACACTGTAATGGTGATAAGTTTATAAACACAATTGCATAGGTTAGAGTTGTTTTGCACTTCTTGTGATAGGCAGTTGTAGTTTTAGTTGGGAAAACATCTATGTCAAGGGATGAGCACTGTCCTGGGGTAAAGGAGCACTGTGGAGGTCCTTAGGTAGAGTTGCCAATTTCCCACGGACAAAATACTATGGGTTTGTTCACTTTTTAAGATTCTTCAAATGCTTGGGCTTGACACATAAATAGAATTTTATATAAAATCACTTTTTTTCATTTTGAGAAAAGTGTTTCTGTTTTTGTTTACTTTTATAATCAGTCAGGGATCATTAAGACAGCTCTAGAACACATTTGAGCGTGCTTTTTTCTTTTATTTGCTGTTACAAGTGTATATTGATAAGGGGAAAAAATACCAGCTTTAGATTATTTTATTAAAGTTTGGCACAAGTCAGAACATTAAAATACTGGTGATGCAGGTAGAAAATCGGCCAAGTGGCAACCCAACCAACATAGAAAGAGAGGAATGAAACCTAGAGGAAGCAGACAGGGCAGGAAGGTAGAAATGCAGGACCCTTAGGACCTAGTGAATTGCAGAAGACTGAAGGGATGAGGGCTCTGCCGGAGCCGCAGGGGATGGGGTGAAAGTAAAATCTAGCGGTGCAGTGCATGGGGGTTTGAGAAGTGCGTCAGTCAGGAGAGAGGGAGAATTCCAAAACCTTGGTGGAAGGGAGTTGTGCAGGAACATGGACTGAAGGAGCACTGGAGAAGCGTGTGGAAGAAATGATGCAGGAGAGAGTAAGTGCTGCAGGTTCCTGGGCATGCCTCTCAACCTTTTGAGTCTTCAAGTCTGGTGAGATGGAGAGGCTTTGAAGGGTGATCCCACTGAGATCAATGGTGATAAAATATTTTATTTTCAGTTGGGGAAGGTTTTCCGGGTGGGTGATCCCATTCAGATAATGAGAGAGGGTGTAAATAAACCCTCGGGAATCTCGAGGTGCAGGGTGAGTTGAAGGGTACGATGTGCTACAGGATTCGGGAGTGTTAGGACAATGGTAATAGGAAGGCAGGGAAAGCTGCAAGAGTTAGTAGAGGGGAGGGGAAGCAGGATATTGTGTATGCCTGGTAGAAGCAATGCAAGATTCATCAGTGAGAAAGGGATGCAGGAAGCTTGAGTGAGGCGGAAAGAGGAAAGACCCACTCTTTTACCCCTCATGCCCCAGTACAATCCCCACTTGGCAATGTAGTTCAATAAGCCCCCCCTCCTATTTCTACTCCTTCTGTGCTACTAAAATTTGAATCTCCCCATGCATGACAGCTTGAAAAGGGCTCTATGGAAAAACATTTTGTTTAGGGGTCTCGACGTTATATAAAGTTTGAAGACCACTTCCTTAGGGAATGAAAACAAAAATGTTTTAAAGCGCAAATGCTTTAATACTTTACTATTCTGGAAAAGGAAACATGCATAAGTGTATTTCTATTTATGACAAATGTTGATTGTTTTGTATGTGAATTGGCATGGGAAGCTGAAATAGTCTCATCTACCAAAAACCACTCATGGAATTTTTCAAGAATGCCAACAAAGTTGGAAAATATTCAGAAATCCTATTTGTAAGCTTTTGAGTGTACATTTACGACTTTCCTTTTGAAAACATTTCAAATTCAGAGCAGAATTGGTAAATTGCGGCTGGCAACAAATACAATTAGGTATTGGGTAGGATCCCTTACCCCATACTTCTGAGAGAGTTTGCTCTTGCTAAAAACAATTGTGATTTGTTCCTCTTCCAAATTATGCTATTCAGCATGGTTGCAACTGCAACATGTGCTTTAAGGAATTGAGAAGGCTAAATCCAATGGCTTAAAAGAACAAGTATTGGAAAAGCCAATAGGTCTCAGTGGTGGAACCTGTTGGGTTTCCCAATAATTTTTGACTTAGGTAGCTGCTATGAATGTACATCCATCACCAACATTGCAAAATGCATTAAACTGCAGATGCGAACCCATCCAAGGCAGCCTTCTTTGAATGCTTTTATTATGTATTAACATGTGCCATTCAAAGAGGTCCGCTGTGGATGTATGTGCATCTACAGTGGCCCAGAATGCCTGTTGGTGCATTTTTGTAAATCCCATTCAACGATGTCTAATGTGGAGGCACATACTTCTGCTTCGTCCTTCTTTGAATGGTATTTGTTAAAATAAAACTATTCAAAGGTGCCTGCCACACGTGTGTGTGTTCATGCCCATTTGTGGCCGGCCACCTTGAAATGGTCAAGAGTTTTTTTTAAGAAGGGCAACCACTGATGGCGTTGCAGGTGCGAAAAAGTGAAAAACAAAATGCATTGAAAAAGTGGGTGCAAGTGGAAAAGAGGGGGGGGTGGAGAAGTAGGGAAAAGAGGGGCTGGGAACCAGGAAGAGAGTGGGCTGGGGAGCAGGGAGAGAGAGAAAAATATTAATCCATTACAGCCCAGGCACTGCACAGCAAGGTCGGAATGGAAGGATACCTCATCCAGTCGAAGTGCTGTGAAACCAAAATGCTCCTCGGCAGGACAAATACAATAATGGAGAGAAAAGCCAACTGAATCTGTAGCAGGAAAATGATAAAGACTACAAAGTTATCCAACCATGAGCAAGGGCTCCACAAAGCCTACTCTATGCATATATCAGATATTGGAAACAAAGGGCCCGATTCACAAAGGTAAACTTAGACGTTTGGTGTAAACTTAGACCAAACGTCTACGTTTATGACTTTGGGAATTCACAAAGGGCATTTACGAATAGCATCTTTATGTCCGATCTCGGGGTGGAGATCAGGTCCGAGTGCGGACATAAAGATAGTACTCATAAATGCCTTTTTGAATTCCCAATGTCGTAAACTTAGACTTTTGGTCTAAGTTTAGACCAAACGTCTAAGTATACCTTGATGAATCGGGCCCACAATGTTTTGCCAACAGACAGCCTGAGGTAGCTGATAACTAAAAGACATAAAAAGACCAATTCTGTAAAACATAGTTAAAGGTCGCTTTCTAATTTTTACATGGCTGATTACATTTTAGAGTACAATTTTACAATGAGATCATTGATCAAGTCTTCATATTTTTATAACACCATTAGCCTCAGATGTATCATTTATTAGCACAAGTTTTTTAAATGTGCTTCATTCTACAGATTAATACTTGTTTATATGAGTTAATGTTATGTCAGGAGCTCTGAGAAAAGTAGGTGATCAAGGAAAAGTAGTAACTGTGACAACTTTCACCAGTTTGCAAAATGATCATCTGCTCATGTTATTTTACTTGTATAATGCTCCTGATACTGCAAGAGGGCCAATGCGCTTTACAGAAAACAGTAAAACCTGGTTGCCAGAGCAGCAAGTACAACCAAAGTACAAAGAAGGCGAAAGGTCCAAGGAAATAGATGAGCAAAGTGGATGAGACAAAAGTAGCTTCTGCAAGAGAACTTGCTTAAGCCAGAAGAAAAACGTAGAAAAAGCGATGGAGGACTAGTTGGGGTTATAGAAATTTAGATCAAGATGTAGTAAAAAATATGGCTGGAAAACGTGGTTGAAATTTGCTTGCTGACTTTTGCGACCACTACATTATTTTGTGAACCTACTTATGCACGCATAAATCCGGTTATATAGTAAGGGATCACAGTAAGTCACAATGCAATCTAAATAATACTCATGAGATAGGTTGCAAATTTCAACTCACTCTGATTGGGGGGTATCACAGGGATGGTGGCCTCCTGTGATGAGCAGGCCACCCTGTCAGGGATCATGTTTTTAAAGGCAGACCAGTATCCTTAAATGAAACAAAGCTGTATTTAAAAAAAGTTTACTTTTTTTAAAGTTTGTTTGAGAGGTGGTAGTGATTTCTTTTTATGAATGGGTTACCACTGCAACTCAAGAGCCAGTAAGGTTTCAATGTTTGTTTTACAAGTTTATGACCTACAACACACTCCTTCCAAACACCCAAAAATAATGGGTAAAAATCCAATTTTAGGAGTCTGTAAACATTTGATGACTCCTAATGTGGGTTTTGTACATTAGAAAAAAGATTTCTGTGGTTTGTTTTAATCTCTGGACTGGAGTGTTTGAGGCCATATCAATGCTTTTTACACCTGAGCGTTAGATTCTATCTAACCGTGTTTGTGCAGGCATGGCAATACAATAGTACGTCTCTGGTATAGTGACAGAAATTTCAGTTTCACCATTATGACTCTAGGAAGAACTACGTCAAGCATCATTATCATTTGTACATATTGCACACTACCCAGAGCCGATCCTAGTGCCAGTATCTTAAAAATGCTTATCTAGTTAGGTGTGGCCATCCCGTCAGTATAATGTGTCTGTCCTGCTGCTTCGGCCGTCTCCACCGCCCCACTCTAGCTGTGTCTGTGTTCCTTTGATATCTGCCTGCTCACTATGCCATTTAACGATGTGAAATCCCCGTCCCTCCTGCCCCCATCTCCACCCCCCATACACCCCCATCATCCAACGGACTATACCTTGAGTCAACAGGACCAACTTTGTCGTGTGTGGATTAGAGAGATCTGTTGCCAACCCCCGAATTCACCCTTTCAAATTGATCCCTGCCCTTCCGGGCTCTATTTACCCAGGTCAGCCCACCACCAGTCGGCTATCTGATGTTAGAGCCTGCTCGCGGTTCTTATTATCCTTCGGGCAGGGATATCTCGCATCACTTTCCCTGCACAAAATAACCAATCCTAGCACACCAAATGAAAACAACAAAAACCAGGGAAAGGAGAAAAACAAATTTGGAAAATGATATACAGCACACGTGGGGTGGCGTGCAAGGTCCACTGTCTTTAGACTGTCCTTACGATTCTCCGGGTCAATTTCTGCACATCATTCTTCTGCGTCTGATTGTTGCGTCTGATTAGTTATCTCGGTCGCGGTATATGTCTCTGTCTGATTCTCCAGGAGGTTGATGTTCTGCAACAACGGATGCTCACCCTCCGAGTCTGTTGTGATATCTTGATCAGTGCAATCCCCTGAACCCTGTCGTATCATGTCCTCGGTCCGTGGTTGTCCCCTGGGTTTTCCGTATGATGTAAACTCTCATAGGAGGAGGCCCGGGGTGCTGATCCTGTAATTCTCCTGCTACGATATGGCGTTCCTCTCTATGTTCCTCTCTGTGCAATCTCCATATTCCTCCCTTTGAGTCGCCACGTTTTGAGCTTATTACTGTCCCTTGAAGGGATCGTCCCCGAGATTGTTACTGCGCCTCCTGATGTTATCGGCATAGGGTGCTCCGCCAACCAGTGCCATGCCTCCTCAAGATTATTGAATTACAGTGTCCTATCTTGGTAAATCACTTTAAGTTTGGCGGGGAACAAAAGCATAATGTGATTCACATTTGACGTAGCTTGTCTTTTACTGAATCGTTTTTGCGTTCTTTCTGTACCTTGCGGGAGTAGTCCGGAAACACCATGATCTTTGTGTTATCCAAACGAATGTCTCCTTTTTGCCTGAACTACTTGAGAATGAGGTCCCTATCCTGGTAGTTTAGAAACTTCGCAATCAGTGGTCGTGGGGAGGCTCCCGGAGGCGGTCGTGCTCTGGGTATTTTATGCGCTCTTTCAATCACGAAGCATGGCGAGAAGCGGGCATCAGGGAAAGTGTCAATCAACCACCTCCACAGGTAAGCCCCGGCATCTATCCCTTCAATGGCTTCTGGAAATCCAAGAAAATTGAGATGATTCCTGCGTGCCCTATTTTCTGTGTCATCAACCCTCCAGAGCACGTCTTTCATGGCTGCTGACAGGGCTGTGACCTCGTTTCTGAGGACAGTGGTAGTGTCTTCAACCTCTGATATACGATGTTCCGCCTGCAACACTGTCTCTGACACTTTACACAGGTCTTGGCGAAGCAAGTTAACATCAATTTTGATCTCGTCAATCTTGCCCTCCAGAGCCTCCCTGGAGGATTGTATCGCTTGGAGGAGGACATTGTTATCCAGTGGGCCCACCAATTCGGCGGGAAGGGGGTCCCACGTTACAGTGGTTTGGTGAACTTGCCCATCTTCCCCTGTTTCTATGTTTTGGAATCTTTATCCCGTGCCATCTAGAGCCGCCACCCTTGTGGGCGGAACGATCACGGTCTGTTCAAGTCAAAAGGCACCCCTTTTCTAGACACTGTCCGCTGATTTCACTGCACTTTGGCTAGTTGACAACTGTTTCCCTCACTGGGTGCTAACCTCTGATTGCGGGCATGGTTCCCACCTCCTGTCACTCTGGGGGCAGGGGGGCGAAAAGGAGGGTGAAGGTTGTCCACTCACATCTGTCTTTCCCGGTGCCCAACCGCCTCACCGCTGGACCTGGGACTGCAACGGCACCTCTTGTACTTATTCCCCCTTCGTCCAGTGTCACTCGCCTCTCAGTTGCGTTATCTCCGTGCACAAAACCTCAGGTCCTGATAGGGTCACTGGGAAAGTATAGGCCCCTGCGACTACCTTGCTGCACATCAGCGTCCTCTGTGTCTATCTGGTGCCCCTCCAATGGGGGATTGGAAAGGAATCTGTCCCCGCAATATGGTGCTCCCGCCCGCTACATACAAACGCCAGTGGTGCCCTATTGAGAAAGACTTACTGCCACACTTCCGCCTCCCTCAACCAGTCACCAAGTCCTTTACCTCAATCAGTGCTCTCGCCGCTTTGCACCCCCTCCACTGTGTCACCAATTATTTCAATCTGGGAGGGGGGGCTCTCTCCTCCGTGGCTACCGCTCTATTGTGTTTGAATCCTTGGTGGGTGTCAGCACCTCCCACCAGCTCTCCACTGCTATCTCCAGCGCTGCAGCACCCTCCCTCTGCCAAAATGACTCGTCCTCAGGGCAGCCGCCATTCCAAAGGTGTCTGCGAGTCCTCCGCAGACACCTTTGCCGATGCACCCCGAGTGTTAATGCCAACGGAGTCAGCCTTCTATTCGTGGGTCCGTCTTTGATCTCCTCAGTGCGAAGCTGCGTCTGTGCCGGCCCTCCACCGCACGACTTCGATCCGCTGCACTGCGCACCCAGCAGACGGGGGGGGACCTCCAGAGAGGTCTGGGAGATGCAGGAAGAATGACTGGGACCCCCGCCGCACTCCTTAGCTGCCTGCTCTCCTGCTTGCCTGCCGTCGTGGTACAGCCTTGTACCATCAGTCAGGCTATCTCCCGCGGCATCCGCCGTCTTCACAATTCCAATCGGACCGCCGCCATTCTATCCGCTGCCCAAGCTCCCCTGCAGGTCGAGGCCCACGTCTCCTCTGAGAGATTTCCAAAGGTACGGCCTCGCCGTCCCACCGGTCATGCATTCCGATACCTCGCCTGTAGGTTTTGCCACTCAGATCGCAGATGTGAATGCACGTAATTTCAGGATCTCTTTGTTGGCCCACGGAGCTCTGGTCGGACACGTCTAGTCTGCCATGCTGCTGGCCACGCCCTCCGCATGTGTAATCTTATGCTCAGTTTATGAACTTGCAGACAAGTAAAACTTTCCTTCACATTTTATCGTAAAAGACTGGGGTCTTCAGGCTTATTTCTTTTTTTAAAGAGTGTGGCTCTGTGAATTCCAGGATGTGACTTATGTTACAAAAAGTACTGTAGTTCAAGGTAAATGAGGTTCAGCTTTGTGATCAATAAGAACACACAGGGAACGATTCGCAAAGTTTTTGCGTACCAATGTGATGATTGAGTATTTACACAAGAGATTCACAAAATTAAATTATGAACTTGTAAATGTATTTGAATATATTTGGAATTCCCCCTTTATGGCTATAGAGTGGGTGTGGCAATATCTGCTCACAGTGGCAGATTGTGGGTAGTCCTGGGACAGTTACCTGTCAGCTAGCTGAATGGCCATCTCTGACACTTGCGAATTTCTGGGTACTCACAAACCTTTGGCAAGTGTATTCCCTCCATGGATACAATCAGAGATTAAATCCCGAAAAGGGCAGGAGTAAGGTACAACATAAATGTCAACATTTGAAAACAGGAAAGAGGGAGATAGTTAAAACAAATTTTGGGAATTTATTTTCCCTCTTACCTAACTTTGAAAACAGAGACAATTTTAGGTGGAAGACAGCTAAAATAAAGCCAAATGAAGGTTTAAAAGCAGGGAGTCTCCCTTCTGAATCAGGTCTTTTGGCATGTATGGCATGAATGTGTCCCAAGAATTGACAAGTGTGTTTCTGAGGAAATTTGTCTGTAGGAAAGATATATTTCCCCTAGAGCAAAAGCTCTTCAAACTATTAGGTGTGCTCCTCTGAAAGGAATTGCCTTACCTGAAGCCGGGCACGCTTCCACATCAAAGAAATTGGATAATGACTCCTTTTATAACAAAACGAGTGTGGGCTTAAAAATCAAGCATAACTGCCTATGGAAAAAAAGATCAAAACATGCTTAACCGACACTGTAATGGTGATAAGTTTATAAACGCAATTGCATAGGTTAGAGTTGTTTTGCACTTCTTTTGATAGGCAGTTGTAGTTTTAGTGGGAAAAACATCTATGTCAAGGGATGAGCACTGTCCTGGTGCAAAGGAGCACTGTGGAGGTCCTCAGGTAGAGTCGCCACCCTTCCCATGGACAAAATACTATGGGTTTGTTCACTTTTTAAGATTCTTCAAAGGCTTGGGCTTGACACATAAATAGAATTTGATATAAAATCACTTTTTTTCATTTTGAGAAAAGTGTTTATGTTTTTGTTTACTTTTATAATCAGTCAGGGATCATTAAGACAGCTCTAGAACACATTTTAACATGCTTTTTTCTTTTATTTGCTGTTACAAGTGTGTATTGATAATTGGAAAAAATACCAGCTTTAGATTATTTTATTAAAGTTTGGCACAAGTCAGAACATTAAAATACTGGTGATGCAGGTAGAAAAGCGGCCAAGTGGCAACCCAACCAACATAGAAGGAGAGGAATGAAACCTAGAGGAAGCAGACAGGGCAGGAAGGTAGAAATGCATGAGCCTTAAGACCTAGTGAATTGCAGAAGACTGAAGGTGTGAGGGCTCTGCAGGAGCCGCAGGGGATGGGGTGAAAGTACATTTTAGGGGTGCAGTGCATGGGGGTTTGAGAAGTGCATCGGTCGGGAGCGAGGGAGAATTCTAAAACCTTGGTGGAAGGGAGTTGTGCAGGAACATGGACTGAAGGAGCACTGGAGAAGCGTGTGGAAGAAATGATGCAGGAGAGAGTAAGTGCTGCAGGTTCCTGGGCATGCCTCTCAACCTTTTGAGTCTTCAAGTCTGGTGAGATGGAGAGGCTTTGAAGGGTGATCCCATTGAGATCAATGGTGATAAAACATTTTATTTTCAGTTGGGGAAGGTTTTCAGGGTGGGTGATCCCATTCAGGTTAATGAGAGAGGGTGTAAATAAACCCTCGGGAATCTCGAGGTGCAGGGTGAGTTGAAGGGTACGATGTGCTACAGGATTCGGGAGTGTTAGGACAATGGTAATAGGAAGGGAGGGAAAGCTGCAAGAGTTAGTAGAGGGGAGGGGAAGCAGGATATTGTGCATGCCTGGCAGAAGCAATGGAAGATTCATCAGTGAGAAAGGGATGCAGGAAGCTTGAGTGAGGTGGAAAGAGGAAAGACCCACTCTTTTACCCCTCATGCCCCAGTACAATCCCCACTTGGCAATGTAGTTCAATAAGCCCCCCCTCCCCCCACCCCCTATTTCTACTCCTTCTGTGCTCCTAATATTTGAATCTCCCCATGCATGACAGCTTGAAAGGGGCTCTATGGAAAAACATTTTGCTTAGGGGTCTCGACGTTATATAAAGTTTGAAGACCACTTCCTAAGGGAATAAAAACAAAAATGTTTTAAAGCGCAAATGCTGTAATACTTTACTATTCTGGAAACGGAAACATGCATAAGTGTATTTCTATTCATGACACATGTTGATTGTTTTGTATGTGAATTGGCATTTGTTGCTGAAATAGTCTCATCTACCTAAAACCACTCATGGAATTCTTCAAGAATTCCAACACTGTTGGAAAATATCCACGAATCCTATTTGTAGGCTTTTGAGTGTACATTTACGACTTTCCTTTTGAAAGCATTTTACATTCAGAGCAGAATTGGTAAATTGCGGCTGGCAACAAATACCATTAGATAATGGGTAGGATCCTTTACCCCATATTTCTGAGAGAGTTTGCTCTTTCTCAAAAAAATGTGATTTATTCCTTTGCCAAATTATGCTATTCAGCATGGTTGCAACTGCAACATGTGGTTAAAGGAATTGAGAAGGCTAAATCCAATGGCTTAAAAGAACAAGTATTGGAAGAGCCGATAGGTCTCAGTTGTGAAACCTACTGGGTTTGCCAATACTTTTTTACTTAGGCAACTGCTATGAATGTACATCCATCACCAACATTGCAAAATGCATTAAACTGCAGATGCGAACCCATCCAAGGCAGCCTTCTTTGAATGCTTTTATTATGTATTAACACGTGCCATTCAAAGAGGTCCGCTGTGGATGTATGTGCATCTACAGTGGCCCAGAATGCCTGTTGGTGCATTTTTGTAAATCCCATTCAACGATGTCTAATGTGGAGGCACATACTTCTGCTTCGTCCTTCTTTGAATGGTATTTGTTAAAATAAAACTATTCAAAGGTGCCTGCCACACGTGTGTGTGTTCATGCCCATTTGTGGCCGGCCACCTTGAAATGGTCAAGAGTTTTTTTTAAGAAGGGCAACCACTGATGGCGTTGCAGGTGCGTAAAAGTGAAAAACAAAATGCATTAAAACCAAATGGGTGCAAGTGGAAAAGAGGGAGGGGGGTGGAGAAGTAGGGAAAAGAGGGGCTGGGAACCAGGAAGAGAGTGGGCTGGGGAGCAGGGAGAGAGAGAAAAATATTAATCCATTACAGCCCAGGCACTGCAAAGCAAGGTCGGAATGGAAGGATACCTCATCCAGTCGAAGTGCTGTGAAACCAAAATGCCCCTGGGCAGGACGAAAACAAGAATGGAGAGAAAAGCCACCTGAATATGTAGCTGGAAATTGATACACACTACAAAGTCATCCAACCATAAGTAAGGGGCTCGCTCCCCAAAGCCTACTCTATGTATATATCATATATTGGAAACAAAGGGCCCGATTCACAAAGGTAAACTTAGACGTTTGGTGTAAACTTAGACCAAACGTTTACGTTTATGACTTTGGGAATTCACAAAGGGCATTTACGAATAGTATCTTTATGTCCGAGCTCGGGGTGGAGGTCAGGTCCGAGTGCAGACATAAAGATAGTACTCATAAGTGCCTTTTTGAATTCCCAAAGTCGAAAACTTATTTTGGCCTAAGTTTAGACCAAACATCTAAGTTTACCTTTGTGAATCAGGCCCAAAATGTTTTGCCAACAGACAGTCGTATGTAGCTGAGGTCATTGATGCAGTCTTCATATTTTAATATCCCCATTAGCCTTTGGTGTATCATTTTATTAGCACCAGTTTTCTAAATGTGCTTCATTCTACAGATGTATACTTGTTTCCACAAGTTAATGTTATGTCTGGAGCTCTGAGAAAAGTAGATGATCAAGGAAAAGTAGTGACTGTGCTCTCTTTCACCAGTTTGCAAAAAAGTAATCTGCACATGTTCGCTTTATTTGTTTATTTTTAAAACTTGTATAATGTTCCTGATACTGCAAGAGGGCCAATGCACTTTACAGATAACAATAAAACCTGGGGCCATATTATCAAGAAAGGGCGATACATTATCGCCGCTTTTATCCGCAGGAAATTGCCACTAAAGCGGCGATAAGGGGCTTGATAATATGCCCTTGTGAATTCCCATAGAAGCCCAGGTTCTGGTGTTAACCTGGGCTTCTATGGGAATTCACAAGGACATATTATCAAGCCCATTATCGCAGCTTTAGCAGCAGTTTCCTGCCGATAAAAGGGGCGATAATGTATCGCCCTTTCTTGATGATATGGCCCATGGTTGCCAGAGCAGCAAGAACAATCCAAGTACAAAGAAGGCAAAAGACCCAAGGAAAGAAATGGCCAAAGTGGATAGGACAAAAGTAGCTTCTGCGAGAGAACTTGCTTAAGCCAGAAAAAAAACATAGAAAAAGCCATGGAGGACTAGTTAGGTTATAAAAATTTACAGCGAGCTATAGTAAACATGTGGTTGGAAAACGTGGTTGCAATTTGCTTGCTGACTTTTGCGACCACTACATTTTTTTGTGAACCTACTTATGTACGCATAGGTCCGGTTCCAAAGTAAGGAATCACAGTAAGTCACAATGCAATCTAAATAATACTCATGAGATAGCTAACACATTTCAACTCACTCTGATTGGTGGGTATCACAGGGATGGTGGCCTGCCATCATGCGCAGGCCACCATGTCAGGGATCATGGGGCATATTATCAAGGGATTTATCGCCGCTTTTTTGGCTTTAAAAGCCAAGAAAGCGGAGATAAAATTACCTCCCTATCAGCAACAGGGTGCTAACACGCAAATTTGCATGTTAGCACCCTTTTTTCTCTACGCTTCCCCTTGCATCTCTAATGAGATGCAAAGGGGGCGTTCCAGAGAAAAATAATAGAAGAAATGTTGTTAAGCGACATTTCTCCTATTATCAAGGATTTCGCTAACCCTGTTAGTGATAAAAAAAACAGCGCTAACCGCGGTTAGCGCTGCTTTTTTTACACCTGATATTTTCCTGACTTAGCCATGATATCCTATGGAAGATGGATATCATGGCTAAGTTTGTGAGCCCCTATCATCAAGCTAGCGCCAAACTTCGAGAGATTATCGTTGGTTTTCCAGCGATAATCTCTCATTTGGCAGTTAGCGCAAGGATTTTTATCACTTCCGAGATAAACCTTGCTAATAGCAAGTTATCTCTGCGATAATTTCCGGCGATGCTTAGTGTTAAAAAATTTGTTGCTAAGCCTCGTTAGCGATAAATATCGCTAATCGTTGGTAATATGCCCCCATGTTTTTAAAGGCAGACCAGTATCCTTAAAGGAAACAGGGTTGTATTTAAAAAAACTTTTACTTTTTAAAAAAAAGTTTGTTTGAGAGTTGGTAGTAGTTTCTTTTTTATGAATGGGTTACCACTTCAACTCAGGAGCCAGTAACGTTTCAATATTTTTTACAAGGTTATGACCTACAACACACTCCTTCCAAACACCAAAAAATAATGGGGTTAAAAATCCAATTTTAGGAGTCAGTAAACATTTGATGACTCCTATAATGGGATTCGTACACTAGAAAAAGGATTTTTGTGGTTTATTTTAATCTCTGAATTGGAGTGTTTGAGGCCATAACAATGCGTTGAACACTTGACCTTTAGATTCTATCTAACCGTGTTTGTGCAGGCATGGCAATAGAATAGTACTTCTCTGGTATAATGACAGAAATGTCTATTTCACCATTACTACTCTAGAAGGACTACGTCAAGCATCAGTATCATTTGTATTACGTATTGCACACTACCCAGAGCAGATCCCAGTGGCAGAAGCCTAAAAATGCTTTTCAAAAAGCGACCACTATAACCTGGACACAAAGCATTGCACAGAAATCTATTCTCTTCTACAATCCAGTTTATCACTTATGCATGGCTTTCTTTTTGTGTCCAAGGATGCTGTGATGTAAAACTAATTGTATAATCTCCTCTGTACGCTACAGTAATGTATATGCCACATGCGAAGCGGGTCTGATATGGCTCTAAAAGTTACAGGGGGAAAAAATTGTTATGAGTTATCTGCATATTGGCTAATGATGATGTGTTCAAAACTGTAAGTGCCACCATATAAATTTAGTAACAATTCCATTGTCAAAAACTGTCACCCAGTAAAGAGTTAAACCATTCCAAATCCTCATACTTCACCCCATGCCTGTCCTAAGAGTATAAATCATCATTACTCAAAATGCTGTTACTGTCATAAAGTATTATAAAGGTACCAGTTTCCATATTGGGGCCTGATTGGAACTGTATTTATTTTTCTGTACTTTTTTTATCAAACAGTGCAACGACACACAGTTCACGTGGATTTTGGTATCTTGATACCAGGGACACAAAAAGGGTGCCGGTCTCTAGGTGAACACTGTCACCTCCATCACTTGCCGCCTCAGATCCACCTACTCTGATGTGGGCCTGCAAATGTGTTACAGGACCATGTCACCATAACACCATGAGAGACCCAGCCTCTTTCCCATGATGCAACGGTTCTGCAGGCAGACCTCGAACCAAGGCCCACTTGTATCAACTCAAGCAAACGCTATTAAATTCGAAACTCCTATTTTGTGACCAATGATTAACCTTTTTAGAGGCTTTCATTAACCAGTGACCAGAGTATGAATATATAAATTGTATGACGTCCTCGGGCGGATGGATTAGTAATTGCATTCATTCTTTCGTTTGCCTCATTTCATATTTCACAATCTCGAAAATCTCTGCAGCCCTGCATTCGGATTCCCACCACAAATGACCACATTGTTTTTACATAGACACGTTAGAATTTCACTGCAAGAGTGAGTGTGAGAAAGGCTGCGGGACACGTGAAGAACTGACTAAAACCTCAGGACTGCATGAATGAGGTGTAAGGGAGGAGATGGCATCGCTTGCTGTTGCCGGAATGTTGAAATATTCTTGGACAGGAGCACTGAGGTCACAGGTCGTTTCACAATATCCATGCACCGCAATCCAGATGATATCTCTTCGAATGTTTCATATACATATGTTGCAAATCAGAGTTTTCTTCTCGAATTTCTCAGATTAACAGGCAGAGGCCACCTATGAGAATAGTAACGGAGAGTGGCTCTTGGCAGTGCATGAAGAGAACCCTGGGGAACATGTTTGTTCGTGATAAGTTGTTGCAGAATTTCGTGTATGCCTCTTGCTGAAGTGCTGTTCAGGGCCGGACTGGGAAATCAAAGCAGCCCTGGCAATTTTCTTGGACCAGCTCCGGTGGTGTTGGGGGGGGGGGGTGCCCAAGGGTGAAACACTGCTGCTTTTGTTACTGGGGACCAGGCCAGCTACCATGAAGTGTGGCACAATTATGCAAAGTTGTGTAATGGCACACTAATGAGACTTTTGCATAACAAAAGTAATGTGAAAATCCCCAAATTACACCAATTATGCTGGTAAACTGTAATTTCAAGTCTACTAACTAAGCCGCAACATATTTGTTCTGTGATAAAAATGTGACTAGGAGCAGACGCCTAGCTCATTAGAGGTGGTGTGAGACTTTGCTCGGGTACAGTACAGCTGCAATAATGATGTTAATATCCAAGTAGAGCTCTGAATTTTTGTTAACATAGAGCACGTTTAGAAGTGCACATAAAATGTATAATACTTATACATTAAAACATAACAAAACTGTAAAAAGCACACAATCAAATTACACAAGAAAATGATAACATGTAAGTGTAGTAGCAAAACAAGGCATCTGAACAGCATACACAAGATACTGCTTGTAATTACTAAACGATTGTAAATTCCAAATGTTTTGTTATAGAGATAACTGCATCACTATGCAGTTCGCATTTCAGAACAAGTAGATAATTAAACATGATATATGATGTTTGAAAATCTATTTTTTCCACAGACACTAACTGATCGCTGACATTGTGTGGTAAAAGTGAAGATCACAATAGTCTTGCTAAAATATAGATACTTTGTAACTATGTTCTAAAAACCTTTAATGAATGCTATTCTACTGACTGTGTACACCAGAAAGCAGTTAAATAAACAAAAGGAATACTCTGGACCTGTGGAGCAATGTAACAGTAAGTTAACACAAGCACCATTACCTTGCGACCTTGTTGTTTTGGGGGCTTACCTGCTTACCTGGACAGTTGCTGCCTGTTTGTCTCCCGCCCGCCGCCGCAGCCAACACCCTTGAGCAGCCGCAGAGCGGAGGGAGACTCCTGCACCACAATCCCCAGACTTCCCCGCACCGGAAGCGGAACCCGCTGACACCGGCACCTCTCGCGCCAGGAGGCGCATAAGAAGCACCACAGCCCCCGCGTCGCGGGACTGCGCGCTGGACTGCGCCGGGCTAAGCCCGGGCAAAGGGCGGGCCGTCTGCGGCCGTCCTGGGCAGGACAAGGCAGGACAGGGCCACCCCTCTAACGAGTGAAACACAGGACTATCTGTACATCTAAAGGTACTGTGCAATTTTGGCTGGGGCAAGTGCATTGTGAAACTGTCCATAGGGACACTACTCATAGTGAGTCAGGAGGGTCCGTGGAATACAATGGACAAGAGAAAGGTAATGGAGGGGGGAGGAGCCTCAGTAATTACAAAAAAAGGGAAAAAGGCAAAACAATCCCAACATGCTGCAACTAATTGTGTTTTAACTAGCATTGAATCTATTGTTGAGGATTGTGAAGATATTTTATTGGGGGCCCCGTCTATTGAAGAGACGGGAATTCAGGATCCCCTTGTATACGGCCTGTCACGGAAAAGGAACAAAGTGATCCCTGCAATTTTTACCAAAAAACCAAAGAATATATTCCCAGCTGATGATTTACATTCTGTCCTTGTTAATCCCATTGAGGCTAATGTTATCGAGATCACAAGGGGAGGCACCTCTAGTAGTAAGGTTGATCTTGGGGTCAATTCAACAGAAAATGTAGATGGTTCTGTGCAGGCGAGATCATGTGAATTGGGTATTACTTGCTCTAATCGATTTTCTGTGTTGGAAGGGGAATCTAGGGTGTTAAGCGAGGTATTATCAAAAGGATCTGGGGGGGTTGTGGAGGGCATGAATGCTACAGTCGAATGTCCCAGATGTCTGAATTTTAATAGGACAATCATGATGAAAAAAGAAAGTCTGAAAGGGGACATAGCTTCTATTAAAAATCTACTGATTGCATCAGTAAAGCAGGGAGAATTAAATGTGGAAAATAGCCCTCAGGCATTGATATTGTCCAAATTGGCAAAAGCCCAAAATGCAAGAGCAGTATCATTGAACGCTCCCAAAATAGTAGGAGGGCCATTACCTAAGATTCCAGCCCAAACCTCGTTGGCTAGTGTGCCAAGAGGGCAGAATATGACTAGTTCCTACGCTGAGGTAGCAAAACCACGGGGACAACCACCAAAGCCCAAGGATCCACATGGGGGCAAAAAAACATTTAGTGACTCAGTAGAGGCTATTTGAGAGGCAAGTGCTGGGGAAACCTGGAGTAAGAAATTGACTAATAAATCACCTAGTCCCCCAAACGATACTGTTTACATGACCGGGGTCACTAAGCTTGGTGCTGCTAATGCCTATGAGAGCAGCGAATCAATCCGCAATGAAACCATTCACTGGCTGCGCCACGTGAGAGGGTGCAGATCGGTTATTAGGGAGGATATGATTAATGTAAAAAGGTTGTCCCTGATACAGCTCACTAACAGATTGCATTGAAATACAGGTTGACAATGCAGCTATTGCGGAGAATTTATTGGCCCTAGAGTATAGAACATGCCCCCCTAGGGACTCTAACATACAAATTAGATATGCTCCGTTATGGTCCAGAACTAGTCTCAGGGATGACTCGGAGCTCAATAAAATTGATTGACCACTAAAGGATATCCTTTTGAATAGTGTAGCGCAAATGAACAATATGCGTATACCCGAGTACCAGTCTAATCTCACTTTGAAGCAGATAGATGGGGAGACGATGGTGCTCAACGCTGAGGTGGCCCCTGACTGGGGAAAAAGTAATAATGATTTAAGTAAAGTTCAACCTCCACTAAGGTCAGTAGTAGAGATAATGGCTCCGGGAGTGTCCACTAGACGGTTGGCCACAAATACCAATATGATCAAGCTGCTTTCATGGAACATTGCGGGTCTCCAAAAAAATATGGAAAACCCAGATTGGAACAATCTCATTCATACGTTTGAGATCTGTATGTTCCAGGAAACCTGGAGTTTGACCCCCCTGTACAAAAGTGGGTATTCTACCCATTTTATTCCGGAAACTAGTGCAGGGAGAGGCCGCCCATCAGGGGGACTACATGTATGGATTAGTGTGGCCCTGAATTGGGCACTCACTGTGCATGATTTACCTACTGGTGACATTTTGCATATCTCCATTAAGGACAGCAAGAATGGAAGCTCGATGGAGCTGTTTAATGTGTATGCCAGAGGAACCCCGGGAGGCCAAACGTCACCCACTATATCATTACTTGAGGTAGCATTAGCGGGACTCACTCCCTCGTCTATTGTTATTGTGGGGGGAGATTTTTTAATTGTACCTATGAACCCCTAAGTGAAGATGATCAATTGGGATATAGCGAAGAGGATTCAAGACTTTCTATACCGTCCCTGACTCTGGCGCCAATCAGGAAATGGACACCTAGAGCGATCCAATTAAACGCGTTAACATTAGAACATAATTTACGCGCCCTGAATGGCGGGACCATTTCAGACCCAAATGGTGCGATGACTTATAATAGACTTAGTTGCCCATCCCGTATTGATTATATTTTACTTGATACCCAATCTTGGGGCAGATTAGTGGATATGGAAATCAGACAGTCGCAGGACAGTGACCACAATCCGCTCAGTATGGAAATAAGATGGGGAAGCGGAAGGGATGCACCTAATGGTCCCTTATTGTCTGCAAAGGAGGTAGTTCCATCTAACTGTAATCGCAAACTAAAATGGAACAGGGTGAAGTGCCAAGAAGATAAACTAACTAGTATTAAAGAGCTAGTTGAAGCAGAGACTAGAGAACTTTCATCTTTTAACTCTGCCCAGTGCACTGAACAAAGTTCTAAATTTACAGACTCCTACAAGAGCCTAATAGAGAAAATTGGCTTATTCTTTACCATTGTGGATACCAAAGGGCCTAGGAAGAATATTAATACTAAAACGGGGTCACCTTGGTATACGGCAGAATGCAGAAAAAAGAGAAAGGCAATATCAAATTGCATTAGAAGTAAGGACGCGCCAGCAGCTAGGGTAGCAAGAAAGGAATATAACAACTGTATCAGAAGGGCAAAGAAGGATTGGGAGGAAGAGCATTGGCAACAACTTAAGATTGCTGCCTGCTCGAAGGACTCCACCCTGTTTTGGGATCTGATTAACAAACTTGATAGAAGAGGAGTAGAGCCCCTCCCTAACCACATAACCGAGAAGCAATGGTACTCCCATTTCTCTAAACTATATTGTGATGAGGACGAGACAGGGCAAACTTTGTGGCCATCAAATGATTTAACTATAGATGGGCATGTTTCTGTAGAACCCTTCACAACTTGTGAAGTTCATGATGCCATTATAAGTATAGTCCCTTCTAAAGCAGCGGGCCCGGATGGGTTACCGGGTGATTTATTTTTACATGATCCCAAGCTATGGACTGACTTCATCGCCCTACTAATGAATTTAATTCTTTGTGGACATCCTGTCCCAGATTCTTGGAATGGCGCTGAAGTAGTTACCATCTACAAGAAAGGCAATAGGGAGGACCCTGCCAACTACAGGCTGATTAGTTTAATCGATGCTGTTAAGAAAGTAGTTGGCAGGGTCATTGTCAATAGAATAGGAACTTGGCTTGAGGAAGGGAATATACTGACTCACTTTCATGCGGGCTTCCGACAAAATGTGGGAACGATGGACCAGGTCTTCAGGTTTTGTGCTATATATTGGAAATCTGTGACCATCATGAAGGGAACCTTATATCTGGCCTTCATAGACCTGAAGAGCGCTTTCGATCTGGTTCCCCGTGATAAGCTGTGGAGGGTGCTGTTGGACATGGGGTTCCCGCAGTATCTCCTGGAGTTTATTGTTAAACTCCATCAGGACAATTATGCCAGAATTAGATGGGGGAGCCAGGGACAACTAACAGAGAGGGTGCCTGTGAACAGGGGGGTGCGCCAGGGCTGCATGATGGCCCCGACATTGTTCTCCCTCTTTATTAATGGGGGGTAGACCATTTGAGGGTGGACACTGCCGATGCCCCGGTCCTGGCGGGGGAAAAAACACCCACCCTCCTCTTCGCAGATGACACCCTCCTGATGTCCAAAACACCGTCTGGTCTCCAGAAATTGTTAGACAGATTTACTCTGTTTTGCGACGAACGTGGACTGACAATCAATACCACTAAAACAAAGTTGATGGTAATGCCCCCATCTAAAAAAGCAAAGAGAATTTACATCACTCTTAATGGGTCGCCGCTAGAGGTGGTGGAGGAATTTGACTACCTGGGAGTCAGGATCAACAGAAAAATGAAATGGGACTCCCATGTCGCCAAAATGCTCCTAAACCTCAAAAGAGTATCTGGAGTAATTCTGAGGAACCAGCGATTGTCTGTCAGTAGGCCCATAGCCCGGGCACTAGCTGTTTACGAAGGAAAGGCACTGGCCTCTGCAGTTTACGGCTTTGAACTATGGGGCAATGAGAATATAGCTGATTTGGTTAGAGCCGAGAACAAGTTTTTGAGGGACTTAGTTTCCCTCCCTACCTCGACTCCATTGAAGCCCCTCTTCCTTGATATGGGCAAACGCTCGGTCTCGGATATAGTCCGCCTCCGCCCTTTGCTGTTCTGGGTGCGCCTGAGAAGGACACCAGAACTGGCAAAATATGCCCTGGTGTTGGACGAACTGATCTCCCTGAATAGTGCTAACAAGATACAGTGGCTTAATAAATTGAGGCAGCTGGTTATGAATTTGGGGTTGGCTGAATTTTGGATCTCGCAGTCTCCGCCCCCCAAGGGGGCTGTTAAGAAAATCTACTGGGAGTGGGTTCATGCTGAGGAACTGAAGAGTCTAAAGTGGGGAGCCTAACTACCAAATTTCTGGAACGCAAGTCCATGAGGAAGCTGGAACCATTCCTGGACTTTATTCAAGTTCCAAAAGATAGTTCTCTTTTTTTGAAAATGAGGTATGGGACACTTCCTCTTAATAAGTTCATGGAGGGCTGGAAAGGAACGCAAGCCCTACATTCTACCTGCCCAAACTGTCCATGTGTGTCTGAATCCTTACCCCACTTCCTGTTTGCTTGCAAAGCATATCAAAGAGCTAGATCGCGATGTTTAAAACCAGTATGCAGGGAGTTGGGAGTTGGTGACTATAGGGTCGCCCTACGCATCCTCTCTTCAGACACAACATCTCTGCTTATTGTATGTGGGGTTGCAAAATACTTATCAAGTGCTTGGCTGATACGTACTAGGTCGATAAACTCAAACAAAGCTGTGAATTTGCCTGTATAGAAAGTCCATTTGTACATCATTATCTTGCACTTTACTTCCTGTTATCAGGTTTAAAAAAAATAATAATTGTATATAGATTTTTTTAACGTCTTTTATTGTTCCTCTATTTGTGAATTGGACATACTATTTTATGCGTGTTTTTATGTTTAGAATGTATGTACTTTTATGATATGTAATATATCGAATAAAGTAATCCAACCCCAACCACAATTAAGTTTCTCAGAATTTCAACAGTGGTCGAAATCAGGGTGCAGGAAAGACCTGCTTACCACCAGTTTAGAGTAAGTGTGTGTTGGTCCCTTAAATGTGGACATACTGCGGCCACCCATGTCCTTGTTTGTGCCTCTTGATCTAGGCATCATGCAGGCCATGAGGCTGGTGTACCTCTGTACAAGAGGGTAATCGAATGGGGTACAAAAACATTAATATTTGGTGGTTGGGAGGAAATGCGGTCACCAGGAAGAGTCATCACTCAACTCACGCGCATCAGTAGATGTTTGTTCTTGGTGCTGATGTCCCCTAGCATCCATAGACTTTTGTCCTGTTGTCTGATAAGGTGGATGGACAGAGTTTTTTCTAGGTGCTGTGTTTCTGGATTTCTTGGGATGGCTGGGGGCTTCATGTAGAGATGTAGGCATCTAGGCTTGGCTACAAGAGGTTTAGATGTGCTTCACGCTTGTTCTTAGCCTTAAGAACTTGAACACTCAGATTAATCCTCTAGATGCCCCAAAACATGGGCCACGCAGGTCTGTATCAATGTTGATTTTCATTAAATGTGATACTTTCAGGCCACAGCAGCTGCACAGCCTCCCCTTTCAATCAGGAGGAAGGTGGAACTAGCATCCCCTGGCAGAATTACATATGGAATCCACCTGTGGGCAAACCCATCACATATGGGGCTTCTCACAAAAAGGTATGAGTTGAATGCTTGAATTAAGCTCATTAGAAAGACAGAAGGGCAACCCAATACCCCCTTGTGGGCTGTGGTATTAGTATATACTGTAGTAAAAGGCCAACAAGGGGATCATTACAGTGTATGTTTACAGTTATTTATAATAGATAAAGGTATACTCAAGATGTTAATTTTAATCAATCGAATGGAACAATCAAACCAATGAGTATATACTTCTCTTGTACCGCTCACCTGCCTTTGACACAGTTGGCCATGACACTCTCATATAAAGACTCTACGAAGCCGGCATAGAGGAGACTACTCTTGAATGGATCATGTCCTACTTTCAAAACAGAACAAATGTCATCCATTCTCCTCCTTTTGTATCCAAGCAATACTTCGCAAAAGCAGTGGATCCTCAAAGCTCTATCATCTCACCCATGCTTTTCAAAATCTACATGACGTCATTACCTGCAATGATCAATGAATTTCACCTACATGCTATAACTATGCAGATGACACACAAATACTCCTTAAACTGGAAAGCCCCAAAGACATTGGAAGCTCACAAATTTTCAGTTGCTTGAGAGCCGTTGATCAGTGGGTGACATGATGCCAACTCAAATTGAATGCTTCCAAAATGGAAATACTCACATGCGGCAATTGGGAAAATTATGACCCACTTGCCGTCTGGCCAAAGGATCTGCAACCATCTCCAAAAGTATCTAAAGAAGTAAGAAACCTTGGAATTACCATGGACTCCACGCTATCAATGAATGCCCAAGTGGACAAATTAGCAAGATCAAGCTTCATTACAATGAAACCTCTGCTACGCATCTTCCCCCATCTCGGATTTCCACACAAGACCCAGGCTTCTAACTTTTCTTGTACTGTTTAAACTTGATTATGCCAATGTCCTCTACCAAGGATCATGTTTATCAACTATGAAAAGACTACAACGGATTCCGAACTCTGCTGCCTGGCTACGCCTACACGTAAAGCCACGAGCACACATCTCTCCCGCCTTGAGAACCCTAGATTGGTTACCGGTAGCCAGAAAACCCACCATCAAGCTGCTTTGTATCACCTACAAAGCAATACATGGAACAGGACTGCTCTTCCATCAGGAATAAAATCACCAAATACACTGAACAAAGTAACATTCTCTTCAGAAGGCACCTCGCCTCAAAATCCCACTATACAAGAAAACAAAATATAGGTAGTACATCCTTCTCTGTTCAAGCAGCCAAACTATGGACTTCATTATCCCCAAACATAAGATCCATGGATAACTATCTTATCTTCAAAGAACTACTCAAGAGTTGGCTCCTCCCAACATAACTAACATATTCAAACACAAATGTACAGCATATCCCTGTGTATATAAGCATTTCATTTGGTTATATATGTGTATCTAGATATGTGTTTTTCTTTGTATAAATATGTATAATAATTATGTTTATACATATATAGATATTCTTTAGATCTGCTTAACAACTGTACATATTACTTATGGTTATATTATTCTGTGCTTAACATGTGTGTAAGTCACTGCATAGTTTTCATATAAGTTATTTGATTAGATACTTATGGTTCTCAGTTTATCTGTCTATCTCAATATGTAAATTCTGTCATTCCTATCTATCTACAATTGCTTCACTATTGAGTTATTGAAAACAAACATGCATACATTAACCTAAAGTACAGCAACACATGAAAGTCTGAGTTTATTACATACAATTACAATCTTGATACATTACCTTCTTATACATGCATACCTTCCATGTACAAATGCATCTATATAGTCATCACTCTACTACTAGTGTTAAAAAACTCACACACACATTTGCGTCTCTCCAATGCACTACCCTATGTTTTACCCTATACCTCTCTCATCAAATCCTGTACCTTCACTCTTTGACTCATTCTAACCCTCATTCTACTACTATGATCTCCAAAGTAACCCTTTCCAGACTTTCCTTCCTCTATCCCTCCTTCCATCCCTCAACCTCATTTAGTACTAGATCTACCAAACAATCCTTTCTAAATATTTCCCTCATATTACCTCCTTCCATCCCCCAAACCTCATTTAGTACTAGATCTACCAAACAATCCTTTCTAAATATTTCCCTCATATTTCCCTCCTTAGACTCATCTGAGACTTCATTTCACTATAGGACTCCCTAATCCATTTCTAGAGACTCTTTCCTCCCCCATCTCTCCTTTACGCATCCCAAACCTCCTCCTGCCACTATGAACTCCCAATAAACACTTTCTTGACACTTCCCTCGTCTATCCCTCTGTTATACTTTTCAATCCATCTAACATACTCACATGTTCACCCAACAAATTAATTCAAATTTCCCTATACTAATTCACCATTGATCCTTTTTGGGTTCTGGAGAAACATGTTACGCCGAAAAGTGCATTGACGCCTCATCAGTGGAAGTAAGCAATATATAAATACAATTGCAATAAAATACAATACCTTAAAGACAGAACAAAACACAAAAAGAGACAGCCTTACAGGTGTGATGACATTCCATTCAATGTGTGCATTGTATAACAACATAGGATGGTTGAATCATTGACAAGGGATACAAAACAATCAAAAGACACCTATCTATCCAGTGCTAATGTAGTACAGAGTACTTTTTTAGAACTGACAAATGTTTGATCAATCCACTCTTATCAGATCAGGGAACAGTTCACATAGTATACCACTGAGATGCTGAATTTGTTCCTGCATTGTAAATTTCAAGAATAGTAGTGGAATCTCCTTTGATGTTTCCGTCTCACCTTCTTCTGTATACATGAGACCATTCACAGGACTGATTGCATGTGTAGTTAAATGGGGACCCCTATTTGAGTTAAACTTCTGCTTGACAGCTGGGCCAGGTGATTACTTTGAGTGAGTAGTGATCCAGCATTTGGCAACTGACAATTTCTATAATCTAGACGCAATTTAATACCTAACAGTTCTTGCACGGTGCAGGAGTTTAAACAAATTTTACCAATTTATGGAATCATCTATTTTATCCACTTCTACTACGATGAATCTTTTTTAGTGGTCAGGGATCGGCAAATGGATGACAGAATTCTAAAATAAGAATCTACATAAAGAATAATCATTCAATATAACTAAATAACATCAATAAAGACAAACTCTGTTTATGAATCAATAGACTTTATCTAAATTAATGTGTTTGCTCATCAAGTACAATACAGCTCGAATCATAGATCTTCAGACAAGTGAATAGTAAACAAATTGTGACTATACATCTCAAATATCAACACAATGAGAGAGTGGATAGGCGTAGCGACAAAATGGATAAAGTCATCTGCAACTAAGATTTATAAGAATATCATACTAACCGATCACGCAAAATACTAGAAATCTGGAAACTTACCCTCTGGCCACGAGAGTAAGCTGGCTATCCCCAAGATGAATTGAGGAGAAAAATCACAGAGTCAGGATCAGCAGAACAACAGCCAGCCAAAATAAAGTTTAGGAAACAGCAACACGGCTCTCTCCTCATGCAAAATGAAAGAATGCACGCGCCTAGTCCCTACCCTCTTACTACTAATAGTTATTCTAAATTCACTAATCGTCCAACTCCTCATGTATCATTCACATGAAAGAATTCATGAATCTCATTGGTTCAAAACAAGGGATGTCTAATCACTCCACTCTCGATGTGCCTAACTTTTCAACAGTTCCTTTGTCTGTGACAGCTCACGTCATCAACCTTCAGCAGAGGAAATTCAGATACCGCTCTTCTGTGGCTTGTACATTTCTCCATCTCGCAAATATATCCATATTATTATGCAAATGTCCACATACTCCGCTCACAAGGAAGTTTTTTTTTTGTTGTTTTTTTTAGCTGTTTTATAGCGCGCTCTATTACTACCAAAGTATCCTGGCGCAAAAAGAAAGACAAGCAAGTGGCCAGCAGAAAAGAGGTATAAAAAACTAGTAAGCAATTCTGAAAAGATACGTTTTAAGTGCCTTCTTAAAAGGACCAACATTTTCAATTGATCTCAAGGGTAGAGGCAGAGTGTTCCAGGTCCGTGCTGTGAGAACAGCAAGTGACTGGCCTCCCAGACGCACTCGCTGGAAGCGGGGCACTCTCAAGAAATTGCAGTCAGCTGAGCGTAGAGACCGAGTGGGGGTATAACGGCTAAATCTTTTCCTCAGGTAGGAAGGCCCAAGTTCATTGACTGCTTTAAATGCTAATGTTAGGATTTTAAAAGTAATCCTTTGAGCAACCGGCAACCAATGTAGTTCCTTCATATGTGTACGCACACTTTCTCTACTAGGTACGTTGCACAGCAGTCGTGCGGTCGCATTTTGGATGATCTGCAGTCTCGCGACTAGGAAGGCAGGAGTTCCGCTAAAAAGAGAGTTGGCATAGTCGAGCCGAGATAAAATTAAAGCCCTCGCAACAGACTCTCTTGCTGAAGATGGCAAATAAGGAAAGAACTTTCTCATGGCTTTAAGAGATCCGAAGCACACCCCTGTAAGTTTTTTTATGTGTGCCTCAAATCTCAGATCCTCCCCAAACCAAACTCCCAAGTTCTTTGCAGGGATAGTAACTGAACCTGGTTGGGGAAAATCAGACGGCCGCAAGAGTTCTCTAAAGTTAGGCGGAAATTGGCCATACAACAAAATTTCAGTCTTGTCTTGTTTGCATTTCAGCTGTGCCACTGCTAGCCAGTTGAACACAGCAGAAAGGCACGAACAGATAACCTCTGTGTTAGTTACTGCATCAGGCCATGTAAATAAAAGTTGCGTGTCATCTGCATACGCTATAATTTTAGCTCCCATTTGTTCGGCCAACACAATAAGGGGGGTAAGGTAAACATTAAAAAGCAGGGGGCTTAATGTAGATCCCTGAGGAACCCCAGTAGTAAGGGGCCTAGTCGAGGATGAAAAAGGTGGGATCCAGACCTGCTGAGACCTATCCGATAGAAAAGACTTCACCCATTCTAGTGCAGAACCCAACACAACAATCTCAGCCAAACGAGTCAGGAGGAGTGAGTGCGGGACAGTGTCGAATGCGGCAGAGAGGTCCAATAAAATCAGAGCC
Organism: Lissotriton helveticus; assembly: GCF_964261635.1. Classification (NCBI taxonomy): domain Eukaryota; kingdom Metazoa; phylum Chordata; class Amphibia; order Caudata; family Salamandridae; genus Lissotriton; species Lissotriton helveticus. Next base: position 1,175,403,171 of record NC_136059.1, read on the forward strand.
GCTCTGCCGCCACTGTCCAGACAGTTCCATTTATAATGTTCATTGTTTCATCCACTCAACCATGGCCAACATCAGGAACTCACAAAGGACATATTATATATTCCTCCTTTCTACATCATTCTAATAAGCAAACTAAACCTAAAAAGACTTTTGAGGCCTTCTCTGCAGAGCAGTAAAAAATATGCACTCTAGGAAAAACAAATGCAAGTGTGATTAGCGTTAGTTTTTTATAAAACTCCACTATAAATGCTCTATAAAGGATTTGCTTGCATTTTCTTTGCATTATGTACTTTATTTTCAAACAGTTAATGAACAAGAAACTTTAGGCTTTTGGCTGTTATTTTCTGCATTATTCGTGTGCATTTGCGGCCTATACTAAATTTCCCCAACATGCGCTTGCGCAGTTTTCATCTTTACCCTTTTAAGTGTTGCACTGTTAATTTTCACACCATTTTGTTAATAATCTACACAATGAGGAGTTCAATCCAAGCAGGTATTATTTAGCGAAAACCCTGCTCCATCATGAGCGTATGGCCCTGTTCCTCCATGGCATTCTCCTGCACCCGGATGCCTATAGCGGCTTATTGATCAATCAATCAATCAATCAGGGTTCTTGTAGAGCACGACTAATCACCCGTAAGGGTCTCCTGGTGCATGATTCTCTATGTAAACACCTCAAACAGAAGCATCTCCTTTTGTGAACAACATTTTAAACTTTACGAGAATCAAATATATTTTCAATGAGAGAGGAAATTAAAGGTGATGGAGAAAACCAACAGCATCAATACGTTGCCCACTAATAGTCATGCTTTTGTCGCAATATTAAGAGAAGATAGTTTAATTGGCAGAATGTTACGAGAGATGGTGCCCAACTTGCTGTGAGCAAGAACATTTTTATACAGTGGAAAACTGGGCTGTGGCAGGGCCAGACTGAGAAACCAAAAATAGCTGTGTCAAAAATACTCAAACCAGCCCCTCACCCTTTATCTCCTCACACAACCTCTCTCTTTCCAACCATCCATCCACTCTCTGTTCTTATCTCCTCTCTCTCTCTCTCCTATGATCGGTTTCTTGTACACACCTTGTAGCGTTTTCTTTTTGTTTTCAGACGCATGTATGTTTTGTATCTGATATGTAATTCATGTACTCCGAAGTCCCTATGTAACGTAAGTGGTTCTATTGTAAAAACACATTTGGGTAATAAACGCGTTATATAAAAATGCATAAATAAATCCCTTCCATTTCCCTCCGTCTCTTCTCTGACTCCAGAAGCCAATTCCTGTGCCTGCTACAATTAACCTGGGAGAGCTGGGTAAAGTGTAAGAGACACCAGGAACAGCCCTGAACACTCACATCCTGCATCTATGGGCTCCAGCCCACCTGGGGAATGCCCAGTGACATAAAAGGCCTGTCTGGCCCTGAGCTTTGGCCCAGGACACCTACCTATGAGTGGTAACTTTGTAATAAACCTTGTCCAGACTTCTGCTGCAGTCGTCAGTATGAATGTCTGGAAAGTGAAATAAGCTTTGCCATATGCTCCCTGTTCGCTGCATTTTCTCTCTAAGTGAAATGTACACTGTTGAAACCCAACCCTTTATGCAACTTGTGGTTTACTTAGTGCGCCTCCGTTAGAAAATGACAAATTTAACACAGCACTGCAGACGGACGTTATTATGCCAGACAAATGTACCCTTTATAAAAGGTGTTATGTGGCGATAAGCATTCCATGAATAGTCCTTTCTAAGGCAGTTATACCAGATCACTAGCACTGTGACACATTTTTGTTGCCTTGCACTCTTCAAATAGGCGAGGGTGTGCATTTATTAGTTTGCTATCTCGTTCGTCAGCAGCTAGCTCACTGTGCACTTTTAATTTTGATCAACTACTGTATACAGTGCTAAACTACCTCAATTATTTTGCTGTTTTTGAGCACTGATTAATAAAAATTCAAAATGAAAACTGGGCTCCAAGACATTAACTGCTCACAGTTGCGATGGGGTTAAGCAGTTAATGCGCACCTTTGCCAGTTCTGAGAGACTGTTTTGTTTATTTGGCAAAGTAAAAACATTCTTTCATAGTGAGTTCCGTAGTTTTAAAAGTTAGTACCCTGAATCATGGCTTGTTTTCATATTCCTGAGCCTGTTAGAGGTTTGTAATGCAGGAGATAAAATTTACCACTAAAGGCCCTGGTCTAAGAATCTAAGGGCCACATGCATCAAACTTAGGAATTGCGATTCCTAAATTGTGATTTTTAAGATATCACAATTTAGGAATCACAATTCCTTAAGCATGTAAGAATCTTTGCGATTTCTACACATTCCTTATATGCGTTTGCAAATTGCTAATTGCAAATAAAAAATGGCTTCCCATTCATTCCTATGGGCCTAGAAACCCATAGGAATCAATGGAAATTGAATGCGCAATTTGCAAGTACCAAATAGGTACTCATAAATCGTGCATGCAATTTTAAGGGTGCAAGGGTGCCAAAAGGACACCCTGATGCATCCCTGAAAGTACATGTGTGTGGGGGTAAACGTCGTTTACAACACAGTGTTTACACCGCACGACCTTTACCACGCTGCCATTACAACGCAAGTCATTACTACGACTTGCGCTGGATGGCGCTGTTAGTTAAGGAATATTGTGATTTTCTATTCCAACACCTTCCCTACTGTTATGTGGGCCGGAGTTGGAATAGAAAATTATAATTATCCTCAATCTGCGCCCTCCAACGCAAGTCGTTGTAACAATAAAGATGATGCAAATATATCACGTCATTGGACTTGGGGACTAACTTTTCTGGTTATTTTTCCTCAAACAGTATTATTTGTACAAATTGGTGGAGTGCTCCAGTATATTGTTTTGAGATTTAGTGGTTTGTTATTCTTTGGAGTAAGACCATCATACCATCACACCATTGCCCTTACAGGTAGCAGGGGCGTATTCCGTGATAGCACCAGTCTTTGAGCAAGTGTTTCTTCTGAAGACTTTCTAGCCCGACTAGTTGAGTACTGTGCAGCATTTTTTTATCATTGTCACAGCCACCCATCGGAATTTAGCATACATGTTCAGACAATGTCCCTGGAAAACTTTTATACCCTACAAATAGCTTTGCTGATAGCTGCCTGAACACGTACGATGCATAATCTCTTTACAAATTGCTCTGTCATTATCAACCTGAGCTTGTAAAATGAGTGTAACCTGACAGCCGGCTTTACTCTTAAATGCTTGAGCTGTATGAGTTCTGTGTCCTGAAGAACAACACCACTGTCAATGCCACAGCCTACTAAAGCTCTGTAAGCTGACGCCTAGCTTTATTGCAGGGGCCTGTGCCCATAAGATTTTCATAACTAGAGGGCTAGGTTTGCTCTCAGATGCATTTTTTTATTTATTTAATGCATTTTTATAAAGCACGGACTTTACCAGAAGGTGTCCGAGCACTGTACAATACAACCAGTTACGTTATATGAGAGAAAAGTTACAAAAATGGAAACAAACAAAAATAGCAGTCCACAGAATCAAAACAACGCAGGCAAAAGGAACACAATTTTAAACACAGCAAGCACAGAATGTACAAACAAACATATAAATATATATGACAAATTTACAATGACTAAAGAACTTCCTGGCGGGGTCTGAGAAGGAAGGAATTAGTTCTGAAAGTGTCTTTGGAATAGAAGAGATTTGAGGTCCGCTTTGAAGATCTGGATGGAGGTGATGGCACGGAGCAAAGAAGGAAGCGAGTTCCAGATTCTCACCGCATTACCTGAGAACGATTGAGCCATCAATTTTTCCCTTTTGATGGAGGGGGGCTCAAGCAGGAACTTTTCCGCATTTCGAGAAGGTCTTGAGCCTCCAGCAAGAGACGGTGATGGATTAAACCCAGATCTTTTGACTGGGTGTGAGTGTTTGATTGATTCAGATGCTCCGTCCATCACCACCCCCTTTTGTACCGCTTTTGGCCGCCATAAGTGTGGCAGGGTATGCTCAGACGTGAGTCCCTTGCTCACTTTGCCACTGGATTCAAGCAAGCCGGGCTGAAGACGGCTGGAATGCCAGAAACCGGTCCTCGGAAGCTTGTTTCCGGTCCAGGGAAGACATGGCTTGGCAGTTCGGGCTGGACTGTTCCCATGAGGCACAGGGTCAGACTGATTTGCATATAGCCATGTCTGAACTGGGGTGGCAGAGTGGGCTAAAGAATGGTGATGGATTAAACCCAGATCTTTTGACTGGGTGTGAGTGTTTGATTGATTCAGATGCTCCGTCCCTCACCACCCCCTTTTGTACCGCTTTTGGTCGCCATAAGTGTGGCAGGGTATGCTCAGACGTGAGTCCCTTGCTCACTTTGCCACTGGATTCAAGCAAGCCGGGCTGAAGACGGCTGGAATGCCAGAAACCGGTCCTCGGAAGCTTGTTTCCGGTCCAGGGAAGACATGGCTTGGCAGTTCGGGCTGGACTGTTCCCATGAGGCACAGGGTCAGACTGATTTGCATATAGCCATGTCTGAACTGGGGTGGCAGAGTGGGCTAAAGAATGGTGATGGATTAAACCCAGATCTTTTGACTGGGTGTGAGTGTTTGATTGATTCAGATGCTCCGTCCATCACCACCCCCTTTTGTACCGCTTTTGCCCGCCATAAGTGTGGCAGGGTATGCTCAGACGTGAGTCCCTTGCTCACTTTGCCACTGGATTCAAGCAAGCCGGGCTGAAGACGGCTGGAATGCCAGAAACCGGTCCTCGGAAGCTTGTTTCCGGTCCAGGGAAGACATGGCTTGGCAGTTCGGGCTGGACTGTTCCCATGAGGCACAGGGTCAGACTGATTTGCATATAGCCATGTCTGAACTGGGGTGGCAGAGTGGGCTAAAGAATGGTGATGGATTAAACCCAGATCTTTTGACTGGGTGTGAGTGTTTGATTGATTCAGATGCTCCGTCCCTCACCACCCCCTTTTGTACCGCTTTTGGCCGCCATAAGTGTGGCAGGGTATGCTCAGACGTGAGTCCCTTGCTCACTTTGCCACTGGATTCAAGCAAGCCGGGCTGAAGACGGCTGGAATGCCAGAAACCGGTCCTCGGAAGCTTGTTTCCGGTCCAGGGAAGACATGGCTTGGCAGTTCGGGCTGGACTGTTCCCATGAGGCACAGGGTCAGACTGATTTGCATATAGCCATGTCTGAACTTGGGTGGCAGAGTGGGCTAAAGAATGGTGATGGATTAAACCCAGATCTTTTGACTGGGGGTGAGTGTTTGATTGATTCAGATGCTCCGTCCATCACCACCCCCTTTTGTACCGCTTTTGCCCACCATAAGTGTGGCAGGGTATGCTCAGACGTGAGTCCCTTGCTCACTTTGCCCCTGGATTCAAGCAAGCCGGGCTGAAGACGGCTGGAATGCCAGAAACGGGTCCTCGGAAGCTTGTTTCCGGTCCAGAGAAAACATGGCTTGGCAGTTCGGGCTGGACTGTTCCCATGAGGCACAGGGTCAGACTGATTTGCATATAGCCATGTCTGAACTGGGGTGGCAGAGTGGGCTAAAGAATGGTGATGGATTAAACGCAGATCTTTTGACTGGGTGTGAGTGTTTGATTGATTCAGATGCTCTGTCCATCACCACCCCCTTTTGTACCGCTTTTGGCCGCCATAAGTGTGGCAGGGTATGCTCAGACGTGAGTCCCTTGCTCACTTTGCCACTGGATTCAAGCAAGCCGGGCTGAAGACGGCTGGAATGCCAGAAACCGGTCCTCGGAAGCTTGTTTCCGGTCCAGGGAAGACATGGCTTGGCAGTTCGGGCTGGACTGTTCCCATGAGGCACAGGATCAGACTGATTTGCATATAGCCATGTCTGAACTGGGGTGGCAGAGTGGGCTAAAGAACAGTGATGGATTAAACCCAGATCTTTTGACTGGGTGTGAATGTTTGATTGATTCAGATAATCCGTCCATCACCACCCCCTTTTGTATCGCTTTTGGCCGCCATAAGTGTGGCAGGGTATGCTCAGACGTGAGAACCTTGCTCACTTTGCCACTGGATTCAAGCAAGCCGGGCTGAAGACGGCTGGAATGCCAGAAACCGGACCTCGGAAGCTTGTTTCCGGTCCAGGGAAGACATGGCTTGGCAGTTCGGGCTGGACTGTTCCCCTGAGGCACAGGGTCAGACTGATTTGCATATAGCCATGTCTGAACTGGGGTGGCAGACTGGGCTAAAGAATGGTGATGGATTAAACGCAGATCTTTTGACTGGGTGTGAGTGTTTGATTGATTCAGATGCTCTGTCCATCACCACCCCCTTTTGTACCGCTTTTGGCCACCATAAGTGTGGCAGGGTATGCTCAGACGTGAGTCCCTTGCTCACTTTGCCACTGGATTCAAGCAAGCCGGGCTGAAGACGGCTGGAATGCCAGAAACCGGTCCTCGGAAGCTTGTTTCCGGTCCAAGGAAGACATGGCTTGGCAGTTCGGGCTGGACTGTTCCCATGAGGCACAGGGTCAGACTGATTTGCATATAGCCATGTCTGAACTGGGGTGGCAGAGTGGGCTAAAGAACGGTGATGGATTAAACCCAGATCTTTTGACTGGGTGTGAGTGTTTGATTGATTCAGATGCTCCGTCCATCACCACCCCCTTTTGTACCGCTTTTGGCCGCCATAAGTGTGGCAGGGTATGCTCAGACGTGAGTCCCTTGCTCACTTTGCCACTGGATTCAAGCAAGCCGTGCTGAAGACGGCTGGAATGCCAGAAACCGGTCCTCGGAAGCTTGTTTCCGGTCCAGGGAAGACATGGCTCGGCAGTTCGGGCTGGACTGTTCCCATGAGGCACAGGGTCAGACTTATTTGCATATAGCCATGTCTGAACTGGGGTGGCAGAGTGGGCTAAAGAACGGTGATGGATTAATCCCAGATCTTTTGACTGGGTGTGAGTGTTTATTGATTCAGATGCTCCGTCCATCACCACCCCCTTTTGTACCGCTTTTGGCCGCCATAAGTGTGGCAGGGTATGCTCAGACGTGAGTCCCTTGCTCACTTTGCCACTGGATTCAAGCAAGCCGGGCTGAAGATGGCTGGAATGCCAGAAACCGGTCCTCGGAAGCTTGTTTCCGGTCCAGGGAAGACATGGTTTGGCAGTTCTGGCTGGACTGTTCCCATGAGGCACAGGGTCAGACTGATTTGCATATAGCCATGTCTGAACTGGGGTGGCAGAGTGGGCTAAAGAAATGTGATGGATTAAACCCAGATCTTTTGCCTGGGTGTGAGTGTTTGATTGATTCAGATGCTCCGTCCATCACCACCCCCTTTTGAACCGCTTTTGGCCGCCATAAGTGTGGCAGGGTATGCTCAGACGTGAGTCCCTTGTCCAGTTTGCCACTGGATTCAAGCAAGCCGGGCTGAAGACGGCTGAAATGCCAGAAACCGGTCCTCGGAAGCTTGTTTCCGGTCCAGGGAAGACAGGGCTTGGCAGTTCGGGCTGGACTGTTCCCATGAGGCACAGGGTCAGACTGATTTGCATATAGCCATGTCTGAACTGGGGTGGCAGAGTGGGCTAAAGAACGGTGATGGATTAAACCCAGATCTTTTGACTGGGTGTGAGTGTTTGATTGATTCAGATGCTCCGTCCATCACCACCCCCTTTTGTACCGCAATTTTTAATAAAGCCAGACTGGAACATGTCAAGGAGATTATTGTCCATAATGTGTTGGGAAAGTTGTTTTGCAATGCATTTTTCTTTGATCTTTGAAAGAAAAGGGAGCTTGGTGATGGGGCGGAAGTTTTTGTGGTCGTTCGCAGCTGCTGAGGGTTTTTTTAGAAGGGGGTAACCTGTCCTGTTTTGAGGACAACTGGGAGGGATTCTTGACTGAGGAAGAGATTAACTAGCCTGGTCCAATAGGAGAGAGTGTTGGTATAGAAATCAATGGCAATGACACTGGGTATGGGGTCAGAAGAACCCCACTTCTTTGTGTAACCACACTACCGTTTGTTGCCTTTCTTCAAGCAACTGAGACCATGACAGACAATTGTTACATCCTATGTTCCGCCTTCACCCTTGTAATTTATGAATATTGTTTGTACATTGGTTTCATGTCCTTTTCACGGTGAGGCTTTGCGTTTTTTCATAAATCTCCTTGTTTCTGCTTCGGGAACCCCCATTTTCTGAGCCTTGCTGATGTAAGTTGTTGTACTTTTTGTGGGTGTATATAAAAGAACAAGGGACAAATCAGGAACTTGCACTCTGGATAGATCCGATAATTTTCTGCGGCGATTTTAATATTAATGGACTATACGGGCTGGGGAAAATAGGAGGGGGGAGATATGCGGGGCGGAAAAGGAAAATATGTAATGCAGTAAATAATTTGATGCAGAATAATGCTCTGTCAGATGTATGGACTAAATATAATCCATTTGGGTCAGGGAGTGCTTTTTACTCAGCACCTCACAGAACGGTTGCTAGGCTAGATTATATACTAGTGTCTAACGAAAAACTAACCGGAACTCAGATTGAACGGTTGCCTAGACTGATTTCAGATCATAATATACTGGTACTGACCCTGCCATGGGTGAAGAGAGAGAGGCCCAATCCCTATATTTGGTCATTTGAGAGAAGGCTGCTGAAAGAAGAGGGGTATATTACCAGGATGAATGAATGGATTGTACAATTCTGGGGAATTAATAGAGGCTCAGCTTCAGCTAATATGGTCTGGGACACATTTAAGGCTGGGATAAGGGGGGAAACCCTGAGCTATACTTTAAAGAGAAGCAAGAGGGAGAGAATTAAGCTAAACAATTGGATAAAAGAAATGAACAAATTAGAAGAGCAACTGAATATGGAAGTGGAGAATCAAAATGCAATAGACATAGAGGGGCTATTAGTAGAGATTGAAGTTAAGAAAGCAGAGGCAGGGGAAGCTTTGGTGGAGAAGGCAGCAGGGAATTACCTTGCTAAAAAGGAAAAGTGCTATGAGTATAGCGAGAGGGTAGGACACTTATTTGCAAGGCAGTCAACTTCTCAAAAGGAAAAATATGTTGAATTGTAACACAATAAATGCTTAAGCTGCCTTTATATCAATAAAGATTTCCCAAAAAAAAAAAATTAGACAAAATCTGGCATCAGGCGACATTAAGGAAATCAGAAATAGTGCAGGGGAAATCGTTAATAAAATAGAAGAGGTTCAGGAGGTATTCAGGGAGTTCTATGAAAATCTGTATGAACATAATGCGGACGATATAGGAGCAGATAGTAGGGATTACTTGGAAGGGATACCACATGAGAAATTAGACAACACAGGAAGAGACAAACTAGATCTACCGTTATCACTGCAGGAGGTAAAAATGGCAGTGACCAAATTACCAGGGGGGAAGGCCACAGGGCCAGACCAAATTCCAGCTGAGTTCTATAAAACGTTTTGGGATAGGCTTGGGAAGGATATGCTGGAGACCTTCAGACAGGCCCAGTTACATAGATTAGCACCGCAGTCTTGGGATGGAGCAAATATTGTTGTGATATTGAAAAAAGACAAACCCCCATTAGATCCAGGATCATATAGTTCTATTACTCTTTTAAAGCATTAGCACAAAGACTGAGTAGAGTTATAGAGGGGATAGTTAGTAATACACAACATGGCTTTATCCCTGGGAAAGGGACTACCCAGCATACTAGACAGCTCATTACTATAATGGATGCTGCGGAGGTAGCAGGAGACCCTGTCGCGGCCATATTCCTCGATGCTGAGAAGGCATTCGACAGGGTCTCCTGGGACTTCCTGTGGAAGGTTATGGAGTGGTTTGGCATAGGCAAAGGATATATTAGTGCCATACAGGTATTATATGAGCAGCCGACGGCTAGAGTGAAAATAAATAAGACCTTCACTAAACCGGTGCGGATAAGACGTGGAACTAGGCAGGGATGCCCGGCATCACCACTACTCTTTGCCTTATATTTAGATCCACTACTCAGGAGGTTAAATGGTAATGATAATATTTTACCGGTCACGTTACAAGATACAGAATACAAAGTATTTGCCTATGCAGACGACGTGGCATTGATAACTACGGAATCAGGGAGGGCTATAAGAGAAATAGAACAGGAGGCAGCAGATTTTGGGAGTCTGTCAGGATACTCGATAAATAAGGGGAAAACCCAGATTATTCTGAATAAATATATAACTCATTCAGATCCTAGAGTGGTGAAGGAGGCAGTGTATCTGGGGGTAAGGGTGACTGCGGACTTGGAGGAATTAGTGAAGATAAACATGGAACCACTATTAGTTAAGGTAAAAAAAAATACAGAAAGAATCCACAATCTACATTTGACGCTAATGGGGCGCATAAACGTAATTAAAATGGTTACACTCCCGAAAATTCTTTATCTGTTTAGGGCCATCCCTCTTTTCTTTGAACAATTTTGGTTCACTAAGCTAGAAGCAACTCTTAACAGATTGGTGTGGTCACAAGGGAAAACTAGGAGGGCTTACAGGCATATGACACTTACACGAGAAAAAGGGGGTTGGGGTGCACCGGATTTTAAATTTTATTACTGGGCTGCAGCTCTGCAATATTTTCAGGGACTAATAGGGGGTGGGACTGGTTTTATAAATGTGTATAGAACGGTTCTGGGGGAGGCCGCGGTTGATGGGCTTTTGAATACAATAGACCATAATCTCTTTAAACATACTAGGTTTAAAATCCTAAAAGCAGTATATAGGATTTGGAAGGGGGTAGGGAAAAAACTGGGAGTTGGTAGGTTTAGCAGATATACCAGATTAATATCTAATGAAACACTGCCGGGGGATATCTTTAGGGATGGAACCATGAGGATATGGAACGCCAAGGGCATTAGGAAAATAGGAGACCTCCTGGATACAGAAGGGGGATAATACAATTCGAGGAATTACAAAGGAGATTTGAAATACCCACTAACACGTTCTTTAAGTATTTACAGGTGAGGAGTTACCTGAGGGACAGAAAGGGAGGCCCGCTAGGATTTAAACATTGCAGGTTATTGGATTATGTAGAACAAAGTAAATATTGTACGATTAGACAGATATACGCAGAATTGTATGCCTTTAAAAAGGATGATAGAGAAAAATTCTCAAAGAAGTGGGAGGAAAAAGTGGGGACCACCCCGGAGGGATTTCAGAAGTCTTTAGACTTAGGATGATCAGTGCTGTGTTCAGCGATGTTACAGTCACAGCATTATAAAACGCTATTCTGCCTCTACCATACGCCGGCAAGAATAGCGCAGTGGGGCGGGGTGGAAGGCATAACTTGCCCTAGATGTAACACAACTGAAGCTGACATAGTACATATGTTTGCACAATGTCCACAACTGTACACCTTGAAAAAGGCCATTGAAGACTTTTTAGAGAGCTCATTGGGCATCAAGACCAAACTAAGTGATGAATTGATACTGTTGGGGGTTAAGACTGATGGTGAAGATGACCCAACAGAGTTTTTGTTTTTGGTGACAGCGGTATTTCGAATTAGCATTGCACGTGCATGGCTAGATAAGATACCACCAACATTTCAAACTTGGATAGCAAGGTTACTAGCCTCATATAATCTGGAGAAAGCGATTTATGAGAGGAGGGGAAGAAGGGCGAAAAGTTTGGGTCGGGAGATGTGGCAACCGATCACGCGTTGGAAAGTTGGGCAAATAAGGGAGGGTGTTGGATAAACAGTAGAATGTTGTAGGGATTGATTTGTAGTACCATTCTTTCTTTTTGCTCTTCTCCTTTTCTTTTTCTTCTCTTTTCCTTCTTTTTTTTCTTCTTATCTAAAGTTTTTCCGTTTTTTTTTCTCTAAAGCGTTCTGTTGCAAGAATGTATTTGTATATGTTTAGTACTGCATTGGACTATGTAATTGTATTACTTTGTGCTGAAAGCTTGACTGTAATAATTTGGGGGGTTAAAATGGTAAGGAAAAAATTATAATAAAAATATTAAAAAAAAAAAAAAAAGAAGAAGGGACAAGCCAAAACTCTGGAAAGGGTAACTCCAACCTCCTCGGGAGGGAGCGATTAACCATCAACTGATTAGTTCAGTTTGCAACAACACAATCTAATTCAATTGTATAACAAAAACAAGACAAAAAGTGTCAGGCTTTCATAATAAGGACAATTAATTAAGTATGGGCGAATTTTGTGAATTCGCAATTCGTGAAATTGCGTATTTACGGATTCGCAATCCGCAAAATATGCAAACTCTCGCGAATTTGCGGATTTTATTTTTTTGTGTTCGCAAGGGTTTCTGCCAGTTCGCGACGGTTTTTTACCAGTTCGCAAACCCGAACTTACTTGTCGGGTTGCAACGGTCGCAACCATGTTGTTTCTACGTCTGGTTCATCACAGCACCCTCTGTTTCACCACTGCCACCCTCTGGTTCACCCATGCCACCTCTGGTTCATCACTGCCATCCTCTGGTTCATTACTGTAGATTATGGGGGGAAAAGCACACCTGCCCTGCCTCAACTGACATGAATTAATTTGGGGCTGATTATTGTGTCACTGAATTTGAGCTGGCACCTGCTTCCTTAGCTGTAAGTGCTTCCTGATTAATGATGAGCTTGAACTTTTGAACCTGCTAAGTGCTTTCAGTTTTGCAAAATTCGTTAGCACACCTGCCCTGCCTCAACTGAGATGAATGAATTAGGGGCTGATTAATGTGTCACTGAATTTGAACTTCCAGTCTGGCACCTGATTCCTTATCTGTAATTGCTTTCTGTTGCAGTGTAATTTTTTTTAACAGGACCTTTGTGGCATACTTGTAGCTATTCTCTGAGCCTGCTGTGAGGGTCAGCGCAGGGTCATAGAATAGTTGCAAGTAAGCAACTGAACTCTGGAGGGGCCCCTCAGGAAGCACTGCAGGGAATGGTTACTAATGATGAGCTTGAACTTTTGCACCTGCTGAGTGCTTTCAGTTTTGCAAAAATCGTTTTTCTGCAATTTCGCGCGATTCGCGGGGCGCGAATTCGCACAAGATTGAATTCGGAAGCCGCAAATTCGTGCGAATATACGATTTGTTTTTTTGCGGTGTGTTAGTTCGCGTGATTTTTTGCGTTTTCGCAAGCCGCTTGTAGCGCAACGTTGCGAAGTTACCCTAGCGGTCGTACATGGGCGCGGCCATCTTGTTTGCGTGACGTATTTCCGTTTCCGGGCGCTATGTGTAATCTCGCAAAGTGTGCGGCTCGCTAGTACAAGTTCGCATATGATCGCGGGGGAAATCTCACGCGAACTTACCCACGCGGTCGTGAATGGGCACGGCCATCTTGTTTTTCATTCATTGCTATGGTTCTGGGCATCCTTTCTGTATCCTCTATCAATCTCTGCCATCCTTTGCTTGTTTGAAGTTTTTTTGATCTATTTTACTTATTATTTATCCCTCTATTTTTCTAGCTCTATATGTTTTGTGTTTTCTGCTACTTTTGGTTAATTTTAAACTACTTTTCTAAACTCTTTTCTTTTCTTCTTCCCTATTCTATTTCTTCTTTATTATTTACCTTCCTTTCTGCCCAGACCATGGTAAAGGGAGCTGGGAAGCAGCCCGAGAAGGGGAAGGGTCCCGCACCCCGTGCCCAGCTCCCGTGCAGGCGTTAGAGGGGGGAGCGAGTGATGCCACGGGAGATCTTTAGCGCGGAGGAGGTGGCCGCACTAGTGTTCTTTGTACAGCGCCGCCTCCCCAGGACCATCGCGGCAAGATCGCAGGCGGCTACGGGCTCTGGGAGCGCCGGAAGCGGTGGGAGAAGGTGTGCCGGGCCATGTTTGAACACTCTCGGGTCTGGCGCACCTACAACCAGGCCACCCACCATTGGACGGATCTCCTGGACCGGGAACGCGACTTGCTCGACCGGCGTCGAGATCCCCGGGCTTGGTGAGTAGTAGTAGCTATTTCATCACTACTCTGTTTTCTCCTGCTCTGTGTGTTATTATATTGCAAATTTTTGATTTTTACCAAGAGCAATAATGCTGCTGATTACATTGTAGGTTAATTATATTTCAAAATCTTCTGTGCATTTCAGGTGCACTGCTCTCCTTCTCAGTAGCGTTGCTAACATGCTTATTTGTTTTCGATTTTGTGTTCATTTCATTGACCTGAGAAATTATGTATGAGTGTAGTTTACAGAACTGCGTAATGCTAGACACTAAGGGGCAGATTTGCAATTACCGGCGCATCCCTGCAAAGTAGCAGGGATGCGCCAGTAATTGTGCGCCACGCCACCACCACCCATGGTGCGCCGTATTTACAATGCGGCGCACCATGGGCCCAAAACGTCACCGAAGCGTTACGCATCTGTGCCGTAAAGGCGGAGCATTGCTGGAGTTGCGTCGCAACGATGGCGCAGCTCCAGCAATGCTCTGGGGTGCCCTATCTCCCCAATGCTGCGTCAAGCCGTACGTCTGCTTCAAGCAGGCGCAGGGTTTGAGTGACGCATCATTGTCCTAAAAGTGACTGATTGAAATCTTGTAGATTTCCCTCAGCCACTTTTAGGATGCGTTCCTGCGCAGGAACGCCTTCCCTTGCGCCGGAACGCCCCCTGATGGCGTAGGGCTTTACAACGTGATGCATCTCCCACATGCGTCACGTTGTTAATATATGCCGCACCATGGCGCCTCTTTTGTTCTGCCACTGCGTCACAAAAGTCACGCAACAACGGAGCAAAAGAGCCGCAAGGGGCTTGTAAATCTGCCCCTACAGACTCAAGTCTAATCCTTCCTTTGTACACCTGGCAATAAGAAGAAATAGTGGTGGTGGATTGATAGTTTGAGTATTTTAATGACTGGTTAATGTAGTAGGAAACTTTTTAGTGTTGTCACTGATCTGCAATCACGATGGCGTTTGTCTGTCACTTAGCGTGCTGCGGACTGCTGCCTGCCAGTCCTAGGCGAACCTTTTTAGTACTTTGTTTAGTGAGTACATAACTTTCCAAGTCGACAGTCCGCAAATCAAGCAATACTAATATCGTAGTAGATCACATGAGATAAGTCAATATATCCCGTGGAATTGTTGTCTATTTGCCATTTTGCCAAAATATTTTGTTATTGTTCTTTTGAAATGTTTGATTTGGTTGACAACAATCATCCATGTTTTCGGGTCTTTCTTTCTTTCATGTTGTACATCAGCTCCCCCCAGGGACAAGAGGACAGAGGAGGAGGTGGTATCGGCTGCTGCTGCTGTAGAAAGCCAGGATTGGTCAGGCGAGGGCTCCTTTGCAGGCCCCGGTAAGTTTTCATTTTAATATAGAGTACCTATTTTTTCCTAGCGTTTCTCATTCGATTTTTTCTAAATCGTCTTTGATCTTCTTGTAGACTGTATCTAAATTCTTATCCTGCCTCTACTATGACTCCCTGTGGTATTACTAGATTATTCTTATTAGTCTGTCTGTGTAGCTAACTAAGATTGCACAGTTGGCAAAAGGTGTCAAACGAAACTCCCATTCTAGTCATCAATTGCTCTATGAACCTGAGTGCAGTCCTCTGGGATTGTCCATAATGTCTTTTCAAGTCTTCAAAATGTTTATGCTTTGACAATTCCCAACAATAAAATGCGAATGACCACCAAGAAAGAATAAGATACTACTTTACTTTTGGTTTGGATAGGAGGACAATCCATACTACTACTGTTGCAGGGACAAATCTGCACAAACAGAACTATGGACACTAAATAGTCCATTGTTTATCAATTATAATAGGCGCAGGTAGACTTTCCACATACCTCAGTGATAACAGACTTTGAAGAACCCCCAATCTCCTTACTGACTAGATAGTGTGGCAGAGTCATTTAGCTCCCGAATTCATTGATGATTGATCCCCAATGATGATTATCCAACGCAGGACAAGAGTACGTAGTCAGAGTCCAGAAGTGTCAGAGGCACGGACTCATGCGTGCAAATTGCAAAACCTTTTGCTCAATCACTCTTGACCAAAAACCACAGAGTCTATTTAAGTTTTAAAGCTTTATTAAAAGTAAAAACATTTATTAAAAATCAAGTTTGTCATAAAACATAAACGGTTGATTAAAAATGGAAAAGTGCTTAGTGATTTATTTCACACATTTATTGTGGGCGAGCCGAGCCCTCACCTGGTTTGAACTTTAATTTTTCTTTTTGGTGCTGAATCATTGGTCACTCCGTCCTAGTGATGATGATCTGATCTTGCTCTTGTTCTTAGAAGTGAAGCTTCTGTCTGTTATGAGAAAAATGGTGCATGGTAAAAAGCAAGCATTCATCAGTTGTGCCAAAAAGTGCAGCAAGACAACACCCGTCCCTGGAAAAAGGGACATTTTTACTTTAGAGTAGACAGTCACAAATTATTAGATTGGTTTCTGTATTCACATTTCTTCATTCCTAGACAAAATACTAGTGAGTGGTGTATGTCTATGACATCTAACATTCTTAAATGTACTTTGTAGGTGGAACATCTGATGCCGGGGCCAGCACGGAGGTGGAGGAGGACACTTCTGGGGAGGAGGCGGTGCAAGTGCCGGAGGAAACTGCTGTGAGGGTTGCCACGGTAGTGGCGGGCAGTAGTAAGCTCTTATATTCCTTACTTATTGAGATTGCAGACTGCAGAGTGTGCTCTCTGCACGGGTGTAGTATATATGTTGTACAGTTAAGTTACTATACTGTTAAGAAGACTTTCAAATTTAAAACAAAGTTTTTATCAACCAGGTAGTAGCCTCCTCTAAATGTACTTGAACTCAGCGGTGAATTATTTTTTTGAGAATCCAAATCAGATCTGAGATGAACTTGATGGATGGGATGAGCGAAAAGCGAAAGAAGGGTGTAAGTAAGTGTGGAAGGACAGCAAGTTAATAGTAATGATGACTGACAAAGAAGAATGATACGTGTTTGATTGGTGCCCGAGGTGGCTGGGAAGGAATATGATGCATGGCTGGGTGAAGGATGAAGCAAGGATGGGTGGAAGGAGAACAGCCTTGGTGGGTGAAACAGAAACTGTATGTGTGCACAATATATCCTTTGGTTGAAATTCAAATGCAAGTCAAGAACGAATGTATGGCTTGCGATTTCCCAAATAAAATGAAAAAGATTGTTTTCCCGTGAGAAAACGTAAGGTTTGTCCAGATGAGAGACATGAAGAAGAATGATTGACATATAGTTTGAATGGATCGATGCCTGGATCATGGTACTATCTGACTCTTAGATAGCATATGTGTATCTAGAGAGAATAGACGGTCACTGGATGAACTAAGTGTTACTTTGAAGAGCATGTAACACCGCACCCGCAAGTCTGTTCCAGTGTAGGAAAGGCAAGGAAAAGAAGTTTTAATTTTGTGCGAATACTACCATGAATAGTAGCAGTAGTTTGTATTGCAAGCACAGCATCTATCCGGCTATTACGATGACCACTCACTACCTCTGTTAATAAGTTTAGTAGAACGCGGTCATTCATGTGTGGATGTATCACTGTTCACTCAATAAAAAGCAAAGCACTTAAAGTCCTCCCATATGTAAGCAAATACATACCATGTGCAGTGATAGATAATCATATTATTTATCTTCCTCATTTTCCTTTTCTAGTGTTCATTGGCACTGTAGGGTGAAAGTTAAATTAATTAAGCAGTAGCCCTTTTAACAGAGTATTCTCAGTGCCACCCGTAATAGAAAAGTAAGAGCATCACCACCTGCATGTACTGGACCGGTACAGTAACGCAAGTCTGTCTCACTCATCATGGCGGGCGTCTGTTTTTCTCGGGTGCAAGTTGACTGCGCTTGCATTATGCCGGCTTGCAGAAGTTAACGTACCAATTTTGCTAAACAAGAGAGAAGAAGAAGAATAAGACTGGTGTACTGTCATAGTCGACTCTAATGGAGTGAGTCCATAGTGCTCGTAGAATTGATTCCTTAAACTCCCACTAATGTTAGAGCAAGGATGAAGAAGTGGGAGGTTAGATAGATACTGGCCACAATAGTTATGTACTGCGCTTGCAAGTTGCTAGTTCTACTGTGACACAACTTTCTGCGGAATCATTTTGTGTTAATCTTAAAGAGCATTGGTTACAGACTATGTCTTTCTTTCTTCATATAGATGCTCCTTCCAAACCAACACGGAAGGAGCTTGCTAAAAGGGCCCGGCAACGGAGGCTGGAGGCGACTGTCGCAGAATATCGGCGGCTGGTGGCCCAGGAGGAGGGGGACACGCAGTCGACCACAACATTGACCGGTACAGCTGCATCCTCCTCCGCGCTCCCTGGGTCAGCCAGTCAGCGCAGCAGGTCTCCACCGGTACGGAGCTGGGGTACCGCAGCCACCCACCACCGCTGAGCAGCAAAAAAATCAGCTGCCCCCTACAGCAGTACCAAAAAAAGGTTGCACCGCCTTTCACTCAGGGTGTCCTACCTCGAGCAGGAGCTGCTCAACACCAAAACCCTGCTCGAGACCCTCCGCAAGGAGCATGCCGACCTGGCCCGAAAAGTCAACAGCAGCCAGCAGTAGGAGGAGACTGTCCTTTGCCCCTTTTTTAAAGACTTCTGAGGGGTGGGAATTGGGAGTTGGGTTTTCTACTTTTTTGGACTTAGTTTTCACGGACATTCATTGGGGTTCGGGGGGGGTGGGTTGGGTCTTGCGGGAGATTATTTATGTTAGGGATATAAATATACTTTAAACTTTATCTTAGCATACGTGTTTTTTACTGCTTTTGAGGCTGGTGGTGGGGGTTTAACAGTAAGTTTGTTTTCCTGAAACTTAAGTGGCATCTTGATTCAAGTTGTGTAAGTAATTGCCCAAATGTTTTCAAAACTAAGTGCCTCTCACAGAGTAAGTGAGTTCAATAGTCCTAGGACCGTCAGTCTCTCGTCTCTCCTAATACTCCATTAAACTACCTCCCCCCAAACGCTTATCTTACCTGTAATTTGTGTTTTGAAATAGGGCTAGGCACAGGGCTGGCTGCATGGAAAATGGCGATTAAGGTTGGCAATCCTGGGCGGATGAAATGTCATCATTGCGGTGGTACTAGTGGTGTTACACAGTGGCAGTTGCAGCATCTGAAAAAAAAGAAAATGAAACCTTGTTTGTCGTAGCATTAGAACAGTACGATAGAGAATATAGCAGGTGACAGTACACTAGAACAGTGCCACAATGTAGCCTAACAAATGGTAAAGTATTGAGAGTATAACTACTACTTGCGTTGAATTTCTTTGACATTGGCTACTACTACAAGAAATAGTACTGAAGGTGAAGGACACAGCAGCGTAATCATTTGCCACGCCTAGGAGGAGGATGTTTTTGATGAGCAATCAAGTTGATGGCGCACATGAAAATCTGCTTTCATTTGCCATTAGTCATGGGTCTGTGTCAAGCTGAGTAGGAATATATCCTCGGATTCCTTCACCAGCCTGTTGCTATGACCTTATCCTCCCCAGCAAGTGTGTGGAATTATTGCTGTCATTTAGTCACACATCAATCAAAACCACACAGCCCGGGGGAAGAGGGTTAGGGTTTGGAAAATGGATGGGAATGGGGGTTTTTGGGAAAGTTTTGTTGAGAGAAGAAAAAAAAGCACAGCATGGACAAACAATAACTGAAGATAAACAAATCTTTGTGTACAAAGCTATCCATAAATCTTTTAAGTGACATAAAGGAGGTGCATGCACTACTGCATGCATGGTTACTGAAAAGTAAGTAGTACTTTAGACAACCGTGAATGAAAGAATGCGACAGTACAGGGCTGCAGTAATTATGCGTTTTCACTTGCCTATCTCTGCACTCAGAGAAACACTTCGTACATTAAATTAGGTTTGAAAAATAGCAGAAGTAAAACCTATACAATGGCTGTAGGGATGAATTTAGAAGCAGAGATCAAAGAAATCCAGAGTCACACTCATAGAAGTTCACAGCAATAACATTTCTTAAAAGATAATTAGAAAAGAACGGACACTGTATCTGTATGTTGTTGTAGATGTCCTGTTGAATTTTGGAAGTTGCATGCATCCAACCATTCCTCTTATTAGCGGGACTCCTCCATTCCATCTGACGCTCCGTCCATCAATGTTGATGACCAGAAGACACCCTGTCCACTGCCTGCCTGGCGGATGCTGAATTGCGGCTCGCTAATGTGAAGCCTGACTTCATCCTTTTTTTCCCATTGCACAGGCTGAAACCCGGCCTGCAATTATTGATGGAAAAACAGGAAGTGATATTAGAACACCACTGACAAATAAATATAAGGTATGTACGCTGTGTAGTGCAAAAAGTCACACTTTGAGTTTCCTAAAAGACAGTACAATATTTTTGAAAGTGCGTACTCTGTCTGAGTCTCCTTTTGAAGGATAAATAAGTATGGGCAAATTAATTTAGCGTATTTTTCCCCTCAAGCTAGGTGTACTGTTAACTGTGTTTTAGAACAAAATTAGACCTTCCCAGCAGTGCTCCCAGACCCTTACTAAACCAACTCGCAAAAATGTAGAAGACCCCCAATCAGATCTCAAAAAACGTGCGATACTGCTACCTGTCAGAGGCCTAGTAGAAAATGGTGACAAAACGTACTTTGAAAGTAAAGTAGGCCCAAATCCCCCCTTACCCACCATGGATTGTATTCAAACCACTTGCAAGCAAAAGTATCCATACCCAGCATTGCTCCAAGACTCGCAACCCCCCCCCACAAACACCAGGAACCCCCACAAACAGCCCCCCGAAAACGGTAGAGTGAGCGAAATCTCAGAAAATGCAAAAACTTTTTTCCCAGGGATTGTCTCCAAAACACGTTCTTTCGGGTATTAGACCTTCCCTGCAATGGCCCCAGAACTGTCAACCCGGGCGAAAACAAGTTTAACACCCCCAACAAGCCAAAAGGCAAAACCCGGGAAAAGGCACACTTAGGAAACTTTGGGCCTACCTGGAATTCAGTCCAAATGCGCTCTGCAGCTAGGCCCCAACACCCCTTTTCCACCATGGATTTCCTGTAAAACAAATGCAATCAACATTAGAATGTGCCAGCAGTGCTCACAGACCCCAAAACCCACCCCAACAACCTAAAAGCCCCCCAAACAGCACCCCAAAGACAAGCAAGTGATCAAAAGCGCAAAAACTTTTTCTGCTCCGATTTTCTCCAAACCACTTTTAGCCGGTATTACCCCTTCCAAGCAAGGCCCCCAGACCCGTTAACCCAGGCAAAAACAAGTTTCACCCCCCCCCAAAAGGCTGAAAAGCAAAACCGGGAAAAGGCACACTTAGGAAACTTTGGGCCTACCTGGAATGCAGTCCAAATGTGCTCTGCAACTAGGCCCCAACTCCCCTTTTCCACCATGGATTTCCTGTAAAACAAATGCAATCAACATTAGAATGTGCCAGCAGTGGTCACAGACCCCAAAACCCACCCCCAACAACCTAAAAGCCCCCCAAACAGCACCGCAAAGACAGGCAAGTGATAAAAAGCGCAAAAACTTATTATGCTCCGATTTTCTCCAAACCACTTTTAGCCGGTATTACCCCTTCCAAGCAAGGCCCCCAGACCCGTGAACCCGGGCAAAAACAAGTTTCACCCCCCCCCCCCCCCCCCCCCAAAGGCTGAAAAGCAAAACCGGGAAAAGGCACACTTGGAAACTTTGGGCCTACCTGGAATGCAGTCCAAATGCGCTCTGCAGCTAGGCCCCAACTCCCCTTTTCCACCATGGATTTCCTGTAAAACAAATGCAATCAACATTAGAATGTGCCAGCAGTGCTCACAGACCCAAAAAACCCACCCCCAACAACCTAAAAGCCCCCCAAACAGCACCCCAAAGACAGGCAAGTGATCAAAAGCGCAAAAACTTTTTCTGCTCTGATTTTCTCCAAAGCACTTTTAGCCGGTATTACACCTTCCAAGCAAGGCCTCCAGACCCGTGAACCCGGGCAAAAACAAGTTTCACCCCCCCAAAAAGCCGAAAAGCAAAACCGGGAAAAGCCACACTTAGAAAACTTTGGGCCTACCTGGAATGCAGTCCAAATGAGCTCTGCAGCTAGGTCCTAACTCCCCTTTTCCACCACGGATTTTCTGAAAAACAAATGCAATCAACATTAGACTGTGGCAGCAGTGCTCCCAGACCCCAAACCCCACCCCAAAAACCTGGAAGCCCCCCAAACAGCACCCCAAAGAAAGGCAAGTGAGCAAAAACGCAATATACTTTTTCACCTCCGATTTTCTCCAAACCACTTTTATCCGGTATTAGACCTTCACAGCAATGCCCCAGACCCGTCAACTCACCCGCAAACAAGTAGAACACCCACACAAGTGCAGAGTCTTTCTTCATTGGGCGTAAT
Source organism: Lissotriton helveticus (assembly GCF_964261635.1). Taxonomy (NCBI): domain Eukaryota; kingdom Metazoa; phylum Chordata; class Amphibia; order Caudata; family Salamandridae; genus Lissotriton; species Lissotriton helveticus. The sequence continues at coordinate 1,175,425,404 of NC_136059.1, forward strand.
CCAGCCATCTGATTTAGGGAAATAGGAGTCTGGAGGAGGAGGATAGAGGAGCATGTTCTTGTGAACTTGTGAACCTGAGGAATGCAGACTGCGGCACCTTCAAATCAATAAGCAAATAAGTGAAGACAGTTCTGCTGATGGGCTTGTTTTTGTGATTAGGTGATTAAAGTTTTTTTATATAGATTTTGCAAAACAAAGAAAGACAGACACACAGGAATAAAAGTGAATAAGGACGGAAACATTTTTTTGTAATTCATTGACTCATTTTCAGGGCTCGGTGTCAGGGAAGAAGAGCTCGTCCTCAAACTCTGAGCATTCAGACGGGAGTAGGTCAGTTAACAGAGAAGAACTTCCCTCATCTAAGTTGGTGTGCTCCTCGTCTTCTTCCCGCGTGCATTCTCGTATTTTGTAATCTGGTGGTATGAAGTGCTGATTCATCTTGATCATTGTTAGCCTCTCCACATTTTTGGCCGAGAGGCGGGTCCTTTTGGAAGTTACAATGCCACCAGCAGCACTGAAAACACGTTCAGAAGACACGCTTGCGAGTGGGCAAGACAAGTAATTTATAGCCAGGTTGGTGATCTCTGGACACACATTTCTTTTCCCATGCCAATACGCCAATGGATCATGATGAACATAGACCTCTGTTGAGTCATTCAGATAGGCCTGCACCATCGACTCAAGGTTCTCCAGGGTTCCTCCACTTTGCTTACTTTTTTCTGGGACCTTTTGAGAAGCAAACCCAAGCTGAGTTAGCCAATCCTCTTCTTCACACAATATTACTGTTGTGTCTGATGCAGATGATACGGTTGCTGGTGTCGTTAACGGCTGAGAGGGAAAATCACTCACTTCTGCCACAGCCACAGATGCAGAAGTGGATTTTTTTGACTCCGGATGGCCTGCTGATGCTGATATACTGCATTTTCCTTCAATTTCCTGCCGTTCTCTTTCAAACCGAGTGGCTGACACAGCTAGACAATGTTTGTACTTTGTAACATCTGCGTCATCAAAAGGAAAGAATACTCTGCCTGCCACTGCCTTTTTGTACCGTGGATCCAGAATAGTAGCAGAAATGTAATGCTGTTCTGTGTGGATCTTTTGAAGACGTTCATCGCGAACTAGGCGCTGTAATAACTTCTCCGCCAACTCAAATGCTTCTTGCTTTCCATCTTTTTCAAACGTAGAAGACACCGCCTTCAGTTTGTCCTCTTGAATGCGCAACAATGGGATAGCTTTTCCCAAATTACAGTCCTCCCTGCTGACTGCACGCGTGAAGACCTCAAAAGGACGAAGCATGTCTGTCAGGCTTTTAACTAGCTCCCATTGCTCCACCTGTATCCTCAGGTCTATCATAGGTGTACCCAGTTTAAAGAAATACTGATCGACTACCGCATACTGCTCATACAGACGCTCAAGCGTGTAGAAGGTTGAGTTCCAACGTGTTACCACCTCCTGGATGAGTGCTTTCACTGGCACTTTACGTTCATGTTGCAGGCACCTCAGCTGCTTCCGAGCCTTAAAAGAATGGTTGAAATGTGTGCACATTCTTCGGCAGGTGGTCAGTAACTCGTAGACTGTACTTTCTTCATGCAAGAATTTTTTAACAACCAGGTTTATACAGTGCGCCAAACACGGCACTCTGAAATAGTTACCCATATCCATGGCCTTAACTACATTGGCGCCATTATCCGTGGAAACATAACCAATCATGCGTTTTCTTGGGGACAGCCATTGAAAGACCTTTCTGTTAAACTCTTGCAAAATGTTTTCTCCTGTATGAGTTTTCTCAATGGCAAACATGGCTACTGTTGCATGTTTCCGAGCAGCTTTATAAACTTTGTCCGTGTCAACACCTGCGCTTAGCTTTGCTTTAACCCCTGAAAAAGAGACCCAGTGTGCAGTGATGCACATGTAATCAGTGGCTGCGCAACTGGTCCACATGTCTGTTGTCAGATGTATAGTGTGAACAGCACTCTTCTGCAAAGCTGCCCCAATCACCTACAGCACATCTTCATGTAGTGCTGAAACCGCAACTCTGGCAAAATAGAATCGGCTAGGAACCTTCCATTTAGGGCAGAGCGTTGCCACCATTTCAAGAAAACCCACCCCTTCCACAAAAGTAGAAGGGAGAAGGTCCAGCGCTATCATTTTAGCCAGCTTAGTGTTATACAGACGCGCCGTTGGGTGGTTGCGTTCAAATGGCGCATCTGAAAACAACATGCTTCTAATGGTGGGCTGGACCATTTTACAGGATGATGATGACTTTTTCGACCCAGTTACGCTCAGTGATGATGATGAACTTTTTCGCATTGGTGTCTCACTCTCTCCCACACTCTTAGTGTGGCTCATATATCTTGCAGGGGGTGTGCTGCTGACAGGGGTACTGGGTGTAACTGAAGAAATGTTTGACGCTTCTTCCTCCTCGTCATCATCACATGAAACATCAACGGATACAATTTGTTGACTTGCAATTCGGGCTGCCTTGATCTCCCTTAGGTGCGCATGCCATTTGACAGTGTGCTATCTTTCAAGATAACCTCTCTGGCCTCCGGTACCATAGTTGGTACCAAGCTTACCACGACTAACTCAAACCTTACAAATGGTAAAAATGGCCATGTTTTCCCTTGTTGGGCTAACACTGAAGAAGTCCCTAACTGCGGACTTCAAATGTCTGTGGGGGCGGAGGAGGCGATACTGGGAATGCTGCTAATGCCAGATGAAGTGGAGGATGTGTGTTGCCGAAATTTAGTACGTTGTGCACTTACAGCACCACTAATTGAGGAAATGGAGGTCGAGGTGGATGGAGGTCCCTTCTGGCGAGAAAATATGGAAGCTGTAGGTGGTGGTGTACTAGTTAACTGCATTGGTGATGGTCCCATTGACACGTCGCCAACATCACGCTCAGCAGCATTTCGGGATAGGGTAAAAATGTCTGTTTGCTAAATGCCCGCTGAGGCTGGAGTGACGTCTATGATGACTGCGTCGTCGTCGTGAGAGTCTTCATCAGCAGGAGTATACGCCACGTCTTGTTCAGCGTCATCTTCACACTCCATAACTATGAGACTTTCGGGGACCTTCCTTTTATGCTTAGCTACCTTTGTCAGATCATGGTGTGCCTCACTCTCAGACAGGCCTGTTGGTTCCCAATTTTCATCCATATTATCAGAAGGGGGGCTTGAAGAAGATGTAGACACCATCCTTGATCTTTTCCTTGCTAGGGATCTGGAAGACAATGAATCATCAGGAGGAGTGGCTTCCTCATACGATACCTCGGCTTGAATGTCGATTTCCTGATGTGCCCCTACTTCAGGAGGAACAACTATTGTGGCCACTTGTGCCGCTCCATGCACCTCTGCTTGCGCCTCTCCTTGCGCCGCCTCTCCTTCCACATGTACTTGGGCTTGTACTTGCACATGTGGTTGTTGTTGCGGCTATGGTTGTTGAATACTCGTCAGATGAGTTACAACAACTTGTGTTGATTGAGGGATGCTGCTACTTTCTTGCGATGAGCCAACATCACTGGTCGATGGTGATTGAACAACTATACTGGCTGCCTCTGCAGCACTCAAGGGCTTGGACCTAAGTTGGCGTGGTGGTGGTGGCACTGAGCCCAATGGAGCGGAGGCGCTGCTCCCAGCTTGGTTCCCAGCAGACCCCGCTGCTGCTGCAGGCATACTTTTTTTTCCCAAAAAATGTGGCGGTCGTCACACCAGTCTCCTTGGTAAGTGGCACCACTTGCTTCTTCTGCTCCTTACTGGCAACTTTCTTGCTAGAGGAGCTACGGGCAACTTTTTTTGGGGCCATCTTCTTCAGATGTCAGAACAGCAGGCCGCAGTTGCACAAGTCGCAGAGTTGTCTGTGGCCACACGTGACATTGTGCTGCACACACTGCAGCAGGACTTCTTCCTGGTACTGATGAGGAACGATGAGGCTGATGATTCGTCTTTCTGCACCTAAAAGCAAACGAAGCCAGAGGAACATCAGTTAAATAAATGTTGCATATGTAGCGCTTCAATTAATAGTTTGCAAGTAAGCATTTTTATTATACCCACCCCCCAAAATGGAAAGACCAATAAAATGCACCACTGACACTGAGTACCCCTGGGCATAATGGATGAAAGCATGGCAGACTGGGTGCAAGCCTATGACACAACAAAGCACACTGCCTGGCTTCAAAATGGCCACTAGACCCCCACCCACATGGCCAGGCCCTGCCTGGCCCAGGCCTCCAAATGGCCCCCACCCATATGGCCATGCCCCATCAACACCCCAAAAAATCGAAAACCACAAAAAAATCACCACAATCCAATGCCATCTATGCCCTCAATGATGTTTACATTCAAGACACCCCACAGAAAGACTAGGCCCATGCACCACTGAGGAGTACCCCTGGGCAAAAGGCCCCAACAACAGCAAAAAATCGGAAAAACACATAAAAATCACCACAATCCAATGACATCCATGCCCTCAATGATGTATATATTAAAGACACCCCACAGAAAGACTAGGCCCATGCACCACTGAGTACCCCTGGGCATAATGGATGAAAGCAAGGCACATTGGATGCAGGCCTATGGCACAAAGCACACTGCATGGATTCAAAATGGCCCCTTGACCCCTGCCTGTACCAGTCCTCAAAATGGCCCCCACCCACATGGTCATGCCCCATCAACACCCCAAAAAATCGAAAAACACACAAAAATCACCGCAATCCAATGCCATCCATGCCCTCCATGATGTGTACATTCAAGACACCCCACAGAAAGACTAGGCCCATGCACCACTAAGTACCCCTGGGCAAAAGGCCCCAACAAGAGCCCAAAAATCGAAAAACACCTAAAAATCACCACAATCCAATGCCATCCATGCCCTCAATGATGTTTACATTAAAGAGACCCCACAGAAAGACTAGGCCCATGCACCACTGAGTACCCCTGGGCATAATGGATGAAAGCAAGGCACATTGGATGCAGGCCTATGGCACAAAGCACACTGCCTGGATTCAAAATGGCCCCTTTACCCCTGCCTGTACCAGTCCTCAAAATGGCCCCCACCCACATGGCCATGCCCCATCAACACCCCAAAAAATCGAAAAACACACAAAAATCACCACAATCCAATGCCATCCATGCCCTCAATTATCTTTACATTCAAGACACCCCACAGAAAGAATAGGCCCATGCACCACTGAGGAGTACCCCTGGGCAAAAGGCCCCAACAACAGCCAAAAAATTGAAAAACACATAAAAATCACCACAATCCAATGCCATCCATGCCCTCAATGATGTATACATTCAAGACACCCCACAGAAATACTAGGCCCATGCACCACTGAGTACCCCTGGGCAAAAGGCCCCAACAACAGCCAAAAAATTGAAAAACACATACAAATCACCACAATCCAATGCCATCCATGCCCTCAATGATGTATACATTCAAGACACCCCACAGAAAGACTAGGCCCATGCACCACTAAGTACCCCTGGGCAAAAGGCCCCAACAGCCCAAAAATCGAAAAACACATACAAATCACCACAATCCAATGCCATCCATGCCCTCAATGATGTATACATTCAAGACACCCCACAGAAAGACTAGGCCCATGCACCACTGAGGAGTACCCCTGGGCAAAAGGCCCCAACAACAGCCAAAAAATCGAAAAACACATAAAAATCACCACAATCCAATGCCATCGATGCCCTCAATGATGTATACATTCAAGACACCCCACAGAAAGACTAGGCCCATGCACCACTGAGTCCCCCTGGGCAAAAGGCCCCAACAACAGCCCAAAAATCGAAAAACACATAAAAATCACCACAATCCAATGCCATCCATGCCCTCAATGATGTTTACATTAAAGAGACCCCCCAGAAAGACTAGGCCCATGCACCACTGAGTACCCCTGGGCATAATGGATGAAAGCAAGGCACATTGGATGCAGGCCTATGGCACAAAGCACACTGCCTGGATTCAAAATGGTCCCTTGACCCCTGCCTGTACCAGTCCTCAAAATGGCCCCCACCCACATGGCCATGCCCCATCAACACCCCAAAAAATCGAAAAACACACAAAAATCTCCACAATCCAATGCCATCCATGCCCTCCATGATGTTTACATTCAAGACACCCCACAGAAAGACTAGACCCATGCACCACTAAGTACCCCTGGGCAAAAGGCCCCAACAACAGCCCAAAAATCGAAAAGCACATAAAAATCACCACAATCCAATGCCATCCATGCCCTCAATGATGTTTACATTAAAGAGACCCCACAGAAAGACTGGAGGGAGCCCACCCCGCCTATTGATCTTTAAGTAAGCGGGTGCCCAGCCCACATTGCCGCCAGAATAGATAATCACTGCAGCGGCCCGGGCCACAGCCGTCCCGGAAGCAGGCATGCCTGCCTGGGACGTGGGCGGTGCTTGCCGCCGAGTCGGAAGAGGCCGGCGCTATGTGATGACGCAGGGCTCCCAGGCTTGAGGGAGAGCCCCGCGGTGGCAGCCAAAGTACCGAGGAGTCCCGGGTCCCAGGAAGGGGCCCGGGTGAAGAGGAGGCCTGACCGGAGTCTCGAGGGCTCCCCATTTGAAGTCTCCACAGCGGGAAGCAGAGACCTGAGCCGACAGAAGAGAAGTCCCCCTGCGCAGGAGCCCGGTGAGTGAGGGCTGGGTGGTTGAAATGGCCACATCATTTCCTGAGCAGGCCCACCTGATAGGGGGTCGCTCCAACGATGGGGGATATTTGTTCTTTCTCCGTGTTGTGCCCAGTTTGCTTAGAGCACCAGTGTGCTCCAACGGGGGCATGATTTTCTTTAAGCGTCCTTGCGCTCCAACAGGGTCATAATTATTTTAGAGCCCTGTGTGGCTCCACCATGGGCATGACTATTTTAGAGCCCCGTGTGGCTCCAACGTTGGGCATATTTGGTTTAGAGCCCGTACACTCCAACGTGGGCCATATTTTGCTTAAATGCCCCAGAGGAGTTCCCGAGGGCTAGTGGCGCCCGTGCCAGCATTTTGGTGATCCTCTGCTGCACCGCACCAGTACAGGCAGCTGCAACATTGGCACATGAAATTAGTGGGCACAGTGAGTGCCCAGCCTTTAATTGTTGTTCACAGCTTCCCAGCATGTAAGGGCAGCTGCACCATTTAGGTTATTCTGTATTTGGGGACATACCTTTTGAGTTAGGAGTGAGATGCACCCCTTTGCCCCATACTTTCACAGCTGCGCAGTACTTAGTGCCAGCTGCACCGTTTAGGTTTGCGCAATTGGATTCATCTGCTAGGCAGCAGCCCTGACATTCTGGACACAGGGCGTCTGTGCCCCCTTTGATTTGGCTAGTTGGCCAGGGAGACTATGAGGTTAATAGGGCGGCAGGCCCTAATGTGAATTATGTGCTAAAGGGATTTTGTTGCTAGGAAATGTAATTCATGTAGTATGATTTACGCACCCTGAGTTATGCCTCTAAATGTGTTTTTATGATTATGAGGTGTTGCATACTGTGTTCATGTTTGAGTTATTCCCTACTGCAGTTTATGTTAGTAAGTTTATTTCCTAATGCGAGTTATGTTTAGGAGGTAATGGTCTACTATGTTTAGGCTTATGAGGTTGGTGCAGAATGTATTTCTCACCTGAGATGATACTGTACATGATATGATTTATGTTGCAGGATGATGCTGAGTACAGTGTGCCAGTAATTACTGGTTGTGTTCTAAGTTCATTATATGTCTTTCTTTTACTATTTTTACCAAGTGATGATTCTGACAGTGGTCCATGTGACCCTGTCATGTGTATATAATCCCCTGTAAATATTGCCCAGTGCCTGTTGGCACAGTGTATACTGTGTGATTACCATCTAATGTGTTTTATGATAATACAAAGGCTATTTTTGATATAACCTTGTGTGGAGTTCCTTTTGTGGTGTGCCTAGGATGTTGTGGCTGTGTGTGCTGCTCAATGCTTTAAACATCGCTACCAGGATAAGCCTGACTGCTCGTGCCAAGCTACCAAGGGGGTGAGCAGGGGTTATCTTTGGCGTGTAACTCCCATGCCCTGACTAGAGTGGTGGTCTCTGTCTGGCTTTGACGCAAGCCTTAGCCAACCAGAGATCGCATTTCTAACAGTGAGGTAGAGACAAAGGTAATGTAGAAAAAAATGGAGTAGAGAGAGAGATGAAGGCAGTAAGTGGTATACATAGACATGGAGACCTGAGGTAAAACATAAAGATGCAAGATAGAGAGAGAGTAAAATGAGAAGAGGTATAGAAAAACGGACCAGGTAAAGAGAGTAGTGCCGAAGAGAGAAAGACAGAGAGAGGGATAAAGTGTAGAAAGACAAATGTGGTGTACAACGAAAAGGAGAAGCTGAAAGGCATAGTGAACTAGAGAAAGAGAGGTGAGATATATGCAGTGGTAGAGAGTTGTGAGATGGAAAAAGGGGAAGAGATGGTGATATGGAGAGATCAATAAAGGAGGAGGTTGATAGGGATAGTTGAGGAGGGGGTGAACTGAAATGCAGGCAGTCCTGAGAAAGACATGTGCTTTTTAGAGAAACAGAAAGAGAAAGAGAGAGAAAGAGAGAGGGAGATAAATATAGATGCAGGCCCAGAGTGACCGAGACGGGAACACGAGAGAGAGGTAGGAAGAGATGAAGATGAGTGAGGTATATTGAGAGTGTGGTGAGGAAGAAAAGGATGAGATAGAGAAAGCTGAGACAGAGATCTCTCAGTGATACCGGAGATGCTTTCATTATGGTTTTGAGCAGAAAAATCGTCTAGCATTGCGATTGCCAATCATTTATTTATTGTCTGTATTGATAAGGGCGCCTTCATAAACAGACCCAGATTTAAATTAGCATTTCCCAGACTGTGAAATTTTGAAGCAGCAGGCTCCAGGCAGATGTAGATTTAAATTGCACTTTATTCATAATAGAAGATCTTATCCAGCCAGGTTCCTAGTACAATTGCCACTAACCACAGCTCTAGTACCCTACCCTATGATATACATACATTCTAAGCTATGATGCAGAAAAACCATAGAAAGGAGAACAAAGAGGAAAGAATAATAAGTAACCACAGAGAGGAAGATATCACACATCTCCCTTCTTCAGAAAATAAAATCTAACAATATAGAGCAAAACAAGATAAAAATGTGACAGATGTTGGAATCACAACGTAAGTATCTCAAACAAGGTTTGAAACATATTCCTTTAGATAACCAGGACCTTTAGTTGACCTCGATGACCGCCGAGGACTCAACTCTTCTGAAGAAACCGAGTTCTCCCTGCTGGAATCCTTAATTACTCCAGAACGATGTTCGCGATTATTATTGTCCAAAAACTCATGTTTATTTTTCAAAACAACAACTCTGCTATGATTCCAAACACGATGGTCTTGTATTTTTACAGCATTCCTGAAAACTTTGATGATTACCATAGGTTCAAAATATTTTGAACTTGAGGTCCCTAGCAATCCAGGATGCTTAATTGCAACTAAATCACCAACATTAACTTTATTGATTTGACAGATTTTCTTTTATCAAAATAACATTTCGTTTGCAAAGCCTTTTGATCTTCTTTCACTAGAACATCTGCACTATTACACACACATTCTTTACCCAGTGAAGAACAATAATTGTTGACCTAAAAAGGTTCCAGATGCGTGTTGGGTGTTCTACCGTGGAAAAGTAAAAATTGAGTTTTCCCTGTGGTGGAATGAGGCGTTAATCTGTATTCCTCAATCTTATTAAAAACTTCACTTCTCCAATCTCTTTTAGGACTCTGTTAAACCTCTCCACCATCCCACTAGCCTCGGGATGATAGAGAGAACATTTCTTATGAATAATACCCATTCCCATTCGATAACTTTATTTCGGCCACCTCGGGCCATAAAAGTACATTAATACATTCATACAAACAACAGACAAGTTAATAAATAGCATAAAATAGTACAGTACAATCATATATTCTACATTTTTTCCAATTTAAAAATGCGATTCAACCATCCCTAGATAAAAACAGCTTCAAAATTCCTTGCGAGTTATCGATATTAAAAACTGAGTTAAAAAATGATTCAAATAACCACATTATAAATGCCTTCATGAATTTCTTCTAAGAGACAGGCGAACATACAGCTCCACAGATAATTATTTTTTAAAACTCCTACGCTTGTGCCACATCCTGTTCAAAATGCGTGAGAGAGCAAAAACAATAGGGGGATGGGTATCGTACTTTAAAATCCTAAAAGCTTGAAAACAGTGTCTTAATCCTAGGTTTCTATAAATTGGGATTACCCATCGTTTGCGGGATACATGATAAGCAGGGCAAAGGAAAAACACATGAATTTTAGACTCTATCTTATGTTTGCACGTCGGGCATTCAGGATTCTTTTCATTGTCCCATTTACTGGTGAACGACATAAAAGGGAGAGTCCCCAAACTAACTTGCATGTATAATTTCCTGGCCAGGGGAGGATAAATCAAACCTAAAAACTCTTCTTTTTTATATTCCGCTTTCACTTGTAGAAACTCTGTTGTCAATCGACCAGCAGTGGTACTTACTTGGAGGATTGACAAGTTATGGTACCTATCGTGTCGCGCCAGATCTACCCTGGTTGTTAATGAGCACGCTATATCCAGTGCTTCCCATAGATCCTGCCTTCCTATTCTGGTACTAAGAGACCTTATATGGCTAAGCCAAGGGATTTTCTTACTAATCAGGATTGGAAAAACCTCCCTGAATTTGTCTCTATAGGGAGACAGCTCTGGTGTTACCCATAGCCTTCGCCAATACATGAGGGGCCTTAGAGCAGTCTCTTCATCAATGGCTAATAGCCCTAAATCCATGCGGAGTGGAACTAAAGGTGTGCTAGGCGGAAGTCCCACCAAATTCCTCATGAAAGAATGCTATACCTTCATAAGGTTGGAGGGCCTACAATAACCCCACAATTCAGCCCCATAGAGGGTGGCCCCCCTAGCCTGTACTTTATAGATTTCAATGATAGGGGCAGCTGGCTTAAACGTGGCCAGTCTGTACATTTTCATTATCCCCCTCGCTGTTTGGGTTAACTTTAGGCTTGCCCTGGCCAATTGGGTATCCCACTCCAGCTTTTCCGATAAATGAATACCCAAATACTCGAAAGGCTTCACTCTCTCCAGAGGAGTGCTGTCTAATGATGGGTTCGGACGAGTGGTCCTGGGGGATTGAAGATTATAAATTTGGTTTTAGATAGGTTGATCTCCAAGCCTCTCAAGATACAAAAGTCGGCGAAGCCTTCCAGAATGCGTTGAATGCCCGTTGATGTTTTGGACAACAACAGGGTGTCGTCCACGAACATCAATGCAGGCACCCTCCCCGAGACTAACCTTGGAGCATCACTGTCTTTAACACCAAGTAGATGATCAATAAGCCCATTGATGTAAAGGCAGAATAGAGTGGGGGCAGGACACACCCCTGGCGAACCCCCTGCTTCACCGGAAAACGTGCTGACAGTTCTCCATGTTTCCCGCGCCTAACTTGGGCGTAAGTCTCCCTGTGCAACCTCACTAACACATCCAAAAGGTATGGTGGGATCCCAAGGTCACACAGTACTTTCCACAGTTTATCTCTAGGAACTAGGTCGAAGGCAGATTTCAGGTTGACGAAGATGAGGTAGAGGCTGCCACCCTCTACATTCATCGTCTTCCAGTATAAGACCTGAAGTCTAAATATCTGATCGATAGTTGATATACTCGACCTGAAGCCTGCTTGAAAGGGACTCAGGATCTCCATCTCCTCTATCCAGCCCTGAATTCTGTCTAAAATGACCCATCCCATAAGTTTTTGAGTGGTATCTATTAGGCTAATAGGCCTATAATTGAACGGTAAGAGAGGGTAACCTTTTTTGTGTATGGGCACTATCTCGGCCCCACGCCAAATATCCGGCGGATCCATACCCTTTAGCATAGCATTAAACAGGGCACACAGATCCGACCCAGATTTTCGGTTCCATCCGGAAAAGATCCCCGGGTAGCTTATCTAAACCTGGCGCTTTATTCGTTTGTAATTTGTCAATGGCGGATTCTACTTCGCGTAAGGTGATCTCCCAAACCCCTTCCAATCGATACTCATGGAAGGGGTACGGAGGAGGAGAGACGGTACCCTCTTTGCCCTGATCAGCATACATTGCCCCAAAGTGTACTTCCCAAACTGCTGGGGCTATGTTGGGTTCTAGGGCGAGTCGCCCCCCCTGCCCCCAAAGCTGACTATTTCCCAGAATGTTTTCAGGTCTTTTTCATGCAGAGCATTCCTAAGATCTTCCCACTTCTCGGCTTCCCAGTTTTTCTTTTCTAGATTAATAATCTGCTTACACCTAGTCCTACACTGCTTAATTACTGGCCTATCCTTTGCCTTCACTGCAGTTAGCAGTTCTAGTTTAGCCTCACGACAATTAACATTATACCAAGGGTGGGCAGAATACATTCTTGCCCTTTGCTTTCCTACTGGATAGAACACATCAAGACATTTTGATGTCAACTGTTTGTGGATTTTTAGTGGCCTGTCCTCAATCCCTATTTGTATATCCATTCCACCTACCTCACCCATTTCTATTAAATATGGTAGGACCTGTTGGTATATATTGGCCAGTTTATTTGGCGATTTCTGGATATGGCACCACCTCACTCTCCGCCTGTTATTCGCTAGAGACAATACATTTTGTGCTGGATTAGGTGCTGGGAGTGGGTTAGACAGACCCAAACTCCCTGGTTTGAGGGTCATTACTAGGGCATTATGGTCACTGTCTTGTCTCTGGTGGATTTGAAAGTCAAGAACCCTGTCCCAGGCTCTGGTTTCAACCAAAATGTAATCCAGCAATGAATTCTGCCCTTGTCTATTAAAAGTGGGCTGCCCTGGTCTATCAGATTTAGTCCTCCCATTACATGCCCTCGGTGATGATGCCAGGGTAAGGGAATTTAGTTGTAAGACCAACGGCGTCCAAGCTTTAACAGGTGGAATCTGCGGATCAGGTATATGCCAGTACTCGTCCTCATAAGCAGGGCCAACTAGGAATGGAGTGTTTAGGGGCTCAAACTGGCAATTAAAATCGCCCCCTACTACCAGGACAACTGCTGGGTCAAGAGTTGGTATAAACTGTCTCAGATCTTCAATGGCTCCGTATTCATGTCCATTTTGTACAGGTCTTGAGTAAACATTAAGTAGGGCTATTTGTATTTTTAAGGGCAGTGTTAAGAGAACACATTGTACATCATCAGATTTGGCTGAAATCTGCTCGGCTTTAACACCAAGGTGGGTGCCCACCCAAATACTTAGGCCACCAGAGGGTCTCCCCCTACCCTTCATGGTGGCCAGTATATTGAAAGGAGCAAAGCCTATTCTCTGGTATTCCTCCTGGGCCCACGTCTCCTCAAACAGGCAAACATCACAATTGTCTACAAAGGAACCCCAGTCTGGACAAGATAGTTTATTCTTAATCCCAGCCAAATTCCAGGACAAAATTCTAATATTAGCATTAGCCTCCAGCAATCGAGTATTCTGGTGTACCTCAGTACATCTATCATCCTTGGCTGGTAGGCCATCAGGATACAATCCGGCCTGAGTGTGCTCTGCCACCGCCAATTCTATACCAGTGCCCCCCTAACTGCTAGCGGTGGTACGACTATGGCTACACCATCCTGTGTTATCAATGGTAGAGTACCAGACGGCACACCGTCGTCCCCGCTACCCCCCGTAGCCTCCCTGCAATCATCAATAGCTCCCTTCGAGGATTTCTCATACTCCTGGGCACTATTTGGGGGCAATATCTGATCATGGGCCACAATTCCCTCACCAGTTTCTAGCAGTTCCGGCTTTTTGTCAAGAGGGTCTGGATGGTGACTACTCCTAAGCTGTCAATCTACCTGATCCAGAGCACTAAATCTATTGCTTATAGGAAATGCAATTGATAGGGGGATATCATTGATATCTTCACCAAAGTGTCTATTGCCTGCCTGGGCTCTTGAATAATACCACATGATGACAAAAACTCTTTCATTTCTTTCGATATTAACTGAACACCATTGTCTGATAACACAGACGTGGGTATCCCTTCCCTGGACAGTAATTTTTTCAAACATTTGATAATGCATGCAGAATCAACATTGGACAGAAAAAACACTTCAGGCCACCTAGAGTACATATCAATTACAACTAATAGATATACTTGAGAACCATTGCTGTTAATAGGTCCTAAAATGTCCAAAGCAATGTCATCCCAAGGATGTTTGGGATGATTTCTCAAGATCACAGGTTGCAACCTAGGTGATTTAGATTTGTCACTTATACTACAGGGAACAAAATCTCGAATCTCTCTCTCAATGAGTTTGTCCATCCCAGGCCACCAGTAAGTTAAACGTAACCTTTCTTTAGTCTTGGTGATCCCAGGATGACTAACATGTGGTAATTTTTTTAACTCCTTCCTGAGACTTGCAGGAGGAACTAGTCTTGCACCACGAAGCAAAATGTTTCTATCAACCAACAATTCATTTCTCACACACCAAAAAGGTTTGGTAAAATCCGATCCAATTTTAACATTTAACCATTTACCTTGAATTAAAGACATGACTTCTTTGAGAGTCATATCATGCTCAACCTCCTTGGACCATTTTTCTTCTGATATGTGACTGAACTCTAGTGCACACACCCAATCACTACTTGCATCAAATTCATCATTTTCACATCGTTCACTTGAGACTAAACGTGAAAGAATATCTGCAATATTATTTTCAACACCTGGAATGTACCAGAGAGAAAAAGAATGCTCGTGTAGAGCTATAATCCATTTAGTTATGCGACTTGAGATCAAATCCAAACCTTTCTTTTCAGAAATTTCCACGAAAGGTTTGTTGTTCGGTTCTAATTTCGAAATTAACATCCCACAAAAATCTTTTACGTTTTCTCACTGCCCAGAAAATAGAAAGTGACTCCCGCTCAACTAATGAATATCTTATTTCAGAATCCCTCAAACTCCGTGAGAGAAACATAATGGTCTTCATGCCATGTGGATCAACCTGTTGCAATACCGCACCCAAACATTTCTCACTTGCATCCGTAGTCAAAATTGATTTAAGTTTAGTGTCAAAACTCTGTAAGAATGAAGCATTACACAAACTTTCCTTTATATTAGAAAATTCTTCTTGGCATTCATTAGACCAAACAAAACTAACACCTTTTTTTAAAAGAGATCTCATGTTAGAGGTCAAATCTGCAAAACCCTTAATGAATTTGGCGTAATACTAAGCATGGGCTGAAAATTTGTTCAGCTCGCGGAATTTGCGAAATTTTGGCAATTTCGTAATCCGCGAATCGCGCGAAATTGCCAAACAATTCGCAATTCGGGAGTTGGTGAATTTTTTTTGCTTGGTCGTGCTTCAAAAATACAATCTCGCGCGCGCGGCGTTGACTTACCGTGATTCTGAGTTCTCCGAGTTGTTTTCCTCCCGGTTTGAGTGCGCTGCGCCATTTTGGATCTGGGTGTGTGATCGCGCGAGACTTTTCGACCGCGAGTACATCATGGTGTCCAGCCATCTTGCACTGCGAGACTTTGAGATCGCGAATACGTCATAAGAGCCCGCGATCACGCATCGCGAGAGTAAACAATAGCGAATACGTAGATGCGACGCGCAGCTGACATCCGGCGGGAGATTTGAACAGCTCGCTTTCCCGAAGTCGCAAAAATTGCAATTCTGCACAAGAAATCTATCGTTGGCAGCATAAACCTTCTGGAAATGATGATTTGGATCAGAATAACTCCTCAGATTGACATTTGGCTGCACTTTTTTGTGCAAGGAGTCCATTTTTGGGGGGGATTGGAGGAAGGAAGTGCCCCAGAGTCTCCAACTTCCTGTTCCTGTCCAGCAGGCTCCTCCCAGTGCTTTGTCCATGTCCTGGTCACTTTTCATTTGGACCTGGAGCTGGAAGGATTACTCTTTGTGGCTGCTGCTGGATATTTGTATTTGAGGACTTTTTGTTTGGATCACTTTTGGATTTGAGATTTTACAAGTAAGTTGGTGTTGTTTGTTTGGGGCATTGCAGTTGCTGCAACTACAATTGATAAACTTTTTGACAACTTTAAAAAACATATATTGTGGGTAGCCACAGTGTCCAGTAGGCCCAGGGTTAGTCATGGGTGCATGATACAACTGTTTCTGTGAGTTTTGTTGAACTTAAATATCATTTACGGCATGGATGGCATGGAATTGAATAGCTCACTGTTATAGGTGGAAGTTTTTTTACATTTTGGGGTGCGTGTTAAAGCCACACTAGCCAGTAGGTCCAGGGGTAGTCAGTGGTGCATGGGCCAAGTCTTTCTGTGGGGTCTCTTGAATGTAAACATCATTTAGGGTATGGATGGCATTGGATTGAGGTGATATTTGTGTGTATTTAGATTTTATTGGGTGTTGTTGGGGCCTGGTCCAGGGCCTGGCCATGTGGGTGGGGGCCATTTTGAGGCCTGGTCCAGGGCCTGGCAATGTGGGTGGGGTCTAGGGGCCATTTTGAAGCCAGGCAGTGTGCTTTGTGCCATAGGCCTGCACCCAGTCTGCCTTGCTTTCATCCATTATGCCCAGAGGTAGTCAGTGGTGCATGGACCAAGTCTTTCTGTGGGGTCTCTTGAATTTGAACATCATTTAGGGCATGGATGGCATTGGATTGTGGTGATTTGTGTGTGTATTTTGAGTTTTTTGGGTGTTTTTGGCGCCTGGTCCAGGACCTGGCCATGTGGGCTGGAGGCATTTTGAGGCCTGGTCCAGGGCCTGGCCATGTGGGTGGGGGTCTAGGGGCCATTTTGAAGCCAGGCAGTGTGCTTTGTGCCATAGGCCTGCACCCAGTCTGCCTTGCTTTCATCCATTATGCACAGGGGTACTCAGTGGTGCATGGACCAAGTCTTTCTGTGGCGTCTCTTGAATTTAAACATCATTTAGGGCATGGATGGCATTGGATTGTGGTGATTTGTGTGTGTATTTTGATTTTTTGGGTGTTGTTGGGGCCTGGTCCAGGGCCTGGCCATGTGGGTGGGGGCCATTTTGATGCCTGGTCCAGGGCCTGGCCATGTGGGTGGGGGTCTAGGGGCCATTTTGAAGCCAGGCAGTGTGCTTTGTGCCATAGGCCTGCACCCAGTCTGCCTTGCTTTAATCCATTATGCTCAGGGGTACTCAGTGGTGCATGGACCAAGTCTTTCTGTGGCGTCTCTTGAATTTAAACATCATTTAGGGCATGGATGGCATTGTATTGAGGTTGTTTTTGTGTGTATTTTGATTTTTGGGGTGTTGTTGGGGCCTGGTCCAGGGCCTGGCCATGTGGGTGGGGGGGGGGCATATTGAGGCTAGGCAGTTTTTGCCACAGGCCGGCAAGCTTGCGGACCAAGTAGGCCTAGGGTTATGAATGGGTGCATGAAACAACTCTCTCTGTGTGGTCTCTCTTCTATTAATTTAAACATCCATTTTTGATTAGAATTGCAATTTTTATTTTGGGTCTTTCCGTTTTTGGGTGTGTTTTGTTAATAATAATAAATGCCTGGTTGCAATAGTATTAATTGAAGCACGACATATGCAACTTTTATTTAACTGATGTTCCTCTGGCTTCTTTGCTTTTAGGTGCACAAAGACTGAGAACCAGGAATCATCCTCATCATATTCACTTGTTGTAGTGCCAGGAAGAAGTCCTGCTGCGATGTGTGCACACAACGTCACGTGTGGCCACAGACAACTCTGCAACTCGTGCAACTGCATCCTGCTGTTCTGACATCTGAAGAAGATGGGCCCAAAGAACGGTGGCCGTAGCTCCTCTACCAAGAAAGTTGCCAGTGCCACTGCCAGTAAGAAGGAGCAGAAGAAGTAAGTGGCGCCACTTACCAAGGAGACTGGTGTGCCGACCGACACTTTTTTTGGAGAAAAAAACTATGCCTGCAGCAGCGATGTCCGCCGGGGACCAAGCTGGGAGCAGCACCTCCGCTTCATTGGTCTCAGTGCCACCACGCCAAGTTAGGCCCAAGCCCATGAGTGCCGCAGAGGCAACCATTTTAAATGCTCTTTCACCATCGACCAGTGATGTTGGCATTGGCTCATCGCAAAGTAGCATCCAATCAACGCAGGGTGTAACTCATCTGATGAGTGTTCAACCACAGCCTCAACGACAACCACAGGTGCAACAAGGAGAGGCGCAAGGAGAGGCGCAAGGAGAGACGCAAGGAGAGGCGCAAGTAGAGGCGCAAGGAGAGGCGCAAGGAGAGGCGCAAGGAGAGGCGCAAGTAGAGGCGCAAGTAGAGGTGCAAGGAGAGGCGCAAGGAGAGGTGCAAGGAGAGGCACAAGGAGAGGCACAAGGAGAGGAACAACTGCCCACAATACTTGTTCCTCCAGAAGTAATGGCACATCAGGAAATCGAGATTCATGCAGAGGTATCAGCCGAGCAAGCCGCTCCTGATGATCCATTGTCTTCCAGATCCCCAGCAAAGGAAAGGTCAAGGAGGGCTCGTACAACTTCTTCTTCAAGACCCCTTCCTTCTGATGATCTAGATCTTGATTGGCACCCACCAATTCAGTCTGAGAGGGAGGCACGCCATGACCCGACAAAGCTAGGTAAAAGGAAGTTTCCCACAAGGCTTTCAGTTATGGGTGATGACGAAGAAGAAGTTGAAGTGGTGTATGCTGCTGCTGATGAAGAGTCTGACGATGACGACCCAGTCATCATAGTCGTCACTCCAGCCCTAGCGGGCATGCAGCAGACAGACACTTTTACCCTATCCCGAAATGCTGCGAAGGATGTGGGCAGCGTGGCACTGGTACCACCACCAACATAGGTAACTACTACACCAACACGACCTACAGCTTCCATATTTTCTCTTCAGAAGAGCCAGCAGGGACCTCCATCCAGCTCGACCTCCATTACCTCAAGTAGTGGTGCTGTAAGTGCACAACGGAGTCAAATTCCGCCACGCCCATCCTCCACTTCATCTGGCATTGAAAGTGGCACCTCCACCACCACCACAAGAAATATCAACTCCCCAGTTTGGGACTTATTTAGTATTAGCAAAAAGGCGGAAAACCAAGTTATTTGTTCGATTTGTAAACAAGTAGTTAGTCGGGGTAAGCTTGGTACCAACTATGGTACAGGAGGCCAGAGAGGTAATCTCCAAAAATACCACAGCATCCAGTGGGAGGCGCACCTAAGTAACATCCGGAAAGCCAAAAGTAGAAATCCAAATGTAGCCATCGATATTATATCTGATGACGAGGAGCTGATCGTGCAGGGGGAGGTGAAGAAGCGAGAGACATTTTTTCTGGTACACACAGTACCCCTGGCAGCAGCACTGCAGTGGTAGCGCCCACACCCTCTACCCCAGCAACATCTAGGTGGCACAGTAAGAGTCTGGTAGAGACACCAATGCAAAAAAGTACATCAATGAGCCTAACTGGGTTGAAGAAGTCTGGATCATCATCACATATGAAAACGTCCAGACCACCATTAAAAGCATGTTTTGGTCGGAGGCGCCATTGGAACGCAACCACACAACGGCATGTCTGTATAATGCAATGCTGGCTAAAATGTTAGCGCTGGACCTTCTCCCTTTTTCTTTCGTGGAAGGGGTGGATTTTCTAGAATTTGTGGCAACAGTCTGCCCTCAATGGAAGGTTCCTAGCCGGTCCTATTTTGCCAGAGTTGCGGTTCAAGCACTACATCAAGATGTGCTGGACGTGATTGGGGCAGCTTTGCAGAAGAGTGTTGTTCACACTATCCACCTGACAACAGATATATGGACCAGTTGCCAAGCCGTTGATTACATGTGCATCACTGCACACTGGGTCTCTTTTGTGGGGGTTAGAGAGAAGATAGCTGCAGGTGTTGACAGTGTCACAATTTTTCAAGCTACTCAGAAACATGCAACAGTAGCCATGTTTGCCATGGAGAAATCTCATAATGCAGTAAACATTTTGGAGGAGTTTAACAGTAAGGTCTTTCAATGGCTGCAGCCAAGAAAGCGCATGATTGGTTATGTTTCCACGGATAATGGCAGTAATATTGTTAAGGCCATGGCTGATGGTGGCTATTTCAGAGTGCCGTGTTTGGCGCACAGCATTAACATTATTGTTCAAGATTTCTTGAAAAAAGAAAACACAGTCATCAAGTTACTGACCACCTGCCGAAGAATCAGCAAACAATTCAGCCATTCTTTTAAGGCCCGGAAGCAGCTGAGGATCATTCAATATGACCCTAGAGTGCCAGTCAGAGGACTCATCTAGGAGGTGGCAACACGTTAGAACTCAACCTTCTACATGCTTGAGCGTCTGTTTGAGCAGTACTTGGTAATCAATGAGTTTGTATTTCACACACGGGGTGCTTCTATGAAAGACATGAGGCTAGAGGTGGAGGAATGGGACCAAGTTAAATGCCTGACAGACATGCTTCGTCCTTATGAGGTGTTCACACATGAAGTCAGCAGGGAGGACTGTACTTTGGGCAAAGCTATCCCATTGTTGCGCATGCTAGAGCACAAACTAAAGGCGGTGTCTTCAACGTTCCGAGTTGATGCTGAAAAACAAGATGCATATCAGTTGGTGGAGAGCTTATTAAGCCACCTAGTTGACAATGCAAGGCTTAAAGCAAAACATTCAAAACAACATTACATTTGTGCCACTATTCTGGATCCACGGTACAAAAAGGCACTGGCCAGCAATACATTCATTCCTTTTTCTGAAGCAGATGTTTCCAAGTATAAACATTGGCTAGCTCTGTCAGCCACTCGGTTAGAAAAAGAGCGGCAGGAAATTGAAGGAACCACCACAAGTACTACTGAAGCAGCAGGCCATCCGGCGTCAAGGTCCACTTCTGTGGCCGAAGGCAGTCCTTTCCCTCAGAGCCATTACCGACACCAGCAACCGTATCATCATCACCTGCACCAGGCCGAGCCATAATATTGTCGGAAGCAGATTGGATAACTCATCAAGGGTTTGCTCGTTCCAGTTTTGATGCAAAGGCAACAGATGGTACGCAAAGTGGAGCACCCCTGGAGGACCTTGAATGGATGGTGCAGGCCTATCTGGATGACCCAACAGAGGCCTTCTTTGATCAGAACCCATTGGTGTTGTGGTATGGGAAAAGGCCACAATGGCCACTGATCACCAAGCTGGCTATAAATTATTTGGCTTGCCCACTCGCAAGTGTGTCTTCTGAACGTGTTTTCAGTGCTGCTGGTGCCATTGTAACTTCAAAAAGGACCTGTCTCTTGCTCAAAAATGTGGAGAGGTTAACAATGATCAAGATGAATCAGCACTTCATACCACCAGATTAACAAATATGTGAATCCACACAGGAAGAAGAGGACACTGACTTAGGTGACGGAAGTTCTTCTCTGTGAGCTGACCTACTCCTGTTTCAATTCACAGAGTTTGAGGACGAGCTCTACTTCCCTGACACCTAGGCTTGAAATACTCACTTTTATTTCTGTGTGTCTTTCTTTGTTTTGCAAATTTTAGCACAACAAAACTCTAATCACAACAAATCCATCAGCAGCACTGTCTTCGTCTTATTTCCATATTGAAGGTGCCGCTGTCTGCATTCCTGAAGTTCACAAGTTCACAACTCAGTCATGCTCCTCTATCCTCCTCCACCAGACGCCCCCTATCCATTTCCCTCAAGGCAGATGGCCGGATTACGCAGAATCAAGAAACTGTCGCTTCGTAGACGAGTCCCCTCAAAAGAAGTGGGACTGGAATGGCTGACTATGCTGACTGTTACTTCTGAAATTGACACGAGAGGCTGCCCTGTGGCCCTTCACTTAAGAATAAGATGCTGACAAAAAGTTGAACAGGTAATGAATGATGAGATGGCATGCAGTGGACTGGCTGTCTGGCTCTGATGAAAGCAATTGCTGTTTGTTTGTTGTACATGAAATGAATCATATGTGTTCTGTTATTATGTAATCTTTCACACACTAAATGTAACTCAAGTCTACTCTGTTTACCTTGTTTAATGCAAATTGTACTTCTACTGCAGGGGCCACTACGTTGCATTTTTTAATATGGAAAATGTCCTTGGACTGCCTGTGTGTAGACTGTCTGCATGAACAACATTGAGTTTGCCAACACCATGATGATGATGAGTCATGATGACCAAAGTTACATAATATCTTTACAGTCACTAACTGGGATGGATGGATCATCATCGTCAATTTGCAGAAGAACTATGGCCATTTCGTGAGTGGCAAACAGGTAAACAAATAAACAACAACCACGGCAGAACTACATGTCTGTCTAGTCATGGTATGGAGTGGTCGAGCCAGTGTTTTGTTATGCCAGAGTCCAGACAGCGGTTCATGTAAAATTGCGGCTATGTGGCTTGCTGTATAAAATTAGATCTGCTTTGTCTGTCTGTGTCAAAGAGGTATGCTACATGGAGGTTGGTTCACTCAGTGGTGCCTGCCTTGACCGTCTGCATGGCCCTGGCCTGCTGTGTGCTAATTATTATGCTGGAAACAGAGACTCAGACTAGGCACTTTAGAAATGATGCATGTAAGTAATACTGTCGCCTCTGAAAGTGAAAGTGTTATTTTTGCACTACACACCGTACCTTAAATTTTTCCTCCGGGGTGTTTTAATATCCCTTGCTGTTTTTCCATCGACAATTACAGGCCGCCACTTACCCTGTGCGATGGGAAAAACATTAACTCAGGCTTACCATAGCAATCCGCAATTCCGCATCTGCCAGGCAGGCAGTGGACAGTGAGGTCACCAAGATTGATCGACGGAGCGTCCGATGGAATGGCGGAGTACCGCGAATAAGAGGAATGGCTGGATGCATGCAACTTCCCAATTTGACCAGGACAAATAGAACATACAGTTACAGTATCCACTTCACTTGTCCTTATCTTTTTTAATAATGTTATTGTTGTGAACTTCTATGAGTGTGACTCTGTGCGTTTGCTCTCTGCTTCAAATTCATCCCTACAGCTATTTGATAAGTTTCTTTGCTATTTTTAAAACTAATGTAATGTACTACTAAGTGTTTATTCTCTCTGATGGCAGATAGGCAAGTGAAATTGCGTAATTACTGCAGCTCTGTACTGTCTAATTGTTTAGTACTAGTTAGTAAGTTGTAGTAAGTACTACTTTTCAGTAACCTAACCATCCATTTAGCAAACAACTTCATGCATGCACTTCCTTTATGTCCCTTAAAAGATTTATGGATATCTTCGAATCCAAAGATTTGTTTTTCTTCATTTGTTGTTTGTCCATGCTGTGGTTTTTTTTCTCTCTCCAAAAAACTTTCCCAAAAACCCCCATTCCCATCCATTTTTTAAACCCTAACCCTCTTCCCCCAGGGCTGTGTGATTTTCATTGAGGTATGACTAAATGACACCAATAATTCCACACACTTGCTGGGGAGGATAAGGTCAAAAGCAACAGAAAATCAATTTCAAGGCAGGTCAAGGAATCCGAGGATATATTCTTATTCTGCTTGACACACACCCATGTGTATTACTCCATTATCCATACTACTAATACCACCACAACTATGCCATTTCATCCGTCCAGGATTCCATAGCCAACCTTAATCGCCATTTGCCATGCAGCGAGCCCGGTGCCTAGCCCTATTCTCAAACACGAATCACAGGTAAGATAAGCATTTTGGGGGAGGAAGAATAATGGAGTAGGAGGAAAGGAGAGACTGACGGTAGTACTAGTAAAGTAGTAGGACAATTGAATTCACTAACTCTGTCAGTGGTACTTTTGTACAAATGTGGGCGATTACTTAGACCATTTGAATCAACCAGCCAGTTAAGTTTCAGGAAAACAAACGTACATTTAACCCACCCACCTACCCCAGAAAACAGTAAAAACGCGTATGCTATGTTTAAGTGGAAAATAAATAAATATTTCGACCCTAACAAAAATAAACTATCCCACAAGACCAGACCCAACCCCTCCATAACCCCAACCAATGTCCATGAAATGTCCCCAAAAGTTCAAAAACCCCATCGCCCAATTCCCCCCCTCCAAAAGTCTTTACAAAAGGGGCAATGGACAGTCTCTACTTTGGCCGGCGGTGTCCTGTGGCCAGGTGGTCACGCAGCTCTCTCCGGAGAGCCTTGAGCAGGACTTTCAGCCTCTCCACCTCCTGCTCAAGTTAGGCCACTCGCAGGGTTAGGCGGTGCACATGCGCCTTGCAGGTACTGTGGGGGGCAGCTGTTGGTTTTGCTGCTCGGCGGCGGCGGGTGGCTGCCGGACCACAGCGCCTACCGCTGGAGGATTGCGCTGGCTGTATGATCCAGGGGCAGTGGAGTAGGATGCAGCTGCTGCTGTTGACTGAGAGTCATCCTCCTCCTCCTGAGCCACCAGCCGCCGATATTCGGCGACAATTGCCTCCAGCTTCCGTCGCCTGGCCCGGATAGCCAACTCCTTCCAGGATAGTTTAGAAGGAGTATCTATATGAAGAAAGAAAAAAATACTGTAACCAATACTCTTTAAGATTAACACAAAATAATTCAACAGAAAGTTGTGTCCACAGTAGCACTTGCAACTTGCAAGCACAGTACATAACATTTGTGGCATGTATCTATCTAACCTCCCACTTCGTCGGCCTCTGCTCTAACATTAGTTGGAGTTTCAGGAATTCTACTAGCATTATGGACTCACTACATTAGACTCAGACAGTACACCAGTCTTCTTCTTCTCTCTTGCTTAGCGAAATTAGTATGTAAATGTGTGGAAGCCGGCATAATGCCAGCGCAGTCAGCTTGCACCCAAGAAAAACAGACGCAAGCCATGATGACGCAGACTCGCGTTACTGTTACCCGTACATGCAGGTGGGGAAGCTCTTACTTTTCTATTATGGGTGGCACTGGCCATACTCTGTTACAAGAGCTACTGCTCAATTAATTTAACTTTCACCTAGCCCTGCCCCTGACTACTACAAGATATTTGCTTATATAAGGGATGACTTTAGGTGCTCTGTTTTTATTGAACACAGATAGGCCACACATGAATGACAGAGTTGAAAAAAAAAATATTAACATAGGTAGTGAGTGGTCCCCGTAATCGCCGGAGGAAGGCACTTGTGACTTGACTTGATAATGTGAACTATACAATATAGAAACACAATATATGCTGTGCTTGCAAACTACTGTTAGTCAAGGGAGTATTTTAAAAAATTGCAAATTCTACTTTCCTCTGCTTTGCTACTCTGGCACGGACGTGCGGTGTTACATGCTCTTCAAACTAACACTCATCATCCAGTGACCGTCTACTCGGTCTACTCTACATACACCTATGCTATCTATGAGGAAGATACCATCCAGGCATCCATCCGTTCAAAGTAGATGTCACTCATTCTTCTTAATGTCTCAACTGGACAAACATTACTTTTTCTCACCGAAAAACACCCTTTTTATTTTATTTTGTAAACCGCCACCCATGCATCCGTGCTTGACTTGCATTTGAATCTGAACCAAAGGATATATTGCGCACACATACGGTTTCTGTTTCACCCAAACAGGCAGTAATCTTTTCTTTCTCCTTCCACCCGTCCTTGCTTCAACCGACCATGCATCAGATTCCTACCAGCCATCTCTGCCTGCATTAAAAAACACGTATCATTCTTTGCCAGTCATTAATTGAACTCGCTCGTCCTTCCTTACACCCTTCTTTCCCTTTTCGTTCATCCAATCCATCAAGTTCAACTCTGATCTGACTTGGATTCTGGATAAAACTTTCCCAGCTGAGTTGAAGTCAAATTTAGAGGAGGCCATTGATTACTCGTCAACTCCCACCGCTAATGCTATTGCTAATGCAAAGCCAAGGGTGACTGTGTTCTACCTGGTTGACAAAAACTTAGTTCTAAATTTGTAAGTCTTCTTAACAGTAAAGTGTACTTGTACTGTACAACATATACACCCCTGCAGCGAGCCTACTCTGCAATCTCAAGAAGTAAGGAATATAATAGCTTACCACTGCCCGCCACTACCGAGGCATCCCCCACAGCAGTTCCTGCTGGCACTGGTGGCACCACATCCGCACTGGAGTGACCACCTCTGCGCTGGCCCCGGCACTGGCGGTGGCCTTTGCCGATGGTGTTCCGCCTAGAAAATACATTTCATATTTTTAGATGCCATATACACCACTCCCTATTTTATCTAGGAATGAGAAAATTGTTTACTACGTAAACAAACTTATTTATTTGTGACTCTCTAGTCTAAACTAAAAATTCCCCTTTCGGAACGGGAGGGTGTTTTTATTTATGCTTAGCCATAACATGCTACACTTTTTGGCACAACTGATGAATGCTTGCTTTTAAACACGCACCATTTTTCTCATAACAGAAAGAAGCTTCCCTTCTACGAACAAGAGCAATATGTTACTCATCATCATCACCACCAGTACTTTAAGTTCCAACCAGGTGAGGGGTCTCCCACAATTAATGTGTAAAATCAGCCACTGTTCAGTTTTCATGAGTTCACGTTTCTCTTCTATGAAGTTGATTTTAGTAAATGTTTTTATATAATGCACAATTGAAAATTAATATACAGAGTACACACAGATCTAGTTGTTTTACTTTTAATAAAGCTTTAAAACTTACATAGACACTGTGGTTTTTGGTCATCAGTGAATGAGCGAAAGGGTTTGCAATTTGCAAGCATGATTCCGTGACTCTGAGAGGTCGGGACTCTGACTCCATAGTCTTATGTTCTGGGTTGTATAATCATTGGGGATCATCGCTGCATTCGGGAGCTAAATAATGACTCTGACACACTAGCTAGTCAGTAAGGAGATTGGGTGTTCAACTTCTGTTATGACTGAGGTATGTGGAAAGTCTAACTGCGCCTATTATCACCAATGCCCTATTTCTTGTCCATAGTTCTGTAGGTGCAGAATAGTCCCTGCAACAGTAGTAGTATGTCCTCCTATCCGATCAAAAAGTAAACTAGTATCTTTTTCTTGGTGGCCATTGATATTTTATTGTTGGGAATTGTCAAAGCATAAACATTAAGAAGACTTCAATAGACATTATGGACAACCCAGAGGACTGCACTCAGTGCCTAGAGCCAATACTGAATAGGAGTTTTGTTTAACAGCTTTTGCCAATTGTGCAAGCTTAGCTAGCTACACAGACAGACTAATAATAATAAATAGTAGTAGCACAGAGAGTCATAGTAGAGGCCGGATAAGAATTTAGAAACAGTCTACAAGAAGATCAAAGACGATTTAGGAAAAAATAGAATTATGATGAACGTTTGGAATAAATAGGTGCTGTAAAAGTTAGGGAAGTATGATTATTAATATTAACAGGAAAGCTTACTGGGGCCAGCAGAAGAGCCCTCGGCGGACCGATCCTGGCCTTCCTGCTCCGCCGGCGCCGCCATCTCTGTCCTCTTGCCCCTGGGAGGTGCTGATGTACATGAAAGAAAGACACAAACATGGATGATTATTCTCAACGAAATCAAACATTTCAAAAAAACAATAACAAATTATTTCGGGGAAATAAACAACAATTGCACTAAATTTTATTGACCTATCTGATGTGGTCTACTAGGATATTAGTATTGCTGGATTCACGAACCGTCTACTTGGAAAGATATGTAACTCACTAAACCAACTACAACAAGCATTTGCAACGCAATAGGTCTCGCATTAGGATAGTTTGAGCTATTGGTATTGTAAATGAGAATTTTTTTATTTATGTGTTGGTTTTGAAAATAGCTAAATTAATAGCTTTGTCATTTACAATGCCAATAGTTATAACTTTCGCAAATGTGACACCTATAGAATTTGTAATACAATACATGTTGTATTTACATGACTTACATGTCTTGCTATTACAAATAACAATGGCTTTTATTTTTTTTAAATAATTAATACTTAAATAAAAGTTATTGTAATTTATAATGGCAATAGCTTAAACTTTTGTAAATAACTTTTGTGAAGATTATGTTCAGTGTATTTTATTGTGACAAAAATACAAGAACAGAAGTGAAATATTAACATATTTTTGTGACATTTGTAATAAATCTTGAAACATTGAGAGAACATATTTGTATCAGTGATGCTGTGGTGGTGCTGAGTGATGCTGTTGTTGCGCTGAGTGATGCTGTGGTTCTGTCGAGTGATGCTGTGGTTTCGCTGAGTGATGCTGTGGTTGCGCAGAGTGATCCTGTGGTTGCGCTGGGTGATGCAGTGGTGGTGCTGAGTGATGCTGTGGTGGTGCTGAGGGATGCATTCTTGGCCCTGCGTGATGATGTGGTGTTACTGAGTGATGCTGTGGTGGTGCTGAGTGATGCTGTGGTGCTGCTGAGTGATGCTGTGGTGCTGCTGAGTGGTGCTGCTGAGTGATGCTGTGGTGGTGCTGAGTGATGCTGTGGTGCTGCTGAGTGATGTATTCTTGGCCCTTAGTGATGATGTGGTGTTGCTGAGTGATACTGTGGTGGTGCTGAGTGATACTGTGATGGTGCTAAGTGATACTGTGGTTTTGCTGAGTGATGCTGTGGTAGTGCTGAGTGATGCTGTGGTGGTGTTGAGTGATGCTGTAGTGGTGCTGACTGATGCTGTGGTGGTGCTGACTGATGCTGTGGTGGCCCTGAGTGATGCTGTAGTGGCCCTGAGTGATGCTGTGGTGGCCCTGATTGATATTGTTGTGTGCTGAGTGATGCTGTGGTGGTGCTGAGTGATGCTGTGGTGGTGCTGAGTGATGCTGTAGTGGTGCTGAGTGATGCTGTGGTGGTGCTGATTGATGCTGTGGTGACCTTAAGTGATGCTGTGGTGGCCCTGAGTGATGCTGTGGTGGCTCTGAGCGATATTGTTGTGTGCTGAGTGATACGGTGGTGGTGCTGAATGATGCTAAGGTTGTGCTGAGTGATGCTGTGGTGGCGCTGAGTGATGCTGTGGTGGTGCTGAGTGATGCTGTGGTGGTGCTGAGTGATGCTGTGGTGGTGCTGATTGATGCTGTGGTGACCTTAAGTGATGCTGTGGTGGCCCTGAGTGATGCTGTGGTGGCTCTGAGCGATATTGTTGTGTGCTGAGTGATGCTGTGGTGGTGCTGAGTGATGCTGTGGTGGTGCTGAGTGATGCTGTGGTGATGCTGAGTGATGCTGTGGTGGTGCTGAGTGATGCTGTGGTGTCACTGAGTGATGCTGTGGGGGCGCTGAGTGTTGCTGTGGTGGCGCTCATTGATGCTGTGTTGGCCCTGAGTGATGCTGTGGGGGCGCTGAGCTATGCTGTGGTGGCGCTGAGTCATGCTGTGGTGGCGCTGAGTGATGCTGTGGTGGTGCTGAGTGATGCTGTTGTGGTGCTGTGGTGGTGCTGAGTGATGCTATGGTTGTGCTGAGTGATGCTTTGGTGGTGCTGAGTGTTGCTGTGGTGGTGCTCATTGATGCTGTGTTGGCCCTGAGTGATGCTGTGGTGGCCCTGAGCGATGCTGTGGTAGCGGTGAGCGATTCTATGGTGGCACTGAGTGATGCTGTGGTGGTGCTGAGTGATGCTTTGGTGGTGCTGAGTGATGCTGTTGTGGCACTGAGTGATGCTGTGGTAGCGGTGAGCGATTCTATGGTGGCGCTGAGTGATGCTGTGGGGGCGCTGAGTGATGATGTGGTGGTGCTGTGGTGGTGCTGAGTGATGCTGTGGTGGTGCTGAGTGATCCTGTGGTGATGCTGAGTGATCCTGTGGTGGTACTGAGTTATCCTGTGGTGGTGTTGAGTGATGCATTCTTAGCCCTGAGTGATGCTGTGGTAGCACTGAGTGATACTGTGGGGGCACTGAGTGATGCTGTGGTGGTGCTGAGTGATGCTGTGGGGGTGCTGAGTGATGCTGTGGTGGTGATGAGTGTTGCTGTGGTGGCGCTCATTGATGCTGTGTTGGCCCTGAGTGATGCTGTGGTGGCGCTGAGGGATGCTGTGGTGGTGCTGAGTGAATCTGTGGTGGTGCTGTGGTGGTGCTGAGTGATGCTGTGGTTGTGCTGAGTGATATTGTGGTGGTGCTGAGTGATGCTGTGGTGGTGCTGAGTGTTGCTGTGGTGGCGCTCATTGATGCTGTGTTGGCCCTGAGTGATGCTGTGGTGGCCCTGAGTGATGCTGTGGTGGCCCTGAGCGATATTGTTGTGTGCTGAGTGATGCTGTGGTGGTGCTAAGTGATACTGTGGTGGTGCTGAGTGATGCTCTGGTGGTGCTGAGTGATGCTGTGGTGGTGCTGAGTGATGCTGTGGTGGTGCTGTGGTGGTACTGAGTGATGCTTTGGCGGTGCTGTGGTGGTGCTGAGCGATGCTGTGGTGGTGCTGAGTGATCCTGTGGTGGTGCTGAGTGATCCTGTGGTGCTGCTGTTATCCTGTGGTGGTGGTGAGTGATGCATTCTTAGCCCTGAGGGATGCTGTGGTGGTAGTGATGCTGTGGTGGTGCTGAGTGATGCTGTGGTGTTGCTGAGTGAGTGCGTGGTGGTGCAGAGTGATGCTGTGGTGGTGCAGGGTGATGCTGTGGTGGTGAAGAGTGATGCTGTGGTGGTGGTGAGTGATGCTGTGCTGGTGCTGAGTGATGCTGTGGTGGTGCTGAGTGATGCTGTGGTGGTGCCGAGTGATCCTGTGGTAGTGCTGAGTTATCCTGTGGTGGTGCTGAGTGATGCATTCTTGGCCCCGAGTGATGATGTGGTTTTGCTGAGTGTTTCATATCCTATGCCGCTCCTGTGTGTCTAATTCACAGTAAAGGCCCATTTCACGTGCCTAACATCCGGGTCGCAGATTCATAAACAATCCTCCATTTTCCAAGCACTGCGTCGCGTGATACCTGCTGTGAACAGCTAGCGTTTTATGGGGCTTGCAATGGACTAATGGAGCACACGAACTAGCGGGCGTTAGAAAAGTAAGAAAGGTCTGCATTCATCGGCCGAGTTCCCATTCCCCAAACATCTGCAGATTTCACAAGGCTTGGAAGGAGCATGGTGGTGTGCAGGGCGGATGGGGTGGGGGGGCAGGGGAGCAGGGACTGCAACTCTTAGTTAAAGTGAAAGTACAATATGCGAGGCACAGACTGGGGGTGTGGGAGGCGGGGGTGCGGAGGAGCAATCGAGTGGGAGGGAAAGAGCTCTGCTGGTGTGCGAGGCAGATGGGGTGGGGGGGCGGGGGAGCAGGGGAGCGAGCGAGCGGGAGGGAACCAGCATATGGGGTGTTAGTGAGGGCAAGCGCTCGCTGGCGAAGCATCACGCTTCAATAGATCACATGCATTGGGAGGAATCCACTTGGAATCCGCTTGGTCAAAGAGTTTGTTTCAACCACTATACTCTCGTCTATTTATCCCTGTGGGATAGAATAGTCGAGACCTAAAAACTGGCAGCACTAAGAAGCACGCGAAGTGACCGACACAGTCCGTCATGATTGCAGACCACTAAAAAATGTCCTACTAAATAACAAGTCATAATATACTCAACCTATCAATCCACCAGCACTATCTCTTCTTAGTGGCAGGAGTACAAAGGAAGGACTGGACTTGAGTCTCTAGTCTCTCTAGCATTACGCAGTTCTGTAAAGTACACTCATACATAATCACTCAGGCCAAATGAGCACAAAATTGAAAACAAGTAAGCATAGTAGCACCGCCACTGAGCAGGCGAGCACCTGCAATCACAGAAGCTTTTGATTTACCTGCAATGTAATCGGCAGCATTCTTGCTCTTCGGAAAAAACATATATTTGCAATATAACACAGAGCTGAAGAAAACAAAGTAGTTATTAAATAGCTACTAGTACTCACCAAGCCCAGGGAGCTCGACGCCAAGCAGGTCGAGCAGGTCTTGTTCCCGGTCCAGTATGTCGGACCACCGGCGTGTCACCTGGTTGTAGGTGCGCCGGACCCCTGACTCCCGATACATGGCCTGGCACACCGTACCCCATAGCTGGCGATGCTCCCGAAGGCCGTACCCGGTACCGGGCCTGCCACCTGCTGCGATGGTCTTGGGGAGGTGACGCTGCACAAAGAAGACCAGTGCAGCCACCTCCACCGCGCTGAAGATCTCCCTGGGACTTACAGACGCCCCCCTTAAACACCCGCAAGGGAGCCGGCTGTGGGTGTGGGACTCTGCTCCTTGGACTTGCAGGCTCCCTTTGACATGGGTTAAAGAAAGGAAAAATAGAAAAGAATAGGGGGAAAAAGTAAAGAAAAGAAAAGAGAAAGCTAAAAAAAAATGTCGTTATTAAAGTATCAAAAAGTAGAAAAAAACACAAAATATAGATGTACAAAAATAGAGAGATAAATAATGAGTAAACAAGATTAAAAAAAAGTTCAAACAAACAAACGATTACAAAGATTGAAGCAGGATAGAAAAGGCATTCCCAGAACCATAGCAAAGAATGAAAAACAAGATGGCCGCGCCCAGTGCAACCACGTGGGTAAGTTTGCGCAATATTTTCCTCGCGAGCACTCAAAAACGGACGCGAACGCGCAATTGCGACCCGGAACAGGTAATGCACAACGCGAGCATGCAACTAGCTACCGGACACAGAAATACGTAACGCGAACAGTGAAAACAAGATGGCCGCACCCATATACGACCGCATGGGTAACTTCGCGGTCCGCGGTGAAAAAAAATCCTGCGAACTTGCAAAAATAAAAAAATCCGCAATCTCACGAAAGTTTGCGTATTTTGCGGACCGCGAGTATACTTTCGCTCGAATTCGCGCACAGCGAATTTGCAAAATTCGCCCATACTTACGGAATACTCAATCATACCCAGAAAACTCATACGTTCTTCTATAGTTGATGGGGAAGACAAATTGCGTATAGTGTTTACTAAATCTCCTTTCGATCTAACCCCATTCCCAGTAATATTATGACCCAAATAATTTAAAGAGTCTGTTCTAAACTTGCATTTTTCCATTTTAATTTTCAAGTCACCTTCACTTAATCTCGCAAGAACAGACCGGAGGCGAATATCATGTTGCTCCACATTGTCTCAATAAACAAGTATGTCATCTTGATAAATACAGACTCCACCAAGATCCTTAAGAACACTCTCCATAACACATTGAAAAACGGAAGAGGCAGAAACCTACCCAAAAGGTATTCTAATAAAACGGAAAGTACCAATTGGTGTGATAAACGCAGTAAGATCCCTGCTAGATTGCTCAAATTCAATCTGATGGTACGCGGATGTTAAATCAATAGTACTGAAAACGTTCGCTCCTCCCAACAAAGCTAGTAATTCATTAATATTTGGAAGGCGATATTTGTCTACCAGTACATTTTTGTTCAATTGGCACAAGTCTATGCAGAGACGCAAATTGCCATTAGGTTTGCGGGCAGCAACCACCAGAGCAAGCCATTCTGTTCCTTCAACCTCCTCTATAATGCCATTTTCCTGAAGTTTGTTGATTTCTTTTTCCATATCCTCCTTCACAGATAGTGGTACACTCCTAACCTTGCACGTCATTGGAACTGAATTGTTTTTTAGTTTTATCTTATGTTAATAGCCCTTTAAGCACCCAAGACTTTCTCTAAAGACCTTACGAAATTATTTTTTTAACGTATGTGTAAACTCACAATCATCAGACTTCCTTATAGTGCACACAATATCTTTCAATAAAATCTGGGGATTAGAATTAGGATCTAAATATACACCTAGCTCACCCTGGTGTATCCAACTAATAATGCTATCACCTTTTTTGAGACATACATTTTTCCCGAAATCATTCTACCTTTATATTCAATTAAGCCCATTAAGTAACCATGTAATTTAATTGGTTTACCACCATAGGCCAAGGGAACTATATCAGTTTTAAACAAATTAATGTTGTGCTTTAGCTTGCTAACATAGAAATCATTCGAAACAATGGTGATTTTGGCACCAGAATCAAATAATACCAGGGTACATGCCCCATCAACCAAAATTTCATCAAATGGACAGGACTTCTTAGAAGTTCCACATGCAAACTCCGATACAATCTGACCACATTCAAAATCATCAGAACTTGTATTAACCCCTTCATCTTCATAAATTTCAATCATTTTAACTCTAGGGACTAGTTTATTCTTACATACGGACAGAAAGTGTCCCTTTTTTTGCATTTATTACAAGTATGGCCTAGAGCAGGACATATTTTATCATTTGCTAGATGTCCAATCTTATTACACCTATAACACCTCAGTGTCACCGGAATGCTGCTGGATTTACCTTTGTTTGGTACATATTTTTCTTTTACCTTTACTTTAGTGTCAGAGTTTTTCTCATTAACACTCTGCACTTTAACATCTTTTGAGTTATCTCTTTATATGATGACCACACACTTTAGCGAATGTTCCATTCTTTTTGCTGCAGCTATAACCTCATCAGGTGTGGGTTCATCTCTTAGCCACAGTTCTTCTCTTACTTTGTCCATATTACAACCTAACATGAACTGATCACGGATATGCTCATCAGTTAAACCCTCAAACTTACACGAAGAAGCGAGTTTCCTCAAATCAGTCAAGTAACCCTCTACCGTTTCCTCCTCTCTTTGCATCCTTTTACCAAATGGAATCTTTCTAAAATGGTGCTTATTTTAGGAAGATAATGTTTATCTAATTTACTGAAACATATCTCATAATCGTTAAGACCGTCTGCTTCTGAAGTAGTTAGTTCGGGTAAATGTTCGAAAACACCTTGTCCTTCAGAGCCTAAACAGTGGAGCAACAGAGAAGTCTTTCTTTCAGCACTTAATGAAGCACCTCAAACTCTCGCATACCTCTTAAAAACTTTTTTCCATTTTTTCCACTTGATCGGTAGTTCGCCAGGAGAAGCAAGAAAAAATGGAGCAGCTGTAACATTCTGCATGGCACCAAACATGTACAGAAAAATCCAGTCAAGTATATCAAAATTTACAAAGAATGACTGTGTAAGAAGAGGTTTTGATTATAACAGAATTTCAAAATTATAAAGTGGTAAAGATGAGAATTACTGAAAGAAAAATTCACAACCCCAGTTATCCAAACATATAAACCGCAGAAGGATGTATGCAGTTTACAAAAGTACTAACAGTGTGTGTTAATGAATTTTCAAATCTATGTAACTCTGTAGATGAATAATACAGAAATGAAAGAAAATGTGCCACGCTCAATATAACAATTGCATGTGCATTATTGCAGGTGAATTAATAGAAATCTGAAACAAAGCACAAATATCAAATTCACAGCTTTACAGTGAAACACAATGCATGTAACAATAGCGTGCGTATCGCTGCTGATGAATACTAGATTAGTGGGACACACACTTATTTATTCTTTTAAAACAAAAGAGTGCCTGTAATCATAGCGTGCGTGTTGTTGCAGATGAATATTAACTTTCTGAAACGAGATGCACCAGTAGTAAAAGATTGTATGTAACAATAGCGTGCGTATCGCTGTTGATGAACTTTAAATCTGTGAAACGCATGCATGTATCAATAGCGTGCGTATCGCTGTTGAAGAACATTAAAGGTGTGAAACCCACTATTGCCGAAAATTAAAACAATATAAGCATGCGTATAGCTGTGGTTAACAATAGCGTGCGTATCGCTGCAGATGACTTTTAAATTTATATAACGAAACGCACAAGTATCAAAGTATAAGCGTGTGTATCGCTGCAGTTGCTAGGAAGCATGAAAGGTTGCTAGGAGACTTCGAATATGCAAAATGGCTTCCACGTCTCTTCAACAAAGCGTGATGACGTTACTTAGTGATAGACCAAAGCTCAAGGTTGCTTGGAAACAACACGAAGATCGGAACGTTTCAGGGTGCTGACATCAAGCGTGATGTGCGTTATGACACGCACAGGTGACGCATGCAAAGAAGATTTGGAACTCAGAATCCCAAGACGTCAATATGCAGTAAGCCAAACTTCTTTGGAATTCAGACATGTTTTGGTTTAAAATTAGCTGGCGCAGATCATAATACGCTTACTCAATTAAATCAACTTTAAGTTTGAAGTAAAATTTCACCAGTAAAATTTCACCATTACTCCTTTAACCTTAAAATGAGAGCGAGCCACATAGATTGCCTCCCAAATTTCAAATCCTTTAAATCAAAAGCGAGACTATGTCGAAATGCTCCGTGCCTTACTGGTTAAGTCAGATAGGTAAAAAGATAATCAACACTTAGGTTCCTCCCAATAAGCAAATTGTAGCCAAAAGTTTAAAGGAATGGCAAGTAAGCATGGGCGGATTTTGCGAATTGGAAATCCGCGAACTTGCGTATTTACGGATTCGCAATCCGCAAAATCCGCGAACTCTTGCGAATTTGCGGATTTTTTTTTTTTGTGTTCGCAAGGATTTTTGCCAGTTCGCGAGGGTTCTGTACCAGTTCGCAATTGCGAACTTACTTGTCGGCTCGCAACGGCCGCGACTATGTTGTTTCTACATCTGGTTCATCATCACAGGTTCACAGCACCCTCTGTTTCACCACTGCCACCCTGTGGTACACCCATGCCACCCTCTGGTACATCACTGCCACCCTCTGGTTGGTTTATCACTGTAGATTATGGGGGTGAAAAAAAGCAAGCACACCTGCCCTGCTTCAACTGACATGAATTAATTTGGGGTTGATTAATGTGTCACTGAATTTAAACTTCCAGTCTGGCCGGCACCTGCTTCCTTATCTGTAATTTGCTTTCTGTTGCAGTGCAATTTTTTTTCACAGAACCTTTGTGGCCTATAGTTGCAAGTAGGCAACTGAACTCTGAAGGGGCCCCTCAGGAAGCACTACAGGGAATGGTTACTAATGATAAGATTGAACTTTTGCACCTGCTGAGTGCTTTCAGTTTTGTCTGTAATTGCTTTCTGTTGCAGTGTAATTTTTTTAACAGGACCTTTGTTGTATACTTGTAGCTATTCTCTGAGCCTGCTGTGAGGGTCAGAGCAGGGTCATAGAATAGTTACAAGTAGGCAAATGAACTCTGAAGAGGCCCCTCAGGAAGCACTACAGGGAATGGTTACTAATGATAAGATTGAACTTTTGCACCTGCTGAGTGCTTTCAGTTCTGCAAAAATCCAAATATCCAGCAGCATCTACAAAAAGTAATCCTTCCAGGTCAAGATCCAAATCAAAGTGACCAGCACATGAAGAAAGCACTGGGGGGAGCCTGGTGGACAGGAAAAGGAAGTTTGAGACTGTGGGGCACTTCCTTCCTCCCACCCCCACCCCCCCAAAATGGACTCCTTGCAAAGAAAAAGTGCAGGCAAATGTCAACCTGAGGAGTTATTCTGATAAAAATCATAATTTTCAAGGTTTATGCTGCCTGCTGGTGGATTTCTTGTACGAAATTGCAAATTTTGCAATCTCGCAAATGCGAGATTGTCTCTGCCCGCCGCATCTACGTGTTCGCAAGTGTTTACTCCCGCGAAATTGTATAGTATTCTAGTTGGCAAGTGCGACCAAGCAAAAAATCCGCTTCGCACGGATTTTACGAATTTTCGGCAAGTTCGCGAGAGTTTGCGGATTGCGAATTTACCGAAAATCCGCAAAATCCGCGAGCGGAACGGATTTTATGCCCATGCTTAATGGCAAGTTCCTAAGTATCAATAATTAAGAATATAATCGGAAAAGTCTCACCGCAGATTTAAATAAATCCTTTGTTGTTGAGATGTTCTTGAAGCAAAGAGCGCTGCCGACTACGCAAGTGTGACATTTTGAAGCAGCAGGCAAGAGGCAGATGTATATTTAAATTGAACTTTATTCATAATAGAAGATCTCATCCAGCCAGGTTCCTAGTACAACTGCCGCTAACCACAGCTCTTATACCTTACCCTATGACATACATACATTCTAAGATATGATGTAGAAGAACCATAGAAAGGAGAACAAAGAGGAAAGAATAATAAGTAACCATAGAGAGGAAGATAACACACAGACTCATGTTGTGACTTTGATTAAAAACATCTCTCTGAGATTTTACAGTGGTTTGATATTCAGTGGTGGGCAAGGGTCACAGGGACCATCTTGCAGGCAAGGAAAATGCTGCCCTTGCCACAGTTCAATAGACAAATATAGCTGCAAATAGGGTTCAGAGGGCCTCTCTCCCCCCTTAGTCCCAGTGTCACTTGCACCTCTTGCACTATTGAAAGATGCAACCCCTGCTAGTGGTACATACTTCTCCAGTGCATTGTCTCCTGTCAGAACCCATTTGGGGGATGCTGGAAAGCATGGGTTACTGGGCCACAGCCTGGTTGGTTGAACTCTTTCACCACAGTTCTCCAGGGCCTGATCTACTGTAGCACTGCAACATGAGCACCAAATATACCCTTTCAGCGCTTGTACCCTGAGGTTATAGGTGTAAGCACTCCAAGGCTTCTCAGAGAAGTAGTGTTTGTGGGCGGGGGTGGAGGGAGGGAGGGTAAAAACCCAGAACTCAGCAGTCATCGAACAACAAGTAGTAAGGATTGTCCAGTCAAGTACATATCTTACACAAAGCAGGAGTGATTTAACATACCAAAATGAAATACCATACAAAGGGATATTCCCGTGGGCACAGGGATCTACAACAGGCATGACAGGAAATAAACAAAACGGTGTCAGGTTTAGAATAATCTCACAGATGCAAGCTCCCTGGGAATAGTAAAATCAGTCTTCCTTTTCATTAGCCAGTCCTGCCCCAGTCACTGACAACCCCCACCAGAGGTTTTCCTAGATCCAGGACATTCCCAGTGTCTCGAGAACACAAGTTCAAAGGTGCAGGAGTTATCGGAGCATAACAGCAGTGAGGTGCAGTGCAGGGCTGACCCCATCCCCTCCGATAGATTTTGTTTAGGATCTTGGGGTAGACATTGACTGGCCGGCAAGTTCCATCAGGATAGGCCCAAAGCCAAAGCCACCCTTCCCCTGGGTTTTATTGAATGTTGACAGTATGCGCAGGGCATTGGGTTTCTGGCGTAGTCGTTTGAGGTCACAGACACAGCCATGCTCTCTCCTTCTCTGTCAAGGGATGGGCACTGTGGAGTGTTCTTCAACCTTCAACATAGATTGGTCTGTCTAAGGTATGGGCAATGCCCTTTTGCAGCCACTTTTGCTCTGCACAATATGGAAGGTTGAGGAGCACAGTCTCCGTGAGAAGGACTCCCAAAAGGGAGAAAAAAACACAGAGCAAATAAAACACTTAAGTAGGCAGCTGGAGTTTAGATAAAAGGAATTCTGTCCCTGCTGGTGGTAGAAAGGGCGGTAGTGCAGGATGGACCTAAGAAAACAGGAAACTGGTGAGCACGATTCCCAGCAGAACATAGGAATGTGGCGAGGAAACTGGTGAGTACAGCACTTTGGCTGCATTGTGACACAAGGACCAGTTCTGAAGCTTTCATATTCAGCAACAGGAAGTTGTCAAAAGGAAAATTACTCCTTCTTGGACTGGAAACTAAAGTAAATTTCCAGAACTTTCTGGAAGGTTAATAAAGGTTCTGGAACATTCTAGAAGGACTTTTTTGATGATGTTTAAGAATGGCTTTGCATACATCATAAATCCCTCTTAGCCATTTCAATATATGTTTTCTGTCCATTTTAACAAATCTGCAATATTTGGCTCATTCGTGAGTGGCTGGGGCACAACAGACATGAGTCAAGGCAGCAATTCCCGAGCAATGTAACAATATTTCCAGGGAATGCGCCCTCATGAGAGGACTAACTGGGCGGACTCTCCATGTTCGATCCAAGTGGTGCAAAATCCTCCTTGGTTGGTCAGGGGGGTGGCTGTGTTTTAAGCAACGATCTGGCAGAAGGAAGATCCACTCCATCACTCAAGTGGCGTCTGCATTGCTCCTACACTAGTTCACACTTCTGGCCTGTCCCATACTTTTGGGTCAGTGGCTGGACTTCTCTGGGCAGTCTCCTACTGAATGGGTATCTTTTGCTCCTTTCTCTTACAATCCAGATAGGCTGCAAAGCTAAGGCAGCTAGACAGGTTCTTCAACAGCTCCTTGGAGGCTTTTCAAGGGGTGTCCTCTCTCCTCAAGTAGACTGGCTGTCAGCGACACTGTCCCGGGATCTCAGGTTTTCCTCTGGTACTCTTTTGAGTAGCACCATTTTGGTCGTTGAGAAATCTAGAACTTTCTTCAGAAGAAAGTGAAGAAGTGTTTTGCAAACTTGAACACTCAAGACATGAACATAATTATGCTTGAATTCGTTCAGTACTTAATTTGAGTCTAAGGATGTGGGCGAGGTCCACTCTCACTCATGACCAACATTTATTTTTCTACAAAATACTTTCATCTTGAGCAAGAAGGAGACAAACACACAAAGGAGAAGAAAGGAGAGAAAGGGAGAAAGCAGTGACAAATGGAGAAAGCAGGGATGAAACATGGCCTGCCTGAATGAGCTAAAGGGGCAGGGAGTGTCTAGTGGAAGCAGGAGGTGGAATCAAGACTGTGCAGCCTTGTTATTCAACACCCAACTTTCAACAGTATCAGCCATCAAATTCTGAACAAAACTTTGGGTTTTGGCACTTATTCTTTTACAAAATGATCACTAAATACCTTATACCTGTCATCCTTCAGCCTGGGGGATTAGCACCTCTGGGAAGCTCAAAGGGGCAGGCCCTGTCTGGATGTTTTCATCTGCTAGACAAGATGGCTGTATCCACCTGCCCACACTCTCCAACAAGCCAAATTGTGGACCCTGGGAGATATATTCAGCTGGCCTTCAAGGTCACTGCTGTATAATGAAAGCAGCCCTCTCTCCATCTAACCACACCTTGCCAGCTGATTCAAAGCCAAAGAACACCAGCAATACACTTTGCCAGTCTTGGGAGGGTGTCCTGCTCCCGTCATCTTGGGTCATGCTTTACCAAGGGTGAATGGATTCCACTGGGCTCACGGTCACACACTCGCTTTCATCTTGCTGTTGCACTACACGAGATCATATATACTCATCATGAGCACAACACTCACTCAGGGATGTCAGACACAACATGCAACAGACATTAACCAGAGTGTCCACCATCTAGACCTCACAGCCACGCTCAGGGTTTCAGAACCTTTCACACATCCAAGATGTGTGTATGAGGCACAACAAAATCAGATACCACTGAAAACTTCAGTTGAGTTAGTCAGGGGAGTGCACATCTCTAAAACTATGCTGGGGATATTCTTGTCCCAACACCGCCTTTACCCTTCAAGCATTAAATATAGTCAGTTGTTAACAGTACCTATTTGATCATTTGCATATTCATTGTTTGCTTTGTTAATTGCTGCTCTTCAGTGGGGCAGTTTGTAATCATTGGAGCTGAGAAGACTACAAGTCAAACCTTCAAGGAGAATCTTGTAAGGAGGCATTTTGCTTATGGCTGAGGAGTGACAGTAAATTCCCCAGACAAGAGTCTATAATATTTTTCTACTCCCGAGCAAGCAGTGGATCAGAATCTGGACACTATGGTCCTGATTACCAATGCCCTGCTTAGGGTGCAATATTTACTACACCTAATAAAATACAGTGCCTGAGAGTTAGATAGTTACATAAGCTAAGCCCTTCAAAATAGTGTGCAATATTAATATTTTCATGACTACATCATCAAAAAGATTTTTTTCTTTGCATTTTTGACCTGTCTATATAGGTATGTGGGAAAAGTGCGGGGGTGCAGGCTCGATCACCCCCATTAAATTACCGATCGCTGTAAACACTGCCTAACCTGACTCCGGCACCCGTGGAATCATAGCCTAGAAGAAGAGGGCTGTGTTTAGAGTTCTCGACACATGCCAAAGGTCACCATGAAGCACTGCTCAATGCCTTTTCCTTGTGGGGCAACTGGAATGCAAAGCAATTTGTGACCAACCGAAATGTTCATTATGTGTTGTTAGGCCATGTGCGACATTAATCAATACTCTTTCATTCGAGGATGTGAAATCTAACTTCTGACCACAAATCCCAAAGACATGAATCATAACCACGGAGGAAGTGTTGTTTGATTTCCAATCATATGAGAGAAACGTGAATGTTTATACTGCCGATTTTGTTAATTGAGTCACTGTGCTGGAAGGTGGAGTTTGGGTGTTTTTCCATGGGAGTGAGGGTTAAACTTTCTCACACTATGAAATTCAATTTTGATTGCGTAGGTATAAAAGCCTGAGGCATGAGGTGAGCCCCCTAACACATTAAAGCTCAGTAACAAAAATATTTCATATTTTTTCCAAACACCAAAAATTTGAGGTGTCAGTTTATTTAAATATGTGTATCCAACAAACGTTGTTTAGGACGGAAAACTTTGAATGTCAAATTAGAGAACGTCTTGCCCGAAACAATGTAAATTCTTTACTGTCGCAATTTAAAAATGGAAGTGATAGAAGTCACTTGGTGCAGTATAAGGGCCATATGTATCATGCATTTTACCACCTGCAAATGGTCCGATTCGCAGAATCAGGCTGTTTGCAACCGGTAAAATGCATTTTGATATGTATGAATTCCAATTTGCAATTCGGTAACATGTATCCAAATCGCAATTTTAAATTGCAAATACA
Organism: Lissotriton helveticus; assembly: GCF_964261635.1. NCBI lineage: Eukaryota > Metazoa > Chordata > Amphibia > Caudata > Salamandridae > Lissotriton > Lissotriton helveticus. Next base: position 1,175,467,835 of record NC_136059.1, read on the forward strand.
TACGGATTCGGTATTAGAAAGAGGTGTGTTTAGGCCATCCCTTCCTAATGCCCAATCCCAGTGGTTTGTAAGAATGGTTTGCAACCGAAATGTGGTCTCAAAACATTCGCAATTTACCACCTACTTCAAGTAGGTGGTAACCCATTTGCAAATGTTTTTTCAGAGCAGGTAGAGGGGGCGTGTCTAATGTTGATCGGGAGGTCATTCCAGGTCTTGGCTGCAATGTAGGAGAAGGCTCTTCCGCCTGTTCTGGTTCTGCGGATGCGCGGAGTTTCAGTGAGGTAGAGGTCGGTCAATCGGAGGTTTCTTTTCGGTTAATGGAAGGAGATTCTTTCGTTGAGGTATTGGAGTCCGGTGTAGAGGAGGCATTTGTAGGTATGGGTGAGTATCTTGAAGATGCCACTCTTCTCGATGGGGAGGCAGTGGAGGTTTCGTAGGTGTTCGTGTCCGGGGATGCCGAGTACGAGTCTGGCTAAACAACAAGAGTGGTTCTGTCAGGAATCAAAACCAATCACTAAATATTTACACAGTCTATGTGGACCTCTGTCTTCTCCGAGTTGAGCTTCAGGCAGCTGTTGCTCATCCAGGATGCGACGTCTTTCATTACTTAATGGAAGTTGAATCTGGTGGTGGTGGGGTCCTTGGTGAGGGAGAGGATGAGCTGAATTTCGTCAGCGTAGGATAGTATGTTGAGTCCGTGCTGCCTGATGATGGCAGTGATGGGGGCCATGTAGATATTGAAGAGTGTGGGGCTGAGCAATGATCCTTGGGGTACTCCCCAGTGAATTTCCGTGGGTTCGGTGAGTAAGAAAAGGTAGTCTGATTCTTTTGGTTCTTCCGGTGAGGAATGAGCGGATCCAGTCGAGAGCTGTACCTTGCATGCCGGTGTTGTGGAGTCTGGCGATGAGTGAGCGGTGGGAGACGGTTTCGAATGCTGCCCAGAGGTCGAGTAGGATCAGGGCCACGGTGTGTCCTTGGTCGAGTAGGGTGCAGATGTCATCTGTGGTGGCGAGTAGAGCGGTCTCGGTGCTGTGATTGCTGCGGAATCCCTGGGATCTAGGATGGAGTTTTCTTTGAGGAATTTGGATAGTTGTGCGTTTTTTTTTTTTTATTTTATTTTTTTATGATTGATAGTCTTCTCTGTGACTTTGGCCGCAAATGGGAGGAGGGAGATGGGGCGGTAGTTCTTGAGGTCTGTGGGGTCAGCTGAGGGCTTCTTCAGCAGAGGTCTGACTCCTGCGCGTTTCCAGTAATTGGGAAAGATGCCTGTCTTGAATGTGGCGTTGATGGTGCGTCGTAGTTCTGGAGCGATGGTGGTGACGGCTCTTTGGAAGATGTGTGGTTGGCAGGAGTCCATGGGGGCCCTGAGTGGATGTCTTTCATGGTTGAAGCAGTGTCTTCAGTGGTGATTGGGGTCCTGGAGGAGATGGTGAGCTGCCTGGGGTTGCTGGAGGGGGTAGTGGATTCAGAGTTGAGTGTCTGGTCATTGAAATCGTCATAGAGGCTCTTGATTTTCAGGTGGAAGTAGGATCCAAGCTTGTTGCAGAGTTCCTGGGAAGGGGTGATCTCTTTGGTTTTGCTGGCAGGCTTGTTGAATTCCTGGATGATGCTGAAGAGTTCCTTGGAGTTGCTGGAGTTGGCGAGGAACTTGTTCCTCATGAAGGTCTTTTTGGTGGATTTGATGCGTTGTTAGTATTCTGTCATGGCGTTCTTGTAGTGATGCCGTCTTCAAGTGTTTTGCTGTTTCACCAGTTTTTCTTGAGGCGTCTGCAGGTGCGTCTTGACTCTTGGAGGTCGGCAGCAAACCATTTTGCTTTCCTGGGGCGCTGTCTGTTGGGGTTGCGTAGGGGAGTGAGTTTGTTTGCTCAACTTTGGCTGCAAGGTTGGCGTCAGTCGAAGTGGTGGGGGGGTCGTTGTTGAGTGTGGAGTTGAGCTGCTCTTCTTTGACTTTGCTCCAGTTCCTTTGAAGGGAGCGTGGTGCAGGTGTTGGTGGTGTGGGGTTGTCTACGTGGATGTGAATGCAGTGGTGGTCCATCCAAGGGGGTTGTGTGGTGTGGCTGAAGTGGTCGTTGTTGCCTCCTGCGATGTTGGGGCAGTCTTTCCTCTGGTTCTTGTATCTGTTGAGATGGTAGTGGGGATGTCTGGGCAGAGGGGCCGTTGGTCCAGGTTTCTGTAAGGAAGGCGATGTCTGGTGTGGGGGTGTCGAGGAGGTCCCAGATCTCCACGGCATGTTTGTGCAGGGAGTTCATTATGTTAGGGCCACAGGGCAGTAAGTGTTCAGGCAGTGAAAGGGGTTGCAAAGATAACATTGAGCAGTAAAAAATATGCACTCAAGCAAAAACAAATACAAGTGTGTTTATCGTTGTTATTTTATAAAACTCTACTATAAATGCCCTATAAATCTTTACATTATGTACTTTATTTTCAAACAGTTAATGAAAAATAAACTAGATGTTTTTGGCTGTTATTTTCTGCATTAATCAAGTACATTTGCGGCCTACACTAATTTCCCTCAGCACGCGCTTGCGCAGTTTTCATCTTTCCCCGTTTTAGTTTTGCACTGTTCATTTTCACACCATTTTGCTCTACACAATGAGGAGTTCAATCCAAGCAGGTTTTATTTTGCAAAAACCCTGCTCCATCAGTAGCGTACGGCCATGTCCTCCCTGGCATTCCCCTGTACCCAGCTGCTTAAAGCTGCTCATTGATCAATCAATCAATTAATCAATAAATCAAGGGTTCTTATAGAGCATAACTAATCACCTGTAAGGGTCTCAAGGTGCATGATTCTCTATCTAAGCACCATAAACAGAAATATCTCCTTTTGTGAACAACATTTTAAACTTTACAACAAGCAAATCAAATATATTTTATAATGCGAGAGGAAATTGGTGATTTAAGGAGATGGAGAAAACCAACAGTATCAATACGTTGCCCACTAATAGTCATGTTTTTGTCGCAATATTAAGAGAAGATAGTCTAACTGGTCAAATGTTACGAGAGATGGTGCCCACCTTGCTGCAAGCAAGAAAATTTTTTATACAGTGGAAAACCGGGCTGTGGCAGGGCAAGACTGAGAAACCAAAAACAGCTGTGTCAAAAATACTCAAACCAGCCCCTCACCTTTTATCTCCTCACACAATCTCACTCTTTCCATCCATCCACCCACTCTGTTCTTCTCTCCTCTCTCTCTCCTTCTGTCTCTCTCTCCTCTGATCGCTATATAGATGACATCTTCATGATTTGGAATGGAGATTCTGGACAATTGACTGAATTCCATACTTGGCTTAACAATAGAACGCAAGAGTTCAATTTCACGGTATCAAGCGACTCCGTTAAAATCTACTTTTTAGATGTGTATATTGAACATGATGATGGTTTTTTGGCTGTCAGTTTATATACTAAACCGACAGACCGTAACACACTACTACACTTTAATAGTGGTCAACCCAGGTCCTTGAAAGAAAATTTACCTTATGGACAGTTCCTCCGTATTCGGAGGAACTGTAGTAGTAAGGAGCAGTATTTTTTTCATGCCAACTATCTAAAAGAAAAACGGACTGCACGAGGGTATCCCAAGAGACTTATTAATGTGGCACTTAAAAGAGCATGGTACACACCTAGAGAGACTCTATTGGTACCTAAAGAGAAAAACAAAGGCGAAACTCCATTAACATGTGTATTAACTTATGATCCAAGAGCAAATAGTGTGAAAAAAGTCATTCAAAAAAATTGGAAATTGCTGGGTGACATTGATATTCCTAAACCACTTTTTGCATTCAAGAAGGGTTCTAATGTCCGTAGCCAATTAGTAAGAGCTAAGACCTACACAGTGAAACAGGCACCTAAAACTACGGGGGAATTATTAGGTCTTCCCCCGATAATTGGACACTTCAAATGCCACAATTGTGTGGCATGTGAGATGACAAAGGACTTGAAAGAGATTGACATTAATGGAAATCCGCACACACAGAGATCATTCTCCAATTGCAATTAAAAAAATCTTGTATATTGTATCAAGTGTCCTTGTAATCGATTTTATATTGGACAAACGACTCAGACTGTTAAAACCAGGGTCCTACAACACAAATCAAGAATCAAGTGTATGACCATAGGGGCTCCTTTGGTCAGTCACTATCAGAGATACAATCATTCATTCAATGACATATACTGGACAGTATTACGCGTGGTAATGAGTAGAAATAAAGGAGACACTGAGACTAAGCTTAACCATCTAGAGGCCAGACTTATTGAGAAATACCAGACTTCTAAGACTGGACTTAATGATAAAGATGAGATATGGTCTCTAATTGGCTGAAATGAGCTACCTGATTTGGTGGTAATACAGACTTGTAATTCTATGTAATTATGAAATGTGCCGTTTTTGATGTGTTTTTGTGTACCTGTATATGATGTATATTTGATATATACATATAATGGTGTTTTATGTTACATACTGTACAATAGGTTCAGAATGGAAGAGGGGCGAGGTATCTCACGGGGATAATGGTTTAAGTTTTTTCCTCTTTTTCTTTGCCTTGGATTTGTTCAGCTTTCTATTTATGATTACGTGAGAGGATTGATTTTGTTTTTATTTCGTCCTCATTTTTTCATTTTTTTATATTTTTTCAGAATGGTATTAGTATTTATTATTATTGTTATTTTGCACATGTTTATCATATAAAATAAGTAGATGAAAGTGCACTCAGAATGCCTGAACGATTGGTTTGTGTGTGTATTGAGATGGCGGCCATGTTAGCTTGGGCCGAGTATTTGGAATGAAGTCTGTTGTTTATTTTGACGGCAATAGGTAAAGCGTAATCATTGGCTAAAACGGTCCGAGTTCGAGTCCGGCACTTATTTCTAGTAAACTGTTAGAAGCCCCAACTGATAGAAGACTTGGGCTTCTTTGAAGAGTGTGTTGGCGCCGTAATGGGACTGGCGAACACAATGGGACCGTGAATAAGAAGACGAGTTTAAGACAAGGTAAACTAACGAACGTTTAAATGCTGGTTTGTCCGATAGTTAATTAGTTTGCTTGAGTAACGTCGGAGGTACATTTAAACCTTGGCGACATGTAAGTCAGACTTCATTTCCCTGTGTGAACCTCCTTTCTTCCTTTTTTTACGTGTGGAAGAGTAGGATAGTATGGGTAAGGTGCTGATGACTTATAGTGTTATCAATTAGTCTAGAGTTTCTTAGAGTTATTGACATTGCCATGGTGTGTTATTCGATCATTCAGGTTCTTGAGTTACCGTGGTGGCGAGATATACAGATTAACACAGGCTGTGTTTAATGGAGGAATTTTCACTCGTTGGCCCCACCTGGAGGGATTCGAACTCATAACTGCTTTATACCATTGCTGGAATTGGGCTGGAAATTTATGATAGTATGCTGTGGTATGTATATCATCCTGCTTCACTTAGCATTTGCAAGTGCTCGACACAACACTATTGGTGTATGCATGGGGACGAATGAGGTTTGGCATTGAATGGATGTCTAATAGAGTAAATTCACTTGGTGGTGGTGTGACTATGAACACTTTTCTGTTTCGGTGTGTAAATAGATCAAGATACCGGAACCTTTAGGAATCTTCTCTCTTTTTGTAGTGGTAGGGGCACCCCTGGGTGCCTGTGTCCGTGAAGTTCGCAGTCGTCGTTTTTTTAAAAATGATGTACTCATTATGTTATTTTTGTTTTAGGTAAATCATTATGATTATTTGATGTCCATTGTCCTGATGAGGCCTAAAACTGCTTGACAGGCCGAAACGCGTCGACAGTTATCACCGACAGTTATCACCAGTTTCAACACCCTTTTGATTTGGAAATTTCATGGATATAATCCCTAGGAGTACAATTTAATTTGAAGCCATAGAGACAATGATTATTGCTTCCCATGCTCCTTGGATTTTTGGTGTTCGAAAAGGAATTAAGGCCGTAAAAGACATTGCCAATATTTTCCTTGTACACAACTAATTGGGCTTCATATATAACCCATGAATTTAGGGTTAACAAAAAGAAAATTTGAATGTGTTGATTGTTTTCTCACAAGATGAAATATTGTGTGAATAGTTGATTCGTACATATGATGAAAAATGTAAAAGTTTCTTTCAAAGAAAGTTACTAATCATAATTTTTTGCTTGTGTCATTTATTTCAGTTTGTGTTAATAGCCACTAGATGAACGTATTAATATTAGCATAGATTGGTTTTGTATAATTCAGAGTGTTCCGAGATAGATAATTTCTAGTATCTGTCTCTGTTTAATAGTCTTTTGTAAGTAAAATACCATTGGCATCACGTGTCTTTAGTTAATTGTATTTCACCCAGATGCCTATTGGTTTATCGGGTTCCCCCTGTTGTTAATGTTGCCCACCTTGCTGCAAGCAAGAAACATTTTTATACAGTGGAAAACCGGGCTGTGGCAGGGCAAGACTGAGAAACCAAAAACAGCTGTGTCAAAAATACTCAAACCAGCCCCTCACCTTTTATCTCCTCACACAACCTCTCTCTTTCCACCCATCCACCCACTCTGTTCTTCTCTCCTCTCTCTCTCTCTCTCTCTCTCTCTCTCTCTCTCTCTCTCTCTCTCATAGGTTCCTTGTACACACCTTGTAGCGTTTCCTTTTGTGTTTAAACGCATGTATGTTTTGTGGTAAACAGACATAATATCGAGTTGTTAATATCGACCTGCACTTATATTGAGTGGAAAATATCGTAATACAAAAATATAGACTGTCAGAATATTGTTGTCAAGAATATCGAGTTTAAGGTAAGTAAAATCGTTTTTGATAATATCGAAGTCATTAATATCGTTTGCTAAAATATCGTTGTTAAAAATATTGTTGATTTAGTTAGAGTTATGTATTTAAGTGTTTTTTAAACGTATGTGTTCTATTTTTTGTGTAAGTATTGCATTTGTTTTTTAATATCTGTGTTTAATTTTTAGAAGTTATTAATGTTTTTTTTAGTTCCAAAGAGGGTTGTGGGTTTATAGGGGAATAGGATGGGAAGTAATTTAATTATAATAAAAGTATTAATAATTTTTAGAAATTATTCATTTAATTCAATTTTGCGTTTTAGTTCTGTGGCGAGTTGTGGTTTTATAAGGGAAACAGGGTGGGAAGTAATTTAATTATAATGAATCGATTGATATTTCTTAATAATTCATATGTATGTATTTAATATTTTATATTGTTAATTGTGGTAATTATTGTAATATTAATTTGTTATTAGTTTGTTATTGATAATTATTAGTTAATTGTTAAGTGTGTTAATTGTGTCATTTTTTAGGAGTGTGTTGTGGCTTTATAGGGGAGTAGGGTGGTAAGTATTTTAATTATAATAAATTAATTAATATTTAATAAAATGATATTTATGTATTTATTGTTTATATTGTTAATTGTGGAATTTGTGATAATAATAATTATGTATTACTTGGTTATTAATAATTATTCATTAATTATTAATTGTGTAAATTGTGCCATTGTTTTAAAGAGTGGGTTGTACATTGAAGGGGGAGTAGGTTGGGAAGTAATTGCGTTTTAATATATTTTTTAAACATATTATATAATATTTATTTGAAGTGGTTTTATAGTGTTAAATGTGTGAATTAATCTATAACTATTTGTTTTTAAATTGTGTGTTAATTGTTATTAATTAATCAATTGTTAATTAATTATGTTAATTGTGTTATGATTTACAATATTGGTGGTGTAATTTATAGGGGAAAATGGTGGGAGGTAAATTATTTTGTGTTCATTAATTGTTTGTTAATTAATTTTCTGGAGTGGGAATAGTAAATTATTCCCCTCCGCTATCCAACACTTTCCTACTGTTGCACCTGCTGGAGTGGGAATAGTTAATTATTCCTCTCTCTGCAATTCAACACTTTCCCTACTGTTGCACTTGCTGGAGTGGGAAAAGTACGTTTTTACCCCTCCAATATCTAACACTTTCCCTACTGTTGTACTCTCTGGAGTGGGAATAGTAATTGTATCCCCTCCGTTATGCAAGACTTTTCCTAATGTTGCACTTGCTGGACTTGGAATAGTAATTTAACCCCTCCGCAATCCAACCCTTTCCTTACTGTAGCACTCTCTGGAGTGGGAATAGAACTTTTATCCCCTCCGCTTTCCAACACTTTCCCTACTGTTGCACTCCCTGCAGTGGGAATAGTAATTTGTACCCCTATGCTATCCAACACTTTCCCTACTGTTGCTATCCCTGGAATGGGAATAGTAATTTCTACCCCTACACTATCCAACACTTTACCTACTGTTTCACTCCCTGGAGTGGGAATAGTAAATTATTCCCCTCCGCTATCCAAAACTTTCCCTACTGTTGCACTTGCTGGAGTGAGAATAGTAAATTATTCTCCTCCGCTATTCAACAACTTTACTTAGTGTCGCACTTGTTGGAGTGGGAATAATAATTTTTACCCCTACGCTATCCAATACTTTCTCTACTCTTGCACTCCCTGGAGTAGGAATAGTAATTTTTACCCCTTCACTATCCAATACTTTTCTTACTGTTGCACTCACTGAAGTGGGAATAGTAATGTTATCCCCTCCGCTATCCAACACTTTCCCTACTGTTGCACTCTCTGGAGTGGGGATTGTAATTTTCACTCCTACGCTTTCCAACACGTTCCCTACTGTTGCTATCCCTGGAGTGGGAATAGTCATTTTTACCCCTACGCTATCCAACATTTTCCCTACTGTTGCACTTCCTGGAGTGGTAATAGTAAATGATTCCCCTGCGCTATACAACACTTTCCTTACTCTTGCAGTCTCTGGAGTAGGAATAGTAATTTTTACCCCTATGCTATCCAACACTTTCTCTACTGTTGCACTTGCTGGAGTGGGAATAGAAATGTTATCCCCTCCGCTATCCAACACTTTCCCTACTGTTTCACTCTCTGGATTGGGAATAGTAATTTATCTCCTCCGCTATTCAACATTTTCCCTACTGTTAATGTAGTGTAACATTTATTTTAGAAAGATTAAAACTATTTTAATATTTTTTTTAATTATATATATATATATATTTTTTTTTTATGTTACAGGTGTATGTGTATATATATGTGTATTTATACTTTTTAATATGTTTCTAACAATGTATAATTTATTAAAATAATTATTTATTAATATTATTAAGTAAATATACATATTATATTTTATATATATGTTTGTTTATTTTATTTTTCCATTATATTATATGTATTACTTATAATTTTAAACATGTTCTAATAATTCTAACTATGTTTTTTAATTATATGTATTTTTTAATTTATTGTAAATTATTTTTTTAACAATTTAAAAAAAAACGATATTTTTAACAACAATATATTTTTTCGATATTTGTGTACTTACCATTATGAAGATAGGAGTTTGATATTTTTGACAACGATATTTTTGTCACAATATTTTTGTAGGTCGACATTTCTGTTGTCGATATTCTGTCAGTGATCCCGGGTAAAGTATGCGATATATAATACAAACGTATAAATAAATTCCTGCACCTTCCCTCCGTGTCATCTCTGTCTCAAGAAGCCTTCCCGTGCCTGCTACAATTAACCTGGGAGAGCTGGGTAAAGTGTACAAGTCACTAGGAACAGCCCTGAACATTCACATCCTGCATCCAAGGGCTCCAGCCCACCTGGGAAATGCCCAGAGACATAAAAGGCCTGTCTGGCCCAGGACACCTACCTATGAGTGGTAACTTTGTAATAAACCGTATCCAGACTTCTGCTGTTGTCGTCAGTATGAATGTCTGGAAAGTGAAATAAGATTTGCCATATGCTCCCTGTTCAACATTTTCTCTCTGAGTGAAATGTACACTGTTGAAATCCAACCCTATGTGCAACTTGTGGTTTACTTAGTGCGCCTCCGTTACAAAATACATTTAACACAGCACTACAGACAGACGTTACTATGCCAGACAAATGTACCCTTCATAAAAGGTGTTATGTGGCGATGAGCATTCCATGAGTAGTCCTTTCTAAGGCGGTTATACCAGATCACTAGCACTGTGACACATTTTTGTTGCCTTGCACTCTACAAATAGGCGAGGGTGTGCATTTATTAGTTTGCTATCTCGTTCGTCAGCAGCAAGCTCACTGTGAAGTTTTAATGTTGATCAACTACTGTATACAGTGCTAAACGACCTCAATTATTTTGCTGTTTTTGAGCACTGATTAATAAAAATTCAAAATGCAAACTGGGCTCCAAGCCATTAACTGCTCACAGTTGCGATGGGGTTAAACAGTTAATGTGCACCTTTGCCAGTTCTGAGAGACTGTTTTCTTTATTTGGCAAAGTAAAAACCTTCTCTCACAGTGATTTGGGTAGTTTTAAAAGTTAGTACCCTGAATAATGGCTTGCTTTCATATTCCTGAGCCTGTTAGAGGTTTGTGATGCAGGAGATAAAATTTACCACTAAAGGCCCTGGTCTAAGATTCTAAGGGCCACATGCATCAAACTTAGGAATTGCGATTCCTAAATTGTGATTTTTAAGAAATCCCAAATTAGGAATCACAATTCCTTATGCATGTAAGAATCTTTGCGATTCCTACACATTCCTTATTTGCGTTTGCAAATTGTGAATCGCAAATAAAGAATGGCTTCCCATTCATTCCTATGGGCCTAGAAGGCAATTGGCATTTTAGTGATCTCGCTGCAATACCTGGCTGCTGCATTTTCAAGTTTGCTCATTTGCCCCTAAGCTGTAAATACCCTGTAGAGCGATTTCGTAAGAATTTGTGTGGCCCTGGGCAATATATTTTGGGGCCCCCAGTTTGGAGTAACTTTAAGTGTATTATCCCTTTCTGTCTCACTCAAACACTGGTATTGTGAAACAATATTGAATTATATGTTAAACCTTCAGAAACGGGGGCACAGAAAAACAAAGCAGAGGGGAGGAGGGTGCAAGGCAGAGGGGTGAAGGGTGTAAGGTAAAGGAGAGAAGGGTGCAAGGCAGAGGGGAGAAGGGTGCAAGGCAGAGGGGAGAAGGGTGCAAGGCAGAGAAGGGTGCAAGGCCGAGGTGGAGAAGGGTACAAGGCGGAGGGGGAGAAGGGTGCAAGGGGGAGTGCGAGAAGGGTGCAAGGCGGAGGGGAGAAGGATAAAAGGTGGAGGGGAGAAGGGTGCAAGGTAGAGAAGAGTGCAAGTCGGAGGGGTAGAAGGGTGCAAGGGGGAGGGGGAGAAGGGTGCAAAGCAGAGAAGGGTGCAAGGCAGAGGGGGAGATGGGTTCAAGGTGGAGAAGGGTGGAAGGTGGAAGAGGAGAAGATTGGAAGGCGGAAGGGGAGAAGGGTGCAAGGTGGAAGGGGAGAAGGGTGCAAGGCGGAGGAGGAGAAGGAGAAGGGTGCAAGGCGGAGGGGGAGAAGGGTGCAAGGTGGAGAAGTGTACATGTTGGAGGCAGAGAAGGGTGCAAGGCGGAGGGGAGAAAGGTGCAAGGTGGAAGGGGAGAAGGGTGCAAGGCGGAGGAGGAGAAGGGTGCAAGGTGGAGAAGTGTGCATGTTGGAGGCAGAGAAGGGTGCAAGGCGGAGGGGAGAAGGGTGAAAGGCAGATGTGGAGAAGGGTGCAAGGCAGAGGGGAAGAAGGGTGCAAGGCGGAGGGGGAGAAGGGTCCAAGGCAGAAGGGGAGAAGGATGCAAGGCAGAAGGGGAGAAGGGTGCAAGGTGGAAGGGGAGAAGGGGAGAAGGGTGCAAGGCAGAAGGGGAGAAGGGTGCAAGGCAAAAGGGGAGAAGGGTGCAAGGCAGAAGGGGAGAAGGGTGCAAGGTGGAAGGGGAGAAGGGTGCAAGGCGGAGGAGGAGAAGGAGAAGGGTGCAAGGCGGAGGAGGAGAAGGGTGCAAGGTGGAGAAGTGTACAGGTTGGAGGCAGAGAAGGGTGCAAGGCGGAGGGGAGAAGGGTGCAACGTGGAAGGGGAGGAGGGTGCAAGGCGGAGGGGGAGAAGGGTGCAAGGCGGAGGGGGAGAAGGGTGCAAAGCGGAAGGGGAAAAGGGTGCAAGAGGGAGAAGGGTGCACGGCATAGGGGAGAATGGTGCAAGATAGAAGGGAGAAGGGTGCAAGGCAGAAGGAAGAAGGGTGCAAGGCAGAGGGGGAGAAGGGTGAAAGGCAGATTTGGAGAAGGGTGCAAGGTAGAGGTGAGAAGGATGCAAGGTAGAGGGGACAAGGGTGCAAGGCAGAGGGGAGAAGGGTGCAAGGCAGAGGGGGAGAAGGGTGCAAAGCAAAGGGGGAGAAGGGTGCAAGGCAGAGGGTGAGAAGGGTGCAAAGAGGAGGGGGAAGGGTGCAAGGTGGAGAAGGGTGCAAGTTGGAGAAGGGGAGAAGGGTGCAAGGCAGAGGGGAGATGGATGTAAGGTGGAGGGGGAGAAGGGTGCAACTTCAGAGGGGTAGAAGGGTGCAAAGCAGAGGGGGAGAAGGGTGCAAGGCAGAGGGGGAGAAGGGTGCAAGGCAGAGGGGTAGAAGGGTGCAAGGCAGAGGGGTAGAAGGGTGCAAGGCAGAGGGGTAGAAGGGTACAAGGCAGAGCAAGAGGAGCGTCAAGCTGCACCAGGCTTGTCAGCTGTTTTTACGGACCCCTATACAAACAACTATGCAGGGCCCCAAGTCACAAGCGCCTGTTTCGAAGTTTAAAAATAAAATGTTATGGGAAACAGAAAACACAGTAGCTCCAGTCTCCGCCACCAACTAATGATTTCAAATGCGTCAGCTGACATGAAAAAACACAAAATGCTAGCTTCAAAACCTATGCATAGATTTTATAGCACAAGCACCTGTACTGTCAAAGCGCAGGGTCTGAGGTAAAGAGTCCCTTTGGCAGTCCTTGAATGTCAGTATAAAGGTGTGACTCCCTTTTTACACGGTATCGCAATCAGCGGCTGTCTCCTCCCACGCATGGCGGTGTCTGGGGCCTCAGAAAATACTATGATGGTGCCGAGGCCACTAAACAGCAGCAGGCTCGGTATTAGCGAGAACATGCTCTGCATACAACGTGGACCCGTTCTCATCAGAGCCGGCTGGGGCTGGAAGCTTCTCATCACAGCCAGCGTGTTTACCAAGGAGACGTGTCCTTGGCAACATCTGTCCCCAAATTCATTCTCAGAAGGTCTCACTAGGGAAGTAGCCGATGCTGAGCTGGTGGGGGCCCGAGAGAGAGAAAGACAGGGATGGGGCTTGTGAAAAGAGGAGACGCGAGAGAAAGTTACTGAGGATGAATCCGATGCATACAGGGAGTGAGACAGTGAGCAGGGTGGGTAAATGAGGTATGGGGGAAGAAGGAAGTGGGTAAGCGAAAGGCCTTGGAGAGATATCGAGGAAAGAGGAAAAAGAGAGGCCGGTGGGAGCATATGTGACTGGAAGGAAGAGGCGGGGGCAAAATGAGAGTGTGTCAGTAGCGGGGAAACAGGTGGGGGCGAAGGGGAACAGGAATATATAGAGGCGGACAAGGGGAGGCCACCGAGCAGGAGAGAAGGGGACATCAGAGGGACAAGGAGGCGAAAGAGAGGGGGGCTAAGTGAGTGGGTGAAATGAGGAGAAGGTGGAAGGGGAAGCAGCGAAAAGGAGAACATGGGGAAAGAACGACAGATGTAGAGAAGCGTGGGATGAGATGGGGTTGAAAAGAAGACAGGGATCAATAGGAAAGAGGTGTGTAGCAAGAGGAAGGGGAGGAGAGGTGGATGAAAATGAGGGAGGAAGAAGGGATCACAATGGAGCCTTGAAAGAAAAGTGAGATAAGAAGTGCAAAAAGGAGGTAAAAGGGAGGGGTGTGGTGAAGAGGGGAAGGTTCACAAAGCAGCGGAGAGACACTAAAATTGTTATGAAAGACGGTGTGCAGGAAGAAGGTGCAATGGACACAATAAATATCAACTTTGGGCATGCCAAAAACCATAGAAAATGACAAACTAAAAAAAAAACCTATTGAATTATCAGAGGAAATTACCACTTTTGGGTATTTTCCATCCATCTTCGATGTGTAGAGATGCGAAGTCTCACGTATTTTATGTGATGCATTCAGACAATTTTAGTTATATCTATAGTGTAAAGAAAATTGTACTTTTTGTTTCTTTCCTTATATTATAACCTTAAAAAAGTTGCTAACTGAAAGAAAAAAAAGGAGGACTGGGTGAAAGTGCCACAAATGACAAGACATACACAATGCACAGGCTATGAAAGCCCTAATGCACTACACCCAGAGTACGCCACTTATGCTCCCATGGTGTCCATCACCCTCCATCTGCGCTGATAGGGGGCCTAGGGTACAGTCTTTTGCACAGCACCCTGTTTGGCGTCAATGTACAGCACTGTGTCTTAACTGCAAACCGGTATCGATCACTGCTGCTGTGTGCATGTGGGAGCCGCAGGTTTGTGAGAACAGTGTAATCTCTGCCCAGGCTTTGGGTGTGCTTGCGTACACGTTCCCTGTGTCTGTGTGCAAGCACTATATAAAAGTCAAATTGATTGGCATCGTCATTTTGTAGTATTAGACCAGTCAGCATCTTGGCCACATGGGGTCGTTTGCTACATGGCCTCCGTTGTGGAAAGCAGCAGACAATGGTGCTGCAGCTATAACAGTGGCCAGTCAGTAAACGCCACCAGGCGAGGAAACGGGTGTTACAATAATGTAATCTACAGGCAGACGTATGATCTCAAGCCCTTAACACAATGCTTCTCTACGGCACGTGCCATCACATGGGATGCAGAGTCCGCCACGAAGGGCAATGTCTCTTGGCCTTGTATCATTCCCTTTGTAACGTAGCTCGCCAAGAAGTAACTCTTTGAAGACTGGCTTCGCAGTACTATATACTGAGACCATCCAGAGGGCGCGCACACTTCAGCCCCATCATTGATCCATCTCTGTGACCTTCACACAGAACGAAGTAGCATGTGCACTAACCCGCTGAGATATATTTAAACTCCAACCACAAACTTGCAGGGACATACACTTATGCAGCAGGTGCATTAACCCCGAGTGTACTTACCGTCTTGAAATGACGCCCACATTACCCAGCCCCTGCCACTGGTTTAATTCACAAAGTTGGGAGCCCAACTCGACTGCCTTGAAGCTGCATAGATACAGTACATGCTCATCGCACGGGCTACGCTACCATCGTTCCTACTGGCCACATTCAGTAACACCCCATCCACACCTTCACGTGCCAGGAAAGAATACCAACGGAACGCTGGGAGTTTTGGTCTTGTAAGAAACAGGAAAGTGGTTGAATGGCTGGAAGGATCGCAATAAAATCATGTGTTTGATGGGGGGGGGTCAATCCGCCTCCTGTACCTATGTGCTTATGCCAGACATTTCTGGTTAAATCCTTACACAGTAGATTAGCGGGCTAATGCACAGATCAGTGGCCATTAATGGTAAATCACAAACTGAGCCAAGTTAATTTGGAGGTTAGTGCTCTTGATGCAGGCATTTGTGTGCACATGGCAAGTCACAATCCCAGCAAGTTATATGCGGGGAGGGGGCGGAGGGCGAGTAATGCAAACATGAAAGAGAACGAAGGGGGTGGCAGAAGGGGCGGTTATGTGTGTGCGTGTGCCCGTTCAACTAAAGTAAATTGTGTATGAAGCCCAGAAAAGGGAAGATTAGTTTTACACCGAAGAGAAACCAACGATTTCCCAGAATCAGAACAACGTCTCTTTTCCTCGTTTCCTTCTCTCGTAAACTACACTGTGTATAGATGAAGGTTGAGTGACGGCAAAAGGGAAAGCAGGGGTGCGCGCGCGCCAGCAAACATGCGAGGGGTGCGCACGCAGCATGGCGCCTCGGGCGCCGAAAGCTGGCAGCTCTGCACGTTCACGCTCGCTTCAACGCAAGCTTTAGGCCAGCAAAACCGGTGGGTAGCACTTTTGAAACCCACTTACTTAATGTCTCGCAGCGCATGCATGCGCTGGCTCAGCTAGACCTAAAAAACTTTAATCTCATGCTGCCTGGTATCCACTCTCCAAATAGTATTACGAGTAAGCTTGTACAAGCACTGAAAAGCCATTCTTTTTTAGTGTGGATCTAGATTTGTTTTATTTCCAACAATATTTTATATGTAATAATGTGTGTAACCAGCTTGTTACTCCCCTTTTAGGAAAACAGGTGTTAAGGGTGACTTGTTACATGTTTAGTGGAGTAGTGCATAATATGATAGTAAGACATGGGCACATGCTGCTTGAAATTGTAGCTTTAATTGTTGAAAACACTATCCCCCTTTACTACTGGTTTTCTTGCTGCAAAGTGAAAATCAACACACTATTTAATGTTTTAACCATTCCATTGGTTAAAATCAAATAATTTGGCCCTCTTTTATCTTTCCCTGACTGGCCCATCTTCTTCTCTTTATATGTGTGCACAGCTATGACTGGATAGTTACATGCCTGAGTAAGAGATATGGGACGGGCATGGTACTGGAGATGGACAGAGACATGAAAAGAACAGTAAACTGAGAGACATAAAGAAGAAGGAGCAATATAAATATATGTAGAAAGATATGTGACATAGGGAGAGTAATACAATAAATAGAGGAAGGTTAGGTAGACAATAGGCAGAAAGAAAGACCGATTATACAGAAAGAGTACGATGTAGGTAGAGGATAAGCGGTAGCCACATAGCCATGGGTCTATAGTACAGTAGAGAGAGTGAGGCAGGAGAATGAAATGCAAAGAGAGGCAGAGAGAGAGAGAGAGAGAGAGTGATAGCGAGAGAACGAATTTACAGCCAGATTCATCATCCAAAATTGTGATCGCAATAGCTGCGACTTAGCTATTGCGATCGCAATTGAATGATCTGCAATTCATGATAAGAAAAATGACCAATTAGCGAATTCGCAAAATCGATTTAGCGAAATCTCAAATAAAATTGCAGAATCTAGGTGGAACCCCCTTAGCGAATCGGAATTTACGAGATTTCAATGATTCTGCGATTTAATTTGTGAATTCGCTAAATAATCGCAAACCAAATTCATCAAAATTCGCAAATTGTGAAAAACCACAAATTCGCTATTTGCGAGGCGCAATTTAAGGAGAACCCAAACCAGGTGGTAACCATGAAGTCAATGCCGTGCGGCCCTGACCAAACACACTTAAGGAGACACAGTAGGAGCATGAGGACATTCACAATGCCAGGACTCTACATGGTGGTTAGGCGGCGAAGGCTCCAGGCTGCAGCAAGGAACAGATGCAGGATCCAGGAGCGAATTTTCCGCCAGCGGATCACACTTCCGGGCCAAACTGAGGAGCAAATCTACTCAAAGTACCGGCTGAATGGGGCAATGATTACAAAGCTCATCCGGGACCTTGACCCCCTCATGTAGCACCCAACAAGGAGGACCAATGCCGTGCCCACCCATGTCCAGGTCTTGTGCAGCCTGCACCTCCTGGCCTCGGGTAGCTTTCAGGGGTTAGTTGCCGTTGCAGGGGGATCTCCCAGAGCACCATGTCCGGCTGCCTAAGGAGTTTCCTGGAGGCCATGCTGACCCGGCTAGACCATTACATCACATTCCCGACCACCCAACAGGACTTGAATCAAACCAAGCTTGATTATTACAACATTGCGCAATTCCCCCATGTAATTGGATGCATTGACTGTACCCACATCCACATCTGCCCACCTGCACAAACAGAATATATGTACCGGAACCGCAAGTCCTACCACTCACTGAATATCCAGATGGTGTGCAACGCTAAGACAATCATCATGGACATAGTGGCACAATACCCAGGGAGCACACATGACTCCATCCTATTCCGGCACAGCGGCATGCACACACGACTGGCCAGGGGAGACTTTGGCGAAGGACACCTTCTAGGTAAGTACACATGCCAACAATCAGTACATCGCGACCATGTAGCTGCGCATAACAGGCACTCACCCTCTGCTCCTTTCATTCAGGTGACAGCACCTATGTCTCCGTGAGTACCTCCTCACCCCATACCTCAACCCTGCCACACCACAGCAACGGCGTTACAATGCTGCACACATCCGCACAAGAAATTGCATTGAGCGGACATTTGGGCTTTTGAAGAGCCGATTCTGCATACTACACAAGACTGGTGGGGCCCTCAAATACCAGCCTGAGGTCTGCTGCCGCATCGTGGCCCTGTGTGCAATACTCCACAACATTGCTACCAAGCAGAGGATACCTGTAGAGATCTCTGGCAGTGAGTCGGAAGAGGACAACCACCCACCTGCACATGTGCCTCATGCACGCGGGGAGAATCCTGCTGAAGGTCACAGGCGCCGCAACCAAATCACAATGAACTGTTTCTAGTGCACCCACTCCCCTCACCCAACACTTCACTCATGCATGACAAAGGAAATAATGACATGAGTCGGATTAACTTGTGCATATTAGATCTTATTGTTTTGTTCACAATAATGTACTTATATTCTTTTTTATATTGCATGAGAGCTGTATTAACTCATACATCCCCATGTTTGAGAAGAGGGCATGCTTGTATCATCAGCATGGCTCTGCAGGTACATTACAAAGAGTCAGTGGTGCCTCCGGGTGGACACTCCCAGTCGCCTTTCGACTTCCTCCACATCAGCATTAGCCCGTGAGGCTGCAGTGGGCCTGGTGCTGCGGCGGGGTACCGTCACCAGCGGCAATGACAGGCTGCTGTGGCTGGAATTGCCCTCACTGGCATCATCCCCCCCACTTGCTTGGTCATGGCCAGTCGCCTGCAGACTCTGCACTGCTGTGGTGACTTGCTCCAGTGCCCTAGCGACGTCCTGGCAGCATTGCACCATCTTAATCTGCATCGCTAGTGAGCGACGCGATAGTTGGGAGGTGGCATTTCCCGATAATCTGATTGGAGCGTGTGTAAGCTGACAGGCGGGTCAGCAGCTGGCTGTGGCGGCGGCGGTTGACATCCTGCTGGGACACCAGGACCTGGCTTTTTTCACGGACAGCAGCGGTCATGATTTGCATGCTGTCAGTGAGCTGTCCCACATTACGTGCAGTCTTGTGCAGCTGCAGGTGGATGGCTGCCAAGTGACGTGCCTGCTTCTGATGGACTCGGAGCATCCGACGTTCAATGGACAGGCCAGGATCCCGGACATTTATCCCCCTGCCAACGCGTGTTGTTGCGTCACGCTGCTCCCTCACCAGTCCGCTGGACTGTGATCGCACAGTGGCTGTGCGCCTTGTCTGCTTCCTGGCTGCAGCTGTTGTGGCCTGTGCCACTGCCATGGATGTTACACGGGGTGGTTGTGGCGCGACTGTGGCTGCAGGGGTGGCACTGTCCACAGGGGCAGGTGGTGGTACTACTGCTGCTGTCTGTGATGGTCCTGGTTGAGGGGCAGGATGGCCCTCTCCCTCGGTGTCCTCGGGGTTTTCGTCGATGTGTAAAGCCTCACTGTTGGTGCTGGGTTGTTCTGTGCCACCTGTGATGTAAATGGGACCGTGATTAATGACATGTTTCTTGCACATGGGAGGTTGCTACATGCATGCAAGCTAGCATTCCCTGACTGGCTTTAGGAATGACTCTCACTTGACAGGTCTGGCTGTATGGGGCTATCTGGAAATTGTGGTCACACTACAAGTCCCACAATGCAATTGGGCATTTCAGGTGTGCATGGCCTGCATAACTGGGGTTTTCTAATGGGTAGCTCTGGAGTCATGGCCATTGTTAGGGGACAGGGTCGCAGTCGCATGGCACTTACCTTGGGATTGTTGGGTGAGTCAGGAGGAGTCCAGCCGGGTAACCCCCATGCATGCTTCGGGAATCAGGGTGTCCTCCACAAGGTCCTCCAGTGGGGTGTTGGGTGGTACAGTGAGCTCTCCTCCTCCGGTTGAAAGTCGCTCCCCCAACCTCTCTGCAATTCGTTCTTTTGCACGCCCTCTGAGGTCATACCATCTCTTTTTTAGTTCGTCTATGGAGCGCTGGGTCACTCCCACTGCATTGACCTTAGCGCGGATGCGCAGCCAAATGCACCTCTTGTCCACCTCAGGCACCCTCCGTGAATCTTTACCGAAAAGCCGGTCATGGTCCTTTGTGACCCCCTCAATTAAATATTCAAGTTCCTGCTCAGAAAATTAAATTTTCCTTTTTCTTCCAGGGGCACTGCTCCTTGCTGCTTCCTGGGACATTTTCTGGGGTTGTTTGTCTCCTGGTTTGCTGCTGCGGGTGGTCTGTAGTGGAGCTCTGGCCAGTGCTGCTTCCACTTTCAGGCTCAGTGAGCAGAATGAGGGAGGGAACTGCCTACTTCCTGGTTGTGATGTCATCATTGTGCTCGAAATTTGACTTCCCGTTTTTGCGATCTCGCAATTAGCGAGATCGCAATTTGCGATTTCGGTAATTGCGAGATCGCAATTTCAACACGGAAAAAGGGCGATTCTGCGATTTTTATGCGATTTTGGCAAAATCGCAAATGGCATTTGCGGCCGATTGCGATCCGCTTTTTTTTATCACATTTCTTCATGAATCCCATTCTGCGAATTCTAAATTGCGATTCGGTAATTATCGCAATTTGGAATTCGCAGAATGTGGCTTTGATGAATCTGGGGGATAGTTCTCTATGTACAGGTAAAGAGCTAGAGGTAGACAGAAAGGAGTAAGATATTTTAGAGATGAAGAAAAGGGAACAAATGTTGAAAGGGGAGGAGGAATTGCAAGGTAATGAACTACGGGTGAGGTAACATTTGAGGTTTGGTAGGAAGAAAGGGTGGTGGAGTAGAGAGAGGTTATGGGGATGTAAAGTAGAGAAAGAAATCATAAATAGAGATGGGAGGGAAAGTTGTAAGATAGAGACGAGATTTTGTGGTAAGTAAAGTAGATGAAAGTGAGATACTGTGAGACCAGATGGGAAATGTTCAGAGGTGTAAGAGAGAGGGATAATATACAGGAGAGACGGAGAGAGAGAGAGAGAGAGAGAGAGAGAGAGAGAGAGAATAATAAATATAGATACAGGCACAGAGTGAACGAGACTGGCACACGAGAGAGAGAGGTAGCAAGAGATGAAGTTGAGTGAGTTATATTGAGAGAAAGGTGAGGAATAAAAAGATGAGATGGAGAAAGCTGAGATAGAGATCTCTCAGTGATACCGGAGATGTTTTCATAATGGTTTTGAGCAGAAAAATCATCTAGCAATGCGATTGCCAGGCATTTATTTCTTGTCTGTATTGTTAAGGGCGCCTTCATAAACTGACCCAGATTTAAATTATCAATTGCCAGACTCATGTTGTGACTTTGATTAAAAATATCTCCTTGAGATTTTACAGTGGTCTAATATTCAGTGGTGGGCAAGGGACACAGGGCCCTCTTGCAAGCAAGGAAAATGCTGCCCATGCCACAGTTTATTAGACAAACACAGCTGCAAATAAGGTTCAGAGGGCAACTCTCCCCCCTTAGCCCCAGTGTCACTTGCACCTCTTGCACTATTGAAAGCTGCAACCCCTGCTAGTGGTACATACTTCTCCAGTGCATTGTCTCCTGTCAGATCCCATTTGGGGGACACAGGCAAGCATGGGTTACTGGGCCACAGCCGCGGGGATTGATCTCTTTCAACACAGTTTTCCCAGGGTCTGATCTACTTACTGTAGCACTGCAACATGAACACCAAATATGCATTGCAGCGCTTGGACCCTGAGGGTATAGGGGTAAGCAGGACAAGGCTTCTCAGAGAAGTAGTGTTTGTGGGCGGGGGTTGGAGGGGGAGGGTAGAAACCCAGAACTCAACAGTCATCAAACAGCAAGTAGTGAGGAATGTCCAATCCTGTACTTATCTTCCATAAATCAGAAGTAATTTAATATACCAAAATGAAATACCATACAAAGGGATATACCCGTCGGCAGAGGGATGTACAACAGGCATGACAGGAAATAAACAAAACGGAGTCAGGCTTAGAATGATCTCACAGATGCAGGCTCCCTGGGAATAGCAGAATCAATCTTCCATTTCATTAGCCAGTCCTGCCCCAGTCACTGACAACCCCCACCAGAGGTTTTCCTCGATCCAGGAAATTCCCAGTGTCTCGAGAATACAAGTTCAAAGGTGCCGAAGTTATCGGACCATAACACCAGTGAGGTGCAGTGCAGGGCTGACCCCATCCCCTCCGATGGATATTGTTTAGGATCTTGGGGTAGACATTGACTGGCCGGCAAGGTCCATCAGTATAGGCCCAAAGCCACCCTTCCCCTGGTTTTTATTGAATAGTGACAGTCTGCGCAGGGCATTGGGTTTCTGGCGTAGTCCTTGGATGCCACAGACACAGCCATCCATGCTCTCTCCTTCTCTTTCAAGGGATAGATTGATATGTCTAAGGTAAGGGCAACACCCTTTTGCAGCCACTTTTGCTCTGCACAATATGGAATGTTGAGGAGCACAGTTTCCGTGAGAAGGAATCCCAAAAGGGAGAAAAAACACTGGGCAAAAAAACACTTAAGTAGGCAGCTGGAGTTTAGATAAAAAGAATTCAGTCCCTGCTGGTGGTAGAAAGGGCGGTAGTGCAGGATGGACCTAAGAAAACAGGAAACTGATGAGCACGATTCCCAGCAGAACATAGGAATGTGGCATGGAAACTGGTGAGTACAGCACTTTGACTTCATTGTGACACAAGGACCAGTTCCGAAGCTTTTCATATTCAGCAACAGGAAGTTGTCAACAGGAAATTCCTCCTTCTTGGACTGGAAACTAAAGTAAATTTCCAGAACTTTCTGGAAGGTTAATAAAGGTTCTGGAACATTCTAAAAGGACTTTTTTGATGATGTTTAAGAATGGCTTTGCATACATCATAAATCCCTCTTAGCCATTTCAATATATGTTTTCTGGCAATTTTAACAAATCTGCAATATTTGGCTCATTCGTGAGTGACTGGGGCACAACAGACATGAGTCAAGGCAGCAATTGCCGAGCAGTGTAACAATATTTCCAGGGAATGCGCCCTAATGAGAGGACTAACTGGGCGGACTCTCCATGTCCGATCCAAGTGGCACAAAATCCACCTTGGTTGGTCAGGGGGGTGGCTGTGTTTTAAGCAGCGATCTGGCAGCAGGAAGATCCACTCCCTCACTCAAGTCAGCGTCTGCATTGCTCCTACACTATTTCACACTTCTGCCTGTCCCTCACTCTTGGGTCAGTGGCTGGACTCCTTGGGGAAGTCTCCTACTGAATGGGTATCTTTTGCTCCTTTCTCTTACAATGCAGATAGGCTGCAAAGTCAAGGCAGCTAGACAGGTTCTTCAGCAGCTCATTGGAGTCTTTTCAAGGGATGTCCTCTCTCTTCAAGTAGCCTGGCTATCAGCGACACCGTCCCTGGATCTCAGGGATTCCTCTGGTACTCTTTTGAGTAGCACCATTTTGGTCGTTGAGAAATCTAGAACTTTCTTCAGAAGAAAGTGAAGAAGTGTTTTGCAAACTTGAACACTCAAGACATGAGCATAATTATGCTTGAATTCGTTCAGTACTTAATTTGAGTCTAAGGATGTGGGCGAAGTCCACTCTCACTCATGACCAACAGTTATTTTCCTACAAAATACTTTCATCTTGAGCAAGAGGGAGACAAACACAAAAAGGAGAAGAAAGGAGAGAAAGGGAGAAAACAGTGACAACTGGAGAAAGCAGGGATGGAACATGGCCTGCCAGAATGAGCTAAAGGGGCAGGGAGTGTCTAGTGGAAGCAGGAGGTGGAATCAAGACTATGCAGCCTTGTTATTCAACACCCAACTTTCAAAAGCATCGGCCAACAAATTCTGAACAAAACTTTGGATCTTGGCACTTATTCTTTTACAAAATGATCACTAAATACCTTATACCTATCATCCTTCAGCCTGGGGGATTAGCACCTCTGGGAAGCTCAAAGGGGCAGGCCCTGTCTGGAAGTTTTCCTCTGCTAGACAAGATGGCTGTATCCACCTGCCCACACCCTCCATCAAACCAAATTGTGGACCCTGGGAGATATATTCAGCTGGCCTTCAAGTCACTGCTGTATAATGAAAAGAGCCCTCTCTCCATCTGCCCACACCTTGCTGGCTGATTCAAAGCTCAGGAACACCAGCAAAACACTTTGCCAGTCTTGGTATTCCACTGGGCTCACGGTCACACACTCGCTTGCATATTGCAGTTGCACTACACAAGATCATATATACTCATCATGAGCACAACACTCACTCAGGGATGTCAGACACAACATGCAACAGACATTAACCAGAGTGTCCACCATCTAGACCTCACAGCCACGCTCAGGGTTTCAGAACCTTTCACACATCCAAGCTGTGTGTATGATGCACAACAAAATCAGATACCACTGAAAACTTCAGTTGAGTTAGTCAGGGCACGAGTGCACATCTGTAAAACTATGCTGGGGATATTCCTGTCCCAACACCGCCTTTACCCTTCAAGCATTAAATATAGTCAGCTGTTCACAGTACCTATTTGACCATATGCATATTCATTGTTTGCTTTGTTAATTGCTGCTCTTCAGTAGGGCAGTTTGTAATCATTGGAGCTGAGAAGACTACAAGTCAAACCTTCAAGGAGAATCTTGTAAGGAGGCATTTTGCTTATGGCTGAGGAGTGACAGTAAATTCCCCAGACAAGAGTCTATAATATTGTTCTACTCCCGAGCAAGCAGTGGATCATAATCTGGACACTATTGTCCTGATTACCAATGCCCTGCTTAGGGTGCAATATTTATTCCACCTAATAAAATACAGTGCCTGGGAGTTAGATAGTTAGATAAGTTAAGCCCTTCAAAATAGTGCGCAATATTAACATTTTCATGACTACGTCATCATAAAGATTTTTTCCTTTGCATTTTTGACCTGTCTATATAGGTATGGGGAAAAAGTGCGGGGGTGCAGGCTTGACCACCCCCATTAAATTACCGAGCGCTGTAAATACTGCCTAACCTGACTCCGGCACCCGTGGAATCATAGCCTAGAAGAGGGCTGTGTTTAGAGTTCTCGACACATGCCAAAGGTCACCATGAAGCACTGCTCAATGCCTTTTCCTTGTGGGGCAACTCGAATGCAAAGCAATTTGTGACCAACCGAAATGTTCATTGTGTGTTGTTAGGCCATGTGCGACACAAATCAATACTCTTTCATTCGAGGATGTGAAATCTAACTTCTGACCACAAATCCCAAAGACATGAATCATAACCACGGAGGATGTGATGTTTGATTACCAATCATATGAGAGAAACGTGAATGTTTACACTGCCGATTTTGTTAATTGAGTCACTGTGCTGGAAGGTGGAGTTTGGGTGTTGTTCCAAGGGAGTGAGGGTTAAACTTTCTCACACGAGGAAATTCAATTTTGATTGCGCAGGTATAAAAGCCTGAGGCATGAGGTTGGCCCCCTAACACGTTAAAGCTTAGTAACAAAAATATTTCATATTTTTTCCAAACACCAAAAATTTGAGGTGTCAGTTTATTTAAATATTTGTATCTAACAAACATTGTTTAGGACGGAAAACTTTGAATGTCAAATTAGAGAACGTCTTGCCCGAAACAATGTAAATTCTTTTCTGTCGCAGTTTAAAAATGGAAGTAATAGAAGTCACTTGGTGCAGTAGAAGGGCCATATGTATCATGCATTTTACCAGTTGCAAACTACTGTATGAATTCCAATTTGCGATTCGGTAACATGTAACCAAATCGCAATTTTAATTTGCAAATACATACGGATTCAGTATTAGGAAGGGGTGTGTTTAGGCCATCCCTTCCTAATGCCCAATCCCAGTGGTTTGTAAGAATGCTTTGCAACCGAAATGTGGTCTCAAAACAGTCACAATTTACCACCTACTTCAAGTAGGTGGTAACCCATTCGCAAATGTTTTTTCAGAGCAGGTAGTGGTCTCATGGACCACTGCTTCTCAATCAATCAATCAGGGGAATTGTAGGCGCACTACTCACCAGTGAGGGTCTCAAGGCGCTGGAGGGAGGGTGGTAGCAGCTCCGTTCAGTCAAAAACTAGGTCTTGAGTGTCTTCTTGAAGATGTTCAGGGAGGGGGCATGTCTAATGTCGATCGGGAGCTCGTTCCAGGTCTTGGCTGCGATGTAGGAGAAGGCTCTTCCGCCTGTTCTGGTTATGCTGATGCGCGGGGTTTCGGTGAGGTAGAGGTCGGCCAATCGGAGGTTTCTTTTCGGTAGATGGAAGGAGATTCTTTCGTTGAGGTATGGGAGTCCGGTGTTGAGGAGGCATTTGTAGGCATGGGTGAGTATCTTGAAGGTGCCACTCTTCTCGACGGGGAGGCAGTGGAGGTTTCGTAGGTGTTCGTGTCCGGGGATGTGGAGTACTAGTCTGGCTAAACAACAACAGTGGTTCTGTCGGGAATCACAAATAATTTGAAAACCTGTAATTAATACATGTCAAGACACATACCCCGTGAAGGATATTAGGAGACACACACTACCAAATATGATTCAAAAGGCAAATCTTTAGTCTAAACCTTGTCATGAATCAATCTACAAATTTTAAATGGCTGTCCACAACAAAAAGACAAATAGACTGTGTAAACATTTAGTGATTGGTCGTGACTGGTGACATGGTGCTGTACAAGGATTACAAAAAATGACATATATTCATACATATAAACAAAACATTAGGTCATGGCTTTCCACTTTCGAATACAATTGTCACAACGGTATGAAGTATTCCCTTGTTTTAGTTGAGACTTTTTTGTGGACGGATACACGTAAAGAACGTCGACGTTGTATTCAAAAGTGGGCTGTTCACTGTTACATGTTTCTACATGTACATAGCAGAGGTGGAGAAAGCTGCCTCAGCTATTTAGTTCTACACCATGTTGGCGTAAAATTTGGCAAAAAAGATAGGGAGTGCATGGAACAACATACCTCGGCTTATGAGTGGAATCCTAGTGGTACTACACTTTGTTGTCCAGTGGTACTAAACATTGGGAAAATAAACTGCAATGTCTAAAATAAGGTTCAGTATGAAATTCGAAATTCTATTTGTGTTAGGTATTTTTCTCTGAACACTATATATGGGATGTATAGAACCGAGGATTAAATTACAAGTGTGGGTGAATGATGTATGTAGATTTATGACTGAAGGTGTTCATGAATAATTGAGTGATGTGAATGGAGATAGATAGGGTTGTTTGTGACACCATGGTGGTGCCGCAGTGGTGTCTTATGATGGCATGTGTAGATGATATCATAGTCCATCTCTCATCATCAACTCAACACTGTCCAACCACTGTGATGCTGCACTAAAACTAGTAAGACAGGGAAAGTGTGAAACCAAAAACTCCTAGACAATAGTTCAATGGTAAGGTCAACAATTCAAGCCTTATTACAGGATGACGATGTGCAGCAAATGACAGGTTACAATAATGTTGTACACTAGTTTTGGCCTTTATGCAAGCACTCCCTTCCCATATGATCAAGGCATCTCAAATGTGACTTATGAATACTAAATGTGCATTCAATTATGCTCAAGTATGTGTGTGGGCCATGTTGTATCTCTGTTAAAGTAGGGTGGTTGGATGTTGGAAGGTGTTGAGGAGATGGAGAGAGAGGGCATCACCTGCAAAAGAGAGATGTGGTATTTATTTTCCTGATGTTACCATGAAAATATTGCAGACCTTCACTAAGCGCATGCAATCAGTATTCCTATTATGGGTGTATTGTTATCTGGTGAAGTGATGACTGAATATCTTTGCGAAGCCATTCCCCAGGTACACAAGCAGTCACTGTGAGTTAGGTAAACTTACCTAGTGCTCACCTCATCCAACTAATGTGGAACAGGTGACAGTCAGAAAATGTAGCTGTTGTATTTATATCCAGGAAATGAAATATACAAATCAGTGAACCATCCTCTGGCATCTCAGACAGCTTGCACATTGATTAAGACTCAAAGGTGTCTGCCGTGGAAATAGTGTTCCCTGTGGTGGCACATAAAACCCTTGTGAAGCGGGCAACGGTATTACATTCCATTGCCTGCTGTTGCCTTTCCTCTTCTTGCTTTAGCATGGCAATATATGTTGCTGCACTCACTTGGTGATGAATTCAAGTACATATAGCACAAGCATTGTGATTGGCTTTCCAATCCACTATGCCCCCAGTGACCCGCTGGAAAATTCCAATTCCGCAAAAAGGAATTGCACCAGTATTTTGACATGGGAAGGGATGATCTGGAAGTGATGATGATGATGATGATGAAATAAACTCCTGTTCCTAGTCTGCAACTATGTTAATGATCACCTCAGTAGAGAAATAATATCTTGCCACTACAGCTTCCCTGGACATACCAAAGATGTTGATCATCTGACTGTATACTTTATCTGTATCTCAAGTAATAATTTCACAAAATGAGTGATAAGGAAGCAAAGTAATTTACAGACACAGTGAAAAAATGTCTTTGGTTGTGGCTGGTCTTCATATGTGGCTAGGCTTTCTATGGTTGGTTGGTGTTATGCAAAGTTTCACCTTCTGATGGCCATGGGGGAATCATAACTGTTGATTCTCCTAACACTTTCCAGTAGCAGATATATTGAATGGAAACGAAAACCTGTAGCTATATATGTTCTTTACTTTTTCTGTCTATGTTTAGAGTTGTGTGCATAGGCGTGTACTTTCTTTTTTTATAAAATAAAAAATCAGCTTTTGTAGAAAATGTTATCAAATTGTTTGTTACTTTTCCCCAACTGATACTTGTGTTATTCCCACTCTGCCTTTTTTTCTATGTGACTCCTTTGCAGTATTGGTGTAAGGCCATGTGTTGTCTGTGACTTACTCCAAGGTTTGGCTGAAGTCAGTTTGAGACCTTTTGGAATGTAGTTCTACTGGAATTGACGTGGGTGTAACTTAACCTAACAGTAACTGACTTTGCCTTTTGTCCGCATGTTTTAATAATAGCATCTCACTCGCTCTGCGGTTCCTTCATTTTTCCTTTTCTCCTGCCATTTTCAATTTGAAATTCCCCATTTTCAAGGCACTTCCCCTTGACAAGTACACTTAAAAGGAACACCTGCACATGCTGGGTATTCCAGACTTGGGATGGAGGAATCCGCACATAAGACTTAGGGGAAGCATAGGCAGAGATCTTGCCCCTGGACCTTCATAAATAGCATTTGTGAGTATGTGATACAGTACAGCTGAACCACTACTTTACATTTTCAAAAATGCTTTAATGAATAGACCCCAATGTTTGGCCAGTGCCACTTTTGTATTCTTGTGCTTTCCTTTTATCTTTGCACAATCTAGTGTTACATGCAAATCACAACAGTGGACTTCTATCTTCAAGTCCTTACCTTTATACCTACATTTCCAAACATTTATTAAAGATTAATATTCAGTGGCAATGCTTTTATACCTATGGGTGTTACATCAAAAAGCAGAAGGGTATCAATTTTTCCTCACAATATATCTAAAATCATA
Organism: Lissotriton helveticus; assembly: GCF_964261635.1. Lineage (NCBI taxonomy): Eukaryota > Metazoa > Chordata > Amphibia > Caudata > Salamandridae > Lissotriton > Lissotriton helveticus. The sequence goes on from NC_136059.1 coordinate 1,175,497,173, forward strand.
TAAAATATATCAAAGTTCATATATAAGCATTATATGTGTATTATTTCAGTGGAAGCACACCAACTAGAATGCTGGAAATAGGACATCCAGTTATCACACTTTTTGGTGAATAATTCAACTTTTTGTCTAGTTATAACGCATTCTTTGGCCATATATTTCCAGCACTGGATTGGCCTACTTTGTGGGTCTTATTACCTGCTGCACTGTTAGGTTGTTCCATTGGCTACCTTTGTGTCATTTTAGGTGTTGGGACAGCAGTGTTTTTGCGCTGCTACTGTGAATTACATAGTAATGTGTACATGTGTGTCATTCTTTCACCTACAGCAAAAGGGTGCATCATGCTGCTATGCCTATGTATTAGTAGTAGTAGTAGTAACAAGTATTGTATAGGTTAAAAAATAATTTACAATAAAAAATTAAAACTTCAACAGTTAAACAAGAAGGAGACGCGGAGTGTTTTAAGGCTGCCTTCTTTCATAAAATAGAAAAAAATATTTTTTGATCCAGGCCATCCCTCAAAATCCATGCATTTTTGCTATACAAAGTATGTTTGGTAAAAATAACTATGGTTTACTGTTTTCCCCTCTGATGATTGAGAAACCATTACAATTCTTCATCACAAATGAATCTTTAGAGTACACTCTCTCCCTTTGCTGAGTAATCCTTTTTATTTTTCAAAGTCTCAACTTCCTTCAACTTCTCATATTGTCTATTCTTCTTATCTTCCATATCTAATCCTTCTTTAAATTGCCATTCTCTTACTTTATTCTTCTTCCTTGTGAAAAAGCATCTAAATCCTTTATAGAAAATATATAAGTATTTTAAACAAATGCTAATGATTAATATTGGTTTTAATATGACTCTAAAATGTCCTCCTCATACTCTTACATACCAATTGCTGATAATAATAACTCCTCAGGTATCAGGTCAAAAATATTCCTTGCAAATTCTTCTATCTTTCTACTCTCATGTGGAATGTATGAACAGGAATGTTGAGCCTTCAATATCTTACAAACTCCACTTTTTTTCTGCTGACAAAATATCTAAAGCTAATCGATCTTGCAAAACCGTTGATCTATAGCCACTAATTCTGTGTTGTGTTAGGAAAGCACCAGATGCACAAGTAGCCAGTTTATATACTACTGTTGAAAATTTCTTATTTTCTCATTGTTTAGAACTACTCCTAGTGGAGGTATGATTGCTTCAAAAATATCTCCCACTAATTGTGTCCCATCATTAGTACCAAGGGTATGTCTATTGGGTGGTGTCATTGTCAAATCATCAATGCTATTCAGATAATATATCTTGGGAAACAGCAAAGGTAAATAACAAGCACCCTCCAAATCAGCGAGGTAACTGGAAATAGGCATCCTGTTTGCTGACGGAATAAACTCTGTGAATAACTGCTTCTTCCCCCCTTAAAATGTGAAGATCTGAATTCTGAAAATGTCACATGTGTGTTCACAATTGCTTATCCTAATGTGTCTCTTTCTAACTTGGTTTCTTATTTTGTAAAAATGATTTACCTTTTCGTCATCTATCTAATTTTAATTTGGGATATATAATTTTCTCCTTGAATCCATCTTGCTCTTTCTTCCAAACATTCTTTAAAACATTTTCCCTTTATTTGCCTTATAAAAAATGTGAGATCTTTTTTCCGCTAATGTTAAAATGAACTTCTGTTCTAATGGCCTCATTATGCATTATGTCATAGTTGGAAAAATAATATTCAAAGTGTTCCTGTCTATAAAAGAAACTAAATACTGTTTATTACTGCTGCGGGGGCCGGTCTTTAAGCCGCAGCCTGAATAGCAGCTTCTACACCTCCAATGACACTTCCGCAGTGCCAGGAGGAGCATAAAGGTCATCCAGGGCTCCCGCAGTGCAGGAGCTCGTTTACTGTTTGTTTGTTCCACAGGGGGCCGTATGTTTTCGCCCAATCGCATTAATTGATTGGACTTGTAAACTGATGGGAAGGGTCATCCTAGATCATCTGGCGACTTGAGTAGCTGATAGTGGGAAGTTTTCGGACATAAAATATAGCTTCAGGAGGGGCCTGGGAACTGGTGAACAGTGTCTCAACCTCCACCTGATCATAAGGAAGTGCACAATAGCTAAGAGCGGTTCCCTTTATCTTGGGTTAATGGATCTTACATCAGATTTTGACTGGGTGCGGAGAGGAAAACGATGGGAAAAATGCTGGATCTGGTAATTGATCCATTCCTAGTTTATTTTCTAGCCGTGATGCCAATTCAATTCAATTCAAATAATTAATATAGCGCGCTACATACCCAGAGGGTCTCAAGGCACTTGGAGAAGGGTGGGGAATTACTTGTCGAATATCCAGGTTTTAAGTTGCTTTCTGAATGCTAGGTGGTTCTGAGTGAGGCGAAGGTGAATGGGGAGAGAGTTCCAGGTTTTAGCCGCCAGGTAGGAGAAGGATCTTCCTCCCATGGTGGTTTTGTTGATGCGAGGTACCGCAGCAAGGGCTTGGTTGGAGGAGCGTAGCTGGCGGGAGGGGGTGTAGAAGGAAAGTTGTGTGTTTAGGCATTCGGGTCCAAGTTCGTAAAGTGCTTTGTGTGCGTGGGTTAGGAGGCGGAATGTTATCCTCTTATTGACGGGGAGCCAGTGGAGGTTTTTCAGGTGATCAGAGATGTGTTCATTACGCGGGATGTCTAGTATGAGTCTGGCTGAAGCGTTCTGGATGCGTTGGAGTTTTTTCTGAGTTTTTGCGGTGGTGCCGGCGTATAGGGTGTTTCCGTAGTCCAGTCGGCTTGTAACCAGTGCGTGGGTGACCGTTTTTCTAGTTTTGGTGGGGATCCAGCGAAATGTTTTTTTGAGCATGCGAAGAATGTTGAAGCAAGAAGATGAAACGGCGTTGACTTGTTTGGTCATCGAGAGTGAGGAGTCCAGAATGACACCCAGGTTCCGTGCGTGGTCTGTCGGGATGGGTGCTTTTCCAAGGGACACTGGCCACCAAGAGTCGTCCCAGGCAGAGGGGGAGGTACCTAAGATAAGGACTTCTGTTTTGTCGGAATTCAGTTTCAGATGGCTGTGCTTCATCCACTCGGCTACTTCATTCATTCCTTCATGCAGGTTGGTTTTGGCGGTGTTAGGGTCTTTGGTGAGTGATAGGATCAGTTGAGTGTCATCAGCGTAGGAGATGATGTTGAGGTTGTGTTGGCGTGCGATGGCCGCGAGGGGGCTCATGTATACGTTGAAGAGAGTGGGGCTGAGTGAGGATCCTTGTGGCACGCCGCAAATGACTTCAGTGGCCTCTGACTTGAATGGTGGGAGGCGGACTCTCTGGGTTCTTCCGGCAAGGAACGAGGTGATCCAATCCAGTGCTTTTCCTTGGATTCTGATGTTTCTGAGGCGTTGTAACAGGGTGCTGTGACAGACTGTGTCGAAGGCTGCGGAGAGGTCGAGGAGGATGAGGGCGACTGTGTCTCCATTGTCCAGTAGAGTTCGGATGTCGTCCGTTGCTGCGATGAGTGCGGTCTCAGTGCTGTGTTTGGCTCGGAAGCCGGACTGTGAGAAGTCTAGGGATTTGTTGGTTTCGAGGAAGGCGGCGAGCTGGTTGTTGACAGCTTTCTCGATGACTTTGGCCGGGAATGGAAGGAGCGAGATGGGGCGGTAGTTTTTGAGTTCGGTGGGGTCTGCTGTGGGTTTTTTCAGAAGGGCGTTGAGTTCGGCGTGTTTCCAGCTTTCCGGGAAGGTGGCGGAGTTGAGGGAGCAGTTGATGACGTCTCGGAGGTGTGGTGTTATGATGGAATCTGCTTTGTTGAAGATGTGGTGAGGGCATGGGTCTGTGGGGGATCCTGAGTGGATGGAGTTCATCAGGCGGATGGTGTCCTCAGTGGAGATTGGGTTCCAGTCATTAAGGATGTTCAAGGGGGGTGAAGGTACGGCAGAAGGTTGGGTGGGTTGGTTTCCGGGTTGGTTGTGGAAGCTGTTGTGGATGTCTACGATTTTGTCGTGGAAGAACGAAGCTAGGGAGTTACAGAGGGCTTGAGAGGGAGTGATGTCGTTGGAGTTGGCAGTGGGGTTGGTAAACTCTTTGACGATGTTGAATAATTCCTTGCTATTGTGGGCGTTGTTGTCAAGTCGGTCTTTGAAAGCGGCTTTCTTGGCAGTCCGGATCAGTTGGTGGTGTATGCGGGTGGCGTTTGTGAAGGCGTCCCTGGTGCTGGTGTTTGGGTCTTTTTTCCAGGCCTTCTCAAGTGAACGACAGAGTTTTTTGGATTTCTTAAGCTCATCGTTGAACCAGGGGGCGTTTTTGTTGCCTAGTTTAATTTGACGTTTTTTCAGGGGTGCCAGGTTGTCGGCGCAGTTGGTTAGCCATTGAGTGAGGTTAAAGGCTGCTTGGTTGGGGTTCGAAGAGTGGGCAGGGGGGTTTTGAAGAAGCGATGAGGAGATCTGGTCGATGGTGATTTTGTTCCAGTTTCTTCGCAGAGTAGGTTGAGGGTGGTTGTGGGTTGTGGTCTTTTTGTAGATAAAGTGAACGCAGCTGTGGTCCGTCCAATGGAGGGCTGTGGTGTGACTGAAGGAAATATGTTTGCTGGAGGTGAAGATAGGGTCGAGTGTGTGACCAGCATTGTGGGTGGGGGTATTAACAAGTTGTTTGAGTCCGAGGTTGGCGAGATTGTCCAGGAGGGTGGTGGTGTTGCTGTCGTTGCTCTTTTCCAGGTGAAAATAGAGGTCTCCCAATCGAATGTAGTCCTCGGAGGGGAGGGCGTGTGGGGTGATAAAGTCATTGATGTCTTCACAGAATTGTGCACGGGGTCCTGGTGGCCTGTAGAGGAGGGTGCCTCTGAGTGTGGTCTTGGGGTCGGTGTGGATCTGGAAGTGAAGGTGTTCGGCGCTAGCGAGGTTGACGTCTGAGTTGGTTGAGATGCGGATGGAATTCTTATGGACGATAGCGATGCCTCCTCCTGTTTGCTTGGGGCGGTCTTTTCGGATGATCTTGTAGCCTTCTGGGATGGCAATGGTGATGTCTGGGGCTGAGGAGGCGTTCATCCATGTTTCTGTTAGGAAGGGGACGTCCGGAGAGATGGTGTCTAGTAGATTCCAGAGGTCGATGGCGTGTCTGTGGATCGAGCGGGTGTTGAGCAGGATGCATTTTAGGTGGTTGGTGTCAGGTCTCTGTTTGGTGTTAGTGGATGAGGAGTTGGTCTTGGTGACGTCAAAATTGCAGGAGTAGCATGTGAAGGGTCCATGGGTGTGTCCAGGTGCGGCTTGGGCAGTTGGGGAGTCGACCGGGGTTAAGGGCTAAGAGGGTGGAGGCGGCGTATGTAATGCGGGTGGGGAGGATGGTACGGGCGCCAGGGGGTCTGGCGCTGGGCGCGGGCTTGGCGCGGACGGGCACAGACGGGCTTACCTTTGGCGCACCTTTGGCGCGGCCGCAGCGCGTGGACGCTGCACGTTCATTCATCTGGCATAAATGGAGAGTGGAGGGGGCGGAGCGTGGGAGGGGCAGCTGGGAGGCGGGATCTGGGAGGAGACACGGGCTCACAGAGGTAAACAAACACTCCACAAAATGGCAGCCCGGTACCTGAAACGAAACTGGGGCACAGCCGGAGTGCGAGATAAGGTACACAAATAATTAAAAACACTGTGCAGGCGCTTTTTACCTTCCCCGCAATGCAAGGCCAATGTACATAAATTATGTAAGGCAATCAAACGATATCAGGCGCGAAATACGCTCTTATAGGACAAGCAGGCAGCAGGCATAAAATCAATGAGAACGATACCACAGGATGTGACTGGGAGGGTTAGGTATGGGGTGTGCGTGGAACTCACAGCTCCTATTAAAATGAATTGTGAAGTTCATCAAGGGTGCGTCCATGGCCCCTTTACATTTTGTCTTTATATTAACGACCTAGAAAGCTATATTACTCAATGGCATGCTGATGTTCACAAGATAGGCACTAGAAATCTTCCGGCATCACTCTATGCCGATGACTGTGTGTTAATGTCCAGAACCAGTGTGGGCCTGCAAAAGCTTTTCACTAGATTTAATAATTTTATGACTGAACTGGGTCTAAAGACTAATACAGCAACTTCTTACACCATGGTGGCAGGCAAATCTCCCCTCCTTTCAAAATTGTGTTTTAATAATAGTGCAAGGTTGTCTTATGTCCCAACTTTTTCGTACTTGGGAATCCCTTTTGACCAGAAAAGTTCTTGGCACCACTTAGTTGAAACAAGGGTTAGTAGTTTTAATAAAACCTGAAGGCGCTGTTTAGGTTTAGAAAGAAACTAGGCTCAAGACCGATTGACTCAATAATTAATAACTATAAGGCCTGCTCATGTTCTGTAATCTTGCATGGGGCTGGAGTGTGGGGTTTTGCATTCCGGCTCCCCTCCAAGCAGCTGAGAACAATTTTTTGAGACATTTATTAACAGTTCCAAGTAAGCCACCCCATCATCTTTTGTCATAAAAAAACTTGTCTTGACTCCCTTAACTCATCGCATACAAATTACGCCAATTTTATTATGACATTCAATTTGGGCAAAAGACGAGTGGCCCTTAATAGTGCAACTATATTGGACTGTTTTAAACTCGATTACATGCAGAAGATACCATGGTCTAACTATATAAAAAGGCAGTTGGAGAAGGTGGGGATGGTGAACTGTTTTTACAACCCAGAGTGCATTGCAAAGATTCCAAAAATCCAGTTGAAAAATGACTTTTTATCTTGTATAAAGTTGTCTAGTGAGCATCTGGAGATAGGGAAAAAGAGAGTCTCTGAATATTTGCTTTTAGTACGCTCTATAAGTGTTGATCTTACACCATGGTGGCAGGCAAATCTCCCCTCCTTTCAAAATTGTGTTTTAATAATAGTGCAAGGTTGTCTTATGTCCCAACTTTTTCGTACTTGGGAATCCCTTTTGACCAGAAAAGTTCTTGGCACCACTTAGTTGAAACAAGGGTTAGTAGTTTTAATAAAACCTGAAGGCGCTGTTTAGGTTTAGAAAGAAACTAGGCTCAAGACCGATTGACTCAATAATTAATAACTATAAGGCCTGCTCATGTTCTGTAATCTTGCATGGGGCTGGAGTGTGGGGTTTTGCATTCCGGCTCCCCTCCAAGCAGCTGAGAACAATTTTTTGAGACATTTATTAACAGTTCCAAGTAAGCCACCCCATTATCTTTTGTCATAAAAAAACTTGTCTTGACTCCCTTAACTCATCGCATACAAATTACGCCAATTTTATTATGACATTCAATTTGGGCAAAAGACGAGTCGGCCCTTAATAGTGCAACTATATTGGACTGTTTTAAACTCGATTACATGCAGAAGATACCATGGTCTAACTATATAAAAAGGCAGTTGGAGAAGGTGGGGATGGTGAACTGTTTTTACAACCCAGAGTGCATTGCAAAGATTCCAAAAATCCAGTTGAAAAATGACTTTTTATCTTGTATAAAGTTGTCTAGTGAGCATCTGGAGATAGGGAAAAAGAGAGTCTCTGAATATTTGCTTTTAGTACGCTCTATAAGTGTTGATCCCTATCTCTCTTTTTATTTTTGTCATGTAAAATGTTTATCTTATCAGATTCAGGTTTGGCATTGTGCACCTCTTGGTCTCCTATCCTCTCAAAGCTTACAGTGATGCTAAACTGGACTATGCCCATGTGCCTGCTAATCTACACAGACCACGCTGCATTTCCTGTTTTTTTGTCAACTCTATACTAAGCCGAGGCAGAATTTTACTATCCCCAAATAAAATTCTTAAATATCAGGATGAGCCGGCCGGCCCGAAACCACCTTGTATGTATGTATGTATAGGCATTTATATAGCGCACTACTTACCCGTAGGGTCCCAAGGCGCTTCGACCGCTGCGAAACCCATCCTGGCTTCCCTGAGAGATGGTCCCTTAATGGGTATCTCCAGGGTGAGACCAGGCATCCCCGGCGGTCTGGTGGGGCCGTTAGTGAAGATGAGGCAAGCTAATGCCCAGAGTTGCCGAGTGTGATCGCTGATCAGAGTGGGCACCGAGGCGAGAGAATTATCAAGTCCGCTGACCATGGTCCAGAAACCTGCCGCGCCGGGAATCGAACCCTGGTCCCGGGCCGTCCTCTGCTCTCGGGTCTGCCGCCTCTAACCAGTGAGCCACACTACTTCACCTTCAGCTGTTAAATGACTAATTTACATGTTGAATAGTCTATTTATATATTTCTACAGCTGTCCGTTTACACAATTTGTTTGGGAAATTAGTTTTTTTTAATTGTAATCGGATTTTAAATTATTTTATTCTTGGATTTTATGGTGTTGGGGACATAAGGTTGTCTTAAAGATCATTATACGTTGTCCGTATGTCATGCTGCTATTTGTTGAAACATTAATTTAATTATCACTGTTTCATTTCTGATTATAAATGTCTATTGTCATGAAGTTTATTATATATTGACTGTATCATATTTTAAATGTTTTAAAAAACATTTATGTACTCTTTTATGGCTGCAAGTCAGCAGAATAAAGATATTTGACAAAAAAAACTAATTAAAATGCTAAATGTGATTGCTTATGAAAGTGGGATGTGATGGTAAAGCACATCCTCTGCAGCTGAAGAAGGTGAATGTGCTCAGACATAACAATCCTTAAAGTTTAAAGCTTGAGTGTATTCCTGAACTAAGCTAGAATAAACACTTGTCAAGAAATCTTCTTTGGAGATATCTAGAAATGAGCTTTTCAATTTCGCCTCATTTATAGTGTGTTGAGGCATTCTAAATGTGTTTCTCCGGTGTAAAACTCATTAAAACCAAAATACCTATGAATGCTAGCACAACAACTATTAGTGTGTCAGTAATTACTGTTTTACACTTAGCCTTAGTAAAGATACACATGTTTTTCTACAGTCAGGCCCTTAGTAGAATATAGCATCAGGCAGATTCAATATAATGCACTGATTTCTACATTTGTAAATGAGAAAAATACTTTTGATGATTAACTTGCAGTTATTTCGTTCAACTTTTGTACAAAAAAGAATCTTTATGATGCATCCCTAGCCCTACTCCATCTTCTTCTAAATGTGTTATCCCTACTCTTTTACCGCAGCCTTGGCCCTAGGGAATTCTTCTTAATTCATATTCATCTTTGTTAATTGTTTGTTGTCCAATTTATTCATTACAGTCCTTTTTTTTTGCTTTAAAATACAGTTTATCATTTGTTGTCTCAGTTCTTCTGGATTTGAATTCACTAAATAGTGCTTGTCTAGTTCTTGGTTGGAAAGTGTATTTCAGGAATCTTACTTAAATCAAATATTTTTTAGTGTGGCATATCATGGAGTTTGAAATAAGTCTGATCTCCCTTTGTTAGGTCTTTGATCTGATGCGTTAGGCGTGTTCTTTGAATAATAAGTCCATTCAGGTGCAAAATACCTGCGACAAGTTACTTTCACTCTTTTGGATCTCCTTGGTGTGTTTTAATCTCTTCTGCCTCCCTCATCCCAGTAGACTCTACTTCTTCGATGATGGTTTGTGGTATGCGTTCAACTGACATACTAGATCTCAATTGCCTCCTACCATTTGCCCATACTGATCTCCATATGGGTCGTTCTCTTCTCACACTTGTTGCTGCATCTGGATCTTTTGGTTGCTTGTGTGATTCTTGAACAGTTCCATTATTCTCAGATCTCAATATTTCATCTTCCGTGGGTATTTCCACATCACTTTATGGGATTTAATGAACATGCGCCGATGAGAGACTTTGCTGTACTTCACCCCCCATCTGGTCTTTCACAGTAGCTCTCCAGCTTAACTCAAAGAACACTATTTCTCCATAAGGACACCTCACTCTCTAGGATTGCAAAGCATGCACACAAATTGGTATACCGGCACATTTGACAGCAATGTTGATTATTAGGATGACCTTTCTCCGGGCAGAGGTTTTGCACATGCTTTTTCACCAATACCTGTTCACCAAAGTTAAGGTTGTGACACTGCTCCTGGTGTGTACTGGCAGTAGCAGCCCCAACCTGGTGAGAAACAGAATGCACCACATCAGCTTATCCTTTGCAGTAATCGAGTATCATGTCATCTGTGATGTTTACAAGCACATTTGCAGGCACAGCAGGCAATCTCATAATGCAAACCATGAGAGGTTTATGTGGAGAACAATCTATTTTTCCTATTTTTCCTGTCAGGAGTGCTTCAAAGACTTATCAACATCAATGCTAAAGCATCTGCCCATTTCAGAGAAGTAGATGCGCAAAGTTTGGCCAATCAAAAATTCAGCTAGCCGTTCACCTGTTCAAGTGTTCAACCATACCTGAAGCTTTTGGACAATAGCTACAATGCAATCTTTGTTCCACTTGAAGCGTCACACACAGTATTCTAAGGAGCTCATTATTGAAGTAGGTCGGTCGGTCTAACTCAAGAGACATTGTGAATCCGAACCATGAAATGAGTTCACGTAACAGCAGTTTGGTTACAGTGAGTCATTTGTCTGTGTTTCGTAGGCTTCCACCCATAGGAAGCAAATGCTCACTAGAAGCAAGTCATAGCTCAGCCCGTTACAAACAGGCATTTCAATAGAGTCTAATGAATCCTAGTTAAAGGTCCTCCAAATCTCCCTATGTGACTTAATGTTACAGGGGTTCTCCTTCCTTCATTCATCTGCTGACATGTCACACACCTATGGCATAGCTCTTCAGCTAAGGCTCTGAATCAGGGGTGGCACCAATTCTGCCTAAACAATCTGACCATTGGATCTCTTCCTATGTGTGCAGAACCATGAAAATGTTGTGTCATGGGAAATAATAAGCTATCTGGCAACACTGGGCTTCCATCGGCTGAAATCCAAATTTCATTTGCATTTTATGCACAGCCTGTTCTCATCCATCCTTGCTGTTCTGCTTTTGAACCTTTTTCCTGCAATCTTTTAATTTCTTGCCATGTCTCAGCTACTAACAATAGCATTAAAAAGGTATTGTCCTCATTAGATTCATTTGTATAGTCTCCGTTAAATTTACATGCAACTGCTGCACAGTATTGTGCAACTATATCCGCATATCAGTTTCCAACTGTGACATAATCATTGCCACTTCTGTGGGCTACACATTAAACTGCAGCAGTTTCTTGTGGCAACTGCAAAGGTTCCAATAATTTCATCACATATTCTCCATTACGCATCAGAGAACCAGATGACATCATAAATCCCCTCGGTGACCACAAATACCCAAACTCATGCACCACACCAACGCCATACTGACTATCTATAAATACAGTCACTCTCAATTGTGGTGAAAGATTACATGCTCTTTTAAGGGAAATTAGTTCTGCCACTTGTGCAGAGGTTGTGACACTGCTCCTGGTGTGTACTGGCAGTAGCAGCCCCAACCTGGTGAGAAACAGAATGCACCACATCAGCTTATCCTTTGCAGTAATCGAGTATCATGTCATCTGTGATGTTTACAAGCACATTTGCAGGCACAGCAGGCAATCTCATAGTGCAAACCATGAGAAGTTTATGTGGAGAACAATCTATTTTTCCTGTCAGGAGTGCTTCAAAGACTGATCAACATCAATGCTAAAGCATCCGGCCATTTCAGAGAAGTAGAGGCGCAAAGTTTGGCCAATCAAAAATTCAGCTAGCCGTTCACCTGTTCAAGTGTTCAACCATACCTGAAGCTTTTGGACAATAGCTACAATGCAATCTTTGTTCCACTTGAAGCGTCACACACAGTTTTCTAAGGAGCTCATTATTGAAGTAGGTCGGTCGGTCTAACTCAAGAGAAATCGTGAATCCGAACCATGAAATGAGTTCACGTAACAGCAGTTTGGTTACAGTGAGTCATTTGTCTGTGTTTCGTAGACTTCCACCCATAGGAAGCAAATGCTCACTAGAAGCAAGTCATAGCTCAGCCCGTTACAAACAGGCATTTCAATAGAGTCTAATGAATCCTAGTTAAAGGTCCTCCAGATCTCCCTATGTGACTTAATGTTACAGGGGTTCTCCTTCCTTCATTCATCTGCTGACATGTCACACACCTATGGCATAGCTCTTCAGCTAAGGCTCTGAATCAGGGGTGGCACCAATTCAGCCTAAACAATCTGACCATTGGATCTCTTCCTATGTGTGCAGAACCATGAAAATGTTGTGTCATGGGAAATAATAAGCTATCTGGCAACACTGGGCTTCCATCGGCTGAAATCCATATTTCATTTGCATTTTATGCACAGCCTGTTCTCATGCATCCTTGCTGTTCTGCTTTTGAACCTTTTTCCTGCAATCTTTTAATTTCTTGCCATGTCTCAGCTACTAACAACAGCATTAAAAAGGTATTGTCCTCATTAGATTCATTTGTATAGTCTCCGTTAAATTTACATGCAACTGCTGCACAGTATTGTGCAACTATATCAGCATATCAGTTTCCAACTGTGACATAATCATTGCCACTTCTGTGGGCTACACATTAAACTGCAGCAGTTTCTTGTGGCAACTGCAAAGGTTCCAATAATTTCATCACATATTCTCCATTACGCATCAGAGAACCAGATGACATCATAAATCCCCTCGGTGACCACAAATACCCAAACTCATGCACCACACCAAAGCCATACTGACTATCGATAAATACCGTCACTCTCAATTGTGGTGAAAGATTACATGCTCTTTGGGGCGCTAGAGGGCGCACGAGCAGCATGGTCGCACTTGCGCGAGGCTCCTGCAGCCTGTGCCACTATCCTACGTTTATCCTCACTATATCACCTCTGACGCCGATGAAATTTGGTGTGATTGCAGAGGACCCATGCTCCGGCACTCACTGAAAATTTGAAGAGAATCAGACCCGTAATTTCGTAGATATTACCGTGGAAGTGCCCGACCAGCTGCTACGACGGAGCCTGCATTGAGCGAGACTGGGTGCCAAGCCTACGCGACACCGGTGCGCCCACGAGGTCAGTAGGCCCCGGCTTGAGGAAGTTCGTGTGCCCGCGCCTAATCGTAGATCAGGACGCTGAGGTGTGGTGCTGCATACACTGGTGCCCGAACTGGCAGCCTAGTACAGGTCAGTGGCACAGCTGCGTGGACAGGTGGTGGCCCGGGGTGTACACGGAGAGGGCTGAGGCGCGAAGTGATTACAGGCTGGTCGGGACTGCTGTGTGGGGTGAGTCTCGACATATGCCACATCTACCTACGACCCCCTCCCCACCCCCATTCCCCCACTGGAGGGGGCGCAGCGGGCTGCTGCACGGCGAACTGTGTAGGACGGTGCAGGTGCGGATATATTGGCGCCAGGAGTGAGGCTGAGCGTGAAGAGGGAGGTAGCGACCGTTGGACTCCCCGACGAGGCTGGAAAGCTGTGGCCGAGATCTGGGCAGTGGCCAGCTGTGCATGGGTGCGGAAAGCGAGGTCTATACTACAGGCGACGCACAGGGTGTAGAGTGAAGGACTTGGTATTTTAGAATGTATTTGATCAGTAGACCAGTGGCACTGGTCTAACAGTGAGAAGCGCTGCATGCCAGCACATAAGGAATAGGGATTGGTAGTCAAGCGGTGCCATCAGTCTTCACTGCAGAATCGAGGAGACACAAACGGCGTCTGTGATGCCCACTCTGTTGCGCGGAGAGCAGTAACTATTCTGGCGCGATCCTGACAGAGGGGATTGTCAGCTGTGAGGTGCACTTCGAGGATTCTTTGAGACCCAGTGGACGCTGCACTATGCTGGGTGTGACGAATGATATCTGTGCGATTCCGAGAGACTGACACTGGGCCCATCACACTGTAGCCTTGCAGGACTAGGCCTGACATACCCCGAGTGCTGCCTACATCATAGCGTGACGGAACCTACAAGTGCGTCCTGTGATCTAGCGGGCATACGCGCTGGAGACGGTGAGGCGCTTGCTAAGGGCCACAGCTACAATCAACGGAATCGACTTTGGATTGAGGGACTGATCGCTGGTTGCGTACTAGTTCATGTCGGAGGCCTGTGGATCGCCCCGAGGCGGAGGGGGTAAAGGGACCTCTTTAACCAGAGTCAAGTCAGCTAAAGGGGCTACCATGGGGCGACAGGATACTCGGCAGCCGAAAATATCCTTTGATTCTGCCCAGCCGTCGAAGAAAAGTGCGAGGTTGGAATCTGACTCTGGTGGACATCATAGCGCATCAACAGCCGGGTCTAGCTGCGAAGCAACTGCGCCGGATATGCACCATCTGCTGCAGGAGATGAAACAGGGATTCGCGACGGTGGTGGACAAGGTAGATCGGCTGTCCTCCAGAATGGACGCTATTGTACAAAAGATGGACGTTCACGAGGAACGCATTACAGAGGCGGAGAGGAGAATTTCGGACAATGATGACACCACGGCGTCCCATGCTACTAGACTGACAAGAATGGACAACATCCTCAGGGTAATAGCTGCCAAGAACGAAGAGTTAGAAGCGCGCAGCCGCCGCAATAATATACGCGTGGTTGGTGTGCCGGAATCAACAAATACAGGGCGGATGGAGGACTATGTGGAGCGGATCCTAAAGACAGCAGTAGGGACAGAGGCCTTCTCACAGCAGTTCATTGTTGAGAGGGCGCATCGTTCTCTTGGTCCTCAGCCCAAACCAGGTGCACTGCCAAGGCCGATCATAGCACGGCTCCTGAATTATCGGGACCGGGATACTGCACTACGTGCTGCAAGAAACACTAAACAGTTAACGTGTGATGGAGTGAACTTTTCCTTATACCCGGATTTCACACCAATGGTGCAAGACCAAAGACGGAAGTTTCTGGATGTGAAAAGAAGACTGAGGGCTCTACAAATTAATTATGCTTTACTGTACCCCGCGAAGCTCAGAGTCACACATCAGGCGAAACAACACTTCTTTTTGAATCCACAACAGGTTGAGGATTTCCTGAAAACACTGAGGCGCGATCATGGAAAACGTCCTGCAGAGGAAGAAGCGGAGGATGAAGGGGACTGAACTGTGATTGGAGGTTGTTAAGAGTTATTACTGACTGCAGTGTACCAAGGTTGGGTTCCTATTGAATACTTTTTGCTGTGCTGCCGAATTGGGGACTCTGTAAGAGCACTGATACTACAAGAGACTGATAAAGTCGGCGTTGGGACTAATGGTGGTAATGTATGCCAGGCGACACCCCCTTCCCTCGATGAGCCCTCCGTGGGGAGGTTCGGATCGATGGTCGGGGCGAAGGGGGTTGTGAAGTGCGTACCTTAGATGGCCCCACTAGGGTGTGCCCCATTGACATTGTTTGTTACACTGCAGCTAATTGGGGGTTTGCTAGCGGTGGTAAGGGAGGTGATGGAATGGGATGCTGGAGAGTTGGGGTTGCTTCAGTGGGAGGGGGTGGGTTGGGCATGAATACGATTTTGAGGCTTAGAGTTCTCCTGGGTAGGATAAGGATCGGGGTTGCTAGGATAGAGCACGGGTGGGGGAGGGGGGAGTTCGGTGGGATATTTGAATTGGGTGGGGGGAGGCGATGGATGAGGGGTATGGCTGAGGAGGTTGTTTGCTACAGACAAAGGTTACACAGGAAATTGCACGTCCATTGGAGAGGTCGCTATAAGATGGCTGGTGGGCGGTTGAAGCGGGTGGGAGTATGTATCATTATGGATGTCGCAAGTGCTCATGGCTGATAAGTCTAGGAATAAACTGTCGATATTGTCATGGAATGTGCGGGGCATCAATGATGCTAGGAAAGGTAGAAATATACTTGCTTATTTGGATAGGCACAATGTGCACATAGCATTGTTACAAGAGACGCATTTTAGGCCGCGATCGGATCCCACATTTGCTAGTAAATGGGCTTCGATCAGGACATTTTCATCATATTCCTCATACTCAAGAGGCACTGCTGTGTTGATCAAAAATTCAATTGCTTTTCAACTGATGGGTCAGATCCTTGACCCTAATGGACGATTTGTGCTGTTGTGGGGAAGGCTGGGAAATATAGTGAGAGAGAGTACTCCCAGTTAATTTGAGGTCCAGAGGGGGGAGAAACAAACCAAGCAAAAAATACAAAAACCTCAAATATGGACCTATATTCCTTTTAACATTGAATAAATCTACAAGGTACTTGGAAGCGGATGCCAAAGAGAGAAACTTCACCGTGTTATCAAAACATATATATTTATTAATTTTTTTATTTTATAAAGTTATTTCTTTAAAAGGAACATTAATACATCTGTGCATATCAAATCATTTTATCATCAGTAAGAGATTCATAATTTTTACAAACATAATTATTTCGCAAAAATTCTATGAAAATATAATGCTAAAATTGTGCCCCCTAATAATAACTATTCTCACCACTCATACATGCATACTAATATGTCAGTCATACCAATCCTATTTGTGAGAAAAAGACAAGCTATCAACATAAGCACAAAGACTAAATGTAACAGAACATAAAAACATAAAAGACAGCTCTAAGGTGTACTAAGTGGAAAGCTCAAAGAGCCTGGATGATAACGTTTCTGCTGGTGTTGGTGGGATTAACCAGTTTTATATCCACAACAGGTAGGTGTTAGGCCGACGTACGTTTCGGTGAAAGTCACCTTCCTCAGGGCCAAGAACAACGTATACAAAAAATATTACATAAATATACTAATAAAAGAATTTGGAGGGCATAGTGCAATTTTCTGAAAAATAAACAAAAGGACGTATTGTAAATATCATTGTTACTTTTTCGTTTTTGACATTTTTATCTTATTGGCATCAGCTATGTACAAAATGTCTTTAATAACATTGTGTCGGTGCTCATAGCTATAAGTGGGACCTTATACCAGTTTTAATCAAGGAAGGTCATAGAGTTCTAGTCGAGAAGGAGAAGAAAGAACAGTGAGAGTAGTAAGGCACCATGCAAATTATTCCCATAAAGATAAATCACCTAATGTGCTCTAGCGATTTATATAAAGATAAAAAGAGTTATTCTCAAGATCTAATATTTCATGCTTATATAAGGGGAGTGGGTTTACCTATGGTGTGAGTACTACAAGTATAAGTAGAACTGAAGGGCAGGAGTTAGACGTTCCTCTAGGTTGTAAACTGGAGAGAGACACAGGAATATATTTATGGTTGCATAATCACATAGCAACTAGAATAGTATGATGGCAGTGAGAACCACCTATATTACCTCAGTTTCAAAAATTAGACATGCTTTAGAGACTATTAGATGTAGGTCGTATCTGGTGTGAGATTCAGGAGACTGCTGTATATCAGGAATGTTTTCTATATAGGCAAAAAGAATCAAACATTTGGTAAATGTCTATGTGATCCAAGGAGTAAAAGTTAAAAGAAAATTAAACGTACACGGAGGATAATTACCTGTTCATTAATATTTTGGGGTGTAGTACGCTATAATATTGTTGTTCTGCCAGCTTGTATTATCTAAAAAGAATCACGCATACACTGCTGAGTTGGCTGCAATGACATTTACAAACGTGCCTGAGGGCGCCCCCCCATGTAAATGTCATTGCAGCCAACTCAGCAGTGTATGCGTGATTCTTTTTATTAAACGTCCCTTGTGTTATCACCTAGCAGTATCACTTGGGTTTGCCAAAAAAATCCCTTTGTCTTCTTATTATAGATAATACAAGCTGGCAGAACAACAATATTATAGCGTACTACACCCCAAAATATTAATGAACAGGTAATTATCCTCCGTGTACGTTTAATTTTCTTTTAACTTTTACTCCTTGGATCACATAGACATTTACCAAATGTTTGATTCTTTTTGCCTATATAGAAAACATTCCTGATATACAGCAGTCTCCTGAATCTCACACCAGATACGACCTACATCTAATAGTCTCTAAAGCATGTCTAATTTTTGAAACTGAGGTAATATAGGTGGTTCTCACTGCCATCATACTATTCTAGTTGCTATGTGATTATGCAACCATAAATATATTCCTGTGTCTCTCTCCAGTTTACAACCTAGAGGAACGTCTAACTCCTGCCCTTCAGTTCTACTTATACTTGTAGTACTCACACCATAGGTAAACCCACTCCCCTTATATAAGCATGAAATATTAGATCTTGAGAATAACTCTTTTTATCTTTATATAAATCGCTAGAGCACATTAGGTGATTTATCTTTATGGGAATAATTTGCATGGTGCCTTACTACTCTCACTGTTCTTTCTTCTCCTTCTCGACTAGAACTCTATGACCTTCCTTGATTAAAACTGGTATAAGGTCCCACTTATAGCTATGAGCACCGACACAATGTTATTAAAGAAATTTTGTACATAGCTGATGCCAATAAGATAAAAATGTCAAAAACGAAAAAGTAACAATGATATTTACAATACGTCCTTTTGTTTATTTTTCAGAAAATTGCACTATGCCCTCCAAATTCTTTTATTAGTATATTTATGTAATATTTTTTGTATACGTTGTTCTTGGCCCTGAGGAAGGTGACTTTCACCGAAACGTACGTCGGCCTAACACCTACCTGTTGTGGATATAAAACTGGTTAATCCCACCAACACCAGCAGAAACGTTATCATCCAGGCTCTTTGAGCTTTCCACTTAGTACACCTTAGAGCTGTCTTTTATGTTTTTATGTTCTGTTATATTTAGTCTTTGTGCTTATGTTGATAGCTTGTCTTTTTCTCACAAATAGGATTGGTATGACTGACATATTAGTATGCATGTATGAGTGGTGAGAATAGTTATTATTAGGGGGCACAATTTTAGCATTATATTTTCATAGAATTTTTGCGAAATAATTATGTTTGTAAAAATTATGAATCTCTTACTGATGATAAAATGATTTGATATGCACAGATGTATTAATGTTCCTTTTAAAGAAATAACTTTATAAAATAAAAAAATTAATAAATATATATGTTTTGATAACACGGTGAAGTTTCTCTCTTTGGCATCCGCTTCCAAGTACCTTGTAGATTTATTCAATGTTAAAAGGAATATAGGTCCATATTTGAGGTTTTTGTATTTTTTGTATTTTTTGCGTGGGGAAGGCTGGGCACAGATACTGTTGTGATAGTGAGTTGCTATGCTCCTAATATTGACACTCCGGAATTCTTCACAACACTTTGGGGGCATATATTGGGGGTGGGTGCCACTCATATCATCTGGGGGGGAGATTTTAATGTTACATTGCTTCCTGGTATGGATAGGTCGGATGGCTGCGTGCAATATAACAGGCAAGCGCGAGATGTGCTGGTGGGCATCATTGAGGAAGCCGGGCTGGTAGATAGTTGGAGGCACACACATCATGCACATAAGGAGGGCACGCACTTTACATCACATACCAATACTTGGGCTAGATTGGACTACTGCTTCGTGTCGAGAGGACTCTGTGAGGGGATAGGCACGGTAACACATTTGCCCAGGACCTACTCTGATCACTGCCCTGTGTTGTTGTCCCTCGCTATGCCAGGACATGATCGAATAAAACCTCCATGGAGGATGCTCCCCTCCATGCTACTGGATACAGTCTTTAAGACAGAGTTGGGAGTGGAAATTGAGGAATTTTTCCACCGGAACAGGGATTCGGTTGCTAGTGTGGAAACGGTGTGGGAGGCATTCAAGGTCACGATCAGAGGGATTTCCATATCCAAGGGTGAGGGGGTGTTGAGAGATATCCAAAGAACACTGAGTAGACTGGAGCACGAGCTGAAAGATCAAGAAATCGATATGACGAGAAGGAAGGGTGTGGGGTCACACAAGACATTTAGAGATAAGCTCTCTGAGTATGAGGAAGAAGCGGCAAGGGAGGTCAACTTCAGAGGGAAGTATTGGTCTGCACGTAGGTATTGCGAGGGGGAACGGCCGGGCAAAGTGTTGGCTGCAATGACGAGGAAACCGCGCTTTAGTTCCAATATATTAGAGATTGTCACGCCGGAAGGTGAAAGGTGTCTGGATACTGAGAGGATTAAGAGGGAGTTTCTGATGCATTATGGCCACCTCTATACTTCGCAACAGACCGCTGAAGGGGACATGGGAGGCTTCCTTGATGACATTGCCCTGTGCTGGCTCAGCGACGTGCATAGAGCATTCCTTAGCGCGCCGCTGGAGCTTGAGGAGATCCGCGACGCGATTATGTCATTGGCTAATGGCAAAGCGGCGGGACTGGATGGACTCCCTGCGGAGTTCTATAAATGTTACATAGATATAATGGCACCGGTCCTTAAGGAAGTTTATGTCGAATCTTTGGAAGTTGGGGCACTGCCGGGATCAATGAGGGAGGTGGTCATTACCTCCTTGTTGAAACCGGGAAAGGACCCGACAGACGCATACTCATATCGGCCACTGTTGCTTATCAATTGCGATGCAAAAATTCTAGCTAAGGTCCTTGCAACGCGCCTTTTGTTGATTATGTCTAAGTTGGTATTGCCAGATCAAGCTGGTTTTGTACCGGGCCGTGCCACCTCACATAATCTCAGAACGTTGTTCTCTTTAATACAGACAATTACTCCGGATCTCCCAGTCGCTGCCGTATTCTTGGATGCCACGAAAGTGTTCGACTCGGTTGAATGGACGTACCTATTTACTATATTGCATAGAATGGGGTTTCCGAAATTGTTTGTTAGCTGGGTGGAGCTGCTGTATACCGTGCCGACGGCCAGAGTGGTTGTTAATGGATTGTTGTCGACCCCGATACCAATAACCAGAGGCACCAGACAGGGGTGTCCTCTCTCCCCATTACTCTTTGCTATAGCGATAGAGCCGCTGGCATGTCGAGTCCGACAAATGCACAGAGACAGTGCCTTTCATTGCTTCCAACGTCAGATTGGGGTATCATTGTATGCGGACGACATCACGCTTTATGTGAAAGACCCGCAACATAATCTTAACCCTATTTTACGTGAATTTCTGGTTTTCGGACGGCTATCAGGGGTGCAAATAAATTGGAAAAAATCTCAATTCTTCCCGCTCACGGGCGCTGTTCAGAAATATCAGTTGGACTACCCACTTGAATGGTGTGATTCGGATCTTAGATATTTGGGAATAGTGATATCACTGAGTAAGGATGAGACACTGAGGCTGAATTACGGGGTAGCCATCTCGAAACTGGCGGATAACGTTACACGCTGGAAAGCTCTGCCGTTGTCAATGGCAGGAAGGGCATCGCTAATAAAGATGGTTATACTGCCACAGTTTTTATACCTATTTCAGAACGTGCCTTACTTCCCTGGCACTTTTTTCTTTAAACAACTGAGTTCGGAACTTCTTCGTCTTTTTTGGGGGGGTAAACAACCGCGGCTACAATGGGCCATCTTGACCCAACCTTATGATAAATGAGGGTTCGACGTGCCTGATTTCGAAACCTATTATATTGCTGCCCAGGCAGAGTACGCCTATCACTGGATCAATCCCACGCCTTTTATGCCACAAGTTGCGGCGGAGCACTGGATCGCACGACCTCTTCCACTTAATGGCCTAATACAAGGCACGGTGCGGGACATAGATACACCATTTACTACGGTGACTTGCACCATAGACGCTTGGAATAGGATTGCGGGGATCCTTAAGACCACGCAGTTGTATTCACCTGTGCTGCCCCTCACGTATCACCCTTGTATATCGATCCTTCAGGAGGCGGGCTTTCAGTTGATGAGTAAACGCATGAAGATTGCCACGTGGGGAGCCCTGTTCCTCAACGGGCAGTTCCGTACCAGGGAACAACTGTTTCAGGGGGTTACGCCTACTCCTCTAGAGGTCTTCTATTACGTCAGGCTTAGACAGGGGTTGAGAGAAGTCTTGCCTAACTTTCCAAAGGAACCTGACGTGGTACTGCCACTGCACGCCATGCTGTTGTCTGATGGCCGCCATCTTGTTTCCAGATTGTACAACAATATCAGATTACAGCGCCAGGGGCCTGAGAGCTCAGCTCGACGACATTGGAGTGAGGATCTAGGCAGAGTTCTTACTGACGATCAATGGCAATATTGTTGTGCCATTACAGCTAATATTTCGTCTAGTAGCAGGTTGAAGATTATTCATTTTAAGTTCTTACAACGTTTTTATTATACGCCTGTTAGAAAACTACGCTTTCATTTAGCAGACAACGATAGGTGTGACCGCTGCAGGGCGGAAGGGGCGGGATTCGTCCACTTGGCGTGGGAGTGTCCTGGTGTATACGACTATTGGTCACAGGTACAGGAAGCCTTAAAGACTATGACTGGAGGGGAGATCGATAGAGATCCATTAATAATGCTCTTGGGGTACACGCGGAATATACCTAAGACTGTTCGCAAGTTTATGGATGTTGCACTCCTACTAGCTAAGAGGCGAGTTGCGTGCCGTTGGGGTAGAGGGAGTGCCCCAAAGTTTAAGGAGTGGATTGCTGATATGGTTTATTGCCAGGATCAAAACAATGTATATGCTGATTTGTTACCTGTACGGAGCAGACCAAAAGATATATGGTGTCCACTACAGGCCTATTTATTAAAAGAGGCGGCAGCATCTACAGATTCAGATAATGACAGTCGAGAGTAAAGGCTATCACCGCCGCCTCCATATGACCCTTTCTTTGCTGACACATCCGGATATACCCAGTGGATTCCTGCATAGGACACTATATACATCTAGTCCTGAGTAGGGAACGAGTCCCTACTTGCCTGTCGATAGCCGGAGATGGCGCACTGGGATCTATATTTGTCAGGATGTATATGGCTTGGTATAACCCAGGATTAGTATTACAATGGTGCATGAGTGATGGTGTATACAATCTTCCTGCCTACCTTTTTTTTGACTGCTAGAGACAATTGACTATGCTAAACTAAATGACTGTTTTGTATTTTGAAGAATATGTGCTAATGTACAGTTTAAGGGATGATATCTATGTGCTTCCAACCTGCTCGGGCTAGCCGACCGGAATATTTGCTTACATGAATGATTAGGAGTGCAATGCGAACCTGTGTAACCTACCTGAATGTCTTTTTCTCTTGTTGTTCATCAAGAAAACTTTATAAATAAAGACTTTAAAAAAAAGATTACATGCTCTTTTAAGGGAAATTAATTCTGCCACTTGTGCAGAGGTAACACGTTGAAGCCAGGCGGCTTCTACCACTTCCAGAATTGTACAAACAGTGTAAGCTGCTCTCAAATGTCCCTAATTGTCTCTTTAACATGAGTCATAAACAAAAATTACTTAGTTGGACTCATTGAGACGTTCATCTTTAACCCCTTGGCCATGGCGGTAATTCCGCCGCGGCGCTAGGAGGGAGGTGGGCCGCGCGGCGCTGCCACGCTCGTGACGGAACCACTCCGTCACGAGCCGCGGTGGCGCTGTGCTTGTGACGGAATGGTTCCATCACGGCCCGGCCCGCCTAATAGAACGCTCAACGCAGGCGCGAAACGAGCGCCACGCAGGCGCGGCGGCCGGGCCGTGATGAAACCATTCCGTCACAAGCACAGCACCACCGTGGCTCGTGACGGAATTGTTCCGTCACGAGCATGCAAGGGGTTAATGTCTGGCCTTAGCTTGCTACATAAATCTGTAATATCCAAGCAGTCATGTTCAACCTCATCTTCATCGATTTCATTTTCAAGCCATGATAACAACATAGCTGGTTTGAGCGTTTGGCACCTCTTGAGAGTAACATTATATGCAGCAAGTATTTGTTGTTCATATTTTTTAAGTCTGCTGTTTACCAAATAATGTGTTTTGGTACGTGCAAGAAACATTTCCATAGAGTGAGGGACTATCACTATAAGAGGGTGTCCCATTACTATGCTCTCACATCTCTCAAAATTGACACCAACTGCTGCAACCGCTTTAAGGCAGCCAGGCAGTCTTGTGGCAAAAGGGTCAAGAGTGGTTGAAATATATGCCATAGGTGTTCGAGAATTTCCATGCAACTAAGTAAGCACTAACAGATAGCTGTGCTCCATCTCACTGCAGACACATGTGAACATTTTACTGTAATCAGCCATTCCCAGTGCCGGGGCATGTCAGAGACTTTCTCTCAGCTCTAGGAGTGATTTCAAGCAACCTTTGTCCAATGGAAGTGAATCAGGCACATCTTTGTGTGTCAGCCTCAGTAAAGGCTTGGCCACTATTGAATAGTTGTGTCTCCACTGTCTACAGTAATGAACCATTGCCGGAACATCCTGACTTCCCTCTGAGTTCTAGGTGGGTTCACCTTCAGTATGGTCTCAATTCTCTCCTGTCACACTTTTCTCATTCCCTTCTCAATGAGATGTCCCATATATAGGAATTCTTTTTGACAATATTGTAAGTTGCTCGAGACACCTTGTGGCCGTTCTCAGACAAATGATTTAAAGAGCAATTGTGTCCTGCTTACAAGCATCTTGTGTACTTGATGCTAGTAGCAGGTCATCAATGTACTGCGGAAGAACTGAATTGCAAGGCAACTGCAGGACCCCAAGATTCTTTTTTAAGATCTGCTTAAAAAGTGAAGGACTCTGTATTATATTTCTATGGAACTCAACACTGGAGCCACTTACAATTGGCTCTATCCTCATTATTATTGACAAGGCCACATATGTATATTGAGGCCTTATGTATTCATGAGATATAATGTAACTCGTGCTATGTTATCACAATATTTATAAATGTATGTGTTTGCTAATGCTTTGTGTTGAGTAATAACGAGTTATAGTTTAAATGCATTTATAAGATGTTTTACTTTTGCTATGTAAGGAAATGTGTATTTATGAGAAATGCATTTACTTTTATAACATGACTGTTCATATATTAGCATTAATTTAGCTATAAGTTGTATTGAAGTTTTGATTTTGTTAACTTGACCAAAGGCCTTAAGCATTTGTGTTTCGCAATGTGTAACTTTCAATGTGTATATTTTCCCGGATGGAATGTTTTTCTCCCCTCTTCAGGTTCCTGGTATAATGACATAATAAATGGAAAGAAGGTTCTTCTGTGTGAAACAGAGAAGGAAGCAAGATGGATGTCTGTGTGGAATGAAGGTATAAATGTAAGGTTGTCTCGAAATATGTGGATCAAAGAAGAAAGAGTTTTGGACGTGTTTTTGAAACATACATCAAAGAGAAAGGAATCATGAGTGCGTTTTATTAAAGAGAGTATTGTTTGAAGGCGGTCTTTAATTGGGTCAGTGACAATAATTTAGGAAAATCTTTGAGGGTGTAGTTAGGCAAATTTCTGTGGCTTTGAACACACGCAAAGCTGAGATTTCTTTAGGACAAGAGAGGTTTAGAACACGGTGCCTTACATTCCATGCTTTTTTCTCGTTTTGTGGCTTCATGCTATGCAATACTTATTTTTGTAAACTTTTACTGAAGTTTCATGCTGACACCTTTCTCTTTATTTTATTGATTTAATTGAAGCTTAGTTTAGTATTTTATTGCAGTTCAATTGGGGAATTAGAACTCTTCACGCATCATAGACAGGATGATCAGACTTTTAAATCTTCTCAATCTGCTGTGTTCCTTTTACTATGTACCATTGCTACTGAGGTTCTCATTGGTTATTTACTATTGAGAAGTTATTTATTTGCAGACTTGGAAGTCCTTTGGCAATTCTGTATTTCTATATGATGTTTCTGAGACTGATTTGTACTATGTTGGTTTTGAATTTTCAATAAATCCATATTTAACATGACTTACTGACTTGTAGCTTTACTGTGTAGCCAAATGGGTTGCACTGTATTGGTGAATTTCAATTGAAACTTAACTCCTTTATTTCTCAAGCTCCCTAAAAAGATCGGAGTCAGAAGGGGAAAAAAAGGCCCAACTCTCTTCCACTGCAGCAACACCAAGGCAAAACTATATCTCTAAATACGAATGAGAAAAATAGTTGACTGTCCTCATGCAATGAAATTGAGAAAAAGGCCTGGCAAATATCCACAAATGTAAACTACTCTGCATTGCAAGGGATCTGAAATAATATTGTTTCTGGATTCAGTACCATAAGACGACATGGCACAACTATATTATACATTTTTCGAAGATCCTGTACAATTCCATATTTTCTATTGGACATCTGTAAACCTATGATAGGCGAATTGCAAGGACTTCTGAAAATCTCTTTTAAAATCAATTGTTTTGGCATGCTTTCAATCACTGGAGTTATTTCGGCCACTGTCACAGGTGCTAAATTATATGATGGTCTTCTCAGGAAAACTGTTTGGCTTTCTTGTGATTTGGACTGGTTCTACACCTTTGATTAGTCTGATGTCTTGTATCTTGTCGGGCTATTTCAAATTCAACATCTTCATGAAGCTTTTCAAATTCAACATCGTTCGGTTTGCCAGAAATAATGCAATTTAACTTGCACACAAGATCCCTTCCTAACAAATTTACAGGACTTGAATCACATACCACAAGTTGATGATTTTCCTCATATGAACCTATTTTCACAGACACTTTTCTTTAAAACAGGATTAGTTATTTGCTTATTTGTAACACCTCCAACTTGGATCTTCTTTCCCAAGATGGGTAGGTTTAGGACTTCTGGTGTTCTAGCAGTGGAACGGGTAGCACCAGTGCTGATGAGAAATAACACTTGGTGGTCATTATCCTCTCCGGCTACAAATTGTCCACATTGGTCCACCTCTAAGACTGTGCCGAGTACGCAATCTTCCTCCCCCTTAGTCACCATCTTTGGGAAGTGTCAGAATCAAAGATATCATTCTACAACAAGGGAAATTGTTCAAATGGGTTCTGATTTTGGAATGAATTTGAATTTGCTCTTGGTACTTGGTTCATTTTCAAACTGGGATTACCTATATTCTGTGAGGTATGGTGGCTTGTGGGACCTGCATCATAGGAACTTGAGACTGCATTGGTATCTCCATTTGTTGGACTGGAACTTGAACCAGAACATTCTACTTTTGTGTTTGATTTACCCCTTGAGTTTTCCCATCACCACCCGCTCAGTTTGGATTCTGCCTACACTCTCTCTTCCAATGACCAAGTCTGTTACGATGATGAGCAAATAAGGATTTGATTTCTTCAATGGTGCTTTATCTACTCCGGAATTTGAATCAACTGGGATACCTTGACCTCTACCCTATGGAACACCAACTCCACCAATTTGTCCTCAACCTTGAAACCCAACACCTTGCATTCTACCAGCATACCCTACATCTAAAGGTTTTGTCTGCCAACAAATGACATTCTGTTGTATGTGCATGCTGATTTCTGGTTTCAACTCCAAAAACAAACTACAACACAAAACTCCCCATATCTCCCCTCTTAAGATATTTTGTCCACTATGCTGTTTAAACACCTGCAACAATCATTAATAATAAGCATGCTGTTAGATTTGGGGGTCTCTAGTTGCCAGAGGTAGGTACCTTTGTCCAAATAGGGATCCTTGCGTCTAGTCAGGGTAAGGGGGTACACTTCTAAAATAACCCCTGCTCACCCCCTTGGTAGCTTGGCACGAGCAGACAGGCTTATCTCAGGGGCAGTGTTTAAAGCATTTGTGAACACATGCAGTAACCCGGTGACAACACTACAGATGGACACCACACAAGTAGTAGTATAAAATAAGTATTTTTATATAGACTTAACACAAGGCCCCATCAACAAAAATCTACAATGCTGTACTTTAAAAATGGTAGAATTAGGTTAGTTCTCTTAAAATGAAAAATGCGACACTTTGAGTTCAATGTACCTTTGAATACGTAACGTTATACGACAAAAGTGTTGCAGGGAAGGTGATGCGTCGGTTCCTTACATGCAAGAACGGTGATGCGTTGGGTTCCTACTGATGCATAGGGGACGCGTTGGTTCTTCTCGGCGTGGGGGGGTGTGCGTCGGTTTCTTACTGCACTTCCGTGGCGATGCGGCTCGCAACGCCATGGTACGATGAAGATCCGGGTCAATGAACAAAATGGCGTCTTCTCCTTGATGCGACATGATGCGTGCATGCCTGACGGCTGTGCGACGACTTAACAATTCTTCTGAGTTGTGACAAGCTCTGCAACACGCTTCCTGGTGATGCGGTGGCGTCTGATGCGATGTCGATCCTCTTCACCGGTGATGCGAGGCGCTTCGGCAATGATGCGACAGCTGCAGGGACGACACTCTTTCCCAGCGATGTGACAACAGCGGCTGCGACACGCTTCTCCGATGATGCAGTGGCATCTAGTGTGACGTCGATCCTCTTCTCCAGCGATGTTAGGCGCTTTCGCGTTGTTAAGCGACAGCGGCAGTTCGGTGACACGCTTCTTCTTCGTGAGTCGCGCTTCCAGTTTCTTGCGACACAAAGTCCCTCAGAAAGCCCAACACAACTGCAGGCCCTTCCAGAGAACTCTTGGGGAGCTGGTGGTTGAAGTCTGTTGTCCCTGAGACTTCAGCAGGAGGCAAGCTCTATCTCAAGCCCTTGGAGATACTTCACAAGTTGAATTAGAGTAGCACAAAAGTCCTTCTCCTCTCTTTGGCAGTCAGGCAACCACTGCAGGCCAATCCCTCACACTTAGGGATAGTCCCTCCTCAGTCTCTCTGGTTCCTCTCCTCAGCAAAGGTTTCTCCTTGTTTCCCAAAAGGGATCTAAAGTTCTGGGGTTTGGGTCCCCTCTTTTAAACTCATTTTCCCTTTGTTCTCCGAAGGCAGAGAGGCCTTTGCCTAGTCCAAACCAGTTCTAGTCAGTCCTGGAGCCTTATGTTGACAAGACTTCTTCTTTCTTTTCACAGTGTAGGCCAGGGGCATCACACGCACCACAGGAGGTGGAGCCAGCATTTTGGAGGGAAGGCACAGCCCTATTCAGGTCCCAGGTGCAAATCCTCCCACCCATCTACATGCAGATCTCTCTATTCAGCCCTGTGCTGACTATCCCTGTCTCCTTGAATCCCCCAGCCCCTGTGACTCAAACTCCAGACAAGGAATGCACAACCTAGCAGAGGCAGGCTTGGATGGTTAGACAAGAAAATACCTACTTTCTAAAAGTGGTCATTTTCAAACACAGAGTGTTAAAACCAACTTCACTAAAAGATGCATTTTATCATTCTGAGTTCAGGCATACTAAACTCGAATTTCTACCTAGTTCCCTGAGTCAGTTAGGATTATAAGATGTTATAATAAAACTGCCCATTCTGGCCTATGGGGAACAGTTAGCCCTGCAATAGTGAAAAATGAAAATGGCTGTAATTCACTATCAGGACAAGCCACACACACCAGAGCATGTCCTACCTTTTACCTACAATGCACCCTGCCCTTGGGCCTACCGTAGTGGTGTCTAAGATGCAGAAAAGGTCAAATTTTAGGGACTGGCAAGTGGGTGCACTTGCCCAGTCAACATGGCAGTACCAGAATGCGCAGAGGCTCTGCAATGGCAGACCTGAGACACATTTTTACAGGCTGCTTCTGTGGGTGGCAAAACAAGTGCTGCAAGCCTACCAGCAATATTTTGTTTACAAGCACTGGGCACACTCAGTGCACTGTACTAGGGTCTGACAAGCAAACCAAACCAATCAATCATGGAATTACTAATCCATAATTTACCATAGGGAGCACTTGCATTGTGGCACTGAATAGCAGTGGCACAGTGCCCAAAGCATCTATAACCAGTAAAGACACATGAGGCAACAGCAGAAAATGGAAGGGAGACCCACGCTAACAGTGGCAGGTCTAACACATGCACTGATTTTTTTGTTTCTTGAGTAGTTCAATTAATCTTTAACCAACCAATACCCCTCGCTGGAACGTTTCCTTTTAAAAAGGTAATCACCTCATCATACGTTGTCATAACCACAGATGAAGGTGCACAAGTACCCACATCTCTATGATTCTCAGTATGTAGCTATTGCACAGGTATTTTACATTTATCCCATAGATCACTCAGTTCCACAATATCAAATAAAGTATTCAAGTCTGTCAAACAAAACCTTTGAAGTTTTCACAAATCTATCAATCTCTGTATACTACTGGGCAAGATTCTCTCTTAATGTCAGAAAGTTGTTTGTTTATGTTACAGGATCACCTCTACTTAATGGTACATGAACATCCCCTTCTCCTGGTATCTCCCTCATAGGGAAAGTTAAACCTCATCTTCATTTGGGGGCACTGGGGATGGCTCACCATTCGCTTCTATAGCATCTGATTGTTTCTTTTTCTTTCCCTTTTTGCCAACTTGCTCTCTAATCTGTCAAAATAACTTCATTTGCGGATGCACTTTACCAACTCTGCAATACGTAATCTGATTCCTGAAAACTACATTGTCACAATAACTTCATCTTCTTGCTGTGTCCTTAAGCTTTTCTGTAAAGGAACACTCTTAGAGAGGTCCACTTTGTATTTTCCTGAAAATTCATAAAATCTGTCATGGTTTATGGTTTTTGTACTCAAATATATCAATGAATTTGCCTAATGTGAAATGTCTAGGCATCCTCTGATAATCTCTTGTAATTCCAGCTTCAATGTTGGTGCAACTAGGGGCCTTACCTTTTCCTGTCTAATAGATGGTCTCTCTGTTTCTCCCATCGTTTTAATTTCTGGAGTTTCTTCAAACCATCGGGGAAATATCCCATCATCAAATTGCCCTGTCTTTCCCTGTACAATATGTGTCATAAAGACAATCTTTCTCCCTTCTCTTAATGATTGAACATTTTATGCAAGCATCCAAGGTGACAATCTGTGGGTTTTGCGATGTTGGAACAAACCTTGTCGCTGC
The DNA here is from genome assembly GCF_964261635.1 of Lissotriton helveticus. Classification (NCBI taxonomy): domain Eukaryota; kingdom Metazoa; phylum Chordata; class Amphibia; order Caudata; family Salamandridae; genus Lissotriton; species Lissotriton helveticus. The sequence goes on from NC_136059.1 coordinate 1,175,527,725, forward strand.
TACTCCTCCTACAACACCTGGAACAGTTCAATTTGGTATAATATTTGTTGGTGCATTTGTAACATCCACTGCTAGTGGCTGCTCTGAAACAACCTGTGACAGTGGTGCAAGAACAGTCACAATAGAAGCAGTAACACCTGGAGCTACTACTCTAGGGGCTACTTCAACAGGTCGAGCTGCAATCTGAAGTATTGGAAGTGGTCTCTCAGTCTGACTTGCATTCAGGTTAACAGGGGCTGTAGTCATTTTAGCACTAGTAGTTGCTGCACCATCTGTACTGGTTGTAGGAGCCACATATGGTGGTGAATATAAGGATAGCAAAGTATCTAAAATATCATCCCCCAAATCACTATACATATCACTTTTTCTTGGGGACTCATCATCAGCAACTTTTCCGTGTTCCTGATTCCTTGTAGACTTTTTAGTAGTTATAGCTGGGTACATTCTATCTCCCTTGACTAAGCATTTCCTCCACCACTGCTTTCCTTCATCCCATTGAGTATCTGCATACTTTCACATTGCTCTCTTTGCACTAATCTGGTACTTTTCTTTCTATATAGCATGTGCTGCTCGCCCCCAAGCATTTAATGCTTTATACTGTGTAGGTCCAGGAGGTGGCTTCATTTCATATATTTTTTCACTTAAATGTTCAACAATCTTTTTTTTAACGTTATTTACCATTTTATTATGTTGTAGCAATACAAACATAAGTGCTCACTGTCATTGCCATTAACATTGAACAATGAGAAAATGCTAACCATGTAAGAGTCAATATATCCAGAAAAGGTAGGGAAAGAAGGAACCAATTAAAATTTGAGAATGCAGTCCCAGAGGCCCGCCCAGCTCCCCCAAATGGAAACGTCCGCCATCCAACAGCCCTCCCACAAACAAGCAGCTTCAGGTACAGACACATAATCAAAAAGTAACAACCTCTGTAACACACAGAGGAACATTGGTAAACGCACAATTGTGATTAACAAGCTGGTTACCCCAACCTTGCCGGGACCATGCCTTGTCCCAGCTGAGAGCTAGAAGCGCGGTGTACAGACTCAAAAGAAGTCCTAAAAGACCCTCAAATATCTTTGGGATGGGAGGAGGGAGGCAGTGTACTGGAATAGACTTCACTGTTAGTGTTACAGAATGCAAGACTATTTAGCCAGTTTTGTAATGTGAGAACTGTCTTTCGGCCCCAATGAATAGCGATTTCTGTTTTGGCCAGCAGTAAACTAAGGGAGACAAATTTCCTAACCCCTTTGGGGAAGTTTACCACACAACCTAATAGTGCAACTTTAGATGTGGGGACGAGGTTCAGTTTGGTCTTGTCTCCTAGTGTTTTGTGTACCGCCTCCCAATATGACCGTAGTTTTGGACAAATCCACGCCAGATGGGCAAAATCAGCGTGTGGGGCATCACACTTACAACAGGTATGAGGTCTGGACGGATCAAGCCTGTGGGATCTGGCTGGGGTGATGTATATTCTACGCAGGAATTTAAAATGGAGTTATTTATGTCAGCTGTTTAAAGAGACTTATTTCGTTACTGTACAACACTTGGTCCACTGGTCATCTGTGATGGGGCAGCCTAAGTCGTCTTTCTAGTCTTTGCGAACCCTGTCGTCGTTGACCGGTATAATGCCAGAACATGCCTTGTACAGTTTAGATATGAGGTGTGCCCCTCCCTTGCTCTCAATGATCATGGAGAGTGGAGTGAACGAGTTCGGTTCAATGGGAAAACCAGGCAGAGAGGCAGGTAGAGCCGAACAAATTAGTCCAAGAATGAAGCGATCCATGAATGTGGCGTTGTGGAAGCGGACTTCATCCGCCACCGAAAAGACATGCCCTTTAGGGTACAAGTCTCCAAATTTAGTGAGATCAAAGTTGGCCAAGGTGCGCTGCACCAGTCTCTCACCTGTGATTGGCAGCCAGCAAGCATTGGGGATAGGTAGAGCTGATGAATATAGTGTAGCTGTGCCGGTGATCCGGCTCAGGTTCTCCCAGGCCCAACTGGTGGTAGAGACTGTCTGTATATTGTTAGGGTCTCTGGGGACGCCCTTGGATAATACTGTATCTAACGTCTCAGGCAGAGTGAAATCTGCCTCAGGGCGAAGAAATGGGATCCTAGCGTCTGGGTGGACCCAAGCAAAAGCGTAGCTGCATTGGGCCACTGGACAGTACAATTTTAGGTCAGGAACCCCATACCCTCTCCTCTCACATGAAAGGGTTAGTACTTGCCAACGCACGCAAGCCTGTTTGTCCCCCAGACTAATCTGATAAGATGCAAGCGTAATGTTAAAAAGAAACTATTCGGGAGGAATATGGGGATGTTATTAAAAAGATATAAAATTTTGGGGAGAATATCCATCTTGATCACTGCAACTCTGCCAGCAATGGACAGCGGCAACCACAGCCATCTCTCCACCTGAGCCTCGAGGGTGCTAACTGCTTGACCATAATTGAGGTGGAGGATCTGGGTGGTGTCCAGATGTATATGAATGCCCAAATACTTAATGGAGTCAGTGCACCATTCAAGGGGGAATTCACATTCCCACTGCATTGTGCTCTAAGTTAGGGGCAAGATAACCGACTTGCGCCAATTAATGCCCAGGCCAGAATGTTGTCCAAATCTGATTATCTCTCTAATGAGAGGCTCCGAGTTGACCTGAGGTTCCCTGACATAAAGAATAGTGTTGTCCGCATAGAGCGAGAACAGGAGGGGGCCAGTGTTGAATCGGAGGTCCCTCTGAAGGTGCTTCTCCTGGAAATGGCAGATTAAGGGTCCATAGCGAGTATAAGCAATAAGGGCGACAGTGGACAGCCTTGGCGAGTGCCGCGAGATAGAGAGAAGGGTCATGAAAGCGTGCCGTTCAGGCGAAGTCTAGCTGTGGGGTGGCTATACAGTAATGCAGTAGTGGCAATAAATCCCTCAGGCTTTCCAATGCGGCTCATGACAGGCACAAAAAAGGCCACTCTAAGGAGTCGAATGTTTCTCAGTGTCCAACAAGATTGCAGCAGCTGGGACCTTGGGGTTAATCCTGTGGAGAATCGAAAAGAGCGTCCTGAGATTCAATGAAGTAGATCGATGGGGAACAAAGCCGGATTGGGCTGGGGAAATATTAAATTCCATCAAGAGAGAAAAGTGCATGGCGAGGACATTGGCCAGAATTTTATAATCTAAGTTTAGTAGGGATAAAGGTCTGTATGACCCACATAATGACGGATCCTTGACGGGTTTGGAAAGGAGTATAATGACAGCCTCACGAAGTGTGGGGGTAAGATTTGTCTCTCGAGGGCCTCTGATTAGAAGTGTTTATTGTTGCGCTGTCCATTTCTGTCAGGTCTAGTTCCAAACAAGAGAGTGTGGTTCCTAGAGCTTTTAGTAAGCCAGCATGTTTGGCAATGCAGACACCCCTGACGTATGCTTTAAAACCCTCCCACAGGACTGCCCAAGTGTCAACCGAGCCAGTGTTGATGGCAAAGTATTCTTCAATAGCTTAGCACACCTCAGAGTGGAAGAGGTCATCGTTGAGGGCGCGACTTGGAAAGCGCCACTGACGTTGGAACCCATCTGGTCGGGGAACTCTAAGGATAAGCTTAACCGGGGAGTTGTCGGAATATGTTCTCGGGAGAGTCGTGATCGAGTGGTACCAGCTGAAGATGCCAGGGAAAACAAGCCAATAATTGATCCTAGTCCAAGTGTTGTGTTGGCCAGTATAGTGTGTGTATTCAGTGAGGGAGGGGTTGGGCTTGCGCCATATGTCTAGTAGCGATAATTGTTCACAAAGATCAAGAAGAGCACGGCGTGCATGTGGTTTAGTGCCAGGAGATATAGCGGTGCCATCCAAGTCGGGGTTAAGGAGCAAATTAAATTGCCCCCTACCAGTAATAGAACAGAACCTAACTTTATGAGCTGGACATGTAGGGAATAAAAGAATTCCGGGGAATCAGTGTTCGGGGCATAAACACACACCAGAGCAGTGCTGTGACCCAGTAACAATGGTGTATCTACCCTTGTTATCCTCTATGGTGGAGGAAGGACTGAAAGACACCCTTTTGTGAATAAGAATGGCCGTGCCCCTAGCATAATTGCTGAAGTTGGCAAAATATCTGTGTGCCTCCCAGCTTGACACAAAACATGCAGAGTCAGATTTGGGCAGATGCGTTTCCTGCAAACATTTCTGTACGATAGAAGTTGTCCGCCCCCCACACATCCTCACAAAGAAGAAAGCGAGGCAATAACCACAAAAGACAACGAAACATGATATACCTAGAAACTTTGAATTGGAATGAGAAAACCCTGGAGCGGTATACCCGTGTCACGTCAGTCGACCAGCTATTCGAAACATTTTGTATTGATGAGTGATATTATCCCAAAACAGCCGTGCAACAATGGAAAATGAGCAGTGCGACAGAATCAGCCAGTTCTGGCACTTCAAAAAAGTTCCATACCAGCTTTGGAGCAGGTGAGTGGAGGGGAGGTCCTGACCCCATCAGGGACTGGCTGGTTGTTGTTTTGTTTGTATGTGTGGCAAATTTCCTGCACTTCGGTTGGGTTATCGAAAATGCGGGCTGGGCCATTATCATCAACTCGCAATCTGGCAGGGTATAGCTTGCTATACTTCAAACCCAAGTTCCTGAGGGTGGCCTTGACCCCATTGTACTTATGACGGGCCTCCTGCACCATGATGGTAAAGTCCGGGTAGAGAGATAGTTTGGAGCCCTGCCATGTAGTATCTCCGCGTTCTCTGGTGAAGCGTAGTGCAGTGTCACGGTCTCAAAAGTTCAGGATGCGTGTGATGAGGGGCCTTGGAGGGCAGCCCGGGTTAGGTCGGGACTCCAGAGTGCTGTGAGCATGTTCCACCACAAAGCCAGGGGTAAAGGACTCCCTCCCAAACATATCAGTATGCAAGGTCTCAATAAAGAGGTCCAGAAGGCCCGGGGCTGTGGTCTCCGGCACCCCAAAGAGGCAGAGGTTATTGCGCCTGCTGCGTGCCTCAAGGTCCTCTTTCTTAATCGCCACATCCTTGAGGATGGGTTCAACACGCTCCAGCATTTTGAGAGATTGCGCAGTGCCATCTTCAATGTCCGATATGCGTGCCTCAGCCAAATATAGGCGTCTAACATGTACTTGAATTAAAATAGTAGTGAGAAGGATTGAGCACTGGAGTTGCCATTACGGTCCGCACCATGTCCTCCCTCCGCCATGTCGGAACCGCCCTCTGGAACTTTCTCAGCGAGTTTTTCAAAAGGAAGGGTCTTTTGCACAGGGTCGCTGCGGCCCATGCCGCTGTGCAGGGATGAGAAAAGGGAGGCAGCAAGATGATCACTGAGTATATAAAGGGTTTGAGATGAAACCAGGTCCTTCTACTAGTGGGAGGAGAGGGGGGAATGGAGACGGCATGCAGATCACATCAAGAGCAGGCAAATCTTACCTCGGAGTAGCCTGGCGAGAGGAGTGATGGGTGCACAGGAAGAGAGCACTCTGATGAGCATTCACAGATGTAGGATGTTAACTGCGCCTCTATACAATGATGGGGCCTGTGGACTGAAATGCCTAGAACCGGGAGTAGGTGAAGTATGGGACTTCGGAAGTTGCGTGTAGGCCAAGGCTTAGGGTTCAGCTGCCCCCATTTGCTGCTAAGTGCCACGCTGTGGTGTCACAAATCCTAAGCCCCGTTATGCAGGGGGAAGCAAGAGCGTCGGGCCTACCAGCCGCAGGTCGCACGACCGCGTGGGCCAGCATGAAGGGATGTCGCTAGGGGGCAACCAAGTGTCGGGAGTGATGGTTCATACCCCACAACCACAACAGCAAGCAACCGGGTGGTCGCCTCCCAGGCTCACCTGCGGGCCATGTCCCCGCAGGGCCTCAGGGAGAAGACAGGAACAGGTGGAACAGCCAAGGGTATAGCCAAATGTTGCCGCGCCCCAGCTGGACCGGAGAGTATGGGAAGGGGGAGAGTGCAAAGAGGGACTCGCGCCCGGTGCACTCCCCGCGGTGGTAGCTGCTCGCTCCAGTCCAGCGCCAACCCTAAGCCAGGTTGAGCCTTCAGTCAAGCTGCGCGGGGAAGGGATCCAACCGAGACTGACAATCGCTACTCCCCCCGATCTTCTGAGCGCCGGGAAACAAGTTGCAGAGGCTCCAAACTGCGATCCGGTGGAATCACCATGTGCTACAAAAGGGGGTGGTGATGGAGGGAGCATTTGAACCAATCACACACTCACACCCAGTCAACAGATCTGGGTTTAATCCATCACAGTTCTTTAGGCCACTCTGCCACCCCAGTTCAGACGTGGCACAGGGTCAAGACTGATTTGCATATGGCCATGTCTGAACTGGGGTGGCTTGATGAGCAAAATAACGATGGATTAAACCCAGATCTGTGACTGGGGGTGAACGTTTTGCCAGTGTGCAACATTCCGTCCATCATCTTGTTTGTTTTGCTGATCACCATGTGCACCACACACTTAGTGATCGAGCGATGTTGAGTTGGGGGTCCGCTAATGCAGCATATTGAGGGGATATTGCTGTTGAGCTGGAAACGGCTGGCGGAGCTTCAATGCCACATGGCCATCTTTGTCTGTGGCTTAGCCACGCCTCCAATGTTCAACAATCTTTAATTTAAAAGTATCATATTGCGGAAATCTGAATTGTCCTTCATTTTCAGTGATCTTGTACCATTAACATAGCCACAAACATGTATAAAGCCCTATATTTGTCATCATATAATGACCTGGCGTGTCTTCCGGTCTATACTTTTCACCCTCCCAAACAAGGATCCTCACCTCACCCCTCATAAAATTGATAAGAGCCTCAAAACATTCAATGATTTCAAAAATTCAACAATAAATAAAAAGTGATCAGTTCAGAAAATGTCAATGTTTTGATTGAATTCTCGATTCATTATACGTCAGTCTATTCTTCCAGTCCTGTCACAATCCTCTTTTCAGAAACCTATTGCAGCTTAGTACTTGATGACTTGCCAACCAGTGACTTTTTCACATTTTTAATAAAATGCGTGGTTTTTTTGCAAATAAAATTTGCTCTTATAGGGTGAAGGAGATTGGAGCTAAAAGGACCTGTGGTGAGCTGCTTTACCCGGTAGTAGATTTGTAAAATAGGGAGCCCGGTGCCCAAAGCTCTGCCTTAAGCCCACGGCCGGTGTAATTAAAAGTAAGCGCCCCCCAAAATTAAGGCTGCATAGTCCTGAATCAACCCCAGAATGCTTTAAACCAGTGCAAGACACTTCCCACTCCTTTGTTTCACTTTTTCAGGTTCCTGTTTCCTCCTTTTGTGACAGTGCTACCGTCTTTCTCTTCCTCTGTTTTTCTGCTTCATTTGTTTTTTCCTCTCTTGATATCGGGAAATGTTTGATGTGAAAAAGAAGTGTACATTCTACACCCTACTTGGCTCCAAAGTTGATAGCTAGTCTATAAATCATTTTTTGACAAATTTTCCATAGAGAACTGAAATTACCCCTGCTGACATGAATTGGGCAGTTTCTGTGAAAAAAAGCAATTGGGGCAGTCTCATGTCATGGCAGCATGGCAGACCAGTCAATAGTGAATATGTAACATTACAACGCGATCATTTACATTACGTTACGTTACATCGCGGTTATTACAACACAAGTCGTTACAACGACTTGCGCTAGAGGCGCTGGACAAAGGAATAGTATGATTTACTATTCCAACTCCAGTGTGTGTAACAGTAGGGAAGGTGTTGGAATAGTAACTCGTACTATTCCTTAGTTGTAATGACTTGCGTTGTAATAACCGCAATGTAAATGTATCGCAGTGTAACAACCGCGTTGTAAAGGTCGTTCGTCGTCTATAGTTTGTTTGTTTTAAAAAACAAACTCTTGGAGTAGGGACAGGGGACGGTTTTGGAATAGAAATAAAAAAACGTGTGTCTGCATTCTAGGAGGTACCAAATAGAAAATGTTGTCCTACTTGGATATGCAGAAAGCAAACACTAATCACAAAGGCACTGTTTACTTTTTGTTCTTGACACTGCTTTTGTTAGCTCCCGAAACCAGGTGCTGCAAAGAGAATATATTAGAAGTCAAAAGGGGAAAGGCAATGATCGCTTTTGTGACCCCTAAATAACATTCATGATCGCTAAATGAATAGCCTGTGGCCTAGCACTGACTTCTACAACCAAAATTTGCAATGTTCAGACACTATCTTATGATTTGTTTTGGACCTGTCAGCCTTAGGTTGGTCTTCCCCTAAACGTTTTGCCTTCACCAGTCTTTTTTTAGCTGATCTTGTTTTTGCAGGCCTTGGGACTCTGTGCACTTTACTATTGCTAACAAGGAATAAAGTGCTTGTGCTCTCTCCTTAAAACATGGTGAAATTGACTTATACCCAATTGGCACATTTAATCTACTTGTATGTAAATTGCCTCTAGTAAACTGGTACAGCATGTACCCAGCTAAGTGTAATTAAATGTTATTGGTGATCCTACAGCACTGTTTAAAACACTCATTAAGTAGCACATTTTTAGTTTTCTTGGTCCTGCCACTGCAGCATGAGTGAGCAGTTTCCAAACTGCCATTTCGAACTGGCAAAATAAACCAGGCCTACATCCTCCACTTAAATACATATACGTCACCCCTGGAGTAGGCCTTGACCAGTCCATAGGGCAGGGTGCAGTGTACCTAGAAAATTAGGACATGCAAGTTTAGCTCTTACATGTCCTGGTAGTGAAAAACTCCTACATTCCTTTTTCTTTACTGCATGATCTACCACTCCCATAGGATAATATTTTGGTTGCCTTATAGTGTAACTTCCAATTGGGAGCAGGCAGGCTGGTGTTCATAGAATTGTAATTAAAAGCTCTCCTTAATGGTGAACTGATTTTTCATCAGAATTCTGAAAATGCCACTTTTAGAAAGATGGTTACATCAAACAGGGGCAGCCCTATTACCCGAATCTGAGGTAATTAAGTATATAATAACAACAATGGTTCAAGGCACAAATTCAGAGGAAAACAGAAATAAAAAGCGTAATACAAGGAAAAATGATACAAAATGATACCCATAAACAGAAAATTATCCACAAAAATGTTTTTACTAAAGCAATAGAAACATTTGAAAAGTTAAAATAAAACAATGAACAAACAGATGCTCATACTACCACATCCAGCCCATCAGCTGAAACCACAGGAGCTCTGACATAGTCTGCCACCACTTATATTATCAGAAGCCCCAAGAGAAGTCATAATCTGTAAAAGTAGAGGAACAACCACGAGCTCACAGCTAGCTTGCAGCTACACAACAGCTGGAGAGACCACCATCTATCCTTCTCCAGTTGCCACAGCACAACATGTAGGCCTGCAAGGACCTTAGGACCGGAAAGTATTGTGAGGAGCAGAGGTGGAAGCCAGTGCTGCAGGTTAAGTGGGAAGATGAAGGACCTGTAATATTGTTGACATCGCTAAGTTAGCATGAGCTTTGCTGCCATGATGCCGCTTTTGCGCACATTATTACATGAATTTATTTTGCAAGACTCTGTTTATGACTTTCACATGAGAATCATCTGCTTTGTGGATTCTCTGTCTCTTGCTGGAGTTTAGTCTGAACAAGGTCGATAAACAATACCCCTTGTTATTCTGTTCTGGTCAGTCCCTAGCACCTAGACTAAACATGCCAAACATAGCTGCTGCTGCTGAAGACTCATGCTTTGATAGGTGTGTATCGCTTACAACGCAACTTTTACGTCGTAATGCTGTTACAACGCAGCTATTACAACGCAGGATCCATTACAACGCATGGCATTACAACGCATGGCATTACATCGCAGATGCTATTACAACGCATACCATTACATCGTAAGTATTGGTAAGTATATAATTTATTTTAATTTTATTTAATATTATATAAATGATTTAATTAATATTAATTATAAATAAAAATAAATAAAAATATTTATTTATGTTTTTAAATATTATAAATTAAATGTATTAATTTAAGTAATTTTTTAAATAAATATGAGTATAGGAGTATATGTATTGGTGTACTGAGGTTTTAGGGCAGGGTTTGGGTTTTGGGGTACAGGGGTGTTTTTAGGTTTCAGGTTTGGGTTTTGGGGTACAGGGGTGTTTTTAGGTTTCAGGGTAGGGTTTGGGTTTTGCGGTACAGGGGTGTTTTTAGGTTTCAGGGTAGGGTTTGGGTTTTGGGGTACAGGGGTGTTTTTAGGTTTCAGGGTAGGGTTTGGGTTTTGGGGTACAGGGGTGTTTTTAGGTTTCAGGGTAGGGTTTGGGTTTTGGGGTACAGGGGTGTTTTTAGGTTTCAGGGTAGGGTTTGGTTTTTGGGGTACAGGGGTGTTTTTAGGTTTCAGGGCAGGGTTTGGGTTTTGGGGTACAGGGGTGTTTTTAGGTTTCAGGGCAGGGTTTGGGTTTTGGGGTACAGGGGTGTTTTTAGGTTTCAGGGCAGGGTTTGGGTTTTGGGGTACAGGGGTGTTTTTAGGTTTCAGGGCAGGGTTTGGGTTTTGGGGTACAGGGGTGTTTTTAGGTTTCAGGGCAGGGTTTGGGTTTTGGGGTACAGGGGTGTTTTTAAGTTAAATAAAATTAATTATATTATATTAATTACATTTCTTAATTAAAATAATTAAATTAAATACATTATTTTAAATAATTTATTTTAATTACAATCAAAAAAATATTTAAATTAAATTAATTTAATTATATTAATTAAATAAAATTAATTACATTTTTTATTAAAATTAATTTAAATAAATAGATTTAAAATTATTAAATAAAAATAATTACTATTTTAAAAAGTATTTTAATTAAAATAATTTAATTAAATTAAAATAATTACATTTTTTTTAAAAAGGTATACTTACCTATACTTACGATGTAATGCCATGCGTTGTAATAGCATCTGCGATGTAATGCCATGCGTTGTAATGCCATGCGTTGTAATGGATCCTGCGTTGTAAAAATTGCGATGTAACGGTCTGCGTTGTAAAATAACGCGTTGTAACATCATAGATCCGCTTTGATATTAGGGAAATACATGTTTGGTTAACACACACTTGGAGAGGGACCTTTCCAGGGAGAAGAGTCATGCTGTTCCTATGATGTAGATATACCATCTAGGCACTATGGTAGTGGCTCGTATACTGCATTATAGAGCATGATAGTTAAAATAAACACTTTAAACTATACTCGATCGATTCCTGAGAGAGTCCGGAGTGTTGTGTTCTGGGGTGTCTATTCATTTGCATCTTCAAGATTGTATAGGAGAGCGAGTGAGACACTATAGTTAGTCGGTCCTGGGATTGTGGATACTGGGGCGGTAGGAAGGCTTAGCCCCTATACACCAAGGTCCAGTAGTCCAAAATAAACTTTGAACGTTGGTGCACCTCCCTGCCACTCAAAGGCTGTGCTGCTACTTCGAAAACAATAGCACTGTACCACGAGTAGAGGAGAGCGTTGTAAGTCGTTCACCCCCACTTCCTGCCTGATTTCTGGTGCCCACTGCTGGCCGATTCTGGTTTCAACCTAGAACTACATTTTTCTCCTGTCAGTTTTTAACAACACAAATTTATTGAAACTGAAAACTAGAACACTTAAATATAAGCATTATTAGGTGCATCTGAGGTTCACTCTTGATTACCCCACTGACTAGGTACATAAAATAGTTGAAAGGCTTTTGTTGTCTCAGATTCACCCAGGCAAATGTCTTAAACTCATCAGGTAGATTCTCTGCATGTTCAGTCTCTGGCTCCACTCACGTTAGGTCCACTTTTACCTGCTTGGTGAAGATGCTGCTTTAGTGGCAGTGGTTGGTGCTTTCTTGTTATCACCTATTGCAGTGGCTTCATTGATGAAGTAGCTGCAGCAGTGATCTCTTAAAATGTGAGCCAATGAGTAAGATCAGAAAAGCAAGCCTTTCTGTCAGGTGTTCATCTTCAGTAGTTATGGCCTCCCATGGTGGATGCAGTGCTGATGGCACTAAAATCAAAGCAGGGCAGTTGCAGCACTTGTGCCAGATCATCAGCGATCTGCGTATCAGCAGTTGGGGAAACTGGTCTGATTAGGACTTCCATATTGGTAGTGATGAGGGATCTTCAACTCTGAAAATTTGCAGCAGCATCAGTTTCTCAGGCCCATGGCAGAATGCTGGCTGATACATTAATACTTTTTCTGATAACGTTCGTGGTGCAGTTCACAGCAGGAGGCACTCAGGAGACCAGGAGATTCCTCAAAACATGCAACACTCCTGGCTTCACTCCCTCTCACAGTTAGCTTGCTCTGAGCATTTCTCACACCCGGAATATGCCTAGCTTCTACACCAGGCCAGTGTCTTCTCCTGTAGGGCAAATTACTCTCCATTCTGTCTTCAGGCAGGCAAGCTTCTACGTGCTTTGCAGGCCCACACCTCTTCCAGCAAGAAGTACAGACTTTAGGTGATGTCACCTCAATGCAGCAGACCAGCTGTCATGCAGACACCAGCCTTGGTTACGCAGCGGTCCTTTGAGTACCCTGCGGAGCACTCAGGGTCAGACTGGGACAGAGAAGAGGTCTGGGCACAAAAATAAAACTTGGCTCCATTAGTGAATCAGATAGCTAAAAAGTGGTTCTTCGTTGCAAAGTCGGGCAGTTTTGAACTAGTGAAAACCAGCGTTATTGTTCGTTTACAAGGTATGGAAGACTGCATGTATTTGTGCTTTATGAAAGCAATGTTTGTGGTAACAGTAACAACGGCCCACCAGACCACAAAACAGACCCACAAATAGCCGAAAAAACAGTCCTTTCATTGACCTGTGAGGACAGGTATTCTGGCATTGCCTGATTGCCCTACTGGCCAATATGGTGCGGGGAGCACTCCTTTCCTTTGTCATGAATAACTTGCTACTGGAACATAGTGGGGTGGTGTGGGTCCTAGTTATGTACAGACAGGAGCTGTAGATTTACTTGCTACAAGTAGGAGTATCCAGAAACAGGGCACAATGAAGTGTGAGATCTCTCAACCTGGTAGTCATCAGCCTTCCTGAAGCAGTAATCCCTAGAAACCTTCTCACCTTGAACAAAATGGCACTGCTCAAGAAAACAATATCAGTATCCCATTGCTAAGGCCATTGCTGAATTTATCATTTCAGTTCCTGGGTCATTCATGCACTGCCACCATTTCTCTACATGACTACCCCAAGACATGGACAGTAGTCCAATGTAATTCAAGAAGGCACATGTTTCAAGCATTAGGTACTGGACTGTTACCATGAACAGTCATAGGCCTCTGTGAACATAATAGATTAGAGTATGGATTAATGTGAGATTGCAGGGGCAACCAAAAAGTCAGGATAACAGGCCCACAGGCAGTCAGGCACTTAGAGGAGGGGTACACACCTGTTTCCCCTTCAACGATCATTCCAGTCCCAGCAAGGATAGGAAAAACATGTATTTTATCATATCTGTTTTCTGTCATTCTGCCATTCACATTCAGATAAACACAGAGTTCACAATACTTTGTGATCTACTTTTGCTCTCCAGGGCTTCTCCACAGGAGCCATCCAAGATCTCAAAGTGTGGGACTATGTAACACTTTCAGTAACAAAATGTGAGATCCATTGACTCTGCCAATATTTGTTGAATTGACTGATGGCACTTGTTACCTAAATAACAAAGTGGGCAGCAGTGATCAAATGTGTTGGTTAGATGATAAATAGCATGCCAGCTCTGAGCTGGAGGCAGCTCCCCTTTTCAGGGAGTGGAAGGCAGATAGGCAGATGGAAACCCAGGACCCTCTGATTCCCAGTGAGTAAACCCCAGAACTCCCAAATGCTAAACTCTCCCCTTGCACCCAAAGGGACATAGATGATAGCTAGGGTTACCATTCCAAGGGGGAGTAGCCCATGAACAATGTTAACTTTCTAAGACTGACTCTGCCTTACCATGCATGCAAGCTACTACATGCCCTTGTGCTTTATAAAGTGAGTTGTTGGTTGACTGGGGTGTGAACCATGGTCAAGCAGCAACCAAAATCCCTGTCAGGGCGAGGCACAAGCCAACTCTAAATTAACCTGTGCTCACCCCTCCGGTAGCTTGGCACAGATCACTCAGGCTTAACTTAGAGGCAGTATATAAAGAATTTGTGCAACACTTCAAACAGCAATAAAGTGGAAACACCCACAAAAAGGATCCCACGGCAGGTTAGAAATATAGATCTTCCTTTAATAAATAAGACAAGACTAAACTGACAAAAATCAAATCAGTAGAACCGAAGATATTCAAATTTAAATATTTTTGGGAAAATAGAACCAAAAAGCACAAAGCGCCAACTGTAGAAATTTGGTTGCAATGACTGGGACAGAGCGCTGCGAGGATCCACGTCGTAGATGCATCGAGCAGACGAAGTGATAAGTTGGTTCCGGGATGCGGCAAGGCTGTGATGCAAGGGTCAACAGGGCTTGTGATGCAAAGTCCGACAACGAGGAAGTGGCATGCAGTCAGGCGATGCATCAGTTCGGAGGAGCTGCAAGGCTGCGATGCAGAGTCCTGCTGTTGACGAGGGATACGAGGGCTTGCACTGAGGATGTCACATAATGACGGTTCCAATAAGGCTGCAAAGGTGATACAGGTCTTTTTACGCTGGTTCCAATTCATGCAGCAGTGGAGATGAGTTGGTTCTGCTCAGGTTTGTGCAGCACAGCAGAGAAGATGCATCGGTTCCACTGGATCCACAGGTGGCAGGGTCCAGGTGCTGATGTAAGTTTGATGGAAGTCTATTATGTCCCTGAGACTTCAGATCAGGAGGTCAGCCAACTAGCCGTTGTAGTCACTCTGGGTTCTGGGTTCAAGAGATGCATGTCCAGTCCTTCTCACCCAGGCAAGCTGGCAGCAGGTCAGCACAGCAGGGCAGCAGTCCTTCAGAGATGCAGTCCAGCAGAGTGGCAGTCTTTGTAGCAGCAATGCAGTCCTTTTTCCTGGCAGAGTATCCACAGGTTCAGAAGTGAACTGAAGAGTTGGTGTCTGAGATCTCGTATTTATCCTCAGTTGTGCCATTGAAATAGGGAGAAGAGGCATGCCTTTGAAGTGCATAGGTGTCCTGTCTTCCTGCCCCTGTCCCAGACTGATTACAGGTGGAATGCATCACTGTCTATTCAAGTGTAAGTAGGGCTGGCTCCTGCTCCTCCTTCCCATTCTGCCTGTGATGGCCCATCCAGTCAAATCCAAACTCCCCATTGTGTGTGGCTATCTAGGGGCAATACACACAGCCCAACTGCAAACTACACCCCAACATGCGACCCAGAGACAGGCTGCAGGCACCAAATGACTAAGACAAGAAAATGCCAACTTTTGGTCGGATCATCTGATTCTTTACAGAAGATATATAGATGACATATTTATTATATAATAGGGTCCTCAGGGTGATCCTGTAGGGAATTTGAAACTACTGAATACGAGGCACCCAAGGATACAGTTTACTCACAACTTGGACTAACAACATATTTCTTATCTGGATGTGAATATTGATGTGGATGGAACAAAGATTAAGACTGCCATTTTCAAGGAATCGACCGACCGCAATAACTCATTGTTATATTCCAGTTTTCACCCACCATATCTCAAACGGCATCTTCCCTACTCACAGTTTCTTCGGGTTAAACAATTCACTTCTGATATTTCAAAATATGAACCTTCTATGAATGAATCAGGGCTAAAAATTTAGCCCGTGGATATCCTGTAGAAATTGTTGATGAAGCCACAAGAGGCTTTCAGGGTCTACAAAGAGAGACTCTGATGAAGAAACAGACCAAGGAACCATCCAGTAGAGACGTTTTCGTGTCCAATTCCTCCACCTCATCATTAGCTATCAAACATGTGATCTTGAAACAAAGGGAATTATTACAGTCTAAACCAGACTTTTAAGACATTTTTTCGGATCCTGCTCTTTTTGCCTACAAGAGGTCACACAACTTGAGAGAACTTCTTGCTAAGTCTGAATCTGACGCGAAAGTGGCACACAAGGGTATGCGTAAATGTTTCAACTGTTCCCATTGCAACAATGTGTTGGTCAAAGATTGCATATCTCATCCCTGTTCTGGCAAAAGCATCAGATTGAACTCACCGCAGATTGTAGCAGTCATTTTGTCATTTACACGAGTCGTTTCCCATGTGGAATGTACTATGTGGGTAAGACTGAAAGGTCTTTATGTACACGCATCACTGAGCACAAGAGTCGGATAAGAACTAAAACCACCAGTTCACCACTTGCGGCTCACTGGCATGAATACCATCACATGATAGCTCAACTTCGATTCACCATTTTAGCAGTGGTGACGTTACAGGTTGATAGGGATATGTCCAAATATTTGTCTCAACATGAAACATGAAACGTATTGGATACGTTTTTTGGACACTCTCATGCCAAAAGGTTTAAATGATAAGCTTGCATTCTCCTGTTTTCTTGAATGTTTTCTTGAATATTTTTTTGCTTGTGCGATAGTGTTGCTCACTCTAGCCAGTAACATGTTTTCATTCTTTACACCCACGACATTCTGTGTCAAATTTTTTTTTTGGCTTCATTTTTGGTTAATTACAGTATATTTCATTCCGTATGTAGGCCACTTTTTATTCTCTAGGTCTAGCTGCTTTCCAGATGTAAGCTTATGGCATTAATGTGCATAGCATATTCGTTATTTGACAAATGTGTTAATATTTGTCTTTGTGTTAATGGATCTGTATCACAAATTATGTTTAACAGGTGACACTGTAATTTGTTCACAGAGGAGATGGGTTACTCTGTTGCTATTTCGTGGTCTGGTAATGTTTGTGTCATTGTCATTGCCTGTTCTATGCATTCTCGTGTGAGTAAGGGAGTGCTAATCATGATTATAAATGTCTGCATATATTGGAATAAGGGATTGATGGTTATATAAACATCGTACACTTCTGCTGATACACAGAGCCACAAGCATTGTATGGTACACTGCTACCAATTTAGTTTACATGACGTGGGTGTTCGTACACCCTGACACCCCCCTTTGACACAACTGTATCATGAGATACATTACCCCGTATGTGTTCACTTCCTTTAATCATGATTGCTCACCACATTGCTTGAAATTTTTTTATCCACTTTTTTTTCCACTGTTTATCCACTGAGAGTATGGCCTATATAATCACGGGAGGGGAGAAAGAAGAAGCTGTGATCCATTCAGCTTCCTTATTATGTTACCAAAAAATCAAGAGGGGACAGATCGGGACGGAATGAGGGTTTTTTATCGGTATACTGAACGAAAAAAGTAAAACCCTGATTACGCAGGACAAGTGATCCGTTCCCCTCTTGATTTTTTAGAGAGTACGGCCCTACATCTCTTCTCTCTTTCTCTGTTTTTTGTTTTTTTCCGGGGATCTTTATTGTTAACCTCTTTGTCACAGGCTTGTACTGTCCCTTTAAATCTTGCTACGCAAACAAATGATGGACGGAATGCTGAATAAATCATACATTCACTCCCAGTCAAGAGATCTGGGTTAAATCCATTCTTCTTCTGCTCACCATGCCACCCCAGTTTAGACCCAGCCATTTGCAAATCAGTCATGACCCTGTGCCTAATGGGAACAGTCCAGACCGAACTGCCAAGCCAGGCCCCCACTGGACCAGACACAAGCATCCTCGGACCGGTTTCTTCATACATTCACCCCCAGTCAAGAGATCTGGGTTAAATCCATTGTTCTTTTGCTCACCATGCCACCCCAGTTTAGACCCAGCCATTTGCAAATAAGTCATGACCTTGTGCCTCATGGGAACATTCCAGACTGAACTGCCAAGCCAGGTCCTCCCTGGACCGGAAACAAGCATCCTGGGACAGGTTTCTGGGTATTACCCTTCATCAGCCAGGCTAGCTTGAATCCAGTGGCACAGTGAGCAAGGGACCCACATCTGGGCATACCCATCCCACTTAGGGTGAATAGTGCTACTCAAACAAATGATGGATGGAATGCTGAATAAATCATACATTCACCCCCATTCAAGAGATCTTGGTTAAATCCATCGTTCTTTTGCTCACCATGCCACCCCAGTTTAGACCCAGCCATATGCAACTCAGTCATGACCCTGTGCCTCATGGGAACAGTCCAGACCGAACTGCCAAGTCAGGTCCTCCCTTGACCGGAAACAAGCATCCTGGGACCAGTTTCTGGGTATTACCCTCCATCAGCCAGGCTAGCTTGAATACAGTGGCACATTACCCTTCATCAGCCAGGCTAGCTTGAATCCAGTGGCACAGTGAGCAAGGGACCCACGTCTGGGCAAATCCATTCCACTTAGGGTGAAAAGTGCTATGCAAACAAATGATGGCCGGAATGCTGAATAAATCAAACTGCTTAGCAGTTTGGGCTGTACAGTTCCCATGAGGCTCAGGGTCAAGACTGATTTGCATATGACTGGGTTCAAACTGGAATGGCATGGTGAGCAAAAAAAACGATGGATATAGGCACAGATCTCTGTACTGAGGTGAATGTATGACATTGTTCTGCATTCTGTCCATCAACTCTTTTTTTTGCATTTGTCACCCCGAGTGGGACTGGTATGCCCAGATGTGGGTCCCTTGCTATCCATGCCACTGGAGTCAAGCTATCCTGGCTGATGAGGGGTGAAACCCTGAAACCGGTCCTAAGATGCTTTGTTCCAGTCCAGGGAGGGCCTGGCAGTTTGGGCTGTACTGTTCCCATGAGGTTCAGGGTCAAGACCGATTTGCATATGGCTGGGTTCAAACTGGAATGGCATGGTGAACAAAAAAACCGATGGATTTAGGCCCAGATTTCTGTACTGGGGTGAATGTATGACATTGTTCTGCATTCTGTCCATTAACTGTTTTTTTTGCATTTGTCCCTTTAAATCAGCACTGGGCGGCTCCTTGCTCCATGTTTAAGTCCGGGTAGCACACCTGCGCGTGTACTCACCCAAAAACTTTGCTGTTTCACGAACCGCGTCTAGCATGGTTTAGCCGCACTGGGGTATCTTGTTTCTTCACCGGATACATTTCATGTTCCTGGAATTGGTTATACTATTTGTGCAGTCCTGCACAAAGCCCTGGTGAGTTTTATTCATGGAGCACTTTCTTGAGTGCGTTTAAGCTATTTTCGTTTTCTCATAATAAATCTTTGTATTTCTGTTTGTGTAGAGTGTTTTTCTCGTGTGGCACCGACCGTGCTTGTAGCAACTTTGTTGAACTGGAAGCTACCAGTCCTGATCCACTTATTTAGTACATGGTTGACAGCGGCTGGGATTGACGCTAATTGTTGCACTGAGCTTCGGTGAGTTTTTGCACGTTACTTTACTCGTAGAGGCGCTAGTTAATAACTGGCTGGTTAACCGCAGCTTGAGACATTGTGTCTTCCTTTTTTTACGCAGTGTGGTCGCCACGTTTGGAGCTTGCTCTGGATTACTCCCAGTCGTTTCCTTTTGAGGGCTTTAGGTAAATAGAGCATGACGTGTAACTTTGGGTCTCTTCGTGTGCACTTTTCTTTCCTTCAAGGACGCACGCCATTAGTTGGGAAAGCATCATCTGGATAGGAGCATTAGTATGTTTGCATGGAATTTTAGATTTCCTTAATAGATTTTGTAGTATCTTGGTTTTCTGCTCGCACAACATCGGACACATGTTTGTTTAAGGCTTGTTGATCTTTTTTTGGGTGACTTTTCATGTTTCTTTTTTCTCCATTTTTTCTTATTGGTTCTCTTCTTTTACTCTGGGCTTCATATATCTTTGCACACGTCGAGCTCAAGCAACTACAGTTGTGGCTAGATTCTTGTCAAATGCTTTCACATTTTTCATAACTTCATTTTCCAAATGTTCTTCTCATGGATGCACATGTGAATAGTCTACTGAGAATGTATTTTTATATTGTATTCATTTACTCGTGGATTCCCCTGACAAAGGGAAGCAGTTTATGCCCGAAATCCATTGGGATTTGGTTAAAACTCGTGAGACTCTTGTTATCACCATTCAACGCATGTGAATGAAGTTTCCCTCTGGATATGTACAAGTCAGCTCAATAAAAATTTGAATGAGCTCCAATCAGTGTTTCACAGAGTACTTTACAATGAACTTTTTATATATTTGTATGTGGTCTTTGTTTTTTCACTTTCAATAATATATTTGCGATATCTGATTACCTGTGTATGTAAATGAAGAACACTCCTTTGAGTGAATACTGGTAGTACACCTGAAATCTATGACTTTCGGCCTAGTTTTTTCACTTTTCAAGCAGCGGGTGGGCTGTACCTCCTCTTTGGGTGCACACTAAATTGAATACTGTTGTTGTTATTGTTGATCTGGTTGTTTCATTTGTTTCTTTTGAGTACAAACCAGCTGTTACCACATGTAATTTTCTAAAAGTGGCATTTTCAAAATTGTAATTAAAAATCCGACTTTACTGTAAGTTAGGACTTTTCATTACAATTCCGGAGGCACCAATTATGAACCAGGTACCTGTTCCAGTTTTGGAAATTACACTTATAAAATGTAATTAGGTAACTCCAATGTTTTCCCATGGGAGAGGTAGGCCTTGTAGTAGTGAAAATGAATTTAAGAGTTTTGCACTGTAAGGACATGTAAAACGTAAAATTCTATGTCCTTCTTTTTAAATACATTTTACCCTGCCCTCTGGGCTGTCCAGGGCGTACCTTAGGGGTGACACTTATATGTATTAAAAAGTAAGGTTTACTTTGCCAGGTCAAAATGGCAGTTCACATCTGCATACACAAGCTGAATTGGCAGGCCTGAGCAACATTTAATTTACAGTCCCTGGTGCCACTTCACTAGGGATGTACAAGTAAATTAAATATGCCAATGTGTATAAGGCAATTCTATCATGTTTTAAGGAGAGAACAAAATCACTCCTGCAGTAGTTAGCAAGGGCAAAGTACACAGAGTCCTAATGATAACAGAAACAAATTCAGCAAAGATAGGAGGAGTGAAGACAAAATGTTTGGGGCTGACCTTAGAGAAAGAGCCAAGTCCAACACCTAGGAAACCTTTTCATGTTGTATGGCCTGAGGTCCCTGCACAAACAGGGCAAGGTAATGTAAGGGAGTGCCTGGGTCCTAAGTATGTATGGCATACCTGAGATTAAATGTAACACAAGGGATTGTACAAAGTTCCCCTGATAAAAAGTCTATAAAGGAGTCTCGCTCTCAGTGAAGGTAGTGGAGGAAAGGGAAGTATGGGAC
The DNA here is from genome assembly GCF_964261635.1 of Lissotriton helveticus. NCBI lineage: Eukaryota > Metazoa > Chordata > Amphibia > Caudata > Salamandridae > Lissotriton > Lissotriton helveticus. The sequence continues at coordinate 1,175,548,909 of NC_136059.1, forward strand.
GCCACAGGGTCCCTTTTCGGAACTAAGAAACCTCATACAACTATAGGGCTGTATGACATGTCTCATTCAGCCCTTTGTGATGTTGTTTGCATCATCGGCTTCCTGCTCCTGCGTCAAGCCGGCGCTGCAATGCTTGACGGGTAACACCGTGTGTTACTCTCTGTCGGAGTTCTTTTGTTCCTTGCCGTAATATTCTGGTGTGTGAGGTACAAAAAACAGGTGAAGTAGTGAGCGGAATGTGAGTTAAAAAAAAGTTGGGTAGTCCACTAAGAAAACTTTATTGGTGTGGCTAACCACTTTGTTAGAAAGTGAAAAGAAGGGTATAGAGGCCCAAGGTAACCATTAGTATGGCCTCATTTCAACCCTCCAACATGGTCAACATGTTTCATGCCCACAAGGGGCAATTCTTCAGGACCAAAACAGTGCTCATATACTTAATAAGTGCTCTTGAGGAAACCTCAAGAGTGTGGTTTATACAACCTTGTTGGTCAATGCCCGGAGTTTAGCCAAAAAGTACTGTCACACCGTCAGACCAATGTCAAGGCTGTCTCGATCTGCGCGGCTGATTCAGGTGGGGCGTGCGCTAGAGGAATTGACCTTAGCCACGGCGGAACGGTGCCGTTAAGAACCTACCCCCACTCGCATCGGCGTGTGGTAGAACGCGAACCAGCCGACTGTACTGTAAGTTAGGACTTTTCATTACAATTCCGGAGGCACCAATTATGAACCAGGTACCTGTTCCAGTTTTGGAAATTACACTTATAAAATGTAATTAGGTAACTCCAATGTTTTCCCATGGGAGAGGTAGGCCTTGTAGTAGTGAAAATGAATTTAAGAGTTTTGCACTGTAAGGACATGTAAAACGTAAAATTCGATGTCCTTCTTTTTAAATACATTTTACCCTGCCCTCTGGGCTGTCCAGGGCGTACCTTAGGGGTGACACTTATATGTATTAAAAAGTAAGGTTTACTTTGCCAGGTCAAAATGGCAGTTCACATCTGCATACACAAGCTGAATTGGCAGGCCTGAGCAACATTTAATTTACAGTCCCTGATGCCACTTCACTAGGGATGTACAAGTAAATTAAATATGCCAATGTGTATAAGGCAATTCTATCATGTTTTAAGGAGAGAGCAAAATCACTCCTGCAGTAGTTAGCAAGGGCAAAGTACACAGAGTCCTAATGATAACAGAAACAAATTCAGCAAAGATAGGAGGAGTGAAGACAAAATGTTTGGGGCTGACCTTAGAGAAAGAGCCAAGTCCAACACCTAGGAAACCTTTTCATGTTGTATGGCCTGAGGTCCCTGCACAAACAGGGCAAGGTAATGTAAGGGAGTGCCTGGGTCCTAAGTATGTATGGCATACCTGAGATTAAACACTGCACTTCTCTACATATGTATGGCAGTGCAAGAGAAAATTCCAGAGCATCACCAGGTTTGTTTGTGCTGGTGGCATTGTTGTGACTGCTGCCAGTTGGAGGAGTAGCGTTCCAAGGATACCAGGGGCTCTAGTGCAAGCAGAAAATGCCTCTTAACCCTTGGAAGGGAATTCAAAGACAGTAATAGTTGGAGGGCAGTGGTGCCAATTTACTTGCTACACAAGTAAGACCTACACCTTTTTTACCAGCCTAATAATCTGTCTGGCAGAACTGCTTTGGATCCACAGACTGACGTGTGTCACCCCCACCACCATAGTGGTGGTCAGACATCGGTCAGGCAAACATTGTGGTAAATGTGCCTCCCCCTCCTAGGTGTAACAGATGGCTAAATACAAAATCTGCTTTTTTCATAATGGCCAACATATGCACATAGGGCCCGATTCACAGAATGAACTTAAGACTAAATCCTAAACTTACTACTATTTGGTATTCACAGAATGCACTTACTACTTTCGGGATTCACAGAGTGAACTTACTGCTTTCGGGATTCACAGAATAAACTTACTACTTTCGGTATTCACAGAATAGATTTAAGACTACTAACTAGATTTCAACATGGCAAAAATCCCCACCTCCGAGCCGGAAGCTCCGCCTCCAAGCCGCAAGCTCCGCCTCCGGGCCGTAAGCTCCGCCTCCGGGCCGTAAGCTCCGCCTCCGGGCCGGAATTTACTCCCCGATTTCGGACTTAGAGTTAGTAGTCTTAAATCTACTCTGTGAATACCGAAAGTAGTACGTTTATTCTGTGAATCCCGAAAGTAGTAAGTTCACTCTGTGAATCCCGAAAGTAGTAAGTGCATTCTGTGAATACCAAATAGTAGTAAGTTTAGGATTTAGTCTTAAGTTCATTCTGTGAATCGGGCCCAATATCTCCACTTAATTTCAATATATGTATCTTTGTACCAGATATATCAATTTTCTATAAATCGGAAACCTGACAGGATTTCACTATTTTGTGTGTAGACAGAATATCTCTGAATGAAATACATGTTCAGTAGGTATAAGTAAAACTGCAAGATTACCCAAGGCTTTCAAGATTCCCAAGTTTAGTCTTGAAGGGTCGAGCATGCACCAAGGTAAATTGTGCTTAAATTCAGAAAAGGAATCCAATATTTGAAAGACTGTATTTATTTTATTTCTTTGCTGCTCTGCTTGTAGGAGAGGCAACAAACCACAAGTAACTGCTGTGTTCATTATAGTTTATACAAATAATTCAAAAACAAAAAATCCAAATGTGTGCGCTGGGTGCAAACATGGAAAGTGTGTCTTATCAGGAAGAATTCACTGCCCTCAGGGCAGCCGCAAACTTGCGTTACCTCCTGAGTAGCACATTCAAGAGAAATACGGAGACGCTGCTAAACAGCTGATCTCTATTTCTCTGTGAAGGCAGCAACCTGTCTGCACTTTTAAAAGGGATTTAAGATCACCTTTCAGGCGGGTGCAGTGAGTGACTGCACCCACCTGCAAGAGGATGTCTCGGGGATCCTTAGGACCCCCCTTTCATCCCTTTAGAGGGATGCATTTAGAAGGTGCCCTGAAAGTGTACAAGCGTTTTGTGGCAACATTTCAGTGTGACTTCTAAAGGCATGTTTGCCTCTGTGCCCACGTCGGTAATGCGCACAGGTGCAGAGGCACAGTGGTTCCCTCATTTGCATGCGGCCTTGCCATGCAAATGAGGGAGCGCCCTTAAATGATAGCACCAGTGCTATATGTGCGCCAGCGCTATCTGTATTACTGAAGAAGCCGCACAAGCATTTGTAATACCAAAGTGCCCTGGGGGTGCAGAAAGTGGGCATGAACTCCCATTGCGCCCCTGGGGCATTTGTGTAATACTGCACCAGGGGCCCTATTACATATCGGGTGCACTTTCCCTGTTTGCACAATGGCTCACCTTCAAACAGGTGCACCAAGCACAAACAGGGAAAGTTCACCCTAATAGGTTGAATGGAATGGGCTGCCCTGAGGGCAGCCGCAAACTCACGCTGCCCTGAGGGCAGTACAGTCACCTGAAATATGGAGCAGCGGCTTCAAAGTCGCCTCGTGTTTCACTGTGCTAGCGGCAACCCACCTGTACTTTTAAGAGGAGAAAGTGATCCCTATGCAGGCAGATGCAGTGGGTGACTGTACCGGCCTGTGAGGGGATGTCTCAAAGGTCCTCTTCATCTGCTCCAGAGAGATGGCATCAGAGAGTGCACTGACAGTGCTCCACCTTTTGTGGCACACTGTCCAGTGCGTAACCTGTCAGCTTCTTTGCTTCTGCACTCACGTCCATAATATGGCGAAGTCACTGAGGTTAAGAGATTCTATCATTTCCATGGGACCATGCCCCCATGCAAATGAGGGAACGCCCACTTGAGAAAGTTCTGCTGCTACATGTGTGCCAGCTGTTTAACAGACGGGCCACACAAGCATCTGTGGCCCCTTCTGTCATCCCAGAGTGCCCCGGGGCACACAAAGCAGGCTCAAACACCCATGGGGCCCCCATGGCACTTCTACAGTAGAAATCTCTGACCTCAAGAGAAAACTTTTTGAGGCAGACCCTCTGCGCTATGTCTAGGTATAGCTGGTTGGGATGAAAAATTAGGTTATATTGAAATCAACAGACTTCCTTTGCTTCAGCACTGCATGAGTCATGAAAATAGTCTCACAGAGTTGCCAAAGAAACGCGACTCCATTCAAAGTTAACATAATGCATGCCTTAACTGTTAGTGGACGTATCCTGACAGATGAAGTCATGCTTGATGCTAGACGTTTCAAAGTGGCCAGGCCTTTCTGCTGAAACAAGGAAGTGGGTGCTTTGTTAGTAAACCAGGTGTGGAGCAGGTAAAGCGGTGAAACATGCCACACATCATTTATTTAAAGTCAGACTATGCACTAGTCACATAAACTTTAACTGGTGTGGTTTACTCAAAGCCACATGACTCAATATGTGTGACAAGCAATATCTTGCAATTCTAGCCCCGGGAATTTTCTGCAATATGTTGCATCGAATGATGTCAGGAGACAGATGACATGGAGTATAAATGTGTTCCCTCGACAGTGGGGCAGACAGAAATCATAGCAAGCACCGAGCTCCATTCGGACACAGGTGATCTCTGGAGGTTACGTTCACCAACCATGCAAGGCGGACATTTTGCTGCTCTGCTCGCCATTTGGCTTCTCTGTGGATCTCTGTCTGAAGGTAAGCATCTTAAGTACCTCTATACTTTTTAACTATGTGTTAAACTATTTTCAGTCTAAGTGCATAAGCCTACATTATCTGCTTCATGATAATGTACCTATATCTCTTTGTTTAAAGGATACTAACCAGCCGCGGCCCGTGCAGGTAAGAGTGGTAAGAGCAGTGTGGCGGAGGGGGCGGGTGGGGGGAATTTCGACAGACGATGATGAGGGAAAGTTAAATAAATAATTAATTTCCCCTCGTCATCGACTCTCAAAATCCCCCCCGCACCCAGCCCCACCACCCCTCTTACCCTTGTGATGGACTGTGATCCCTTTAAAGGTGATGTACCCTTAATACTACCAAAAGCAGGAATACATCTCTCGCCAGTGTGGGAATGGGAATGGAACCCCTTAATGAGGGTATAGAGAAAGAGTGTCCTTCACATGGAAAGTTATATTTCCAGTAGGGTAAAAGGTTTTATTGTTCAAATGCAATGTAATTTCTTCATGAGCAATTTACCTTGTACACAATTGCTCATGCAGAAAGCACCTTGTACATCTGTGTTATTTCACAAATTTTTCCAAAAGTGCTCCAAGAACATTGTGGAAGTCACAGTTTTACAGCCATTCTTTTGGAAACCTTTGTGAGTGCTTCCAATTCTCAAATACTTCCAAATCATAAATCTGCACCTATGTGAGGCTGTAAACTTGTTTGGTACATCTTAGAATTGTTACTTCCCATCGTACTGATTTTTCCTACTTGATTGCCTTTTCTAGTGATTGAAAGGTGGTTTTCGTTGACGAAAATGCTGATGTATTTGTTTCCTCTTTATTAATGTCTAAGGCGTTGAAATCTTTATCAGCTATTAGTTATTGTCTGTTTGTGAACTAGACGAGTACCTAGAAACAGACAGAATTCCAAGAAACTTAAAAATTCTGATTTTTCCGCCAATTGAAACCACAAACCCTGACAAAAATCTAAAGATGGAAGAGAACCTTGGGGAACTGTGAAGCAACATGTTAAAGCAACTGATTGACATTGCAAAGGCTGCATAAGAAAAGCACCAACATGACATTTAAACATATCTATCCCATCGCGCTTTTCAAGCTTCCTATTTACAACATAAGTGGCTACTTCTTTTTTGTTGTTTTCCATGTTGTACTGATATGTTAAATACACCTTCACTTTTCTCACTGATGTAGTGAGTGATGTATCACCAGGTTGCAGAGCCATCCAATCACTTGTATACACCCTTATACATGTTAATTTATTTTCATTTAATATGGTTTCCAATGCCTGTCAGCCCTAATTAAAAGCAGCACATCCATATATGTCCATCCTTGAAAAAGATCGAGGTGTACAGTGCCCAAGGAGGCGAAACAGGTCTCAGCAGATGTTCCTCACCTGTGCTGCAAGATGAAATTATGATCCATAGGTATGAATGCGCATCAACTGAATGTCTCAGTAAACTCATTTTCAACAAAATTGATAAGGAATCCAATGCGTCTTTATCTTGGCTACTTCAATTATTGATAGGATTAGTTTCTGAATGGTTATAATATTGCATAAGTATATTTGTGAGTAATTTCATTCTAGGGTTCCTATGTGCACCCTTTAAGGGCATAACCAGTTGGACCAGCCTAGTACGCCTACTAATTTTTGGACCACTTTTAGGGGTGTGTGGAATTTTGCGTAATTTTGCATTATTATGTGAAAATTCAGAAAAATTGTGCCTGCATAAATGAAATGCAAATTGGGCATTTAGTGCTATTCTTTTAGTGTGAAGTGTTTCCTTACATCCTTAATTGACTTGAGGAAGTGCTTTGCACTAAAAAAAAAAAAAGCAAAAAAACCCACAAGTGCTGCAAGCAAGACCTGCAGAAGTTTTGTCCGTTTGCATATTTTTTACTCAGGTGACCCCCAATTATACTGTGTTGTGTACAAAGGTGGGCGAGCCCCTGAAAGCTCAAGCCAGGCTTCAGCCTGGTCTGGCTCTGGCTCAGCTTGATTTCCTGTTGGATCCTCGAGCCCATAACGAGCCAAACTTTCAGGTTCAAGTCTCGGAGTCAGATCACCATCCTGTGATTCAAGGCAAAATCACTCAATCACCCCATGCCTATAAATAATGCATGTGACCTTGTGATGTAACTGGTTTTCATGTAGAGGGTTCGGCCTTCGAGTTCGCATTATATTTAAAAACTCTAAGAGATAAAAAAGAAAGCCTTAATATCAGGAAAGACAAATATATTTACATTTACAGGCTGATTTGTACAAAGTGAAACCTGGCTATCTCGCGGCTTCCCAGCTTAAATTGTGTGATCTTAGGCAAATATTTCATTTCACCTAAACTCTTTTTTCTTCATTTTCGTGTTGAAGCATTTCAAATATGTGTGCAGACTACTAGTTGTACAAAACTATTACTTGTAATAAGTACCTCTCAGAGCAGTGCTATAATGTGCCCAATTAATGTCAAAGACCATACGTTAAAGAAATACACTTTTTTTTATTTTGAAGACATTTTATAAGATTTTATGTGATGTTTGTTGTATGAATTATATAGCAAGGGCCTTATTTATGAAGGCCTGCATCCCTTTTGCCCCGCCGTTGTGTCACTTTTAGTGATGCAGCGGCGGTGTAAATAATGCGCCATGTTTCCCCATATTTACGAAGTGACTTATCTAGGCAGATACGTCACTTTGTAAACCCCAGCGCTACATTATACCTGCGTCAGGTATAATGTTTGCAGGGAGGGCTTTCCCCTGCAACAAAGGGTCTTAGGAGTGGCGGAGTGAAATCTATGAGATTTCGCTGTGCCACTTCTAGGACACCAATGTGTGAAAACCCTATGCCTGCCATGGCGTAAGGGTGATGCAGGCCCTTTCACATGGTGCTTGAAGAACATTGCTGGAGTTGCATCACGTTTCAGACAAAAGTCCAGCAACGCGCCACTTTTGCGCCATCAGATACGTCAGTATTACTGACTGATGTATCTGTCATTCCTTGCGACAGGATGCTTCATACTGTAAATCATACTGTAAATCTGACGCATCATTGGGGTCGCAAGGAGGGCACACTGAAAAATGTTGCATTGCTGCTTTCACGCAGCGATACACCACTTCACACAAATGAGGCTCTGGGGCCCTAGGTGCGTCACTTCATAAATATGGCGCAACATGGTGAATTATTTACTCCACCGCTGCGTCATTAAAAGTAACGCAAAGGCGGCACAAAAGTGACGCAGGCCTTCATAAATAAGGTACCAAATATTTTCAGGGCTTGGCTCGAGCCAAGGTCCGAGCCATGTTCACTCTGCCGCCTCTAAATGTGAAATGGCATCATTTTATAAAATTTTGAAATGCTGACAGTTTCGCTAATAATTACGGTATAATTCAACATTTTCAGCACATACGGGAAAATAGCTCTTTGTACCCACCAAATCCTGAGAAAGGACTTAAACTGTTCCTGAAAAAGATTACCAATTCAGAAATCACCAGGAATGAATCAACCGCCTGCTCAGGAAATGCCATTTGCTCAAGGCTCGTGCTCATGTTTTGTTTGTATTTACAGGTGCGTCACTGCAGAGGTCACCTACGGAGCTCCGCTGCCAGTGCGTCAAGACTGAGTCTGGCTTCATCAGTCCCAAGCAAATTGAGAAAGTAGAGATCACTCCCAGCGGCCCCCACTGCCCAAATGTCGAAGTCATGTAAGCATTTTTTTCTTAATTCGTGTTTTTGAAATGAGCTTGAAATACATTTAATAATAACTTTCTTCTGTTCCCTTCAATGACTGTTCTTGGCAGGGGCTCCGCGTGATTCTGGGCGGGCTGCCACTGTGGTCAGTGCTGGCTTCTGTGAGACGCTGTCTCTGTAGCGTGCTTTGTGCTCCATTTAAAACTGGTTTACACACTCAAGAGATCTTAATAAAAGTTTGTTTTATTACAGTGCAGGTCATAAACTCAACTGTGGTTGTATGACACCATTCCAGAACTGGCAAATGCTGCTAATAACCCCTTCAGGGCAAGGTTGAAAAAGGAAGAGCATTTATTCTGGGAACCCAACACATTGAGGGGCATATTATCAAGGACTGGTGTTAAAATTATCGCCGTTTTATCGGCAGGAAACTGCAGATAAAACGGCGATAATGGGCTTGATAATACGCCCTTGTTAATTCCCATAGAAGCCCATGTTAACATCAGAATATGGGCTTCAATGGGAATTAACAAGGGCGTATTATCAAGCCCATCATTGCCGTTTTATCGGCAGTTTCCTGCCGATAAAACGGCGATAATTTCAACACCCGTCCTGATAATATGCCCCCCGGTGTGGTGGCAGAAAGGAATTGCAGGCAGGAGGAGTGGAAACATGAAGGGATGTTCACTGACTGTCAAAATATGCGTATTCTTTTTTTTTACAAACTCAGGGGTTTATGTTTTTTACAAGCCCAGCATGCTGACGGAAAGTAATTTTTTATGACGTTCCGGCAGCGCACTGGGTTTACCCATATCTACAAGGTCACTTGAAGCCACCCTGCATGGCTTTTTATGGCCTCCTGGATATGGTGTGAGGTAATGTAGCACAAGTGGCTGAGTTGCCTCACACTGTGATGGGGAGGCGTGCCATGAGTGCTAAGGTGGATGTTCCCATGTAACACCCATAGCATTTGACACATTCCCAGATTTACAACATGCTGTAAACACTGTAAATGCGTCAAAAGCCTACACCTAAGGCTTTTTTTTGTGAGGGAAGGTGTCACTTCCCCACAAAAACAACCTGATTTTGATGCACATACCCTAGCACCATGGCGCAGGGGGGCCTGCATTGGCGCATGTCAGCCATTTGTGCACCACCACTATGGAACAGGACAGGACTGCACTGTTTCTCATAGATACAACACATACCTGTCCTTTTCTTTTTTTTATTTTGACATAGGGCTGCACAGAAAGAAGGTTTGCAATGCCCACCATATGCCAAAATATAGTAAATTAGACCCTTCTAAAGGAATAAGCAACATGGAAAATAGGAGCCAGTGAAGCTAGTCTGTCTAACTTAATTAGTCACAAATAGACTGCTTTTTACGATAGATCCGGCTGCTAAGGCACCTACTGCAGATCTATGTTATAAAACATAATACTGGTAAGCTATTTGTGCCTAATCGCTAGTTACAGATTCCGGTCATTAATTAACTAAGAGGGTTTTATGCCGTCTTTGCACACACAAGCCCCCAAGCCCAATATCCTTTAGTTGCCTATGCTGGTAATCACATCCTGCACTTTATCTTGCATGTTGCATGGGCATATATATCCCTCACAACTAATTATTTTCTTGCATGGTTACACTTTATGAGGTTCCTCCTGATACAAGCTTTTAAGGTTCTACTTTTTCTATTTCTTTTTCGGTCGAGGGACCGTTGCACTGCAAAGCAGTGAGGGCGGAGTCCCGAAGATTTTATTTTTTGGAGCTAGGGGGCTTGGAACCCGCCTCTCTCCTCCATTCTCCTCCATTGGCTGGCTTCCTAAACGGAGGCCAGCCATTGTCACTCCAATAAAGCCCCGTCTCTTTCGGATTCGGGGGGGTGTTTTTTTGCGTTCTTTCGACTGTGATGTCATCCGTCACTCAGAACACCAAAACACGCCCCCGAATCCGAAATTTTCGGATGTTTGCGGCCGCCATTGTTGCTTTTACCTTTCACCTCTTGCCTCTAGCCTCTTGCCTTTTTTTACTTTTCACCTCTTGCCTCCTGCCTTGTTGCTTTACCGCCTTACCGCTGTGCTATGTGGTACCTTGCTTTTACACTTTTGTGCTCTTTTTCACTTATGTGTAGCTTTGCGCAATCTACACTAATGAATGATATCGGATGACTGAGGTTTCCTGCCTAACGGTGCCCGTGTCCTTAGCCTGTCACAGCTCGCCTCCCCTTTTCCCACAATGTTTGGCCTTTTAGAGCCTTACAGGGGACTATTAGCTTTTGTCTCCCCTCTAGCCGCTGCTATTATTACAGCCTCAATCAACCAAGCTGTAATCCTCGGGAAACACAAACCCTCAGTCCCCTCATGGTGCTCCGGGTGGCGTCCAGCGGTACTGCCGCTTGTCTCGTGTCTATTGTGCCGCTGCCCGCAGTCCGTAGACAGAGATCAGAGTGTAGAGCGGAGCAGAGCGGAGGAGGAAGGAAGTAAGAGTGTGTCCCCAGACCTGGACCCTGGACCCGCTTAGCCCGTTACAGGTCAGTTTTCAACAGTATGGAGGCGCAGGTTTGTCTTCGCTCCGGAGTACTTGCTACTTACTATCTCCTTGGTCGGACGTCAGGGGGGAGGCAGCTTGCGCAGGGCACAGAGCAGGAGCACCGAGATAGAGCTCAGATCTCTCACCAATGTCGAAGCGGCCAGCGACCGCAGTGATTCTCATGAAGGGCACCGAGGGGCGCACATGTCTCTCATCAATGTCGAGGCATCCAGCGGCCCCGGTAATTATTCTTTTTTAGTTTTTTGCTACGGGCACCAGAACAGAGGGTAGAGTTCCGAGGTCTGAGGTCAAGTGTATCTCTGGGCCTTCAGAGCGTCGAGGAAAGTTGAGGTAAAGTCTTTGCCATTATGCTTATCTACCATCTGCCATCCGCCATCTGCCGGTCTTTCTATCAGAAGTTTTCGAGGACCCCTTTTCTGTAGTGTAGTGTAGTGGCTAAACCAAACCCCCGAACCTCATCATCAGCCAGGTGGGAGACGTCTGCATTACCACTCCCTTAGGCAAGGAGCTCACGACTGAACTCCTCAGTCAGCCGCCATCTTCTCCCTTCCCTAATAATGTTAAAATCTCACTCAATTCCTGACCAAAATATATATTTAAAAAAAACTACTGAAGGGGGGTAAAAAGATGGCTTTATGATTAGGACAAAAGTGATGCTTATTTTTTGTAACAGATTGTACTTTTTAGATGTTAAATAGTCTCTAATGCATTGCAAAGCAAGAACTCCATTGCAGGTGGAAATATATAGCTGTTGCACTGCGAAGCAGTGAGGGCGGAGTCCGGAAGATTTTATGTTTTGGAGTTAGGGGGATTGGAACCCGCCTCTCTCCTCCATTCTCCTCCATTGGCTGGCTTCCTAAACGGAGGCCAGCCATTGGAGGAGAAGGGAGTCACTCCAATAAAGCCCCGTCTCTTTCGGATTCCGGGGCGTGTTATTTGGCGTTCTTTCGACTGTGACGTCATCCATCACTCAGAACGCCAAAACACGCCCCAGAATCCGAAATTTTCGGATGTTTGCGGTCGCCATTGTTGCCCGGCCGCCGCCGAGTCTTCCAGTGAGTGCTTGTTTTAATAAGTGTTTCCAGGAAGGGGGCACCAGCTCTCCTACGTTTATCTGCAGCCCGGGGCTGCAATCGTCCTTCCAAGAGGGATTCCCCGGCGTGGGGATCCCCCCATCGACTAATAACGAGCTGCCTGCCGAAAGGGGCTCTTTTTTATAGATATCATTATTTCGCCTGAGGCTTTCTTCAGCACACCACGGCGAAGAAATCCTTAAGGAGGGTTTCTGTGAGGAACTGTCACCCTTCGCACACAGCCCCACCCCCAGCAGAAAGTAACATCTTAAATTGCTCAAAATTGAGGGGAAGAACAGTACGGCAAAATGGGCCCCCTCAAAATCAAATGCCCCATAGAACTATCACCAGTGACAGCCTTTTCTCTCTATTGCTTCTTTCTTTCTTTCTTTCCTTCTTTCTTTCTTTCCTCTTCACCCCTCCTACCCTTTGCGCGCATTGTTACGCCTCCCCGCTCTCCAATCTGTCTTTCTTATTCTCTCTCTCACCTCTGTATGTCTTCGTTTTTCACACTCAGTTCCTTCTGGCTCTCACACATCCTCTCTCTCACTCACACTCTCTTTTCTTTCGCTGTCGATTCCCTTGTCACCTCTATCTATCGGTGCCTGCACCCCTTCTCTGTCTAGTGCTCTCTCTTGCACACACTTGCAGACTCCGTGCCTTTCCAGGTATGAATAGATTTCTGTTTCTAAATGCCTCTCCCACTCTGACATTGTCGAAATACCACTGTCTCTGCAATTTGGTAGCCCCCTCAAGAATCCCGGGGCTGATCCCATCTCTAGCACAGCAAAAAAACGCCACCTCTTTCCCCACTCTGAACCCTCTGTGTGTGTGTGTGTGGGGCTCTGTGTGTGTGTGTGGGGGGCTCTGTGTGTGTGGCTGTGTGGCTCTGTGTGGATAGCTTTTTTTGTAGGTGGCTCTATGTGTGGGTGGCTCTGTCTGTGTGAGAGTGGCTCTATGTGAATGACTCTGTGTGGGTGGCTCTGTATGTGTGTGTGGGTGGCTTTGTGTGTGTGGCTCTGTGTGGGTGTAAATGCAATAGGTCATGCATTTGCGAGCGATTAAACTATTGGCATTGTAAATGACAATGCCATTTATTTAACGATTAAGCTATTGGCAATGTAAATGACAATGCCATTTATTTCTGATTTAAAAAGAAAAAAAAGTAATGAGCAATGCCAATAGCTCTACCTTTAATAATGCCGAGACCATTGCATTGTAAATGCTTGTTTGTGTAAGCTTCAGCTGGCATGATCATTGATTGTTCTAAACTTCCCTACCTGCCGCTACACCACTTTAAAGACTCACGAAGGCTTTAAAAACTTGCATCATCATTTTTATTGCAGGTAGACAGAGGTCCAACTAGAGCAACATTTTTTTGGGGGGGCTTCGAAAGATTGCAGGGGGGGTAATTCTTCCAGCAATAGGCAGATTGGAGATGAAGGGGTGAAAAACAACAAAGCCTGGTTATCACGTAAATGGTCTTTTAAAGACCTGTGAAGTACTCAGGTGCAGCTGCAATAAGACGGACGCCAGCCCAGGAAGCTGTCTCAGCCTGGACTGACACACATGATGGGGGCAGGGGGAGGGGGGGCTGAAGCCCTTTGAGCCCAATGGGCGTTGCGCGCCTGCAGCTAGACAGAACTTTCCTTGTCCAACTCCCTCTTGCAAAGGAGTTACACCTTTGTTTTAATGTACTTCATACCTACCAACTCACATGATGCCACCATGTGACACACTATATCAGCTTCCATCACACGGTCTTCCGGTGAGGAGCCGATATGTAAATGTAAATGTAAATCCAGTATTTATAAAGCACGAACAGCTACCCGAAGGCATCCCGGTGCTGGGGGCTGTCGGGAAGATTAAGCAAGCTGTTGCCCAGAGTCACATGGTGGTGGGCTGAACTGCCGCCAGTGCCAGGGATGGAACCGTGATTCCCAAATTCCAGCGTCAGTCGCCCTGGCCACGCCGCCACACCTCTTCCCTCACATGGTGGCAGTGAAAAGGAGCTGAAAACCACTGTAAATAGCGGTTATTTTTCGAGGCTTTGAACTGCTGATGTCCATTAAGGGGTGTGAACACACCCCAGGACATCAGCACCTGCCTCAGCAAGCTTTTTTTGTCGGATGAGGGGGATTAGGAGCAGGGTGGGGTTCAAAAGTGCCTCGTAGGTACTTCTCGTCATGAGGCTCGCCCCCTTCGAGGCTCCTCCCCCTCATCACACAGTAAGATTGTTCCTCAAGTTAGCAGGTATGGTACTTATGACCTGATTTACTGTTCCCCCAGAAGAGCGTAGCTATAGTTTGTGCTGTAGTGAAGCACGGAGGACGTAGCTATGCTAGTGAGGAAAGTCACTCACCTTTACTGTTTGTCCTCTAAGGCATCTTTAGCTAAGCAGATAACACCGTGATTTCCTGAAACCAAATAAATAAGGCACGCAGTTAAAAGGGGCGTATGTGGACAGGAATGTCTTTTCGTCTCCCTTTTTTTGTCCTATGTACCGTTTGGGGCTTGAATTGTACGATTACACATGTCAGGGGTTTGTTCATACCGTGTATTTTATGTTTATATTATTGTGTGGCTTTATTGCAAAGCTGAATCAATAAACTTTACCACAACTAATAGGGTTTATGTGTGTCTTGCAGAAAATTAAACGTAAAATGCAGGTCACGGTTTTCTATTTTATACTGGCTAGCTCAGTTGGTTAGTATTTTAGCTACAGAGGTCCTTATTTACTATGTAGGTTAGGAGGTACAATTAGGTAAATAGCTCACAGACTTCTGCAATTACTGCACACTCCTTCATGCAACCTAAAGTCATAATTGTGAATTCTTGCAGGTTTTAACTCAATGTATTATCTTCTATGGTTGATCAAATGGAATGGATAGCATTAAATGATTATTATGAGTGCTCAAAACATTCACTTTGCTCCGTTTGCTATATTAATCGGTATTAGCATTATTACTCAGCTATTCCTGACACTCCATTAAAGCACACATTCTTACCTATGCACCTCGTGATACCCACCTGAATGTTTGTTTGCTGTTGAAACTGGAGGCAAGGTTCCAAATGTGCCACATTTGATCTCCTACCCATCCCAGACTGGGCACACAACATGTACAAAAGGAATTAATGATTATCCGCCAAATTAACCATTTAATGTTGAGTAGCACTCTGCAAGGCAGCAGCTGTCCAGCGGAAAATGAAATGAATGTGCATAGGAGTCCACACAATCAGGTATGGAATCCAGCTGGTTCCCACTGTAAACCAGGAAAAGGTTTGTCTTTTCGCTCTTCCTTGTGCCGGGTATGTGGGCCAAAGTGGTGCAAGCATTTTTGAGTGCTGTTCACACAGTCACAGACCCCTCTAATGAATATCTGGGGGCATATTTATAAGGAAATGTTGGAGCGCAGAGCTGCCCCAAATTTGGCAGGGCTGCACTCTGACATTTCCAAAACGCAGGGATGTGCATATTTACAACAATACGGCACACCTCTGTGTTTTTCCTAGCGCTCGGGCTAAAATTAGCTTCTTAGCGCCAATTCAGGCACCCTTGCGCCATAGTGCAAGGGGGCCTGCATTGCAGGGAATAATTGTTTATGTGCAGGAAGGTGTCCCTTTCTGCACTAAAACAATCATCAATGGTGTTTTGCTCCATGTGTGTAAAGCAACATCGAGGAGAAATAAAAGCATTTCTCCTTGTTGCCCCATTGTAACTCCTGCTACTGCATGGCATTAGTTGTTGGCGCTTCCTCAGATTTACGCCTCCTTGGTAATCTGGAGCAGCGTCAAAAGGCCGTGAGTAATGTGTTAAAACGCCTACAGAAACACCCATTGCATGCCCCTTTCACGCAAAGTGATGGCTGTAAAGAGGTCGTATTTACAAGGTGGCGTTGCCCCAATGTAAATGTGGAGAAGGGCACAGCTCCACCAGAACGTCACTAAAAGTGGCGTTCTTGTGGCGATTTCCCCATGTAAATATACCCCTTGATGTGCAGCACTGCGATTCCTTAGAAATTGCTCAACTAAAGCTCCTAAAGACCAGTGTTTGGGCTGTACTAATTTCTAGGCAGTTGTTGAACAGCTGTACTAATTGCTAGGCAGTTGTTGAACATGACTGACTAACATAGCACAGGAGCAGATGCCGGCTCACTCCCTATGGCTAAGAGAAGATTAACAAACTGTGTAGTCCTATGTTAACCTGGCTAGTCTTCTTGACGTTTTGCGACGTCAAAGAACACATGGGTTAGGACAATATGTGCAAGTTTTTTTCTCTCAAAACCCTTCCCTAAAACCTGCTTCCTCGCACTCTTTACATTGCTCCCGCGACTCACCTAATTTCTCCACAGCCCGACCCTTCCAATGCGCTTCAGTTGTGCACCAAGCACAGGTTGATGCTCTTCATTGATCACCCACACACACAATCCTCTTTCTTGGCCCGCTAGGCATTGGATGGTGTCATGTTCTCCATGTGCGCCGGGAGGTACACCATACACGGGACACAGGTTAGTTGCACGTTTCTTTATTGGCATCTCACATTACTGCTAGTTAGCCTCTCGGGCAGCTGCTGGTCCGCACGTCCGTCCCCGTCCGTGTCCTAGTCATTGTCCGCCCTCTTTCCTCTGACGTCACCGGATCCGGTGTCCGGTGACCTGGTCACTCTGCCCACAGGGTCCTAACGCCCTACTGTCCGTCGCCCACACTGTCAGGTCATGACACCTCCCCCCTTGTTGCAAACAAATCTTTGTGACACATTTACTATAGTCCTCATTCACAGTTATATTGATGGAGGTGAATGAACGAGAGAAAGAGAGAGAGAGATAGAGAGAGAGAGAGAGAGAGAGGGAGAGAGAGAGAGAGAGAGAGAGAGTACTTGTCATTCTACATTTCTTCAATGAGTCTCTGTTGTTTACTGCATGCCCTTCGTGAATCTAGTGTCTCCATTGCTTCCTTGTCCTCTATCTTCTACCTTCCATGTGGCTGCAGTTGTCGCTGCCATTTCTTCTTTCTCCGCCTTCTTTGTCCTTGAAATGCTATCTCTTTCTTGTTATTCGTTGTTTGTTGTAGACAGCCGTTATCATCCATCCTTTCACTTTCGTCACCGCCAGTGACTCTTTGGAGAACTTGTTGTCTTATCATCTATATTATTTCTGTCTCAACACCTTTGGTCCTGGCCCTGAGGTGCCTCTTGCCTTTATTTCCTTGGTGGCGCTTGTCCGCTCTGCTCATTGCATGTCTTTGTCCTTTCTTTTTTTTGCTGCTCTTTCTCCTGCGGTATGTCTTTTCGTTTTGCTCCTTTTTACCCCTTTTTTTCGGCTCTCCTTGTCCTTTTAGCCTTTTCTCGGCTCTCCTTGTCCTTTTAGCCTTTTCTAGGCTCTCCTTGTCCTTTTCTCTTGTGTCCCTTTTGTGTCCTTTTTTCTTCTTCTTCTTCTGTTATTCTCCTTTTCGTTTAGCCTTTTCTAGGCTCTCCTTGTCCTTTTAGCCTTTTCTAGGCTCTCCTTGTCCTTTTCTCTTGTGTCCCTTTTGTGTCCTTTTTTTTCTTCTTCTTCTTCTGTTATTCTCCTTTTCTTTTAGTCTTTTCTAGGCTCTCCTTTGTCCTTTTAGCCTTTTCTAGGCTCTCCTTGTCCTTTTCTCTTGTGTCCCTTTTGTGTCCTTTTTTTCTTCTTCTTCTGTTATTCTCCTTTTCTTTTAGCCTTTTCTAGGCTCTCCTTGTCCTTTTCTCTTGTGTCTCTTTTGTATCCTTTTTCCTTCTTCTTCTTCTGTTATCCTCCTTTCCTTTTAGCCTTTTCTAGGCTCTCCTTGTCCTTTTAGCCTTTTCTAGGCTCTCCTTGTCCTTTTCTCTTGTGTCCCTTTTGTGTCCTTTTTTTCTTCTTCTTCTTCTGTTATTCTCCTTTTCTTTTAGCCTTTTCTAGGCTCTCCTTTATCCTTTTAGCCTTTTCTGTCTTCTTCCACTCTCTTGTTCTTCTTTCTTATATGTGTATATATTCTTTCCTTCTTTCTCTTTCTCTATTTGTCCTTTTGTTATTCTCTGGTAATCTCTTTTCTTATTGCATCATCATCTTCCTTTGCCTTATTGCTCTTTTGCCTTTTATTTTTCCTTTCTTCTTCAATCAAGACATTTATTTCCTTTGTCTCCCTTTTCAGACCTTTTCCGTGCTTATCTTCCTTTTCTTCTTTATCTTCTTTTTCTTCCTGTCTTTTCTTCTTGCTCGCGTTCTCCTTAATTCACCTTGTCTTATGTTCTTCTTCTTCTTTGTCCTTTGCCTGGCTTTGAAATGGCTGCTCTCCTTTTTCCTATGACCTTTCCTTGAATGTCCCCTTCAAAATGTCACTTTGGTCGTCTTTGTCCTTTCTTGTCCTTAATATGCCCCTTTATTCTCCTTATTTCTGCCTTTGTTTTATTTATTTTTACTTCTCGTCGTCTTTCCTTTCTCATTTCCTTCTTTTCCGACGTTATTTGGCCTTAATATGGCCGCCCCATTATTGTCTATCTTTCTTTCCTGATCTAAGATGGCCGCCGCTTTTTTCGCAATTTCGCCGTCCTAATCGCATTGCCTGTACTTAAGATGGCCGCCACCGCTGTTCTCACTGCCCATTGGCTCAGCTCGCCTCCTTCCAATATGGCCGCCGAGACTCTCCATATTCTCGCGATGGCTCGCGCCAGCCTTTCCAATTTATTCCTTTTCTCCTCAGCGCTTACCGCATCATCTTCACCGGTGGCAGTCGGGGTGAGCTCCCGCCTCGCTGCTCAACGGGCAGACTTTCTCGTGTCTCCTACCCTTCCAGGGTGGGCTCCTTGTGTGTCTCCAGCCTTCCCACGCGTCGTTCGTCACTTTCCCTCGTCGCCAGTTGTCATGTTCTCCATGTGCGCCGGGAGGTACACCATACACGGGACACAGGTTAGTTGCACGTTTCTTTATTGGCATCTCACATTACTGCTAGTTAGCCTCTCGGGCAGCTGCTGGTCCGCACGTCCGTCCCCGTCCGTGTCCTAGTCATTGTCCACCCTCTTTCCTCTGACGTCACCGGATCCGGTGTCCGGTGACCTGGTCACTCTGCCCACAGGGTCCTAACGCCCTACTGTCCGTCGCCCACACTGTCGGGTCACGACAGATGGAGGCCTTGGTAATGTTTTGTAATTGCCCCTCTGTAATATGCAGTGCTGCCCCTCTCCATGTTAGTAGCTGTTATTGGCTTTAACAACCTGGAGACATTTCAATTCCGCCAACATGTTAAAACTATAACAATGAAAACATTGTTTTCTGTATTTTCAAGATGGCCGT
The DNA here is from genome assembly GCF_964261635.1 of Lissotriton helveticus. Lineage (NCBI taxonomy): Eukaryota > Metazoa > Chordata > Amphibia > Caudata > Salamandridae > Lissotriton > Lissotriton helveticus. The sequence continues at coordinate 1,175,568,108 of NC_136059.1, forward strand.
TGTGTTGAGTGAAGCACGTGCATTGCAAGGTCAGGTCACGCATTGCATGACGATGCGACGCACGTTGCACCATGCGACACATCAGTCAACTTGGAAGTACGCAAAATAATGTTTTTATGTATTGTTTTTAAAACTTTTAACAATTGCTGTCAGGCATTTGGAAAGGCAATCACGTCGCCCGCTCAATAATGGGAAAATAAGATTGTTTTGCTTTGGCAGTAGTTGCATGCGATACAATCAAAACCCAACGTATGATGCTGCAGTAATTTCACCTAATATTCAGATAATATTTGGGAACATGAAAATATAATGACAACCTAGAAAAAAAATCTAATTAGCAGGTAGTTTACTTTCAGAATATACAGCGTCATGCAAACAGCTGAAGAGTATGCCTTCTCACCCGGCACCCGGTACATGCCACGCAGGCTCCGAGGAGATAACATCAGCACGCCGCCCCCAGCACCATGGTCCCGCCCCGCTCCCTTTCAAATTATCCACAGGAGCAAGCCTTCTACAATATGCTCCTCCCCAGGAATGTAGAGTGACCCAGGCTCCATGGTGATGCAGTCCTTCTTTCCCCCTTCACCCGCAGTACCCCGCCCGCTACCATTCCGGCATATCGTGGGCTCGGAGCCTGCATTCCTGGCAGCCCCGGAGGCAGCCTCCCAGGCTCCGCTGAGGAAGGCACTCTCTTCTTCACGGGCTTACCGCCAAACGCCAGGGTCCCGCGCCGATTCTCTGGGGTACCGCCCCCACCTCAACCGCATCACAGCCCTCTCCCCGTCGGCACGATGGACGCAACCGGGACCACTCTCCTGACATATGAGTGGCCCGCTTACTCCCCAATAAGGATTTTTGCCGTTTGGCAAGGTACAAGCAGCAACAGCCATGGCTACCCTGGCTGACGCCTGCCGCACAAGCCGGGCCATCTCAACTGCCTCCGCAATGACGAGGTTCATCCGCTCTGCCTCGCTCAAAAGCCACAACGCTTCCAGCACTCGATGGTCCGCCATCCTGAGGTAGGCAAACAATCCAATATAACAATCTTCAACTAGAAAACACACCCACAACTCATTCTAACTAAGGTCTAAGAGAGAAAAGCTAGACTACCATAAATGCTCCCAGCCACCAGGTCACCAAACCTAAAATGGTGGCTGGGAGCGAGCGCACACCGCCCTTATAGTTGGGTTACAATTGGGTTATAAGTTGCCCAAAAATACAAAATGGAGAAAGCTGGGGACTTCCCCCAGCCCCTCCCAAACTGCCCTGGGGGGGAGACCTCCCTGCGGTTGGCTAACCCCAAAGCCCCCTTCTGCATGACGAGTTAACACTTGCACGCTTACTGCTCCAGTCATTTTGGGGACCTAGTGATAGAACTATGGTATGGGGAATGACCTAACAGCTTGCAGCTCACACAGAAAAGGAATCTGTGTTCCCACCTCCCGCTCATTCGGCAGTGATGTTTACATTATTTTATTACAAGTGCACTGGCATCAGTATAGTATTGTATAGAAAAATGAACACCATCCGTTATGTTATTACTTGAACTCTGCATTGTGCAACATGAAAAACAATAATAAAATATCCAGTAAAAATAATGCACGTGTAACACTGAAGGTGGCCGAGGCACTGTCTCTGCTTAGGTACATGGGTTTCAGGTCAATGCAAGTACACGCTCCAGAAAGGTTTTTGACCTTTTAACCTCTTCATTTGCAGCATGGTCCTGCATTCGGGACAGAAAGTATGCGTGGACCCCGAAGCCGCATGGGTGAAGAAGATCATGGACTGGATTTCAAAAAGGTAATAGATAATAACGTGTGAGGGTTGCATGAGGGAACTCTGCATGCATTTACCACGCTTGCCTTTACCCCTCAGTCAGTAACCCGACTGCAACGTTACCATGCGTTCCTTTACCACACAAATCGTTAAAACTTGCTTCAGACAAAGAGAAAGAGAGTGTGTGTGTGTGTGTGTGAGTGTGTGTGTGTGTGTGTTCCCTGCCAGTCTTGAAGTGTGTTTAATAAAACATGCATTAGGAGTCACTTAGAAAGACAGCTCTTAAGATAAGTAATTAAAGAGGGAGATGGTGAAAACAACTATAAACCATCTGATTGCTGAGAACAGGACAATACATCATAAATCTTTGTGTCACATTCCTTAACTACTGGCACAGGCCCTAAGCTCGAGCTCTCCCACAAAAGATAACTGATTAGGGGAAAAACTAGAGAAGGGAAAAACGCATAGTACTGACTAAATATTGTGTTAGTAGCATTATTGACTGAAGTTGGTGCTTGTAAATATTAATGATTACTGTTGCTAATCCTTCTTATGCACCCTCACCTATGACCAAGTATCATAAAAGAGACCCAACTTCAACGCGGGCCAAAACAATTTGCCCCACTAAATCTGTCCCACTCCAATCTAAAACAATCTGCCCCTCTCAGTCAAAAACAATCTGCCCCTCTCCAATCCCAAGCAATCTGCCACATTCCAATCCTCCCCACTTCAATCCAAAACAATCTGCCCCACACTAACCCGCCCACTCCAATCTGCCCCACTCCAACCCAAAACAATCCATCCACTCCAATCTGCCCCAATCCAATCTGCCTCACTCCAGTCTGTCCCAACCAATCCAAAATAGCCTTCCACGCTCTAATCATCCCAACTCCAATCAAAATTATCGGATGACTTCAATCTTCCCTACCCCAATCAAAAACAATCTGCTCCACTTCAATCCATCTCATTCTAATCTTCTCCACTACAATCCAAAACAATCTGCCACACTCCAATCTGCCCCACTCCAATCTAAAACATTCTGGCCCACTCCACACCATCCCACTTCAATCCATCCCACTTCAATCCACCCCACTCCAATCCAGTCCACCTTAACCCAATCCGCTCACTCATCCCAATTCACTCCACTCCAACCTACCACAATCCACTACACTCCAATCCACCCAACACCAATCTAGTCCAGACAAATCCAACCCAATCCAATGTTCCCCACTCCAATCTACCCCCTCACCTCTATGCAATCCACCCTACTCCCTCCCTAATCCACCGCACTAAAAAAACAACCCTCCTCACTCCAAGGGAATCCACCCACTCCAATCCACAACAATCTTTCCCACTCCAACCTGTCTCGCACCAATCTGCCACACTCCAATCTAAATCAATCTGCCTCACTCAATCTAAAACAATCTGCCCCATTCCAATCCAAACATATCTGCTCTTTTCCATTCCAAAAGAAGCTGCTCCAATCTAAAACAGTATGCCCCACTCTAATCTGCCTGACTCCAGTCCAAACAATCTGCCCTACTCCAATCCAAAACAATGTTCCCCACTCAAACCTGCCCCACTCCAATCCAAAACAATGTACCCCACTGCAATGAGCCCCACTCCAATTCAGGACAATCTGCCCCACTCCAATCCAAAACATTGTGCCCCACTCCAATCCAAAACAATCTGGCCCACTCCGATATGCCCCACTCCAATCCAAAACAATCTGACCCCACTCCAAACCAAACAATCTGCCACACTCTAATCCCCACGCTCCAATGCAATCCATCTCACCGTACCCCAATCCAATCCACCTAACTCAATCCAATTCACTCCAATTTAGTCAAATCAAATATCTCACACTCCAATCCACCCCACCCCAATCCAATCCATCTCAGTCCACTCCACCCCATTCAATCCATTCACCCAATCCAATCAATCTCAATCCAATCCACCCAATCCCAATCGAATTAACTCCCGCCCCAGTCAAATGCACATGAGTCCAATCCACCCCAATCCTATCCACCTCAGTCAATCCAATGTACTTTACTCCAATCCACCCAACGCCTGATGAATCCAATCCAACTCACTCCAATCCACCTCATTCCATTCCGCCCCACTCCAGTCCACCCTACTCAAGTTCAATTCACTGCACTCCAATCCACCTCAAATCCAATTCACCCCACTCCAGCTCCCCACCCCAAGCCCACCCCACCCAATCTAGTCCACACTACCCTGCCCCATTTCAATTCACCCCACTGTAATCTAATCCACCCCATCCACCCCACTCTCGTGCAATCCACCCCACTCTACCCCAATCCACCCCACCCCAGTTCAGTTCACCCACTCAATCCAATCCATCTTGCCCACCACACTCCAATCCACCCACTCCAATCCAATCCACACCACTCCACTCCAGTCCAATCCACCTCACCTCACCCCACTGCAACTCAAACCACCCCACTCGACTCCAATCTAATCCCCATCCCACTCCAATCCACCCTCCTCCAGTCTAGTCCAATCCAACCCCCTTGACTCCACTCTAATTCACCCCACTCCAAACCACCCTTCTCTAACCCAATAAACCCCACCCCAATCCACCCCCCACCCTCCAAAACTGACCTAATCCACCCACTTCAATCCACCCTAATCCAATCCATGTCACCCCATTTCAATCCACCCCACCACAATCCAATCCACTCCATCTGGTCCACCCAATCCAATCCACATCACTCCACTCAAAGAAATCCAGTCTACCGCAATCCAATCCACCCCAATCTATTCCAATTCAATCCACCCCACTACCGCAATCCACTCCAAGCCTCTCCACCATATTCCAACCCACTCTACTTCACACCACTCCGCTCTACGACACTGCATCTATGACAATGCACTCAGTGACAGTGCAACTGAACCATTGAGCTCTACTCCCCTCTACTCCACTCTACAACACACTACTCCCCCTACTCCACTCTATGACACTCCACACCACTAACTTTTAGCAATGCTGAACAGCAGCCACACTGGTGTACAATATGGCAAAAACACATTGCCAAAGCCAAACACTCTTGTATAGGTGATTTGAAAACTCATCAAACAGGCATAATGACTTTAGTGGATTGTACTTACACTCTCTGGATAAGAAGCGTTATGTAATGTTTAATACCAATTGATGTTCTTTGGAATAACAACTTACATTTGCATTTTGACTGATTGCTCTTGTGTGACTTTTCGTTGAGGTTGTTTTGCTGATTGCTTTTATCATACACTGTTTTTCTTTTTAGGGATGTGCCCATAACTGAAGAAAAGCCTTAAAGGAATTTGATGACCCTGAATATATATACCCATTGTTGTGCAGAGAGACTTTTGTGAAACTCCACATTCTGGCAGTTGTTTTAGGAGGATAGGGAATGTGTATTTTTGTGTGTTAAGTAATTTATATTATTGTATGTATGTATTTATTTATGTATGTATGTATATATGTATGCATGTATCTATATGGTATTTCTATAGGGCAAACCTAGCCAAAAGGTAGGGGGGCACTATACACGAAAGAGAGGTCAGCGAGTAATAGAAGAGGAAGCTGAATTGTGGACAGTTACTTTATTACAATATGGTGTCCTTTAAAGAGACGAGTCTTCATTCTTTCCTAAATTCAAGCAGCGCTGGGTTGGTCCTGATGAGTACAGGGATGTCGTTCCAGATCGTGGGTGCATAGATGGAAAGGCTGTATCCACAAATATATCTGTAACATTTAAAAGGGATATGATTTTGAAGAAGGCTGGTATGCCTGGAATATTGTCATACATTTCCAGACGGAGCTGTATAGTTCTCCAGAAGAGGAAAATCTCAAAGTCAAAGTTTTTTACTAGGCACACAATACTCTGGGCTGTCCACACTGAAGATAAGGGAGTAAATTCAGATTATCTTTATTGTCTTGTGGAAATAATATGGAGTAAATAACACAGCTTAGAGTAACACTAGGGAAAAAAAGCCAGTCAAATGGAATTCTTAGGCTAGTTTACTATTTTGAGTATTTTGAGTTAGACGTACAGAAGTAACAATAAAGCAGTTATTTATTGGTGGCCCAACAGCAGTTTTCTTTTTATCCAGTGCATATATATATATATATTTATCAAAACTATTGTTATTTATTTAACTTAAGACTTGTTTATCTATAATAATTTGCCATGCTCCCTTTTTCTGGTTAATGATTCAAATTCCTTATCGTAATATTTTCTGAAAAGTATGGAAGACTCAACGTTTTAATTTTTTTTTTAACTTGACATTAAAAAATAATTTCACTTTATAAGAAACGTATATGGCTGTTTGCTTTCATTCCAACACATTTGTAATGCAGAGTCATTATTTGGAGGGAATTGAGGTCAGTTTCATGTTGGCGGTTGCTTTTAACATTACAAACTTTGGATCGCCACCAAGAACTGGTGCACGTGCTGCAAGGTGATTCATCTTCGGTTTTGCACACTGTGGAATTTACTTCCCTGTTACTTGACAGAAGGGTTCAGGGAAATGCAAGGCTTTAATGCCTGTGTTGGTGTAATGTGCTAGTTTTTACTGCACTTCATTGGGATTGCCGGTCGGTGACCAGCCATATGGGGAAAGGTTCAGCAGTTGCCACGTGTGTGCAACATTGTACTTCAAATTGCAGAAAGGCCGCAGCAGAACCGATATAGGACATATGTTTAGGTCAACAGTCCTTTGGAATACATTGGGAGTGAAATCACTGCATCACTCTGTTCAATGAATGGGCAGATTGGTTAGTGAACCAGGCAACACTTATCTCCTTTGGCTGATGCATATTGCCCTATACAATCAACTAACATTTACTGCCTAACACTTCCCACCTCCCCTAAACCCTTTCCACTCCAACATCCCCCTCCTGTTTTCCTTTAAACATCAACAATCTAACAAACGTTTAACTTCTTTCTCATATCAATCTATCCACTGTTCTCTTGATTGACTGGCAGGACCACTCCTGCACCTAGCCCACCTCATTGATTCTTTGCTCAATGTTTCTTCCCCCTACTTCCGCTGTCCCTTTGTTAATCCCTCTCTCCATTTGTTTGTTCCTTCACACCTCCTGTTTCTTGCAACAATCACCCCTCCACTCTTATTGCTGCCCAAATCAGCTCTCTTTTGCCTTGCACCAGGGTGGGTGGTGGGGTTTCCTTTGGAGATGCAGGGAAAAGTAATTCCCAGCATGCCCTGAACGCAATGAGGTGGTAGTGCTGCAGCCCACATCACTACGCACCGCTTTCCTCTCTCCCAAACCTCCATCGCTACTGGGCCCAACTGTGGTGGTTGAGGCCTTTTACTCCTGATGTCACAGAGCCCAACCTACTATGGATCCTGCTCAACCCCTTCTACACTTGACTCTCAGTGACAGCTGTGGTTGAATATTCACGGCTCCCTCGTGGGAAGATGTAGATACAGGTTAGTGAATACAAATCATAACTCAAACATCACACAGTACGAACATAAAATTATTGTCCAGTCAAATATGTGCTTTTATGTAAGCAAAATAAGTATTTTATTGCTAATTCTACACGTGCAAAGGTATACGACATTCCGAAGCAACCACACAATTCCACTTGAGATTGGGGCTCAGTTTTCTGTGACTATTCAGGATTTGAGTCGGAACTGACTATGGCGCAACAGCACCATCAGCAGTGAATTCCCTGGGGCCCAACTGTTTCATTTCACATCTTATACACTCTTGCAACATAGAGGAGTTCGGCAGATCAACGGGTGCCCTCAGAGCAGGAGTGCACGAGTCCTGCTCAGTCCAGAGAAGTCAGGATGCTCGCAGCTCAAGTGGCAGCACCCGGCGGCGCAGTTCTCTCTTCTTAGCGGCACTGCCGGAATCTTCCTCAGTTGTCGGAGCTGCTCCTGGCATGCGAAGATGTAGCAAGCTGGCTTTACCCAGCGGCTGGGGGGATTGGGGAATCCTTTGCTCACTCATGAGTGGATCCCGGTGGGAGTTGGACATCATTCATGGCATCTTCGGCAATCCTCCAGTCAGTCAGGTGCACCTCACTTGCAGTGCAGGTCCAGCTCGTGAGATGTTGCCTCAGTCTCTCCTTGGGGTTATGACCCAAATTCTTTGGCACATTGGTACTGGCAGCCCTTCCTGGCATACAGGTTTGCCGCGCTACTTTGAAAACACGGCACCAACCTTGTTGGTGCAAATGCCCACATTGAGATGGATAATATGAATGAAATCGGATGGATGCACAGCAATTTGAAGAATAATCACCCTATTTGAGGTGATGTTATGGTAATTTTGTGGTGCTCCGCAAGGTGACGTCGAGTGCCCAACGGCGTCGGTCAATATACGTTTAAGAAGTGAAGCTAGAGGGTCTCTAGTTTCATCCCTTGGCAGGCACACGTGTTGTTGTCTTTTCTAGTGATAAAAAGACTTCCACTCAATAAGTTTTCTTTGAATGTCTTTATGTTTCATTGCTTTTTTAACTTCAGTATTTCAAAATTCATTCTTATGTCATCAAAATCATTGTAGACAATATTTACTTCAGGCAATGTCTTTAAAACGTGTCCAATGCATTTCGGGCATTAACATCATGCCCTTCATCAGGGAATCGACAATGCCTGTCTGGGGAAGTTGATCGATTCTTGAAATGTGGTTGAAGAAGTGTTACGGTCCGTTTGTTCGTCTAACAACGAACAAACGGACCGTAACACTTCTTCAACCACTGATGAAGGGCATGATGTTAATGCCCGAAATGCATTGGACACGTTTTAAAGACATTGCCTGAAGTAAATATTGTCTACAATGATTTTGATGGTTTAAGGTGACCAACACTTCCTCCCAGAACCGGCCGATATTGGGGCATTCCATAAACATGTGAATGTCTGAAGCTGCTAATAAATTGCATTTGTTACATTTCTTATCTGGGAGGAATTTGGAAAGTCTCAACGGTGTTATGTATGCCCGATGGGCTGTAAATAAATGGTTGCGTCTCAGCCATGATGGTTTCACCACTTTGTACAGGAGCGAAAAAGATCTTAACCATATCGCCTCACACTGAAAGCCAGTTGCCTCTTCCCACAGCTCGTCTGGAAGAGTAAACTCCCCATCAATTTCTTCCTGCAGTTGCCAGTACCAGAAGGCCACCTCCTTACCACCCATTGGTCTTTCTAATAGCAGTTTCTCCAGCGCGCTTGATTTCCCAAAAAGTATATCTTTGCGTCGCTGGGCTCTACCCCAGCTTTCCAGCTGGATGAATTTAAATCTAGAAAATGCTGGGCCTATACGTTCGTGTAATTCATCCCAAGATAGTATCGCTCCCTCTACCATTAGCTCTCCCCATCTAACAATCCCAGCCTCCTCTAATGGGGAGGATAAGCTGTCCCTTAGGCACTCCGGTAAACCTGGAGAGTCCCATATAGGAGCGAAATCCGAGTAATAGGACAGGCCTAATCTTCGTCTAATGGCTAGCCAACCTCTGGCCCATGACTGTATAATTTTTAATCTTATTTTCTTAAAAAATTTCTGGCTTCCAAACTTATATAGAAATCCGTCAACTGGTAGATTTGCCCCGGTTAGCATGGCTTTATACTTTGTCCCCTCTGGAAGATTAGATGGCATTTTTAGTAACATCCTAGAGTAGCACAGCTGAAAGGCCCATGCATAATATACTAAATCCGGTAGGGCGAGACCCCCCTTTTCCCTTCTCCTCCTCAACTTCTTCCACGCAATTCTTGTGGATTTATAATTCCAAATAAAGGAATTAATCTCTCGCTGACATCTGTCCAACATCTTCACATCAAATCCCAACGGAATAGCACCGAAGATAAATATATACTTAGGAAGGATAGACATTATTATTAGGTTCACCCTACCCAGTATGGAAAGTGGCAGGTGAGTCCAGGATTTCAATAGGCCCTTACATTCCCTGGACACACGATCTAAATTATTTTGGGCAATGGTATCGATATCTTGGGTGATACGGATCCCGAGATACCGCATAGAGGTGGCAATGTTTATGCCTAACCTTGGGTCCGGAATATTCCATACCATGACCTCAGTCTTACTTGAGTTGATACTATATCCCGAGATCTTACCAAATTCTGCTGCCCTTTGAATTACAGCAGGAAAGGACAAAGCCGGATCGGAGGTAAAAATTAAGATATCATCAGCATATAATGCTGTCCGTCTCTCCCACTCCTTAAACTTAAATGATGGTATATTTTCGTCAGCTCGCAAAACATGAGCAAACGGCTCAATATATAAGTTAAAAAGGAGAGGTGAGAGCGGGCAGCCCTGCCTCGTACCTCTAGTAATCTTAAAGGGTTCTGTCAAACTTCCATTAATCAGAAGCCTAGCCGAAGGGGCGCCATAAAGCAAGGTAATAGTTCTACGAAAGCCCTTCCCGAAGTTAAACCTTTTCAATACATCATTTAGATAGGGCCTGTTGACCCTATCGAAGGCCTTTGCTGCGTCAAGAGTTAGGGTGGCCAATGGAAGGGAAAAAGCCGAGGCTATATCGATGGCCCCTACCAGATCATGTGTGAGGTCTGAAAGATGGCGCCCCTTAATAAAACCTTTCTGGTCGTGATGAATAATGGAGCCTATTACCTTTCCCAATCTTGTTGACAATATAGCGGCAAAGATCTTGTAGTCGCTATTCAACAACGATATTGGTCTGTAAGAACCACAGTCTGATACGTCCTTCCCTGGCTTGGGAATGAGAACAATGCTAAATAACAGATCACTGTGTGTTCTGTATAGAACAAGAGTACATACTTATGCCACCAAAGCAAGATTACTAGTGGTTATCAGTGAGACTCAAAGATCAGGATCAAGGATTCCCATCAAAAATCTCTTAAAGATCTATATTCTCATATGGTCATCCAAAAAACAACTGGGGTGGTATGTCCCTAGATAATTGGGACCGTATCCACACTCAATCGTTCGAAAGTTCTCAGTGAGTCAAACCCACACACACCATGTTGACCATGAGTTAGATAACAAAGTATGGGAATAAGTGCAGTGCAAGCAAAATAATGTGGTGATAATAAAATAGAGTGGAGAAAACAGGAATCTATAATTTTATTTGAATTGTTGTAATCACCCTCTAGTTAAAAACAAGAACAGTGCAAATAACGGGACAGTCATAAACAAATATCGACTATCTTATAAAGGGGCCAACATGTTTCAGCCAATCGGAAACGGGGTTCCATAGGCTTTCTTCAGGGCCTCTGTTCTTCAAGATTTGCTACCGTGACGTGAATGTAAATAAAACTATGCAAAATGTGAAGTGAATCAAAAAAAGCATATGAATGGACATGTTTAGTCCATAGTCAACTTGCTCCGTGTCGAAACTGGAGTAGTCTCACACCTAAAGAAAATAAACACCAACCATAAGGATCTCAACCCAGAACACATAGTTGTACCCTTTTCTTATATTTTATTGCTAATTAATGATTCATTACTCACCCAGAATTATCCAGGTGTAAAGCCTCACCTCTTCCTGGACCCTGCTCAGGATAACGGAGGCCACGCTCTAGTGGAGAGAAGTGTAAAGTGTATGAACTGGGACCCATAGCTACTCGAGCAAAGTGTACCTACTCCAAATAACTCTCAACATGTTTACTGCTCTCACACTAGTGCTCATGGGCTGACAAAAAACTGTCCATCAAAAGCCTTAGTTACACAGATATTACATAGAAAGTAACAAACGAATGAAACAAACGAGCAGAATTGGTAAATATCATAAAGGACTCGCTTGGTTAAAAAAGAAGAACCCATTGTTTTAATCTGTGCTCTCTATCGAGGCACCATATATCACAAGGCGAACTTAAAATGGGTGTGTCAATGCGTGATAAAAAGACAACTCCCGTGCTACTCAAATGCTCGAACCAGATTAATATACTGTCCAGATCAATTTTAGAAACATGGATCAATAACAAAACCAATAACAAAACCGCAGTAGGCCTAGTTCTCACCATAGAAAGTAATCTCGAGAGAGAAAACACACCAACCTGTCCGTCGTTGCCTCGAGTGTAGGCACTGAGTCAGGGAGGAGGCATCAGACCGCTGGAGAAGGCAGAATTTCAAGAGCCGCCATGAATAAGGGCGGAATCTCGTTTCCATGTACCGAGACACACCTATTCCCCAATATCTCCCATGTCAGAAAGCATATGACACGGGGATGTATCGGTCTATTCCTGTCAGACATGCCAGTTGGGGATTTAGTAATCGAACACTAACTGGACAGATTAATTAATATTCCTTGATCGGAAAGTCTGTCTATCATGTCGCGAGACTGGGACGAACTACAAAGTGACGTCATCCGATGACGAGATGTAGTTCGAAAAATCCCGCTCTTGTGATCTCGAAGGAATTGCGCCTATTACTGAAGTGAACTGTAAAGTGAGCCTTCGAAAATAATCCAAAGCAAACCGATTCAACTACCCACAGCCAAATGACTGCAAGCCTTAAGTAATAGAGTCAGGGAGGTGTCGGAGCTTAGTCCAGGATAATTCCTGGCTACCAATTGTTGAGAAAGGCTTTCTGAATGTTTATGAAAGGTTTCTTTGGTAGAACAGTTTCGTCGGACCTGGAGAAACTGTCCATACGGCAGATTATCTCTTAAAGACTTGGAATGTTGACTGTTGAGAGAGCACAAATCTGAAAAAATGTATAAGTACACCATATTTACAAGCACGTAGTGTTAGTTTAAATTGTATTGCACAAGAGTGTCAACTTATATAAGAGAAAATATATGAGTGTTTGTTTTATTAGAATAGATACATATATAAGTGTGGAAAACTAATGTAGAGATTGTAGAAATGTTAAAATGATGTTGGAGTCACACGTTAAATGAATAAGTGAAAACGAAATGTAATTCTGCAAACCATGAAAATGTGTAGGCCACATGGCATTTCACAGGAAACGAAAGATGCTGCTACACTTTTAGTGACGTGGATTTTAATGTCATTAGAGTGCAAATGTATTATTAGGCATAGTATTGAAGTATATGTTTTACATAGATGTGTTGCATTATATTATAGAAGCGTGTGCTAGTTAAGAATACTGTTTAAATGTAGTTAAATGTTTTCAGGGTGCAGAGACCCGCTTCATGTAAATCAAGTAGGCCTGAACAGATAATGTCGTTTCTTTGATCTGCAATGTGCTCGTTAGAGAAGAGGTCGAGAGGCACCAAGTACAGAGTTTTACACATGTTTTATGGCCTATAGATGGCCTATAGATATGGTGGAGTCTGGAATTTGAGGCCCACTATAGGATGGTCTGAATGCAGGTGCGAGGGGTCCTAATCAGTCGTAATGAATGGAGCTTTGTTCAGCGACGCCTGGCGCAGGCCTGGAGGAGGTTTCAGGAATTTCAGGGGGTACCAGCGAACTGGAGAAGAAGCCTGGGAACCAAGGTCAACTTTAACGAGGGTCCCGAAGAGTATCATCATGGAGTTTTGCCGCTGAAATCGATACCACGTGAGGGGCGTCCCGAGGGGCGTTCCTGTCGGAAATGTGATTTTGTATTAGGGAAAGCGACCCGGGGAGGAGACAGAGCAGATGATTTTGGGAGCCTAAGAAAGCGGTTGGGTAGGCAGATAGGCTGATCACAAGAGACCGATTTACAGAAGAGACTAAGAGAAGTGCGTGATCTTCTTAGGAAGTTACCACGGCTGACACCTTTTTAGGTAAAGATCTTGTTAAGTAGGGATGTCACCTAGTCTAGTGTAGGGACAGATTTAACTTGTATTTTTTCCTTTCTGTAAATGACTCTCAGGTTGCAACTCACAGCGATTCTTGCAACGCTTATGCTCTTTGAAGTAGTTTTGATAATTTCCTTTTGTCGTTTAAGGAGTGTATCTTTTTGCACTAATACATGTATACCTTTTGAATCTTATTCTGAGATGTTTGTATCTTCAGATACTTTTGACTTTGAATTAAACTTTTAACCTTTCCCAGTGATAAGTGGTTCTTTAGAGTGGTCTAAGTTCCTAATTGACTAACCTAGTAGTAGATTGTCTTTTACTCAATGACAGGTACCAACGATTCAGTCGACATGATTTGGGATCTGGTAAGGTAACTAGTGACCAGAAACCCAGCGTTAACAGTTGGTAGCAGTTTAGGATGGTTATCTTCTTGAGGAAGGTAATCTAGATAGGTTAGTTTACCCTAAGGCCCCTAGACATCGAGAGACGAGCAGCGGAAGAATCGTGCGCTGAAGGTGCAGACGGTGCGAGAAAAGCAGCAGTATCGGAGGAGAGTGAGTATAACAAGGGTCATGCGTGAACAGATTGTGGTGTTTGTGTGGTAGTTGGATTGTAATGTCTTGCAGAGTTGAATGCCTGTAGTGTGATTGAGAGAAGGTTGTGAGCGCGCGCAACCTGGTAAACTGGTTACCTGGTAAACGGGTGAACTGGGGAATCTTAAGTTCAGGCCAGAGCTTAAGTGGTTTTGGGTGTATCGAACATCCAGAGTAGTTGTCGACCATAGTACGGAAGTCATGAGGTACCATTGACCGCCGTGGGACTGAGATAGGGGGAGTGTAAGAGTGAGCGTATGAGTAACGGACGCTGGTCGGAAGTTACTGTGTGTGAGTAACCTATCAGAGAAGGCGATTGTCTGGAAGTAAACGGAAAGACATTTCGTCAAGTTAAGGTGACAACTACAGAAAGACTGTGGGCGTACAGTCAAGAAAGGTGATCGCTCGGACAGAAGTAATCATTTTTCAGAGTATGAATGGGATGCACGCATGACCGAGGAGACGAGCTGAAAAAGGAGGGGGACTGCTGCAGAGGGGGACGGGTGACGTTGGTTAGAGCCGCGCTGCGATTGAGCGGTTGGTGTGACGTTAGCTAGAGCCGCGCTCTGGTTGGGCGGCTAGAGTGACGTCGGACGACAGCCGCGATCGGATAGGCCAGTTAGCGAGAACAGCGCGGTGATTGGTAGATTGTCATCAGGAAGTAAACAAACGCGGAGAAACGAGAAATCATGAAGTGCTTTAAGTGTTTGAAAGGGATTTTTAAAAGAAAAAGAAGTGAACATTACTACGGGGAAGAGGCACCGCCGGAGGGTACACCAGCTCATTATATGGCAGCGAATGTGGGGCTGCATACGATATTATGGATTGGGGCTTGGAATAAGCTTACGAAGGAAATGAAGAAATGCAGTTCCCTAAGTATGGGACGTTTAAGTTAGAAGTGTTACATCGGTTAAAAGCAACCATGTCCTCATTGAAACCCCCGCCTAGACCAACCCAGTTTGAGGCCCTTAATGCATGGATTAGGGCGGCGCACAACAGGAATTTGAACAGGCGTCAACAAAGATTGACACGATCGGTAAGAGCAGTGCGAGATTCTAAATGGGACGAAGAGGCAAAGAGATGGAGGGTACAGGCTATTGAGGTAGAGAAGTTGTATCCAATGAGGGAGGTGGTAGGTGGGAGGAACCTCATGGAAGAGGATGAGGAGAGCGATTCGGAGGACAATGTGATAAACAGATTGTTGATAGACAGACCACCTCCGAGAGTTGGGGAAATTGAAGATAGAGGACTAGCAAGGGAAGATGGGACTGCCATAGAGGGGTTTACACCACTCCCTATATCGGAAAGGACACCTATCAAAGGCGAGGAGACACCTCAAAACAACACTATACAGAGTGTAGTGGGAAGGTTTGTGGTACAAAAGACGCCAATCACCGAAAAGGTTGAGTCTTTTGGATTACCGGATGCTCTTCAAGTACCTGCTACCATTGGACCTATAGTGTCGATTTACAATCCAGATCATGGGAGAGGGGAAGAGCAGGCACGGTTAGATAGAGAAAGGATTGAGATGGAAAGGAGGAATAACATGACAAATGCATGGAAGCAATTGCCAGGATCGGTAATGTGGAACACCCCATTCGATACGACTGTGGGTCCCAACACAGGACAGGGAGGTCAGAGAGGACCGATGGACCTGAGGGGACCACGGCCGAAATCTTATACAGAATTAAGGGCAGACTTGAGAGAATGGGATGGGTCCACGGTAACCCCGAGTAATAGGTCAAGAACAGAACCCGAGTGGGAAAACCAAGGTAACGGGACTGTATCTCATTGCGGGGCTAGCGAAAGCAGTCAGGGGCGAGAGGGTCAAAGTCAGGAGAATAGAGGAGTTACACGTCCTATAGATCGGAGGGAACAGCAGGAACAGAATGGTAGGAGTATGGAGTGTGAGGAGATATCTCGCCTCATGCAAAACGAGGGAGATCAAAGAACACAAGAGTACAGAGATAGGTTTAGGTGCACTCATCACGCACCTGGGGAAGATGTACAACACTGGCAAAGAGGGAACAGTGAAAGATCACGTCATACATCAAGTGATCAGAGGTCACAGATGCATGAAGAAGAAAGAGGGAGTAACGGAATGACTTACCATGCATCCCGAGAACCTAGGCAGGATGGGGAATGCGGGGCTATGATGCGCGAAGGAGTGTTTCACCATCCACCCCGAGAAGATGGAAAGGCATGGGACCTAGAGAGATGGGAGCATGGGAGGACTCCACATAACACACCAGAGCCTAGACGTAGAACTAGGAGCTGGGATGGGAGAGATGCGGAAGGAGCCCCTAGAGCCGAAGTACTGAAAGCAGCGATAAAGGTTAAAAGGCTAGATGTCTCCAGCCTGAAATCCGATCTAGATGAGATTATAGAAGGGATGGTGCCTTTAGAAAGGATTGATTTGTACGAACAAGATGAACTGCTATTTATAGCAAAGGATATTACTAGAAAGGCCAGAGCAATTCATGAGAAACTGTCTAACCTGGCAGACAGGTACATGGTAGATTTGTCCAGAACAAAGACGTTACAGAGTAACCATAGGTTGCAGTACTCAGACCCAGACCTAGATGAGAAGAGAACTACAGGATTAAAAACACACATAAGAGAGTTGATATCGGGAATAAGGGTGTGGAGAGATCTGGACAAATGGGAGGAGAGATGGTCCAAAAGGGGTACAGTTAGACGGAGTACAAGTGTGATGTCTCCAGAGGGAAGGGTAATGCAGATGGAGGCGTTCCCTTTGCGAGAAATATCGAACGGAAATTATGTACATGTGCCCTGGAGTAGAGGAGATTTAGCTGCATTTACCAACTCATTCCCGAAGTTAACGGAGAATCCAGTTGAGTGGTATAAGCAGGTAGAGAGGTTTGTAAAGATCTCCAAAGTATTGTGGATTGATTTGAACACCTTGTTTGACATTGTGGTTCCAGGGGATTTGTGGGTAACCTGCAAGATTAGTGTCCAGTGGCCAAATGTAGAACCTGAGAGGAATGCTAGAACTAATGGACCGTCGGACAGTGTCATGGAGAAATATGAAAGAGTAATAGCCTGGCTAAAGGATAAAGTGCCTCCACAAGATATAGATTGGGTAAAAATAGACAGAACAAGACAGGAACCCAAGGAGACCGTTCATGAATTTTATGAAAGATTACTGAAAATATTCAAACAATATAGTGGACTCGATGTAATGGATCCCAAAGACATAGGACAGTTTGTGTCAAAGTTCGTTTTGGGGCTGAGACCAGATATTTGTTTGATGATTCAACAACATTTAATTTGTTGGCAAAACAAACCACTAGATGAGATCCTGCGATATGCGAGATACTGCAGTGACAAAATAGATTCTAAAAAAAAAAATCTAAAGGAGAAATTGATGGTGGTGCAGATGCAGTCGGCAGGAAAGGGTGGACAACAGAAACAGGGGATGGGACGAAAGTCGAATGGTCAGAACAAGGATAATGAAGAAGGGCAGAGACCTAGAGTAGACTTTGCCACTTTAAAGAAGACGACAAAGTGCCACCAGTGTCACCAGGTGGGACATTGGAGACGCGAGTGTCCCTTTAACCCTGAAAATGGAGAGCTAGAATTAGAAGAGCAAGTTCAAGAAGTTCCAGCTCAAAAGGCGACAGTCCCAGGAAGCAAGGTGGTCAAAGGGGGGACTTCGGCTCCAAGAGCTCAGTTTCCACAGCCACCGAAAATCACGACAGGGGGAAAGGTCTTTAAGCAGATGCCTCTTTTTATTGAGGAAGAAAAGTGTTATTATATTGATCCATTGACAGAACAGCGTGTGAGTAGGGAAGAGGACTGTACCCTCGGGGCAGTCCTAGAGGTGGATCAAAGGGGGCCATTTGTTGAGGCTGAAGTGGCAGGATGTCCTACAACGTTCTTGGTGGATACTGGAGCTACTCGATCAACTCTGAGATCAGCGGTGGTTCCAGATTTACCGATGTCAGGGGAGACAATTCAAGTGGTAGGAGTTGCAAACAAAAGGATGACTAGTCCCTTGACTGAACCAGTATCCGTGAAAATAGGAAACTATATGAATGAACATCAGTTTGTAGTATGTGATTCGAGTCCTGTATGTCTGTTAGGAAGGGATTTGTTATGCAAATTGAATTGCACAATATACTGCACCCCGCAAGGAGTGGAGGTACAGACTACAGACGATGACGCTACCTTCAAGGTAGCCAATTCAAAATCTTGCATAGAACTATATCCTACTCTGACTGTAGAAGATCTTCCCCAGGACCTACGAGGTGCTGTGGCGTCAGGGGTATGGGATTTCACAGGCGAGGAAATAGGATTGATCAAGGGGGTAGAACCAGTGAAAATAATGGTAAAGCCAAATGCCGAGTATCCCAGAACGCCTCAATACAATTTGTCCCAGGAAACGATTGCAGGAATAAAACCTGTGATCGAGTCAATGATTCAACAGGGAATACTACAAGAAATCGTGGGAAGTCCTTGTAACTCCCCGATTATGGGTTTGCAGAAACCTAGTGGGAAATTCAGAATAGTTCAGGACCTTCGGAAAATTAACAATATAGTTGTTTCATGTTGTCCAGTGGTACCGAATCCATCAGTGATACTGTTTCAGATACCATGCCAAGCAGAATGGTTCACAGTGATAGATCTTTGCCAGGCCTTCTTTTCAATCCCATTGGATAAGAAAGCAGGTATCTTTTCGCTTTTAAAATGGAAAATCGCGTCTTAACATGGTGTCGAATCCCACAAGGATTCACAGACAGCCCATCAATCTTCAACCAGTTGTTGAAGAAGAATCTCGAAAATCTAGTACTGCCGCAGAATTCGGTTCTGGTTCAGTACATAGATGACCTACTTGTTGCGTCAGAGACCGAGGAAGCTTGTAAAACAGATTCCATTGCCTGGTTGAACCATCTAGCTGAAAATGGACATAAGGTATCTCCGAGCAAGTTACAGTACTGTTTGACAGAAGTATAGTATTTGGGGCACCGGTTAGAAAAGGGAAAGCGTAAGGTGTCTCCAGATAGGATTGAGGCGATAATGAAGATGAATGCGCCTACGACACAGAGAGAAGTTAGGATGTTCCTAGGAATGGTTGGTTATTGTCGACAGTGGATAGTTAACTTTTCACTGAAAGCAAAGCCCTTACAGAAACTGACGCACAAGGAGGCGAGTGATCCGGTACCATGGGACGATGAATGCCTAGTGGCATTCCTGCAGTTGAGAGACGACTTGTGTCGTGCTCCGGCTCTGGGGATGCCCGATTACGAGAAATCTTTTTCACTTTACTGCTGTGAGAGAGAGGGATGTGCCTTGTCAGTCCTGGCGCAAACCCATGGAAATGCCCGTAGACCAGTTGCCTACTTTTCGGCTACATTAGATCCGGTAGCCGCAGCGTTGCCCGGATGTCTCAAATCCGTTGCTGCAACGGGTGTCAGCATTGAAAGGTGTGAGAGTATTGTCATGGGACACCAGTTAGTGGTGTATGTACCACATTCAGTAGAATTGTTAATGACCAGGACCAAGACGCAGCATCTGACCAATAGTAGGCTCACGCGATACGAGCAAGTTATCCTTGCTGCGGAGAATGTGACCCTTAAGAGATGCTCTGTCTTGAACCCTGCTACTCTGATGCCACTACCAAGTGTAATAGAAGGCGAAGATTGTGAAGACCACGATTGCCTTGATGTGACTGAACTATGCACGAAGCCCAGACCAGATATCGTGGATGAGCCGTTGACTGACTCTGATGAAATATACTTTGTTGATGGCTCATGTTTAAGAGACGATACTGGTCGGTTGAGAGCAGCTTATGCTATTTGCACCATTACTGGAGTTGTGGAAGCCGCTTGCCTGGAAGGAGTACATTCCGCACAGGTAGCAGAAATCATTGCATTAACTCGTGCCTGTATAGCAGGTAGCGGAAGGAGAGTCACCATATACACTGACAGCCAATATGGTTTCGGTGTGGTTCACGATTTCGGGCAATTGTGGTCTCAGAGAGGTTACATGACCTCTTCTGGTTCGCCCATTCGAAATGGAGAATTTGTGCGACTGTTGTTGGAAGCATTACAAGGTCCAGCTGCCATTGCTATTGTAAAGTGTGTAGCTCACACTAAGAATACAGATTTTGTGTCACAAGGTAACCGTTATGCAGACGAAGTCGCCCGCTATTGTGCGGAGCAGGACTATTCCTTCACAAAGGTAGAAATAGAAGGGGCGGAAGAGAAGACAGAATTGAGCATGATGTTGGAAACAGTAGACACTTGGGAGGATTTAAGAGTGATGCAGGAGAACGCACCTGAAACAGAGAAAAAGGCGTAGGAGATAGCAGGTTGCGTGAGAAGCGAGATTGATTTTTGGATTTCAGCAGATGGGAGGGCAGTGTTACCTGAGGAACTAGCGAATCCAATGGCAAGACAAATACATGGTCCAGTACACCTAGGAAGAGATGCTATGCTGAGAGTGTTTAGGCAGACTTGGTATTGCCCTAAATTTAGGATAGCGGCAGAATCAGTATGCAAGCGATGTGTTACCTGCCAACAGTTAAACATAGGGAAAAGAACACCAGTTACACTGAGTCACATTGGGAGGTCTGGGGGGCCTTTCAATAGAATGCAATTGGACTTTATTGAAATGCCAAAAATAAACCGCCTTAGGTATGTTTTGGTGGTTGTATGCATATTTTCCAGATGGGTTGAAGCATACCCCACACGCAGGTGCGATACACTCACAGTAGCCAAACTATTGCTCAGGGAGTTGATACCACGCTTCGGGGTGCCTGCCTCTCTGGAATCGGACAGAGGAACACATTTTAACAGCGAAATTGTGAAGATGTTGTGCTCTGCATTAAAGATCGATCAAAAACTGCATTGTAGTTATCGACCAGAAGCCTCAGGGATCGTGGAACAAGTAAATGGCACCCTGAAGAGTCGACTAGCTAAAGTCTGTTCATCCACATCTTTGAGTTGGCCAGATGCTCTTCCTTTAGTACTCATGAGCATGCGTAGCACACCTGACAGGAGGACAGGTCTCTCTCCACACGAGGTTCTGATGGGGAGGGCCATGAGACTTCCCACTGTTCCAACTGCTGCCTTATTGAACATTACGGATGATCTGATCTTGGATTACTTTAAGGGACTGTCTGACGCCATCCATTCTGTGTCCCTTCAGGAGCAGGCGGCTGAAGTTCCATCATCAAGGAACCTGTGTCATGATCTGTGCCCAGGGGACTGGGTGCTGGTCAAGAAGCACGTCCGGAAGAACTGCCTAGATGTACGTTGGCGTGGGCCCTTTCAGGTAATCCTGATCACGAATACCGCGGTGAAGTGCGGAGGGCTGCCAAATTGGATCCATGCATCCCATACTCGGAGAGTTTCAGCACCTCTAGAAGAAACAGCTCCTCTCCCAGACGAAAGTCCAATCGTGGAAGAAGAATCCCAAGAGGGGACCAGATCAGCTGTGGGGGTGTCGGAAAGAGTTGGGAACGCATCTGATCCTGAAGAGGAAGGAAGGCAGGACGGCAGTGAGACCGAAGACGCAACTGAAGGAGAGAGCTGCAGTGAATACGACTCAGACACAGATCAGTACCAGAGTGATCAAGAACCGAGTGTGAGGACGAGAAATAGGAGAACAAGGCGTGAAGCAGCCACCTGGCCGGAAAGAAGGAGGAGGCTAAGCTTAAGGTCAGCTCGGGAAGAAACGCTTGCTCCTATATCTGAAGACTCGGATCCGGAAGAAGATACCCAGGATCAAGTCCAGGAAGGTCCAAGAAGATCAAGGAGGGTGCGAGTACCTAACAGAAGATACTCTACTCCTGATTGGACCTACCTTGTCGCAGATGTCCGTGGGTCACAGAACCGGGAGGGTCAGGGAAGTGAGCCTGATCAGAATTGAACCAATTATCACAGTGCAATTAAGGTTCCTGCTACCAGGAGTGGAGGCCGAAAGATTGCTGACACTCAACATCGTCTATCCTCCTCTCCTGAGCGGAATCAGAAAATTGATTTTAGAGACAGTTGATTTTCCGGTTTGTTGTTCACAATATCCAATATTGGAGGGAACTCTTCTTCATTTGGAAATGCTTGAACGAGTAGTGGAAGTTCTTGGAACACTCACTGTCTTGGATTAATACCTTGTTGCGGATGTCTTCAAAGGGGCGCAGGACTGGGAAGGTGAAGAAAGTAACCCTGATCAGAACAGACCCTTTTGTAACTGTGGATGTAGAGTTGATAGTACCAGGAGTGGAGATTGAAAAACTATTGACTCTTAATTTCGTTTGTCCTCTTGTCCTGAGTGAAATAAGAAGAATAATCCTAGAGACAGTCGAATTTCCATGTTGCTGTACGAAATGCCCAATACTTGAGGGAATCCTTCTTCGTATGGACATTTATGAGGATGTGGTGGCACTTCTTGGAAAACGTATAGTTTCAGATTGATAAAAGACTTTTGAAAAGAACTTTGTAAATATTGCTG
Organism: Lissotriton helveticus; assembly: GCF_964261635.1. Classification (NCBI taxonomy): domain Eukaryota; kingdom Metazoa; phylum Chordata; class Amphibia; order Caudata; family Salamandridae; genus Lissotriton; species Lissotriton helveticus. Next base: position 1,175,590,675 of record NC_136059.1, read on the forward strand.
CAAGATAACCTAGCGCCGAGTGGAAGAAGAAAATGGTAGGGACTTCCTTTAGCGGACGGAGAAGGGCTAGGGTTGTCTATTTCTACAGGACTCTAAGGTTGCTTGCGGAGTAAACTGTCAGCTTCCAGGTGTTCAAAGGAGAAACACTGTTCGAAAGAGAGACTTTGTTCGGAGAGAAGGAGAAACTGGTGCTAGAAGAACACCCAAAACTACACTGTTTGAGAACATGGAGGCTGGCAACCCGAACCGCAGGGCAAAATGTATAGTTGGCACACTTTTAGGGGTAGTGATTTCCCTTATAGTTTTAGTAGTTACTGTATCATATATAGTGGGACATGAAAATGAAACAAAGACAAGATTAGAAACAAAGAAAGCATCAACACAAAAGCCTATCACTGTTGCTGAGGTAAAAGGAGAAAACACTGAGAAAGAAAAGGCTTTGTTAGATGCTGAGATCAAAAGATTACATGTTGACGAATCAAAGGGGAACTTTAGGTCAAATGCTTATGCCAAGTTGCTTTACGAATACATTGATGTCATGGAGGCGAAGAATTGCTACGTTTGTATGCAATTACCAGCTTCTGTGGATGAGGGTATCAGATACCATCATCTTCCATTGACATATGGAATCACATGTAGTTTGTTGTTAAGCATATTCTATGGACGAGATGGGTTCGAGTATTATTTCTCGAATTTTGACTCGACATTGCCAGAGGTCCCAAATTACAAGCATCTGAATAAGTGGGACTATTATAAGTGCGAAGACAGGTTACAGAAATGGTTCATTCCATGGAAAACGTTAGATACTTCACATGCCCGAAGAAATAATCTGACTTGTCAAGTGTCAGAAATTGAGAAAAAGTTTATAGGGCAGGTGGATACTAGATACAGGAGGCAGAAGATTCTAAAGGCTTCAGGACAATGGGAAACAGATTGGACCAAGGAAGAAAGGATACAACAAAGAAAGGGTAGCTTTGGTCCAATTGCTTTAGACAAAGAGAAACGGGGGAAACTGTGCATTCACAGGAGTTACTCCTATTATGAGAATCTGTATGTAGGTCAAGTCAGTTGTGAACATGCTTTCCAATTGGAGTACTACTCCAAAGATTTTTTGAAAGAGATGCAAGCAATTCCAAATGTATATTTTGTATGTGGAAGAAATGCATATGTGAAGCTACCAGATAATTGGTACGGATCATTCTATTTAGCAATTGTCTTCCCCAAAATATACCATGTTGAGAATTTAGAAACGACAAAGAGAGGAATACCAACAAGAGGGAGGAGAGGTCTAGGTGCTGAAGAGGTAATTGGGGATGTATTTGGTGCTGCATTCCCTATCTTGGGATTGATACTGAATGACATCAAAATTAGAAGATTGGCTACAGTCGTAGATAGGTTATCTGCCAGAACTGCTAGATCCTTAATGCTGGTGGAGGGAGAGATGCAATCGATAAGGGCAATGGTTCTTCAGAACCGACTTGCTTTAGATGTTCTGTTAGCCAAAGAGGGCGGAGTTTGTAAGGCCTTGAAGGTCCAGGAATGTTGCACATACATTCCAGACGATTCAAAACCTCTAGAGAAGTACATACGAAACATTACTGCAATTCACCACGAAATTGAGGATCTGACAAAAATAAATGTGTGGGAAAAGGTAGGTCATGGAATGGGTAAAGTTGGAGGTTGGTTTGCCAACCTAGGAAAGGGTATCGTTTGGTACATACTGAAACCCATCATCATAATAGTGATTTGTGTAATCACTTTGTGGGGATTGGTGCGATTGTATCAATGGTATAGAGCAAACAGGTTGCAGAGATCTATGAGAGAACAGGAGAGAAGATTAACGGCGATGCAAGATACACAATATAAGAGTCTGAAGGCATTGGAGACAATGAAAAGAAGTGGTACTGCCATGACTTCACTTTGAAGGGTCCTACATTTTAGGGATGTTGTTTTGATGGTGATGACTCCTGAAAGTCATCAAAGGGGGGACTGAGAGAGCACAAATCTGAAAAAATGTATAAGTACACCATATTTACAAGCACGTAGTGTTAGTTTAAATTGTATTGCACAAGAGTGTCAACTTATATAAGAGAAAATATATGAGTGTTTGTTTTATTAGAATAGATACATATATAAGTGTGGAAAACTAATGTAGAGATTGTAGAAATGTTAAAATGATGTTGGAGTCACACGTTAAATGAATAAGTGAAAACGAAATGTAATTCTGCAAACCATGAAAATGTGTAGGCCACATGGCATTTCACAGGAAACGAAAGATGCTGCTACACTTTTAGTGACGTGGATTTTAATGTCATTAGAGTGCAAATGTATTATTAGGCATAGTATTGAAGTATATGTTTTACATAGATGTGTTGCATTATATTATAGAAGTGTGTGCTAGTTAAGAATACTGTTTAAATTAAGTTAAATGTTTTCAGAGTGCAGAGACCCGCTTCATGTAAATCAAGTAGGCCTGAACAGATAATGTCGTTTCTTTGATCTGCAATGTGCTCGTTAGAGAAGAGGTCGAGAGGCACCAAGTACAGAGTTTTACACATGTTTTATGGCCTATAGATATGGTGGAGTCTGGAATTTGAGGCCCACTGTAGGATGACCTGAATGCAGGTGCGAGGGGTCCTAATCAGTCGTAATGAATGGAGCTTTGTTCAGCGACGCCTGGCGCAGGCCTGGAGGAGGTTTCAGGAATTTCAGGGGGTACCAGCGAACTGGAGAAGAAGCCTGGGAACCAAGGTCAACTTTAACGAGGGTCCCGAAGAGTATCATCATGGAGTTTTGCCGCTGAAATCGATACCACGTGAGGGGCGTCCCGAGGGGCGTTCCTGTCGGAAATGTGATTTTGTATTAGGGAAAGCGACCCGGGGAGGAGACAGAGCAGATGATTTTGGGAGCCTAAGAAAGCGGTTGGGTAGGCAGATAGGCTGATCACAAGAGACCGATTTACAGAAGAGACTAAGAGAAGTGCGTGATCTTCTTAGGAAGTCACCACGGCTGACACCTTTTTAGGTAAAGATCTTGTTAAGTAGGGATGTCACCTAGTCTAGTGTAGGGACAGATTTAACTTGTATTTTTTCCTTTCTGTAAATGACTCTCAGGTTGCAACTCACAGCGATTCTTGCAACGCTTATGCTCTTTGAAGTAGTTTTGATAATTTCCTTTTGTCGTTTAAGGATATTCAGAGAGTATCTTTTTGTACTAATACCTGTATACCTTTTGAATCTTATTCTGAGATGTTTGTATCTTCAGATACTTTTGACTTTGAATTAAACTTTTAACCTTTCCCAGTGATAAGTGGTTCTTTAGAGTGGTCTAAGTTCCTAATTGACTAACCTAGTAGTAGATTGTCTTTTACTCAATGACAGGTACCAACGATTCAGTCGACATGATTTGGGATCTGGTAAGGTAACTAGTGACCAGAAACCCCGCGTTAACACTGTCATATAGTTAGAGGGAGTTTCTTGCCATAATACTTCACACGTAATTTACTTATTGACATGCCCTTGTGCTATCAAATATGTTGGCATGACGACACGGAAGGTCCGCCTCAGGATGCTTGAACACAAGAGTGCATTCAGGTGCAGAAAAAGTCTCACGAAACTGACAAGACACTTTGTAGAACAGAAACCCACAGAGGAGGACTTCTACTGGACAATCCTTGAGAAGCCTTTTATACCATCACATACGGGAGATGTCCCGAATTTCTTGTTCAACAAAGAACAACGTTGGATATATAAACTTTCAACTGATTCTCTGGGATTAAATGATGATATTCCATGGGTGAACCTGAAATGATTTCTCCCAGGGAACATACTCATGTTGTACATATGTCTACAGAGTGACAAAACTACACTACCTCATGATTAGGTCAGCTATATTGAATATATAAATACAACGTCTTTTTCATTAGATTAGGCCTACATTATGATGAGATTCAATGGGTTGATTCTTAACCTTTAATGATTCCTATACATATGTTACACATTGTTTGTATAGCTATTACACTACCTTTACCAGGTTAGTCACATTGAGAACGTAGGGATCATACCCTTTCATTCCATTCATTCATGTTTGCAAGGGACTATGCTCCGACACCTCCCTGACTCTATTACTTAAGGCTTGCAGTCATTTGGCTGTGGGTAGTTGAATCGGTTTGCTTCGGATTATTTCCGAAAGCTCACTTTACAGTTCACTTCAGTAATAGGCACATTTCCTTCGAGATCACAAGACCGGAGTTTTTCGAACTACATCTCGTCATCGGATGACGTCACTTTGTAGTTCTTCCCAGTCTCGCGACATGATAGACAGACTTTCCGATCAAGGAATAATAATGAATCTGTCCAGTTAGTGTTCGATTACTAAATCCCCAACTGGCATGTCTGACAGGAATAGACCGATAGATCCCCGTGTCATATGCTTTCTGACATGGGAGATATTGGGGAATAGGCGTGTCTCGGTACATGGAAACGAGACTCCGCCCTTATTCATGGCGGCTCTTGAAAGACTGCCTTCTCCAGCGGTCTGATGCCTCCCCCCTGACTCAGTGCCTACACTCGAGGCAACGACGGACAGGTTGGTGTGTTTTCTCTGTCGAGATTACTTTCTATGGTGTGAACTAGGCCTACTGCGGTTTTGTTATTGGTTTTGTTATTGATCCATGTTTCTAAAATTGATCTGGACAGTATATTAATCTGGTTCGAGCATTTGAGTAGCACGGGAGTTGTCTTTTTATCACGCATTGATACACCCGTTTTAAGTTCGCCTTGTGATATAAGGTGCCTCGATAGAGAGCACAGATTAAAACAATGGGTTCTTCTTTTTTAACCAAGCGAGTCCTTTATGATATTTACCAATTCTGCTAGTTTGTTTCATTCGTTTGTTACTTTCTATGTTATATCTGTGTAACTAAGGCTTTTGATGGACAGTTTTTTTCCAGCCCATGAGCACTAGTGTGAGAGCAGTTAACATGTTGAGAGTTGTTTGGAGTAGGTACACTTTGCTCGAGTAGCTATGGGTCCCATTTCATACACTTTACACTTCTCTCCACTATAGCGTGGCCTCCGTTATCCTGAGCAGGGTCCAGGAAGAGGTGAGGTTTTACCCCTGGATAATTCTGGGTGAGTGATGAATCATTAATTAGCAATAAAATATAAGAAAAGGGTACAACTATGTGTTCTGGGTTGAGATCCTTATGGTTGGTGTTTATTTTCTTTAGGTGTGAGACTACTCCAGTTTCGACACGGAGCAAGTTAACTATGGACTAAACATGTCCATTCATATCCTTTTTTGATTCACTTCACATTTTGAATAGTTTTATTTACATTCACGTCGCGGTAGCAAATATTGAAGAACAGAGGCCCTGAAGAAAGCCTATGGAACCCCGTTTCCGATTGGCTGAAACATGTTGGCCCCTTTATAAGATAGTCGATATTTGTTTGTGACTGTCCCGTTATTTGCACTGTTCTTGTTTTTAACTAGAGGGTGATTACAACCATTCAAATAAAATTATAGATTCCTGTTTTCTCCACTCTATTTTATTATCACCACATTATTTTGCTTGCACTGCACTTATTCCCATACTTTGTTATCTAACTCATGGTCAACATGGTGTGTGTGGTTTGACTCACTGAGAACTTTTGAACGATTGAGTGTGGATACGGTCCCAATTATCTAGGGACATACCACCCCAGTTGTTTTTTGGATGACCATATGAGAATATAGATCTTTAAGAGATTTTTGATGGGAATCCTTGATCCTGATCTTTGAGTCTCACTGACAACCACTAGTAATCTTGCTTTGGTGGCATAAGTATGTACTCTTGTTCTATACAGAACACACAGTGATCTGTTATTTAGCATTGTATTGACTGGATTTGCAATTGGATTAGGATTTTTTTGCACCCTATTCCTGAATTTAAGACCCCTTGTTCTCTGTCTGTTATATAACGTATTATGTGGGGGATATGAACTATGGTAGGTCTTTAAATATCCCTCGGACCCCCCTCTCTCTCTGTGGTGTTGTTGTTGTTCTACTACTTTTCAAACAAAATTGATGTGTCCCAAAACCTGATGTATGAGTTGCACTTCACACTTTTCTATGCTCTGCAATGTCTCCACCAATCTCCTTAAAGTTGTCTGCTTACCTGTTAGCAATCTAGATCCCATCTCCACTGAGTCTGGCTCTATACCAAAAAAAGAGTAATGCAAGTGCTCGACCCCTCCAATTGTTACTGGAACTTAGAGGATACCAAATACCCAAGCAACCACCTCAAGTGCTCTAATTCTTCATCCACAGTCACCTGTTTTCTCCACCCTCCCAGTCATCAAGAAATCATCCAAGTAATCAGGCAAAGCTGGTGAAGGTAAGCGGGGTGGGTCGGGGAGAAGTTGACATACAATGGAATAGTGAAAATAAAATAAATAAATAAAACCATTGTCTGTCAACTTACCGCCAATCTTCCCACCCTGCCATTGACCCACAGCCCCACCTCGCTTACCTACACCGGCCACAACTGTACGAAATACAACACCTGGTCCATCTCTGCCACTGGTCGACCTACCCATTCTAGGAATGAGCTAAACATCTTGAATATGACACAGGGCACTGAACACCCAGTGGATATCACCTTATCTATATTGTATAGTCCTTCAAACTGTATTGCTTTTAATAGAAAATCAGCAGGGTGGACTGGTAATACTCGAATACCTGACTGGACATCTTCCTTACCCATGTCTGTCACTGGGTCTATGACCATGTCAATATTCACATATCTCCATGAGCAATCCACCTGGTCAATATAATCATTTATGGAACTGCCTTCAAGACACAATAGGTAGAGTAGTTGCTGGGACTCTCCTTTTGCTTTTATGGCACCTCTTCTAATGGGGACACAATAAAGTTCATCATGGCTGGCCTGTCAAAAGGGCCTGCCCTCCTGTCACCTTCTACCTCCTTCAACAGCTTCATCCATGCCACATTCAGGGCCATCTTTCATGATCCAAGGCTATTGTCACCTGATCCTAAGTGCTGATCCTTGGATGGGGTTCGAAACCCCAGTTTAAATCCCCCATTACAGTCTAGACGCTTCCCAATTCAGATATCCCAATAACCAAGGATGCATATCTTTTGGCTTAACCATTATAGTTGCCTTTCCCCACCAACCCTGTGCTGTCTACCCTACCTCATCGCCCCATATCTTCCCAGCACTGCACCAGTGGGTGCCTCTCTCTGCACAGTCATACCTGAATTTACAGGTGTACCTGTGGCATGGGCTTGGTAAAATTCCAGCATGTACCAGTTGGTCCCTGCTTTCCTGAGAAGAATGTTTGGTGATGGTAGGTGTCATGCACGTGAGCCATAACTTGTTATCTAGCTCCTCCAATTACTTTGTGGGGGCCCTGAACTTTTCATCATACTTGATCCAAACCAGGTCCCCAAAATGTATGAAATCCATCCTTAAAACGTCAGTGCTACACTATTCCCAGGTGACGTTTCACAAAGTACGCTTTCGTAAATGTTGAGCGCCGCCATCCAGGTATCAATATTTATGGTGATTCTATGATGCTTCTCCTGCTCTTCATCCTTTGATGCTTATTTAGACCTGGATTCTATATGCAGCAATTAAATAGGTCTACATAGTCATGCTTCCATAGTTTCTTTTTTGTGCTTGTGAGTAGGTGACCTATGAGCGGATTTGCCACACCTATGACCAGCAATCTTTCCAGCCACTGAATCTTCTACACTGGTTTATAATCACCCCTCCACCATCTTGAATTCATTTTCCCTTTTTGTGACATCTGCCCTTACCGCTGTCACCCTGTTGCACCCCACCGCCAACCAACTCCCTCACATCCATTTTCATTCATGTTCACTTTGTGCTCTCTGTCTGGGACCCACTGTCCACCATCCCATGACGCTGCAACATCCATATCTCCCACTTCTCACACCACGCCCTCTGCATATGGAATGTTTCAACACCCTCACCGTCTGTTATATGATGGCCTTCCTCACCCTTACTTATATCCTCACTGCTCTGTTGCCTTATACATCTGTCCATATAATCCCCCTACTCACTCTCCTGCTCATCCCTCCTCCTACTGGATCTTCTCTTCTTATTTCTGTCCAATGATGTTTCTCTGCTCCCAGCACCCCCTTCACTAGACTTATAACTTCACTACAACTCCCTTCGTCTGGGCACGCTCAACTCTATTCCCTCTGTATTGGCTCTGGCCTCTCACATTACTCCTGCCTCTTTCCCTTTGCTTTTGCCTCTCCTCCTTGTCCCTATAATTTCATCTTCCATCACATCACCGTTTGTGCTCATCCCCTCTTCCTCCCCTTCACCCAGTTTTGCCATTCGCTTGTGCTGCTCTGGTGCCCTTTGTCCATGTTCATTAATCCCGACCCTGTCCAAAGTCAGTCTGGAGGCAGCCCTCTGACCCCCCCTTTGCCACAAAGTCGCCTCTGTCCTTATCACATACCTCTTGCACTCTTCCCCCTCCATTCTTTTGCTCTGTCCCTTTGTTCTCTTGTGTCAATGATTAATCTTTCATTGGCAACTGACCAGACCCAGATTGATATCCATCGTAGAAGTGGGCGCACTGAGTTACCGTCCCCTTGGACTGCGATCCTTGATTAGGACCGCTCTTGAGGAGTTCTGCCCCAGTCTCACAACTTGCTCCTCCACTCCACGCTCTCTGTGGGCTGCAGCTGGGCTTGGATCTCTGTCTGCCCCAACCCTGCACCCCGGACGCCTCATGCACGTCCCCACAGAGCAGGGCTGCTCGTCAGATGCACACATTCCTGCTCCTCATTTGCTCTGCCACCGCCTGTTTGTTGCCCTCTGACACCTTCTGACCTTCCCTCTACGTGCCGTCCCCATTTTCTTTCTGCCCGACACTCAGGTCATGTGCTCTCGTGGCCCCTACCCAAAGTGTCCTCTTGTTATAAAGGTAGTGCCTCCCAAGCCTGGCTGACCTGCACTCCTGACTCTGCTCTTGGGAACTGCTTGTGCCACCTTTTTATTAGGCTAATCCATCATGAGAGGCCTCTCTTGCACCCAAAATGTGAAGTCATCAAGTGCCTCTTCCACAGGCTTTTCCCTTTTTCTGTCCCACTGGTCTCAAAAGACACCTTTCGCCCTCAGTCCTCCCTTCCTCCTTTTCCTTCCTGGGGTTTCCTTACATGCCAAGACTCGGGCTTTAGGGGCAACTGAGACCTACTCTCACTACATGCCTCCATCTCTCTAGTTGGGTGGGCAGAGGAAAGGTGCCCCACCACACAGAACAGCTGTAGCATGTGCTCTACCTTCAATTCTGATAGAGTCACCTTGCCTACATCCTTTTCTTTTGTGGCACAGAGAAAAGGGATTCCCCACATGCCCCGTGAGGTGTCATGATGTGGCGGCCACGTGGCAGACTGCATCACTACACCAGCCGCGGCCCTTGGAGGGAGTTACGGTGGGGCAGGAAGGCAGGGCGGGGGAGGGACAGGGTAGGGGGTGCTAAAAACCAGAATATGGATAATTGGAGGTAAGTAAACAATTTAATAAATAAAACTAATTTCGTAGCGCGACCTGCATCGCAAAATGTGATGCAGTGTGCGCTACGAAATTCGTTTTATTTATTAAATTGTTTACCTACCTCCAATTATCGATATTCCAGTTTTTAGCACCCCCCCCACCCTGCCCCTCCCCGCCCCGCCTCTCTGCCCCACCGGAACTCCCTCCACGGGCCGTGGCTGCACTACACACTTCTTTTCTCACTCCCAAAATCCCTGGGCTCTGAGGGCAGTTACCATCCCGTCCACCGGGGCTCACCTTGGCATGTATCTTAAGTAAGGCTCCCTGTTTTCCATTTTTACGGATATTTACAGATAAACACAGATGGAAAACAATGTGTTTTTTCATCTGGATTTATTTTTAAAAGTGGATAAATGCAGAATATTGTGCTTCTTTAAAGTGACTCTCCGTGCTGTCTTTCATGGATTGTAGCCCAACCGCTGAGCAGAAGGGCAGCATGGGAAATTAAAAAACAGGATGAAATTTCTTTAAATAATGGCATATTTCAACATACATTTGTGGTATAATGCTACTATTTAGCGGGTGTATTGTCACGTAATATTTGCCAGTTTAACTAGGGAAATTACGACTGACATCAATGAATAGGTGCGTCTGTTAATTAAATATGGAAATGTACAGTTCTACGATATAATTTATAAACAAAATATAAAATAAATATTGATAAATACAGATAAAATAGGCAAAAAAGAAATATGGATAGATACAGATGGAAATGTTAAATAAAAAGAAACCATAACACTTGGAGCCCTAATCTTAAGATATGTGTGGCTTCAAGAAAGCATGAAGTTATATAAAATTGTAAACATTTTCCACTAACAAAGGTTGGCGCCTGCTCAGCTATTCCTGTAACCGGTGATAGTTTTCATTCAGTAAAACTCGTTTTTGCAATTGGCATGCGCATTGAGCGGGAGCGAGATATATAGGGGCTTATCGAGAGTTTACCTAACTGGCGATTTGATGCTGTGCCCGTGCGCTTTTAGGTCAATGCGCAAGCGCATTGACCTAAAATGCGCGTGCACAGCATCAAATCGTCAGCCATCTGTTGCCCAGCTTGGTGCCACTCCACCCCCTGCGGCATCAAAGGCTTTCACGGCCGGCCGGCCGTGCTTTCAGTTTGCCGCTCCACCTCCTGCGGCATCAAAGGCTTTCACGGCTGGCCTCCGGCCGTGACTCACATTTCTCCTTCCTTCGTGCCCAGCCCCCCTCCCAGCGCTGCCTTGTTTAGTTAAGCTTTGTTTACAATGTGGTTTCATTTGTACAAGTGGTGTGTCCTGCCTAGATATATCAATCTGGCATTTCACTGTCTTGTTTCTCGCATTTTTATTTGACCTGTGTAAACTTTTTTGTTATGTAAGCAGAATTTATGGCATTTTGCCCCACGCATAATTTCTGGTATTTTGCGTCATGCTTCGTACCTGAGATTTCAGAAATCAAGAATTATTCCTTGTAGAATTATTCCTGGTCGCAATATTAAATACCATTCAGGTGGAAATCCTATCAAGAGCACGAAAAAAAGTAAATGACTCAAACGTGAAAAGCTGCTGTTTGCAGCATTTTCATTTCTTGCGCTATTATTTTTGTGCGTCATGCGTCATCCAGAGGCGCATTCTGCACTATAAGTTTGCGCTATATACCAGATTTCCATTTTATGCCATTTCAAAAATGCTCAGCACTGTTTTTAACTCCTCTCTAGGTATATGTTTTTTAGTGGAATTAAAAATGTTCGCTTGTGTAATATATAATTTTGAAAGGGGTTGTCCTCATAAAACATCCGTCACTTCCTCACATGACATGGTACTTGCTGTATTGGGAATTTGGCTTTTGTGGGCAAGGTTATTTCCCCTCACCCACTACTATTTCCATCATTTCATAGTTGGCATTCAAAACAAATAAACATTGACCAAATTATCTATATAGCTTACAATATGTGCAGCTGGAAAATGTGTGATCTTGACAATGAACAGTTTATCCCATAATATTTCGAGCCAGTAACTTGCTGCCCAGTTACCTTGCAGCCTCTGTACTTCCAGGGCCGGGGGACTTAAAGCATCGCAACCAACTGACAGGGCATCAGACTTCTATACCTTCAACAACTTTCAGAAACACACCCCCGTCTCATACTTTCTGGATTCCAGGCGCTGCATCTTGTTTTGTGTGTGCAATGTTTACGATTTTTGCATCCTTGCATAAAAATGCGAGTATTTCAATGTTTTAGTTATGCAAAGTCTCTTCTTTCTCCGTGATTTAAAAGGAATAAAAACATTCTTAACACACGTTAACGTCCGACGCCACTTCAGTCGCAACTAACTGGATTTTATTAAATGTTGACTATTGTTGTGCTCTCTTAACTTGCGCAGGCAGGTATTGAAAAGTTGGTATGTGGTTGCTGCTGCCCCACCACATCCACCACATGCACCACCACTACATCCACCACCCCATCCACCACCACCACCACCCCATCCACCACCGCATCCACAACCACCACCGCATCCACAACCACCACCGCATTCACCATCACCACATCCACCACATCCACCACCACATCCACCGCATCCACCACCACATCCACCACCACATCCACCACCACATCCACCACCACATCCAACACATCCACCACCACTTCCACCACCACCGCATCCACCAACACCACCACCGCATCCACCACCACCGCATCCACCACCACCACATCCACCGCATCCACCACCACCACATCCGCCGCATCCACCACCACCACATCCACCACATCCACCACATCCACCATGACATCCACCGCCACATCCACCACATCCACCACATCCACCACATGCACCACCACCGCATCCACCACCACATCCACCACACCCACCACCACACCCACCACCACCACATCCACCACCACATCCACCGCATCCACCACATCCACCACATCCACCACCACATCCACATCAACCACCACTTCCACCACCACATCCACCACCACTTCCACCACCACATCCACCGCATCCACCACCACCACCACCACATCCACCATCACCTCCACATCCACCTCCACATCCACCTCCACATCCACCACCACATCCACCGCCACATCCACCGCCACATCCACCACCATATCCACCGCCACATCCACCGCCACATCCACCGCCACATCCACCACCACATCCACCACCACATCCACCATCACCTCCACCATCACCTCCACATCTACCATGACATCCACCGCCACATCCACCACCACATCCACCACCACCACATCCACCACATGCACCACCACCGCATCCACCACCACATCCACCACCACATCCACCACCACATCCACCACCACATCCACCTCCACATCCACTGCATCCACCACCACCACATCCACCACATCCACCACCACATCCACCACCACATCCACCACATCCACCACCACATCCACCACCACATCCAACACATCCACCACCGCATCCACCACCACATCCACCACCACTTCCACCATCACCACATCCACCGCATCCACCACCACCACCACATCCACCACCACATCCACCATCACATCCACCATCACATCCACCGCCACATCCACCGTCACATCCACCATCACATCAACCGCCACATCCACCATCACATCCACTGCCACATCCACCGCCACATTCACCGCCACACCCACCGCCACATCCACCGCCACATCCACCGCCACATCCACCGCCACATCCACTGCCACATCCACCACCACACCCACCACCACCACATCCACCACCCCCACCACCACCACACCCACCACGACTACATCCACCACCCCATCCACCACCACCACCACCCCATCCACCACCACCACGCATCCACCACCACCACCGCATTCACCATCACCACATCCACCGCATACACCACCACCACATCCACCGCATCCACCACCACATCCACCACCACATCCACCATCACCACCACATCCACCACCACATCCACCACCACATCCACCATCACCTCCACCATCACCTCCACATCCACCATGACATCCACCACCACATCCACCACCACATCCACCACATGCACCACCACCGCATCCACCACCACATCCACCACCACATCCACCACCACCACATCCACCGCATCCACCACCACCACATCCACCACATCCACCACCATATCCACCACCACATCCAACACATCCACCACCACTTCCACCACCACCGCATCCACCACCACCACATCCACCGCATCCACCACATCCACCACATCCACCACCACATCCACCACCACATCCACCACCACATCCACCATCACCTCCACATCCACCATGACATCCACCGCCACATCCACCACCACATCCACCACATGCACCACCACCGCATCCACCACATGCACCACCACCGCATCCACCACCACATCCACCACCACATCCACCACACCCACCACCACCACATCCACCACCACATCCACCACCACATCCAACACATCCACCACCACTTCCACCACCACCGCATGCACCACCACCACCGCATGCACCACTACCACTGCATCCACCACCACCACATCCACCACCACCACCGCATCCACCACCACCACATCCACCACCACCACCACATCCACCATCTCATCCACCACTGCATCCACCACCACATCCACCACATCCACCACACCCACCACCATCACATCGACCACCACATCCACCACTTCTTTCACCACATCCACCACCACCACCTCCACCACATCCACCACCTCTACCACATCCACCACCACCTCCACCACATCCACCACCACCTCCACCACATCCACCACCTCCTCCACCACCACCACATCCACCACCACCACCACATCCACCACCATCACCACCACATCCACCATCACCACCATCACCACCACCACCACATCCACCACCACCATATCCCCCAGATCCACCACCACAACTATATGTGTGTGTGTGTGTGTGTGTGTGTGTGTGTGTGTGTGTGGCTCTGTGTGTGTGTAGGTGCAAATGCAATGTTCTTGGATTTTCGTCACAATAAAATACACTGAACATAATCTTCACAAAATTTATTTACAAACGTTTAAGCTATTGCCATTATAAATTACAATAAATTTTATTTAAGTATTAATTATTTACAAAATTAAAAGCCATTGTTATTTGTAATATCAATACATGTAAGTCACGTAAATACAACACACATTACATTACAAATGCTATAGGTGTCACATTTGCGAAAGTTAAAACTATTGACATTGTAACTGACAAAGCTATTAATTTTGCTATTTTCAAAACCAACACATAAATAAAAAAAGTGTCTTTTACAATACCAATCGCTCAAACTTTCCTAATGCGAGACCTATTGCATTTCCAATGCTTGTTTATGATTGTCACTGCCATTGGCGTCAATTGACTAAAACATCAAGGAGACTGAGAAGGGACATTGCACACCTTGCAGTACCAATCCTGCCATCTTATGTTCAAGAAACATTTCAATGTAGTATTTTATAGCTGTCAGATCTGCACTGTGCCACTTCCTCCCTGACAAGAAGGGGCTAAAAATCCTGCTAAGGTGTCCACCATCGAAAGAAGCGAACACGTCCATCCTCTAGACCAGCTGTTATGTCTTTGTTGGTCATGTATGTTAAACTGTTTGAAAGCCATACTTGGTCTAGAATGCCTTGCAGGCCTGGGAGACCTCACAGCAGGAGGCATCATCATCTCTTCGGGTGCCAGCACCTCTGACTCCAAATCAGCTGATGCCAACACTCTTCTTGCATTCCTGTGGCACTCAACCATGTGCTTCAGTGCTGAGGAACTGTCAGCTCCAGAGTTGCATTTTCAGCACCTGCTTCAAAGTTATTTCTTAGGTACATACTGGAAACTCAAGAGCCAAGTAACATTAGTTAGTTAGGGATTCAGTCCATGTGCATCTCTAACACAGAACAAAGCTTCACACTTGAAAATGGGTATGGGACTAATACGCTAAATGTGAACTTTTATCTAGACTCAGTATTGTAAGCTTTTCTTGTAGTGCGGCAGTCAAGACTCACCTAGTTCTGTGCAAGTGCGCTGCTCTAAATAGAAAACCGGGGTACAGATTAAAACACTAATTCTGTATCTCTGGAATCGAAACAGCTAGAAAAATAATTGAACAACTATTTTGATAGTTAATAAATGTGAATATATAAGAAAAGAAAGACAAAAATAACTACATTTCTTGAAGAAATCGGGTAGTATAAGATCATCCCACTGAAACGCATGGACGATTTAGATTTCACAATCTACCTGCACTGAATACTGCTTGAAAAAGTGGTTCCTAATTGTACAGTGATGTATTATGGGAGATGTGATTATTTTTTTAAACTGATAAATTTGGCTGTTTTCAATTTTTCTGTGGTTATGTTTTACCTCCTTTAGCAAACGTTTTTTAAGTAATTATATATAAAAAGAAAAAATATATAAAAGTAATAAAACATAATGTTCCTGTTGAGTGAATTATATTTTGTTATTTCACCGATACCTAGGGAAACTTTGCTGTTGCTTCTGTTTTAGTAACCTTGTCCCCTTGGTTTGGGGAGGGGGGAATTGATCTCTTTTGGCTATTTATTGTCCCTCGCTTGGTTTTACTGTATAGAGGACACAGGACACACCTCAAAATATCATCATATCAATTTTATGTAAATCTTCATTAAGGACCTAGCAGCTGCTTCTGGTCCCCATGCTCAGTTTTCACACGTTTGGCAAGGGTCATTCTACCAAAATACCTTCCACTGACATTGCAGGGAGGAGAATCAGCAAAGAAAACCATGGACAGCCAACTCGCCATACTATGGTGAAGGGGAAATCAGACCCCCAAAGTGAGGGGTTGATTTTTAAAAATAAAGAATACATTTCCCTGATGCATTAAGGAATAATTAGAAGTACGTCTGTGAAAGGTAAGCTTTTTAGGACACTCGGTAAATGCCATCACCTCAATTACTGGGTGCAATAAATGCATCATGTTCTGAGTTTTCTTTAAAATGACAATTACACGAGTCATTGTGTTTTCCGCATAAAATTCTACAGGTATCGGAACTTACTGCACATCATTTTCCTCCATCAACTTAAAAAATAAGACCTTCTAAACCGGGGCTGTGGAAATTGTGAGTTTATGAGAGGAGTTTGGCGACGATATATAACCCCAATTCAATTGAAGTATAATGCTATCTTGGCCCATGATTTAATTATGTTGTGTAATTCTCCAGTCAATGAATTTGTATGCCTTAACTTGTTTAAGTTTTTAAAAAGTTTCTTGAAGCTGTTTTAAAAGTAAATCGCACAATCTTAACATCATTATTTTATTTTATTGAATGTTGTATAAGTAGACGATAAAACATTATTACTTTTCCATTCTATAGTGTGTCTTAAAAGTTTTACCATTTTAATTATTTTATACTCAATAATGATAATTTTATATCTGTATTTGTTGATCTCTGTGGAGGGTCTGAATCAAATAAACTATTGATTGATGAGAGGAGTAATAACTGCATTATTTAGATTCCTAATCCCTACGAAAATGTGTCTTTACTCAGAGAACAGAGATTCACCTCTTCCCACAGTAATCATTGCTTAAAAATGTTCACCCAGTGCATGGAAGACATTTTCACATTTTGAGGTCTGGACTGAAATGGTACACATGGCACTAACTAATAACAAAAAAATGGGGATTACCTTAAAAAGGGTGGATTCTATGGCTTCACTGGATGGGAAGAAGAGAGGCCGTTTATGTTGGCCGTGTTGTTGGAAACAAACCAGTTCCTCTACCTCTAAATGAGTGGAGGTCCAAGTGTGGGTGAATGGGGTGTCCACTGATGTTTGAAAGATGCACTATTATTTTACATCTCTAAATGAGGCCGATAATCTTTACATTTTCTGCAGATAAAATGGAGCTGAACCAAGAAGAAAAAGTTAAACATCGGGTTCTCAAGAACCTTAAAAGTCAGAGGTTGTAGGCCAGAAAACAGCAAAAAACTTTTTTGAATGCCTGTAGAAGTAGTTCAAAAATAACTTGGCAGGTCTAGGCTAACTTCTACAAAGAGTCTAATTAATGACACTGCTAGCACTATGGATTCATTGTAGATTATCCACCCTTTGCAACATTCTATTAGATGTTATAAATTTTTACCACTTTTGGAAAAAGGGGGTGGTGATGGACAGAGTTTCTGAATGATGCAGAATACTCTTACCAAGTCAATCGATCATGGTTTTAATCCATCACCGTTTTTTAGCTCACTGCACCATCCCAGCTCAGAACCTGGCTATATGCAAATTAGTCTGTTCCTGTCCCAGTGCATGATGGGAACAGGGCAAACCAAACTACCAAGCCAATTCCTATACTGGGAAGGAAACAAGCTTCCGGGGACCGGTTTCTGGCATCACAGCCTTCTTCGGCCCGGCTTGCTTGAATCCTGATGGTGCAATGAGCAAGGGACTCACGTCTGAGTATACCCTCCCACACATAGTGTGGATAAAACCGATTTTGGAAAAAGGGGGTGGTGATGGACAGAGTTTCTGAATGATGCAGAATACTCTTACCAAGTCAATCGATCATGGTTTTAATCCATCACCGTTTTTTAGCTCACTGCACCATCCCAGCTCAGAACCTGGCTATATGCAAATTAGTCTGTTCCTGTCCCAGTGCATGATGGGAACAGGGCAAACCAAACTACCAAGCCAATTCCTATACTGGGAAGGAAACAAGCTTCCGGGGACCGGTTTCTGGCATCACAGCCTTCTTCGGCCCGGCTTGCTTGAATCCTGATGGTGCAATGAGCAAGGGACTCACGTCTGAGTATACCCTCCCACACATAGTGTGGATAAAACCGATTTTGGAAAAAGGGGGTGGTGATGGACAGAGTTTCTGAATGATGCAGAATACTCTTACCAAGTCAATCGATCATGGTTTTAATCCATCACCGTTTTTTAGCTCACTGCACCATCCCAGCTCAGAACCTGGCTATATGCAAATTAGTCTGTTCCTGTCCCAGTGCATGATGGGAACAGGGCAAACCAAACTACCAAGCCAATTCCTATACTGGGAAGGAAACAAGCTTCCGGGGACCGGTTTCTGGCATCACAGCCTTCTTCGGCCCGGCTTGCTTGAATCCTGATGGTGCAATGAGCAAGGGACTCACGTCTGAGTATACCCTCCCACACATAGTGTGGATAAAACCGATTTTGGAAAAAGGGGGTGGTGATGGACAGAGTTTCTGAATGATGCAGAATACTCTTACCAAGTCAATCGATCATGGTTTTAATCCATCACCGTTTTTTAGCTCACTGCACCATCCCAGCTCAGAACCTGGCTATATGCAAATTAGTCTGTTCCTGTCCCAGTGCATGATGGGAACAGGGCAAACCAAACTACCAAGCCAATTCCTATACTGGGAAGGAAACAAGCTTCCGGGGACCGGTTTCTGGCATCACAGCCTTCTTCGGCCCGGCTTGCTTGAATCCTGATGGTGCAATGAGCAAGGGACTCACGTCTGAGTATACCCTCCCACACATAGTGTGGATAAAACCGATTTTGGAAAAAGGGGGTGGTGATGGACAGAGTTTCTGAATGATGCAGAATACTCTTACCAAGTCAATCGATCATGGTTTTAATCCATCACCGTTTTTTAGCTCACTGCACCATCCCAGCTCAGAACCTGGCTATATGCAAATTAGTCTGTTCCTGTCCCAGTGCATGATGGGAACAGGGCAAACCAAACTACCAAGCCAATTCCTATACTGGGAAGGAAACAAGCTTCCGGGGACCGGTTTCTGGCATCACAGCCTTCTTCGGCCCGGCTTGCTTGAATCCTGATGGTGCAATGAGCAAGGGACTCACGTCTGAGTATACCCTCCCACACATAGTGTGGATAAAACCGATTTTGGAAAAAGGGGGTGGTGATGGACAGAGTTTCTGAATGATGCAGAATACTCTTACCAAGTCAATCGATCATGGTTTTAATCCATCACCGTTTTTTAGCTCACTGCACCATCCCAGCTCAGAACCTGGCTATATGCAAATTAGTCTGTTCCTGTCCCAGTGCATGATGGGAACAGGGCAAACCAAACTACCAAGCCAATTCCTATACTGGGAAGGAAACAAGCTTCCGGGGACCGGTTTCTGGCATCACAGCCTTCTTCGGCCCGGCTTGCTTGAATCCTGATGGTGCAATGAGCAAGGGACTCACGTCTGAGTATACCCTCCCACACATAGTGTGGATAAAACCGATTTTGGAAAAAGGGGGTGGTGATGGACATTTTACCACTGCAGGACTGGGTTTGTGAGTGGGCTGTTTCTTTAAAAAATAAAACACCTGGCATTTGGTCTGCATTAGAAGATATGACCAATATGGGCGCTGGAGACTCTCCTTTCACAGATTTTTCACATGTTGATGCAAATTCTTACAGTTTGTTCTTGTTTATCCTCAGATTGAGACGGTGCTTTGAGGGGGTCATTAAAAGTTCTAAAGTGACTTACTGTTCTGATGCTAGACGCCAGGTGGATTCATGCAATTGTTAGCATGTGTGTTGGCTGCTAACTTAAACAGTGTTGTCAGTGCCTCTCTTAGAGATGTTCATGATCTGATTTAACTTCAAAAATGCATTTCTAGATCCAACAATGATTTTCAGATATTGCCCCAACACTACATCGCGTAAGAGGAGCAACATGTTCCACAACCTAACGAGGAATTCTTAGACAGGTTCAGCCACAACATATCTAGGGATCAAGATAAACCCCGAGGTATCTACAATTTATCAAACTAATCTTGATTCATTGATTAGTAAAGTCAGTACAAAATTAAGGCTTGTTAATTGGCTGCACCTATCAAACATAGGTAGATGCACTGTTCAAAAAATGCTAGTTTTGCCCAAAGTGCTTTACTTGTTTCGCTCTATCCCTCTTGAGATTGATATTTTTCACTTAGGAAGTTGGATGCCATGTGCATAAACTTTATATGGCAATGTAATAAGATTAGGTGAGCCCTCAAAACGTTTTATCATCCCACAAGAGCCTGAAGGGTGGGCAGCCCCTAGCTTTTTGTTTTATTATTGTGCAGCCAACCAACAACAGATGGAGGTATTGTTCTGGGTAAGTAGTGGAAATATGGTTGACCAAGGGCATTGGGCCATTCTTCCCACCATATTTGAGCTGGCGCTTGGTAATGCAGCTAGGAGTTATTTTCTCTGGGAAATAGAGTTGAGTTTTTTTTTTAAAGTGTGGTTCAAGAATGTGATTGCCGCATGGAGAGTATGGAATAAGGTTAAAAAACTGATGAAGAGCAAACAATATAATAGATAGACTCTGTAGGAAAGTGGGATCTGCTTCTTATAGTTACCCCCACTTTTTGGTTGATGTTTCACTGTTTTTGACTAATCTGACTGTGATCCTGCTAATCAGGACCCTAGTCTATCTGCGTTCTCCTTTAAATGATTACACATGTACTTTGGTACACTCCAGACTAGGGTACCCTCATCAGTCTCTAGTACATGGCACACATATACCCAGAGCATAGGTACCCTAGAGGCCTCCCATGAGAGATACCCGATGTAGATGCCGTAAGAGCTTTGAACACACTGGTGATGGAGGGAGGGGGAGGGCAGTTAACTGGTTTTGGGGGTTAAATAACAGATAGTGTTGATTATTGTAACGCAAAGGGCTTGGGTTTTATCATAAGTTGTGAGCATTGGGAATATCTCCTTTCTTTCACCTTGGAGAAGTGAATTATTGTCATATAACATTTATGTTGTACAGCTAACTTCTTTTCCTGAACACTGGAGGGGGGCTATATCTGTAGATGTTGACCCTAACGACTACTCAGTGATTTATCATGTTGTAAACTCAATAAAATTTGTTAAAAAAAAAATAGAGGCCCCCCATGAGCTGAAGCATGTATTATGCCACCCATGAGAGGCCATGCAACATGGAACTACAGGTCTGCTACAGCACCCTATGTAAGCTGATGCTTGCACCACTTACTTTAGATATAGATTCACTATATCTATAGGTCACACCACCTAAAACGTATTAGTCAACCCTATAGCAGGCCTTATCAATCCTGAAGGCAGGGTGCTGGATTTTTAGTGAGAGGATGCCCCTTCATGAGCAGAGCCTCTCTGCAGCCTCTGGAGACCATTCTCTCGGGTTGTCTGTGACTGAGCCGGACATATAGGTAAAAGTGCATTATAACCTTGAGGTAAATGCTATCTCGAAAACGGCTGCATAGAAACATATTGTGTTTGGTATAGTGGGGTCGCTGGTCTATCCGGTGCCAGCCTTCTCGACCCAGACAGCACAAAATAGATGCTGCCAACCAGAGACACATTTCTGCCCTCCTGCTGCTGAGCCAAGCTCGAGCAGAGGAAGGCAGCACAATAGGCATCCTGTCACAGGAAGGTGTGACCACCTCCTAGCCAGGATTTAGTGTATTGGGGTTGGGTGGGTGCACTATGAGAGTGCCTGAAAGTCTGCACTGGGGGCACATTTGGTGTCCCTGTGCATAGTCCAGCTCAAACCAGTTCTGGGAGCCATTGGCTTCTGGTCTGGCGTGAAACTGGATGAAGGACATGGGTGTAACCACCTCTCTGTCCTGACCATTCCCGAGGAGGGTCCCCCAAAATCTGTCCAACCCTCCCCTGTGGGTACCAAAGGGTGTACCTGGCTGTAAGACTTAAAATTTTATGTGGTCAAGATTCTACAAGAAAAAACCACTGACCTTCGACCGTCTGGACACTCTGGACTTTGCTGGACTTCGACTGGGCCCGACTTTGTCTCCCTTTCCATCCAAAGCATTGTCTGTGCCTTTGCTCCATATAGACTCTGTCCAGGACCTGTGCTGCCCTAATGACAACTGAAGAATCTCCCTTGGAGTGAAGGAGTCACTCCCTTGCAACTGCAGGCACCTTAACGCAACTGACTGGTCAGCTGCTCCTGAGCTCCTGCCGACTCCGAAGGTTTCAACAACACAAGAGGTGGGTTTTTGAAAGTCCCGGAGGTTGATCTGCCCTCTCAGCAAGTCTGAGGCCAGCATTCCTCATGGGAACTGCATAACCTGAACCCATGTGCACCCCATCCATTTGCAGTTGCATATGCCTGTTGTCAATTCCTAAGCTTGTGCATTAGACTCCGTGTAGTCCTGACCCTGAGTAGTATTTGCACCAAAGAACTCTGGCCTCCTCATACCGAGTGCTCCGTGGGATGGTACTTTGCAATCTCGCTTGAGGTCCCCTCATGACTCAGGGTCCTTTGGCCTGTGGGTCCCCCTGAGGGTTATCTTGATTTCTGTTAGGATTTCCTGATTGATCCAGAAGTGCCCTTATTCCCCATTGCTTGGTGAGTCCCCTGGACCTTGCTGGTCCACACAGTAACCTGTTTGAACTTCCTGCGTGGCTTACTTTTGCCAGGGCTTGTTGGTGCTCCAGCCGGACACCGATCCCTCAGAAGTCGACATCCTTTGTGGGACAGCTCACCTACGGATCCGGGTCATCGTCGACGTCTCCTGGTTTGCGTGGCTGCAGATACAAGCATCCCTTCTTCGCACCCGAAGCACCCGACACCGGTAGGCATTCGTCAACCGGGCCCCTGGTCATTCTGAAGTGACACAAACTCTGTCCCCTCTGCTTTCAGGTTCCTTCCTTCCAGAATCCAGGCTTGGATTCTTCCGGATCCTTTTCACCTTCACGACAGCAGTACTTCTTCACAGGCCTCCATTGAGAACGACTGAGGTTTCCAACACCTCTCCAGACTATGCACCCGGCTCCTCTGGGATAGGTAACTCTGGTACTATGGTGTCCAGAGGTGGGGTGTCTCTCCAACCTCTTAAGTTCCAAAGGGTTTGCTCGAAGTCCTCCTAGAAGGGTCCTTAAACTTTAAAAAGGTGACCGCGACTTCCCCATAGAATTGTACGGAGCCCGCGGTCGTGTGAACACTCTGTACCCGTTCTCATTGGGGTCCCTATCTACTCACTTTGGGTGGTTCCTCGGGGTCCCAGCGATTCTACGTGCTCTAGAAATTGTCTTGACTCAAGTCGTGATTATTATACTACTATTTTAGTGTATGGTTTGGTCTCCCCCTGGAGCCCACTGTGGAATGTGCTACTTACAATTGTTCTATTGATCTCGTATTGTGTGCTTTGTGTTCTATCCTCGGTAGAGGATACTAGAGAGTGTTATATTAATAAATACATATTTTTATATAACTACTGTGTGGTTCTCCTTTCATTTACGCAATATAGGAGGTGATATTCTGGTAAAACAAGCTGCTTTACATTCCTTCGAAATTAAGCTTGAAGGCTGCTCTCCACAGCTACTACTAGGATAGCTCTCTAAATGTTATCTATGACCTCATACATCATAAGGGTTGTTTGGACTGGTGCAAGGTGCCCACTTTAATTAGTGGACAGTATATACCAGGCCAACTTCTCACAGACTCCTCCCTCTGTGGCATTCCTCTCTATTTCCCACCGGGTTCTACGATACAATGGGCAGACAATGGGAACAATTAGGCCTTATTAAGATAAGGGATCTATTTTCTGCAGACCAACTGCGTACATTCGACGAGCAGCAATTAGACTTTATAGAGGCTGTAGTGTAGGGTCATTTTTCAAGTACGTGAAGGCGAGGGATTTTCTGAGACAAGTTAGCTCTAATGAGATCTCCCTGGATAGGGCACCTCTTTTGGAGGTAATAAGTCAGCCATACTGGAAGATAGGACAGATGCATAACTTTATCAGAGATACAGACCCGGATGATTTAGAGAAGACTGAATCTAGCTGGGTGAGTAAACTAGGAGAAGGGGACGTGGATCGGTATTTGTTCATTGGGTTCGGAATAAAGGTTCTTCTCGCATCTAATCTGAGAGCTCAGCAGTACAAAATGATTTTTAATCTATGCTATACCCCGGCAAAGTTGTTTGGATGGTGGTCAAAGGGTAGATGATAAGTGCTGCAGGTGTGGTGAGGACCCCGCGGACTCAATACATATCTTTTATGGGTGTGAAAAGCTGATGCCTTTAAAACAGGGGATTGAAGCATACTTGAAAAATATGTTTGTGAGAGAGATATCTATTAGCCCACTAATTATGCTTCTTGGATATGAACATAGGAGTGAAAACTGTCTGACTCAGACTTATTTCTTTTTTTATATCTATGGCAGTTGTCCGATTGTTAATAGTAACAGTGTGGAAAAGTGCACAACCCCCTATATTCCAGGCATGGTTGTGGTGATTAATGGGTATTTATAGCATGGAAAGGTCCTTGTACAATTGTAAGGTTAGGGTATCTAAGAAGCGTGGTAAAAAAATACGTAAACCAATGGTTAATTGGTTGACTGGCTCTCTAGGAGGGGAGAACGGGTTAGATCTAGGCAGTTAAGGGGACGGGCAACAATTTGCAGACCTATAATATCTGGAGAAGCTGAGTTTGATCCTAAGGGCAATGCTAGACAAGTAGCATACGAGAGAGGTCTTACCCTGCTTGGACCCACCTAAGGGATTCACGCGGGGTACCGTTTCAGGATCTTAGGAAGTTTTATTTGATCTGTAATTGTCTCTATTAAATTTACTATGTAATTGCTCTCAATTGAAAGTGGAAAGAAAATGGTTTGCTATATTTCCCTTGTTACATTGTAATGAATGTTTTGTATGTTCTTCTCTTTGGGAAGTTAAAAAGAATGAAGAAAAACCCATGAGCATGTTTCTCAGTATTTTCAGGTATACCAGAAGAAGTATTGGAATGAGTTTTCTTTGCCTCATGTTGCTGAAGCAGCTCTCATTTGTCCAGGAGAGCAGACAGGATCTGTGTGTGCTCACTGACGTACTGGTAGGAAGGTCTGTGTTGCCAAAGCTTTAACTTAATAGTTCCGTTGTAGGAAGTGTGCATCTGCGGTAGGCAAATATGGCACAACAATCTTAGACTACCATAATCTTTGGCATCAAGTTGATGATACACTGGAAATTATAGAGTGTAAAACTTTCTGAATATTTATGTTGTGGTGAACTGAAAACCATAATGCTGGTATCAATGAATTATTCGTATCACTGGTTTCAAGAAACGATTGCTGCTTAAATGATGTAACGATGCAGAGTGAAGTAAATCTTAAAGGTTTACAATCGATTCTTCAAATACAATAATGCCATTTTGCTGATTACTTCTTTGCACATACTTGGCTTGTTTATCTGATTGACATGTACACTTGCATTACTGTATCAGTAATCAAGCATACAGTCTAAGTTCATTGGTCGAACGTAGTCTGTACCCATGGTTTTCTTTGTTGTTGTACTATGTAATACACAAGATATTGTAACTCAGAGAGTTGGGGTGATGTAGTAGGTCATAGCTCAAGCTAATAAATATACCAGGGGTCTTCAACCTTTTCTGTGCTGAGAGCTACTTATGTTTACTGAAACACATTGAGAGCTACTAATATTATTAGTGTTGTATAATCTCAATTTGTTTATATGTATATTAATTCAACCATGCAAAAGCTTTCTAATGCAATAATCTGGGCTGCACACAGGTGAGCTCCTCAGAGGTAGCTGGAGAACAACAGTAGCTCAAGGGATACTGGTTGGAGACCACAACTTTATACCAATCGGAGGTGGGAGATAAGTCCTAGGTCTAAGGGGTGAGCTAGCTCACTATCTTTGTTGTTACAGGTCTCCTTCCCCGCAGACCTTTCCTCCAGTCCCTTTCCCTCACTATCTGAGAATCCCAGCTTTAACAGCAAGCAGAGTCATTGGCGCCTTGAGGTGAGCCCTTTGAGCATTGAATTGATCCCAGGGGCTATTGTCCCAGCTATGGACTTGATATTTTCAGTCAGTCCTCATGTAAGAAACTGCTAAATGACTGGTCAGTCTCAGTAGGCTTGATGTTATCCAATGAGGAGATGATGTGAAGCGCTGGCAGTCTCCCGATGCTCTGGAAAACTTACAAGCTGGTTGCACTTCAGAGAGTATGTTTGGTGTGTATCAATCAATCGAAGGAACAGGTGGGCAGGCAAAATGAATCTCTTGTGCAGTCTGGCGAAGAAGGAGGAGTTAGAGTGGAAAAATGGGGAAGAAGGGAATGCAAAAGAGGACTAGAGAGTTGAAGACATGAATACAAGTGAGCGGGTAGTAGAGGGGGAGGATGAAGGAGGTGAGTTAGAACAGAACAAAAGTGAGAGACCAGTATAGGGAGGAAGGGAAAGATAGGGCAAAAGATAGGAAGAAACGGGGAAAGCGTAACAATTAAAGAGAGGGCAGAGGAAGAGTGAGTGGGCAAGGATGGAGCACTGTGAGAGAGGTCAAAGAGAGACGGTGGAAGGGAGGAAGGATTGGATCTGAGAAGAGGTGAAAGAGAAAAAGAGGAGGAGAAACAACAGAGAGTTGGAGAGGTGAAGAGAGGAGTTGGTGGAAAGTAGAGGAGAGGGCGAGGAAGGTGTGTAGGGAGCGAGGCAGAAGAGAGGGACATATCTCTTTTGCATTGTGCATGAACAAAGATACAACACACAGGCTCCCTTATACCAACTTAATAGAGGTCTGCTGCTGAGAGAAAGAAATTTAGGAGGGGGGTGAGAGCTGAGGAGAGAGTGAGAAAGTGGAAAGGAAGTGAGAGCAAAGAATTGGGGAGAGAAGAGAGAGGGAAAGAGTGAAAAATAGAGGAAGAGGAAGACGGTGTGAATGTGAAATAGGAAAAAAAGGGGAAAGGAAGATAAGATGGGAGTGATTGTAAAGGAGAAAATGAGAAAGGGGAAGGGGTGAGGGCAAGGAGTGGCGAGAATGGAACATGCCCGGCATAAATAATAGTGAATGTGTTTTGTGGACCTAAACAGGTTTTTCACAGAGATAGTGCATAGTCTCTGCCAACAGCCCAACTACTGTAAAAGAGGCATGTAGTATCCCAGAATACAAACTACTGACACCAACCATCTGCCCATTTATGGCTTGGTAAAGAAGGGTTTTGTAATCTTTCTTCCTTCTTCCCTTGGTACAATCCTTTCCCTCCTCCTCCCTCCTTCCCCTATGGAATGTTCCATTAGAGTTCACTTTAGAATGTTTGGGAGCACGTCAGGTATGGAGAGTGGATGACGGAATAAAGACGTTCTTACCTACATGCTTGGAGTTTTTCAACAAAGGGCTATCCTCTTTATCGATGATTTGAGGTACACTTTGAGTGCACCATCTAGCTGGCAAACACACAGTGTGACCCAGAACAAAATGTGTAAAACAGCTGGCTATTCAGAATAGCACACCCTTACATCTAACGTTTTTCAGTTGCAGTTAATAGGTAATATGAGTTTGCGGATTATTTTGTTTCTTTGATCTATTATTGCCACACCAGGTGCTTCCAATACTTCCTCATTCACTAAACAAACCACCTTACTGTTAAGGACACCGCCTAATCTCACGTTTCAGTCCCTTGTGACTTTAGTTATAGTGGCAGCATGTAAATACTGGACTTCCTCCAACTTAATAGGTTGTTCTTACCATAGGGTTGTGTACATTTCACCATCTGTGTTGTGGTATCTAGGGTTATTTGGGGTGACAAGCATTGTGAATAGCAGTTATTGCACCTGTTCATAGACATGAAGCATTTTAAATTAAAATTGAGCTTATTGCTAGTTTTTTTTGTACTGCTACTTGCTGTAATTTAGAATTCTTAAAACCACAAGTTGATACTTTTTAGACTCTTTTTTAAAATCCCTTTACCTTTAAAGCAATGCACAGCATCAGATTACATTAGTGTATGTGGTCAACGAGCATTAATCATTCTTCATAAATAATAATTTTAAGCAGGATACAAAAACTCAAATTTCTGAAAATTCGAATTGTATGTTTCATGACAAAGTGCTTGATTTAGTGTTTGGTGGATTGTGTAGTGTCCATCGGATGGCGGAGGACTTTACTTCCATCATTTTGATGATATGCTGTCCACCAACTTGCCCCAGTGGTGATCTCTGCAGCAGCCCTTGGCTAACACAGTGTGCCCTCTTAAGAAGACAGCCCCTTAGTGCTGCATTCTGTCACCTGCACTCTCGCTCTACCTGTTGGGAACGCCCCGTGGGAGCCCCCTTTTTCCTGAACTCCTCCATTTCATTTCTGCTGTTTAGGGGGACTGAGGTCAGGTATTTATACCTGCCCCATCCAGGTGCTGGTCTCTTTATTTCCCGCTGGAAACGCTGTCACCCACCCTATGTCATACCCAGAGTGCCAGCGGCAGAGTCTTGCTTCCTGTGCTTAGCTTGTTAATTGTTTATAAGTGTAGAGTTACAGGGTGATCCAGAGGCAGTCTGGTTCATAGGGATACCATCGGAGGGAGCACAGTAAGGATGCTCAATACCAAACCCCAGGAGTCTTTACAGCAGGACCTTGGGATACAAGTGCCAGTGCCCCTTTAGTCCTTCAAGTGGTTGCAAGACTGAGCAACCAGGCCTGGTTGACTCTCCGCTCCCAAAACATTGTTAGTGATAATCCTGGACTTGTGGTCCAAGGTATTTAAGGGAGAAAAACTCCCCAAATAAAATGGTAGCTCCAAATGGGTTGGCACATGGTGCCGTTTGGGACATCAGGCAGGGGGGCAGCTTAGGTTACTCATCGCTGCCTGTCCTTGGATCACCCGTAAGTTAACCCACCACGTTGGCATATTTAATTTATCAAATAAACCTGCATCATGGTTTTCCACCAAACCATGCGTTGTCTGATTTATCTAATTCCCAGTATGCTAAGTAGACATGTAACAATGTTGCTGAGGAGGATTTTATAATATCGGCACGAAGTACATTGAAGCGAACTACCGGTTTTGATGACCATCCACTACACTTTTGTAAATTTCTTGTTTTTCAAAAACAAACTCTGAAAGTGGGAGTTTGGTCATGAAAAACAAAACAAAAAATGACTCCCACATCCTGGGAGTTTTCTTCCAAGTCATGGAGGTCATTATCGTTTGTTCTTGTTCCTCACTGCAGCATTTTCTTGATGATGAGGGACATAAAAAAAGCATTTCACTGGTCACACTTAATAGGGTGGAATGTGTATTGTCCCTCCTCCAACGGCCTGTTCTCCATTGGGCCAGGAGAGTTTATCTTTTACACCATTTTAACCACTTGGAAGCTCATCATATTCTGCTGCTGCGCTGGGATTTACAAAAACCCATTATTCATGACGAGCTGGGCTCGTCATGAGCGTGCTGGGAGGCTACTGCATGACGAGCCCAGCTCGTCATGAGCGTCGAAGGGGTTAATACTGTTCAGCCGTCGCGTAGTCAATCATCACTGTTTTGCATATATCTCTCTAAATTACAGAGCGGTGCCCCATAATCCTGAGCTGTAGCCAGGTGAGGAGAAGCACGTTCCTCTTGCATTCAAGGTGAGCTAGAGGCTATCCTAGTACATTGAGATGGGTAGAGCTGAACTAGCGGTTATGAGCCATTATCACTAGAATTGGCTCTGTGTATGATAACTTAATTAATGATAGTACTGTTATCTTTACACCCTTGTTTGTCTATGTTGTGTCTGTGTCCTGGTGTCTCTTACGTCTGGAAACATCCCCCTCTACACAGGAGGACTGAAAAGACTGAGCAGGTGATATCTTTATCATTTATTCTGTTTTTTCATTTTGCATACAGTATAAAGCAGTAGCAAAGTCAATAGTGGTCCTGATGAAGCAGTAGATACCTGAGTGGATCATAATACCTGCAGATACATGTCGACCTGAAACATCAATTCAGTAGTTATTTGTTAAATCTACTGATTCTTTGCACTCATATTGTTTTTATCTTTTGGAAGTGAACGGTTATTGAATAAAGTGTCGTTTGCGTCCACTCTCCAATTTTAAAGAGCACTTTTCTTTTTATTCACATTTTTCATGCACTGCTTTCAGTTACCAACACATGCTAGCTGTTAACCTTTTGAGTCCCAATACTCACTGGGTTAGTCATTTCACTACCAGTTCTTGGAGTAGTGGCAACAACATGGACTCTCCACTCTGTAAAGTGGTCCAAATGATGGAAAGGGCGGCACAGTTCGAGTAACTGATGGATATTCTTTCACATTGTGTAATATCCTGTTGTATGCCTTGGTATTACACATAATGGACACAAAGAGCTAGTTAAGACACACATAGACGACTTGGATATATACTTTTTCATAGACCCATAGTTATTCTTTCGTAATTTATTAACTATTTGTGGCCAGTTACTCCTTCCAAGGTAAAAATCATATGAAACAGAAACCATGTGAGAGGAGGCAGAGTGGCTGTGATGTGTGCTAAATAAATCAGATGCACTGAGACCTATGTAACCATGTACATTAAATTTGAGGGCATGGTCATTCAATGCACTGTCAACTTAAACATCTGACATTAGAAGAACTTAACAGGGAGAGGATGTGGCATAACGGCTAGGGTGGTTGACCTCGAAGCTGGGGAACTGGGTCGCTCACATCCTGTGATTCTCTTCAAATCACTTAATCTCCCTGTGCCTAAAAAAACTGAATGTATCCATCTGTAACTCTACTGGTGCTCTGGTAAAGTGCTCTGATACCTTTGGGTCTAGTTCGCGCTATATAAAACTCCGGGAAACAAATGTACAAGGGAATCCATTAAAAATAAACACTTCTAGAAAGCATGGCCGTTTTGGCACTCAGTCAAAAAATAAGGTTTTCTAACACATGAACCTACACTGCTGAACAAACTATGTTCATTTGCAACAGAATGTGAAGTAACTCATGTAGCAATACATTGCCTAATGAAACAGTGCTGCTCAAAGGGCAAATATGGTCTTTGCGACAATATATTACCATCAACCAAGCAACAAATTTTGGCCTGGCCATGTTTGGTTTATGCAGCTCATTAAAGGGAACCATCAAGACTTTCTTACCTAAAAAAACACTCCAAACTACACCCACAGATTGAAAACAATGAGGAAAGATAAGAATCACAGGGTACACGACAATGTCACTTCTCTAAGAAGAAGCGAGCAAGACATTAAATGCATAATGCAACTCACAGTTGTGTGCAAGTCTCTGAAGTGCCCCCCACAACAGCGATTTTAATACGATATTTTACAAAATACACAGGAAATTTAATACAACATTTAATAAGGAATACTGACCAATTGCATCAATGAAATAGCCATCCGATCTTGGGAAATATTACAAAAAAGTGTTTGATCTGAAGAGCCCAGAATCCACAAGAAAGATTCTCTGCTCAACCCAACAGCACAGTGAGCACTTATTAATATTCTTGCAAGGAAAAATATGAACATATCAGAGAGAGCTTTGCAAATAGTCCCCAACACCAAACCCTTCAGCTCCATTCCACATAAATTAATCTATACCCACCTACAAGCATATGGAACTGAACACGCCTATCAATTAAATAAGAGATGACAAGATCAAATAAATGCCCAACCTGCCAGCACAGCCAGACTCAACATCAAGAATCAAGACATTTCCCCATCAGCTGCACTCTCGCCCGTTCCAATATAACTCGCTCAGCTGTATATAATAACCCAGTGTATTGTTGATTCTATCACAAGGCAAGTCAAGTCTTTATTGTTTTAGTTAATTAAAACCATGACAATGTTTACAAAAGCACATGATATTTACTAAACTTCTTCTAAAATAGGTCTAAAGGATACATTCTTCTCGTTGTGCAATCGTCTCTTTGATGATTCACGATGCATTAAATAGTGCTGATAAAATACACATTTCTGCACCAGCGGCTTGGAATGTGGGGAAGAAGCATTTATGATTTAAAAATAAATAACAATAATACATCAACAGTTTACATTTTAAGGTAGCCAACCATCATTAGTGTTCGTTTTTCAGTTCTTTGACAATTTCCAACTAAGGACAATGGAAGGTCTAACATCATCACCGGCCTGTTTGGATGGTCTGGTGCATGTTTCTGTTAGCGAGTGAGGAGTACTGTGGACTGATCACAGCAGGCTATGTCTAAAAACTTTACGAGTTTACAGTTTAGCTGAGGATCTCCCGGATTGAAACATGATAGTATGGCTTCCCTGCATGTACATATATTTATTTCATTAGAGCAACGTTTAAGTATTTTCGTCTAAACTTTTGCAGTCCTTGGCAAATACAGATGAGATCAGTGGGTTAGGGATTGGAATTACAACCAAAATAAAACTTACCTTGAGGCCGGGTCCCACATCTTCTCTGCTCCTGCTCTCCCCCCTCCATCTCTGACAGGAACAGGAGGCAGGCAGCCAGGCACCCTCTCCTAAGCCAATCACAACACTGCAATGCCGCATTGTGATTGGTCTGAGGGCTGTTGGGGTGGGCATGTTCTCCGTGCAGGCTGTAATGCTGCCTGCATGGAGAAGGGGAAAGTGTGCATGACTGGCTTGGGCGCCCCGAGAGGGCTCACCAAACAGTCATTGCACACTTAGGAGTGGGCCAACCACTCCTCCCCTGCCCTCCCCCAAGAGCAGAGCAGCCCCTCCCACTCACCCGTCCACAAAGCAGCAGTAAGCAGCCTAAAATGATAATAACACCAAGTTATTATCATGTTACGTGTCTGCTTCCCACTGCTTAAAAGCAGTTGGGCAACGCTCCTCAGCCATAGTGGAGGAGCCGCCCCTGGATCGGATGTATAAGTTCTTCTTTCTTATCATTACAATGTCTGCATAGTATCCATGATGGCGTAGTCTCCAATGCTTGTATGGTTCCCTTACACAAAGAGAAATCTGTGTTTTATATGTAGTGGGAAAGGAATAGGCATGTACGAGGCAGCAGACAGGCTGGTGTAATGCTTTATTACCATCCATGCATGTGAGCGAGTGCTGAACTTGTTTTTGTCCACTACCATGGAGATCATTTTTGTAGTTCTGTTTGTTACTCATCTGAATATATCATACGTTCCACCTGATGCCCATAGTTCTGTGAGATCTAACTATTTGATGGAAGTGAACCGGTAATTATAATGTTCCGATGACTGATTGTGTTGAAGTGTTGACCATAAGGCTTGATTTAGGCAATTAGGTGAAAGGCTGAACTCGTACCAATTGTTTTACTGCTGTCGCTCTTCTGGATAGATCTTGTTCAATGAGGCCAAATTCTAGGCGGAATTGTGTTGTGTTGTGTTGTGTTGGAGAGGAGCTTTGTTGTAAACCTTGCTAGACTGGCCATAGCAGGCACCGGGCATTTCTCCGTCGGGCTGACAGAGTTGGGGGCCGGTTTAGGGCCCCTGGGCCTGGGAGGGCAAGGAGGATGTGTGTAATGAAACTGGTCAGGCACTATGACCGGCCCGAGCGAGGGACGAGGGCGGGCGGAAAGGGAGGAGCTGGGAGACCAAGGGGGCAGTAAGCCTGTAGCCCTGGATGAGGAAGGAAGGAAATAAAGAAGCTCTTACATAAACCAGTGTCTGCGTATATTCTGTGGGAAGAAACGACATTACAACTGGCGACGAAGGTGTCCTGTCTCCACACGTGCGTGAAGAAGGCTAACTCGGCACCCAGAGGTCATCGACCTGCCTGGAGCTCACCCCACGTCAGGAGGTTCGACCGTGTTGCCCATAAGCACCCACCGAGTGCCCACCTCGGCGGCGAAAGCACGCTACAGAAAGCGCCCACCGAGTGCCCACCTCGGTGGCGGAAGTGCGTTAATCGAAGCGCCCACCGAGTGACCACCTCGGCGGCGGAAGTGCGGTAATCGAAGCGCCCACCGAGTGCCCACCTCGGCGGCGGAAGAGCGTTAATCGAAGCGCCCGCCGAGTGCCCACCTCGGCGGCGAAAGTGTGTTTGCCAAGAAAAATGCTCACCGAGTGCCCACCTCGGCGGCGGAAGCGTGTGATCAAGGAAAACGCCCACCGAGTGCCCACCTCGGCGGCAGAAGAGAAAGAAAGCTGCCCTACCTGATCGTGACTCAAGCGGTGGATCCCGGCTGCGGTGAGTGAAAGCGCCGATTAACTGGGTCCCCGGTGAAGAAACGAAGAAAAACGGCCGAAATCTCGCTAGAAACGAGATTCCCGGCGGCCATCTTGGAGTCAGGCAGCATTGACCAATCCCCTGCGAGGGATCGTCGATAGCCATTTTGAAGTCAGGCAAAGAGCCTAAAGCAGCAAAAAAGCATTGCCGAGTGCAACAAAGACAGCAAACAAGCACTGGCAATTGCAACAAATAACAAACACGCACTGGCGAGTGCACCAAAGACAGCAAACAAGCACTGGCGAGTGCAACAAAAATAACAAACAAGCACTGGCGAGTGTAACAAAGACAGCAAACAAGCCCTGGCGAGTGCAACAAATAACAAACAAGCACTGGCGAGTGCAACAAAGACAGCAAACAAGCACTGGCGAGTGCAACAAAGACAGCAAACAAGCACTGGCGAGAGCAACAAAGACAGCAAACAAGCACTGGTGAGTGCAACAAAGACAGCAAACAAGCACTGGCGAGTGCAATAAAAATAACAAACAAGCACTGGCGAGTGCAACAAAGACAATAAACAGAGAGTGAATTAGGATTACAAAAGCCGTCAGGAACCACAAGCGTACAATGCCTGACTCAGCCCCCGAAAGCATGATGAGAGCATCTCTACTGCGCCGCCCCGAGCCCCTCGTTCTTGAATCCGGTGGGAGCATGGGCCCGCGATGGCAAGAATGGATAGAAGATTTTGAGGAGTTCATGAAAGCATCCAAAGTGGCAGACCTCGGAGAGAAACTGCTTATTCCTAAGAACTTGATTGGCAGGGAAGGTGGACGACTCATAAAAGATCTGCCAGAAGAATCCTCTGATTCCTACACTAAAGTACGTGAAGCACTAGACAGCAAGTTCCTACACAAAAGGAACATCGACTTTGAGCGGTACACTTTCAACCTGGCCACGCAAGAGAAAGGTGAACAAATGGGAGCGTTCGTAACACGTCTGAGACGATTGGCGAAGCACTGCGATTTTGACAAATTCTCAACTGAAGACGCCCTGCGACTCAGAGTCATAGAAGGTTGTCTCTCCGAGCCACTGAGACGCAAGCTACTCAAGAGAAGCTACGCGTCGGAAGAGATCATAGAGATGACGAGAGTAGATGAACAAGCTGACGAACACGCGAAAAAAATGGAAACCGGGAAAAGTGAGAGACCGGAACAAGTCTTCAGGACGCAGTCTCGACAAGAGCACAGACGGTCTCCACCACAGGCTCGTTCCTCCAGATCCAAGAGACATCACCACCACTCAAGCAATGGACACAGGGACATGAGTCACCACCACCAGTCAAGCAAAGGACACAAGGACACGAGTCACCAGAAGGGATGATCAGACAGACAACTCAAATGCTACTGATGCTGATACGACTTTCCGCATGCAGATGCATGCCCAGCACTAGGACAACAATGCTGGAAATGTGGCAGAGACAACCATTTTGAAAGCATGTGCGGGGCAGTCCCGAAGAGTGACCACGGGGGAAGACACCGACGACATCAACCTTCAAACAGTCGTCATCATATCAGAGCAGTCCAGAATAGACAAGACTCATCCTCTGGGTCGTCACAATCCAGCTGCCGCTCCTGCAAGACATGTCAATCTCGGCGATCGTCATCAAGAGAATCTCGATCCTCATCGCCTATCCCCCAAGATCGAAAACAATACCTTTACCGTGTAGCTGACCTTGTTCAGCTGAAAGAATACCAGCGTCTCGACATCAAAATTGGCTCCCTCCCCACCCAGTTCGTGCTAGATAGTGGAGCAACGCTAAACTACTTACCAGTAGCAGAATACCAACGCATGAAATCACCGCCAAAGCTAGTTGATGCCCACGTGCAAGTGTATACGTGGATGGCCAAGGAGCCACTAACATGTCTTGGGAAGTTTGAGACAGAACTGTCATATGAAGATCGGACAATACCAGCCTATATCCATGTCATCGAGGAGCCTGAAGCCGAATGCCTCCTGAGCCTAGCAACTGCTGAGCGATTGAAATTGGTGGACATCTTATTCAGAGTCACTGACAAACCAGCACTCATTCAGAAGTTCCCCAAACTCTTTCAAGGTCTAGGAAAATGAAGAACTGCCAAATAAAATTGCATATAGATGAACAAATCACACCGGTGGCGCAACACCACCGAAAAATCCCGTTCCACCTGCAAGAAGCCGCAGAGAAGGAACTCCAAGACCTGCTGGAAGCCGACATCATCGAGAGAACAGATGGACCAACTCCATGGGTCTCCCCGGTCGTGGTGGTCCCAAAGAAAGGAGAAATTGGCCGAGTCCATCTGTGTGTAGACATGAGGGCGCCCAACATGGCAATAGAGAGAGAGAAACATCCAGGCCCTCACATCAGTGACATGATCACTTCCCTCAATGGAGCCAAGATCTTTTCAAAACTGGACCTCAACAAAGGATACCACCAACTAGAACTGCACGAAAGGTCGAGATATATTACAACATTCTCGACACACCTTGGATTATTCAGATATAAAAGACTAAGCTTCGGGGTATCATCAGCAGCAGAGATATTCCAAGAGGCCATCAGGAGAACAATACACCACATCCCACAGGTCCTAAACTACAGCGATGACATCCTCGTCTATGGAGCAACAACTCAAGAACACAACAAAGCACTGGATCAAGTCTGTCAAGCACTAATGGACGCGTACCTCACACTCAACAAAGATAAGTGTGAACTTCACAAACCAACGCTAACATTTTTCGGACACCTATTCTCTGGAAGTGGCATGAAACCAGACCCAGAAAAGGTAGCAGCGCTAAACGACACACCAAGCCCGGATGACGTAGGCGATGTACGATCATTCCTAGGCATGGCCAGCTTCTGCTCTAGATATATACCTGACTACGCCACGCTAAACTACCCGCTAAGGATGCTCACGAAACAAGGACAGCCCTTTCAGTGGTCCACTCAGTGTGAAGGGGCATTTCGAGAGATCAAGAGAACTGTAGAATCAGCAAAGAACCTAGCGTACTTCAACCTAAAAAAGAAGACGGAGATAACATTAGACGCCAGTCCTGTAGGATTAGGAGCCATCCTTGCGCAATATGATAGAGAAGGAGACCAACGGCACATAGTAGCATATGCCAGCAGAAGTCTGACGGACACAGAGAGAGCATATTCACAGCCAGAAAAAGAAAGCCTGGCTGTTGTCTGGGCGTGTGAACACTTCCACATTTTCATTTTTGGAAATCATTTTACACTGATAACTGACCACCAAGCCTTGATCACAATATTTGGAAATCCGCGAGCAAAAATGCCGCCAAGAATAGAGCGATGGGGCCTACGGCTCCAAGAGTACACCTATACCATAATTCACAAGCCAGGAAAAGATGCAAATCCTGCAGACTACATGTCCCGACACCCCATCAGATCCAACAAATTAGAACAATTAATTGCGGATGAATATATTAAGCATGGGACGATTTTGCGAATCTGGAGTACGCGAACTTGCGTATTTACGGATTCGCAATCCGCAAAATCCACGAACTCTCGCGAATTTGCGGATTTTTGTGTTTTTTTTGTTCGCAAGGGTTTCTGCCAGTTCGCGAGGTTTGTTTACCAGTTCGCAATTGCGAACTTATTTTCGGCTCGCAACGGCCGCGACTATGTTGTTTCTACGTCTGGTTCATCATCACAGGTTCACAGCACCCTCTGTTTCACCACTGCCACCCTCTGGTACACCCATGCCACCCTCTGGTACATCCTCACTGCCACCCTCTGGTTGGTTTATCACTGTAGATTATGGGGGTGAAAAAAAGCAAGCACACCTGCCCTGCTTCAACTGCCATGAATTAATTTGGGGTTGATTAATGTGTCACTGATTTTTAAACTTCCAGTCTGGCTGGCACCTGCTTCCTTCCTTATCTGTAATTTGCTTTCTGTTGCAGTGCAATTTTTTTTCAGAGGACCTTTATGGCCTACTTGTAGCTATTCT
Organism: Lissotriton helveticus; assembly: GCF_964261635.1. NCBI lineage: Eukaryota > Metazoa > Chordata > Amphibia > Caudata > Salamandridae > Lissotriton > Lissotriton helveticus. The sequence continues at coordinate 1,175,629,099 of NC_136059.1, forward strand.
ATGAGCCTGCTGTGAGGGTCAGAGCAGGGTCATAGAATAGTTGCAAATAGGCAACTGAACTCTGGAGGGGCCCCTCAGGAAGCACTAGAGTGAATGGTTACTAATGTTAAGATTGAACTTTTGCACCTGCTGATTGCTTTCAGTTTTTCAAAAATCGTTTTTCTGCAATTTCGCGCGATTTGCGGGGCGCGAATCCGTGCGAGATCGATTTCGGAAGCCGCGAATTCGTGCGAATACACGATTTGTTTTGTGCTGCCTGTTTGTTCGCGTGATTTTTTGCATGTTTGCAAGCCGCTTGTAGCGCAATGTTTGCGAAGTTAGCCTAGCGGTCGTACATGGGCGCGGCCATCTTGTTTGCGTGACGTAATTCCGTTTCCGGGCGCTATGTGTAATCTCGCAAAGTGTGCGGCTCGCTCGTAGATGTTCGCGTGTGATCGCGAGGAAAATCTCGTGCGAACGTACCCACGCGGTCGTGAACGGGCGCGGCCATCTTGTTTCTCATTCATTGCTATGGTTCTGGGCATGCTCTCTGTATCCTTTCTTAATCTCTGCCATCCTTTGCTTGTTTGAAGTTTTTTTTATCTATTTTACTTATTATCTATCCCTCTATTTTTCTAGCTCTATATTTTTGTGTTTTTTTGCTACTTTTTGTTAATTTTAAACTACTTTTTTAAACGCTTTTCTTTTCTTCTTCCCTGTTCTATTTCTTCTTTCTTATTTTGCTTCCTTTCTGCCCAGACCATAGCAAAGGGAGCCGGGAAGAAGCCCGCAAAGGGGAAGGGTCCCGCACCCCGTGCCCGGCTCCCGTGCGGGAGTTTGAGGGGGGAGACAGTTGTAGCTCGGGAGATTTTTAGTGCGGAGGAGGTGGCCGCACTAGTCTTTCATGTCCAGCGCCGCCTCCCCAAGACCATCATGGGAGGCGGCAGGATCGCTACCGGCTACGGGATCCGGGAGCGCCGGAAGCGGTGGGAGAAGGTGTGCCGGGCCATGTTTGAACACTCTGGGGTCCGGCGCACCTATAAACAGGCCACCCACCGCTGGACGGATCTCATGGACCGGGAACGCGACTTGCTGGACGTGCTCGGCGTAGAGATCCCCGGGCTTGGTGAGTAGTAGTAGCTATTTCTATCTATTTCATCACTACTCTGCTTTATCCCGCTCTGTGTGTTATTATATTGCAAATTTTTGTTTTTTACCAAGAGCAATAATGCTGTCGATTACATTGTAGGTAAATTATATTTCAAAATCTTCTATGCATTTCAGGTGCACTGCTCTCCTTCTCAGTAGCCTTGCTACTATGCTTATTTGTTTTCTATTTTGTGTTCATTTCATTGGCCTGAGAAATTATGTATGAGTGTAGTGTAAAGAACTGTGTAATGCTAGACACTAAGGGTCAGATTTTCAAGGATGCGCCAGTAATTGTGCGCCATGCCACCACCACCCATGGTGCGCCGTATTTACAATGTGGCGCACCATGGGCCCAAAACGTCACAGAAGCCTTACGCATCTGTGCCGTAAAGGCGGCGCATTGCTGGAGTCACGTGCCAACAATGGCGCAGCTCCAGCAATGCTCTGGGGTGCCCTATCTCCCCAATGCTGCATCAAGCCGTACGTCCGCTTCAAGCAGGTGCAGGGTTTGAGTCACGCATCATTGTCATAAAAGTGAGTGATTGACATCTTGTAGATTTCCCTCAGCCACTTTTAGGATTCGTTCCTGCGCAGGAACGCCCTCCCTTGCGCCGGAACGCCCCCTGATGGTGCAGGGCTTTACAACGTGATGCATCTCCCATATAGACCTCCACTGACAAAAATAGGGGCTTTGCGGCATATAAATAGTATTTCTCTTGCTTCCAACAATACAGAGTCAGGCAACTTCAACAAAGGTTCCATGAAAACTTTTTTATTACAACTGAAATTAACCCCTTGAGCTACATACGAGATCAAGTGCGCTGAACGGCATTTGCTTGAACTTATCAGGTATATTCTTATTTTAGGCCATTATTTTTTATAGCACTGTACAATGAATACTCAGTGTCCTAATAAGACTATATGTCTGTTTTTCAGCATGGTATAATTGATGCCACTAAAATATAGCTGCCCCCATAGGAACAAAATATTCTGTGTTGATCCCATAAAGCCACCTTCTTGATGTAAGTAATAATGGTTGCTTCGTTTTTCTTTAGCAATGGAAGTTATATGTTGACATAACCAATACCCTATTTATATCTAGAGTCATCTTTTTTTCTGTGTTTCCTTTTCTAACTTTTCTCTCAAACATGGAACTGCTGGTTATTGAACCCTTTAGAAATGCAAATGTATTATATTTAGAAGTAAAGTAAAAATGTAAGGAAATTTATTAGTTTGAGGTAAAAAACACAATGTATGCTAAAAAGTTGATAACTAAAGTTAGTTAAATATAAAATTGAAATAAAAAGGTTATCTGGCTGCTTAAATCGAATAATTAGATGGTTTTGTACAATTGATATTGAGTGGTTGCACTGAAATGCAAATACTGTGTATATATATGTATCTATATATGAAAAGTTATAGACCCTTTAATACTTATACGTTTTGATCATGAATTGTTGAAATAGATCTTCATGTATGTGCTTTTCACTTATATATATTTTCTGTTTTTGTTCTGTTTGTTTAGGTTTTATCACATTTTTTGTATATATGTAATGTACGAATGACGGTCACCTGACGAAGGCCTTTTGGCCGAAACGCGCGTAGTTCCATTCAACCGCATTGCCTTCATCAAATCTTCCAACGACTGGTTATATTGTATATCACCTCCCTTATTTTGTTTTTGATATTGTGTTTATGTAGTTTTTTTGCTTACACTGATTGTCTTTGCATTGTTCTATTTGTAAGAATCCTTCTTTACAGAACTTGAATGTCATTTATAAAATATACAAATGTTTTTAGTGGAAAAAATGAAATGAATCAGTAAAAAAGTTAAAAACAAAAGAAAAAAATAAGAAAATATACTATAACTGAAATAAAAAGATCCAAGAAATTTTTGATATATCACTGTTTCAGTACATACTTATTTGGATGCTGTATAGTATGCATTATTATATGTTGGTCTAGGGTCTATATACACTCACAGAGTTTGCTACACCTCTTCTCTACATAGCATCTCCCATATGTGTCACTTTGTCAATATACGCCGCACCATGGCGCCTCTTTTGTTCTGCCGCTGCGTCACAAAAGTCACGCAACAATGGAGCAAAAGAGCCGCAAGGGGCTTCTAAATCAGCCCCTACAGACTCAAGTCCAGTCCTTCCTTTAGACACATGGCTATAAGAAGAAATAGTGGTGGTGGTCGGTGGATTGATAGTTTGATAGTTTGAGTATTCACTGATCTGCAAGCACGATGGACTTTGTCTGTCACTTTGCGTGCTGCGGACTGCTGCCTGCCAGGCCTAGGCAAACCTTTTTAGTAGTTTGTTTACTGAGTTACATAGGAACTTTCCAAGTCAACGGTCCGCAAATCAAGCAATGCTAATAACGTAGTAGACCACATGAGATCGGTCAATATATCCCGTGGAATAGTTGTCTATTTGCTATTTCGCCAAAATATTTTGTTATTGTTCTTTCGAAATGTTTGATTTGGTTGACAAATATCATCCATGATTTCTGGTCTTTCTTTCTTTCATGTTGTACATCAGCTCCCCCCAGGGGCAAGAGGACACAGGAGGAGGAGGAGGGTGCTGTTCAGGATGCAGGCCAGGATCGGGCAGGCGAGGGCTCCTTTGCTGGCCCCAGTAAGTTTTAATTTTAATATAGAGTACCTATTTTTTCCTAGCGTTCCTCATTCGATTTTTTCTAAATCGGCTTTGATCTTCTTGTAGACTGGATCTAAATTCTTATCCTGCCTCGACTATGACTCCCTGTGGTATTACTAGATTATTCTTATTAGTCTGTCTGTGTATCTAACTAAGATTGCACATTTGGCAATTCCATTGGACTCCCATTCTAGTCAGCAATAGCTCTATGCACTGAGTGCAGTCCTCTGGGATTGTCCATAATGTCTTTTCAAGTCTTCTAAATGTTTATGCTTTGACAATTGCCAACAATAAAAAGGTGAATGGCCACCAAGAAAGAATAAGATACTACTTTACTTTGGGTTTGGATAGTAGGACAATCCATTCTACTACTGTTGCAGGGACAAATCTGCACAAACAGAACTATGGACACTAAATAATGCATTGCTTAGCTTATCAATTATAATAGGTGCTGTTAGACTTTCCACATACCTCAGTGATAACAGACTTTGTAGTTGAACCCCCAATCTCCTTACTGACTAGATAGTGTGGCAGAGTCATTTAGCTCCCAAAGTCACCGATGATTGATCCCCAATGATGATTAGATTATCCAACGCAGGACAAGAGTACGGAGTCAGAGTCAAGAAGTGTCAGAGGCACGGACTCATGCTTGCAAAAATTCCAAAACCTTTAGCTCATCCACTCCAGTCTGGAGGACCAAAAACCACAGAGTCTATTTAAGTTTAAAAGCTTTATTAAAAGTAAACACATTTATTAAAATCAGCTTTGTCATAAAACTAAACGTTTAACTGAAAATGGAAAAGTGCTTAGTGCTGACGATTAATTGGACACATTTCTTGTGGTCGAGCCGAGCTCTCACCTGGTTTGAACTTGATCCTGCTCGTGTTCTTAGAAGTCAAGCTTCTGTCTGTTAGGAGAAAAGTGGTGCGTGTTAAAAATAAAAAGCAAGCATTCATCGGTTGTGCCAAAAAGTGCAGCAAGACAACAGCCTTCCCTGGAAAAAGGGACATTTTTACTTTAGAGTAGACAGTCACAAATTATTACATTGTATTCTGTTTTTTTCACATTTCTTTATTCCTCCTAGACCAAATATTATATAGTAGTGAGTGGTGTATTCTAACATTCTTAAATGTACTTTGTAGGTGGAACATCTGGTGGCGGGGCCAGCGCGGAGGTGGTGGTATTGGACGAGGGGACCAACTCTGAGGAGGAGGCGGTGCAAGTGCCGGACGTGCCTGTGAGGGTTCACACGGTGGTGGCGGGCAGAGGAAAGCTATATATTCCTTTCTTATTGAGATTGAAGACTGCATAGTGTGCTTTCTGCACGGGTGTATTATAAATCAACCAGGTAGTAGCCTCCTCTAAATGTACTTCGACTTAGCTGTGAAGTTTTGGGCAAGAAGAATCCCAATAAGATCTGAGATGAACTTGATGGATGGGATGAACGAAAAGCGAAAGAAGGGTGTAAGTAAGTGTGGAAGGACGAGAAATTTAATGATGACTGGCAAAGAAGAAAGATATGTGTTTGCTTGGTCCCCGAGGTGGCTGGGAAGGAAAGAATATGGTATGGTGCATGGCTGGGTGAATGATGGAGCAAGGATGGGTGGAAGGAGAACAGCCTGGGTGGGTGAAACAGAAACTGTATGTGTGCATATACTTTGAATGGATGGATGCCTGGATCCTGGTATTATCTGACTCTTAGATAGCATATGTGTATCTAGAGAGAGTAGACGGTCACTGGATGAACTAAGTGTTACTTTGAAGAGCATGTAACACCGCACCCGCACGTCCGTTCCAGTGTAGGAAAGGCAAGGAAAAGAAGTTGTAATTTTGTCCAAATACTACCATGAATAGTAGCAGTAGTTTGTATTGCAACTGCAAGCACAACATATATCCGGTTATTACGGTGGACACTCCCTACCTCTCTTAATAACTTTAGTTTAGTAGTAGTACGTCATTCATGTGTGGGTGTATCACTGTTCACTCAATAATAAGCAAAGCACCTAAAGTCATCCCATATGTCATCAAATACATCCCATGTGAAGTGATAGATAATCAGATTACTTAGCTTCTTCATTTTCCTTTTCTAGTACTCATTTGCACTGTAGGGTGAAAGCTAAATTAATTAAGCAGTAGCCCTTTTAACAGAGTATTCTCAGTGCCACCCGTAATAGAAAAGTAAGAGCTTCACCACCTGCATGTACTGGACCGGTACAGTAACGCAAGTCTGTATCACTCATCATGGTGTGCGTCTGTTTTTCTCTGGTGCAAGTTCACTGCGCTGGCATTATGCCGGCTTGCATAAGATAACGTACCAATTTTCCTAAACAAGAGAGAAGAAGAAGAATAAGACTGGTGTACTGTCATAGTCGACTGTAATGGAAGTCCATAGTGCTCGTAGAATTTGTTCCTTAAACTCCCACTAATGTTAGAGCAAGGATGAAGAAGTGGGAGGTTAGATAGATACTGTCCTCAATAGTTATGTACTGTGCTTTCAATTTGCTACTTGTACTGTGACACAACTTTCTGCTCAATCATTTTGTGTTAATCTTAAGGAGCATTGGTTACAGACTATGTCTTTCTTTCTTCATATAGTTGCTCCTTCCAAATCAAACAGAACATCAAGGAGGGAGCTGGCTCAAATGGCCCGGCAACGGAGGCTGGATGCCACTGTCGCCGAATATCGGCGGCTGGTGGTCCTGGAGGAGGAGGAGACGCAGTCTACCGGTACAACAACAACATCCACTGGGACAGCTGCATCCTCCTCCGTGCCCCCACGGGCTGCCAGCCAGCGCAGTGCTCCAGCGGTACGGAGCCGGGCTACCAAAGCCAACCGCCACCGCCGAGCAGCAAAGACAGCAGCTGCCCCCCACCCGAGTTGCAAGGCACGCCAGCGCCGCTTATGCCTCAGAGTGTCCTACCTGGAGCAGGAGGTGCATACCTATAAGAACTTGGTGGAGGGCCTCCGCTTCGACCATGCCACCCTCCGCAAGGAGTATGATGCCCTGGCCGCTAAAGTCAACAGCACCCTCCCGTAGTGTAGTGTCCCTTGCCCCTTTTTTAGAGACTTTTGGGGGGTGGGAATTGGGAGTTGGGTTGTTTTTGGGACTTTTGAAGGACAATCGTTGGGGTTAGGGAGGGTCTTGCGGGAGATTATTTTGTTAGGGCTACAAAAATATATTTTTTGAAACTTTATCTGACCATACCTGTTTTTTACTGCTTTTGAGTCTGGTGGGTGGGGGTTTAACAGTAAGTTTGTTTTCCTGAAGAGTCCTAGGACTTTAGTAGTACTACCGTCAATCTCTCGTCTATTCCTAATACTCCATTATACTACCTCCCACCAAACGCTTATCTTACCTGTAATTTGTGTTTGAAAGTAGGGCTAGGCCCAGGGCTGGCTCCACGGGAAATGGCGATTAAGGTTGGCAATCCTGGGCGGATGAAATGTCCTCATTGCAGTGGTACTAGTGGTGTGACACAGTGGCAGTTGCATGCCTATGGAAAAAAAGAAAATGAAACCTGGTTTGTCCTTACTGTAGCATTACAACGGTACGATAGAGAATATAGCAGGTGACAGTACACTAGAACAGTGCCACACAGAGCCTAACAAATGGTAAAGTATTGAAAGTATAACTAGTACTTGCGTTGAATTTCTTTGACATTGGCTACTACTACAAGAAATAGTACTGAAGCTGAGTAAGTCTAGAATATATCCTCGGATTCCTTCACCAGCCTGTTGCTATGACCTTATCCTTCCCAGCAAGTGTGTGGAATTATTGATGTCATTTAGTCACACATCAAGCAAAACCACACAGCCCGGGGGAAGAGGATTAGGGTTTGGAAAATGGATGGGAATGGGGGTTTCTTTTTGGGTAGGTTTTTTTGAGAGAAAAAAAAAGCACAGCATGGACAAACAATAATTGAAGATAAAGAAATCTTTGGGTACAAAGCTAACCATAAATCTTTTAAGTGACATAAAGGAAGTGCATGCCCTACTGCATGCATTGTTACTGAAAAGTAAGTAGTACTAGAATGCGACAGTACAGGGCTGCAGCGTTTTCACTTGCCTATCTCTGCACTCAGAGAAACACTTCTTACATTAAATTAGGTTTAAAAATTAGCCGAAGTAAAACCTATAGAATGGCTGTAGGGATCAATTTAGAAGCAAAGAGAGATCCAAGAAATGCAGTCACACTCATAGAAGAAAACAATGGATACTGTATCTGTATGTTGTTGTAGTTGTCCTGTTGAATTTGGTAAGTAAGTTGCATGCAGCAAACAATTCCTCTTATTAGCGGCACTCCTCCATTCCAGCTGACGCTTCGTCCATCAATGTTGGTGACCAGAAGACACCCTGTCCACTGCCTGCCTGGTGGATGCTGAATTGCGGCTCGCTAATGTGAAGCCTGACTCCATCCTTTTTTCCCCATTGCACAGACTGAAACCCGGCCTGTAATTATTGAACGAAAAACAGGAAGTGCTATTACAACACCACTGATAAATAAATATAAGGTATGTACGCTGTGTAGTGCAAAAAGTCACACTTTGATTTTCCTAATAGACAGTACAATATTTTTGAAAGTGCGTACTCTGTCTGAGTGACCTTTTGAAGGATAATTAAGTATGGGCAAATTAATTTAGCGGATCTTTCCCCTCAAGCTAGGTGTACTGTAAACTGTGTTTTAGAACAAAATTAGACCTTCCCAGCAGTGCTCCCACCCAGACCCTTACTAAAGCCAGTCGCAAAAATGTAGAAGACCCCCAATCAGATCTCAAAAAACGAGACCTATCAGAAAACTGGTGACAAAACGTACTTTGAAAGTAAAAGTAGGCCCCCTTACCCACCGTGGATTGTATTCAAACCACTTGCAAGCAAGCAAAAGTATCCATAGCCAGCATCGCTCCAAGACTCGAAAACCCCCCCACCCAAACACATGCAATAGAAATACTGCTAACCCTAACGAGCCCTAAGTTAAGAATAGTGGCAAAGGCTTTCTTTAACTATGCCAAATCCCCCCTTTCCCACCATACTACTGCTTTTGAGTCTGGTGGGTGGTGCTTTAACAGTAAGTTTGTTTTCCTGAAACTTAAGTCTGTGTCATTTTCTTCCTTTAAGTCTAAATGGCTAAATGTTTTCAACACTAAGTGCCTCTCACAGAGTAAGTGATCCCCCCTTTCCTACCATGGATTTTCTTCAAATCACTTGCAACAAAAATTACACATTCCCACGAGTGCTCTAAAACCCCAGAACTCAGTTGCAAAAATCAAGAACACCCCGAAACACATGCAATCCTGCTGCTAGGGCTAACCCTAACGAACCCTAAGTTACAAAAAGTGCCAAAACCTTTTTCCTCATGGATGTTGTTTAAACCAGTTTTATCCGGTATTAGACCTTCCCAGCAATGGCCCCAGTTTCGTCAACCCAGGCGAAAACAAGTAGAAGACCCCCAAACAGCCAAAAAGCAAAAGTACAAAAATGTGGACTTAGTCACTTTTCTGAAAATTTCCAAAATCACTCAGCGCGCGCTCTGCAGCTAGGCCCTAACTCCCCTCTGCCATCATGGATTTCCTTCAAACCTCTTGCTATCTAAACTATCCATACCCAGTAGTGCTCCCAGACCCCGAAACCCACCCACAAACACCAGGAAGCCCCCCAAACAGGCCCCCGAAAACGCTACATTGAGCGAAAAGTCAGAAAAGCCAAAACCTTTTTCCTCATGGATGTTGTTTAAACCAGTTTTATCCGGTATTAGACCTTTCCAGCAATGGCCCCAGAGCCGTCAACCCAGGTGAAAACAAGTAGAAGACCCCGAAACAGCCAAAAAGCAAAAGTACAAAAATGTGGTTAAAGTTTTAATTATATTAACTTGTGCAAAACAAAGAAAGACAGAAACACAGGAATAAAAGTGAATAAGTACGAAAAAGAAAATTTCTGAATTCATTGGCTCATTTTCAGGCCTCGGTGTCAGGGAAGAAGAGTTCGTCCTCATACTCTGTGAATTCAGGCAGGAGTAGGTCAGTGTCACCTAACACAGAAGAAATTCCCTCATCTAAGTTGCTGTCCTCCTCGTCTTCTTCAGTCGTGCGATCTGGTACTTTGAAATCTGGTGGTATGAGGTGCTCATTCATCTTGATCATTGTCAATATCTCCACATTTTTGGGCGAGAGGCGGGTCCGTTTGCAAGTTACAATGCCACCAGCAGCACTGAAAACACGTTCAGAAGACATTTTTGCGAGTGGGCAAGACAAGTAATGTATAGCCAGGCGGGTGATCTCTGGCCACAATTCTTTTTTCCCATGCCAATACGCCAATGGGTCAGCATTAACATAGACCTCTGTTGAGTCATTCAGATAGGCCTGCACCATCGACTCAAAGTTCTCCACGGTTCCTCCACTTTACTGAATTTTTGCTCTGACCTTTTGAGAACCATAACATATCTCAGCTAGCCAATCCTCTTCATCACCCGATATTTCTGTTGTGTTTGGTGCAGATGATGCGGTTTCCGGTGTGTTTAACGGCTGAGAGGTCACTTCTGCCACAGCCACAGGTGCAGAAGTGGAGTCTTTTGACTGGGGATGGCCTGCTGATGTACTGCCTTTTCCTTCAATTTGCTTCCGTTCTCTTTCAAACCTGATGGCTGACCAGGCTATCCAACGTTTGTACTTTTTAACATCTTCATCACCAAAAGGAAATAATGCACAGCCTGCCAGCGCCTTTTTGTAGCGTGGATGCAGAATAGTAGCACAAATGTAATGCTGTTCTGAGTGGATCTTTTGAAGACGTTCATCGCCAAGTAGACGCTCTAATAATTTCTCCGCCAAAACAAAAGCTTCTTGCTTTTCTTCATCTATTTGAAACTTTGAAGACACCGCCTTCAGTTTGTGCTCCAGCATGCGCAACAATGGGATAGCTTTTCCCAAATTACAGTCCTCCCTGCTGACTGCACGCGTGAAGACCTCAAAAGGACGAAGCATGTCTGTCAGGCTTTTAACTAGCTCCCATTGCGCCGCATTTAACCTCAGGTCCTCCTTCACAGCTGTACCCATTGTTAAGAAATACTGATCGAGTACCGTAAACTGCTCATACAGACGCTCAAGCATGTAGAAGGTTGAGTTCCAACGTGTTGGCACCTCCTGGATGAGTGCTTTCACTGGCATTCGACGTTCATCTAGCAGGCTCCTCAGATGCTCCCGGGCCTTAAAAGAATGGCTGAAATGGTTGCACATTTTTCGGCAGGTGACCACTAACTGGCATGCTGGACTGTCTTTCTCCAAGAATTTTTTCACAACCAGGTTTATACAGTGCGCCAAACACGGCACTCTGAAATAGTCACCCAGTTCCATGGCCTTAACTACATTGGCGCCATTATCCGTGGAAACATAACCAATGCCGCGTTTTTTTGGAGACAGCCAGTGAAAGACCTTTGTGTTGAACTCATTCAAAATGTTTTCTGCTGTATGACATAGCTCCAAGCCAAACATGGCTAGTGTTGCATGTTTCTGAGCAGCTTTAAAAACTTGGTCCAGGTCAGCACCTGCGTTTAGCTTTGCTTTAACCCCTGAAAAAGAGACCCAGTGTGCAGTGATGCACATGTAATCAGTGCCTGTGCCACTGGTCCACATGTCTGTTGTCAGATGTATAGTGTGAACAGCACTCTTCTGCAAAGCTGCCCCAATCACCTCCAGCACATCTTCATGTAGTGCTGGAACCGCAACTCGGGCAAAATAGTACCGGCTAGGAACCTTCCATTAAGGGCAGAGCGCTGCCACTAATTCGAGAAAACCAACCCCTTCTACAAAAGAAAAAGGGAGAAGATCCAGCGCTAGCATTTTAACCAGCTTAGTGTTATACAGACGCACCATTGGGTGGTTGCGGTCATATGGCGCGTCTGAAGAAAACATTGTTTTAATGTTGCCCTGGACCATTTTACGGGATGATGATGATGACTTCTTCGACCCAGTTACGCTCGCTGATGAACTTTTTCGCATTGGTGTCTCACTCTGTCCCACACTCTTAGTGTGGCTCCCAGGGGTACTGGGTGTAAGTGAAGTGTGTGACACTTCTTCCTCCTCGTCATCATCAGATGGAACATCAACGTTTTCTCGACTTGCAATTCGGGCTTCCTTGATCTCCTTTAGGTGCGCAAACCATTGGACAGCGTGCTGTCTCTCAAGATGACCTCTCTGGCCTCCAGTCCCATAGTTGGTACCAAGCTTACCACGACTAACTGCAAGCTTACAAATGCTACAAATGGCTCTGTTTTCCCTTTTTGTGCAAACACTAAAGAAGTCCCAAACTGCGGACTTGAAATGTCTGTGGGGGCCGGAGGAGGCGATACTGGTGGTGATCGTGCTGCTAATGCCAGATGAAGTGGAGGATGTGTATTGCTGAACTTTACTGTGTTGTGCACTTTCACCACCACTAATTGAGGGCGAGGTGGATGGAGGTCCCTTCTGGCGAGTAAGAAATATGGAAGCGGTAGGTTGTGGTGTACTAGTTAACATCAATGATTCTGGTGTTCCCATTGCCTCCTCGTCGACTTCATCATCACCCTCAGCAGCTTGTCGGGCTAGGGTCAAAATGTCTGTTTGCTGCATGCCCGCTGGGGCTTCAGTGACGTTAGTGATGATGACTGTGTCGTCGTCGTGAGAGTCTTCAGCAGCAGGAGTATACGCCACTTCTTGTTGAGCGTCATCACACTCCATAACTCTGAGAGTTTCGACGACCTTCCTTTTACGCTTAGCTACCTTTGTCAGATCATGGTGTGCCTCCTCGAACTCACTCTCAGACGGCAGTGGTGCTGGTTCCCAAGTAAGATCCATATCATCAGAAGGAGGTGGGCTTGAAGAAGATGTAGACACCAACACCCTTGATCTTTTCCTTGCTCGGGATGTGGAAGACAATGAATGATCATCAGGAGGAGTGGCTTCCTCGAATGTTACCTCGGCTTGATTGTCGATTTCCAGATGTGCCCCTACTTCTGGAGGAACAACTATTGTGGCCACCTGTTGTGCCCCTCCATGCACCTCTGCTTGCTCCTCTCCTTGCGCCGCCTCTCCTTCCACATGTACTTGGGCTTGTACTTGCACATGTGATTGTTGTTGCGGCTGTGGTTGTTCAACACTCTTCAGATGAGTTACAACAACCTGTGTTGATTGAGGGAAATTGCTGCTACTTTCTTGCGATGAGCCAACATCACTGGTCGATGGTGATTGAACAACTATACTGGCTGCCTCTGCAGCACTCAAGGACTTGGACCTAAGTTGGCGTGGTGGTGGTGGCACTGAGCCCAATGGAGCGGAGGTGCTGCTCCCAGCTTGGTCCCCAGCAGACTCCGCTGCTGCTGCAGGCGTACTTCTTTTTATCTCCAAAAATTTGGCGGTCGTCATCACACCAGTCTCCTTGGTAAGTCGCGCCACTTGCTTCTTCTGCTCCTTACTGGCAACTTTCTTGCTAGAGGAGCTACGGGCAACTTTTTTTGGGGCCATCTTCTTCAGATGTCACTCTGAACAGCAGGCCGCAGTTGCACAAGTTGCAGAGTTGTCTGTGGCCACACGCACACGTGACGTTGTGCTGCACACACCGCAGCAGGACTTCTTCCTGGCACTGGTGGTTCTCTTGTGCACCTACAAGCAATGGAAGACAGAGGAACATCAGTTATACACCCCAAAAAGTCGAAAAAACACACAAAAATCAGCACAATCCCATTCCCAGCCCATCCATGGCCTCAATGGTGTTTAAATCCAAGAAGACACCCCACAGAAAGACTAGGCCCATGCACCACTCACACTACCCCTGGGAAAAAGGCCCCACCAGCAGCCCCAAAAAACGACAAAAAACACACAAAATTCAGCACAATCCCAGCCCATCCATGGCCTCAATGGTGTTTAAATTCAAGAAGACACCCCACAGAAAGACTAGGCCCATGCACCACTCACACTACCCCTGGGCAAAAGGCCCCACCAGCAGCCCCCAAAAAACGACAAAAAACACAAAATTCAGCACAATCCCAGCCCATCCATGGCTTCAATGGTGTTTAAATTCAAGAAGACACCCCACAGAAAGACTAGGCCCATGCACCACTCACTGCCCCTGGGCATAATGGATGAAAGCTAGGCAAAATAAGTGCAGGCCTCAGACACTGCCTCTCTTCAAAATGGCCCCTTGCACCCCAAGCACATGTTGCCGGTACCAGCACTCAAGATGGCCACCACCACCACCCACATGGCCAGTTCAAATCAACAGTACACCCCAAAAAAAAAGAAAAACACACAAAAATCACCACAATCCAATGCCATCCAGGATGTTTACATTAAAAAGACCCAACAGGCAGACTCAGTCCATGCACCACTCACACTACCCCTGGGAAAAAGGCCCCACCAGCAGCCCCAAAAAACGACAAAAAACACACAAAATTCAGCACAATCCCAGCCCATCCATGGCCTCAATGATGTTTAAATTCAACAAAACAGTTGTATCATGCACCCATAACCAACCCTGGTCCTACTGGATACTGTGGCTACCCACAATATATTTTATTTAATGTTCTGAAAAAGTTCCAAAATTGTAGTTGCAGCAACTGTAATGCCCCAAACAAACTTACTTGTGAAAGTTGATTTCTAATCCAAAAGTGATCCAAAGAAAGTCAAAAAGGCCTCAAATCCAAATATCCAGCAGCACCTACAAAAAGTAATCCTTCCAGGTCAAGGTCCAAATGAAAGTGACCAGCACATGAAGAAAGCACTGGGAGGAGCCTGCTGGACAGGAACAGGAAGTTGGAGACTGTGGGGCACTTTCTTCCTCCCCCCCACCCCCCAAAATGGACTCCTTGCAAAAAAAAGTGCAGGCAAATGTCAACCTGAGGAGTGATTCTGATAAAAATCATCATTTTCTGAAGGTTTATGCTGTTTGCTGGTGGATTTCTTGTGCAGAATTGCAAAATCTCTATTTCGCGAGTGCGAGATTGTTCCTGCCCGCCGCACCTGCGTGTTCGCAATTGCGAACTCTCGCGATGCGTGCTGTGCAAGGTAAGGTGGCAAGCCGCGAATACATATTCGCGGGCGCCAACTCCAGCGGGATCCCGCAGCAAGATCCAAAATGGCGCAGCACTCGCAAAATATCGAGAAAAACAACTCGGCAAACGCTGAATGATGGAAAGTGAATGCCGTGCACCACGCCGCGCGCCGCAATATTGTATCACCAAACAAAAAAATCCGCCGCGTGCGAATTGACGGATTTTCGGCAAATTCGCTAGAGTTCGCGAATTGCGAATTTACCGAAAATCCGCAAATTCCGCGAGCGGAACGGATTTTACGCCCATGCTTAGAATATATTCACTTCGTAGTGAACCAAGCGAGGCCTCCGGCTGTTACACTAGAGGCCATTTGTGAAGCGACGCAAACGGATGCCACCCTGCAAGAAGTGAAACGACTGATCCAAACTAGCAGCTGGAGACACACGCCAAGCAATGGACAAAACAACCAAGAGATGGCGGCATTCAAACATGCCCACGAAGAACTGTCGATAGCAGCAAATGGTCTCATCTTACGAGACACCAGAATAGTGATGCCACGACAACTCAGACAAGGGGTCATCAACCTAGCGCATAAGGGACACCGGGGAATAGTAGCCACAAAAAGAGCACTCCGTGAAAGAGTCTGGTTCCCAACACTAGACCTGATGGTGGAGATGACCCTGAAGGACTGTCCGCAATGTCAACTGGTGAGTCGTCTGGATCCCCCTGCACCACTACAAATGTCTCCACTACCGGAGGGTGTCTGGCAACACATTGCCATTGACTTCTTTGGGCCAATCAAATCGGGCCAATACGTCCTGGTCATCATGGACGAATACTCCAGATTCCCCATCGCACAACTGTGCACATCCACGAGAGCATCGAGTGCCATACCGATCCTAGAGGAGGTCTTTGCCGCATGGGGCATTCCCCTAGTGGTGAAGTCAGATAATGGGCCTCCATTCAACAGCCATGACTTTGCTGATTTTGCTCAGCACCTCATCTTCACACACCGCAAGATCACACCACTATGGCCACAGGCCAACGGAATGATCGAAGGCTTCATGGCCACGATCAAGAAGACCATGCAGCAAGCAGAACTCACCGCAAAGAGCCTTCAGACAGCCCTCGACGAGGTATTGCGAGCGTACCGAAATACGCCTCATTCCACCACAGGCAAATGTCCTGCCACTCTCATGCTAGGACGCCCAGTGCGCACCAGAATACTAATGATGAATATGGCAGCGCACAAACTGTATCTCGACTCTGATCATGAGGAGATCGCGGCCAGAGACAAGATAAAGAAGGAAAAAATGAAGGACTATGGCGATGAGCGGCGTCATGCTACTACCCCTTAAATCCAAGAGGGAGACTGGGTGCTGGCATGACAAGAGCAGCACAGAAAGACTGATTGCAGATACCATGAGGTTCGACTCAAAGTGATACAACAAAAAGGAACCATGATCACTGCAGAGACCGATGGAAAAAGACTTACTAGGAATGTGACGTACTTCAAAAAGTGCGGACCCAATATCAAAGAGCTACTGACCGAACCGAAACTGGAGCCGGGAGACCCAGAGACACTGCCAAACTCACAGTCAGTTATTGATGGAGATTGCCGATGAAAATGAGCGCGACAGTCCCAACCTTCAGTCATGCCCCAGACGTGTGATCACGAAACCGTCTCGCTTTATTGAAGAATTCTAAAGAAAAATAATTTGCTGTTTGCTGTGGTGTATATTATTTTGTTTTCTTTTATTCACAGAGGGGGGAGATGTAATGACGTTGATGCAAAGTGCCCACTGACCAAACTGGTCAGGCACTAGGACCGGCCCGAGCGAGGGGCGAGGGCGGGCGGAAAGGGAGGAGCTGGGAGACCAAGGGGGCAGTTAGCCTGTAGCCCTGGATGAGGAAGGAAGGAAATAAAGAAGCTCTTACATAAACCAGTGTCTGCGTATATTCTGTGGGAAGAAACGACACTACAATGTGGAGAGATTGATTTTTTTAAACAATGTGACTGAAGGTATTTGCTGCACCAGCCCATTTGAGCACAGTGCCACTCGCAGTAAAAGGTAGTGGATTCTAAACGGGGTGCAGCTGAGCTGACAGTACCCGAGCCTGCACCTCCTGAGACCCCTTTCTTTCCTCCTGCCCCTAATCTTTATACACAAGACCGTCAGGCATCTGACATCCCTGAGGCTCTTTTCAACTCTGCCTTTTTACGTTTCCTGGATCTCGCTCAGTTACCACTCATCAGCCCATCATTACGGAGCAACTCGACCCCCCCAAGCCAGCCCGTTAACTTCCCTCGTCCAGATACCAGATCCCCAAGTTGAAGCTCCCGTAATGCTGTACCCTAAAGTGACAGAGCTCTACTGAGCATGCGCTTACTTAAACGTTCCGTGACACGTAGGACATCGCTGGGAGTTTTCATTCTTTTTTATTTTTTTTAAACGTACTTTATTGCAGATTACACTTATCACACAGCTTTTTTGCCTACAACCCTGAGGCCGGCAGCTTAAGTAGATATCATATATGTAGACAATACGCGGCTTTCATACCGACATACCAGGGGCCCGGTAGCGAATCAGGATTCATGAAAAGCGAGTCAAGTAGTGTATTCTTGGCATATGGTTTAAATAATGCAAGTAAAGCAATATAATGGATTTTACTGAACAAGTGAACTCCCCCCACCCCGCCATGTCAACAGGTACATAGAATGAAAATAAATACAGCTGTAATGAACACCTGTAATCGCCTGCCATCAGCCATCCGCCACACATACATTGGGCCACACACACCACGCATTACCCAAAAAATAGCGTTTCAACAGGAATTAAACATACATCTATGTATATCTTGCACCGCTTTCCCCTATTACCAGAAAGAAAGGTTTCACATCGCATCACTTGTCTGGAGGTCCGAGCCTCCTTGTTCCAGCCAATTTACAAAAGGCCGCCAAATATCCAGAGGTCTCGCTCTACGGAGCAACAGGTCCCAATAGTTGGACAGTTGATTTTTGTAATACGTAGCTGCATTTATCCATCCTGCAATTGTGGGCGGATTAGTTTTTTTCCAATGTATTGCTACCTGCCGTTTTTCAAGCAAAAGTAACATAGACGTTTACGAGAGCCTTTCAGAATGTCTAATGTAAACCCCAGTAGTGCTACCAGTGAAGTAGTCTGAAGCTGACTGTCGATAATGTTGCTAATATGCCTGAGGATTTCTGACTAATAGTGCGCCACTGGACCACAAGACCAAGCCAAATGTACAAATGAGGCGTCTCCAGCATCTTGTGTCTGATTGCACACCTATGCGATGTAACTGTACTGGTGTGCGATATGCTTTGTGTAGAAAATTAAAATGTATGAGATGTAATCTATAGTTCAGTGAGAGGTGTTCTAATTGCGAACAGCAAAAGAGCCATTGTTTTTCCATGATAGAGAGACCTGTTTCCAACTCCCACTCTGTCCTTGATGTACTAACAATTATAGGGGATTTGTCTTGAGTAATAGTGTAAATCTGCGTTATTAGTTTGCGAGGGGATGAGTTTGATAAGACATTTTCCAACGCAGGCAGCGAGGGAGGGGCATTTGGGAATTCAGCACGACGACCTCAACTGGTAATACAGCAGTGTGTTCGAGGCCGAAGGTGGGTGTGGATCACAAAACTGTTGTAGGGACAGAAAAGTACAGTCTGGGTATATATCTTGTCTGATTAGTAAATTATGATCACGTGCTCGTCTAGACGTGGCTTTATCCATTAAAGGGCCTATAAGTGGGTTCCTTTCCAGTGGCATAGATGGCGCAAACAATTCTTTGAGACCAGCCCACTTTGCTATGTTCCTCCAAGCCCAACGTGTCGCTTCTCCCATATTTATTTCAGAATTTGTAAGGATTACGGCCATTTGTAAGGACGGTACACCGTCGCATTAAGCGGGGTAGGTGCAGCTATATCTGTCTCAATCGCCACATGGGATTGGGTGGTGCCAGACGTGCAAGTATTGTGCTTGTGCACTATAGGCATAGAGCTCAAAATCAGGAGCCCCCAGTCCCCCTTGGGAAAACGTTAGGGTTAGAAGCTTCCAGGACACCCTAGGCTGTTTACCTGCCCAAATCATTTTAAGACGTTTGAAGAAATGTGTATTGAGTGGCATAGGAGTATTCACAAACAAATATAACAACTTTGGAAGTATTGCCATTTTTGTTATTGCGATGCGACCTGTTAATGATAGAGGTAGTCTTTTCCACTTTTGTATTTTACATTCAATCCAATCCACTACTTTCCCGTAGTTGGCCAGCCATATTTCCTGTGTGGATCTACTTATCCATATACCTAGATATCGTATCTCACCGGCTGCCCACTAGATAGGAAACTCCGTCTCACATTGAGTGGTATCGTCAGTGAGGGGTAGTAGTACGGATTTTGCCCAGTTCATCTGCACCCGTGTTAAACCACCGTATCGTATCAGTTCTCTCATGAGTATGCCAAAGTTATCTTTAGGGTTCACTAAGTAAATCGTCATGTCGTCAGCATACATCGATATTAGCAGCCCTAAAGCCAATGCTTCATTGCGTATGGTGTTGCCGAAGTCTTGCCGCCAGGGGTTCGGTAGCAATCGCAAATAACAATGGCAATAGCAGGCAGCCTTGTCTCGTCACCCTTGTGATGTCAAATGGCTCCAAAATCTGCCCGTTTACTCTCACTCGGGCCATTGGTTTGGTGTATATTACTTGGATTTGCTTTATGAAAATGGGGCTAAAACCCAAACGGGTCAGCAGGGCATATAAGAATTTACACTCCAAAGAGTTGAATACTTTTGTAGCATCCAATAGTGCTGCAATCGCCTGGACATGAGGAGGCAAGGAGTGTAGCAGTCCGAATAGGACTCTTACATTTTGTGCCGTTGATCTACCGGGTATAAATCCAGATTGATCTGGCAGCGCCATTTGAGGACGCATGAGTTGCAATCTATTAGCCAAGAGTTTAGCGTAAATTTTGACATCTAGGTTAATCAAGAACAGTGGTCGATAAGAGCCTGGTGAGTTGGGAATTTAACCAGGTTTCAATAGGGTTATTATCGTGGCTTCTCTAAGAGTAGGGGGAGTACACCCGTTTCCAATGCCTCCATGAACACCTGTAACAGCCACGGGGCAACAATGTCCGCGTATTCTTTGTAGAATGCCTCCGTGAGCCCATCTGAGCCAGGAGCTTTTTCAGCTGGCATGCCACTAATTACCTGTCTAACGTCATCTACAGTTATAGGAAGTTCCATATATTCCCTGGCACCATTGTTGAACCATACTAATGCTACGGTGTCCAGGTACTCCACGATGTCGGATTGCATAGGGCTAGTTTTACAGGTGTACAGTGATTTGTAGAAATTGGACATTGTGTGGAGTATGAATGAATGAATGAATGAATAAATAAAATGTATTTGTGGTTACTCAAAACCATTAAAATAGTACAACAAAATAGAGAAGAACATTTCGTTATTTAAAAAAAAAAAACTTACATAGCTAAAAACATAAACATTGTTAAAATCTAAAGTTCATTAGTTCATTTGTATTCACCCATCAATCTTGCCTGGTCTCAATGGGATGGGCTATTAAGTCTCGGTGGTGTGAGAGATCAGTGCAGTTACTGGTCCAGTTACCTAACTGGGGGATTCCATCAATTTTCGGCGTGACAGTTGTATAAATTTGCCGAACATAGCCATATCTTTCACTGTTTCCAGTGTGAACAGGTGATAAACAGCCTACTTTATGGATCTAATCCCTTTTTGTAGTAAGATTTACTTAAGGTAAATATTACGCTCAGAACACAAGATCGGGCAACAAACTAAAATGTGGGCAAAACTCTCATGTTTATATTTGCATAGCCGACACTCAGAGTACCCCATCCGTATCAACCTCGAGGGGTATAGTTCTTTAAGGGGGAGAGGATGTAATCTGGACGCTACAATCCTATTTAAGGCTTGTCTCCCCACCGCCTGGGTAAGATAGAGTTTGGAATTGTGTTCTGTATGTGGGAGACTTTGGGACTCATGAAAGCTTCTTATTTCCAATTATTCCAGGTCAGACGTGCGCGAGCAGAGGCAATCCTGTTTTTTTATCGCACTTTTAATGGTGGTGTACTTAGTTAACTCGGGGTCCCAGTTTTCCACTGCGAGCTTAGGAGCTTCTTTGGCGGCAGAGAGGCTGTTTGACCAGGGGTTATCTGGTTCCAGAAAAATGCTTTTTATGGTGAACATCAAAGTGTTCTCTGATGCCGCCATGGTGAGAAAAAAGTATTTGCTCATGGAAGCCATCTCTTCCAATTTTTGTTGATTCAAATCGAATTCTAACCGCACTAGGTTGTTTCTAGTGCAGGCAGGTAGATGGAATAACTTTTTGTATGCCGAGCAGTGGATTTTTTCTAGCACTCTTGGTAATTTTCCTGGGAAGTCCTGTTGTGCATAGTTAAGTGAAGGTATTAGCTTCGCCCTCATGACTCTTTGAATTGCTGTTGTTGGGGGGCTGTGTAAGGTAGCATGCAGCTTTCCAAGGGCGTAAGTAATGCTTTTCCCTTTTACATGTATTTTATTGAGGTGTACTCCTGGGCGCCCTGTCTCACTAAGCCAAACTCCCAAATAATTTTACTGTTGTGTGCAATCCAAAAACAGCTTTCCTATCCTCCATTTTGCCAGTTTTATTTTCGGATAGTGCCCAAAAATTATTATTTTTGATTTGGATGGGTTGACAATCAGTTTGTTCTTGGCATTGTAATTTGCCAGGGCCGTAAGTGCTTTTTGTGGGCCAATTTTAGTATGGTCAAGGAGCACCAAGTCGTCGGCATATTGCAGTAGTTGTATCTTAGTGTGCCCAATCCTCGGTGTTGCTAATGAGGCTCCAGTCAGGGTTTGGCCCATGTCTGCGGTATATAGGTTAAACAACAGCGGAGCTAAGACACATCCTTGCTTCAGGTAGCGGTTAGTGTCAATTTTCTCTGAGGCAGTGGTGCTTGAAAGTTTGATTCTGACCCAAGTTCTTGAATATAATGATCGAATAGCTTGTAATAAAGGGGGGTCAATGTTCCAGCTTTCCAATTTCTGCCAGAGGATTGAGCGGTCAACGCCATCGAATGCAGCCGTATAATCGATAAAGCAAGCAATAATTGGCAAGCATTTTCGTGCCACAGCCTTCTGCGCTAGGTATGAGAGTGCTATAATGTTGTCCACTGTTGAGGCTCCGGGTCTGAACCCTGTTTGATAGAAGGGCAGAAGGCCCTCCTTACTGACCCAGTTTGAGAGTTCCACAAGGAGGGTGCTTGCATCGGCCTTACAATCGATGTCGAGCAGGGCGATCATGCGATAGTTTTGAGGGGATGTATGATGTTATAACGCATGCTAGTACAACGCATGCCTTTACGACGCAAGTTTTACAACGCAAGTCGTTACAACGACTTGCGTTGGGGGGCGCTGGATAGTGAATAGTATAATTTACTATTCCAACTCCAGTCCCCGTGGACAGTAGGGAAGGTGTTGGAAACTATTCCCTATCCTAGAGAGCCCCCCAGCGCAATTCGTTGTAAAACTTGCGTTGTAATGGTTGTGTCGTAAAGGCACTTCGTTGTAAAAGTTGCATTGTAAAGGATGTTCCCCGTTTTGAGGATTGGATTTTGGCCCTTTCTTGTGTATTGGGTGCAATAGCGACCCTCTCCAAGAATCAGGGACGTCCCCCATCAATTGGAATTCGGCGTATAGCATGGTCAGTTTGTCCGTCCAAAAATCTGTGTCTTCCCTGAAGAGGGAACCAGGTAGGCCATTAAGTCCTGGTGCCCCATTGTGTCTAATCTTTTTTAAGATTTTAATAATTGCCTTTTTTTCAGGGAGAGCCGGCTGCTCCACAGTTTTTATAGGATGGGTAAAGTTGGCTGATTGGCCCGCCTTGTCCAGATCTATATTAGGTGGCGCTATGCTGCCTTCCTCTTTGTACAATGTTTTCACATGGGATGCCCAGGTGTCACGTCAAGTGAGTTCTCCCTCTGGTTACCTCCTTGATTTAAGGTGTTTAGATATTGCCAAAACTCTTGTGACTTACCGGGTCTCAGTAGATCAAAGATCTTTAGCCATTTCGCCTCAATACAGCCCCATTTTACGGCCCAAACTTTCTTCGAGTGGAGTTTTGCTATTTCTTGCAGTTGCCTTTTAGCCAGTGCTGAGCCCGTTTTCTTGTAAGACCTTCGTTTAGTTCTTAATTGTTTTGCACTCTCTTTAATTGCGGGGATATGACCAAAGTTGTGCAAGTGGTGTGGATGAGTTTTATTTGTTGTTCCTCCTTGAAGTTGTATTACTAGGTTGCGAACGTACTGATCCCATTCTTCTATTGTAACCCTGTTGTTTTCGCTTTGTAGTCCATCGGCCCGTTCATTTTTCCAATCCTCAAACTTGTTAATTGGCACAGTGCCCCATTTAATCCTTCTCACCAATGTAAACTGTTCAGCTCCATTTGTTGATCCAACGTGTAGTAATGTATAGTGATTGTCTGCTTTAAAATTTAACGAGATTGTTAGTGCGGCATGGTCACTCTCCTTACGCTGGTCAACTTTGTACCCTGTCATTAGATTCTGTAGCTGACTGCTTAGTAAAATATAATCAATAGTAGTTTGATTATTGTACGTTGGCAGGCAAAGGGCTCCTGGTGTATCCCTTAAGAGTAGAGAGTGAGCTGATACAGCTGATAAGAGAGCATTAGGGCATTAAAGGCCTCTGTAGCTGAAGAATTGTTACTTTGGACTGACCTAACCCCAATGTTGTGGGTGTTAATATCCCCGAGTATTATTGATTCTATATGAGCGAATTGTAGGAGAAGATATTCTATATGGCGTATTAACTGGGACAGCTTGTCCTTGGCTCCCGGACCATGAGGATTATAGTAAACGTTGATTAAGAGTATTGTAAGTGGGCCCTTGCTTGATCAGAAACCTTTCAGAATGCCTGCCATGAACATGTTTGACCATGTTTTTATTTCTCTGAATTGTATTTTCCGAGTGTGCCTGATGTATATGGAAATGCCTCCAGATGGTCTACCAAATATATTCTCCTTGATGGCTGGTTTATAGTATTCCGTGAATCCTCTTATTGATAATGGTTTAATGGCCCACGTTTCTTGAATGCAAATTATGTCCACTCCTTCAAGGAACGGCAGTATCGCCGGATTTTGTAATAGCTTTACGATCCCTGCTACGTTCCAGGACATAACAATTGCACTCTGAGTACTAATTGTCGCATTTTTATTCATGGCTGGAGGCTCCATTTGCGGGTGCTGTAGGAGTTTCTTGCTTACGGGGAAACTGGAGTTAGGAATTGTGATTTAAGGCCCTTGACGCCCAAGACCAATCTTCGCTGGTATTATTCTCTATTGAGCAAAACCGAGTGCCTTTGCCCATTGTGTGGAGTATGTCCTGAGGAGTTCTTGCACTCACCCCAGTATCCGTGTGTAGCTCAGTAATTAATTCAGAGCCCCTAGAAGATCTGAGCAGGCCCGCTAGCGTTTTTCCAGCCCGATCCCCCTCCCCATATCGCCTGGCCTGTGCGTATTTATGTAGGTATGCAGTTTCACTCTCAGCCTCTTCCTGAAATGCTGTCAATTTGGATTGGAGTTGGGCAGTAGCCTCCATGGATGGGGCATCTTGAATTTCTCTTTCTAATTGCTGAATGTCACTTTCCAGCCACTGTAGTGTGTTGCGAATGTCCCTAAGCACGCCTGCCTTCAGCGCCATACAGTGCCCCCTTGTAACGTTGTAACCACCTCGAATGCCTCCCAAAGTATCCCGGGCGAGTCTACTGTTCACTCATTCAAAGTGAAATACTCAACCAATTTTTCCCTCAGTATTTCACGAAAACCGGATCCAACAGTGCTTTGGACGGGAAGCGCCAGCTAAACCGTGTTATGTATGGTGGGGGTACCTACAATTTTATCTGAGTGGGCGCGTGATCAGAGAATGTGCGTGGGTGGTGTGTCGCCTCTGTTACCCAGGAGTGTATATCCCTAGAGACCAGCCAATAGTCCAATCTAGACTAGGCATTCCGATGTTGTGTCACACAGGTGCCCACTCTAGTTGTCAGGTTGAGAGCCCTCCATGTGTCTTTCAGTTGTAGGTCATCCACTGTCCCCAACAACATCTCTGCCGCTTTAGGAGGGTGTTCGCGTGTCGCCCCTTATTATCAGCTGTAGGTGACAAAACTACATTGAAGTCCCCCCCCCACAATATCGCCACATCTCCCAGTGCCTGAATTTTCTGCCAGATGTGTCGGAAAAATACCGGACTGTCCTTGTTGGGACCATGTATGTTACCTATTACTGTTGGGGTATTGTATAGTGTTCCCTGTAAAAGGATATATCTGCCCTCACAGTCTATGATTGAGTGATGCGTCTTCCAATGTAGACCTTTACGTAACAATATCGCCACGCCCCTGGAGTAGTTGGAGTAGTTAGCTTCCACCACCTCCCCCCATCAGTTATGTCTGAGCGCACTGGCGGCTGTGGGTGCCAGATGAGTTTCTTGTAATAAACACACATACACCCCATGCCTCATGCCTTACTAGGTACGAGTAGATCAACCTAGTTTTCCTTCTGTCATTAAGACCCTGGACATTCCAGGAAAGACATGTGATGGCCGACATCAGTGGTGCATGTGAAGTGTGTATTGTCTAGCAGCTCTTTCCATCATGGTAATGTGAGGGTGCCCATCCAAGTACACAGCGCTAATAGCATGTAGTGTAATAAGGAAACATAGGCCTCCCAGTGGCAGACAAGAACAATCAAAGCTTGCAAGCAACAAACTTCTAAGACCCATATACTGACATGGCAGGCAAATTAAACAAAAAACAGTCTCCTCCCCCCCACCTCCCACACCAACCCCCAATTAGGTTGTGAATTACCCTCCCTCTCCACCCTCAACGATGAGTTAACGAACCACAATCGTGAGCATAAGGGAATCATCCCATGGGGGTACGTGAGGTCACCGGCAATACACCCCTGCACTTTTGGCAAGGTGGCTGAGGTAGTGACACTGTACCCTATGCGATGAAAATTGTCCTGGTACAAAGATCTCAATCGACCAGGTAAGCTTCCCGGCCAGTAATCCCCTGTTGTAACATACATTTGCAATCAAGCGGCGTAACCTACATTATATAGGGCCCACAGCAAACCCATCCATATTATATCAGTATCTGATACTTATCTGACCGTCTAGCGTAATCGTCCTATGTTGTCAATCATTGTCACTCATAGACCTCTCAGTTTGTGAGTCAGCTGTCGCGCACGCAGTTTCTGATCTTTAGCCATCTGTTTAGTGTATGCCAGCGCCACCTTAGCGTCCGTGAAAAAAGGTGGGTTTCCCTTGGCCCTGGACCCTCAGCTTGGCTGGGTAGATCAATGCGTATTTGGTCCCACTCCGCTGAAATATTTTCTTTGCAGGGATGAATTCCTGTCTGGATAGAGGGCTTTGTGATTGCCCTTGTATTGGATATCTCCCTTTTCTCTTGTGAGTCAAAGAATCATGTCTCTAGCCCTGTAATTAAGTATTCTAGCCAGGATTGGTCTTGCCAGTGCGCCTGGTCTTGGCCTTGGACCCAACGTACGATGTGCCCGTTCAATGAGGAACATGGCAGACGAGTCTGGCCCAAAAATGTCTTTCATCATGGTTTCGATGTATTTCTCCATGTTTTGAATGTCTGTTTTCTCAGGTACTCCTGTAATGCATACGTTATTCCTTCGTGATCTGGCTTCCAAATCCTCGTTCTTCTGTTTTATTAACTGTAGAACTCCATCCATTCCACACAATTTCTTGTCCATATCTGTTTGACCTTCCTCCATCTCCATCACCCTTGTCTCGAAAGACGCTCAGGTGGCCTTCCTGTTTCTCTTCGCGTTGCGTTATTCTGTACATTCTTTTAGCCAACAAGTCCATTTTCGAGTCTATGCCCTGGAGACTGGATTTCAGGTCCTTAAACATTTCTTGTATGTCGTCCTCAGGCAGGGGGGCCATGGATCTATCCCCGGGTTGTTTCTTATCGAAGGTTATTTTCGGCTGGCGTGTGTTTGGCTTACCCATTTTTGGTCTCTAATGACTGTCAGTTATAGTATAGTTGATCAATGGTCCAGTCACAAGCGCTGTGTGTTCTGTCCCCAGCGCCGGTAATTCTGCTCTCCTGCTGTCAGTTCCTCCTCCCTTTCGCAAAGGCGTTACTGCCCGGACACAATCACCAGTGGTAGTCGTCCTCCGTGCTTCCAACGAACTTATATGCTGTACAATATAACTCCAATCATTGCAATGCCCTTCCTGCAGTCAGAAACCACCACCTTCAGCGACTAGGCATCCCCATTCCCGAAGACCAGGAGCTGAAAAATTCTCTGTGCGGTCCTGTCTGTCAATTTAGAACCAGGTATCCACCACTGGGGTCAATCTGCGGTCCAACGATGATACAAGTGCACCCCTATCGCTTTGTTTACACTGGAGTGCACAGAGAGAGGGCACAGCCCACCCAACCGCAGAGCCTGCGCCTCCCCTACGCCATATCAAGCATATACAGAACAGCGGTGTAATGCTTCCATTGATGCACACGCAGATGGAGTCAACTCACCGTGGGCCCACAAATCTGCTCGCACCTCACAAATCAGGCCGCCTGCACCGAATCAAACAGGCGTGTCCTCAGTGTAGTAGTGTGCCTGGGACAGCACAGTCATCGCATCAGCATCAGGATAGTTCACCACTACTGCAGGCTGACTGTAAGTTTACTGAGTCCACCCTCACCTACAGATTGCACTATGTGCCGCCCGGCTCCGATTCGGCTTCCCAGAGCAGCCCGACAGCTCTACTCAAAATTTCAGCCTCCCGGGTAAAATCGGCAATCACCATGGGGCCGACTTAGTTGATCCGGGACACCAGCCGCAACGGAGCCAGTGCCCGGTAAAGTGCAGGACCAGCGGGGTCGCAGACACAAGCGCTCACTCCTTCTTCCACGGGATTACTTACGGCCGACCCCCGCTGCTCCCCGCATACGGGTCCTCTCGGCTGGAGCTCGCCTCGTCCACGCAGTCCTCCACCACAGCACCACTACTCCTTTCCCGCGGCCGTATGCGCCTCCAGCCCTAATGATGTGATAACATGCAGATGTAGGGGCCCAGGCGTCAGTCAATCTTCATTGCCCTAGGCGGCCGGCAGAAACGCAGGTCCTCCCCTCATGCCGCAGCTCCTCACCTCGGGCCACGCCAAACTTGAGGTCCCAGCGCCTTCCGGCAGTCGGGAAGCCAGGCCTCTACTGTGCAGCGCCTCTCAGCACAGTTTCATCGCTGCTTCACCACCAATTGTGGGATCGCCCCATGGGGACACCCCCCGGTCATACTTTCTGGTCACTGGCCCCAGGTATGTCAGGTCATATGCAGATAAATGCCGGATTTACAGCCTCAGCCGGCGGAGCCGCTCTAGAGTGCTGCCATTCTGCAGCTTGGCGAAGCCATGCCCACCGGGAGTTTTCATTCTTCAGTACAAGCTGTCTCTGCCCGCCCTGTCCTTTGACCCCGAAGTAGTTGTGATGTTGTTCAGTAACGGTGTGGAGTAAGGAGAAAAGTGAGGCATGTTTCTAACCGGCGTGAACTGTAAGAGATGGCAGAAGGAAAGAATTAGGGTCCCCGGGAATGCACCCTCAATGACAGGCTCTCAGTGGGAAGAATCCTTAGTGAGAGGCGGGGATGCGCACTTAAACTGAAC
The DNA here is from genome assembly GCF_964261635.1 of Lissotriton helveticus. Taxonomy (NCBI): domain Eukaryota; kingdom Metazoa; phylum Chordata; class Amphibia; order Caudata; family Salamandridae; genus Lissotriton; species Lissotriton helveticus. The sequence goes on from NC_136059.1 coordinate 1,175,657,660, forward strand.
TCACTTGGTGACACTCTGCAGGGGGCATCTACCAGCTCAATGCCTCTGTTTTCCAGCCATGAGGGCAACGGCCATCTAGTCAGTCTCCCGGTCTCCACAGCCGTGAGGGGAAAGGGGCACGGCGACGGAGACTACAGGTCCCATCATCCTTTGCCTGGCGCCTGACTCTGACGCCGTACATCGCGCCAGGAGGCGGGAGACAGTATTTCAGCGCCCACAGCCCACGCAGCGTGGGATGCGCGCTCAAACTGAACTCACTTGGTGACACTCTGCAGGGGGCATTTACCAGCTCAACGCCTCTGTTTTCCAGCCGTGAGGGCAATGGCCACCTAGTCAGTCTCCCGGTCTCCACAGCCGTGAGGGGAATGGCACACAGAGACGGGGACTATAGGTCCCATCATTCTTTGCCTGGCGCCTGCCTCTGATGCCGTACATCACGCAAGGAGGCGGGAGGCAGTATTTCAGCGCCCACGCAACGCGGGACGCGCGCTCAAACTGAACTCACTTGGTGACACTCTGCAGGGGGCATCTACCAGCTCAACGCCTCTGTTTTCCAGCCGTGAGGGCAACAGCCACCTAGATAGTCTCCTGGTCTCCACAGCCATGAGGGGAACGGCGCACAGAGACTGGGAATACAGGTCCCATCATCCTTTGCCTGGCGCCTGCCTCAGGCGCCGTACATCACGCCAGGAGGCTGGAGGCAGTATTCCAGCACCCACAGCCCACGCAGCAAGGGACACGGGTGGCCAGCGCCCGGGCCAAGCACGGGCCAAGGGTGGGCCCGTCCTGTGCCCGTCCATTGGCTGGAAGAGGCTGGGCTGGGCTATCCCTCTTGGCTCTGACATTTGGTGCATGACATTTTGCTCATACTCTGGTTAGTGACCTTGCTTCCACCGAGCAGGTGTATAACCTTTTTATGTGGGAGAGGTAGACTTTACTTGGGTTTTTACTGTAGCTATTTATATGTCTGCTGCTGTAAAACTGTTTGTGGTTATTTGTCTCCCTGTTGTTAATCTATTGCAGGCCTTGGAGGCTCACCCTGGTCTGAAGCCATGGGGAGGCGGAAGACTCAGGTCTGTCAAGAGGGGGCAAAAGCCACAACTAGGTCTACTGTTACAACTATGGACGCCTTCTTGTCAAGAGCCGCCCCAGTTATTGACAAGGAGGTCAAATTAGTGAACCGACATCTCTCTAGATCTCCCTCTAACGGTCTTTTCACTTCCCGGGGTGGGCCAAATAAATCGTCATGGGATACTGCCAGCGACATAGTGAGCACGTTTTCATCACTGGGGTTAGGTACTGTCTCTCAGGTTATCGAGGCCTTATCCCCTCTACTAGAAACTCCCCGGGAGGTGCCACCAAGGCCACTGTCCCCCGTTGTGATTGTGGGGAATAGGAAGAGCGACGCCCCCTCTCTTATACTGGGAAATGAAGGGACGGGTGGTAGCTTTAACCTTATAACAGCGAAAGCCCTCAGTGTTGATGACATCCCGCAACCTCCAAGGGTGTTTCCAAGGCCCAATGTGAGCGTGAAAAGAAAATGTAAACCAATGGGGAGCCAACCTAAAAATACCAACTTAATGCTCCCACTAAACCTGTCATTAAAAACAAGGCTCCTGCGTTTCTGGCCCCGAATTTAGTCAATATGGCCACACTGGAGGCCCTTAAATCTACCATTTGTGGCCTGTTGGATGCCAAGTTGTGCCCTATCGTGGCTAAATTAAATCGTATTGAGCAAACGTTAGCTGCTCAATACAAGCCTTCAGAACCCACTAATTCCTCTCAACCAGTGTTCCCACACCCGTCCAAGGTTAATATAATCACAGACACCTTGCCAGTTCCTGAGGCAGCCGCGGTTTTTCACTCTTCTGACAGTCCCCACGCCTGTGGTGAAAATGGGGCTCTTAGAGATCTAGGGGGGTTGGCTGTTGGCTGAAGCTCAAGTACAAGGCAGGTTTCTGACGGGGTTTTTCCCACGAATTACCAGGGCCAGTCTATTAATAAACCAGGACACACCTCGACTGAGCGACAGGGATATTCAACCAATGTCCCCTCGAACAGAGTGGTCATTGATCTTCCAATCCAGTCTACACCACTGGTAGTAATTTTGGGGAATGTCCCTCCGCTTGCGCAAGGCACCCAGGAGGATTTCACACAACTTAAGAACAAGGTTATACATTGGTTATCGTGTAACACCCCTGTGGGGCCAATGATGGAACACAATATCACCATGGTACGCCGTGTGGGTTGGATTGGTAGTTCAAGAAAACTTGGTGGGGGTGACTGCATCATTGTGAATTTCAACAGCCCTCTCCTTGCGGGAAAAATCTTAAGGGGTGTTTTTTATGAACAGACTCTCAGGGACCCTGGTATCCAGATTCTTCTCTGTTTTCTTTTTACAAGGCTGACCATACAAGGGGCAACAATCTTTGTTTGCCTTGTAACAGGTGGAATCAGAGACCCTTTGAACCTACTGGGGGTAGCTAATTCCAAGCCTTTGAGGGGGATGTCTCGCCAGGCTGGGCACCTCGCTGCGCCTCGGCTAGAGTTATCAAACAGATTCCCTGCTCTTTCAAGGTTGGATGAGTGTGATTGACTACATAAGAGCACTGAGCCCACCCGAGATTCAAGCAACCATTTGGAGTCCCCTTACCCTACAACTTGTAGCGTCGTGCCCTGTAGGACGGACCTGATGGAGACATTTAACCCCCAGCAGATGATGCCATCCCCAGTAGCACCTCAAGGGCGATTACCTTTTCAGTAGCCTATAACGTTTTGTCGTGGAACATAGCAGGCTTGGCGAGGAAATTCCAGGACCCCTTGTGGGTGCAGTTCATCATGCAATTCTCCTTTATTTGCTTGCAGGAGACATGGCTGGTGAACTGTGACCTATTTCTGGAGGGATATAAAGTTGTTTTGTTCCTGCGTCCCCGTCAATTTTTGGCAGAGCTAGGGGTGGTCTGGTCATTTTTATAGCACTAGCTGTGAATTGTAGGATCCAGCACTTGCCTACCGCCTATAGAGACTCTCAAGCTATTATTTTAAGGAGAGGTAATGACAGCATGGGCATTATACATTTTTATAATGCGGTAAGCAAACAGGGGGAATGTAAGATTGCTCAGTTATGCTGCCTCTTAAAGCAGTCCTGTGTTCCTGTGGCCCACAAACTTATGGTGGCAGGGGATTTTAATGTGCACCCCTGGGGTGACCCTAAAATGACCCGTATGAGCGAGCTCGGGTGTTGTAGGCTGCGGGGCCTCCACTTTGAGCATTCTGCCCAGGGGGAAGCGCTTAATAACGTGCTTAACGAGTTTGACCTGATATCATCTATGTCCCTTTCCTCTCCCCTTAGCAAATAGTCCATCCTGTCATTTAAAGGACGTGGGGACGGCTCTTTTATAGACCATATCCTGATCTCAGCAGGGCTCCAGTCCAACCTTCGGGGGTTTAGAATCGTGGATAGTGTATTCAGCAATCATTTGTGTGAATTTTGGAGGTCCGTTGCTGTCTAGTCAAAATAGGGTGACAGCGCCTGGTATGCTGAGACCTACGAATGGAAGGTGCCGTCTAAAGTGGTCCGAGGTCTCGCCGGATTTATTTTACGGCAAGGTACAAGCGGCTTGGGCATCATCTGAAATTGCATCCTGTGTGTCCCCTTGCTCCTTCCCAGGGGGTGTTCTCGAGGCCTTTGATGGCATCATCAGCAAGGTTGAGGCTATGCTAAGTGCACCCACCCATAGGATGGTGTTGTGTGATCCTAGATGGTTTGACTCTTGCTGTTCCAGGGCTGCGAGAGATCTAAAGGAAGCCTTAAAAGCGACCCTGATAGATCAAACTCTGATTCGTGCCTATCGCACTAAATATAAACAGGCACTGGCCACTCGCAAGGGGGAACTAAAGGAAGCAACATGGCGAGAACTGTAGGAGCCAGGTACTTTAGGTAGTAGCTCTAAATTTTGGGGCATTATTAATTGTCCCCTATTTGAGAAGGATGGGCCTGGGGAACTAGGCACCAACATAACAGAAGATGAATGGGTGTCTCATTTTAAGTCCATTTTTAAAAGTGCTACAGATTTTCAACAATCTTTCTTTTGATAACTTTATTTGGGTCTCAAAGGACCATAAAAGTGGGAGTCAATAAATACATAAAAAAAGTAAGTTCCAGTACTAAACATCGTCGAGTCTGTTACTGTTACAGTCAATCATATATATAAATTCCTATTTACAAGTATAAAAACAAGGCATTTAAACTTCAGATTAAATCATTGAAGATAGCTATCAAAGAATGCATTTCAATTCATAAAATAAGTGAGTCACAATTTATGTGTTTAAAAAGGTTCTGCGTTTTAACCACATTCCATTTAGAAAACGGGAGACGGCAAAGTCAATAGGAGGATGGGTATCATATTTTAGTACTCTAAAAGCATTTTCACATTCTCTAAAACACAAATTCCTTCAAATTTGTTTCACTCAGCAATTGCGCAGGAGCCGGTATTCAGGACAAAAAAAGAAAACATGGATTTCGCTTTCAGAGTAATGTCTGCATGCAGGGCACTCTGGGTTGGTGTTCAAATCCCATCTACTTGTGAATGCCCTAAGCAGCAGGCAACCCATTCTAAATTGCACATACAACTTCCTTGCCACTGCTGGGTAAATTAGGTCAAGAAAGTCCTCCTTTTTGTACTCCTCTTTTATTGAGAGGAACTGTGTGGTCAGTCTACCCAAAGATGGACAAGCATGAAGTGCTGCTAGATTGTAGTACCTAAACTGATGTACCAAGTCCGCCCTAGAGAGGGCCGGACATGCTACATCAGGTGAGTCCCAAAGCTCTGGCAGGCCAATCCTACCACAAAGAACCTTGATATGGGATAACCAAGGAATTTTCTTGTATCTGGTTACAGTCAACACATCCCTGAGCTCATTTCGGTTGGTGACCAATTCCGGAACGGACCAGAGTCTTCTCCAGTAGGTAAGTGGCCTTAATGCCACCTCCTCCAGAGGGAGTAGCCCCAGGTCCAACCTAAGAGGGACTAGAGGGGTGCTAGCTGGTAGTCCTAAGAGGTTCCTCATAAATGAATGTTCTACCCTAGCTAAGCTTGTGGGCCTGTAGTGCCCCCATAATTCCGCCCCGTACAGGGAGGCTGCTCTCCCTTGCACTTTGTACATTTCTATTACTGGGGCGGCTGGCTTATAAAAGGAAGCTCTGTGTAGTCTAGTTAGCCCATCCGCCACTAGAATCAACTTTAGGGCAGCCTTTGCCACTTGAGTGTCCCATCCCAGATGTTCCTCGAGAGTAATACCGATGTAATCAAAGGTCTTTACTCTCTCAAGGGATGATCTATTCAATACTGGGTTTGGGCGCATCTTCCTTGGAATGTTAAAAGTCATAAATTTAGTTTGGGCTAAATTAATATCAAGGCCTCTCAACTCACAGAATTCCGCAAAACCATCCAGGCAACGTTGGATACCCGTTGACGTCCTGGACAATAGTAACATATCGTCCGCGCACATCAATGCGGGTACCATGCCTGACGCTAGTCTAGGGGCATCAATGTCCTTTACACCCATTAAGTGGCCTATGAGCCCATTTATGTATAATAATAACAAACACGGAGGGAGTAGGGTCCAGGGGAATATTTAAAGACTAATACACAGTTATAGCCCCCTAAACAAGACACTATACTACCAAGAAATAACTGTGGGTCTGGGATAACAACTAACTCTGTATTCAATCAGTGTCTAATCTGCAACTTGTACCACAGTGAACTCAGTGGAATACATTGGGACTGATCACAATGTGATTTTAATCCCATCAGTTACACACTCTCAACCGCCCTTGTTAGTCATCATTTGGGCCATTTCACAAAGTGGTGTGTCCACACTGTAGACATAAGTATTCTGGATAGTATCGAATGATAAATCAATTAAACAAATGAACTATCAGGGCAGTTCGTAGATGTAGGTGGTAACTGGAAGCAGTGCTAAACAAAAAATGTGCGTGAAAAGTTTTTCTGTTAAAAATGGATAGTGGGTGCACAAACAATTTTATTAGGAAGCAGACCACTTCCAAGGTTAAAAACATAAAGTGCAAAGTGACAGTAGTTCATAACAAATATCTACTGCATGTATGGTAAGGTCGACATGTTTCTGCAGTTTATAGATCCTAACGGTATCTCCTGCTTCTTCAGGACCAGTATTATACTTTGCTACTGCTTCAAAACGGGTGAGTGCATAACAAATCAAAAATATCACCTGATTCAGTCCTATCACTTCTCTTTTGAGGTGAAACAGACATCCGCACACAAGAGGTACCATGTGGACAAGACACAATGAAAGAAAAAACAGAGAAAGTGAGATAACGTTTAGATTTATAAAAAGAAAATTATCTCTAAGTCATGAGCTTTATTCTATCATAATAGCCCATTATAGGTATGTTAAAAAAACATTACCCAACCCAATCTTATTTGGATTCCCTCTCACTCACCTTGAGTATGAGAGGCAGGCGCCGCTCCTCACCTGGCTACAGCTCAGGAAATGGGGCACTGCTCTAATAGAGAACCATAAAGTTGATAATAAGAAACTCTAACGACTGCTGCCAAACAATCATTCCGTCTATACTGTTGCTTCTATTCTTATTATTCAGTCTTATATTTGTGAACTGAAGGGTCCTACTGTTTTCAGAAGGAACAACAATCGTGGTGCCGATTCGTATTAAGGCGCTCGCAAGCATGCACATATGTTATTAGAAAATCACTCACAGACGTGTGTGAGACAGATGAGCAATTTATATGTCTCTTGAGAGTTGTAAGCTGCACACATCTCTAAATAATTGCCTTTCTTAGAAAGCGCTTTTCATGGAAGAATACCCCTTCTTAGAATAGATTTACTTATGACAAGGATGGGTCAAGAAATTAGGCAAATACTCAAGGGGATAAGTGTGCGTGACACTCCAAAAGAGCATACATCAGCATTACGCGCAATGGTATCGCCAGTTCATTAGATCTATTGTGGTGCCTACCTGTCCGTCGGTACACCAAACAGGCATCTGCGCTGTTCGGGGAGGTGCCGTAGTACAGTTGCGCACCACATTTAAAGATTAGTTAGAAAAAACTCATTGGATCCCTCGTCGTTCCTACGTCTCAATGTGCATGCTCCACAATGCGCAAACGTATACTGTCAGCCCATTGGCCATTTCTCAGATGTCATAGACACGCGTCGGCTCGACTTCTTGGGAAACGTAGTTCAAATAGATCTAACTCTATATGCCGAGTTCGTAAACATCGCAATTGCGTGTCACATAATGGTGAGTGATGTAGTTTCTGCAGTTGGCTTATACGATGCGCAAAACGTATACCCTAAGCCCATTGGCTATTTCATAGATGTCATAAGAAAGCGTCAGCTTAGTTACTTGGGAAATGTAGTACGTAGTATGCGAAAATGTATACCCTAGGCCAGAGGTCTTCAAACTTTTCCAGGTTGAGCCCCCCAGCTGAATTCCCCCAGATGTTTGGCCCCCCCACCACCCGACAGAAACCTTGGGAATCCGGCACACCCCATGATCGACTGCCACACGCACACCACGGGCCATATCCGGCAAACAATGCTCAACACAACAAGAGTGCCTAGCAAACTGCAGGCCTGTGAGTGGGTGTGGCGAAACGACAGAGGCGTACCACCCAGCTCAAAACACAATCCTCCAAGACAAAATGTGCGCAAATTCTCCCCACTAGGATGCCCTGCCTTACACAGGATACAGAACAACAACAACACCTCCAACATGAATGTGACGGGTGTGCCGGTGCCCAGCCACACCTAGACTCTCAATCTGTGGGTGGATCCCTGCCACTGCCATCCTCAGGCTGTGCTCCACATCCAGTCCTGAACGGTACCTAGTCTTCAACACCGCAAGTGCTGAGAACCCAATCTCACAAACTCCCCAACAAATAAACAAATACATTGTAGGATGTAAAGCACAATGCACAAGTGAACCAAAGGGAGGACCGCCGTGATGAACCCACTATAGGGAACACACCATGGGTGCTTCACCAAGCGGAACCCAAAACATGGAACCCCGACCTTGCCCATGGGGGCCCCGCATTCAAGTAGCAGCTGGACGTCACGCAAAATGTCACACGCATCATGCATAGATCCCACACATGAGCACACAAAGGGTACAGAACAGTAACACCTAGGCAAGGGAGCAGCCAAACAATTCAAATACCTCCCACTCTGAACCACAGCTCCCATTGCACCAAGGAAGCAAAGGAAGTCATCACAACCCTCCCCATCCATCATGTACACCTTGTCATCCACCAACTCCCCCACCATTCATTCCGTCCCTCCATCTGTGCCCCATCCACATCCAAACCCATTCAACCACTTGCAAACCCATCCACCATCCATCCCTCCATCCATCATCTCACCCATCCATCCCTCCACCCACCCCCTCACCCATCCATCCATCCATCATCCATCCATCCCTTCACCCAATCCATCCCCTCATCAATCCATCCACTCTTCCACCCATCCATCCACCCGCTCATCCATCCAACCATTCACCCCTTCAACCAAGCTATCCTCCCACTCATCCATCCACTCCTCCACTCATTCACCCACTCTTCCACCCATCCATCCACTCCTCCACCCATCCATCCATTCACTCATCCATCCAACCACCCACCCTCTCACCCATCCAGCCATCCCCCACCCACTCATCCATCCACCCAGTCACTCATCCGTCCACCCACTCAACCCCCCTCATCTATCCACCCATCCATCCCTCCTGCTCTCCACCCTCCCCCCATTCATGCATGCACTCTCTGACCCATCCATCTCCATGCTCCTCTCCTCACCCATCCATGCACACACCTGCCCATCCACTATGCCAATCATTCATCCATGTCCTCACTCATCCATCCATCCATCCATCCTCCCCCTCTCTCTCCATTCCCCCCTCGCCCAGCCACCCATCCCTCCATCCACCCTTCACCCATCCACCCACTCATCCATCCACTCATCCACTCATGAATCCATCCATTGACCACTCATCCACCCCTTCACTCCTCCATCCATCCCCCGTCCATCCACCCTCCTCAATCACCCATCCATCCCCACATCCACCCCTTCAATTATCCATCCATCCATTCATTCATTCACCCCTTCACCCATCAATACATCAATCCATCCATCACCTCTCTCATCCATCCACCCACCGACTCGTCCACCATCCCCCCCCATCGATCCATCCACCATTTCACTGATCCATCCACCCCTCCACCCATCCATCTACCCTTCCAACCATACACACATCCATCCACTCCCATCCATCCCTCCACTCATGCATCCATCCTCTCTTATTAGAGCGGTGCCCCATTTCCTGAGCTGTAGCCAGGTGAGGAGTGGCGCCTGCCTCTCATACTCAAGGTGAGTGAGAGGGAATCCAAAAAGGATTGGGTTGGGTAATGTTTTTTTAACATACCTATAATGGGCTATTATGATAGAATAAAGCTCATGACTTAGAGATAACTTTCTTTTTATAAATCTAAACGTTATCTCACTTTCTCTGTTTTTTCTTTCATTGTGTCTTGTCCACATGGTACCTCTTGTGTGCAGATGTCTGTTTCACCTCAAAAGAGAAGTGAGAGGACTGAATCAGGTGATATTTTTGATTTGTTATGCACTCACCCGTTTTGAAGCAGTAGCAAAGTATAATATTGGTCCTGAAGAAGCAGGAGATACCGTTAGGATCTATAAACTGCAGAAACATGTCGACCTTACCATACATGCAGTAGATATTTGTTATGAACTACTGTCACTTTGCACTTTATGTTTTTAACCTTGGAAGTGGTCTGCTTCCTAATAAAATTGTTTGTGCACCCACTATCCAATTTTAACAGAAACACTTTTCACTCACATTTTTTGTTTAGCACTGCTTCCAGTTACCACCTACATCTACTAACTGCCCTGATAGTTCATTTGTTTAATTGATTTATCATTCGATACTATCCAGAATACTTATGTCTACAGTGTGGACACACCACTTTGTGAAATGGCCCAAATGATGACTAACAAGGGCGGTTCAGAGTGTGTAACTGATGGGAACAAAATCACATTGTGATCAGTCCCAATGTATTCCACTGAGTTCACTGTGGTACAAGTTGCAGATTAGACACTGATTGAATACAGAGTAAGTTGTTATTCCAGACCCACAGTTATTTGTTGGTAGTATAGCCCATTTATGTATAAACTAAAGAGGGTGGGAGCCAACACACACCCCTGGCGCACCCCCCTTTGTACCGGAAAATGGGCCGACAATTCCCCCTGTTTCCCACATCTCACCTGGACAAAGGTTTCTGTGTGGAGCCGTCTCAACACATCAAGAAGATAATGAGGGATACCAAGATCCAAAAGAACCCTCCATAGTTTTCCCCTAGGGACCAAATGAAACGCGGACCGCAGGTCCACGAAAACGAGGTAGAGGCTGCCACCCTCTACACTCACTGTTTTCCAGTATAGGACCTGAAGACGAAAAATCTGGTCGATAGTTGACGTACTCATTCTGAATCCAGCCTGTAGTGTGCTCAAGATCTCGTTTTCCTCTTCCCAGGTCTGGATTCTCTCCAGGATTATTCGTTCCATCAACTTCTGGGCGATGTCGATCATGCTGATAGGCCTGTAGTTCGATGGCAATAGGGGGCAGCCTTTTTTGTGGATGGGTACTATCTCTGCTCCCCGCCAAGTATCTGGCGGATCCGCCCCTAATAGGATGGAATTAAACAGGACACAGAAATAGGGAGCCCATATTTTAGGTTCAGAACGAAATAGGTCCCCATGCAATTTATCAAGCCCTGGCGCCTTGTTGGGTAGCAACTTGGGGATGGCAGATTAGACCTCAATGATGGATATCTCCTGTACCCCCCGCAGTCGATACTCGTGGAGGGGGCACATGGCCGTCATAGCCTGTTCCTCGTCACCCGTGCATGCATAAAGAGTTCCGAAATGGGCTTCGCATACTGCTGGAGCTATGCTAGAGGTGACTGCTGTTCTGTCTTCCCTCCCCCCATTGCTAACTAGTGCCCAGAATAATGTCATGTCCTCGTGCTGTAGAGCTAGTCCCAGGTGCTCCCACTTATCCATCTCCCAAGATTTTCTTTCCCTTTCTACCACCTGCTTGTACTGCATTTGAGGTTCCTTAATCTTGTGCTTGTCATTGTCCTTAATGGCTTGGATTAGGTCTCTTTTCTTTTTCGGCAGTTCGCATTATACCAGGGATGGCTCTGCACCGGTTTTTCTTTGGTGCTCCCTACCGGGTAGAACGCCTCAAACAGTTTAGAGGACAGTTGACTATGAATTTCAACAGGCCTCTTGGCCCGCCCGGGTTGGGAGCCCCATTTCCCGACCCTAGCCATTTCATTAAGATGCAGAACCATCTGCTGATATATATGTGCCAACTTATTCGGGGAACCCACTATGTGGGGCCACTTTACTCTTCGTCTGTTGTTATGTAGCAGAAGTGGTTGTAGGACGAGGTTGGGCTCCACTTGATATTTTGGCAGGCCCCAACTCCCTGGCTTTAATGTCATTATTAGGGCATTGTGGTCACTATTGTAACGTCTTTGAATCCGAAAGTCCAGCAGGCTATCCCAGGATCTGGATTAAATCATAATGTAATCTATGATTGATGTTTGCCCTTCCCTATTAAATGTCGGTTGACCAGGTCTATCTGAGTTTGATCTCCCGTTACAGGGCCTCAAGGATAGAGAAAGGGTAAGTGAAATGATTTGTAGTACCAACGGCGTCCATCCTTTAACTGGAGGGATCATGGGATCCGGGATGTTCCAATGCCGATTTTCAGCATCTAGATCATCTAGGCCAATGTTACTGAGGGGTTCGAACTGGCAATTGAAATCGCCCCCTAGTAGCACGATCTACTCAAGGTTGAGAGACAAAATGTATTCTCTCAAGTGCTTTATAACAGTGGACTCTTGCCCACTCTGGGTAGGCCTGGAATAGATGTTAATTAGGGCTATGTGTTTTTTTAGTAGGAAATGTTCATAAAGCACATTGTATATCGAGTGAATTTGTTGCTAGCTGGTCCGCTAAAACTCCCAAATGCATGCCCACCCATATACTTAAACCACCCGATGGTCAGCCCCTGCCCTTTGTTGTGGCCAGTATGTTAAAGGTAGCAAAGCCACTCAGCTGATTATGTTCCGTGGCCCACGTCTCCTGCATAAGACAGATATCATGTTTGTCTAAGAACAGCCCCCAGTCTGGGCTATTTAACTTGTTTTTCATACCAGCCACGTTCCAGGAGAGAATGTAAATATTGCCATTGACCTCCCCGGCCATAGTCCTCTTTTTAATGCTACAGCTTGTTAGCCCTGATGGTGGATTGGTCTTTTGTATAAAAGTCCCACCACCCATCTCACAGCTGGCCCCACTATACCCTGGTGCTTTGTCACCATCCCCCCACATTCCCATGTTCCCTACCGGCCCCATTGACGTCGTTGTTCCGAAGTCACCACCCCCGCTTCGGACACTCTCACTGTAGGTACCACTTTTTGTCACAGATATATCATCTCCCTCCAACAACCCATATTGTAAGAGACACTTCAGCTTTGCAAGGTCAGCCTTGGCCTCTTGAAAACTCTTATCTTCTGCATTATGGGGTATAATCAAGCTAGGCCCCGACCGTCAATCTACTTGATCCAGGGTGCTATATCTATTGTTATGATGGAACATTTCAAGTGCCAACGGGCGGTCTTTAAACCCCTCCTAATTGGCGTTGCCCGTTAGATGAGAGCCACCCAAATGTTCCTCATCCCCCCAAACCGCCTTTCTCCTACTAGGTTCAGGATAAACATTGCGAGGGGCAACCGGGTAAAAGAAGGTTAGGGGAAGAGATTTTATTTGTGTACCTAGGCTGCCTTCTTCCCAATTACAAATGTGCTTGACAGCCCACATACTCCTAAAGTTAATGACAATGCAATCACCCTGTATATGTTTTGCCCGGGACCCCACCCAGTCTACCCGTCTGGCAAAAAGAATTTCGCTAGACCCCTGGTTGGGGAGGGGCCTATTTAGGTTTAACCGGTGAATACATTTATTCTTAAGTTCACTATAGGCCTCCGTTTTCCCCGTCTCAAACAGGGACCCCAGCCAAAACCACCACATAGGGTACTGACGCAGGCGGGAGGTCCAGGCGGGGTAGATCGCTCCTACAGTCATCAGGGGATCTTTGGCTATTAGCCCCATTTGCCAGACAAATTTTCAACAATCACAACCTAGAGTCCTTAACAAAACCCCTGTATCAATCACACAAAAAGAGGTGGAGAAAGGCATCTTTGGGCTGTCATGCAACAAGGCCCCTGGCCCAGATGGCATTCCGCCGGATCTTTTTAAATCTAACCCTCTATTTTGGGCCCTGGTTCTGGTCGCTGTGTTAAACGCGGCGGTTCGCGCCAGATGTCCGGAGTCTTGGGACACCTCATCCATTCTGCCTGTTTTCAAGAAGGGCGATCGTAATAGCACTTTGTGCTATAGACCGATCTCTCTTATTGATTCCGTGGTAAAGGTTGAGGGTGGGGTTTTATTGAATAGTCTAGCTTCCTGGGCGAAAGAGAACAAGATTGTCGCAGATATGCAATATGGGTTTCACCCAGGGCATTCTATCCTAGCCCAATGTCTTAACCTATGCATGATCCTGGGGAAGTACACGGTCGCTCGCCAAGGTACGATCTACATGGCCTTCATGAATATTTCCTCCACTTTTGACTGTGTCAACCGGGGGAAACTGTGGCAATCCATGAGGGCAATGGGGGTGAAGGCTGGCCTGGTAGACTTCTTGGGGGACCTGCATAGGGATACTAAGGCCAATATTAGATTTGTAATGTCCCTACGTTGGAGAATGACCAAAAGATTGGGTACCTACAAGGTAGGATGCCCACTAAGCAAATTCCTTTACTGGACACAACCACTAGAACTCAAATGCAATATTGCAAATGAGTAAGTTCTCATAACAACAAACTTTTGTTTCAATCATGGACATATTAGCATATCAATGTATAGATGGTTTCATGTGACAAGAAGCACTCTAAATCAAAATTTAGTATATATAAAATAAACATAAGTTTATTACACATTTGTCTTAAATTTTTAAAAACAGGTATATTGTACACAACAAATACGGCAAATACATAAAAAATTTATACACAAAATTTGTTAAAAATGTTCGAAGGAACACAGGTCGACGCGGCGTTTCGGTTTAAAAAACCTTCATCAGGACAGTTTCTAAAAAGAAACACAATATTACTACAATATCATGACAAACATGTGCACATCCATAGAAAACAATAAAGCAGCTGTCACCTAATATGTCACATCATTTCATTTCAACGATCTATCATAGTGTGCTCTCATGAACGATTGCGAGAGATGTCAACTTAAAAAACAGTATTGTTGTGTGGAACAGTCTTTTTTTATGCTAATGGTTGTACCATTGAATTTGCTTAAGAAAAGTAACAAAAATAATGATATTACTGGGAGTCTCCGGAATAAGAGATCTACTTTATTTATTACTGGGCGGGTATATCAATAAACCGGCCACTCGTGTGAAGATGTCTTACCTTCAGTTTTTGTGATTGAATTCACAATTTATTCAGTAACCGGCTTTTGTGGTGACAAAGCCTAGATGTGTCCTGGTTTGGGTCCACATATGAAGAGAGTGACGTCCCATATATTCGGGATAAGATAAAAACCTTTCACTATAGGGGTACAGATAAAGACCAGAGATAAGTTTAATCCCCACTTATGTTTATACACAAAAGCTAAGCAAAAAATCAGTGGGTGACATAAATACCTCAGTTGTGAGTTTTGATTAATTTTCGCTGTATCGGAGGGGCCACCAGAGGATTTGTGCACTATTGCATCAATATACACTGCAAGTTAAAAGGAACAAGTTCTTTTATTGTTTTTTATCAATAATTTTTCCATCTTTTTACAGCTATTTCGTAGCTGCCTAGCCTATTACCTATTAGGAATACAACTTACCGATGGCAATTCTTGCGTAATCGCTACAGCCGCTTGATACATGTGCTTCATAGGCTGTTTTTATAATGCTCGCGATTTCAATTACATCTGTAAATTAATAAAATATATATAAGTTTGTTGCCATCTATTGTTTCTGAAATAGTCATATGGCTTGTAATATTTGCTCCCTATTCTATTTTATTCTTCCCTTGTGGATTATACAGCAAGCGGATTTCACAGCGAGATATTTATGTAATTGACAGTGGGCGCTCGAGATTACCCTCCTTACTTTCCGTCTGTGACAGCATCATTGGGGTTTTAAATTACCCGGTATAGCTCTCTTTGCTGTTTACCCAACCCCTATTATAGACTTACACATTATTTAGTACGTGGGGCCTGTTACATTTTAACATGTATTTTGCTAGTTGGTGCAGATCCCGTATTTCAGTGGGACTACAACGCGAGATTATGTCGGCACCGCATTGCTATTCTAATCGTACTCGCATTCCTCTTGCAGTGCGGTGCCGTCCAGTTTACTTTTAAACTAACGAGGAGCGCGTGCAACAGGGACTTAAAATAACCATTATAGATGCATTAGTTTAATACTGGCGCGGTAACTTTCTAGATTTGATAGCATCATTTTATGCACCTAGCTGTTCGACCATTCAGTTTTTCTTACCTGAATAAAAAGAGCTGGCCTCCCTGCTCCTCCGTCTACAGCGTTCAGGATTCTGATAGTTCCAGTAGAAAACGCTGGCATTGTGTTAGTTAGTCCTTAAATAACAACAAGTTTTCTATTGGTAGATACAAGAGGCTATGTGAGTGGCCATAGGCTGGTCACGTGATCGCGATCCAGTTATTTTTTCAAAAGGAAAACTTTAATGTTCCCTTTCAGTCTAAGCAAAGTCTTTACAGTTTATGAAGAAAGCGACAGTTTACAGTATAGTTTGTTAGTATAATTTACGCATTTCGAGCATTAGGGATAAAAGATCCAAGCTTTATTGCATCCATGCTTTGAAACATGCAATAGGTTATATTTGGGGTTAGCGTCTCTGCGCAGTTGTGTTCCATTATTCAGTCACTGTTAATATTTGAGCCATTGGTTTCTATGCATTAAGTTACTAAAATGTTAGAGTTATATGGCAACTGTCGCTGCAGTTTTATGTTCACATACATGTGTAGATTTGGCTAGCGTGACTATCACCTGATGGTTCCCAGCCTGGCAGCTATTCCAGAAATGTTTTTTATATGTATATTGCTTGCAAAAGAGCATTCTATATGAAATCACATTTATCACAACTACTAGTAAGGAGTGTTTAGATAAGTGTTCCCATCTAAGTTGACTGTATTACTACATTGGACCCCTTGTTTTGTTTAGTTAATAATGCGCTCCCAGTCTTCACGACTGTTAAGTCCTGATCTTACGCTATTGAACCTCGACATATAGTACTGCTCGCGTTTTTTCCTTTTCTGATTTATGTCGCCTCCTCTATGACTGGTAGTAACAGATTCCAGGCAACACCATCTGAAGTCATTAATATTGTGACCTGAGGTATGCCAGTGGTCTGTGAGTGGTGCACCTTTCTTGTTATTCCTAATGGCTGATTTATGCTCATTCATTCGGATGCGTACTTCGCGTGACGTTTCACCAATATATATTAGGTCGCATGGGCACCGAATCATATAGACAATATTTTTGGAGCGGCAGTTCATGAAACTTTTAATTTCTACAGAGTTGTTCTTGATTTTGATCGTGTTGCCCTTAATAATATCCTTACAGTTTGTGCAACCTGAACACGCAAAGGTGCCCGTTGGTAGTGGTGCTTTATTTATGCTCGGTTGGGTACAGATGTTATTGTCTCTGTAGGTGTGAACTATGCTGTTCCTAATCGTACGATTTCTGCGATACGAGAACATCGGTTTTGGATAGTTCTTTTGCTGTCTGTCCGTGATAAGATGCCAGTTTCTGTTCATGATGTTTTTTAACTGATTACTGACAGGATTGAAATTTGTAACAAAAACCAGCGGTTGGGGACCTCTATTGGAGTTTTGTTTGCCACTCAAGAGACTTTCTCGATTATAATATTTGGCTCTTTTATATGCATGTCTTATCATGCGGCGCGGGTATCCTCTCTCGATAAATTTCTGTTGAAGTAGACTTGCATGTTTGTCAAAGTCTTTGATGGTAGTGCAGTTGCGTTTTAATCTAAGAAACTGACCGAAAGGGATATTATTAATTTGACTTGGGGGGTGGTTACTCTTAAAATGAAGCATGGTGTTTTTATCCGTAGGCTTGGAAAACAATTCTACATTGATGCGTCCATCTACATGTTTTATTATTAAATCTAAGAATTCGCACTGCTGTTTGTTTACATGGGAGGTAAACTTTAAATTGGCATCTCCTAAATTAAGCCAGCTAATGAATTCCTGCAACAGCTCTGATGTCCCGGTCCATATGAAAAAAACATCATCGATGTAGCGGGACCACTCAGAGATATTTTCAGTGAAGGGAGCAAGGTCGTTATAGATGTGTTGATCCTCGAACCTGGACACGTAAAGACATGCCAGGCTCGGAGCACAGGTGGCTCCCATGCTGGTGCCCTTTGTCTGTTTATAAAGGTCTTTATTAAAAATGAAGATATTGTTTTTAAGTACTACTGAAACACAGTCTATAATAAAGGTTTCATGTGCATTGTGGTCTCTATCATTCCTGCTCAGCATTGATTTAATCATTTCGATAGTGGCGTCTTGAGGAATATTTGTATACAGCGCCTCAATATCGAGTGTAACGAGAATTTGAGTTTCCGGGTCAAAGTCAATTCCTTCCAGCTTCTGTATTATTGATGTCGTATCTTTTATGTATGCCTTTTGAGAAGTTACGAGGGGTTGTAAAAATACATCCACATATTTACTTAATGGTTCAGTAAGAGAACCGATACTTGAAACAATCGGTCTCATTGGTGGGTCTGTGGTGCTCTTGTGAACTTTAGGCAATCCGTACAAAGCAGGAAGGGTGGGATTGGTGTTATTTAAGAAGAGATATTCTTCCTCACAAATTACATCGTCATCCTTAGCTTGTAACAGAAGAGTTTGTATTGATGTCTTAAGATTACTCCATTCAGTGAAATTAGATGGTTTATAGTGTTGTTTATTAGCTAGCAATACAAGCATTCTATTGTCATAATCAGAAGTGTCCATGACAACGATACCTCCGCCTTTATCTGCCGGCTTGATAGTTAGATTGGTGTTATTTTGCAGGGTCCGAAGGGCAGTTTTTTCTTCTCTGGTCAGATTATGTTTTGGCCATTGTTTATGTTTCAAAAGGTCAAGACTGGGAGCGCATTATTAACTAAACAAAACAAGGGGTCCAATGTAGTAATACAGTCAACTTAGATGGGAACACTTATCTAAACACTCCTTACTAGTAGTTGTGATAAATGTGATTTCATATAGAATGCTCTTTTGCAAGCAATATACATATAAAAAACATTTCTGGAATAGCTGCCAGGCTGGGAACCATCAGGTGATAGTCACGCTAGCCAAATCTACACATGTATGTGAACATAAAACTGCAGCGACAGTTGCCATATAACTCTAACATTTTAGTAACTTAATGCATAGAAACCAATGGCTCAAATATTAACAGTGACTGAATAATGGAACACAACTGCGCAGAGACGCTAACCCCAAATATAACCTATTGCATGTTTCAAAGCATGGATGCAATAAAGCTTGGATCTTTTATCCCTAATGCTCGAAATGCGTAAATTATACTAACAAACTATACTGTAAACTGTCGCTTTCTTCATAAACTGTAAAGACTTTGCTTAGACTGAAAGGGAACATTAAAGTTTTCCTTTTGAAAAAATAACTGGATCGCGATCACGTGACCAGCCTATGGCCACTCACATAGCCTCTTGTATCTACCAATAGAAAACTTGTTGTTATTTAAGGACTAACTAACACAATGCCAGCGTTTTCTACTGGAACTATCAGAATCCTGAACGCTGTAGACGGAGGAGCAGGGAGGCCAGCTCTTTTTATTCAGGTAAGAAAAACTGAATGGTCGAACAGCTAGGTGCATAAAATGATGCTATCAAATCTAGAAAGTTACCGCGCCAGTATTAAACTAATGCATCTATAATGGTTATTTTAAGTCCCTGTTGCACGCGCTCCTCGTTAGTTTAAAAGTAAACTGGACGGCACCGCACTGCAAGAGGAATGCGAGTACGATTAGAATAGCAATGCGGTGCCGACATAATCTCGCGTTGTAGTCCCACTGAAATACGGGATCTGCACCAACTAGCAAAATACATGTTAAAATGTAACAGGCCCCACGTACTAAATAATGTGTAAGTCTATAATAGGGGTTGGGTAAACAGCAAAGAGAGCTATACCGGGTAATTTAAAACCCCAATGATGCTGTCACAGACGGAAAGTAAGGAGGGTAATCTCGAGCGCCCACTGTTAATTACATAAATATCTCGCTGTGAAATCCGCTTGCTGTATAATCCACAAGGGAAGAATAAAATAGAATAGGGAGCAAATATTACAAGCCATATGACTATTTCAGAAACAATAGATGGCAACAAACTTATATATATTTTATTAATTTACAGATGTAATTGAAATCGCGAGCATTATAAAAACAGCCTATGAAGCACATGTATCAAGCGGCTGTAGCGATTACGCAAGAATTGCCATCGGTAAGTTGTATTCCTAATAGGTAATAGGCTAGGCAGCTACGAAATAGCTGTAAAAAGATGGAAAAATTATTGATAAAAAACAATAAAATAACTTGTTCCTTTTAACTTGCAGTGTATATTGATGCAATAGTGCACAAATCCTCTGGTGGCCCCTCCGATACAGCGAAAATTAATCAAAACTCACAACTGAGGTATTTATGTCACCCACTGATTTTTAGGTCTCGCCTGTCGATGCGCATGCGCATCGAGCAAGCGAGACTATAGGGGCTCATCCAGACTTTATCTAACTTGCAAGGAATCGTGGCGATTCCTTGCAGTGCCCGTGACTTTTAAGCTCAATGCGCATGTGCATTGAGCTTAAAAGCGCGTGCACAGCCGCCCGCATTCCTCCGACACCTTTGAAGTGAAGCTTAGCTTCACTTCAAAGGCCCGGCTTGTTCACACCCACATGCCGCTCTGCCCCGCTCCGCCCCCTCCCCTGAGTCATCCTGCCTGCCCCTTCCCGCCGTGTCTTTCACTTGTTTGTAAAGATCAGCCCTGCTCATATCATAGATTACACACACGCAATTCCACAAGCATAGTTTTCCATGAACTTTAATTTGATAAGGATTGCAGAGGGTGTAATCTTTATTAAAACTCATATAACACATCTGAAGGCACGCAGCGTTGCAAAACCTCACTCAGCTGGTAAATCAGCATATTAGTTGGATTTTTTCTGCTTTGCGGGGTTATTGCTTAATGGAGCGTCCACCTTTTGTATGTGCCTAGGTTCTTCCGGAAGCCTCTGCGCCGTTCAGTGAGTACTTGGCATGCCCGCGCAGCTTTTGCTTTGAGTTGTAGGTTTTGCAAAAGGAGCTGGTAGCACTGGGTGCTTGTATCTCATTGCGTGTCTACACCAGGCTGAGCGCAATTTACTGGCAATCTTTCCGGGCTGGGCTGCACACCTTTGCCGCAGGTCTACGCTTGCCTCTGTGCTGTTCTCTATGGGTTAGCACTGGACTCGGCCACTCCTGGAAATGTGACAGTCCTGCATCTTTGTAGCCACTGTATCCTATAATGCTACAGGGAACAGCTTCATGCCCACCCACACCGCTCTGTGTGCTTCTCTTAAAACAATCTGCATCCCTCTGTTATAGGGAGCGGCACGAGCCACCGCATAGAAGAGAAAGTCAGTGGGTTTT
Organism: Lissotriton helveticus; assembly: GCF_964261635.1. NCBI lineage: Eukaryota > Metazoa > Chordata > Amphibia > Caudata > Salamandridae > Lissotriton > Lissotriton helveticus. The sequence goes on from NC_136059.1 coordinate 1,175,678,577, forward strand.
AAGTAATATTTGGTATTTCATATAATATGTGCAACCCTCTGCTCTTCGTAATCTTCGGGGAATAGGCAGGTGTATAATTGGCAGTAATCTCCGGAATACGCAACCCCTGACCTTCGGTCGTCTTCGGAAAATAAACTCCTCCCTCGCCTGACCAGCTAGAAGCAGCAGATCTCTGAGATTAGTTACTTGTCGAGCATTATCGTTCTTATCTTTAGCATTTTTTATGCTTTTTTGACTCTTTTAATTCCCGTTTCTAAATCCTTTAAACACAACATTACGAATATGTATATACTGTTGGATGACGGCGTAAGAAATGCGGAAATTGCAAGCAATACCCAGCACCGTCAGAATCTCAGCACATACGCGTACAAAGGCGCACACTCGCCTACAAACTGCACACAGCTGCACGCGTACACCAGCTGCATGCTCACCCCTCAAGGTACTCACAGCACATATTCAACCTTCGCCCTCATCCATCCATTCATACAAGGTGGACGCATGAATACATACTTCCAGGCACACTCCTGGAAGATGCATAGATGCGTGTGCACCCACTCTGGCTTCCTCTGCCAGCCCCGCCTCCCTCGGCATCCTTCCTCCCAATCTCTGGCTCCCTCCATCCTCTCACCTCACTGTGCCCTTTCCCTCCCCAGCCCCTCCTCTCTGCCGCTTTGATGTTCTCCGTGAGCCGCATGGCCTCTGAGAACATCAAAGCAGCCGCCAAATGCTGATCATTTGTCACCCCCTCCCTTCCTACTGGCATTCCCCCCTCCCTTCTCGCCCAGTCCTTGCTTTCTGTCCTCTTTCCACTCAATTTATTTTTCCTCTCACTCCATTCTCGCTTGTTCATAAAGGGTACTCTGCCAATGGACTTTCCATCGAATCCTTAGAGAGTCGTGAGTGCAGACCTCATGTGCCTTAATATTGGGAAGTTCCGAGACTATACGTGCTTTGTTTCAGAACGCTGATACGCCTTCTTTTTAAGTCATCAAAAAACTCTTGCACCATTTGTTGGGCACAGCGTATATAGTACTGCAAAGTATTATTATTTTAAAAACGCAGTCTCATCAGAAGTCTCAAATGAAAAGTTCCCTCCCCTGTCACCAAATGGTAATTCTCTCAATTGTAATCTACTTCGTGTTTATGTCGGGAAAGTTTAGCGACAGCAGTGAAGCTGAGGTGGAATTCTGAGATAAACCATCATTCGGGTCAAGTGAGCCGGTGTATTAAGCTAAGGTATCCTTACATTCAACCACTTCCTGCACAAGCGACACATTACCCATGAGGTCAGAGCAAACAACGTCTGCTTTTTTTTCACCCTCTGTTTGCAGTCACTTACAGAAAACTAAAGCTGCATTCCTTGTGTCCAAAATGTGCTTTGCGCTTCTCCCTTCATTACGAGTGAGACCATTTCAAGAAGATAATAACAATTGGCTTAATATGCATATGTTTTTCATCTGTAGGGGAGGTGTAGCTGTGCTCTGCTTTCGATGCTGTTTCTGTAGGCACCGTTGTTGAGACGAGAAGTGTTTTATATGCGTGCATGATAATGCAGGGCCTTTTATAACGACCAAGATTCCAGAGTCGCATTGTTCTTACTAATTCATTTTTTACAGCAATTTGCTGACGTACTGCCACTTGTAAGTAAGTTAAGCAACTAGAGACCTACAAAAACACAGAAAACAGAAGCAGAAATGTAGTCGGCACACTAAATTATGCGCCTTGGTCGTATAAACTTGCTTATCTAGTCTATGCAACCTATGCTACCTGGAGGAAACTCCTGGTTTGCAAAGATGTATAGAGAGGCGCTATAGTGACAAGTGAATTCTAGCCTGTCCATGCCCTAACTACTGCTTTAACTTAAATACAATATTCTCTAGCACATTGGTTGTCCAACAGTTCGTATATGTTCTGATTATCCGTAATGGATATATACATAGAGGGTTTATACTGGCTAACTGTGCATTGCAGTCTGTTAATGCCATTAAGGTATTGATATGACGTAAGAAACAATCTGACGAGGTAAACAATGAGGCCTACGAAAGTGGTGTGTAAATATCACTAGAGGCCTAAGATGGCATTCATGGACGATAACACAGCCTTATATATTATTAGTAAGACATGTAAAAAAATATGGGATGAAGTATGGACTACAGTATAAGGATATTGCAAATCGCCAAGGAATTCCCTCATTACAAAGAGGAACTTGGGCTAAAGCAGTGCTCTTTCTGAAAAGTCACAACCCAAACCCTATTTTAAATCCTCATTGCCATGCTCTTCTTTATAAAGAGACACCACTGCAGCATATAAATAAGTATAAAATGTATGCTGTGAAAATAAAGCCAATGCCAATATGCACGTTATAAATAGCTGGAAACTATACTTTAAACAATTTAATGTAAGGCACTTTGAAAAGAAGGTGCAAGTCCACGTGTGGTAAACTGCAAAATTCTTAGTTCTTGTAATGACTTCAGCAGTGCAATAGAGTGCCATAAAAGTCACCTTGTGAACCAATAACTATTTTTTTTTAAAAGAGACCAGAACAAAGCTGGAATGCTAGTTACACCTTTAATTATTTAAACAACGGCCTGGCTTGCTAACCTTGCCTTTCAATCTGCCTGCTGGCAATGCGGCATCACAAGTGTAATACATTATTACAGTAAAGTAGCTATGCCAGATGAGTTGTGGTTATATGCCAAGTAAATAGAACACCAGTGCACTTCCAAGATAGTCACTTTGATCCCTTCGCTATTATAGCGTTTCACAGATAGTCCATATCCTTGATCAGAAGCCAATTCCACAAAACCAGAAGGTGTAGAAAATTCAAGCCTTTATTTTGCAAACGCTATGGTCCACAGCCGACACGCGTTTCGCCCCCTTCGGGCTTTCTCAAGGCTTTTGTAGTGTGATTATAAATCTCAGTTCCTGTATCTATATGAGGTTATTAAAGTGCTACTGTTGTATCCTTATCCAGTTAATCTTAGCCTGAACAGTCGTTATGTTATTGCAGGATCCTTTTGTTCATATCAAATACGTAGTGTGGCGAATCAATCTTCCCAAAAGCAATCTCAGTGTGCAGCCATGCTACGTTCTACAACCTCAGCATAAACAAAGATCCGCTTTGAACACCGTCCCTGCAATCTACCACCACCACGTCCACGTCCATCACCACCCCGTCCACTACATCCACCACATCCACCACCACCACACCCACCTCCACCACCACCACGTCCACCACCATGTCCACCACCACCACCATGTCCACCACCACCACCATGTCCACCACCATGTCCACCACCACCATGTCCACCACCACCACATTCACCACATCGACCACCACTTTGTCCACCACCACTTTGTCCACCACCATGTCGCCCACCACCATGTCGCCCACCACCATGTCGCCCACCACCATGTCGCCCACCACCATGTCGCCCACCACCATGTCGCCCACCACCATGTCGCCCACCAAGTCCACCACCATGTCGCCCACCAAGTCCACCACCATGTCGCCCACCAAGTCCACCACCATGTCGCCCACCAAGTCCACCACCAACACCACAATCCACCACCACCGCGTCCACCACCACATCCACCACCACGTCCACCACCACGTCCACCACCACGTCCACCACCACCACATCCACCACCTCGTCCACCACCACCACGTCCACCACCAACACGTCCACCACGTCCACCACCACCACGTCCACCACCACCACGTCCACCACCACCACGTCCACCACCAACACCACAATCTACCACCACCAACACCACAATCTACCACCACCACATCCACATCCACCACCACCAACACGTCCACCACCACCACGTCCACCACCACCACGTCCACCACCACCACGTCCACCACCACCATGTCCACCACCAACACGTCCACCACCACCATGTCCACCACCAACACGTCCACCACCACCACGTCCACCACCACCACGTCCACCACCAACACCACAATCTACCACCACCAACACCACAATCTACCACCACCACATCCACCACCTCCGCAGCCACCACCACCAACACGTCCACCACCACCACATCCACCATCAACACATCCACCGCATCCACCACCACATCCACCATCACCACCACATCCACCACCACATCCACCACCACATCCACCACCACCTCCACATCCACCATGACATCCACCGCCACATTCACCACCGCATCCACCACTGCATCCACCACCACATCCACCACCACCACATCCACCGCATCCACCACCACATCAACCACACCCACCACCACCACATCCACCACCATATCCACCACATCCACCACCACATCCACCGCATCCACCACCACCACATCCACCACATCCTCCACCTCCGCATCCACCACCACATCCACCACCACATCCACCACCACATCCACCACCAACACATCCACCACCACATCCCACCACATCCACCGCATCCACATCCACCACCACATCCACCACCACATCCACCACCACATCCACCACCACATCCACCACCACATCCACCACCACCACATCCACCGAATCCACCACCACATCCACCACCACATCCACCATCACCTCCACATTCAATCGCTGACACACACAGCACGTTCCCATCTAATTGTGTGTATACAGTACAACATATTATATCCTATGTCTTCATTAACAATATAGTGTATCTGTACTGAATATATATCCAGCATTTCAGACTGCATTTCAGAGCTTTTAAAAATGTTTATGGCTTTTTTTTTTTGAAATTCTTTAGCATTGGCTACAGGAAACAACAAAATGTTTTTAGGTCTCGCCTGTCGATGCGCATGCGCATCGAGCAAGCGAGACTATAGGGGCTCATCCAGACTTTATCTAACTTGCAAGGAATCGTGGCGATTCCTTGCAGTGCCCGTGACTTTTAAGCTCAATGCGCATGTGCATTGAGCTTAAAAGCGCGTGCACAGCCGCCCGCATTCCTCCGACACCTTTGAAGTGAAGCTTAGCTTCACTTCAAAGGCCCGGCTTGTTCACACCCACATGCCGCTCTGCCCCGCTCCGCCCCCTCCCCTGAGTCATCCTGCCTGCCCCTTCCCGCCGTGTCTTTCACTTGTTTGTAAAGATCAGCCCTGCTCATATCATAGATTACACACACGCAATTCCACAAGCATAGTTTTCCATGAACTTTAATTTGATAAGGATTGCAGAGGGTGTAATCTTTATTAAAACTCATATAACACATCTGAAGGCACGCAGCGTTGCAAAACCTCACTCAGCTGGTAAATCAGCATATTAGTTGGATTTTTTCTGCTTTGCGGGGTTATTGCTTAATGGAGCGTCCACCTTTTGTATGTGCCTAGGTTCTTCCGGAAGCCTCTGCGCCGTTCAGTGAGTACTTGGCATGCCCGCGCAGCTTTTGCTTTGAGTTGTAGGTTTTGCAAAAGGAGCTGGTAGCACTGGGTGCTTGTATCTCATTGCGTGTCTACACCAGGCTGAGCGCAATTTACTGGCAATCTTTCCGGGCTGGGCTGCACACCTTTGCCGCAGGTCTACGCTTGCCTCTGTGCTGTTCTCTATGGGTTAGCACTGGACTCGGCCACTCCTGGAAATGTGACAGTCCTGCATCTTTGTAGCCACTGTATCCTATAATGCTACAGGGAACAGCTTCATGCCCACCCACACCGCTCTGTGTGCTTCTCTTAAAACAATCTGCATCCCTCTGTTATAGGGAGCGGCACGAGCCACCGCATAGAAGAGAAAGTCAGTGGGTTTTAAGTAATATTTGGTATTTCATATAATATGTGCAACCCTCTGCTCTTCGTAATCTTCGGGGAATAGGCAGGTGTATAATTGGCAGTAATCTCCGGAATACGCAACCCCTGACCTTCGGTCGTCTTCGGAAAATAAACTCCTCCCTCGCCTGACCAGCTAGAAGCAGCAGATCTCTGAGATTAGTTACTTGTCGAGCATTATCGTTCTTATCTTTAGCATTTTTTATGCTTTTTTGACTCTTTTAATTCCCGTTTCTAAATCCTTTAAACACAACATTACGAATATGTATATACTGTTGGATGACGGCGTAAGAAATGCGGAAATTGCAAGCAATACCCAGCACCGTCAGAATCTCAGCACATACGCGTACAAAGGCGCACACTCGCCTACAAACTGCACACAGCTGCACGCGTACACCAGCTGCATGCTCACCCCTCAAGGTACTCACAGCACATATTCAACCTTCGCCCTCATCCATCCATTCATACAAGGTGGACGCATGAATACATACTTCCAGGCACACTCCTGGAAGATGCATAGATGCGTGTGCACCCACTCTGGCTTCCTCTGCCAGCCCCGCCTCCCTCGGCATCCTTCCTCCCAATCTCTGGCTCCCTCCATCCTCTCACCTCACTGTGCCCTTTCCCTCCCCAGCCCCTCCTCTCTGCCGCTTTGATGTTCTCCGTGAGCCGCATGGCCTCTGAGAACATCAAAGCAGCCGCCAAATGCTGATCATTTGTCACCCCCTCCCTTCCTACTGGCATTCCCCCCTCCCTTCTCGCCCAGTCCTTGCTTTCTGTCCTCTTTCCACTCAATTTATTTTTCCTCTCACTCCATTCTCGCTTGTTCATAAAGGGTACTCTGCCAATGGACTTTCCATCGAATCCTTAGAGAGTCGTGAGTGCAGACCTCATGTGCCTTAATATTGGGAAGTTCCGAGACTATACGTGCTTTGTTTCAGAACGCTGATACGCCTTCTTTTTAAGTCATCAAAAAACTCTTGCACCATTTGTTGGGCACAGCGTATATAGTACTGCAAAGTATTATTATTTTAAAAACGCAGTCTCATCAGAAGTCTCAAATGAAAAGTTCCCTCCCCTGTCACCAAATGGTAATTCTCTCAATTGTAATCTACTTCGTGTTTATGTCGGGAAAGTTTAGCGACAGCAGTGAAGCTGAGGTGGAATTCTGAGATAAACCATCATTCGGGTCAAGTGAGCCGGTGTATTAAGCTAAGGTATCCTTACATTCAACCACTTCCTGCACAAGCGACACATTACCCATGAGGTCAGAGCAAACAACGTCTGCTTTTTTTTCACCCTCTGTTTGCAGTCACTTACAGAAAACTAAAGCTGCATTCCTTGTGTCCAAAATGTGCTTTGCGCTTCTCCCTTCATTACGAGTGAGACCATTTCAAGAAGATAATAACAATTGGCTTAATATGCATATGTTTTTCATCTGTAGGGGAGGTGTAGCTGTGCTCTGCTTTCGATGCTGTTTCTGTAGGCACCGTTGTTGAGACGAGAAGTGTTTTATATGCGTGCATGATAATGCAGGGCCTTTTATAACGACCAAGATTCCAGAGTCGCATTGTTCTTACTAATTCATTTTTTACAGCAATTTGCTGACGTACTGCCACTTGTAAGTAAGTTAAGCAACTAGAGACCTACAAAAACACAGAAAACAGAAGCAGAAATGTAGTCGGCACACTAAATTATGCGCCTTGGTCGTATAAACTTGCTTATCTAGTCTATGCAACCTATGCTACCTGGAGGAAACTCCTGGTTTGCAAAGATGTATAGAGAGGCGCTATAGTGACAAGTGAATTCTAGCCTGTCCATGCCCTAACTACTGCTTTAACTTAAATACAATATTCTCTAGCACATTGGTTGTCCAACAGTTCGTATATGTTCTGATTATCCGTAATGGATATATACATAGAGGGTTTATACTGGCTAACTGTGCATTGCAGTCTGTTAATGCCATTAAGGTATTGATATGACGTAAGAAACAATCTGACGAGGTAAACAATGAGGCCTACGAAAGTGGTGTGTAAATATCACTAGAGGCCTAAGATGGCATTCATGGACGATAACACAGCCTTATATATTATTAGTAAGACATGTAAAAAAATATGGGATGAAGTATGGACTACAGTATAAGGATATTGCAAATCGCCAAGGAATTCCCTCATTACAAAGAGGAACTTGGGCTAAAGCAGTGCTCTTTCTGAAAAGTCACAACCCAAACCCTATTTTAAATCCTCATTGCCATGCTCTTCTTTATAAAGAGACACCACTGCAGCATATAAATAAGTATAAAATGTATGCTGTGAAAATAAAGCCAATGCCAATATGCACGTTATAAATAGCTGGAAACTATACTTTAAACAATTTAATGTAAGGCACTTTGAAAAGAAGGTGCAAGTCCACGTGTGGTAAACTGCAAAATTCTTAGTTCTTGTAATGACTTCAGCAGTGCAATAGAGTGCCATAAAAGTCACCTTGTGAACCAATAACTATTTTTTTTTAAAAGAGACCAGAACAAAGCTGGAATGCTAGTTACACCTTTAATTATTTAAACAACGGCCTGGCTTGCTAACCTTGCCTTTCAATCTGCCTGCTGGCAATGCGGCATCACAAGTGTAATACATTATTACAGTAAAGTAGCTATGCCAGATGAGTTGTGGTTATATGCCAAGTAAATAGAACACCAGTGCACTTCCAAGATAGTCACTTTGATCCCTTCGCTATTATAGCGTTTCACAGATAGTCCATATCCTTGATCAGAAGCCAATTCCACAAAACCAGAAGGTGTAGAAAATTCAAGCCTTTATTTTGCAAACGCTATGGTCCACAGCCGACACGCGTTTCGCCCCCTTCGGGCTTTCTCAAGGCTTTTGTAGTGTGATTATAAATCTCAGTTCCTGTATCTATATGAGGTTATTAAAGTGCTACTGTTGTATCCTTATCCAGTTAATCTTAGCCTGAACAGTCGTTATGTTATTGCAGGATCCTTTTGTTCATATCAAATACGTAGTGTGGCGAATCAATCTTCCCAAAAGCAATCTCAGTGTGCAGCCATGCTACGTTCTACAACCTCAGCATAAACAAAGATCCGCTTTGAACACCGTCCCTGCAATCTACCACCACCACGTCCACGTCCATCACCACCCCGTCCACCACCACATCCACCACCACCATGTCCACTACATCCACCACATCCACCACCACCACACCCACCTCCACCACCACCACGTCCACCACCATGTCCACCACCACCACCATGTCCACCACCACCACCATGTCCACCACCATGTCCACCACCACCATGTCCACCACCACCACATTCACCACATCGACCACCACTTTGTCCACCACCACTTTGTCCACCACCATGTCGCCCACCACCATGTCGCCCACCACCATGTCGCCCACCACCATGTCGCCCACCACCATGTCGCCCACCACCATGTCGCCCACCACCATGTCGCCCACCAAGTCCACCACCATGTCGCCCACCAAGTCCACCACCATGTCGCCCACCAAGTCCACCACCATGTCGCCCACCAAGTCCACCACCAACACCACAATCCACCACCACCGCGTCCACCACCACATCCACCACCACGTCCACCACCACGTCCACCACCACGTCCACCACCACCACATCCACCACCTCGTCCACCACCACCACGTCCACCACCAACACGTCCACCACGTCCACCACCACCACGTCCACCACCACCACGTCCACCACCACCACGTCCACCACCAACACCACAATCTACCACCACCAACACCACAATCTACCACCACCACATCCACATCCACCACCACCAACACGTCCACCACCACCACGTCCACCACCACCACGTCCACCACCACCACGTCCACCACCACCATGTCCACCACCAACACGTCCACCACCACCATGTCCACCACCAACACGTCCACCACCACCACGTCCACCACCACCACGTCCACCACCAACACCACAATCTACCACCACCAACACCACAATCTACCACCACCACATCCACCACCTCCGCAGCCACCACCACCAACACGTCCACCACCACCACATCCACCATCAACACATCCACCGCATCCACCACCACATCCACCATCACCACCACATCCACCACCACATCCACCACCACATCCACCACCACCTCCACATCCACCATGACATCCACCGCCACATTCACCACCGCATCCACCACTGCATCCACCACCACATCCACCACCACCACATCCACCGCATCCACCACCACATCAACCACACCCACCACCACCACATCCACCACCATATCCACCACATCCACCACCACATCCACCGCATCCACCACCACCACATCCACCACATCCTCCACCTCCGCATCCACCACCACATCCACCACCACATCCACCACCACATCCACCACCAACACATCCACCACCACATCCCACCACATCCACCGCATCCACATCCACCACCACATCCACCACCACATCCACCACCACATCCACCACCACATCCACCACCACATCCACCACCACCACATCCACCGAATCCACCACCACATCCACCACCACATCCACCATCACCTCCACATTCAATCGCTGACACACACAGCACGTTCCCATCTAATTGTGTGTATACAGTACAACATATTATATCCTATGTCTTCATTAACAATATAGTGTATCTGTACTGAATATATATCCAGCATTTCAGACTGCATTTCAGAGCTTTTAAAAATGTTTATGGCTTTTTTTTTTTTAAATTCTTTAGCATTGGCTACAGGAAACAAAAATGCTAAAGATTTACAAAAAAACCCCATAAACAATTCTAAAAGCACTAACTCTAATGCTGCGAGACCTATTGCATTTTCAATGCTTGTTTGCTTAGCTTTTGTGTATAAACATAAGTGGGGATTAAACTTATCTCTGGTCTTTATCTGTACCCCTATAGTGAAAGGTTTTTATCTTATCCCGAATATATGGGACGTCACTCTCTTCATATGTGGACCCAAACCAGGACACATCTAGGCTTTGTCACCACAAAAGCCGGTTACTGAATAAATTGTGAATTCAATCACAAAAACTGAAGGTAAGACATCTTCACACGAGTGGCCGGTTTATTGATATACCCGCCCAGTAATAAATAAAGTAGATCTCTTATTCCGGAGACTCCCAGTAATATCATTATTTTTGTTACTTTTCTTAAGCAAATTCAATGGTACAACCATTAGCATAAAAAAAGACTGTTCCACACAACAATACTGTTTTTTAAGTTGACATCTCTCGCAATCGTTCATGAGAGCACACTATGATAGATCGTTGAAATGAAATGATGTGACATATTAGGTGACAGCTGCTTTATTGTTTTCTATGGATGTGCACATGTTTGTCATGATATTGTAGTAATATTGTGTTTCTTTTTAGAAACTGTCCTGATGAAGGTTTTTTAAACCGAAACGCCGCGTCGACCTGTGTTCCTTCGAACATTTTTAACAAATTTTGTGTATAAATTTTTTATGTATTTGCCGTATTTGTTGTGTACAATATACCTGTTTTTAAAAATTTAAGACAAATGTGTAATAAACTTATGTTTATTTTATATATACTAAATTTTGATTTAGAGTGCTTCTTGTCACATGAAACCATCTATACATTGATATGCTAATATGTCCATGATTGAAACAAAAGTTTGTTGTTATGAGAACTTACTCATTTGCAATATTGCATTTGAGTTCTAGTGGTTGTGTCCAGTAAAGGAATTTGCTTAGTGGGCATCCTACCTTGTAGGTACCCAATCTTTTGGTCATTCTCCAACGTAGGGACATTGCAATACGTTTTTTTGTCATTTCCCCTGGTCCCAATCTGTACCTGAGGGGTCCCCCTATACTTTCTTTACATATTTACCCAGCTTGTTAGCTGAGGGGGCACTAATTGGTGCATATCTGCCTCAATTGATCGCACTAACCTATCCTTAATCAATATGGAAGGTATTAAAACATTGTCCTATTCTGAAGATCAGTTTAATAGAATTATTAATGGAACTGCATCAAAAAACGTATCATGTACACGTATAGATAAGACAGACGAAGAACAATGGCGTGTACTATGGAACCTTAAGAAAAAGGTAGTACGAGCCGAATTACATGCTGAATTCTTAGTCCATTATTGTAAACAGGGCATCATACCAAAAGGGTTGCAGGTAACGAACGAACCCGGGGTATTCGTAGATAACAGGAAGTTTATTGAGAACTGGACACTCATCGCGAACCGGTGCAGTCGCGATTGGATGCTTCTAATAATAGAGACGGCATTCGATATCTTAGTGGTAGAGCGCAAAGATATTGAAGAAATGGAAGCCAAATTTATGGATGACACAGCACTTACAGATGCCAAACAAAAACTAGAAGAAATCCAAAGAGATGTGTCCAGTTACAGTGATTATCTAGCTAATAAGAAAACGAATAAACTACGCAAAGACATCCAAAATTACAAACTAGAATATGTCTACCCTTATCTCCAACAAGATTATTACGACAGACCAAGGGACACACATTATCCCCGTCGGAATTGGCAGAATCGACCTCAACATCAGCCACCAAATAACGGTAGGAAAAGGGTACGTTTCTTTGATACATCTTATACTAGTTCTGAATCCGAAGCAGACTGCCCTGAAGAGGGTAGAACCTCAAAAGAAGCCCACTCAGGTGCCAATAAAGAGGGGTTCTCTTTTTTAGAATCTCGCCAACAAAACTTCAACCAGCCACGAGGGAAGGGAAGGGGTCGGGGCAATTTCAACCAAACTCCCCAATTCCTTCGACGTCCTCATACGAGGAGTCAGAAAAATTGGGACTAGCAAAATCCAAAAAAGCGCCAATCATTAACCTGTCCCAACATGAACTAGTAAATAGTGAAATGTCCCTTTTAGAGAAGGGATTAGGATATGCGGTCACTGCACCAATAGATAGATATTCCCTAGAAAGAGATCTACAGAGCTTCTTTAGGAAGATTCGCTTGGCGAGCTTCTTTGAAGGTAAAGACAAGCAGGTTAGTGCCAACAAATCAGGTTTGAAAAACAAATCAACCTGGACCCCAAATATCAACATGGTACCAAAGGATATAGAAGCCTTCGAACGAAGTGTAGACAAAAGTGTAGATGACCTTTTGAAACATAAACAATGGCCAAAACATAATCTGACCAGAGAAGAAAAAACTGCCCTTCGGACCCTGCAAAATAACACCAATCTAACTATCAAGCCGGCAGATAAAGGCGGAGGTATCGTTGTCATGGACACTTCTGATTATGACAATAGAATGCTTGTATTGCTAGCTAATAAACAACACTATAAACCATCTAATTTCACTGAATGGAGTAATCTTAAGACATCAATACAAACTCTTCTGTTACAAGCTAAGGATGACGATGTAATTTGTGAGGAAGAATATCTCTTCTTAAATAACACCAATCCCACCCTTCCTGCTTTGTACGGATTGCCTAAAGTTCACAAGAGCACCACAGACCCACCAATGAGACCGATTGTTTCAAGTATCGGTTCTCTTACTGAACCATTAAGTAAATATGTGGATGTATTTTTACACCCCCTCGTAACTTCTCAAAAGGCATACATAAAAGATACGACATCAATAATACAGAAGCTGGAAGGAATTGACTTTGACCCGGAAACTCAAATTCTCGTTACACTCGATATTGAGGCGCTGTATACAAATATTCCTCAAGACGCCACTATCGAAATGATTAAATCAATGCTGAGCAGGAATGATAGAGACCACAATGCACATGAAACCTTTATTATAGACTGTGTTTCAGTAGTACTTAAAAACAATATCTTCATTTTTAATAAAGACCTTTATAAACAGACAAAGGGCACCAGCATGGGAGCCACCTGTGCTCCGAGCCTGGCATGTCTTTACGTGTCCAGGTTCGAGGATCAACACATCTATAACGACCTTGCTCCCTTCACTGAAAATATCTCTGAGTGGTCCCGCTACATCGATGATGTTTTTTTCATATGGACCGGGACATCAGAGCTGTTGCAGGAATTCATTAGCTGGCTTAATTTAGGAGATTTCAAAAAAGAGAGGGTACCCCACTTTCACCAGGGAACAGGGTAAGAAGACAGTTAGTCAAAGGGGGGATCCCTGGAGTCGAATAGTCTACTTATCACACAGGCCTTTCTTGTAATACAAGGAGAGGTCACAGTATGTCATAGGTATTCAGACAAACATAAGGATGGGTTTCCACAAAGAAATAGTCTTGTTAAACAATCTAGATTTATTCGAATTGCATATAAATAAACAATAAAGACAAGATAAAATTCATCCAAAATAATTAAAAACCAAGATAAAGTATCTCGGTGGGTTAAGAATTATTATTAAACAATGTTACATCAACATAATATTATGATACACAATAAATGGAAAAGCAATCAAGATATATTCACAATAAACAACAAACAAAACATAATTACAATAAACCCCTCATATCTAAGTGGCCCACTTAATATTTCTGCCACTATATTTGACAAGATCCAATGGCCATAGACAGTTTGATTACTCTCTAGCTTTAGTGGAGAAACCTAATGCCCATCTAAAGCTCTATCTGGCCCTGGTTGGATTCTTTTGGATCAAAACAGTGCGTCGACGCGTTTCGGTGCTTATCACTCGATATCGTGGCACCTTCCTCAGGACTTCTTGTTTCTGGGGTTTCAGGGAACGGATGGATATACCGTATCTGTGAATATATTAGGAGACATATGCACTGTCAGATATTATGCAGTAACACCTTTTGTCTGTTTTGTTCTAAGGGTTGAACTATTGTGGTTGACATATACCCACTCTGACTTCACACTATTGGTTCTAACTGCTGTTATTCTTTCAACCATATGCAGTTCCTAGCAACCGTACACTTACTTATCTAGTACATATCATTACACAGTGATATTTGCATTGGTTCAAATGCCTATGATTTAACTTCTTTGCTCCTTAGCACACATTTACTTCACATATACTATACAGGCCCTCCAAGTCTTTTTCATTGTGGAAGACCAATTGGTAAGGAAGGAACTAATGAACCCATGGGCCAAAGAGAATAGAAAAGTATAGATTCTCACCCTTGGGGCCGTATTGTAGGCGCTCAAAAATGGGGTCTCCTTAAGGTCTCCCTCTATTGGTACTACACATATAGTCCTTGGGGCCCTTCTGTTGATGAAAAATAGAGCTTTTCTTAGGTTTTAGATAGAAATTCCCCTCGTTTGTACACTTGGGGATGGTTTTTTATTTTTCTATTTACCTCTCTCTTGTGACGAAAACTCCTTTTGATAGGGTTCCTTGGTTATTTGGTTGTCAGGCGACTGCCCACTTGTAGTATATCTATGATGGTAAAGTATATAGCACTTTTTCACTATACTATTTCATATACTCTATTTCTACATTCCCATCATTATTTTTAGAAGTAAGCTCTTACCTCAGATATTTTTAAAACTTGTTTAGAACGGGCATATGTAGTCGTTGGTCTGCTGCTGAACTGGATGTGTTCTGTTGAGTAAACATTGGAATAACATCGTCATGTTTCTCTTCTGTTCTATGCGAGGATGCGCTATTAACTCTATTGAGGCATGTATAATGTACCTGGTATTTTGCTATTTTTAATTTTTCTTATTATTTTAAGTGCCTGCTCTCAGTGTTACTTATGTCTCCTGCTTGGTGCCCACAGTGCTAAAAATGCCGGTTTAGTGCCCGCAATATCCGATTACCTGTATGTTACCTACGGGTCCCATCCTTCAGGTCCAAACATATTCATATGCAGGTAATTTGTTTTCACCGCCCCCACCCTGGTTAAGTATTACTACTCCAAGTATGAGGTGTGGACTTTGTAATGACAAAGTACCTCCTGTCTGCCTTTATCAAAGGGTCTGCTGTGCTATACTCTCGGATTTTACGGATAAAAGGTTCCCCTGCTGCCTGGAAAACAGAGAGGGGGCAGGAGAAGGAACCCGGGGATTAGATCTACACTTACCGTTTTGTAGCTGATCGATCGCTTCTGCCTCGTTCCTGCACTCGTCTGGAGTGTGTTGGTTTCGCGGGAGTTTTTATAACTCACTCTGATTGCTTAATTCCCTACACCTGTCAAGTGCGGAGCGCTGTGTGTGCGCTGCCGAACCCGCCGTGAGCCTGGGCGCCATCTTTAAATGGTATAATGTCCCCGCTTTTATATGGGAGGATCTGTCCGTGTGGCATCCCGCTACATTCGCGGTTAGCTCAGTGTGTCTCTTTTTATATTTTACTTTTTATTGAGACGGTGCACAATAATACTATTGGGAATGTTTCCCTCGCGCTATACGTCGACATAGTGAGGCATTATTTTCCGGTTCGTGTGCAGTGCTTTGTTGTTTTCACCAGCGCTGCCATTATTCGCTAGTAATCCCCTTTACAGTCTAGGGTGGGGGTATACTGGTTACCGGTACAAGGCTACCTGCGCAGGGCCCAGCCAATCGGTCGCCCAGGTCAGCCCCTAACTCTGGGCGCCATCTTGTAGTGGTGGTCAAAGTACTACGTCTCAATATCATTTGATGTGTGTATTTTCAAGGATTACAGGTTATCTTCAAGGGAATAACGTTATTCATTATAAGTAATCTCTTGGTGGTATACTAAATAAGAGCCTCCCATTCTTCCCTGGAGTTTAGACCTTTTTTAATGGTGTTGAATTTAACCATATACCATTGTTCCTGTAACTTTCGTCTCCTAGTACTGTCACCCGATCTGGTGAGTTCCCTGATCCTTTCCAAAATGACCCATCTGAGGTCCTTTATTTTATGTCCCTTTTCCTTCCAGTGAGCTACAAGGGGGGCGTTTTCTTTGTTGTTGTTAATCGCAGACTTATGTTCCCCTATCCTAAGCCTCACTTCTCTGCCTGTTTCACCTATATATGCCTGGTTGCATGGACACAGGATCATATATACTGCATTCTTTGTCTTGCAATTGTTTAGGGTGGTGATTGTGTGTTTCACACCATTATGTTCAACTGTTTTGGTGACTATACATAGCTCACAGATGCAGCAAGTACCACATTTGTTATTCCCTGTTGCTTTCTGTCCACTCAGGGTGGTTTGAATTCCTATCTTGTCCTCCCTGTACGTGTGCACCAGGTTCGACCTGAGGTTCTTGTTCTTCCTATACGCGTACATGGGACGTTCCAAAGGGGTCACGTCTGGGCCAGTATTTAAAATTTTCCAATTGTGGTTTATAATATTTTTAATTTGGTTGGCTATGACTGAATGTTGGCTTACCATCACTATTTTGTCTTGTGTTTTCTTCTTGTCCGTTTTGTTAATCAGACAATCCCTATTATAGTACTGTGCTCTTTTGAGAGAGTGACTTATCAGTTTTTTGGGGTAGCCCCGGTCCTTAAATTTCTTTTTCATTTCTTGGGCATGTTTGTGAAAATCTGTAAGATCTGTACAATTTCTTCTGAGACGAAGGAACTCGCCGAATGGTATCGAGTCCTTCTGACTCTTTGGATGGTAGCTAGAGTAATGAAGGATTGTATTCCTATCCGACTCTTTTTTGTATAGTTCCACTTTTAAATGTTGATCTTGACTCTTGATACATATGTCCAAGAAATTGACCTTGGACCTGCTGTGTACTGCTGTAAACCTCAGGTTTGGGTCCCCTAGGTTAAGCCAGCTGAGAAATTCTTCTAGGAGTTCTGTGCTACCCTGCCAGATAAAAAATATGTCATCAATGAAGCGAGCCCAATTTCGAATATTTTCGAAAAAGGGACTCACTTCATTGTACACGTGCTTCTTTTCAAATAGGCTCACGTATATACAAGCCAGGCTCGGCGCACATGTTGCGCCCATACTGGTCCCCTTCTTTTGGATATAGAGATCTTTTTTGAACAGAAAGATGTTGTTAAGCAAGACCATTGACACACACTGAACAATGAACTCTTTATTTCCACCTTGTATGTCTGTCTCTTCTAAAAGGTTCCTGACTGCCACTATGGTGTCTTTTTGTGGTATGTTTGTGTAGAGTGACTCTACATCGAGAGTCACCAACACTTCATTATCTTCGTTGAAAGGGATCCCTTCCACTTTGGATATCATATCCGCTGTGTCTCGAATATACGAGTTCTGTTCAGCTACTAGAGGCTTGAGGAATCTATCTGCGTATTGACTCAGTGGCTCCAACAAAGAATCAATGGATGCCACTATGGGTCTCAGTGGGGGGTCTTCTAGGTTCTTATGGACCTTAGGTAATCCATAGAATGCGGGGATTTTTGGGCTAGTGTTATTCAGAAATTTCCACTCCGCCTCCGTGATTTGATCCTCCTCCAGAGCTTTTTGGAGTAAAGTCTCTACATCTTTCTTCAGCATATTTAGTCTCGATTGAGAGACTTTTGAATAATGTAGGTCATTTGTAAGGAGGGTGAGTGCTCTCTGCTCGTAGTCAAGTGTGTCAAAGACCACTACTCCTCCCCCCTTATCCGCGGGTTTTATCGTTATGCTGTTATCTTCGGAAAGGGATTTAATGGCCTCTCTCTGGGCTTTGCTGATATTATGCTGTTGGAAATGATCTTTCTCTAGTAAGAGACCTATTTCTATTTTTACAATTGATTCGAAGGTCTCCAGGTTTTTGTCCACCATTCCTAAACTCGGGGTAAAGGTAGATTTCGTCCTAAGACCCGAATCTTGGGGTTGCTCTCTCAGTGGTCTGTCCTCAAAGAACCTGCGTAGTCGTATTTTGCGGAAAAAGGACCTTAGATCTTTCTCTAATTGAAATTTGTTAATACCTGTAGTTGGAACAAAGTTAAAGCCCATGCCTAGCACTTGCTTTTCTGTGTGTGTGAGTGTTCTTTTGGAGAGATTTATAATGGGGGTCCTCTCTAGTGCCAATAAACTTTGTTCCTGGTTCTCTTGTATTCTTGAGGGGCCGGGGTCTGTTGATACTCCTGATCCTGTTCTCTGGGGGCTGATCTCCTCGGGTATTGGCCTCTCCCTCTGCCTCGGAAATTCCCCCTGCTTTTCTGTGGGCGCTGATCTAAAAAAGGGGTTTCATACTCCCTGTTCTGGCCTCCATATTCTCCGTCCTCTCTACCCAGTTCCTCCTCCTCTATACTACTCTCAGATGTCCCCGAGAAGTGTATATGTCTGGGTTTCCTGGTTTGAAATCTCGTTTGAAATCTGGGTCTTGATCCCTCATTCCTATTGTACTCAGCCTTGTCTGTATAATAATCTTTTCTCAGAAATGGATAAACCACTTCCTGGCTAAACTTGTTGATGTCCTTTCTAAGTTTTTGAGTCTTCCTATTGGTAAGATATTCACCGTATCCCTTCATATCCTGGTTTATTTCTTCAAGCCTTTTTTTGGCTTCCTCTATAACATTGCTATCTAACAGGGCCCTCTCTAATTCCTCCATCTCTTTAATTTCTATCAATACTGTTGCTTGAGCGGTTTCAATAATAAGGAGCATAAGGTCCCTACTACATCTATTACAGATGAAAGTCCATGTTTCCAAGAACTTTGGGTTATCTACAAATAAGCCTGGCTCATTTCGTATTTGAAGGCCTATCGGTATTTTCCCTGCCCTCACATATTGTGTAATGAAATCCGCATGTAATTCTGTTCTAATAATCTTCTTTTTCAGATTGATAAGTTGGTTCCATTTTTCACCCCCATTGGGAATTATTGTGATATTATTGCTTCCTCTGTTAGAGCTTAAGATTTTGTTTAATTGTTCTTCACTGAAACCAAATGTCTTCAGTGTGTCCATTGTATGATTGGACCGGGACTATATAGTTTTATTGGAATAGGAAAAAACTGTGATAGTCTACACAAAAACCTAGACTCTCCAGCACAAGGCTGTACTTAACTGATTTCAAAAAAGAGAGGGTACCCCACTTTCACCAGGGAACAGGGTAAGAAGACAGTTAGTCAAAGGGGGGATCCCTGGAGTCGAATAGTCTACTTATCACACAGGCCTTTCTTGTAATACAAGGAGAGGTCACAGTATGTCATAGGTATTCAGACAAACATAAGGATGGGTTTCCACAAAGAAATAGTCTTGTTAAACAATCTAGATTTATTCGAATTGCATATAAATAAACAATAAAGACAAGATAAAATTCATCCAAAATAATTAAAAACCAAGATAAAGTATCTCGGTGGGTTAAGAATTATTATTAAACAATGTTACATCAACATAATATTATGATACACAATAAATGGAAAAGCAATCAAGATATATTCACAATAAACAACAAACAAAACATAATTACAATAAACCCCTCATATCTAAGTGGCCCACTTAATATTTCTGCCACTATATTTGACAAGATCCAATGGCCATAGACAGTTTGATTACTCTCTAGCTTTAGTGGAGAAACCTAATGCCCATCTAAAGCTCTATCTGGCCCTGGTTGGATTCTTTTGGATCAAAACAGTGCGTCGACGCGTTTCGGTGCTTATCACTCGATATCGTGGCACCTTCCTCAGGACTTCTTGTTTCTGGGGTTTCAGGGAACGGATGGATATACCGTATCTGTGAATATATTAGGAGACATATGCACTGTCAGATATTATGCATTAACACCTTTTGTCTGTTTTGTTCTAAGGGTTGAACTATTGTGGTTGACATATACCCACTCTGACTTCACACTATTGGTTCTAACTGCTGTTATTCTTTCAACCATATGCAGTTCCTAGCAACCGTACACAGTGATATTTGCATTGGTTCAAATGCCTATGATTTAACTTCTTTGCTCCTTAGCACACATTTACTTCACATATACTATACAGGTCCTTGGGGCCCTTCTGTTGATGAAAAATAGAGCTTTTCTTAGGTTTTAGATAGAACCCAAGGGTGAGAATCTATACTTTTCTATTCTCTTTGGCCCATGGGTTCATTAGTTCCTTCCTTACCAATTGGTCTTCCACAATGAAAAAGACTTGGAGGGCCTGTATAGTATATGTGAAGTAAATGTGTGCTAAGGAGCAAAGAAGTTAAATCATAGGCATTTGAACCAATGCAAATATCACTGTGTAATGATATGTACTAGATAAGTAAGTGTACGGTTGCTAGGAACTGCATATGGTTGAAAGAATAACAGCAGTTAGAACCAATAGTGTGAAGTCAGAGTGGGTATATGTCAACCACAATAGTTCAACCCTTAGAACAAAACAGACAAAAGGTGTTAATGCATAATATCTGACAGTGCATATGTCTCCTAATATATTCACAGATACGGTATATCCATCCGTTCCCTGAAACCCCAGAAACAAGAAGTCCTGAGGAAGGTGCCACGATATCGAGTGATAAGCACCGAAACGCGTCGACGCACTGTTTTGATCCAAAAGAATCCAACCAGGGCCAGATAGAGCTTTAGATGGGCATTAGGTTTCTCCACTAAAGCTAGAGAGTAATCAAACTGTCTATGGCCATTGGATCTTGTCAAATATAGTGGCAGAAATATTAAGTGGGCCACTTAGATATGAGGGGTTTATTGTAATTATGTTTTGTTTGTTGTTTATTGTGAATATATCTTGATTGCTTTTCCATTTATTGTGTATCATAATATTATGTTGATGTAACATTGTTTAATAATAATTCTTAACCCACCGAGATACTTTATCTTGGTTTTTAATTATTTTGGATGAATTTTATCTTGTCTTTATTGTTTATTTATATGCAATTCGAATAAATCTAGATTGTTTAACAAGACTATTTCTTTGTGGAAACCCATCCTTATGTTTGTCTGAATACCTATGACATACTGTGACCTCTCCTTGTATTACAAGAAAGGCCTGTGTGATAAGTAGACTATTCGACTCCAGGGATCCCCCCTTTGACTAACTTAATTTAGGAGATGCCAATTTAAAGTTTACCTCCCATGTAAACAAACAGCAGTGCGAATTCTTAGATTTAATAATAAAACATGTAGATGGACGCATCAATGTAGAATTGTTTTCCAAGCCTACGGATAAAAACACCATGCTTCATTTTAAGAGTAACCACCCCCCAAGTCAAATTAATAATATCCCTTTCGGTCAGTTTCTTAGATTAAAACGCAACTGCACTACCATCAAAGACTTTGACAAACATGCAAGTCTACTTCAACAGAAATTTATCGAGAGAGGATACCCGCGCCGCATGATAAGACATGCATATAAAAGAGCCAAATATTATAATCGAGAAAGTCTCTTGAGTGGCAAACAAAACTCCAATAGAGGTCCCCAACCGCTGGTTTTTGTTACAAATTTCAATCCTGTCAGTAATCAGTTAAAAAACATCATGAACAGAAACTGGCACCTTATCACGGACAGACAGCAAAAGAACTATCCAAAACCGATGTTCTCGTATCGCAGAAATCGTACGATTAGGAACAGCATAGTTCACACCTACAGAGACAATAACATCTGTACCCAACCGAGCATAAATAAAGCACCACTACCAACGGGCACCTTTGCGTGTTCAGGTTGCACAAACTGTAAGGATATTATTAAGGGCAACACGATCAAAATCAAGAACAACTCTGTAGAAATTAAAAGTTTCATGAACTGCCGCTCCAAAAATATTGTCTATATGATTCGGTGCCCATGCGACCTAATATATATTGGTGAAACGTCACGCGAAGTACGCATCCGAATGAATGAGCATAAATCAGCCATTAGGAATAACAAGAAAGGTGCACCACTCACAGACCACTGGCATACCTCAGGTCAC
The DNA here is from genome assembly GCF_964261635.1 of Lissotriton helveticus. Classification (NCBI taxonomy): domain Eukaryota; kingdom Metazoa; phylum Chordata; class Amphibia; order Caudata; family Salamandridae; genus Lissotriton; species Lissotriton helveticus. Next base: position 1,175,701,063 of record NC_136059.1, read on the forward strand.
AATATTAATGACTTCAGATGGTGTTGCCTGGAATCTGTTACTACCAGTCATAGAGGAGGCGACATAAATCAGAAAAGGAAAAAACGCGAGCAGTACTATATGTCGAGGTTCAATAGCGTAAGATCAGGACTTAACAGTCGTGAAGACTGGGAGCGCATTATTAACTAAACAAAACAAGGGGTCCAATGTAGTAATACAGTCAACTTAGATGGGAACACTTATCTAAACACTCCTTACTAGTAGTTGTGATAAATGTGATTTCATATAGAATGCTCTTTTGCAAGCAATATACATATAAAAAACATTTCTGGAATAGCTGCCAGGCTGGGAACCATCAGGTGATAGTCACGCTAGCCAAATCTACACATGTATGTGAACATAAAACTGCAGCGACAGTTGCCATATAACTCTAACATTTTAGTAACTTAATGCATAGAAACCAATGGCTCAAATATTAACAGTGACTGAATAATGGAACACAACTGCGCAGAGACGCTAACCCCAAATATAACCTATTGCATGTTTCAAAGCATGGATGCAATAAAGCTTGGATCTTTTATCCCTAATGCTCGAAATGCGTAAATTATACTAACAAACTATACTGTAAACTGTCGCTTTCTTCATAAACTGTAAAGACTTTGCTTAGACTGAAAGGGAACATTAAAGTTTTCCTTTTGAAAAATTAACTGGATCGCGATCACGTGACCAGCCTATGGCCACTCACATAGCCTCTTGTATCTACCAATAGAAAACTTGTTGTTATTTAAGGACTAACTAACACAATGCCAGCGTTTTCTACTGGAACTATCAGAATCCTGAACGCTGTAGACGGAGGAGCAGGGAGGCCAGCTCTTTTTATTCAGGTAAGAAAAACTGAATGGTCGAACAGCTAGGTGCATAAAATGATGCTATCAAATCTAGAAAGTTACCGCGCCAGTATTAAACTAATGCATCTATAATGGTTATTTTAAGTCCCTGTTGCACGCGCTCCTCGTTAGTTTAAAAGTAAACTGGACGGCACCGCACTGCAAGAGGAATGCGAGTACGATTAGAATAGCAATGCGGTGCCGACATAATCTCGCGTTGTAGTCCCACTGAAATACGGGATCTGCACCAACTAGCAAAATACATGTTAAAATGTAACAGGCCCCACGTACTAAATAATGTGTAAGTCTATAATAGGGGTTGGGTAAACAGCAAAGAGAGCTATACCGGGTAATTTAAAACCCCAATGATGCTGTCACAGACGGAAAGTAAGGAGGGTAATCTCGAGCGCCCACTGTCAATTACATAAATATCTCGCTGTGAAATCCGCTTGCTGTATAATCCACAAGGGAAGAATAAAATAGAATAGGGAGCAAATATTACAAGCCATATGACTATTTCAGAAACAATAGATGGCAACAAACTTATATATATTTTATTAATTTACAGATGTAATTGAAATCGCGAGCATTATAAAAACAGCCTATGAAGCACATGTATCAAGCGGCTGTAGCGATTACGCAAGAATTGCCATCGGTAAGTTGTATTCCTAATAGGTAATAGGCTAGGCAGCTACGAAATAGCTGTAAAAAGATGGAAAAATTATTGATAAAAAACAATAAAATAACTTGTTCCTTTTAACTTGCAGTGTATATTGATGCAATAGTGCACAAATCCTCTGGTGGCCCCTCCGATACAGCGAAAATTAATCAAAACTCACAACTGAGGTATTTATGTCACCCACTGATTTTTTGCTTAGCTTTTGTGTATAAACATAAGTGGGGATTAAACTTATCTCTGGTCTTTATCTGTACCCCTATAGTGAAAGGTTTTTATCTTATCCCGAATATATGGGACGTCACTCTCTTCATATGTGGACCCAAACCAGGACACATCTAGGCTTTGTCACCACAAAAGCCGGTTACTGAATAAATTGTGAATTCAATCACAAAAACTGAAGGTAAGACATCTTCACACGAGTGGCCGGTTTATTGATATACCCGCCCAGTAATAAATAAAGTAGATCTCTTATTCCGGAGACTCCCAGTAATATCATTATTTTTGTTACTTTTCTTAAGCAAATTCAATGGTACAACCATTAGCATAAAAAAAGACTGTTCCACACAACAATACTGTTTTTTAAGTTGACATCTCTCGCAATCGTTCATGAGAGCACACTATGATAGATCGTTGAAATGAAATGATGTGACATATTAGGTGACAGCTGCTTTATTGTTTTCTATGGATGTGCACATGTTTGTCATGATATTGTAGTAATATTGTGTTTCTTTTTAGAAACTGTCCTGATGAAGGTTTTTTAAACCGAAACGCCGCGTCGACCTGTGTTCCTTCGAACATTTTTAACAAATTTTGTGTATAAATTTTTTATGTATTTGCCGTATTTGTTGTGTACAATATACCTGTTTTTAAAAATTTAAGACAAATGTGTAATAAACTTATGTTTATTTTATATATACTAAATTTTGATTTAGAGTGCTTCTTGTCACATGAAACCATCTATACATTGATATGCTAATATGTCCATGATTGAAACAAAAGTTTGTTGTTATGAGAACTTACTCATTTGCAATATTGCATTTGAGTTCTAGTGGTTGTGTCCAGTAAAGGAATTTGCTTAGTGGGCATCCTACCTTGTAGGTACCCAATCTTTTGGTCATTCTCCAACGTAGGGACATTGCAATACGTTTTTTTGTCATTTCCCCTGGTCCCAATCTGTACCTGAGGGGTCCCCCTATACTTTCTTTACAATATTAGATTTGCCCAGGATCTTCGGATCTTCAAGGATTTTAAAATTGAAAGCGGAGTACGGCAGAGATGTATCCTGGCCCCATTTCTTTTTAATTCATACATTAATGACTTGGAAAAGGCTTTGGTAGAAACAGGGGCCGACTTTCCTTAGGTTGGGCGAAGAGGACTGCCCGTCCTGCCTTATGTGGACGATGCGGTCCTTATCGCAAGGACGGCAACGGGTCTTCAGATGCTTCTTGACACCTTTAGGAACTTCATGGTCGATCGTGACTTAGCCGTTAACAACTCCAAATCCTACATCATGCAGGTCGGGATTCAACCTAAGAAGCAGTACCCCTTTAAAGTGGCTGATGAGAAATTGCCTCTGACCCCGACATTCTCATATCTGGGTGTTTTAATAGATGACCATTTGAATTGGGGGACCCTTATCCAGAGGAAAAAGGGGGAGGTCATAAAGGCAAATGCAGCTATCTTCAACTTTGCCGCAAAAATGGGTAAGCGCCCAATTCCGGCCTTGTTGAAATTATACCAGGCCAAAAGTGTTGCTATTGCCAGTTATGGGAGTGAGCTATGGGGCTATGCTGTAAGTGACGCTCTCCAGGTGGGAGAATAATTTTTTTAAACAACTTCTTGGGGGGCCTAGAGGGTGTTCAAATTTGGTGGTACATGAAGAAACAGGGTTTCCATTTATTTCCGATATTCTGGCCTTGCGCCCTTTGTTATTTTGGCTAAAAACTTGGCTAAACAAAGACCTGGGGCCAGAAGTAGGTAAATCTAATTTACCGATTCATAAATACCGAATTTTACCGATTCGGTATTTATGAATCGGTAAATTAGATGTAGATAAAAAATCGGTAATTTCTACCGATTCGGTAAGATTCGGTATTTACCGAATCTGTAATTACAGAATCTGTATTTGCCATTGATTCCTATGGGCCTTGAAGCCCATAGGATTCAATAGCAAATACTGATTCTGTATTTACCGAATCGGTAAAAATACCGAATTGCCAAGGGGGACAGGGTGTCACTTTGACACCCTGTTGCATCCCTGTAACTGGCTTGTGCGCCATGTGGCACACATACATGCCCTTAGGGCATGTCTGTGTGCCACATGGCACAGGTGTACATGCACAGATGTGCATGTACACAGGGATTCGGTATTTACCATGTAATAGTATTACATGGTAAATACCGAATCCTAAAAGCCCTGTAGCACTGTTAACAGTGCTACCTACATTTGAAAATACATATTCGGTAAATTTACCGTTCGGTAAAATTACCGAATCGGTAAAATTCACAAATTCGGTAAATTTACCGATTCTGTAATTTTACCGATTCGGTAAAATTAACGATTCGGTAAAATTACCGAATATGTATGTTTCAAACACCCCTACATGTCAATGTCCAAATACCGGTCGGAAACGGCCGAAAATCAGTATTTTCGGCCGTTTCCGACCGGTATTGCCCTACATACATCTGGCCCCTAGTTCTTAATCACCAGATTTTGAGAGAAGTTTTGAGCCTTGAACACGTTACGCATTCCATGGTTAAAATATTTAAAAGGATATTTCGAAGAGCTGGGGCGTCCAGACTTTTTTTTTAAACCTGATTTTGTTACCACTGCTGATGTGGAATTTATAAGAAAGTCTTTTTCTTCTTTTAAAAGGCTCGATAGAGATGGGCTAGAACTGTGTAAACCGAGCGTCCGTAAATTTGTGATGCTAAAAACTACGCCATCCATTAAACCATATCTTTTATGGCCTTTGTCGTCCCATGAGCGTTTTTTACTAACTAGGCTTTGACTGGATTATTTTCACTTTTTACTTGTTGTTCCAAAAGGGAGTTGCAGAGGCCAAGTGCTAGCATCCTGTGGCTGCGACGGTGTGCCTCCACAGGACTTGCTGCATTTTATGTTTTTCTGTAGATTTTACGAAGTACATCGCAGGTTTTTTTTATCCCCCCTTTTAAAAAAGCTGAATTTTACACAGGTACGCCCAGCTCTCTTTTACCTACAAATGTTGAAACCAGAATGCATTCCACTCGTAGTAGGCTTTTTGAAATCCTCACTGAGATCCAGAAACTGTATGGAAAATTAATAAATCCCCAATTTCAGTAGGTAACCCATCACCTTTTAGCTTTGAATTAGTACATCCAACTACTGGCAGCCCGTTATCTCCCCCCTATTTTATTATTGATCCTGCTGTATATATATTTCTGTATTTTACTGGAGTGTCTATTACATTTTTCTTGTCATGAACTGTATGTTTTTATATTTGTAATGGTGCTGTACAACTTTTATGTTTTTTTCTTAAAACCGAAAAAAGTCTTTTGAAATTGAAACTGAATTGAAATTGACAGGCGGTCTGGTCTGGAGGGTTATCTTTAAAGCGGTAGCTTCAGTTAATATTTACCACACCTTCTGTGGGGCTCGGGTCTCTAAGGGTGTTTTAGGAGCTCTGAGATTTCTGTGACATACACAGGACAGGATTTGTCTGAAAGTGAATCTACTGGCTGCCCTCATGGGAGTCCGCAAGTTGGGACAAAGGGGGGCCTAAACAGCAGGACTGACTCTCATGAGAATAATTCCTATTTATAATAATAATAGTTAGCTCACGGTTTGATCCCTGACACCGGTGGCAGCTTAGCTCATCATCATGTGACTCTGGGCGATAGCACACTTAATTCTCCCCGACGTCTCCTTGTGCCTTGAAACCTTAAGGGGTGATGTGTTTGCGCTTTACAAATACAAATTATAAATACAGCTCTCATGATTGGTAACATAAGTTAATATCGCTTCCTTCCCTTCCCCTGGTTGGGGGATGCTGCAGTGATGTCAGACCACATGCGTGTGATGCTAGACTTAGCTGTGCAGAGATTGCCCTTTTTCTTGGCAGGAAAAGGCTCAATCACGTCTGGGATTGGGCAGCAGAACCGTCGACCACTTGTGCTCGGTGAGCTGACAAGTCCAGCTGCTCTCTGTGCGGACAGCAGCCTCTCATGACCGTCACTCAGTGATGTGAGGAGAGGTGCTTTGAAGAACACAAAGGGCCCGATTAGGATCGCGGTGAATCCGCATCCTCCGGGCCGGCGGAAGCCACCGCCGGCCCGGAGGAAGCGGATTCACCGCGGCGGACACAGAAAAGACCCCTCGCCAGATTAGGATGGCTGGGGGGTCATTTTTCCGTCCGCCGGCGGAAAAGCTCTAATATGGTGGCTGTGTCTGTCAGACACCGCCAGCCATATTAAGATGCCGGCAGAGACATGCTTTTCCACGGCGGGTTTTCCGCCGTAGAAAAGCATGTGGAGTTAGAGTATGGGGGCCCGTTGTGGGCCCCCAGGGGTGTTGGGGGGTGGGGGTTGCACATGGGGGGGGTACCTATGGTACCCCCCTGCCTTTGCATGCACGAAGCGGCAGGCACCACGCGGTGCCTGCCGCTTCATGCATGCAAAGAAAAACATGCACATTTAACCTTGTGGCGGGTGCTGCTTGAAGCAGCATCCGCCGCAATGTTAAATATAGGGGAAGTGACTGCCAGGGTGGCGGTCACATCCTAATTCCGAGGGAGGGAACGCCGCAGCCCCTGCGGACGGTCCCTCCACCTCGGGGGTAGCGGACGGATGCTGGTCCGTCTGCTATCCTAATCGGGCCCAAAGTCAGTGCCGACAATAGAGCCAAAAGGTGAGGTCGACGATTAGGGAAACTAAATGGGTGGCTTCGGAAGGTTAACAACAAACCAATGCCAAGATCACCATGCTGCCAAGTATCTATGGTTATGTCATCAGAGGTGACAGTTGAGCTGTAACTGTCAGTATCTGAGAGACAATCACGGCGAGTGCAGAAACACAGTGCCGACAAGACAGGGTAAGAAGCTCAGCAGAACACTCGTAATATCAAGTTGCTGCCATGTCCTATGGCCATGTTTCACTCCCAGTTTTAAATCATTTTGCACACTGGGAATTTAATCTCAAATTATTAATTAGAAAAATAAGAAAAACTACTAATCCCAGAGTGCAATGTACAATTGGTTGAAAAGCTAGAACTAGCTGATAATGTCACACACATTAAGGGGACAGATGGCATCTACACAGTGTATAACAGAAAGCTTTTCACAGTATGTGAAACAACAGCACCAAATATATGTGAGAACGAATAGTGTATAGTAAAGATGGAGGAAAGGGTGCTATGGAAGGGTATAGGGACTAACTGAAGAGCGAGAACCAATATGAACAAGAGAACACAGGAAAGTTTGAGGAGTTTGGAAGGACAGGATAGAGAAGTTAAGATATTAAAGCAAGAGTGGGATGAAGATAAGGGGGGAAAAGGTAAAAGAAGAGAGGGACAAGATGAAGGCAAGAGAAACAAACATTTACAATGCAACGGTTTTGCCTTTGTAAAAGTTAGAGCTATTGGCATTGTAAATGACAAATTTTTTATTTATGTGTTCGTTTTGAAAACAGATAAATAAATGGCATTGTCATTTACAATGGCAATAGCCTAATCTCTCGCAAATGCCACACACACACACCCACAGAGAGCCCCCCCACACAGAGCCCCTCCACACACTCCTCCAAAATCCCAAACCATCCCTCTCATACTGAGTGGGCGTGGCTCATTCGTGTTCTAAGTGTGATTCTTTGATTGTTCACGATCATTTCAGTGATGTAACATTGACGGCTGCTCCCCACGCTCTGAAAATTGCCTACAGTTTGCACACCACTGGTCCTTTTTCAACAAATGTGACATTTGCAGCAAAACAAAGCACAGGACGCAACAGGTTGATAGGCTGGGACATGCCATGTGACATCAAGGCGCCTAGAGTCTGATTCGAGCGCCGTGCAACCACACCTGTGCACCTACTGCACATACCAGGGTGACACCCAGGGGCCCACTACATGCCACCGGCTCCGCGGCACCCCGCACTAACACGTGGACGTCATGGATGGCGCTCGTGCGCCACTCCTGGCTACTACAGCCTTCGAGGCACCTTACATTCGGGGCCACTGTAATGACGTGTGTGATTGTGAGTGTGGTACGTTTCCTGCATAGTTACATTTGCATTCGCTTGCAGCATATTTCATCATATGTGGAATAATGAATAGAGTTCAACCAAAAAGTTTCAAAATGTAATATAACAAATATTACAAAACCGAGCATTGGGAAAGCCAACGGGTCTGGCTTTCCGTCCATGTCTGCCCATGATAGAGAGAGAGAAAACAAGAGAGAAAGATGGAGGGAGAGCGCAGGAGGAAAGAGAGGAAAAGGACGAGAAAGACAGAGAGAGCCAGAGAGGGAGAGAGAGGAGAAAGATGGAGGGAAAGGAGAAATGAGAGAGAGAAGGGACCGACAGAGCAGGGGGTGATAGGTTAGATAGAGATGGCGCGAAAGTTACAGAGCATGTGACAGACAGAGGAGAGAGAGAGGGGCGTGTCAGTATGACAGAGGGCAGCGAATGAGAGAGACGAACAGCCTGCCAGAGAGAGGGTGTTAGTGGGGATGGAGTAACAGATGGCGAGAGAGAGAGAGAGAGAGGAGAAAGATGGAGGGAAAGGAGAAATGAGAGAGCAACGAACAGAGGAAACCGCCTCCTTCCAAGCACCAAACCTGACCCCTCAAGGCTGCTGGGTACTTCCAAAAGCTATTTTCTGCGAGCGCACAACAAATGTTCTGTACGTCTTTGACTTGAGGATGAGGTGGACTTCTAAGTGCTTGAACAGAAGCAGCCACAGAAAGGGAGAGGCCAGGATGTGTGGGCAGAGTTGTTTTATGGAGAAGGGGCTCTGATCGAGATGACCGGACACGGAGAGAAAGAAGGCAAGCACCGCAGATATACACACCCTCAAATCACAAGGATGCACATACAAACCCAAGCACCCCAGATAAACATAAATTACACATGCGATCCCAAATTGCAAATGCATGCACAGCAGGAACCCGCAAATCCCCGAAGCAATTGTGCGCAGAAGAAACTACCGGCGGACCTATATTCACATGTCCATTAAAACAAGGGTAAGATCGACTTCCGCCAACCATGATTGAGGGGGTGGTGTGTTTAATGTGGAAGCCTGGTGGTGATTCTGTGGCTCCCTGCGCATACAGTCCCTTAACTATGCTCAAAACAGAACTAAAAGTTCTATGCAAGATACTTGCACCACGACTGGGTGAGCTTACGCGGGACCTGGTCCACGAGGATAAATGCGGCGGCATGCAGGCTCGCAATACTCAGCGCACACTTCGTAGGTTGATGATGCCCTGGAGAGAATCGCGATAATTTGCCGACAACGGACGGGGGTGTGGGGGAGGGGGGCGAAAGGAACGGCCAGCGGGAGGGGCGGGAAAGGAACCGACAGCGGGAGGGGGGACAGGAAAGGAAAGAAACCACTCACCTGGACTTCCTCGGCCGGCGGTCGCCCACCAAATGGCATAAACAAACCTCGACGAGCCCAAAAAAAAGCCCCGCCCACCGCCGCATGACGTGGCCAAAAGGGAAAAATTCTCGGGAACGCCCCCGAATCTGGTCCGGCCTTGACGGACAGATCCGGCTCCCAATGGCTAGCCTCCATTTATGGAGCTAGCCAATGGGAGCAGGTGGCGAGTAGGGGGCGAGTCCCTGTTCCCCACTGTAAGACATAAGATTTTGCTAGCGCATGCGTACTTCGTACGCATTGCCAAGCAAAACCTAAAACATACATAAAGAAAAACGGAAAAGGACTAGCAATTGAAACAGGAAGAGAATGTGAATTAATGGACGAGAAGGATGGGGATGCAAGTAGGAAAGAGAGAGGAGTGTGCTAAGAATGTTCTAGTCTGTAAAATAAAAGTATGGTCCGAGCCTCTGGGGCTTTGTTTTCTCATTGACTAGTTCAGGGATTGTTTTAGGAATAGATGAAAATGGAGACATTCCTGACCCATGAGAAAAGTGGTCAAATCTAGAAACGAATTCACAGATGGAATTACTTTCATCAGAAAGAAAGCATGGTGGAGAAAATATCACAAGTGGAATCTTCATTTTATGCTGTGTTTTTCTCGGTCTGCAGCGGGAGTAACCCAGCTGTTTAGCATCGCTGCTCCAAACTTTCACTGTGCTCCCTACCTCTGTTTGACTTTTAGCAGACTCAGATGCAGGAGTAAAGAGCACAGGGGTTGCTATAGTACTGGTGACAGGCTCCCTGCTGCACAGGGGTTGCTATAGTACTGGTGACAGGCTCCCTGCTGCAGCTTTGCTCTGCCTGTCAATGGCCTATAGGATGCAAGTCATTGCATCCTGAAGTTATGACATGCCAATGTAGGCCTCATGTGCGTCTAATGTTGCTGCCGCTTTCAAAGCCCTTCTAGACCATTACGATTTATGAAAAGGGCGTTGTTGTTACAAATAATCTCTTTACACTCCATTATACAACTCCACATACAATAAAGTGCCACTCAAAGTCATTGAAGTGTCACACATAAAATGATGGCAAATGTGAAAACTCACACATAACCAATCTCAAAACTTGGCAGCTATGCATTGAGATCGCGTGGCGCAGAGGATGGATGATGTTAAAATTATGCCCTCCCCTGAAAAAGTGTCTGCGGACGCCCATGCCTCTGGGGACCAATTTGGTTACAGGGCCGTTTTTGCAGCATAGCTGCAAAATCGGCCAAAACCGGCCCTGGCAAATAGCTTGGCCGCACCCCCAACCCCCTGGGGGGGCCTGCCAAGCACTTTGCCAGGGCCAGTTTTGGTTCCTAGTCCGGCCCTGGTTGTAAATTGAATACTCTCCTAAATGTGGAAGGGCACAAGTCCGCAGTGGTGCTCCTATGGCCACTTGGTGCTTGGCGGTTATGAGATGGCGCTGGGTATACTCTAGTCTTGATGTTTTCATGGGTGGCCCGACAACTTCAAACAATTTCCTCTAGCCGACAGCTCTCCGGGACCCGGGGCTGGGAGAGGGAGATGGCAAGCGGATCAGGGCTCCCTCCTTGGAGCGGGTAGCAGGGGCAGCTGGCAGATGTGTGGCCTGTGGCACGGCCCCAGCGATGCCTAGCTCACCTGTTCGCATGCAAGCAGTACAGCTCACTGCTGCTGCACGCCGCGCCCTGCTCTGACTTACGCCATATGTCTTTGTGATAAGCGCCTCAGTGGCTTCCAAATCCCAAGAGTAATGCGAAATAAAGATCAAAGAAGGGATGTAAGCGTGATGTGCCAAGTTTAGTGCCCAAGAGATCGCAAAGCGCTTTCAGGGTGCTGAAAGGCAACGTATTTAGTGATATACAAATAAATAAATAAATAAATAAATAAGAAAACAGATAAACAGTCATTTAACGGCCGTATTTGTAATGGTGTAGGTTCTAGTAATACAGCGACACACCACATCCCTGTCAATGCCAAAGAACGTAACAGCGCGAACGATGTTCATTTGAACTGTAAATTTAGAAACGATCTGTAACTAAACTAAAAGCAGCGCTTGTTATATAATCCTGCAGGCAATAGGGAAGTAGTAAATACGCTTTAATGGGTTGAGAGAGACGACCTCAGAGAAGGTGATTTTTGTGGCAAATCTTTACAAAAGATACTGCTGCAGGGCATGTCTAAAATGGTGGAACACATCACTTCTAATCCTGCGTTTGGTCAGAGGAGATTGAAACACTGACAGTCTTTGGATAGTATTTCTGCTCAGTGCAGACCCGCAATCTCCGCACTTGGTCTCAAGACCGCCGATAATAAACATAATTATTGACAGAGGGTGCAAGGTTGGAGAGCGTGCAGTGCAAACACTGCGGTGACAGTGAGATAGTGATATATACTACCTACATTACAATACATCATTTTAGCTTCCCACAACACGGAATGGTGACTATTCCCACAATCTCATGCGTTAGATTCGCATCTATCCACAGGGCCGGTTGATGATTTGCGAGGCCCTGGGCCAAAAGGGAATGTGGGAGGCCCTTCTAATTTACTTAAGTGACCAATTGCAAGAAAACCATTCAGAGTCACTGCGGGAGGCCCATTGTACAGAACGTTAGCGCCCCCATAGTGAACTCTCAACCCACAAGCAATTCTCACACCTCCAGCCTGATAGGTGTTAGAATTGCTTGTGGGCTGAGAGTTAACACTTTGGGGGCGCTAAAATTCTGTACAATGGGCCTCCCGCAGTGACTCTGAATGGTTTCCTTGCAATTGGGACAAGGGGCCTCTCACCATTCCCAGGGAGGGGGGCCCCTTCCATGGACCCTAATTTCAAGGAGATAGGGAAAGAACAGGGCAGAGGATAGGTTCGGGGCACCTGCTGGTGGGCTGAGTGGCCTGGTTTCAGTATAAATAGACGCATCTTGCCAGTCAGGCAAACACACCAGGCAGACTTTCCAATCTCCACCGGTGCAGGAGCAGAGAGGGAGCGCTCAGGCAGGCATGCTGGCCAAGCTGATCGTTGGGGTTCTGGCGGTTGTGTTGATTGAAGGTCAAAAAGAGTATGCAGGTAAGATGCATTTTTCCTAAATTATTTTTCAGTCCATAGTGGATGCCAATTGTATAGCATCTGCGTTTATATAGCTGATAAGGCGCTCAATCTTTTCTGTGTATGAGCTTCACACTGCTCCTTGGGAGCGTCAAGGCTGGAAGAATGTGTTTGCTACATGACATATGTGGGTGATGTAGATGCCGTGTGGGAGGACCAAGCTGTGCTCTGTGCTTGCTTTGTGTCATGGCTCCTATGCGTAGGGAATAAGGGATAGGAGTTTTATATAACATGCCTTCGGATATTTACCAGGATTTTTCATCTGTTCAATGCCCAAGGTTATTAACAACATTAGGCTGGGCTACTGGAATTATGCGATGGTGAGGGAGCGGCAATTTTCACATAGTTAAAGACTTGCCGTATAATCCACCAGCTGCCGCATAATCTGCAGCTTTTAACAAAAAAAAGTTCTTTATAACTCAAACGGTTAAAAAGATAGTAAAAACGCAGCAACACATGTTGCTGCAAAGTGGAGGCAATTTGGAAAAGGTTCACTTTCTTTAGCGTGTTGCTATGCGGGTGTTAAATTGGTACTAATGAGGTGGAAATATATCCCAGATAGTGCTAACAAGTGTAAAATGACAAAATAATGAAGCAATGCAATTACACAATGAGCCGCATAATGTGGCTCTCCCTTGCCGCATAATTTCAGTGATCCTGACTATAGGGAGACGTGTTTTACGTTTCTCTGTATAGTGGTTAATTTCCAGGGGTTACTGATAAGTAGAGTATGCTTCAGCTTTAAATGCTGAGCAATTGAAACAGACTTTGGTGAGTGCCACATAGCGAATTCTGAGAGATCAAGGTGAAAAGGCACTGACTTGCACTTTACAATAAATGATTCAAAATACACATTGATTAATGATCGATTAACCAGACTGCTAATAAAAGCAACAGTGGTACCAGAACAGGTATAGGAATGTACGGTTGGCGCCGCGCTGGCCAATCAGCTCAGTTCAAATAAGGGCATTAACAGGCAACAAAGGCCTATTCTCAAGGGCTAAATCAGGAAATATAATAATTTAAGGTTCAGCTTGTCCTGCTGTTTAGCTCTTCCCAAGATACTCGTTATGACATGCCAACCCAACCCCACAAACAAACAGTGCTTAGTATATAAAGTACAGAAAAGCAGAGAATTCATGTCAGCTTTTTAGAACTAAAATCTGAGCAGGAATTGTTTTTTAAACCCAGAAGGCATGTTCTAGTGGAGCATTAAGGGGGCATTTTCTTTAGACTAATTTCCAGTCTTCCTTGTTGAGAGGTATTTTGTCTACGTTATGAAGAAGAAACAATGTTCTCATGAGCAGTGTTGCTGTAACCCTTTATGGTTCATTTTAGAGCCGGAAAAGAAGGTATCCTTTGGTGAGTCTATAGCGGCAGAGAGGCTGCGCTGCCAGTGTGTCAAGACAGAGTCCAACTTCATTCGTCCTCGACAAATAAGAACAGTGGAGGTCATCCCAAGTGGGACGTACTGCGCGCAACAGGAAGTGATGTAAGCAGCAGCTCCAGCGTCATGCTTTTACAAACCGATGTGTGAATCTGATTCAGGAAATGGTAAAACTCCACCATTCACAAGAAAATCACAATTGACACACGTTAGTACTATCTACACCCCAGATGTTTACATATGGCTTGCTTTTTTCAACACGCTGAGCATGCCATACACTGGTGGCTGTATTACACAAAGTGCCCCTAGGGCGCAAGATGTGCTTACACTATTTGACTTTGGTATAACAGAAAGGGCTGCACACGCTTGCGCACCCCTTCTATAGTATGTAATGCACTGGGACACGTTTTGCAACCCATGCGATTCCATGGCGGTATGCTCTCAGTTGCATTGTGGCATGGCCTTATTCAAACTCATGAGTTTGCTCCTGCACTGGGGAAAGCACTTTTTGTGTCCAGTAATATGACACAAAAACAGTTGTCGTCACTCTTTGCATGGGCCACACCTGATGAACATGTGCTTAGAACAGACAAACATTGACAAAGTCAATCAGTCTCGCCTATGCAAGAGTTATTGGCTTTCCCAATGTGTTTTAGCCGTGTTGTACACCAGCATAGCTACTGTTTATAAAGGCTAAAAGTTTGTGGCATAGAGTAGAGTGCTGTGGAGTGAAGTGGTGTAGAGTGACATAGAATGGAGTGGAATGGAGTGGAGTGGTGTGCTCTAGAGTGGCATAGAGTGTTGTTGAGTGGAGTGTGATAGAGTAGTGTGTTATAGAGTGGAGTTTCGTAGAGTGGAGTGTCATACAGTGGAGTGTCATAGAATGGAGTGACATAGACTGGCATGTTGAGGTGCTTCGTAGAGTGGAGTGTCATAAAGTGGAGAGTCATTGAGTGGAATAGAGTGTGGTGCCATGGATTAGAGTGGAGTGAGGTGAGGTGGAGTGGTGTAGAGTGGCATAAAATGTTTTAGAGTGTAGTGGCATAACATGGAGTGGGGTAGAGGTGGAGTGGAGTAGAGTGTGGTAGATTGGAGAAGACTGTTGTGGAGTAGAGGGGTGTAGAGTGGAGGGGTGTGGATTGCTTATCATAGAGATGACTAAAGTGTCGTAGAGTGTAGTAAAGTGTTGCAGAGTGGAGTAAACTGGAGAAGAGTGGAGTTGCATAGAGTGGCATAGAGTAAAGTGGTGTAGAGTGAAGTAGAGTGGCATAAAGTGGAGTGGGGTATAGTGAAGTGGAGAGACGTAGAGTTGAGTAGAGTGTCACGGATAGGTGTGAAGTGGTGTAGAGTGGCGAGGCGTAGAGTGGAGTAGTATAGAGTGGAGGGGAGTAACGTGTTGTGACATAGAGTGGAATAGTGTGGCGTAGAGTGAAGGGGGTAGGGTGTTATGGAGTGGAGTGATGTAGAATGGAAGGGTCTAGAGTGGCATAGCATAGAGCGGAGTAAAGTGCCATAGAGTGGAAGAAAGTGTTGTAGAGTGCAGTACAGTGGAGTGCCGTAGAGTGGAGTGGAATGTCACAGAGTGGAGTGGAGATAAGTGTCATAGGGTGAAGTAGAATAGAATAGAGTAAAGTGGCGTAGAGTGTCATAGATTGGAGTGGCGTAGAGTGTCATAGAATGGAGTATAGTGGCATTGAGTCAAGTGGTAAGGAGGGGCCTAGAGTGTCATAGAGTGGCCCTAGAGTGGAGTGGCATTGAGGGGTGTAGTGTGGAGTAGAGTGGCGCAGATTGAAGTGGCTTACAGTGGAGTGGAGTGTAATGTCGTAGTGTAGTAGAGTAGAGTAGAGGATGTAGAGTGGAAGGTCGTAGAGAGGGTGGTGTGGAGTAGAATGGAGTAGAGTGCAGTTGAGTGATGCAGAGGAGTGGACTGGTGTAGAGTGTCACAGAATGGGGTAGAGTGGCGTGGAGTGGCATCAAGTGGAGTAGAGTGTCATAGAGTTGTGATGTAGAGTGAAGGGGCATAGCATAGAGTGGACTAAAGTGTCATAGGGTGGCATGCCATAGAGTGGAGTGGAGTGCTGTAGAATGGAGTGGCATAGTGCAGAGTGGAGTAAAGTGTCGTAGAGAGGAGTGTCATAGCATGGAGCAGCGTGTCATAGAGTGGAGTGATGTAGAGTGAAGGGGTGTAAAGTGACATAGCATAGAGTGGAGTAAAGTGTCAAAGAGTGGAGTAGAGTGGAGTGCCATTGAGTAGAGTAGAATGCTGTAGAGTGGTGTAGCATAGAGTGGAGTACATTATAATAGAGTCAAGTGGCGTATAGTGGAGTAAAGTGGTGTAGAGATACGTTTAGAGTGGAGTAGCATAGAATTGCATAGAGTGTCTTAGAGTGTTATAGACTGGAGTGTCGTGGAGTGGTGTAGAGTGCCATAGTGTGTAACAGAATGGAGTGTTGTAGATTGGAATGTTGTAGAGGGGAGTAGCCTAGAGTGGATTGGCCTAGAGTGAAGTGGCATATAGTGTTGTAGAGTGGAGCAGCATAGAGTGGAGCAGAGTGTCATAGAGTGGAGTATCTTGAATGGAGTGAAGTGGAGTGTCGTAGAACGGAGTGGCTTAGAGTGCAGTAGAGTGGCCAACAGTGCCACAAAGTGAAGTAGAGTGGAATGGAATAGAGTGGAGTGGCTTAGAGTGGAGAAGTGTGTTGTAGAGTGTTGTAAATTGAAGTGGAGTAGAGTGTTGTATGGGGCAGTATCATAGAGTGAAAAGGTATAGAGTGAAGTGGCGTAGAGTGGAGTGGTGCAGAGTGGAGCAGAGTAGTGTAGAGAGGAGTGGAGTTGTGTAGAGTGGAGTAGTTTGGTGTAGAATAGAGTAGAGTGGTGTAGAATATAGTAGAGAGTGAGTAGAGTGTTGTAGAGTGGAGTGGCCTAGGGTGCTGTGAAGTTTCGTAGAATGTAGTGGAGTGGCATAGTGTAAAGGTCTCTAGAATGTCAAAGTGTACTGTGAAGCAAAGTATTGTAGAGTGGACCGGCGTAAAGTGGAGTAGAGTGGAGTAGAGTTTCATAGCGTGAACTTGCCTAGAATTGACTAGCGCAGAGTGAAGTACGCATGGTGTGGTAGCGTACTGCCATTACAGAAAATACAATTTCAATTCAAATGACCATTACATTCACTCAGACATACAGTTTTACTGACAAAACTGTACACCACACAAATGATAACGTGTGAAAATGTTATCACCAAGTGTATTGGTTTGTTTTGATCGTATACAAATATTTGTTTCTTCCACACCTCTGAATTACAAAAAAATTGCTTAATTTGTGCTTTCCTAATTCTAATATTGTCTGACATATTTACACAGTTTATTTACAGACATTAACATTTTGCTGTGTGTTACAAAAAATAACATCCTACATCCTTTCAACTCACATGGGTGCCCAGCAAGATTGTCACATGAATCCTCTCACTTTGAAGTTGTAGAAAGAAAAGTAAACACCAAGTTCTCTCAGAAGACAGAGTCTGACATTTGACCTCTGTCTTTGAAAGCACAGCAAATATGACAAGATAAGAAGAACATATAAAGGCCAGTTTACAGAAAGCGAACACATGGGGAAGAATACAAGGAGCAAAGGTAAACAGGCTATGAGCCACAGGAGGGACAAAAACATCCTGGACAGTCCAATCAAAATAATGCCAGAAAATAGTAAGCAAGCAAATGTGAGTTACAAGCCACAAAGCCAATGGAAAGCAATGGGTGGAATGCATTCCCAGGGAAGCTTTTAGATTGTCCACAAGATGTCTTTGCAAACCATGCTTGGCCTAAAAATGACTGCTCTGGATTTGTGAAATCCTACACAAGGAGTCTCAAGTCAACAATATGCACAAGACTCTAGATGCACAGAAAGGCAAAACGCGTACCTTTAGGCACAAATAAGATTTGCACCAATAAACGTTGCTGCCAAAACACCACAAACAATGTATTTTGCTTTTGTGTGATTTACTGCAGTTTTATGCACATTGTTTATATAGGCCAAGGCTTGTAAAGGATTTGTCAAAAAGTACCAAAGGCTACGGCTGTTCAGAAATCCAGTGTATTTAACACGTGGACAGTTTCTTTTATGTACTTTTGCAAAACATGCATAATCTTTTCAGAACAATCTGAGTATTATGTAAATAAAAAAATTATTTATATCTGGGCAGATGCAACAGACTGTTACCTGCAAACTTAATGGTATACTGTTTGCCGATTGAGGGCATGGAATTAAATGAGTTCACAACAGACCATTTTGGGCATTTGGAGACTTTGCAAACAAATCTGCAAATCACCTCCTGCAGAAAATGCAAAAATACACTTAGCGGGACATTTCTAGCACATGAGGACTGTATTGCTCATAGACAGGAACAGTGTGTCTGGTTACACTCTACCCAGAACAGGCGAACATTCTGGCATTTCACATCTGAGTAGAGTGCCTCAAGTGAAAGAGGGAGTTGCGGTTTTCATTGCAAATTGCCTTTTCATCTAGAGGCAGAATGGTTTCTTGTGTGTAAAATCATAAATGGAGTGAAAATCTTGTTTTTGCCCACTAGCTGTTGGAGTGAGGATATATCTAAATGCTTCTATTACCAGTCGCGGCTGGTGCAGGTAAGAACAGTGGAGTGTGGGGGGGGTCGACGACAATGAGGGAAAATAAAATATAAAAAAACAAAAACCACTTCCCTTGATGCGGCGAGGACAAGGTAAGTGGCTTTCTTTTTTTTATCTTTCTTTCCCTTTTCTGTCGACTCCCTCCTCGCCCCACCCACGCCATACCTCTCTTATCTGCACTGGCCGCAACTGTCTACTAGACCAGTAAACGGTTTTGTTTTCAATTTGAATGCCAGGGTTTTCACTTAATGTTGCTCTTAAGAATTGGAATTTTGAGTTTTCTGATAATTCTTAGCAGGTCTAACCTTTTAAAATTTAATTTGGGGTGAAATGGGCAGTGTTTACCAGAACATACCAGTTTTGATGAAGTAAACACAAAAATCTGCCATATGAAAGTTAACAAGAGACAAAAATGAAAACAACAAAAAAAACAGCAAGATTCTCCGGAAATGCAGATGTTTTGTACTTTCAACAACGTTTCACACAATTAATATGTCATTTAACATAATGTAAAACTCAAATTTTTTGGGTGTGAGGTAAATTGATCAGTGTCTGAAGTGGTTACATTTTCAAGGGAAGACTAATTTCAAAAGTCGACCGGGGGCAAAATGGATATTTAACGCTAAACATTCAAATTGCAATTTGAAATGACACATAATGAAATTTAAAGTACGAATAACACAAACTGCTTTATAAACATTATGTAACTAACTATCATTGCAAATCCTGCATTGTGCCATATAGCACAAACGTTAGGACAGCAATGACTGCTAAAATAAAACTATCTAAAAAGAAGATGACTGTAATAGCTCACATTAATGGGACTGGTATTAAAACAGTGATCGCTGTATGTTTTCACAGAAAGTAATCACAAGCTACAGCACAGCTTTCCAAACTTTTTATGTTGGGGACACACTTTTTGGAGATGCATCATTTTGGGACACAGTAAGGCAGTGTAGCGAGCGAATGAGGGGATGTATGACGTTACAACGCATACTTTTACAACGCCTACCTTTACAACGCAATTTTTACAACGCAGGATCCATTACAACGAAGTACCGTTACAACGCATGTTTTTACAACGCAGATACCTTTACAACGCATACCATTACAACGTAAGTATTGGTAAGTATATAATATTTTTTTAAATGTAAATTAATTAAAATTAATATTTAATTTAATTTAAATTTAATTTAAATTTAATTTTACTTTATTTTTACCCTGTACCCCTGTACCCCAAAACCCAAACCTAGCCCTGAACCCTAAAAATACCCCTGTACCCAAAAACCCAAACCTAGCACTGAACCCTAAAAATACCCCTTTACCCCAAAACCCAAACCTAGCCCTGAACCCTAAAAAGACCCCTTTACCCAAAAACCCAAACCTAGCCCTGAACCCTAAAAATACCCCTTTACCCAAAAACCTAAACCTAGCCCTGAACCCTAAAAATACCCCTGTACCCAAAAACCCAAACCTAGCCCTGAACCCTAAAAATACCCCTTTACCCAAAAACCCAAACCTAGCCCTGAACCCTAAAAATACCCCTTTACCCAAAAACCCAAACCTAGCCCTGAACCCTAAAAATACCCCTTTACCCAAAAACCCCAAAAATACCCCTTTACCCAAAAACCCAATCCTATAACATTTTTACTATAATTATATACTTACCTATACTTACGTTGTAATGGTATGCGTTGTAAAGGTATTTGCATTGTAAAAAAATGCGTTGTAATGGTACTTCGTTGTAATGGATCCTGCGTTGTAAAAGTTGTGTTGTAAAAGTAGTCCGTTGTAAAAGTTGCGTTGTAACGGTTACATACCGAATGAAGCGTAGCAAGCCCAAACTACCTAAGGGTGGTTTTCTCACTCACTCTGTCTGTCTCCCTCTCTCTCTCCCTCTGTCTCCCTTCCCCCCTCTCCCTATATCTCCCTCCCTCTCTCTCCCTCTGTCTGTCTGTCTTTCTCTGTCTGTCTGTCTCCCTCTGTCTGTCTCTGTCTGTCGGTCTCTCTCTGTCTGTCTGTCTCTGTCTGTCTCCCTCTGTCTGTCTACCTCTCTCTGTCTCTCTCTGTCTGTCTCACTTCCTCTGTCTCCCTCCCTCTGTCTGTCTCGCTTCCTCTGTCTCTCTCCCTCTGTCTGTTGCCCTCTGTCTCCCTCCCTCTGTCTCCCTTCCTCTGTCTCCCACTCTGTCTCCCTCCCTCTGTCTCCCTTCCTCTCTCTCCCTCAGTCTCCCTCCCTCTCTCCCCCTCTGTCTCCCTCCCTTTGTCTCCCTCCCTCTCTCTCGCTATGTCTCCCTCCCTCTCTCTCCCTATGTCTCCCTCTGTCTGTCTCTGTCTGTCTGTCTGCCTGTCTCCCTCTGTCTGTCTGTCTTCCTCTGTCTGTCTGTCTCCCTTTGTCTGTCTACCTACCTCTGTCTCTCTGTCTGTCTCACTTACTCTGTCTCCCTCCCTCTGTCTGTCTCGCTTCCTCTGCCTTCCTCCCTCTGTCTGTTGCCCTCTGTCTCCCTCCCTCTGTCTCCCTTCCTCTGTCTCCCTTCCTCTGTGTCTCCCTCCCTCTGTCTCCCTCCTTCTGTCTCCCACTCTCTGTCTCCCACTCTCTGTCTCCCACTCTCTGTCTCCCTCCCTCTGTCTCCCTCCCTCTGTCTTCCTCCCTCTGTCTGTCTCCCTCTGTCTCCCCCCTCGCTCTCCCTATGTCTCCCTCCCTCCCTCTCTCTCCCTCTGTCTCCCTCCCTCTCTCTCCCTATGTCTCCCTCTGTCTGTCTCTGTCTGACTGTCTGCCTCTGTCTGTCTCTGTCTGTCTGTCTCCCTCTGTCTGTCTGTCTCCCTCTGTCTGTCTCTGACTGTCTCCCTCTGCCTGTCTCCCTCTGTCTGTCTACCTCCCTCTCTCCGTCTGTCTCGCGTCCTCTGTCTCCCTCCCTCTGTCTGTATGTCGCTCTCTGTCTTCCACCCTCTGTCTTCCACCCTCTGTCTCCCACCCTCTGTCTCCCACCCTCTGTCTCCCACTGTCTCTCTGTCTCCCACCCTCTGTCTCCCACCCTCTGTCTCTCACTCACTCCCTCTGTCTCCCTCTCTCTCACTCTCTCTGTCTCCCTCTCTCTCACTCCCTCTGTCTGTCTGTCTGTCCCTGTCTCTGTCTGTCCCTGTCTCCCTCTCCGTCTCTGTCTGTCTCTGACTCTGTCTGACTGCCCCTGTCTCTGCCTCTATTTGTCTCTGTCTGTCTCTGCCTCTGTCTGACTGCCCCTGTCTCTGCCTCTATTTCTCTCTGTCTGTCTCTGTCTCTGTCTGCATCTCTGTCTGTCCCTCCCTTTCTATACCTCTCTCTCCCTCCCTCTGTCTCACTCACTCTGTCTGTCTCCCTCTCTCTCTTTCTCCCTCTATCTCCCTCACTCTCTCTCCCTCTGTCTCCCTCCCTCCGCCTGTATCTTGTCTGTCTCCCTCCCACTGTCTCCCTCTGTCTGTCTGTCTCCCTCTCTCTCTATCTCCCTCCCTCTGTCCGTCTCCCTCCCTCTGTCTCTCTCCCTCCCTCTGTCTCCCTCCCTCTGTCTGTCTCCCTCTCTGTCTCCCTCTGTATCCTTCTCTCTGTATCCTTCTCTCTGTCTCAATCCCTCTGTATCCGTCCCTCTGTCTCCATCCCTGTCTCTATCTCCCTCTCTACGTTTCCCTCTCTCTCCCTGTCTTTCTCCCTCTATCTCACTGTCTCCCTCCTTCTGCCTGTCACCCTCTGGCACCTCACCCCAGCTTCCCGGGCACACACAGCTGCACCCCGGGCACACACAGCTGCACCCCGAGTACTACGCAGGTCTTTAAAGGACCATTTACTTGTTAATGGGGCTTTGTTGTGAATCTCCCGGCCCCCCTAGAGCAGAGTGTCTCAGAGTCTGCGCTGATGTGGCTGACTCCGAGACACTCTTTCAAAGGAATTCCTCCTAATTAGCAGTTATGTGCTAAGTTTCTCATCCTGCGACACACCCACCACTTGCAGGCGACACAGTACTGTGTCTGGACACACAGTTTGGAAAGCTCTAAGCTACAGGCTAAGGGGCCGATTCACAGGACTAACTTAAGACAAAATCCTAAACTTACTACTTTTGGTTTTCACAGAAGGCGTTTAGTAGTAGTAAAGTTAGGATTTTGTCTTAAGTTTGACTTAAGACAAATTTAAGACAGACTTAAGACAGACTTAAGACAGACTTAAGACAGACTTAAGACAAACTTAAGACAAACTGAAGACAGACTTAAGACAGACTTAAGACAAACTTAAGACACATTCCTAACTTAAGTCTGTCTTAAGTCTGCCTTAAGTCTGTCTTAAGTCTGTCTTCAGTTTGTCTTAAGTTTTTCTTAAGTCTGTCTTAAGTTTGTCTTAAGTTTGCCTTAAGTCTGTCTTAAGTCTGTCTTAAGTCTGTCTTCAGTCAAACTTAAGACAAAATCCTAACATTACTACTACTAAATGCCTTCTGTGAATACCAAAAGTAGTAAGTTTAGGATTTTGTCTTAGTTAGTTCTGTGAATTGGGCCCACAGACACGGAGAGAGCATAGCTTTAGAATGAATACTGTCAAATCACCGCAGAGTCTTCATTGCAAAAGTAAAATGTATACCACTGCTCGCGATACAAATTACACCACACTTATTCTCCCCTATATCTGGAAAAGAGCAAATACCTCTAAAGCCTCTATTGCCACATACAGAAACGTTCATGTAATATGCTTCTTAAGTGGCCAAATTAATCTTTCACAATCAAGGAATTTTTTTAAGTGAATACATTGCAAAAGAAATTTGGTTTTGCATTGTTTAAAAGTCATCAAATATACATATCAACTGTTTTAGGTGCTTGACTGCCAGGACATATCTCACGTAGATTGTCAGTTAGCATATATGATGTAATGTAAAGAAAGGAACTAGGAGATAGGCAGACACAGGTAGGCAGGAAGAGATGGCGGAAGCTGGATAAAAAGTGGAGTTCTCCACCCTGGTAGTTCCAGAGAGCATAGCCAGAATATGTTCTCACCATGAGTAAGTAAAGGAACTTCTCAGAGCAGATGGAAATTATGTAGTGTTCTATGATCATTAGCCAACATCAGGTTAGTACCCACAAAGATCCTGACTCTGTTCTACCCATTGTCCTATGTTTAAGGGCTAATGATTGCTCCGTGTTACCAGACACGTTGGCCCAGGTCAGGGCCGGCTTCAGCACTGGCGTCTACCGGTGCAAGAGTCTTTTTTGGCGTCTCCCCACAGTGACCTTCTCTACAGAGTCCTTCACCACCACCTCCAACAGTGTCCCTCATAGCTCCAAAGCCCCTCTCTCACAGGCATTTAATTTGTTTGATAGCGCTACTCATACCGGTATAGGGCGTGAGAGCACTTTACATCACACACACATTATACAGAGACAATGAATCATACGGGTGTAAATCAGTCTATCCAAAATGTCACACAGGACAATGAGGATTACAAGGTGTAGAATCATGTCATCCACTTTCGTAGGAAATATATTTTAAGAGTGTTTTTTTTCTGGAGAAGCACAATCTCAGGATTTAAAATGTACCACAGTGTTTGGGGATGGCTTTACTAACAAAAATGTATTTCTACCCAAACTAACCCATTTTAGCAACTTTCGGAAAATGAAAGATTGGGAAAAAACATAGCGTTCTAACCTAAACCATACAGTTTGCATGCAGCTTTTTGAGGACAGTTCATAGGTCACTTTATTGATATATAACAATTGTAACTTATGAAGTTCAAGTAACTAAAGGATCTATTTGAAAAAACCAGTAACGCACTGGGCTATCATACAATACTAGACAAAATTCCAGGAACATTACTCACCAGAGTTATCTTGCCATTTTTATTGTTGCCTGAAAACTTCTGGACACAGAAGGATTTAAATACAGCATCCTTCCACCCGAGCTCTGCTCCAGGTGCAGCTGTATGGTCACCAGGACCAAATAGCCAACTCTTTGTGCCAGGTTTCCATTGCTGTTGCAATGCAAACCAGTGAACAAGTGTTTTGGTGGTATGTGCTTTTCAATCAAACCACGAGTTGCACTGGGACGTTGGCCAAAGTAAACCTTTGCGCTACTTTGTGCCAAGGGGATGTTCCATGTTCCACAGGCTTTCCCAAGCAGCCACCAATGAGTTTTGCCGCCGATCGCTATCTACTAACTCCTGTAGAGAGGGACTTGCACAAAAAGCTTATCGAGACAGGAGTAACAGAGGATAAATATGTCCATTTCTCCTTACTTTTTGTATTTAGCTTGTCTGCTGCATAGTACAGCACACAAACATAGAGAGAAAGGCAATAAAGCATAATTTTTGTACTGGAAGAGTACCTCTCCAGTACAAAACCAGTGCCTGACAAAACACACACACCCTTGCACTATGTAGCAAGGGTATGAGTGTTGGTGCATGGCAGCTTAAAGGGCACATTATCACGGGTGAGATAAAGAAAACACCATATCTCAATAGATCTGGTGCTGTTTTTCATTCTCCTTTTCACACAACACAGCACAGCTCACCACCTTTGGAAGCTGTGTAGCGTCACATTTTAGTAAATGTATCCCATTTGCACCCAGCTTCTGAATTTTGCTTAACAATTCAATGGAGTTGTAGTTTTTATTTATTCTAACACACATAAAACAATTTTTAAAAATGAATCCCAAAAATGTTAAAGTTAGGATAGAGTGATATTGTTTCAACTAATTTGCAATATGCAGTGCGTGATTTACCACAAGTCTTCAGAAAAGATTTTGGAAGTTACAGTGAGGAAATCAATTGCAATTTCAAAAAAAATGAGTCATGCTCCCTGCTAGTCAAAGAAAAGAGTAACATAGGATATGCCAGCATGACTAAAATACCAAACCCATGCATCATTCTACAGCTGTAATTATTTTAGCCTGATTTTAATCATATATTCATTGTTGTACTTCAAATACAAAATAAAGACAGTTTCGGCGTTTGCTGTGAGATTTCAAGGTGCTCTTAAATCATAGATAATTGCTCAATACATTATTGTGCTGTACCCCAAAACTGTATGTGTTTGAATTACATGCAAGCAGAGTGACACTATGGAACTTGTGAAGGCTGACAGTAAAGAGCCTTATGCCTCATCCATTCTTTTGTATTCACAGACTCGTCCTAAAATCGGGGAAGGAAGTATGTGTTGATCCTAACGCCCCCTGGGTGAAAAAGATTCTCGAGAGGATCTTGCAAAGGTAGGAAATCCGATGCTTATATTATATAGTCCACAACCTTTAATTTCCTATTGAGACAGGAATATTACCAGATAGGTTGAGATAGTTGCCTAAATTGGCTGTGTGCGTAGAAATGTCATTGTTAGATAAACGATGAAGTATTTTTGGAACATATTTGTTTCAAGGTAATAAGTAAATAATAACATTTTGCCATACTGTTTTAGACTGCCCTACAGTAGCTGCAGAGGAATGAGCTGCTTTCCATTTTTTGTAATATTTTCGTACATTAAACGTTAGTAGGCAGTATATGAAAGCTCTAGATCAGTGGTTCCCAAACTTTTGACTCCTGAGGACCCCCACTGAATCACTACTGGAAGCCGTTGCCCCCCAAGCAATTTGTACAATTTAAGTTTCTTTTTAAAAATGCCTTTTGAAGCAGAGGCAATTTCAAGAGGGAGACAGCCTGAATTGGGTCTATTGGCATGGACATGTATGCATACAGCAGTGTATTATTTAGTGGTACAAGTCTCCTGCTGTCAGCCATAGCAGCACCTCTACATTCTCATTCCAGAGCCTTGGAGTGGTGACCCTTCCTTACAGCAACAGGTTGAATGATTGTGAATTATTAGCATTTTTACCTATTCACAGTTTAAGAAGGTCTAAAATATTATACAATTATGAAGCATTTTATAATAAACACATGCCCCAAGAAGCAACGAAAATTATGAAAATTCTAACAAGATAGTGCACAAAGCGATGAGTCCAGTGGACAGAGCAAATTGAAGGTCTATATAAGGAGTTCATCATGGAAGTGCAAGAGATGGCAGGAAGGTATCTGCACAGGAGGCATATTGTTTCAGCGCGATCATGGAACAATGCTATGCCAATTACCATAAACCCCTGTTAGACATAATCTGTAGTCACATACAGCAGAACAACATTTTACCACCAAGGGATGAGCAGTGCAGTTAAGGCATATTTCAGAGAGTCCTCGCCTGGCACCTGACATGACCCTCTCCTGTTAGTATGCCCACTGCCCCGTCCCTTGCCAACAACAAACTGCAAAGGCTACACAGAATAAGTGCTTGATATGTCAGAATATGAAAGTTTGACAGCACACATATTTCACCCAAGGGCTTGTGGAAAGTGAGTAATCAGACAGCAGCACGAAAATCCTACTGCTGATCGTGGCTGCATCTATTTTTACCTGCCTGCCAAGTAGCGGTAACCTATACACATGTGCCTTTCAACGCTTTATTGCTTTTATTGTATTGCCTGTATTTTCATTGTTGTGTCTGTGACTGCTGTTGTCTGTCTTCCCCCTCTGCCTGTACGTGGTCCGTGCCCCTTTTCCTCTGTTCCCCTTGCTGTCCCCGTGCTCTCTCTGCCCGGTCTTTCCTTCGGTACCCCTCGCTGCCCCGTGTCTCTGCCCGGTTTTCCCTTCTGTTCCCCTCGCTACCCCCGTGCCTCTCTGCCCGTTCTGCCTTCTGTTCTTAGCTGCCCCTATATTTCTGTATTCTGTATTTTGCCTCTGTGCCACTCGTTTTTTGTGCCCGTCTGCCCTCTGTGCCACTTGTTTTTCCCTTGTTTTTGTGCCCCTTTTGCCTTCTGTTCCACTAATTTATTGTGCCCTTCTGCCTTCTCTTCCACTCGTTATTTCCTTGTTTTTATGCCTTTCTGCCCTCTGTTCCACTCGTTTTTTGTGCCTTTCTTCCCTCTGTTCCACTCGTTTTTCCCTCGTTTTTTGTGCCTTTCTGCGCTCTGTTCCACTCGTTTTCCCTCTTTTTTTGTGCCTTTCTGCTCTCTGTGCCACTCATTTTTCCCTCGTTTTTTGTGCCTTTCTGCCCTCTGTTCCACTCGCTTTTCCCTCATTTTTTGTGCCCTTCTGCCCTCTGTTCCACTCGTTTTTTGTGCCTTTCTGCCCTCTGTGCCACTTGTTTTCCCCTCGTTTTTTGTGCCCTTCTGCCCTCTCTTCCACTCGCTTCCCCTAGTTTTTTGTGCCCTTCTGCCCTCTGCTCCACTCGTTTTTGTGCCCTTCTGCCCTATGTTCCACTTGTTTTTTGTGCCTTTCTACCCTCTGTTGCACTCGCTTTTCCCTAATTTTTTGTGCCCTTCTGCCCTCTGTTCCACCCGTTTTTTGTGCTTTTCTGCCCTCTGTTCCACTCGCTTTCCCCTCGTTTTTTGTGCCTTTCTGCACTCTGTTCCACTCACTTTCCCCTAATTTTTTGTGCCTTTCTGCCCTCTGTTCCACTCGCTTTCCCCTCATTTTTTGTGCCCTTCTGCCCTATGTTCCACTTGTTTTTTTGTGCCCTTCTGCCTTCTGTGCCACTCGTTTTTTTCTTATTTTTGTGCCCCTTTTGCCTTCTGTTCCACTCGTTTTTTGTGCCTTTCTGCCCTCTGTTCCACTCGTTTTAAGTGCACTTCTGCCCTCTGTTCCACCCGTTTTTTGTGCACTTCTGCCTTCTGTGCCACTCATTTTTCCTTGTTTTTGTGCCTCTTTTGCCTTCTGTTCCACTCGTTTTTTGTGCCTTTCTGCCCTCTGTTCCACTCGTTTTAAGTGCCCTTCTGCCCTCTGTTCCACCCGTTTTTTTGTGCACTTCTGCTTTCTGTGCCACTCATTCTTTCCTTGTTTTTGTGCCCCTTTTGCCTTCTGTTCCACTCGTTTTTTGTGCCTTTCTGCCCTCTGTTCCACTCGTTTTTTGTGCCTTTCTGCCCTCTGTGCCAATTGTTTTTCCCTCTTTTTTTGTGCCCTTCTGCCCTCTGTTCCACTCGTTTTTTTGTGCCCTTCTGCCCTCTGTGCCACTCGGTTTTCCCAAGTTTTTGTGCCTTTCTGCCCGCTGTTCCACTCGTTTTTCCCTCGTTTTTTTGTGCCCTTCTGCCCTCTGTTCCACAAATTTTTTTGTGCCCTTCTGCCTTCTGTGCCACTCGTTTTTTTCTTATTTTTGTGCCCCTTTTGCCTTCTGTTCCACTCGTTTTTTTGTGCCTTTCTGCCCACTGTTCCACTCGTTTTAAGTGCCCTTCTGCCCTCTGTTCCACCCGTTTTTTGTGCACTTCTGCCTTCTGTGCCACTTGTTTTGTGTGCCTTTCTGCCTCTGTGCCACTCGTTTTCCCCTTGTTTCTTGTGCCCTTCTGCCCTCTGTGCCACTCTTTTTTCCTTGTTTTTGTGGCCCTTTTGCCAATGTGGCCCCTGCGGCCTGCCCCCTGACTGCTCACTCGCTGCCCCCGCCTCCCGATTGTATTGTTGTGGTCTCGTCGCCCCTGGGCCATTATTCACAGCTCTTGTGTGCTAAATGGACGCATGGGCGTTTCGTTTTTCACTACGACGACAGGCACTCGAGTCCTGCGGACCCCCAGGGAATGTCTCACGGACCCCTGGGGGTCCACAGACCACAGTTTGGGAAACGCTGCTCTAGATAAAGTAAAGTTTGTCTGCTGCTTTGTTGACAGTGAGAAAGGAGTACTTCTGTGAGCATTAGCTATTATAGAAGTGTGGGGTGTTGATGTGTCAAACCATATGGAGAATATGTGACATTAGTATGCATGAGATACATCGCATGCCATTACAACACGGTCGTTACAACAACCGCATTGTGATATCGCATAAAATTACATCGCAAGTCGTTACGACTTCCTGTAGGGGGTGCACTGGTCTTAGGAATTGTATAATTTACTATTCCTACCCCAGTTTGTGCAACAGCAGGGAAGGTGTTGGATTGTAAATCCAACACCTTATGCCCCCTACAGCAAGTCGTTGTAACGACTTGCGATGTAATCGTATTCGATGTAACAACGCAGTCGTTGTAACGATCGCTTTGTAATGACATGCGATGTATCACATGCAAACTAAACAATGTCTCCCCCATATGAATGGATACTGTTGACATTCAATCATACATGTATTTAAAGCAGAACAAACAATCAATCTTCCAAAGTCAGTCCATAAAAGGGGTTTGAGCTCGTAAGGATTGAAGTGAGAACAGACCCTACGGAGAAACATATTCATGAAATCAATGCTTTAAAAGTCTCCATAGATACTAAATTATTCATATATAGCACTTTTCTGCCCATTTACTAGTTGTTAGTATCAATAGCATGCTCTGTGAATAAATGCTGAGTAGTAATACATGCAGGAGGGAAGGAAAAGTGGATCCTGACAATCCCTTCCTTGTGTCACAAATCCTCGACTTTTGTGCTGGTTATGACATGTGTTAGTGAGGAGATTAAAGGTGCAATGTTCACCCAAAGAAAGCATCCTATTGCTGAGGCTAAACCCCTGGTGCTACAGGACACTGGAGGAGAGAAGTCACCTCTTGACTGCACCAACGAGATGAGTGCATAGTAGTCTCCGTAAGTGGAGGTACGCTATAAAGGTACTGAGGAGTAATTTTACTATATACTAGTGTATGTGTCTACTGTGAGACTTTTTCACTAACAGGCTCATCAAACCATCATACACCGCTTTCAGGATGCTCTTAGAAGCAGCGAGCAGGTGGTGTTGTATTAAGTAGGGTGTTTTCGCATTGCTCAGTATTGTCTCCATGACAACAACCACGCTATTCATCCACTTGTCTCTGATACTCCTTCCACCAATGAGAAACATTCTTCACGGAATCACTTTATTCTGCCGTATTAGCAATCGACAGAGGTAGTGCTTAGTTTGTGAAAGAAAAAGGGCTGTTCTAGTGCCCCCAGTGTTGCTCCAAAGACTCTGGCTTGCGCTTTTGAAGGTTGGGGTGCCAAATACCAAGGCGGAGAGTCTTGATTCCACTTCATGCGTCTTAAAGCCACCACCAGCCTCTCTCCGACCCCTTAACTCATTTTTCCAGGTTCTGTTCAATCTCTGCTTTTCGCCTTTTCACTGTTTTTCCATCTTCCTCTTTATCTTTCTTTCCCCCGTTTTTGTTTTACCCTCTCTCTTGCTCTGGATGAAACCTTAATGAGAAGAATACATGGTGTTCCCCAAAAATGAGTGGACGTGGGCCCCACCTGCAACCACCGGTTCAAACTAAGCATTGTACAGCGGTCATGTAATAGTTCACCATCTCATTTTGTTCTCTTGTAGATCGAATTACTTCACTGGAAGTTGAAAACAACCCAAGGACTGGCCTTATCACCATGAGCCTGATCATAGCACCATGGAACCTGAAACATCTCAGAGCTTCTGTGCTTGGTTCGGTCTTCCACTGTAACTTGCTGCACTATCAACACGAATGAACTGGCAGCTCCCTGATAAATGGACCTGCTGTTTTATTGGTTCATCCCTTCGAACGTGTCATGTACTCTGGTGATGACCGCCAGTGTCCCGTGTTCATGGGCTACATCTACAGAAGCATGGGTGCAAACATACCCTAATACTTAGTATGGGGCCTTCAAAGATTACCACAGAAGTGCAATATGAAAGGTCTACAGCCAGACAATCGTATTCTAAAGTGTGGCGATGATGAACATTGAGGACATTAGTTTGTGTGTGTAGTAAAGTTACATTAAACCAGCTTGTGTATGGTTCACTTCCATGCTGCCTCTACACAAATTCCTATAGTCTCTTAGAGCAACTCACACACATTCCCTGTGGCACGATCATGAATTGCCTGTTTCCATCTGCATCTTGAAATCACACCTCACTGAAGGCCTGACTACAAGTCAGGTGGAGTGCTATCTCCTGGTGGGGAAACACTCAGCCTGAAAGCAATGGGTTAAGGGTTCCTAGTGTTACACCCATTTTTAGGGTCTCGCATTTTGCATGCAAGAAACTGTTAACAAAAAGGATTTGGAGCCAGGCCGTTGCTTACTAGTTTTTGGCTTGCGTGGCACTCTTCTTTACAGCCTCATAATTTGTCTAGGCAGGCTTAACATAATTTCCATGCATCTCTGTGGAGCTGGGACCAAGCACTGATTGATTCAACGTAATCAGTGCACATCTGCTGTTCCAGACATGATTGAGGTACTATTTTGTTCTGTTTAACTTTTAGTGCCCTTCAAATGTAAATGCAGGACAAACAAAACTGCAAAGATTTTTTTTCTATAGTTAACTTTATTTTATTTTGGCAAGTCTTCTTTTCACTCTTTAGCTTCATGCTTTCTTTTTGCTCATGGTCGCTGTTCTCAAAAGATGAAGATTATTTTATTGCAAAGCGACATTGTTTTTTGCTCATCTGTAATTTCTGAAATGATGCTTTAAAACATTATCACCCCACTCCACTCCACTATGATCCGCTCCATATGGATCCACACAAATCCACCCACTCCAATCCAAACCACTCACCGAATCCAATCCAATCCACCACACTCCTACCCTCCCAACCCACCCCACTCCAATCCAGAATAATCTGCCTCACTCCAATCAAAACAATCTGCCCCAATCCAATCTAAAACATTTTGCTTCACCTCAGTCTGCCCCAATCCAATCAAAAACAGGCTGCCTCACTCTAACCTGGTCCACCCTAATCTGCTGCTCTCCCATCCAAAACAATATGATCCATTCCACTCTGTCCAAACCCAAACCAAAACAATTGGCCTCACTAAATCTGCCTCACTACAATCCAAAACAATCTGCCCCACTCCTATCTGTCCCACTCTAATCTGCCCCATTATAATACAAAATAATTTGCTCACTAAATCTGCCTCACTAGAATTCAAAACAATCTGCCCCACTCCAATCCATCCCACTCTAATCTGCCCCACTCCAATACAAAACAATCTGCCTCACTCCAATCTGCCTCACTCCGATCTTCTCTAGTCCACCTCTTTCCAATCCAAAACAGTCTGCCCCACTCTAATCTGCCTCACTACAATCTTCCCCACTCCAATCCAAAACAATCTGTCCACTCCAATCTGCCTACTCCAACCTGCCGCACTACCATCCAAAACAATTGGCCCTACTCCAATCCTTCCGACTCCATCTTCCCCACTCCAATTCAAAACAATCTGCCCCACTCCAAACCAAAACAATATGCCCCACTCCAATCTTCCCCACTCTAATCGTCCCTACTCTAATCTGCCCCACTCCAATCTGCCACCACTCCATTCCAATCCACCCACTCCATCCCAATTCTCCCAAATACAATCCACCACAATCTATGCCACTCCAATTCACCACAATCCACCCCACCCCACTCCAATCCACCTCACACCTATCCAATGACCCAATCTAGGCCAATCCAATCTACCCCACTCTATTCCAACCCACCTCACCTCAATCCAATCCACCCCACTCCTTCCCCAATCCACCCCACTCCAAAGAAATCCACCCACTCCAATCTAAAACATTGCGCCCCACTCCAATCTGCGGCACACTAATCTGCTCCAATCCAAAACTATCTACCCACTACAATCCCAAACAATCAGCCCCATTCCAACCCAAAACAATCTGACCACTCCACTCCAATCCACTCCACCTCACCTCAATCCAATCCACCCCACTCCAATACAATCCAGCCCACTCCAATCCACCCACCCCAATACAATCCACCCCAATTCAGACAAATCTAACCCATCCTACCCCAATTCAATCCACCTCATACCAATCCACCTCACTCCATTCCACCCTTCTACAATCGAATCTACTACACTCTAATCCACCCACTCCAATCTAATTCGCCCCTTCGAGTCCACCCCACTCCAATCCACCTCACCCCACTCCACTGCAGTCGAACCCACTCTACTCTTCTCCAATCCACCACACTTTACCCCAATCCATCCACCACAGGTCAGTCCACTCAATCCAGTTGATTCAGCCCACCACATTCCAATCCACCGCACTCTAATCCAATTCAATTCAATCCACCCCATTACAATCCAATCTACCCCACTCCAATCCACCCCTGACCAGCCCAGTCCAATCCACCCCTCCACTCTAATATGCCACACTTCAAACCACCGTACTCTAATTCAATCCACCCCACCCCACGCCAATCCACCCTACCCCATACCAATCTAATCCACACCATTCCAATCCACCCCAATCCACCTCACCCTATTCCAATCCAGCTCTCTCTAATCCAATCCACCTCACCCAGTCCACCCACTCCAATCCACCCCACCCCACTCTACTCAATACAGTCCACTCCACTCCACTCAGACTCAATAAACTTCAATCTACTCCAATCTAATCCTCCCCACTATCTCAACCCACTCCAACCCCCTCCAGCCTTTTCCACCCCACTTCAGCCTCTTCCGCCTCACTTCACTCCATGGTATGGTACTCTACTCTACGACACTGCACTCTAGGACACTCTCTGCCACTGAACCACTGAACTCTACTCCCCCCTACTCTGCTCCACTCTACTCAACTCTACAATAATCTGCTCCAACAAATCCTGTCTACTGTACTCTACTCCCCCCATTCCACTCTAGGACACTCCATGCCACTGACGTTTAACCATGCTGAATAACAGCCACACTGGTGTACAACATGGCAAAGCCACATTGCAAAAGCCAATAGCTCTTGTATAGGCGAGACCTATGAGCTTTGCCAATGCTTTCTCTCTGTTGCAGAAACACCACACTAGATATTTTTGGCCAATAAATCCAGCAGCAGCAACCAAGCCACCCTGATTTTTTTCTCTAGCAAGGGGTAAACATTCAGTGCTGATTCCCTGCCATAATGATTGGAGTAGGGAATATTGAATTCCAAATATCGACGGGTCACAGTATTGTAACACAAATATTGAGGGACAAAGTACTGAACAGGGAAGTGCACGGAGGGAGGTAAGGATTTACTATTCTTAACTCCACATTTATGTTCTTTAAAAATATATATATATATCCTGTGTCTGTTTGTAGAAGGAACTCTGCATATATATATATATATACTAGCAGCCCGTCCCGACGTTGTCCGGGAGCAATTAGGCTTCAGGGCCCCCGCCCGCCCCGACGTTGTCCGTGGGTCCCCCGGAGCCTTCCTTCATATATTGCAGTATTATACCTCTATGTTTACTTTGTATGCTTTTGTAACCTGCACACGTAACTTTTTCCTCCTGTAATGCACCGTTTGGCTCACTTTTTTAATGCTCCGTTTGCTTCCTCTTGCTACCTGCACACGTCACTTTTTCCTCCTATACCTCTATGTTTACTTTCTACGCTTTTGTAACCTGCACACGTAACTTTTTCCTCCTGTAATGTACCGTTTGGCTCACTTTTGTAATGCTCCGTTTGCTTCCTCTTGCTCACGATGTACGCTTTTGTAACCTGCACACGTAACTTTTTCCTCCAGTAATGCACCGTTTGGCTCACTTTTTTAATGCTCCGTTTGTTTCCTCTTGCTCATGATTTTCATTTTTGCTTCATTTTTCCGCCGCTCACCGCTCCTAAAAAAGAAATAAATAACCTACCTCATCTGCCGCTCACTGCTCCTCCCCGCCTGTCCGCTGCTCCTCACCGCCTGTCCGCCGCTCCTCACCGCTCCTCCCCGCACCATGTCCGCCGGTCCTCCTCGCGCTCCTGGATGCCGCTCCTCCCCGCGCTCCTCACGTCGGGCACGCACGTCGCGGCCGGCGCTTCTTCCAAGGGACTACTTTTTTTTTCGGTAAATTTTTTAAATAACGTATATTTATTACGTTTATATAGCCTATGTCCATCTGCACACCCTGACGATTACAACGATGTATCGGGTGTGTGGATTGGCGCTGTGGTTCCCGAGTTTACCCGCCTCAAAGGTTCAAAGTTCTTCCTTTATAATAGTAGTATAGATATATGCATTCCAAGTAACTCTTCACAAAATCTCTTTTTTCAAGAAAGAAAGAGCGCGGACCACTGTGGCTAGTCAGCTGCAATTTTATTTGTTCTCCATAGGAAGTGCAGCAGCAGCCATCACGCGTTTCGTGCCTCAAGGCGGACTTGATCACATGTATACGTACAAATTCACTGAAAAAACCATAGTTTTTAGACATGTTATAGTTAAGAATTATCATTTAAAAAACCTTAGAAATTCACTGAAAAAAACATAGGTTTCAGGGGTGTTATAGTTAGCTGGACATTTCACTCATACAAAACCATTGACATTCCTCCGTTATAGCTAGTTGTACTAACTATAACTCGCGCGCCCTCAATCTACTGCTGATGATGTCACATATTACATCATTCATGACATGGTCAGTGACATCACTGATGACTACTTAGGAATGCTAATTCCTAACTATAACATGTCTGAAACCTATGGTTTTTTCAGTGAATTTCAAAGGTTTTTAAATGAAATTTTTTTAATATAATACATCTCCTTTTTGGTACTGATTTTCTAAATTTTAAACTGTTTATTTTTAAATATTTTATTTTTTAATTACATTATATATTTGTAATATAAATGGAAAAAAATGTTTTTTTAAATATTGAAACTAATGTTTTTTATTTGTTTTATACATTTTTGTAAAATATATTAATAATTTTTACTTTATTTTTATTTTTTCCATTTTTTTTTGGGAGTCGCGCACCCAAAGCGCACCTTTCTCGATCACTGCGCGGAACGTAGCCGCCATTTTAGGATTGTTGTCTAGGATCCGCGTAGGATGTGCGAAGGGTGCATATTTTCCTATGCGACCGGTACGTGACTCCAGGCGCATGCGCAACACAAACGTATTATTTTACGCACCGCTCGCTTGCGCATGATGTCATATACATGTTCGACGCGGTGGGTGCGCATTTCCCGCTACATTTTTTAATGTCTAAAATGATATATATATAAATATTTAATATACATATCAGGTGCAGACATTATCTAAGATAATCATAAAAATAATATACTTTTACTTTTAATAAACTTATATTAGTTTTAAATGCAATTTCGCGAAGTCGTGTTGGGTGCGTGCTGCCTGTGGGCAGGGTGCCGGGACCCCATGTGACCTAAAAAAAAAAGATTTGATTGGTTCATAACATTTCCTATTGTAACTATTTAAGGACCCCACCCATTTCAATCGTTCTTCTTAGACCTTCTTTGGAGGAACATCTGAGAGCTCAGAAGAACTTTGTTTTGCTGATTGCATAACTGATATTGCTTTCCATTCCAAAACAATGGCTTCTAGACAGCAGCAACCATCAGACTCTGAACACTCATCTGATGATGTATTTGTTCCTGAACCTCCATGCCCTCAGAGATACACCTCAGTGGTGTGGAAGTTTTTTTTGATACCTGAGGGACAAAAAAAGTCAACGCAGTTAAAGTCACCTGTAAGATCTGCAAAAGGGTCCTGTCAAGAGGTGACCTCACCAAAAAGTATTCTTGCGGGACCGCAAGCATGCTAAAGTGTAGTGTAGTTCCTATATTCTCAATAGGCTCTGCGCATTGGAATAATATATCCTACAGATGTGACGTAGGACTCGTGTCTACTAGGTCTCTATCGAATATACTAGACTTAATTGTGAGTGCCAGCTAACTCAGAGGTCACTAGAAACTCTCTTGAGTTCACAAGAAGGGATGAGTTTCTGACAACCGCATAAACATGACAACTTTGTTTCCCCAAGAATAAACTGATCTTTAGAGTCGTGGAAACAATAGATAGATATTTCACTCAGTCAATCGTGCATGCTTCGTTTCACCAGAGGTGCAGAGAAATAGATAGACGGGCGTTTTCAATAAAAGGATTTATTGAACAGTCTTCTTTCTCAAGTATAAGAAATGAACTGCTACAATCGTAAGACTGGTTGCAAAATATAATGCATACAGTAAAAAGAGTAGAATAAAATAATACCGTAAGAGCATTGTAAGGTTCCTAAACCATAGATAAATACATACATAAATAATAAAAGGTTAAAAAGTACTCAACTGGTGCTTCTAAAATACACCTACCCCGGTGTGCCTAACCTAAGTCTGGTACGAGGGAAGGAGTAAGTGAGGTGTAGCATAATTGTAGTATTATTTTGCCAAGAATCTGTCCAAGATTTCTCTTAGGGTCTAATCATCTCCCTACCTTGATTTTGAATGAAGAAAGTCAGGCTCAGGACTCAATTTCCCAACAACCTGCAAGGGTAGCTTGGAAACACTGGAGTTGGATTTCTCGGCAGGAGAATAGCCAGCGTCTCTCTCAGTGCGTCTGCTGGAGGGTCGGCTTCCTTCGGCACTTTCAGTAGCAGGGCACGTCGGGCAAGTAGGTAGTCGAACTGCTCCAAACCACTGTGTGTTTGCTATGGCAAGTTTGGGCATATTTATACCTTGAAGGTACCGAGTTTGACGTAAAGGTGGACATAATAACGTCATCAAAGAGTCTCAGTTCTTTGAAAACTCCACGAGTTCTTGGACAAGTCAGTTTTCGAGCAAGGGGAAGTCCCTAGCTGCTGAAGCCGAGTTTTCCAAGAAATCGTTGTAGATTTTCGGAATTAGTGGAAGTAGCCCTGCCGTATTTGGACTGCATGAGCTATGTCTAAATATGGTTATGATTCTTATGCCCATATAAGGATATGGTGATTTATACCTATATAAGAGCATGAATCAGGAAAATTACAATAGGGTCCTAAAATTTTATACAACACCCACTCCACGTTATCATGTTCATCTAAGTTCAAGTACTAAAACGTATAATCTAGAGCATAGGTACTCACAAAATTTCTCTCGGGGGCCAAATTTACAGTATGGTTTGTGGCAGAGGGCCGCACTGGTGGGGGCGGGGTCAGTGGGGGAGGGGGCGGGTCTAGAGCAAAACAAAAACTGTGACCATGAGGTTAAACACAGGCCCCTGCAGCGGACGCCTTCGTCCACTGAGCCACCAGACCTGGCACACACACATTTCTCTCTCTCTCTCTCTCTCTCTCTCTCTCTCTCTCTCTCTCTCTCTCTCTCTCTCTCACCCTCTGTCACTCTCACTCTGACTGTCTCTCTCTCTCTCTGTCTCACTCCCTCTCTCTCTCACCCTCTGCTACCCTCACTCTGTCTCTCTCTCTCTCTCCCTCCCTCTGTCTGTCTCCCTCCCTCCCTCTGTCTCTGTCTCCCTCTGTCTGTCTCCCTCTTTTAACCTACCTCGGTCTCTCTCCCTGTCTCCCTCTCTCTGTCTCCTTCCCTCTCTCTGTCTCCCTCCCTCTGTCTCCTTCCCTCTCTCTGTCTCCTTCCCTCCCTCTGTCTCCTTCCCTCCCTCTGTCTCCCTCCCTCTGTCTCTCTCCCTCCGTCTCCCTCTCCCTCTCCCTCTCTCTCACTCCCTCTGTCTCACTCCCTCTGTCTCACTCTCCCTCACCCCCTCTGTCTGCTTCCCTCTGTCTCCCTCCCTCTGTCACCTTTTTTAACCTCGCTCTGTCTCTCTCCCTCTGTCTCCCTCCCTCTGTCTCCCACCCTCTGTCTCCCTCTCCCTCTGTCTCCCTCTCCCTCTCTCGGTCTCCCTCCCTCTGTCTCCCTCCCTCTGTCTCCCTCCCTCTGTCTCCCTCTCTCTCACTCCCTCTGTCTTACTCTCCTTCCCTCTGTCTGCTTCCCTCTGTCTCCCTCCCTCTGTCACCCTCTTTAACCTCCCTATGTCTCTCTCCCTCTGTCTCTCTCCCTCTGTCTCTCTCCCTCTGTCTCCCACCCTCTGTCTCCCACCCTCTGTCTCCCTCTCCCTCGTCTCAGTCTGTCTCCCTCCCTCTGTCTCCCTCCCTCTGTCTGTCTACCTCCCTCTGTCTGTCTCCCTCTCTTTGTCTCCCTCGGTCTCCATCCCTCTCTCTCTGTCTCCCTCCCTCACTGTCTCCCTCCCTCTCTCTCTCCCCCTCCCTCCCTCCCTCTCTCCTCCCTCTCTGTTTCCATTTACAGACTTCTGGCTAGTAAACCTTTATGTAAAGGCAGTACACTTCTAAATGATAGCCGTTCAGGAAGTGATCCAGTATTGAAAGTGATGGGAGAGGGACTTCACGACCACCACTGATTTAAATGATGCATATTTTCACATTGCAGTGCATTCATTTCTCAGTTTTATCTTCTTTTTGTGGCAAGCGAACATATCCCCAATTTAGTCTTGCGTTGCGGAATAATGTCAACTATATGGGTGTTTACAAATTGTTTGGTAGTGATTGCGGCACATTTACATTGTGAAAGTGCCCTTGTATATCGTAAGTCCATAATTAGATGGCTGGTGTAAGAGAGCACAGCTCAAAAATGCCATTACTGGCTCAAAAACTTTGCTACTCAATCTTGGATTTAATACCACGGTCAAAAAGTCACATCTGCATTCCTAGCAAATACCGAATTTTCTGGATGCAACTCTCAATTTAACTATGGAAAAGGTTTCAACTTAAACCGAGCGACTATGGTTGTTTCTACTTTACTACATGTCACAATCTCTAACAGTGAGAAAAGTAAGAAACTTAATAGTAATGCTGGTGGCATGCATCGCGTTGGCTCTAAATACTCATTTTCAAATAATTTCCTTGCTGGAATCATTGGCACAGCAGAGGTTAGAAGCGACTGGAATCTAGAAAGACCTAGGGGCAGATTTATGTCGGACTTGCGCCACGTTTACGCTGCCGTTGCATTACACAACGGCGGCGTAAACGTGGCGCATCCCTGCGCCCCATTTACAACGTGACGCATCTAGGCAGATGCGTCACGTTGTAAAGCCCTGTGCCACATGTGGGTGTTCTGGCGCAGGGTGGGCGTTCCAGGGCAGGTGCGCCTCACAAAAGTGCCTGCGTGAAATCTAAAAGATTTCACGCAAGCACTTGTGCGACGCTGCTACATCAATTCCTTACGCCTGCTTGAAGCAGGCGTAAGGACTGACGCAGCATGTTAAGTATAGGGCACACCCGAGCACTGCTGGAGTCGCGTCGCGCTTGCGACCCAACTCCAGCGATGCGCCGCCCTTATGTCACGAGATGCGTCACGCATCTGCCTACCCTTGCGGCACAGCGCGCCGCATTGTAAATGCGGCGCATCCGCTGTGACGCAAGGGTAGTTTTGCGTGAGGCATTTGTTCTGGCACATCTCTGCTGATTTGCAGAGATGCGCCAGAACTCATAAATATCCCCCCAAGTGTTGTAGCACGGAGTAAGGTACAATCTAAAATTATTATACAGTAAGAATGTGATGCTGAGCAGAGTTTTGCAGACCCACATTCATTAGTAACTCTGTCACCCTCCTTTTGCCTCTCTCCCCGCCCCCCCTCTCCCCACCCCCTCTCCCTCCCTCTCCCTCCCTCTGTCACCTCACCTGGCGTGCATGTGTGTCAGCCAGGGCTGAGGCAGCTTGCCGGTTGCACCCGAGTACTTCATAGGTCTTTAATAGACCACTTACTTGTTAATGAGGCTTTGTTGTTTTTTGCCTCTTTTTAGCGCCCCTGAATCTCCCCTCTGACCTTCACTGGAGTAGCCCGGCCCCCATAGAGCGCTGCTGCAACCGCAGTGTTTGTGGACACTCTTTACATTTTAAAAAAAAAAACACACGGTGAAAGGGTCCGTCAATCCCCGCCCAGCACGAGGGCACAGCTCGGTAGAAAGAGGCCCTGGCACCGGGCGGTTTCAAAGGCTCCACAGAGAGGCCCTCAGCGCCCCACGGGGCTGCTGCCAGCCAACGCTCCGAGAAAAACAAACACAACTTTTGGAGGGCGTCGCGAATCATTCAATGTGCGTCTCGCTCGTTTCTGTAACACTCACTGCAAAGTAATAATCGTGCACACGGCAGGGTGGCCAGGGGTCCCACACACAGTGGGTATTACAGATGTCTGCATGGTCCGCAGGCCGCAGCGGAAGGCTTGCCGGGCCGCCGCTTGCCCGCGGGCCGTACTATGAGTACCCCTGATCTAGAGCATGTGTTTACAATCCCACCCAAGAATACAAAAAATGCATTTGAAAATGGTTGTACACATAAAATGAGCATTTGTACAGTACTCATTTTAAAAGAAATTTTTTCATTGTAAGCATACGATATGATATTAGCAATGTTAACAGAATGAATCACGAAAATTACATTTATGAAATGGCTCTTAGTTACAGAAGAAAAAGTCGAGACCACCCCATAGCAGAATATACAAACTGTTTCGGTTTTGGTATGCGTATCAGGTCAATATTGTTTCTAGGAAGTATTTAAAGAATTCTTGTTCTCTAAGAATAGTTCTACTTTAAGCAGATTACTTTGTGCCAAAGTTCAATTTTGGAAAAAAGTCAAATCAAATCGTAGAAAAATAGAGTCCCAAAGCTAGAAGTGTTTGTTTTGAAAAGTGAAGGTCGAATTAGAGTTCATAGAACTCTGTGTGCTAATTTTTCGAAAGTTATTCTCGGTGTCAGGAGAAAACATTAAATCGTCTAGGCTGGCAAAGAAATCGTATACCACAGTAGGGGAAAGTTGAACCACTTCATTAAGTAGATCAATCACACACAGATGAGAAGCATCGCCGTCAGCGTCAGTCGCATTAGCAATGTTCGCAGCAGATGGTACCTGTGTGCCTGTTGTGTACCTCACCTTCAGCTGGAATTGCTGGTGAGATCTCAATGAATGCCGTCATCAGGATCGGTAGCCGTGGGGGGCAACACAGTACATGACCCGTCACCAGACTCAGTAAACATCCGTTGGCATTGCTGATGGAAGTCTTAGACAGACATCTAACACGCATTCCTCTCCATAAAGCAGGGATCGTAGAACAGGTAAGATGCAATCTTACCAGTTTGGTCCAAATGACAGGAACAATGTGGTATTCAGATCTCTCAAATGAGCCAAGCTAAGGATCTGTGTTATTCTGTCACAATACTGCATGGCCAGGAGATCATTCTCCATGGTAATTTGGGTACCGCTGGTGGCTGGATTTGCCATAACGGAGCAGGAGGAATAAAAATAGGATCCCTGCTACGAGTCCCAAGACAAGAGGAAGGCCGCCGAACACAGAGTGAATGAAGTTAGGAAAAATGCCCAGGACTGCTTCAAAGGTTGCTAACAGTCCCGAAAAAATCGTCTTAAATACATGTACAATACTGCTGGTATCAGACATGTTTAAGATACGACCTAACATTTCTGCGAAATGTATCGGGCAGTTTGTTGATAATAATGCATGTATCTCTGCAGAAGACCTTGCAACTTGCAGATCATACGCATATCTAAACGAGGTCAGTGGCACGTTTTTTTGTAAAAGAATGGCTTTCATTCTGCTTAAAGTATCCATTCGTATAGAGATGTTCAGTGAAG
Organism: Lissotriton helveticus; assembly: GCF_964261635.1. Classification (NCBI taxonomy): domain Eukaryota; kingdom Metazoa; phylum Chordata; class Amphibia; order Caudata; family Salamandridae; genus Lissotriton; species Lissotriton helveticus. The sequence continues at coordinate 1,175,743,587 of NC_136059.1, forward strand.
GCCATAGTGGCGACTCCCGATCTGTCTAAGTTTTCGGAAACAATACTTGCATACAACAAGTGACCCTGGCTGACACACTAACGAGATAGGCTATTCCTGGCATCCTTCCACAACAGCTGTGATCATTCAGCATTATGTAGCTACCATTGGAAAGCTGCCTAAAAATTGGATCTATCACTGCTGTCGGGGAACCCTGCAGGTAGCATGATAAGTTGTTTGAAGAACCCTCACAGGCTCCATGTAAATTAATGCCTTGACACAGAAGTGTACCGCTTAATGTGGTTTTACAGTTTTTTCCACTGAGAAATACCTCCGTCTACCCACTACAACATTTGTGTGTGTATGGTAATTTAAATCCCCGGTCGACATTATGTATTCTTTACCGAACCTTTCATACAGGCCTGCTGGTATATGTTTTTAGCAAAATTGAAACTGGAAAATCGTCACTGGTATCGTGATGGTGCCATGTATTATCCATTCAACTGATGGTTTCTCAGAAACGGTCAATGGTAATCTCTCCAGTTTTTCTATGCTCAGCACCGTATAGTCTGCTGCCCTCTGTGCCAAAGAGATTTGTTTATCTGTAAGTTTAAATACAGTAAACAATGACGTAGTGTTGATTAGCCGCCAAGGCACATAGCCAGAACAAAGGTTTTATAACATCCAGCATTACAGCATTATAGAACGTAATTGAGACTGGTCATGTTGTAACATTAGCAAGTCCTGTTCCATTATGTCTATGGCAGAGGATACAATGCTGTCCAAAGAATACATTCTGGACGACAGAGTTGTTAAGCCATTGTCAACTACAGAGAGGGCTTTCTCTAAATTAATACGATCAATTTCTCGTATTCTTTCTGCTGTTTCCATTTGCATGACTTTTCATGCTTCATTGTAAGCAGGGTATATACCGGCGTATATGAAACTTTTTGATGTGGTTTGTGAGGACCAAGTAAGAATTCTCGCAAATCAACGCCATCTTTAAGTAAAGTTAAGTGTTGTTTTATCTCCTGAAGTGTAGATTTTTGTAACCATTCAAGGCACAGTTTTCCTACACTGTGTGTTGTCTCTGGATATATCTTGGAACAGATATTCGTGTCTGTGGGCCAGATTAACCATTTTTTCCATTCAGGATTTGTTCTGTTTTGTAGAAGAATATAATTTACGTCTACCTCCTCATTTGAAGTTAAATTACTGTCAGGTGTGGGCTTAGGTATGGACGGTTTGTTTAAATCTTTTATCTTAGCCATGCCAAGACAAGATGTCTGTTGAACAATTCCATTTAAGAACATTATTTGCTCTGGGATGATGCAGGCTCTGAATAATGCTTCTAAACCTTGTACCTGCCAGTCTTTTGTTCCCCAAACAGTTTTGTCTCAATGTTTTCTTTCCAAAAGTTAAAGCCTAATGTGGATAATTGAGCATAAAAGGCCGCAGAATAAATCTGTTTAGTATTTGTCAACATACTTTTCATGCCTGTCTTATCAACATTTTTGAAGTAAAAACTTCCTGGGTTTGTGACATTAAAACCTGTAAAATATGGAACTTTTCTATAGAATGTTTTAGAGCTAACTTTTGGAGGTGTCGGACAATGTTCCCATTGATTATAAGTTAAAACATTTCTAGGGGGGGCGTGGCCAAGATGGCGGCGGAGTAGGACGTGCTTCTTGTCCCCTCCGGCGCCGGGCCCAACATAGCCTTGACCAGCGTTGACCCCAGGGGCTCCTCTGGGCTGTGGGTCGCCCCGGAGCCTTCTAGGAGCAGTGACCGGCGGTGGTGAGAGCTTTGCCGCTCCTGGTGCCCGTGGACGGGGAGTGGGGCTGGCCGCTGATCTAGCGGGCCTGCGGCGCTGTGAGCTGCGGCGCCGGGAGGCGTTTGGGGAGCCCGGGAGGCCCAGCGGACACTAGAGGTCGGTGGATGGAGGTCGGAGGAGCCTGATCTGGTGCGGAGCACTGCGGGGGCTGAGAGGTGGTGAGATCGGGCCGGACCGAGGCTTTGGACCGGAGCCCCGAGAGGAGGCGGGGCCTATTGCCCGCGAGCGGCGGACCTGCAGCGCGACCGGCGGCCTACTCGAGGTCGGGGTCTGAGGCCTAGTCCGGGAGGCGGTGCACGCTGCTCTGGGACCCGGCTCTCTACGCGAGTGCCCAGATGTGGAGGTGAGCCGGTGGAGCCAGGAGGAGGCCGGTCCAGCACATCGGTAGCGGCGCCGGAGAGGGGGCGGAACCTTCTGGCCAAACATCGGACATCGCGCTGCGGCTGTCGGCGCACTCGAGGCCGGGGTCTGAGGCCTTGCTACCGGGCTGTGGACCTGCTGCTGGGGGCCTTGTCCGGACCCCCTGCTTTGTGGAGAGCGGTAGCGGCGGCCTGTGGGGACAGTGGTGGGTCCCCCCATGTTTGTTGGCTGAGTAGGGTATCCCATTTGGGACCCACGTGGTGTGGCTGGCCGGACCTGGGGCCTGAAGCCCGCAGCGGAAGCATGGGTCGTCGTAGCTGAGGGGCCCCTCGAGGTGAGAGACACAACGGTGAGGAGGCGGAGGACCAGTGGTGAGATTGTGGATAGCTGTGGACGTAGCGGCGGGAGCTGGAGCTGCGGGGACCCCTTACTGTGGTGGACTTGCTGGTGGGGAAGGCACACTTGGAGCTCGCTGCTGCGGCTGGGGCCTTGGCTACGCAGAGTGGGGCCGCGGTGGTGGCGCCGGCGTGCCCAATACCTGCAGCATTCCTGTAGTGGCCGCCTAGAGGCTACCTTGGGATCTTGGAACGGTGGGAGACGACTGGCGCACTCGTGTTCATCCTGCCTGTCCTCTTTCCTTCTGCTGGACGCTCTTCCGACTCTTGGGCACACGGCACTGGAGTGGTGATGGCCAATAATCCCCGCAAAGGGAAGGTGGGGTCTGCCAAGAACTCTCAGGCTCCGGCCTCCTCTGGCCAAAGCTCGTCATCGGGGAGATCTGACGATGAGGCCCCCGCAACTAAGGCCTTCATGAAGGAACTTTTTTGCCTCCATCAAGGATGAAATCTCGGAACTCCGCACCCAGCTAACTTCAGATCTCCGTGAGGTGAAGCAGGACGTCGACGGCATTGGGGAGAGGGTGGCCACCCTGGAAGATCACGACCTTAGCATGGCCAGTGATGTGCACTTGCTGCAGCAGGATGTGCTCCGCCTGATGGAACAGAATATAGACCTGCAGGCACATGCGGAAGATCTGGAGAACCGCTCCCGCCAGAACAACATCCGCATTCGAGCGGTTCCCTGGGACGGTAAGGCGGGGGATCTCCGGGAGTATGGGCAGGCGCTCTTTCTTCAGATTCTGGATGAGGAAGACGTGCAGGAGATCAGAATGGATCGGGTTCATAGAGTGGGCCTGCCCCGGCGGAACGGAGGTCCCCCTCCGGATATCCTGGTGTGTGTCCACGACTTTCAGGTCAAGGAAAGGATTCTGAGGAAGGCGCGTGCCATACCCTCCCTGCAGTTTAGAGATCATCGCCCTCAGCTCTATCAGGACTTGGCCGCGACGACACTCCAGAAGAGGCGCGAGTTCCGTCCTGTTACTGCCTACCTCCGAGAGCACAATGTCTCCTATTCCTGGGGGCACCCTTTCCGGATCATTTTTCGATGGCAGAATAGGTTGGTTCAGATTCGCTCTCTCAGGGAAGCGAAAGAGCTGTTGGGCCTTGAGGATGAGACCCCGACACCCGACCGCCGGAGCTCCTCACCACGGAGAAGACGCCGTTCATCGTCCTGGCACAGGGTGGGCCCGGAGAATCGCCGGAGGCCTGACCGCGCGACTAGCCTTCAGGAGCGAGGAAATGCTGTGGCTTCTGTGGCCTCCGCCACGCTTCCGTCGTCACAGCAGAGCTCTGGGGCGGCCTGATCTTCGCCTGGCTTGCCCCTTGGTGCCGGAGGGGCACGCACTTACAGGTAACGGGGCGATGAATGTACTTTCCGAGAAGACACCCTGGTCTTTGGCCCTGAGAGACTCGTTCTTGGGTCTCCAACTACGCCCCATGGGAGACTTTCTACAGGGGCCGTCCACCTTGGGACTCATTCTGTTATTGTTCTGGGTAGTTGGGGATTTGAGGGATAGGAAGGGGGCAGAATGGGGAATGGAGGGGTGCTGTTGGGTGGATGGGGACTGGGGGAGGGGGAGGGGGAAGGGTGGTGACGACGGGTGGTTGGTTGTGCGTGTCTGGACTGGTGTGAATGGAGTTTTCCTTGGCCTGGGAGGGTCTGGAGAGGGGGGTTGCCGTGAGGAAGGGGGTATACTGGACTTAGCTGCTGGGGAGCTGGGAGGCGCAATCTGCCCACATGCCTATTAGTTTGGGTACCTGGAATATAAAAGGCCTCAACTCGCCACAGAAGCGCCTGAAATTGTGGAAGTACCTCTTGGATCACCATTTAGATGTGGTGGGGCTCCAGGAGACCCACCTGGCCCGTAAGGATGAGCTCCGGCTCCGACATAAGCAGTTCCCCCTCATATACAGGTCTTCCGCTTCTACTAAGCATAGAGGGGTGGCCCTTCTGTTTAGGTCTTCTATACAGTTCCAACCTCTGGGAGTGAATAGCGATAAGGATGGCAGGTGGCTGATGGTTAAAGGGGTGCTTCATGGGCGTGTGTGTACGTTTGTAGTGGTGTATGTGCCGAATGCCCAGCAAAATAATTTTCTTCAGGGTTTGTTGGAGGCGGTGGGGGCCTTCGTCGAGGGTCATCTGGTGGTTATGGGGGACTTTAATATGGTATGGGATCAGGCTGTGGATAGCTCCCGTGCCCAGAGGTCTGACTCTGGAGTATTCTCTGCTGTGACTAAGCAAAAGATGGAGGAGTTGGGTCTTCTGGATAGGTGGCGTGCGGTGAATATGCAATCCAGGGACTATACTTTTTTCTCACACGTGCACCATACCTACTCACGCATTGACCATATTTTTGTGAATCAGGCCCTTAGGGGAGATGTCCGAGCCTCTGCGATCTTTCCTCTCTCTGTCTCAGATCATGGCCTCTTGACACTCCAGCTTCAGTGGTCGGTGGGGGGAGATGGGTATCGGAAATGGTACTTTCCGGCGGCTTTGGTGCGCGATGAGGCATCCTGTAGGGAGCTCAGGAAAGCCATTAGGGAATTCTTGGCGCTTAACCCGAGCTCGGACACCTCAGTGTTTAATATCTGGGATGCATGTAAGGCCTCACTGAGGGGTACCTGCATAGGGCTTAATGCAGCTCTTAATCGCCTGCGTAGGGGGGAGAGAGAAGCCTTGGAGGCTGAGCTTGAGAGACTTGAGAGGGCCCACAAACTGGCTCCGTCTCGCATGACCCTCCGTCCTCTGACGGCTATTAGAGGGAAGTTGAAGGCGCATTATGCCAACCGCTCTGAACTGACCCTTTTGCGGCTGCGCAGGGGCTCGTACGCTCAGGGGAACAAGGTGGGCCGCCATCTGGCTCGCCAGCTTCGAGAAAAAAGGGAGAGGGAATATATAGGAGGAGTCCCGGACCCGGGGGGCACAATTCGTCATCGGGACGGGGATAAGGCGGATATTTTTGGGCGATTCTACGAGACGCTTTATACTGGCGATTCTCTAGATGCGGAGGCGCAAGACGCCTTTTTATCCGGCCTCCCCCTCCCACAGGTCTCTGCCATCAGCAATGACCTTTTGGCTGCCCCCTTTACTAGGGAGGAAGTCCTTGGAGCGATTAAGGCCCTGAAACCCAATAAAGCCCCGGGGCCTGATGGGTACACGGCTTATTTTTACCAGTCGTTTGCCTCGGAACTTGTTGATTACCTGGTCTCCCTTTTCAATAGCATGGCGACGGCCGGGGAGACCACGGGCACTATGGCTGAGGCCCTGATATCTGTGATCCCCAAATCAGGGAAGGATCCCTCCAGCTGTGCTTCGTACCGCCCAATAGCCTTATTAAATGTGGATGCCAAGCTGTATTCCTCTCTCCTCGCCCGCCGGCTGCAGGATCTGATGCCGGCCCTTATACATCCGGACCAATCTGGTTTCATTAAGGGACGGCAGACTCACGATAACCTACGGAGAGTGATCCACCTGATTGAGAAGGCCTCTAGGTTCCGGATTCCTGCAGTGCTGGTAGGTCTGGATGCTGAGAAGGCCTTTGACCGGGTCGATTGGGGCTTTTTGTTCCGCACCCTGACTGCTTTCGGGTTTTCCCACCAATTCCTGACGATGTTGCGGGCCAATTTCCATCGTCCTACCTCGAGGGTGTTAATTAACGGGCACCGATCGGTTGCCTTTCCCCACTCTAGAGGTACGAGGCAGGGGTGCCCTCTTTCTCCTCTCCTCTTTGCTTTGAGTATTGAACCTCTGGCATTGGCGATTCGGGAGAATGACCGCATCAAAGGCATACCCTTCACAGGGGAGCAACACAAAATCTCTCTGTTTGCGGACGATGTCCTGCTATCTTTAGGTGACCCAGCTCAGTCCCTACCACCTGTCCATGAGGAGCTATCCAGTTTTGAAGCAGTGGCGGGGTTTCGGGTCAACTTTGACAAGTCACATGTCCTGAATTTGACCCTCCCCTCAGCGGAGGTGGACCGCCTACGCGGGATTACGACTTTGTCGTGGACCACCTCGTCCTTATCGTACCTGGGGGTACGCCTCACGCCAACTGTGGGCTCCCTCTTTGCGGCGAATTTCCCCCCCCCTGTTAGCCTCGGTGCGCAATGACCTTGATAGATGGAAGCCTAAGTTCCTGTCGTGGCTCGGTCGGATACATGCGCTTAAAATGGTCCTCCTCCCCAAGTTTCTTTACCTTTTCCAAGCTCTACCTATACCTTTGGACGCGGATTTCTTCCGCCGCCTGAAGACGATGATGCTGAAGTTTGTTTGGCAGGGGGGCCGGGCTCGGATACCCTTTATGACGCTTCGTCGGCCTAGGGAGGAGGGGGGGGGTTGGACTCCCAGACATGCTATTATATTACAAGGCCGCGCAGCTGCGAGTGATAGTGGAGTGGACCCAGCAGCTTTCTGAGAAGCATTGGCTACATATGGACCGAGCAGTGGCGGGTAGGTCTATCTGGGACCTGGCATGGAAGCCTAAAAAAGATCGCCCAAAGAATGCTTACATTAGCACGCCAACTAGCACGGTTTTAAAGGTGTGGGATACGGTCACTGGTGATGATCGGTGGACCACTTTGAGGAAAATTGAATTTTGCCCTGTTATGTGTCCCTACGTGCTCCCCCAACATGTAATATATGTGCATGAGTAATATGCATTTTCCCTCCATGGTCGAATATAAAGATGCTTTTACAGTTGTGTCCAACGTTAGTATGTCAGTTATCCAGTCCTCCTGAAAGCAACGTGAATTAGGCTTTTAGGCCTATGTTGCCAACGTCTTTACATGGTGCACAATAAATTCTCGAGTTGCACCCGTTTCTAGGCCTCACAGGGCCCGGACACGAGATTCAAGCCTCAAGTCTCCTGAACTGCTCCGAGAGATGCAGCCCCGCCCGCATCCCTGACCCTTCACTTACTTCCTGCCAAGCAGCGCGGTGCCCGGCTCGGCCTGACCTGCCTGCCAAGAATATGTTATGCCTACAGTTATCTGTTCAGCTCCCCGGCTTCACATTCCTAGCTAACGAGCAGCATAAACATATCCATCTACAGTCTAGTCTTCCTGTCTCCATGCAAGTGATTTACTGAATTAATATCCATAGAAGATCCATAGTTCACGCAATACATGAAGAATATATGCATACACTAGCCTTTAGTGACAAGTATCCTTTGCCCTGATGACTTTTAGATTCAAGCGACATGTACTCCAAACACAAGATATCAGATATGCTATAGGTACAGGTCGTTCTGACATCCCAGACTTTAGTCTCCTCTTCTAGTGCTAGAAGTCAGAGCCCCCAGCTCTCCCCAGTTACACGTCATGACCCGTTTGTGCGTACCAGTAGGTTAAAGGTTCCAGCTGCCCATGAAGCCCCCTCCATGTATCCACCCACTTATGACACTTTTGTGACGTCTACATCACACACCTTCGTGCACGCCCTGTGCACGCCTTCTTTTCACGCCCATATGTTCTTATCTTCTTCTTTTCACTTGTTACGCCTACTGTATTCAATGCAACTGTACTGTTTTACTATATATACTGTATGATATTAATGAGATATTAGCTGTCCCCTCTTTTTCCTGAGATTGTCCCTTCCTGAACCTTAGCCGGTGATGGAACCCGATGGTCCATTGGCTCGAGCCACTTAATTAAAGCCCGTATGACTCAGATACCACGGATTCTGCCTCTTATTTATTGAGCTATCCTTTTCAGTTAATGCATAAGAAAAATAGTACCGGTAATTATTTATTTATTTACCACATAATGGCGCCCAAATAGGGACGAGCCCCTTCCCCACGCGCCGGCGATGTAACGCAGGCCCCCTGACCCTTCTACAGCCGTGACGGACCCCTACTGTGCACCTGCAGGTTTTCCTGCCCAAATCTCCCTCAGGCCCACGGAGGAGACGGAGACTGCGGTCCGGCATCCAGACGAGGCGGTGAGGAAGGCGGAACGTCCCGACCAGAGCCCAAGCTGAGAGAGCAAGGTCCGAGGTATCCTGAGGCCCACCTGTTTCCGAAGCCCGAGGCGCATGCGTAGTGCGTAGCAGTAACCAGACGTCGTAGCAGTCCAGTCCAGTCCGAGGCCTTCAGTTTTGCTTCCCGGTGAGTACCGTTGCTGGGAACGTATCTAGACGGGTTCATTAATTTGTGCCCGGTCCGACGGGTTTGGGTACACAGATCCGGTCCGACGTGTTCACCTAGGTGGATACGGTATGACGTGTCTCTTTATGAGACCGGTATGTTCTGTACTGTTTTAGCAGTGCATCCAGTAATTCTAGTAATTCTGTTTTCTAGTATTGTTTCTCAAGAAGTTCCAGTATTATGTTTTCGATGTGTTATGTTTTCAATGTACTAGGTAGTATCTGTTCGAACTGTTATTAATGTGTATTGATGTCGTGGTATGAGTGATTTGTTCGCTATTGCATTACTGTGTTCATGGTGTATTGTGTTCAAGTTCAGGTACGTTCAAATATGCCTCTGTTTTCAAAGTTACATCAGATAGGGACCAGAAAAGCATTACTCGAAGAATCAGTTCCTGTCCCTCCTAGGGACAGTCCTGGACATTTCATGTATCATAAACATGGCTTAGATGCCATACTGTACTTAGACTTATGGGTAGACTATACCAAGGATCTCGAAGAGAAATATAGATGGCCTGTTTCAGGAACATGGGATGCCGAGTGCATCATGAGAGTAGAGGAAGCACTATGGAAAAAGAAAGCCAGACAATCCCAGAAGGATGCCATAGAATTGTGGCGTAAAGAATCGCATAAAAGAACAGAAAAGGAATTCAGGAAAGCAGAATTAAGTAGGGAATCCTCAGAAAAAGCCCAAGAAAGGGAACTACTAGAAGAAGGTGAACGAGTTAGAGCAGAGCAGTCAGACAGACAAAGAAATGCCCTTATTAAAGGTATGTATCCCCTTCTCGCCGAGGGTTTGCCTAAGGCGACCCCGGAAACACCCTGTAACTTACCGCCACCATTGGTCCCGACTAAGCTACGTCATAAACCGACCGCAGCTGAAATTTTCCTTTCTTCCTATTTAGACGACACTGTCCCAGAATATGCAAATCCGAATCCTACTCCGCCTATTCAACCTCAGCACCCTGTTAATAACGTAATTACTGTTCCTCCAGTCTTTGGTCCCGGGAATCCTTCTAATCCGCCAGTACCCCAGGACCAACCCACATCACGTACGCCTACTTTACCGGTTACATTACCAGCAGCTGCACATCCAGTATTAATTGACGATTCTAGTTCAGGAGGAGCAGGGGGAGGTATCCCTATCACCCCGCCTCAAGTAAAACGAATGACGCTGAGAGACGCAGCATTACAGCGTACGCCAAAAGTGGCTACATACGAAGCCCTCAAAAAGTACCTGACTGATTGTAGATATGATCCAGTGCCAGGCGAAGATCACATGATATTATATTCCGTACGTTTACGACGAGTTGCAAACTTTTTGACTACCATGCCAGATATGAAGGAACATCTAGACAGAATATATCATTTCATCCGAACAGGGGAGAAACCAGAAAGTATTCACGAGGCTATGACACACAGGAAAGTCGAGATTCAAAGTATGATTTTGCAGTTTTTGATAAATTGTTTAATAAGAGAACAAGATCATCCTGATAAAAACAAAGATGAGATGAAAGTCCTGACAAGATGGAGTGACAATATAGCAGAAGGAAAACACAGTAAACAAAATTGTATAGAAACCATGTACAGAAAGATTCGTAAAGAAATTCTAGACATACACGAAAGGGAGAAAGCAATGAGAGTAGCCGAGAAAGAGAATGACACTTCAGACGAAGATGTAGACACCGAGAATCCAAACAGAATAGCGTACGTAGGTAGGACGAGACCTTTTGACAGACACACACGCCTAGAATACAAGAAAGCTTTTCTTCCTCCTGTACCAGAACAGTGTTCTTTTGAGCATTTATTCCAGGCTACCGATAAAGTTCTGAAACTACGAATAGGTTACAGTGAGCTTAGTACCATGCATAAACAGGAACTAGCCCGGTCAGCAGTTCGATGGACTAGTGATTCTAGCACGTTTTCAGACGAAGTAGTGGCCCAAATGTTTCTGAAACTTTCCCCAGACCAACAGCGACTGGTGGGTATGTACATGATCCAGCACCTCATTACACTGTACGAAAGTCAGCATTCTGATCCAGGTCCTTTATATAATGTATTGAATGAGTTACTCCTAAATAGATGGAAAGGTCTAGGTACCGATTTGATTAATGTCATTTTAGAACAACGCCACAAATACAGAACGTTCCTGACTCCACATTTTGTTCCTGTTCCACCCCCATTCTACATAGACAGACAGAATCCTTTGCGAGAAGTGCATCCTGTTAAGGGAACGGGGGGTGAGCTCGAACGAGTATTTGTTTACACCCCTTTAACGAAAATAGAACTACTGGAAATGAAAAAGTTAGTGCCCTGTCACGATAAAGATCCAGCAGGGTTCCATCGTGAATTAAAAGACATGCTCCGTATGGGAGAATACACGTATCCTGATATCATCAAAATGTTAAAGGTTCTGCTGCCTGCGGGCATATATGAAAAACTCAAAGAAAAAGAATGGGAGGTGGGGGAGAAAAAGATTGACTGGACAGCATTAGAGAACGAAGATAACACACGAGTTCCTGGTACCGGTCTCGGGGAAAAAGCCAAAGCATTGCCCGAGTTGTTAATACAAGTCTTGCCAAGATTATTAAGCACGAAAAAGGAAGACTGGGATGCCATCTCAGCCTGCAAACAGAAACAAGACGAAGACACTAGTGATTTTTATTCCAGATTTGAGAAATGTTTCATTATTAATAGCGGCTTGAAAACAAGTAGTGAGTCGTATCCACATCTTTTTGTTACCAAACTAGTTGAGAATTCTTTACCACAAGTTAAAAATCGAGTACTGAAAGTCGAGAGTACCTGGCAAGCTAATACCCCGTCCCAAATGCTACAGATGTTACAGTACCACCAGAACCGAATCAGGGAAGAGCAAGAACACGAAAGGAGACGTATGAAAGACACGAAAATGAAAGTATTAGTGGCACAGTCTGTTCCACCAGATAGTCAGAAGAAGGGTACGAATCAAACTAGTCATTCTGCAGCTCCCGTTAAAGGGACATGCAACTACTGTAAACAGCCAGGTCACTATATAAACGAATGTGCAGTTCTGAAACACAACATAGCTACTGGTAAGACGAAAGAGAGACCGCGTCCTCCTAGACAGGAACATGTTCCGCAAAATACGCAACCACCGCAGAACGCACAACAGACAGTTACAGTACCGCAGCCTATAGCTGCCACACAACACGTTACACAGCAGATGTACCAGTACGCACAGTCAGATTATCCAGAATATCAGCAGTATTCATGAAACAGCCTAGAGAGGGAGGTTGGCTTGCCTCTCATCGAGGTTCCTGTAGATCAAGAGGGTCCCTATGTACACAGTCAAGTATTAGGGAAAGACAGAAAATTTCTGATTGATACAGGGGCAAGTAGGACTACCATCAGTCATGACGAGGTTCCAGGGGCTCCACTCTCAGGCTCAAGAAATGTTTCCCTGGGATTTTCAGGAAAGCCTATTGTTAACGAAATATCGAAACCAGTTTCCCTAGAAGTTGGTCCATTGTCCCGAACTACAGACTTGTTACTTACGAAATCATGTCCAGAAAATTTACTTGGTATTAAAACATTGAAAGAATTGGGTGCCGTAATTTGTTGTTCTCCGGAAGGAGTGAGATTGTGTTTACGTGATTTTTTTATTTCAACTTCTGTTTATTAAGCCTCAGTTCGAGACACACATAAGAAAAGGGTCACAGTGACACAGCGATAAGCCTACAACCCTCATGGGGCCGGCCGCGTGAAAGAATTCGTGGTGCGAAGTTTGCATAAATCGGAACGTCCAATCGCACTCATCGATCTGCACATCAAAGTCCAGCAAGATCCCACGAAGTCGATCAAGAAGGGGGTCAAAAAGCGCTGCCCGGCACACCCCAGTGATACCCCGCCTCACAAATCTTCCCGCGGAGCGGGCAAATGCAAACATATCAAACAGAAACAAGTAACCGGCCTCAGGGGCCCAACAGTCAACCAGAGGCCCAAGAGAAGGCCGTCAAAAGAGGAAAGCAGAGGTTAGAAGGTGAAGAGAAGAAGAGCAGGGGAGGAGTAGGGCGGAAGTAGAGGAGACAGTCGCTGCAGTGGGGGCGTTACAAATTGCGAGGAGCATAGGGGAGCGCCGCATCTTCCACCAATTGCAATGCTCGCAGCGATGGGGGCATATTCCTAGCGAATTCGCTCCTGCAAAGGTAAGCCACTAGTGGCCTCCAAACCTTTTCAAAGCGGGTCGTGCGAGACTGCAGCCTGGCCGAGAGCAATTCCATAGTAATGACATGCCACAGTCTGCCGAACCACACAGCTAGAGGGGGGGCCTCCACCTTCTTCCAGTATAGAGCAATAAGTTGCCTGGCGGCACCCAACATTTGCATCGCTAAGGTCCAATCACTGCGGGTCAGGGCCAGCAGGTCAACAGGCTTGAGTCCCAGCAGTATCGTGCTAGCAGCATCAGGCAGGGGAAATCCCAGCACCCCCCGAATGTGGCTCAACACCTCCTTCCAAAAGATAGCGATTACTGGGCAGGTCCACCAAATGTGCATGAAGTCACCTGGCACATGATCGCATCTCCAACAACCGGGCGACACAGAGGGAAACATCTTGTGCAGTCGTTGGGGCGTATAATACCACAGCGTCATTACCTTGTACGCATTTTCCTGTTGCGGCACACTGCGGTACACCTTAGGAACATCCCTCCAGAGGCGGGTCCACTGCGCCTGGTCAATATCAGCACCTAGAGTCTCCTGCCAACGACGTTGATACGGGTGTGCAGGGGGTGCGGAAGGATGTTGCAGAATCTGATAAATTTTTGATATAAGGCCCTTCGCGCCCGCACCGGAGCGGGCCAGCTTCTCGAATGGGGTGAAGGCCCGAGTGGCCCCCGGGTACATCGCATCCGACAGGGCCCAGTGACGCAACTGCAGAAACTGTAATTCAGCCTCTGGGGGAAGATGGAACTCCTCTCTACAATGGCCAAAGGACTTAATGGAGCTGCCGTCAAAGAGATCCGTAAGGACTTTGCAGTCTTCACGCGTCCACCTGCGAAAGGCGGTAGTGTGATTAGCCGGCGGGAACCACGGATTATCCTCTATGGGGGTGTGGGGTGAGGGGAAAGTCGTCAGGCCCCTTCGCACCGCCACCCTGTCCCACACGTCCAGGACCGTTCTAGTGGGAACCGCCAAATAAGCGCTAGGGGCCCTTCCCGCCCTATGGGTCCAAGCGAGGTTCCAGATCGTGCGACCCGTGACCGCCCGGTCCAGATGCAGCCACCCCTTCTCACTCCGTCGAACACCCCATTCAATGACAAACCGCAAGTGGGTGGCCCAGTAATAGTCCACCAGATTTGGGCATCCCAGCCCTCCACGATCCCGCGGGGCCATGAGGAGTGTCTGGGAGAAGCGGGGTCTCTTGCCCCCCCAGATGAATTTAGTACAGTCCCTTTGCAAGGCTCTAATCTTCAGCAGAGGGATGGGCGTAGGAAGGCATTGGAACAGGTAGAGTAGTTTGGGCAGGATAGACATTTTGACCGCATTCAATCTGCCCAGCCACGAGGGGGTAAGAGGTTTCCACCGTTGCAGGTCAGCGAGAACTGATTTGCGGCATTCCGCCCAGTTGAGTGCCGACCAGCCGTTCAAAGAGGGAGTCAGGGAGAGGCCGAGGTATCGGATATGCTGGTCCGTCCACCGGTAGGGGCACAGCACCTCCAGGGGGGGAACCTCGGTCGGAGGGATCGTGAGGTTAAGCACCCACGATTTATCGTGATTAATTTTTAAACCTGAGGCGCCTTCGAAGGAACAGAGCACCTCATGAAGCGCCGGCAAGGACCGTTGCGGTTCCGTTAGAGTGAGGATAAGGTCGTCTGCGTATAACGCCACCTTATGGGTCTGCCCCCCCATCTGAACGCCGCAGATGTCCGGGTGTCGCCTGATCAGGTCCGCCAGTGGTTCAATCGCCAGGGCGAACAGCAATGGCGAGAGAGGGCAGCCCTGCCGTGTCCCTCTGCCAATGGCAAACGGATCTGTCAACCTCCCATTCACCCTGACCCTTGCCCTCGGCTCCACATAAGGTGCCATGATCCTGGCTACCATCCTTGGGCCGAGACCTATCCTGCAGAGGACCGCCTGGAGGAACCCCCAATCCACGCGGTCAAACGCCTTCTCAGCGTCTAGTGACAGGAGGCACGCCGGAATGTGCCAATGATGCACCTTCCCTACCAAGTGTGCCAATCTCCGCACGTTGTCTGCCCCTTGGCGGCCCCGGATGAAGCCCACCTGATCAGGGTCCACGAGTTCCGGCATGTGGGGGTCAAGTCTCTTGGCCAGCATCTTCGTGTAAATTTTAAAATCAGTATTGAGCAGCGCAATCGGGCGATATGACGAGCAAAGCGCCGGATCTTTCCCAGGCTTAGGGATTAGAGCTATTTCCGCCATCCCCATGTCCGGGGAGGGACCCTGGCCACCATCGAAGGAAGCAAAAAGCCTGAGGAGGTAAGGACCTAGCTGCTCCCGGAAGATCCGGTAAAAAGAAAGCGGTAGGCCGTCAGGGCCCGGCGTCTTCCCCAAGTTCAGATCCTTGATGGCCTCAGTCACCTCGGTAAGTGAAAGCGGCTCCTCCAACCTACCCGCCACGTCGGGATGCAAGCGCGTCCCGCCGTAGTGTTCCAGGACCTCCTCCGGCGGGGTAGCGCCGGCTGGATCTGCCGTGTACAAGGAGGTGTAATAGTCCCTGAACGCCTGCAGTTTAGCCTCCATCGCCGTTGCCCGAGACCCGTCCGGGAGCAGCACGTTCGCTATGTGGGATCTGGCCGCCTTGACCCTCAGACGTCTCGCCAGAAGCTTCCCCACCTTGTCCCCACCGTCAAAATGTACGCGCTTTAATGCTAATAGAGATTTCTCCGCACGGTTCGCACGTAGCATGCGCAATTGCCCCCGCAGGTTCGCCAGATGCCTCCGCGCTTTCAGAGTGGACCCCTCTTGGTGTCGCGCCTCCGCCTCCCTCAAGGCCACCACCAGGCCCTCCTCCACTGCCCGTCTTTCTCGCGCTCTCGCTATCTCAAGAGAAGTGATATGACCCCGAATAGTAGCCTTGAAGGCGTCCCACACTACCGGGAACGGCGTTTCCGGCAGATCGTTAAACTCAAAGTAGGAGGCGATGGCCGTGCGGATGTCATCTACCGCCGCAGTATCTCTGAGGAGGTGAGGGGGCAGGCGCCACTTTCGTTCCCTGGGGGGACCACTCCGCAGGTCACGGAGGCGTAACTCCACGTGCGCATGGTCCGAGATGGAAATGTCCGACATGTCCACATCCACCACATCACATATCAGGTCATGCGATACGAACAAGTGATCGATGCGGGAATAAGAGCGATGCGCACTCGAATAAAAAGAGTAGTCCCGTTTGTCGGGGAAGAAGTAGCGCCAAGCGTCGAAGAGACCCAAGTCGCCCAACTGTTTACGCAGCGCTGAGGACATCGCCCCCGATCCATGAAAGGAGCCCGCACTCCGGTCCAGCGCAGGGCACCACACCAAATTAAGGTCGCCCCCTAAGATGAGCGAGGGTCCGCCCCGAAGGACGTGAGCATGTAAGAGGTCCCGAATGAAGCGATCCTGTGCCAGGTTGGGCGCATACACATTGCACAACGTAAGACGGCGAGAGCCTACCTCGACCGAAACCTTGAGGAAGCGTCCGTCACCACCCCGGAAGAGCTTGTCAGTGCCCCGCCTGATGCCAGCTTTGCACAAAACCGCCACCCCAGCTGTTTTCGTATCTGCCGAAGCCCAGAATTGGAGGGGGTATCTAGGGTGCGCCATGCGTTTTGTATCTGCCTGGAGAAGGTGGGTCTCCTGAATGAAAATGATGTCCGGGTCATGCTGCAGGAAGTAATGCCAGAGCTGTTGACGCTTATTGGGCGAGTTAAGGCCCTTAACATTGAGTGATAAAATCTTAAGGGGTCTGGCCGAATCACTCGCCATCATGGAGGTCCCCAAGGTCAGTACGCAGAGCTACGCGCAGCAGAGCACCCACCATCCCAGAGCCCCACCCAGAGGGCCCACCCCCGCCCTCCGCCCCAACCTCCACCCCCTGTCCCCCATAGCAAACAGAGAAAGGAAGAAAAGATAGAAAAAAGAGAAAAAGGAAAGTCGAACAAGAAAGCCAAACATTCAGCAATCTGAAGGACCAACGGCCTAGGCCGCAAAGACTAGGCCAACTGGGCCAAAGTGCACTGTCTCCGCAGTAGGGCATCCTACACCCTCGGGTTTGAATGTCCATCGGGATGTCACTCCCCAGGAGACAGCCTCGGTGGGACATGGCTGGCCGGGAACACTAGAGGGTATGGAGCCCCCACCCTCCTAGGCCCGGCAAAAGGAGTTCAGGAGTCCAAGCCACCCCCCTCCCGTCCCACAACCATCCCCGCCCTCCGGAGGGGGATAAGAGAACAGTACCTCAGGTAGAGCGACTTAGGTATGCTGTCCATCTCACGGTGTGGAGGACCGTCCCGTAGGCGAGCGGTCTGCACGGTCGATCTCCGCCTCTTCCAGCGCTCTAATGTGGGCAATGACCTCCTGCCTGGCTTGGCTCGTTGTTGGTACGTCAGCAGGTGTCGCACGCTGTCTCCTCGGCACCGTGGTCCAGTCCGGGGTAAGCTGTGTCCTCTTGCTCGGAGGGCGCCTGGAGGGGGTCCCCGGTGGAGAGCCTGCAATGTTGAGGAGTCGCGCCGCCTCATCGTAGGATCGCAGGGATTTACGCCTACCCTCCCATTGAAAGATAAGTGCAAAGGGGTGGCCCCACTGATACGAGATGTTCAGGGACCGCAGTTTCTCCGTCACTGGGCGGAAAGCGCGTCGCCTCTTCAAGGTGTTGGGCGCCAAATCCTGAAAGATCTGGATCCTGTGGCCCTTGTATTGCAGGTCCGGTTTGTCCCTAGCACGCTTCCAAATCTCCTCCTTCTCCACAAAAAAATGCACCCTCGTGATGATGTCAGGGAGGAGCCCCGATCTCCCTGCAGGCGCCGCCACTCGATGAGCCCGGTCCAGTGTGGGGGGTGATACGTCCTCGTCGCCCCGCACCTCGTGGAGGAGTTGCGCCACAAAGTCCATCATGTCCTCCCCTTCTTCTCCGAGCGGCACGCCACGGATGCGGAGGTTGTTCCGCCTGCCCCGGTTCTCCAAATCCTCCTGCTTGATTTGGAGTTCAATGTTCTGTTGCTCCAGGGCCGTTAGACGCTGCCATAGTTGTTCCTGGTCCTCGGTGCGCGTGTCCGCTGTCCTCTCCAGGCTGTCCACACGGTCCCCCAAGTCTGTGACGTCTTTCCGAAGTTCCGTGACACACGAGTGGACCTCCGACCGCAGGGACCCGATCTCCGTCTTAAGGTCGGTCATGAAGGCGGCCATGAACGCCTGTGTGACCGGGGGGGAATCCGCAATCTCCGCAGGTGGGCCACCACTGGCCGCCGGCGCTCCCGCTTTGCCCCACATGGCCGTCACCGGGTTTCCCTTGGAGGCCGGTGCAGAGTCCGCCCTGTTGGTCCTGTTCGTGCGCGTCATCCTTTGCGTGGGCTACAGGGCGTCTTCCAAGCCGCGTCAGGGGCCTCGTCCGCCGCAGGCTGCTCGGGCGAAAGCGCAAAGCGCAAAGGGAGGCGGCAGAAGGCACCCGCGCACAGACTCGCACTCAGGGGCCCCGGCCTCGCAACAGCACACCCCACGTGGCACAGCAGACAGTCCAGGGAGCCCTAGGCCACAGCTTCTCCGCCCCCTATGCACGTCCAGCCAGGTATAGCAGCAGGTCTAGCAGCAGGTCCCCTCGCGTTCCTCCAGCGGGGGCTCCTAGTCCTCCAGAGGGGGCCAGCACCAGGAAGGGACACACACAGTTGCCCCAGGCCCGCTTTCACCTCCTAGGGAAGAACCGCCGCGAAAGCGCGCTGATCCGGCGCCTCCCTGAAGGCAGGCGACGTCCGCTCTCCAAAGTGCCCCGGGGGCACCCCCAGCCGTAGTCCGCCGTACTGGTCGTCCCCTCCGCTTCCCGCCTCGGCTCTGCAGGGCCGGGCTCTCCAGGCAGTCCGCTGGAGGCTAGCAAAGTCTCCGACCCACCCTGGGGCCTGAGTCCAGATTCCGCCGCTTCACCGCCCCACTCTTTGCAGCGCGGGGGATGGTTGCCTCAGAACCGCAAGCCGCTCCGGGGCCCCCTCTCCGTCACCCCTCCTTACCGCTGCGGCACAGGTGAGATCGCCGCTGAGAGGCAGTGCGGGAAGGGCGGGGGTCGCTCCGGGTAGGGATCGCCGGCAGCCTCAGGGCCTCCAAAGCACCGCTGCGGGTCGCCTCCTCCGCGGACCCAAGATGGCGGACGGACCCGGTGAACTTCCTCTCAGGGAGTCGGCCGCCCGTTCCCGCCGGCGCACAGGCGGATCGCAGAGGTTTCCTGCGGCCAGATGCGGTGCCCAGCTGGTCAGGGGTACCAGGGAGGAGGGTGGTGAATCCGGACCCCCGAAATCCGCCTTAATAGCTGATGATAGGCCCAACGGCAGCGGGAGCTCCGCAGGCACACGTCCGCTCACATCGCCGCCAAGCCACGCCCCTCGTGTTTACGTGATTTTAAAGGACATTATGTGTTAAGAGATTTTGATCCAAGATTATTGAATGTACCACAACATTTATGGGCGCAAGGTCCAACTGATGTAGGTTGTATGCACATTACACCATATCGTGTCACCCTGAAGCAAGGTGTTGTATTACCCCGAATTCGACAATACAAGTTGCCACCTGAGGCTGTAACAGCCTTATCGAAAATCATTGACGAGCTCATTGCTCAAGGAGTGGTTGTAGAAACTGACTCCAATGTATGTAATTCTCCTATCATTCCGATTCTTAAACGTACTGACCCAAATGCACCTCCAGTTTATCGATTAGTAATTGACCTTCGAGAACTTAATAAATGTATCATACCCCAGTACCCAGTGGTTCCAGATATTTCTTCCCTATTGACTGCCATTGATTCCGAAGCTACGTTCTTTACTGTTATTGATCTCAAGAACGCTTTCTTTAGTGTCCCCAGACAGCCAGTTCCTTTTCGGATTCTGTTTAAATGGACGTAGCTATAAATTCACACGTGCACCTCAAGGTTTCACAGAAAGTCCTAGTATTTACAGTCAAGCACTGAAACGACAACTAGACAGTATTCACATGCCAACTGACACTGCCCTGCTCCAGTATGTCGATGATCTATTGATCACAGCCCGTACAGAACATAACTGCGAACGAGCATCACTGACAGTCTTGTATTTCCTGGCAGAAATGGGGCACAAGGTGTCCCCTTCGAAACTGCAATTCTGTGTCCAGCAAGTGGTATACCTTGGACACTTGCTGTCCAAGTGCGGTAGACAGTTGACACCTGACCGTATCCAGTTAATAGCACATCTTCCACAGCCCAAGACACAGAAGGAGGTACGTGCTTTTATCGGCCTCACTTCTTACTGCAGACAATGGATCCCTCAGTACGCATATCTAGCCAAGCCACTGATACAATTGACAACACAGGAGGCAGCGACATCGACTGTCCTCCCTTGGACCCAGGAACATACACTTGTTTTCAACGAATTAAAGAAAGCTTTATGCCAAGCACCTGTCTTAGCGACACCAAACTATAGTAAGCCTTTTACACTTTTTGTCACTGAACGTGATGGTACAGCATTATCTGTTCTCACACAAGATCAAGCAGGACAACACAAGCCTTGTGCTTATTTTTCTAGCACATTAGATCCGGTAGCCCAGGCTTTGCCTGCGTGCCTCAAATCAGTTGCAGCCACAGCTTTAGCTATCAGACAAAGTGATTCCATAGTGTTAGGACACTCCCTGACAGTACAGGTTCCACACTCCGTGGAAGTTCTTTTAAACCGAACACAGACTCAGCACTTGACAATTGCACGATTAACAGGATATGAACTGACACTGTTCCAGCCACACATAGAAATCAGACGCTGCAACATATTAAATCCTGCTACACTGTTACCCTCGATTACCTCACATCCTGCCACACATGACTGTGTGGAAGTTATTAACACCATGACGAAGCCAAGACAAGACTTGACGGACATTGCATTACCTGACCCAGACCTGACACTTTATGTGGATGGTTCATGTATGAGAACAAGTACAGGAGAGTTAGTAGCTGCATATGCAGTGACTACTGAAACTGAAGTTATAGAAACACATCGTATTGACACCCTGTCTGCTCAAGCAGCAGAGCTCATCGCTCTGACCCAAGCCTGCATACGAGCCAAGAACCTGAAAGTAAACATATATACAGATTCACGTTATGCATTCGGAGTCGTACACGATTTTGGAGTCCTCTGGCAAGAAAGAGGTTTCATGACCTCTCATGGAGCCAAGATTCAGTATGGCCCCCTCATTCAAGCTCTGTTAGAAGCAATACATTTACCTACAGCTATTGCCATTATGAAGTGCAAGGCACATACGAAAGTCACTGACACCATTTCCCAGGG
Source organism: Lissotriton helveticus (assembly GCF_964261635.1). Lineage (NCBI taxonomy): Eukaryota > Metazoa > Chordata > Amphibia > Caudata > Salamandridae > Lissotriton > Lissotriton helveticus. The sequence continues at coordinate 1,175,764,784 of NC_136059.1, forward strand.
TAACGACCTGGCAGATCGAACAGCCAAGCTTACAGCTCAGACCCCAGACATTCCAGCTGACACGACAAAGACAGACGTTCCAGTCCAGACGACTTGTATGACAGTCAAAAACCCTACACAAGATGTACTAGACATACAGACACATGCTATCCCATACGAAATCAAGAGATGGTCTGAACAAGGAGGGGTCCAGACAGATCAGGGATGGATGACGAAGGGAAAAGCCACATGGTTTCTCCCTGACTCTATGGTTCAAGTCATTATTAACACAGCACATAGTCCAGCACATTTAGGAGAAAAAGCCATGTTAGACAGTATCCAGAACCTCTGGTTTAACAAGCATTTACGAGCAGCAGCGAAGCAGAAAGTGCGTACCTGCATGATCTGTTGTCAGTTCAATCCAGGTAAAGGTGTTCCCGTGGAACAAGGTGGATTTCATCCTCCTGACCACCCTTTTGAAGTCCTCCAGATGGATTATATCCAGATGGATCGATGTCGAGGTTTCAAGTATGTCCTCGTAGTTGTATGCGCTTTATCCAGATGGACAGAAGCATATCCAGTCCCAGATTACACTGCCGCGACCACTGCCAAGCAGCTGGTTCGTGAGTTCTTCCCTCGCTATGGTTTACCTCGGGTCGTGTATTCAGATAACGGACAGCCATTCTCATCCGAACTTATGAAACAGGTATCACTTCTGTTAGGGTACCAGTGGAAATTCCATTGCGTACGACATCCCGAGGCAGCTGGCCTCGTCGAGAGGCATAATCAAACTCTGATAATACGAATAGCGAAGGTCTGTGCAGAAAAAGGTGTAGATTGGATGGTAGCCCTGCCGGTTGCCCTCTTGTATATGAGAATGGTCGCTCACTCCCGATCGGGTTTGTCACCCTACGAAGTTGTGTTCGGTCGTCCCCCAAACATGTGGGGTACACCTATGCCACGTAAAATCACCGATGTTGACAGTAATATGCTGACAGATTACCTAGCTTCCTTGATGTCTGCACTACTCTCTTGTCGTTCACAGGTCGCGGCTGCCTTTCCAGACAACACCCAGGTGAAACCGCACAAGGTCGTTCCAGGTGATCTCGTTCTGGTTAGAAATTTTGATCGTTCAAGCCCTCTGGAGCCCCGCTGGAAGGAGCCAAAACTCGTTCTGATGACCACAAGGACCGCCGTAAAGCTGGAAGGACGTAAAGGCTGGCTCCACTCCAGTCACATCAATTGTTTCCATGGACTGCGTCCAAAGACTTTTTTCAAGGACTGCCCCTATACTGACTCTAAACTTCCCCTGTTAGAGAAAACTCCGCAGCAGGAGAATAAACTTAAATTGAGGTCTAGTAAGTCAGACAGCGTTTAATTGTTTAAGTCCCTCTCGGGTGAAGCGGTTAGACAGGTTCCTGACATGTATAAGATAGACCCACATAGTGAGAGAGATAGACGAAACTCCAAGAAAATGAGATACTGTAAAAGTCTGCGAAGCAGATGTATTGTCACATTATTGTTTATGTTATTTCTGAGTCTTACGATCACATGTATAAGTTATATGCTACATGTATTTTTTCCTCCTCTTGGTTCACATGTACACTTTTCCTCTAATGATACTGTAGAGCACACATTTAGTGAACTACCCCCTCACGAGTTATCCTATCGACTTGCAATGCGCAACAATACTTTTATTCGTATGTTACACTATTCACATCAGACCAGCAATGCCACTAATTGCTGGGTATGTGGTCGACTCCCCCCTTACCAGACAGTGAAGGGAGTTCTGCCACTCTTTCCCTATCCGTTTTCACACAATGGCTCGTGTGGAGCATGGTTTACATTAACGTCATCCTTAGACGATAAGTCCCTTCTGAATACAGTTATGAATCAAACCTGTTTCCCAGACAAGGACGGTCTTTCCCATAGGACAGGGTTAGATCTAGAAAATGAAGTATATGATCTAGGTAACTTTTCCTCTAACCTCATGGTTTTGAATGTTCAGTCCGAGACCACTCCAGACTTGCCTTCCATAACAGTTCTACCAGTGAAAGGCGAATTATGTGTTAGAAAGAATGGTTCAGTACACCTAGGACACAGTGATTGTACTACTGTGGTCGAGGATAGTGACAGTGGGAAATCTACTTTCAAAGCCTCACGTCATTCTTATTTTATATGTGGTCAGACTGCATATCTACGTCTGCCCCTAGATTGGGATGGAACATGTTACATTGCCTTCCTGCTGCCACCAGTTTTCCTAGCCCCATCCGATTATCACCGAAATACACATCTAGTACACGTCAGACATAGAAGGGAGATTGAGTCTCCAATTGTCGATCAGACTGAAACTGCATTAGAACAGTATACGGATTTCAATAAAGGTTTCTTTTTCTTCATAGGTCCTGTCCAGAATAGTAAATTAATACGCAGGTTAACCAGAACCCTTGAAGCAGTAGTGAATGAGACTACTTCCGCTCTAGGTAACTTAACAGAAGAGCAGTCTGCTATGAGATTTGTTGTTCTTCAGAACCGCCTTGTTCTTGACGTCATACTGGCCGATAGGGGCGGAGCTTGTAGAGTCATCGGATCTAGTTGTTGCGTTTTCATTCCTAATAACGCACCGTCTGTGTATTCAGCAATAACTAGACTCCATAAAATAGCCCATCAGCTACACCAGAATCCAGGCACCTGGACTTGGTCCGGTTGGCTCTGGAGTATAATATCTGCCTGGGGATGGAAAGTAGTGTCATTCCTAGGAGTAGTAGTAATGATCATATTCAGTTGTTGTCTCTGTTTACAATGTGGCCCTGCGATTTGCGGCTTGTGCGCTACATCTTGTATTCCACGTCCAAAGTCCTATTCCCAAAAGATAAAAGACGAGCAAATGATGCTGTATGAACAGATAGATGGTCTCATGAATATTGATGTTTCCTGATGGAAACGTAGGGAACAAGGAGGGAATGAGGAAAATTGAATTTTGCCCTGTTATGTGTCCCTACGTGCTCCCCCAACATGTAATATATGTGCATGAGTAATATGCATTTTCCCTCCATGGTCGAATATAAAGACGCTTTTACAGTTGAGTCCAACGTTAGTATGTCAGTTATCCAGTCCTCCTGAAAGCAACGTGAATTAGACTTTTAGGCCTATGTTGCCAACGTCTTTACATGGTGCACGATAAATTCTCGAGTTGCACCCGTTTCTAGGCCTCACAGGGCCCGGACACGAGATTCAAGCCTCAAGTCTCCTGAACTGCTCCGAGAGATGCAGCCCCGCCCGCATCCCTGACCCTTCACTTACTTCCTGCAAAGCAGCGCGGTGCCCGGCTCGGCCTGACCTGCCTGCCAAGAATATGTTATGCCTACAGTTATCTGTTCAGCTCCCCGGCTTCACATTCCTAGCTAACGAGCAGCATAAACATATCCATCTACAGTCTAGTCTTCCTGTCTCCATGCAAGTGATTTACTGAATTAATATCCATAGAAGATCCATAGTTCACGCAATACATGAAGAATATATGAATACACTAGCCTTTAGTGACAAGTAGCCTTTGCCCTGATGACTTTTAGATTCAAGCGACATGTACTCCAAACACAAGATATCAGATATGCTATAGGTACAGGTCGTTCTGACATCCCAGACTTTAGTCTCCTCTTCTAGTGCTAGAAGTCAGAGCCCCCAGCTCTCCCCAGTTACACGTCATGACCCGTTTGCGCGTACCAGTAGGTTAAAGGTTCCAGCTGCCCATGAAGCCCCCTCCATGTATCCACCCACTTATGACACTTTTGTGACGTCTACATCACACACCTTCGTGCACGCCCTGTGCACGCCTTCTTTTCACGCCCATATGTTCTTATCTTCTTCTTTTCACTTGTTACGCCTACTGTATTCAATGCAACTGTACTGTTTTACTATATATACTGTATGATATTAATGAGATATTAGCTGTCCCCTCTTTTTCCTGAGATTGTCCCTTCCTGAACCTTAGCCGGTGATGGAACCCGATGGTCCATTGGCTCGAGCCATTCAATTAAAGCCCGTATGACTCAGATACCACGGATTCTGCCTCTTATTTATTGAGCTATCCTTTTCAGTTAATGCATAAGAAAAATAGTACCGGTAATTATTTATTTATTTACCACAACTTTCCCGTCACCCTTCACCCCTATCCACTTTAATCCGGCCTTTCCGCCGGCCACTCAGGAGGGTCCCTATCGCCAGTGGCGAGAGGGTGGATGTCGGGCGCTTACGCACTTGTTTCATGGGAACGTACCCATCACCTTTCATAATTGTATGCGTGATTATGGTATATTACCCACAGAGAGCTATCGCCATGCCCAGCTGCTTCACCGGGCGACCTCAGAGGGTGTGCGTGAGGCGGCTACTCGTCCACTCTCTCCCTTCGAATCCTTCCTACTTCGCACTTCGACGATGCAGGGAGCGATTTCTTTCCTATACGGCCTACTCCTGCGTACGGCGATTGCCCCGCGGCCTCGATATATGGAACGCTGGGAGGGCATTTTGGAACGGGACATTTCTGACACGGAATGGAAACACCTCTGGAGAGATGTGGCGGCACACAATCACTCTGTGAGCCTTCGGGAAGCCCATCTGAAAACGATGTATGATTGGTACCTGTACCCCTCCAGGCTCCACCGCATTTTTCCTACATCATCGGACCGTTGCTGGAGAGGGTGTGGCCTGCTGGGTGACTTCCACCATATCTGGTGGGACTGCCCGATCATCCGCCCCTTTTGGTCGGAGATTCTCTCCCACATCAAGGAGATACTGGGTACCCGATCTCAGAATCGGTGGAGCATGTACTACTGGGTCTTCGAGACCCCATGTTGGAACACCAGACTAAGGCTGATAAGCGTATTCAATGGCTATGTCTCGGGGCGGCTAAACTCACCCTGGCGGCGGCGTGGAAAAAGCCGCAAGCACCGGCTATATCATTGTGGCACACGAGGTTGTGGGGCCTTCTGAGCATGGAGAGAATGTCGGACATCTTCCTGGGGGACTTTAAGAATTTCCACTTTCGATGGGGTCCACTAGTCCGCTTTTTGTCATCTGGACTCCCGTCTGCGGTATGCCCGCCCACGCTACGAGCTTTGCACTTGTTCCAAGTATGAATGGTTTGTGTGTCCTGCCTCCAGGATATGTGTGGACATGGATGCGTCGTCACCACTGGGGAGCGGTGGGGGGTGGGGGGAGATCCAGTTGTTTTTTTTTTCTTAGTTACTGTTTATTGTTGCGACACTGCTTCACTTGGTGCCTAGGAACTGCTATGGCTTCAAGCACCTTTCCTTGATTGCCTCTGGACATAGTTTCTTTGGTCCATTGAGACGACACGAGCATTGTGTCTGTCCGTACCTGCTACCTGCTATAGAGTGAACTTTCGTGGACTGCTTACAACATTTTCGTTACAGCTTATTATGCTCCCCTGTGTGGGATTTATGGCGGGGTTGTCGCCTGTTCCCTTTCCTTCCCCCTTTCCTCCCTTCCCCTTTTTCCTCTGAATAAATTCAATAAAAATATATTTTACAAAAAAACATTTCTAGGGTTTGCAGATTTGTGCAAATAATGATGACCAAAATGATTAAAACAATACATTTCTTGATGATTTGATGAACCTTCTAAGTATTCATGTTTTGCAAATTTCGCTGACATTTCTAAATCTGCCATCATGTTATTAACAGTTTCAAAGTCCCAATCATCAGAAAATTTACTAGGTGAAACAAAATCACTCAAGGAAACCTTAAATTGGTGTAGAATTTTCAGCAGCTCGACAGGGCCATAAATGTCATAATCAGTTCTATCCCATGCAATTCCACCAGGTAGAGGAACCGCTGTGATGTTTACTGATGACAGGTCTCGTTGTTCACGATGAAATGATTTGTGTGGTTTCAGGAGCAAGTTGATGTTCTTACTTGCTGTGTCCATTTTAATGTGTTTTCCATCTATCAGCCTTCCCAAACTTAAAACGAGAATGAGCCATAGTAGGAGATAAAATACACCAAATCCAATCCAAAATTCAACCCATGGTGAAACCAGATATGTATTTGCAAGCTCTTGACCAAGTGACGTTAATTGTTCCTTGAAAGTTTTGTTTGTCTGTGCTGTTTCAGGTTCACTGGGATCCTCAGAAAAGGTATCGAAGTTGATGAAATAGCCAGAGGCAGTTCTGTCAATAGTTGGCATTGTATCTGGATTATTTGAAATCGCTGTAGTTGCTTGTTCCCTTGACATGTTAGTATAGTCAGATGCTACATCATTGTAGACCGGAGTTTCTTGACAAACTGTTATTTGGGTTTCAAGAGGCACAAGTTCCGTGGCTTTATTGCATAGTCCTTCTTTTCTTACTGCAGAATCTTCAAAGGTGATGAGTCTTTCAGTTTGTACCTCTTGGATAGTAGCAAGATTTGGTAGTCTGCTACATCTTGGGAGTCCACTGGGCCTACTACTGATTATCGGCCACATGTTGTGGTTTTACCAGGTCAATTGATACAGACCGGTTCTCCTTTCTTCCAGCAAGGGGCGGCAGTAACACTGTTCTTGATCCGTGGACTGCTAGTACAGGTACTGGTTTTCTGTAAGAAGGCCCACATTCCTTCTTGTCCACTATCTTTTCTCCCCTATCTTTGGAATCCAGACAGGTCTTGCTGGGACAGGTGGTTTTTCTTCAGTGGCCATTGGCTTTTCGCTGGTGTTGCTTAGACTTCTTCTTGTTTCTTTAAGTCCTTTAAAACAGCCAAACGATCTTTGATATCAAAGGGTTTTTGTTCCACCACTGAAGTATGACGATTGAGGTCTTCAACCATCATTCTAGTACCAAAAAGGATTTCATATGGAGTGATTCCACCCAGATAATTTCTTGGCAAGTTATTAAGAGTACGTGGGACACTTATTAGATGTTTAACCTGCCCATCACCCGAACCTAATACCCTAGCTGTTATAGATTGCTTTATGTCATGGTTTTTGCTCTCCAAAACCGAATTTCCCTCAGGATGGAATGGACTCGAAAACCGCAATGCAATGCCCAAGCTGGCCATGGCCTCCTTGTAAGCCCTAGAGCTTAACGCAGGACCCTGGTCAGAATGTAGCATGCCGATTGCGTATGTGCCGATAAAGACTCGCAAATCTTTTATAACAGTTCGGGCGTCAGCCGAGAGCTGAGGCCACATCCAAATGAACTTTGTCCTAGTATTTGTGGGCCCGCTTCTGTCCACAGGGACGTTTGAGCGTGGATAGTCTAATGCTATCCAACAATGGTGTCTGCATCGGGCTGGCTATACTGTAGCCAGGAATCTGGTGGCGCTCCAAGCTGTGAGCTCTGTAACAGTCATCGCAATTAATTCCAAATTTGTAAATGTGGGCTTTCATCCCTGGCCACCAGTACATCTCTTGTAATTCTAATAGAGATTTTGAGATCCCTTGATGTATCAGACCCTCTCCCACATGAGCTTCGTGATTCAGAGCACCTCTCTGGTTCCTGTTTGGAATTACCCTATCCCCCACTCCAGGGATTCGAGCAAAAGGAACACAGTTTGCATCAATTATGTATGTATACTCGAGCGGATAATTTAGAGGTAATGCAGCTCTGCTGCCTTGTCTCGTGGCAATGACAGTGAGCATGGTTTCACCGTCTATTTTTGTTTTTGAACGAGTGATTGCAGCTACGGAAGCCATTTGCACAGCTGCCTTCGCGGCTTCATCAGCCAATGAATTCCCTTCAACGTGAACGCCATCACACTGATGACTCAATGTATGGATCACGTGAGTCTTTTGTAGTTCTTTCTGCAAAATAACTACTTGTTCCCAAAGCATGTTATGCTTGATTGTGCTACCTTTTGCGTCTTTAAAACCATTTTGAACCCAGTTCTGCAGATATTCATTGGAAGACTGAACGCAGTAATACGACTCGCACACTATGAGCGTGGGGAATTCACAATCGGTATTTTCCAGCGCCATCTTGAAAGCTTGTAGTTCAGCTCACTGAGCTGTACTGTCTCCTAGTGATTGAGTTTTTGTGACCATGGGTCTGAGTTTACCAACGTGCCAGTGACCTTTAACAATCGCGCACGCTGCACTATAAGCTTGTTTGCCCCCAATTGCGGGCTGTGTTGATCCGTCTGTATAGATTATACATCCGTAATGTTCAAGAGGCAGAATCTCAGTGGGCAAAGGACATTCTTCTTCGTATTGGAGAAATTCTTGAGTTTTCATGTAGGGGTCAAAAACGTATTCTACGTCTGTTGCAGCAAGATAATTAACCCATTGGATCCATCTTGGATGTAAAGCCTTTGCATTCGGAATGCTTGCTTTTGTCACTGCCTCTAAGGCAGGTACAGAAGTAACGACTTTTATGCGTTTTCCCTGCGCGTGGGCTCTCTCTTTTGCTACTGCAGTTTGAAGAACCACCGTCAGAATTTTTTCTGTTGAAGTGAATTTCATTTCGGCTTGTGTGTACAAGTGTGATTTGTAAGCTATTGGTACCTTTTCACCTTTATTAAAGGTTAGGTATGTGAATCCGCATCTCCCTGGGATGATTCGGATTATAAGTCTGTAAATGTGTTATTTCTATGTCTGTTTGCACTGAGCGCAAAATTTCTGTGTGTTTTTGAGTCCAATAAGTTTGTTTGAAATCAGGTTTAAATAACTCGTAGAGAGGTTTAACCCTCTCTGCATAGTTTAGAATGTAAGTTCTTCAGAAATTCAGGAAACCTAGAATTGACTGTAAGTTTTACAGAGTTCTTGGAGGTTGGAGCACCGCACATTTCTCTAAAAAGTTAGCTGCTAGGCTTTTGCCTTCACTTGAAAGTTCGTATCCCAAGAATAGGACATTGAGGTGGGCAATTCTTGATTTTTTAAAGTTGAATTTATACCCTTTAGAGGCGAATCCAAGTATTATGGTGTTCACCCTGGTCAAGTGCCTGTCCAAATCATCGACTGTTAGATAGATGTCATCGACATAAGATAATGCCTCATCATCATACATTTGTGGTAACTCTGTTACTCGGGCTGAAAATAACCCTGGACTATTCTTGATTCCCTGGAGGAGACGGCAAAAATGACGCTGTGTCCCCATGATTGAGTAAGCGGTCAAATACCTGCTTTCCGGTGCAATGTTTTGACAGCAGAGACCGTTAGAAATATCTAATGTGGTTTTATAGTTTTTGCGTAGGATGTTATTCATCAGTGCTGTACTGTGTGCATTTTGCACTACAAAATATTTTTGCAACAAGAGTTTAAGTGTCTGTAGTCCAAAACTAGACGATACGTATTGCCTGGTTTGGAGACAGGAAACAAAGGATTGTTCATGGACGAGGTGCATGTTTCAATCACCCCTTGGTATTCAAGTTGATCTAAGATCTCCCTGACCTGTTTTTTAGGTTCCTGCTTTACTGGATACTGCCTCCGTGCAGTTGGTTGATTTTTTAACTGGATTTTATGGTGATGAGAATCCTCATCCCATCCCACTTGATTTTTATATAATGCTGAGTCACAGCCCATTTTCTGGCATAGGTGTATTTTTTATGAATAGGAACATGATTTGATAAGGCTGGCATAATGATCTCTTCGCCATGTGGGCACTCCCTGACAAATTCAGGTGGCCAGTCTTTTTCAGCCAGAAGAATGTCATAACCCTTCAATAGTTTTTCCCAAAAGAGTGCTTTTATTTTCCTAGATATGTCCCCCTCTATTCGGAGTGTGACTTCATATAACTTGTGTGTTACACTAACCCTGGTATCTGCAGTTTCAACTTGAATGCATTCATTCAGATCCACTGTCTCCAGATGATCCTTCAGGACCTCTGCTGCACTGTCCAGCATTGTCTGGGCCCACTCCCCGTTCTTGAATTGTGTCCTCAAGATCCTCGGCATGTCTGATTTTAATACTTACTACCTTCTTTTTGGTGAATTGAGTTTTCTTATTTTTTGGACCGTGTTGATCGTCTTTGGACTTCACGCGTTCTTCTTTGTGTTCTGAACATCCTCTTCTTTCGGATTTCTGCGACGAAGTCTGAAAGGTACGAGAGGAGCGTGTATCAGTATCTTGATACCTATCAGGTTTTCTTAAATGATCCCTATTTCTAAGGTAATACCTCTTTTCAGAGTGCTCCTTTTGAGGAGATCTACCTCTGGATTGAAAACGCTTCTCTTTAGGAAGTGACTGTCTACTATTTTCCCATTTCTTTTTAGTTGCAGTGAGATTGTTTTTGATAAAAACTTTTTCAGGAGTTTCTGTTAGTTCGGGCTTACTGGTTTCCCTCCCAAACTGTCTCTACCTAGTTCTTCATAGAATTTTTAGGTCTCGCCTATTAAATGCCGCAGGGATAAATAGGCGAGATTATAGTAAGAGGAAACGAAAAGTCTACCTAGCCTGCGGATCGTGTACAGTTCATGTGAGCTATGCGCGTGCACAGAGCCAGCCACATCACACACCACCATTTGTCTGTGCCTCGGCATCAGACTTCAAAGGCTGCTGCTCCCCCACCCCCGCGTGTACATCGCACACCACCATTTGCCTGAGCTTTGGCATCAGACTTCAAACTTCAAAGGAATGCGCTCCCGCCCCCCTGCCACAGCAATGCGGAGAGCTTGTTTTTTTTTGCATCCGTTTCGCGGGGAAGCCATGTTTTGTTTTGCGTTCTCTGCACCTTTCTCGTTAGGTCGAGGGACCGAAGGCTGTCTTGCCAGCCGGAAGTCGGAGATTTAATGATCTTCAGTAGGGCAGTTTAACCCGCCTCTCTGCTCTGTCTTTCTCCTTTGGCTGGCTTCCTAAATGAAGGCCAGCCATTGGAGGAGAGAGGCGTCCCTCTAAAGAAGCTCCGTCTCTTTCGGATTCGGGGGCGTGTTCGTGCTGTTCTTTCCACTTTTTAGCCACGCCCCTTTTTAGAATGCCGAACACGCCCCCGAATCCGAAAATGTTCGGAAGCTTGCGGCCGCCATTTTTTTTTGTCGCAGTGAAGGTGAGCCGTTCCTTTCCTGTCTTCTTCTCCCTTCCTATCCTCTTCTTTTTCTTGCCTTCTACCCCCTGATTCCCTTCTTCTGCCCCGCTGTCCGTGTCATTTTCCCGCCCCCCTCCCGCGTCTTTTTCCCGCCCCCTCCCGCTGATGAGGTCGCAGCAGTGTGCTGTCATTGGGAACAAAGGCTTGGGATTAAATGAGGCTGATGTATCCCCCACATCTGACATAGCATGATGCTATATGACCCGTATGTTATGAGCTAAAATACTGCACGGCGCATCTGGCTACCGCGGGAAAGAAGGGGCTCGTTTGTAGCGCACACCCGTGCGTCTGCAGGGGCTGTAGTTGTGCGGGGAGGAGGAGTCACGGATTAACGACGGAAGAGCAGGTACACTCTGTTAATACTAGCCTAAAAAACCTAGCGGGTGCTTGTTTAGGCGCCTGCCGTTAGAAGTAGCCAATTAAGTAAGTGTTGTGTAACTTATCAGCGCTTCCCCCACTTTCACCCCGTATAGCGCGGGGTGTGGGCACCGCGTTTGTAAGGCAGAGTGCACCGGAAGCTGGCGCGGAGTGACCCGGGAGCGGCCGTCCTCTCAGGGACCCTTCTCACAGCAGTGGTGTTGGCTGCTCGGACAGGGATTAGCGCAAGATGTTCCGTCTCCTTGGGGCTATTGACAGTTTTAAATACTAGGTTTTGGTCCCAAACAATTAGCAGCAAAGTGTAGAATTTTTATATTGCTGCCAGATCCGCATACAATTTGGCCTGTGTAGAACTGGAGAACTGGGCTATTCTCTGGGAACACAAATACAATAGGACCCAGACACCCGAGGCTACTCTAATGCTGGAAAAGAGTCTTGCTCTTCGCAACCCATGCCACCCCAACCGCCGAACGTGCTTTTCATGTTTAGAGCAGGACAGGAGTAAATCCCGGGGCACGGCACAGCAGGCGGGCGGTGGACTGTGAGGCTGCGTAGTCCCGTTCCTCCTCCCGTCTCGACCCCGACGGTGAGTTGTCGGGTCGGGTTCTTCCCGCTAGTGCTCCCCCGCACCGGCAGCGTTAGGGGAACATCTGGTTGGCCCCCACTCCTTCGTTCCGCTTTGCACCCTCTAGGCCTCATTGGCCAACCAGCTCCAGATAGCAGGCGTGGGTTGGGACATATTGTGAGCCCGTACCCACCTAGTCCCGTACCTAGTCCCGGGCCCAACGGTGAGCGTCGGTTCGGGAACCTAACCGCCACTGCTTCCACGCCACGGCGGTCATAAGGTAAACATTCGCTTGCCCCCCCTTCTCCCGGTCCGCGAACGTGCCCGGGGCCCTGTTTACTCAAGACACGTTGTGGGCTCCGGTCTCAGCCCTTCATTTATTTATTTCGCTGGCATATAGCGCTGACTTTACCCGAAGGGTCAGAGCGCTTTACAATAGGAACAGTAATGGTAAACGAGGAGAAAATTACAAGTGAACAAAATACAAAAGCAAACGTTAAGTTACATGAGGCAAATGTGAGGTATAATACTGCAATAAATGGCAGACACCCCCTAGCGCTGTTTATCTTATGCAACAGCGACAAAGCCGCGGGGAGGAATCGTGACCCACTCACTAATGGCACCCGCGGCTCGCAGACCCTCATCTCAGTCTCACCCCCAGGCGCCGCACTTAAGGTTTGAGCACGGTGCCCTCTTTGAGATGAACACGAGCATCCGCTTTCTTTGTGACTGCACCCTTGTTATGTGCGAGTGCAACTGTTTTTTGCTTTTTTTTTACCAGAGCAATGCACGCTGCGCTTTATTTTTGGGGGGGCTTTAGCTGCATGAGAACCCCTGGCCCAGTGCTCTGTTTGTCCCGTTCTCGCCCCCCCTTCCCTCTGCCCGCAGCTCTCCTTTGTCCCGTTCTCGCCCCCTTCCCTCTGCCCGCAGCTCTCCTTTGTCCCGTTCTCGCCCCCCCCTGCCCTCTGCCCGCAGCTCTCCTTTGTCCCGGTCTCCCCCCCCCCGCCCTCTGCCCGCAGCTCTCCTTGCCAGGTCTCCGTTCTCTTGCTCGTCGCCCTAGTTTTTTCATCCCACTTAAAGCCCTGATGTTAACGAAAATGCATTTTGCACTTGTTACTTTAACTAGCATTTATTTTTCATTCACTTAGGGGTGTGTGCGTTATGTTTATTTATATGAAGGCAAAAGGCCAACAGAACAGTTCTAAAATGTTTTGTAATGTTTTATACACTTTTCTGTGACGTCCCCTAGGGCGTTGCAGGCCGGTACGCCACATTGACGATGAAAGTGTCCTCTTCGGAGGGAGGGGGTCATTGCATAGATCTGGGCGTTCTTGCAGGATGTGGCACAGCGTGCTCTTTAGAGGCGAAAGACTATGAAACCGTTTAACAATTTCTAGGCGTTTCCTCCCACTGTAGGCTTTAATTAGTTCGCTGGGAAGTGTGGGCTGTGTGGGTAATGAGAGCTGTGAGATCTGTGTGGGCTGTGTGGGCTGTGAGAGCTGTGTGGGCTGTGAGAGCTGTGTGGGCTGTGAGAGCTGTGTGGGATGTGAGAGCTGTGTGGGCTGTGTGGGCTGTGAAAGCTGTGTGGGCTGTGAGAGCTGTGAGAGCTGTGTGGGCTTTGAGAGCTGTGTGGGCTGTGAGAGCTGTGAGGGCTGTGAGAGCTGTGTGGGCTGTGAGAGCTGTGTGGGCTGTGAGAGCTGTGTGGGCTGGGAGAGCTGTGTGGGCTGTGTGGGCTGTGAGAGCGGTGTGGGCTGTGAGAGCTGTGTGGGATGTGAGAGCTGTGTGGCTGTGAGAGCAGTGTGGGCTGTGAGAGCAGTGTGGGCTGTGAGAGCAGTGTGGGCAGTGAGAGCAGTGTGGGGTGTGAGAGCAGTGTGGGCTGTGGGAGCTGTGTGGGCTGTGAGAGCTGTGTGGGCTGTGAGAGCTGTGTGGGCTGTGAGAGCTGTGTGGGCTGTGAGAGCTGTGAGGGCTGTGTGGGCTGTGAAGGCTGTGAGAGCTGTGAGGGCTGTGAAAGCTGTGTGAGCTATGCGAGCTGTGCACTTGTTTTTCTTGCCTTCTGCCCCCTGATTGCACTCGTTTTTCTTGCCTTCTGCCCACTGATTGTGCTGGTTTTTTTGCCTTCTGCCCCCTGATTGTGCCGTTTGTCGTGCCTTCTGTCCCCTGATTGTGCCGTTTTTCGTGCCCCTGTTCCCCTGATTGTATAATCTTTGCCAGTGTTTGTTCGCTGCTGGTATTGCCTTTGCCTGTGTTTCTTTGCTGCCGTTATTGTCTTTGCCAGTATTTGTTTGTTGCCGTTATTGTCTTTGCCAGTGTTTGTTTGCTGCCGTTATTGTCTTTTCCAGTGCTTGTTCGCTGCTGGTATTATCTTTGCCAGAGATGTGTGGGCTGTGAGAGCTGTGTGGGCTGTGAGAGCTGTGTGGGTTGTGAGAGCTGTGTGGGCTGTGAGGGCTGTGTTCAGCTGCCCACTCATCCATCCATACTCCTCCATCCACCTATTTCCCTGTGCATCCACCAATTAACACATCCTCACAACCTCACCCACATTCACCAATCAATATACAAAATAACAATTAAACAAAGCACTTAAAATGTGGACTCCAGAAGTTGTGGTGATACGCCAAAAAGCCCCCCAGAATCTTGAGATAATATTCTAGAAGTAGCCCATAGAACTGAAGGCAGTACTTCAGGGTAGCCCTCAAAACTGGATGCAAAATGCCAGAGTTGGACCCCAGAACTGAGCACAAAACGTCACAGGTGATATCCAAATCTGGCCACCATACCACAAGAGCCACTCTCCAGAAGTAGACATATTACTCTGGATGTTGGTTCCTGAAGTGGCCTAAGGAAGGGATTGGTCATTGCATAGTTATCCAACTACTGATCTATAAGTCTAAAAGCTGCCACAATGAACACACTAAGATTTGTGCCTATTGACAAGAAGTCAGAGGGATTACCGTCGGGGATGGGGAGCCACCAAGTACTGGGGAATGGTGGCTCTGTGTGTGTGTGGCTCTGTGTCTGTGTGTGTCTCTGTGTTTGTGGCTCTGTGTGTGTGTGTCTGGCTCTCTGTGTGTTTGGATCTGTGTGTGTGTGTGTGTGGCTCTGTGTGTGTGGCTCTGTGTGTGTGTGTGTGGCTCTGTGTGTGTGGGTGGCTCTGTGTGTGTGTGTGTGTGGCTCTGTTTGTGTGGGTGGCTCTGTGTGGATAGCTTTTTTTGTAGGTGGCTCTGTGTGTGTGAGGGTGGCTCTGTGTAGGTGGCTCTATGTGAATGACTGTGTGGGTGGCTCTGTATGTGTGTGTGGGTGGCTTTGTGTGTGTGGCTCTGTGTGGGTGTAAATGCAATAGGTCATGCATTTGCGAGCGATTACGCTATTGGCATTGTAAATGACAATGCCATTTATTTAACGATTACGCTATTGGCATTGTAAATAACAATGCCATTTATTTATGATAAAAAAAAATCATGAGCACGGCCAATAGCTCTACCTTTAATAATGCCGAGACCATTGCATTGTAAATGCTTGTTTTTTTACTGGACGAAAGTGAAAGCCTGCCATGCTTGTTTACAGTAGCCCTGCTCCTCAAATGCTGTTGCTGTGTTGCCATGTCTCTAGGGACACTCAGCTTGAAAACACTTGACTTGCTAGCTGCAATGCTACATCCGCTATGCTTTGCCTCTAGACACGTTTATCCCTCGCAGACTGTGCTGACTCTGCCCCTCCTGATTCTGAAACTGACCAACGCAGTCACGACGCAATCTCTTCTCTCTGTCTTAGGATGTCTGCCCTGCCACCATTTACTTCGGACCCGAACCCTCACACACCCTCACACCCTCTCACACTCACACACCCTCACACCCCCTCACTAACCCTCACACCCTCACCCACCCTCAAACACCCTCACTCACCCCTCATCCTCACACTCCCTCACCCTCACCCCCTCAACCTCCCACACCTCCTCACCCTCAAACCCCCTCACTCTCACACCCCATCACCCTCACGCCCCCTCATCCTCACCCTCACCCACACTCACCCTCACACACCCTCACACCCACTCACCTTCTCATACCCTCTTACCCTCACAAACCCTCTCACCCTCACATCCCCTTACCCTCATATCCCCTCACCCTCCCTCACACCCTCACCCTCACACCCCCTCACCCTAACACCCCCTCACCCTCACACTCCTCACCCTCACTCACCCTCTTACCCACCCTGACCCACCCTCGACTCACCCTCTCACCCTCACACACCATTTCACCCACACACACCCTCTCACCCTCACCCTCACACACCCTCTCACCCACAATCACCCACCCTCACACCCAGTATTTGTTTGCTGCCGTTATTGTCTTTGCCAGTGTTTGTTTGCTGCCGTTATTGTCTTTGCCAGTGCTTGTTCGCTGCTGGTATTATCTTTGCCGGAGCTGTGTGGGCTGTGAGAGCTGTGTGGGCTGTGAGAGCTGTGTGGGCTGTGAGAGCTGTGTGGGCTGTGAGGGCTGTGTTCAGCTGCCCACTCATCCATCCATACTCCTCCATCCACCTATTTCCCTGTGCATTCACAATTAACACATCCTCACAACCTCACCCACATTCACCAATCAATAACCAAAATAACAATTAAACAAAGCACTTAAAATGTGGACTCCAGAAGTTGTGGTGATACACCAAAAAGGCCCCCAGAATCTTGAGATAATATTCTAGAAGTAGCCCATAGAACTGAAGGCAGTACTTCAGGGTAGCCCTCAAAACTGGATGCAAAATGCCAGAGTTGGCCCCCAGAACTGAGCACAAAACGTCACAGGTGATATCCAAATCTGGTCATCATACCACAGGAGCCACTCTCCAGAAGTAGACATATTACTCTGGATGTTGGTTCCTGAAGTGGCCTAAGGAAGGGATTGGTCATTGCATAGTTATCCAACTACTGATCTATAAGTCCAAAAGCTGCCACAATGAACACACTAAGATTTGGGCCTATTGGCAAGAAGTCAGAGGGATTACCGTCGGGGATGGGGAGCCACCAAGTACTGGGGAATGGTGGCTCTGGGTAAGTGTGGCTCTGTGTCTGTGTGTGTCTCTGTGTTTGTGGCTCTGTGTGTGTGTGTTTGGCTCTGTGTGTGTGTGTGTGTGGCTCTGTGTGTGTGGCTCTGTGTGTGTGTGGCTCTGTGTGTGTGGATGGCTCTGTGTGTGTGTGTGTGGCTCTGTGTGTGTGTGTGGCTCTGTGCGGATAGCTTTTTTTGTAGGTGGCTCTGTGTGTGTGAGGGTGGCTCTGTGTAGGTGGCTCTATGTAAATGACTGTGTGGGTGGCTCTGTATGTGTGTGTGGGTGGCTTTGTGTGTGTGGCTCTGTGTGGGTGTAAATGCAATAGGTCATGCATTTGCGAGCGATTACGCTATTGGCATTGTAAATAACAATGCCATTTATTTATGATAAAAAATAAAATCATGAGCAAGGCCAATAGCTCTACCTTTAATAATGCCGAGACCATTGCATTGTAAATGCTTGTTTTTTACTGGACCAAAGTGAAAGCCTGCCGTGCTTGTTTACAGTAGCCTTGCTCCTCAAATGCTGTTGCTGTGTTGCCATGTCTCTAGGGACACTCAGCTTGAAAACACTCGACTTGCTAGCTGCAATGCTACATCTGCTATGCTTTGCCTCTAGACACGTTGATCCCTCGCAGACTGTGCTGACTCTGCCCCTCCCGATTCTGAAACTGACCAACGCAGTCACGACGCAATCTCTTCTCTCTGTCTTATGATGTCTGCCCTGCCACCATTTACTTCGGACCCGAACCCTCACACCCTCTCACACACCCTCACACACCCTCACTCACCCTCACACCCTCACACCCTCACCCACCCTCAAACACCCTCACTCACCCCCTCACCCTCACACTCCCTCACCCTCACCCCCTCAACCTCCCACACCTCCTCACCCTCAACCCCCCACTCTCACACCCCATCACCCTCACACCCCCTCATCCTCACCCTCACCCACACTCACCCTCACCCTCACTCACCTTCTCATCCTCACATACCCTCTTACCCTCACCCTCACATCCCCTTACCCTCACATCCCCTCACCCTCACACCCCCTCACCCTAACACCCCCTCACCCTCACACCCCTCACCCTCACTCACCCTCTCACCCACCCTGACCCACCCTCGACTCACCCTCTCACCCTCACACACCATTTCACCCGCACACACCCTCTCATCCTTACCCTCACACACCCTCTCACCCACCCTCACCCACCCTCACACACCCTCTCACCCTCACACACCCTCTCACCCACCCTCACCCACCCTCACAGCCCCTCACCCTCACACACCCTCACACCCTCACACACCTCCTCACCCTCACACACCTTCACACCCCCTCACACCCCCACATCCCCTCACACCCCTACACCCTCACACCCTTACCCCGCATGCACCCTCACAGCCCCTCACTCTCACACCCCCTCACCCACACACACCCTCACCCTCACAGCCCCTCACCCACCCACACCTTCACACACCCTCACTCACCCTCTCACCCTCACACACACTCACATACCCTCTCACCCTCACACACCCTCTCAGCCTCACACACCCTCACCCTCACACCCCCTCACCCTCACACCCCCACACCTTCAAACACCCTCACTCACCCTCTCACCCTCATACACCCTCTCAACCTCACACACCCTCTCACCTTCACATCCCCTCACCCTCACACACCCTCACCCTCACACCTTCTCACCCTCACACCCCGTCACACCCTCACCCTCACACACCCCCTCACACCCCCTCACACACCCTCACACACCCTCACCCCATCACCCTCACCCTCACACCCTCTCACCCTCACCCCCTCACCCTCACACCCCCTCACCCTCACAACCCCACACCCTCATCCTCACAACCCCACACCCTCCCCCTCAAACACCCTCACACCCCTTAACCCTCACACCCCCTCACCCGCACACCCCCACACCCTCGCACCCCTCACCCTCACACACCACCTCACCCTCACACACCCTCAACCTCACAACCCCTCACCCTCACACCCCTTCACACCCCCTCACACTCACACCCCCTCACCCTCACACACCCTCACACACCCTCACACCCTCACACCCCCTCAGACCCCCTCACCCTCAGACCCCCTCACCCTCACATACCCTCACCATCACCCCCTCAACCTCACACACCTCCTCACCTCACACCCCCTCACTCTCACACCCCATCACCCTCACACCCCCTCATCCTCACCCTCACCCACCCTCACCCTCACACACCCTCACCCTCACTCACCTTCTCATCCTCACATACCCTCTTACCCTCACAAACCCTCTCACCCCCTCTCACCCTCACACCCCCTCACCCTAACACCCCCTCACCGTCACACCCCTCACCTTCACTCATTCTCTCACCCAACCTGACACACCCTCTCACCCTCGACCCACCCTCTCACCCTCACACACCATTTCACCCTCACACACCCTCTCACCCTCACACAGCCTCTCACCCACCCTCACCCACCCTCTCACCCTCACCCTCACACACCCTCTCACCCACCCTCACCCACCCTCACAGACCCTCACACCCCCTCACCCTCACACACCCTCACTCACTCACCCTCACACACACCCTCACCCTCACACACCCTCACCTCCACACCCCCTCACACCCCCCACCCCCTCACACCCCTACACCCTCACACCCTCAACCCGAACACACCCTCACAGCCCCTCACAGCCCCTCACTCTCACACCCCCTCACACCCCCTCACACCCCCTCACACACCTACAACTTCACACACCCTCACTCACCCTCTCACCCTCACACACCCTCACACACCCTCTCACCCTCACACACCCTTTCACCCTCACACACCCTCACCCTCACACCCCCTCACCCTCACCACCACACCTTCACACACCCTCACTCACCCTCTCACCCTCACACACCCTCTCAACCTCACACACCCTCTCACCCACCCTCGCCCTCACACCCCCTCACCCTCACACCCCCTCACCCTCACACCCCGTCACACCCTCACCCTCCCACACCCCCTCACACCCCCACACACACCCTCACCCCATCACCCTCACCCTCACACCCTCACACCCTCACCCACACACCCTCTCACCCTCACAACCCCACACCCTCACCCGCACAACCCCACCCCCCTCAAACACCCTCACACCCCTTAACCCTCACACCCCCTCACCCGCATACCCCCACACCATTGCACCCCTCACCCTCACACACACACCCACCCTCACACACCCTCACCCTCACAACCCCTCACCCTCACCCTCACACCCCCTCACCCTCACACCCCCTTACCCTCACACCCCCTCACACAGCCTCACTCACCCTCACACACCCACACTCACCCTCACACCCCCCCACCCTCAGACCCCCTCACCCTCAGACCCCCTCACCCTCACACACCCTCACTCACCCTCACACACCCTCACTCACCCTCACACCCACTCACCCTCTCACCCTCATACACCCTCACTCACCCTCACACCTCCTCACCCTCACACACCCTCACTCACCCTCACACACCCTCACTCACCATCACACACCCTCACTCACCCTCACACCCCTCACCCTCTCACCCTCACTAACCCTCACACCTCCTCACCCTCACACCCCCTCACCCTCACACCCCCTCACCCCCCTCACCCTCACACACCCTCACCCCCTCACCCTCACACACCCTCACTCACCCTCACACACCCTCACACCCCCTCACCCTCACACCCCCACATCTCTTCACCCTCACACCTCCTCACCCTCACACCCCTTCACCCTCACACCCCTTCACCCGCACACCCTCTCACCCTCACACACCCTCAACCTCACACGCCCTCACACACCCTCACCCTCACTCACACAAACATACACTCACCAGCATAACATAACAAAGCATAGCATAGCGTAACAAAACAAAGCATTGGATAGCAAAACAAAACATTGCATAACAAAACAAAACATAGCAAAACACAACAAAGCATAGCATAGCATAACAAAACACAGCAAAACATAACATAGCATAGCATTACAAAACATAGCATAACAAAACAAAGCATAGCATAACATAACAACGCATAACAAAACATGGCATAGTAGAACAAAACATAGCACAGCATAATATAAAACAAAACATAGCATACCAAAACATAGCATAGTAGAACAAAACATAGCATAACAAAACACAGGAAAACATAGCAGTGCATAACAAAACACAACAAAACAAAGCATTGCAAAGCATAGCAAAACATAGCATAGTATAACAAAACACAACAAAACATAACATAGCATAACAAAACACAGCATAGCATAGCATAAATAAAAACAAAGCTTAGCATAGCATAACAAAACATAGCATAACAAAGCATAGCATAGCATAACAAAACATAGCATAGCATAGCATAACAAAACAAAGCATAGGATAGCAAAACTAAACATAGCATAGCATAACAAAACAAAGCATAGGATAGCACAACAAAACATAGCATAGCATACCAAAACATAGCATAACATAACAAAACATAGCATAACAAAACACAACAACACATAGCATAACAAAACATAGCAAAACACAAAAAACATAGCAGAGCTTAACAAAACACAACAAAACATAGAATAGCAAAACAAAACATATAATAGCATAGCAAAACATAGCATACCAAACACAACAAAACATAGCATAGCATAGCATAACAAAACATAACATAGCAAAACAAAGCATAGCATAATAAAACACAGCAAAACATAGCATAGCATAATAAAACATAGCATAGCATAACAAAGCATAGCTTACCAAAACATAGCATAGCATAACAAAACATAGCAGAGCATAACAAAACATAGCATAGCATAACATAACAAATCAAAGCATAGGATAGCAAAACATAGCATAGCACAACAAAACAAAACATAGGATAGCAAAACAAAACATAGCATACCATACAGCATCACTCCGCACCACCACAGCATCACTCAGGGGCACCACAACATCACTATGTGCTACCACAGCATCACTAAACGCCACAGCATAACTCGTTCGCCATCACAACATCACTCGGCGCCACCACAGCATCAATCTATACAACCATTTAACAACACCTGGTTCAAATATGTTCTCTCAATGTTTCAAGCTTTATTACAAATGTCACAAAAAGATGTTAATATTTCACTTTTGTTCTTGGATTTTCGTCACAATAAAATACACTGAACATAATATTCACAAAAGTTATTTACAAAACTTTAAGCTATTGACATTATAAATTACAATAACTTTTATTTAAGTATTAATTATTGAAAAAAAATTAAAAGCCAATGTTATTTGTAATATCAATACATGTAAGTCACGTAAATACAACACATATTGCATTACAAATGCTATAGGTGTCACATTTGAAAAAGTTATAACTATTGGCATTGTAAATGACAATGCTATAAATTTTGCTATTTTCAAAAACAAAACATAAATAAAAAAATTGTCATTTACAATACCAATAGCTCAAACTTTCCTAATGCGAGACCTATTGCATTGCAAATGCTTGTTCTATTATCCTGACAAGTTCATACGGTTGCTCAGTTACATCAAGTTCTTTTCGTTTTTGGCGGATTGCCACGGATGCTGCTTCACCGTTAATGTTAGCTAATAATATAGCTGAGACCTGTTTGAAATCTTTCAGTAATTTCATACCAAGATTCAAGGCAGGTTCTGGTCCGTATTCATTTTGAATCTGTTTCAGGACGTCAGGTATTCCCGCCATAGATGGAACACCATGTGTTTTTGTGGAGATTGAAGCAAAGACTGCACCCCACGGGTCACAGTCCTCCACGTGTGGTGCTATCGCCATTGATAAACAGATTGTTAGATCCTGTGTTTCTCATGAGGTGTACTATCAGGAAATACTGCCTCTATTTGAGTAATTTTTTGAGCTACCCAGAATGGAATTTGTTCCCTTTTTGCGGGCAATTTACCAATGACTGATTGTATAGTCTGTGGTGTAATTTTGATTGTTTTCCCCTGATCAGGGGTGTGCTGTGGAATCCTTATAGCAGGTTGGACTGTTAAAGTCCGCATGACATATTGCACCAATTGTCCATGTATTTTTATTAATTGGTTTAGTTGAGCTAGCAGTTCTGGACCTGTCACCTGTTCTATGGCAGGATGTGGTGTATAGCTAGCTAGTACCGGCCATGTTGCTCCTGGTCTACCTAATGGACCGAGCCTGGTAATGTGATTTTAATGTTGTAGGGCGCCTTTAAACCAGAGCTGATGCTCTTGGTAAGTTAGTGGAATTTCAACGTCCTCGAAAGGAGCGTATTCCGCTGGAGGTTCCTCCATCTTGTAGAAGTGGAACACGTGTGTTGTTGGATTTCCTTGTGGAAAGATAATCCATGAATAGAATACCTCTGTCTGCCGATATTCATGTGCCTCTATGACAAATATGACTCTACCACCTCTTGCTGATAGGCCATTTTCTATAAGCTTTATAGCTATGGCTTTCCTTACATTTTTCGGGATGATTATGGCATCCACGTCGTCTTCGTTAAACCCTGTGGTGTCAAAACCTGGTTGGGTTGCAGTTCCTGCAGCCTCACTGTTCTCGAAGTCGCTATTCAACATTTTGTTGAAAGTCTTGCAGAGCAAGTTTCAAGGAAATAAAGATAAGGTGCACAATATTTTGGAACACTGTATCCTTCAACGTTGAACAAAACCAAAAAATAATACATAGGATTTTTCGTCCTACTTAGTTATGGCGGATATTTTATCCTTTAACCCACTCCAGACGTCTATTGGAGTTTTTACGGAATAAAGGGGTCTCTGTGAAAAGCACGACTGAGTTACTCTAGTATCTAGCGTTAAATTAGTGCCTTACCAAACTTTGGGCGCCATGTAGTGTAGTTCCTATATTCCCAATAGGCTCTGCGCATTGGAATAATATATCCTATAGATGTGACGTAGGACTTGTGTCTACTAGGTCTCTATCGAATATACTAGACTTAATTGTGAGTGCCAGCTAGCTCAGAGGTCACTAGAAACGTTCTCGAGTTCACAAGAAGGGATTAGTTTCTGACAACAGCATAAATATGACAACTTTGTTTCCCAAGAATAAACTGATCTTCAGAGTCGTGGAAACAATAGATAGATATTTAACTCAGTCAATCGTGCATGCTTCGTTTCACCAGAGGTGCAGAGAAATAGATAGACAGGTATTTTCAATAAAAGGATTTATTGAACAGTCTTCTTTCCCAAGCATAAGAAATGAACTGCTACAATCGTAAGTCAGACAACAAACAGGTATATTCAATACTGAAAAATCCTATTGGTGAAACAGTTGGACAAGGTTCTATATTCACTATGGAATATAAAAGAGAAGTAGTGGGGGAACTAAAATTTGGATATCTGACAGCAGCCCTACATGGAGTAAAGCAAGCTTGACAAAGTCAATCTAACGATGTCCAGGAAGAGGTTTCTAATCTAAGAGAAAGGATAGAAATATGCTCTTGGAATATAAAAAGTATAGAATCAAAGTCTCAAAATGAGCATTTGACTACAACGTCGGGCAATTTTCAAATTCTTCTACTTCAGGAGACCTGGGCCTCCTATCCTTTTAAATTAGAAGGCTTTATGGGATACTATAAACCCCCTACGAAAGTAAATAAATATGGTAGATCCTGCGGGTGTTTGGCAACCTGTATTTTAATAGAACTAAACATTGAAAGTGAGTTAGTAGCTCTAAATACTTGTAACTGTCTAATAGTCAAGTTACGTTATAAAGATAAAAATAAGACAAAATCACTTTTATTATTAAACGTATATATTCAACCTGATCCTAATTCGAGAAAAACAATGGCTAGTAATTTAATAACTATATTACTACAGCAATTGAATAAAGATATGCAACCTGAAAATATCATCTCAGGTGGCTTTAATATGAATTTTCTGTGGTCATATGCTAGCGATGAAGCCAAACAACAACAGGATTATCTATGGGCGATCCCTAACCATCCTCCAGTTCAAGACTCTAAGGGGCCAAAAGGGGTAATTAGAAAGAACCTATTAAAAGAACTGAACTCTTTGGGCCTAAGGGTTTTAAATGGACGACTCCAACAAGATTCTCCCCCTGCATGGACTTACCATTCATTTGGTAATAAATCCCGGATTGATTATTTAGTAGTATCTCTTAATCTATTTCAGAATATTTCATTTTACCAGATTGCAGAAACCAATGGGAGTGACCATAGTCAACAAATAATTGAGTTAAAACTAAACTGTGTACGACATGAAAATTATTATGTGCCACTTCCAGGTGACATAACTACAATAAACTATAAAAGACTTTATTGGTCGGAAACATCTAAAGCCTCAATTATAAAAACAGCGCACTCGATGGTTGAACATTGTTTCGAAGATGACTCAATGCAATTAGAAAATTGACCTTTTGTACAAAAAAATGAATGAGAAACTACATTAAAAAAGCAAGCAACAAGCATCAACAAGATAAAAAACCACGGGCACCTGCGAAACTTATCTTTGAAGGCCGTCTATTAAAAAGAGAGCATAATTGAGAATGGTAAACAGGTGGCGAGATAACCAAGATTATTGTGGTAAATTTAAGAAAATTAATACAGATGTGAGAAAACCCATTTGGGAAAAGAAATCACAAGCAAACCAGGCCCTCTGGGCAAAAGCCCTATATACTAGCAACAAGAATATTGCAAGAGAATTTTGGAAATTGATTAATAAACTTAATAGAGTTTGTAGGACAACAACATCCTCTATAGTAACTGAATCTGGTTGGGTTAAGTTTTTACAACTTCATTTGAAATACAAACCAGATTTGGAGTTTAAACCAGGTCCAGATAATACGAGACGAGCAATGGATAATAAGGATAAGGAATTACATACAACTGAAGACCAAGTATGTAAACTTATCCACAAACAGAGATTTGATGGAGCCCCTGGTCCCAACGGGATCCCAGCTGCACTATACAAAGAGAATGCTCCAATCTGGGCAGGTTACATGACAAGAGTTTGTAATCAAGCATTGCAAATGTCGATCATACCGTGGTCTTGGAAAGGCTCGATAGTATCACCTATCTATGAAAGCGGTGGGTGGGAACAACCAACAAACTATCGACTAATAACGTTGCAATATACGGAAGCCATACTCTTTGCAGGAATCCTCCTGTCAGAACTAACAGAATGGGTAACATAAATGCAGATAATTCCACCAAATCAATTGGGCTTTATGCAAGGGCAAGGTACGGCAACCAATATTTTAATACTTGTAATCTTAATTGAAAACTATACACTGAGGAAACATCCGCTATACATATGTTTCATGGTTTTTAAATCCGGTTTTAACTGTGTAAATCTGCAAATTCTCTGGCGAAAATTAGACAAACAAGGTATTGGCCCTGGCCTCTCAAAAGCTGTTCAATTACTATATACCGAGACCTGGACTAGGTTTGGATAGGGCAAAGGCACGCAACTATCAAGAAAAATTGAAACATCTCAGGGTCTAAAACAAGGGTGCGTACTTGCACCCTACCTATTTAATTTATTTTTATCTGATTTAACAGAAGTTTTAGATAATGAGATCTCTCATCCACCTAAATTGGCAGATAGACACATTTGAAATCTATTATATGCAGATGACGTTATTTTATTAAGGCAAACAAAATAGGCTTACAACATCTTGTAAATAAAATAGCAAAATACTTAATGGAGAACAGGATGGTAATAAATGTAGCTAAAATTAAAGTAATGGAAGTTAATAAAAAGACATTGAAATGCAGTAAATATAAATGGTATTTGCAAAATCGACAATTAGAACAAGTGAAAACCTATAAATACCCGGGTGTCTTGTTTGATGATAAGGGCTCATTTTGTCTACATAAAGTAGAGCTGATAAAGAGTAGTCACTCCCCACTAATGGCATTTGTACAATGCAGAGTTCCTTGGGGGGGGGGGGGTGGTTCTCTACCACAGTCAAAGGTAATAAATGCAGAAATGCTGCCCAGTCTCACCTACGGTAGTGAAGCACTTTGCAGCAAGGAATGTGCTTTTAAATAATGCTATTACCAAAGTTTTTTAATTTGTGTTCTGTCTTCCCACTAATACATCACCTGTACAAGTTAGATTGGAATTTGGTATATCCAACCAGCAAATTGCAAGGATGGATCAATATATAACAGTATGGAAATTAATAAGAAATAATATCTTTAATCCAATGTGTTGCTTACTCTGGCAGGAAATACAGCTGAATCAAAATTCACAATTTTGGAAGTATTTACAAATTGCACTGAAGGAGTTATCTGCACATGAGGTTTGGGAAATGGCTATAACACCAGCATCCTTCAAAAAGACAATTAATGGAATAACAAAACGATTGTCACTGCTGAAAGATAAAGAACTGCTTACTAAAAGAGCACATGCATGGATGGTCCTAAATGAGTACAACATGCTCAAATTGCAGCCTTATTTAGAAATACCTTGGTCTGCAAAATTAAAAAATATATTTATTAAAGCAAGATTTGGCTATCTTCCAGGATCAACGCATGCACTGCCATAGTTGCAACCATCTAAGCCGACTCCTTGCAGACTGTGCACTCAATGGGAAGAAAATATGATCCACTTAGTTTGTATATGCCCAGAAATGAAGGAAGAAAGAAGGAGATATTTAAAAAACTATTTTATACACAATGAGTACGATCTTGTAGACAAGCTCTGGTAATATGTTTAAAGCCAACTGCTATAATCATGAATGCAAACTTTACAATATTTTTGACTTTGACAAAAGAGAAACTAGAAGCCTGTGATTTGAGAGTAGTAAATATGGTAGTTTAACTCGGCTAATATAGAAATCTAATTTGCACAGGATAATTTTCACATAACTTATGATCTTATTGGGGGTAACTTTATTTTATTTATATAAAGAGATGAATTGTAGATTTATAATATAGAGGAATTAAATTTGCCCACATTACTTAATCTCTTGGTCCTCGGAATTGAAAAATTGTTTTTACTATGGCTGTGTAATTGATGATTTTGTATTGTATGATTTTAATTAATCAAGCAATAACGATTTGAATTTGAATTTGACTATACAAAGCCTATGCACCTTCTTCAAGTACACTTTTTCTCTTCATGATGAAGTGGGTTTAAAGAGTGCTTTATATTTTATTTTGTATAATAACTGCAAATAATAGTTATTAATTAATCCTTCGCATTGAATTCCCAGTTAAATGGTGATTTAGTATATGTCTCTTTTTTAAATTTATAATGTGTTTAAGTAACATTTTAGCTGACTTCACTTTGAGTACTTGATTATGTGGTGATTTATTCTTGTCTCATTCACTAATAACAATATGAATAAAATCCATGGCACAACTGCAAGACTTATTTAAAAAAAAGATCACTAGTAAAATAGACATATTCGTGCTTTGTTTTAATTTTACTATTTTAATGCAAGCATTTGACAGCCAAACTAAGTTGTATTTTTTTCTTTTTGTGGCATATGCTTGCAATAAAAATGAAAAAAATAACTAGAGCACATCTTGCAAAGGCTAGAGTTGTGACTTTGGCAATGCTTTTTAACAATTGCATCTGACATTTGGTGACGAGCCTCAGTAGTGAACCATGGCAAGGACCTTGAGCAACGAACCTTGAATAATTGTTGACAATAACCTTTCATTATGTCCCTGAGTACGTATGGGTAAAGTTACAGGGCAATTTTTCAAACCATATAAATGGTTAGGACAACAAAATAAATTCATTTTTTACAATTGTAGTTTTTTATTGTAAACTATTTCTAACATCCTTATTCGAACAGATACCTTGTAAAACTGAACACAAAGCACTTTCCTACAATTTTAGTACAATTTCTATATTGTTCAAGTTAGGTGCTCAATGGTACAGTAATGTGTGTTTCATTGCCATTGCCAATTATTAGACTCTGCTCTAGGAATGCACACATTGCTTAATTTTCCATACCAATACTCCAACCATATTCCAGGAATGCACTTTTCTATAGTAAGTTTAGTATATGTGTCTGTTATAAATGCACGCAGCACATACATTACTCATAAATATCTCATTATCGTTGTGTGACTCGTGCATAAGGCACACACAGGCACATTTTTCCAGGTGTTAGTCTAACTTCAACCTGTACAAAACCTTTATGAATCTCCCTCAAAATATTAAAAACCATATTGCTAACCACCTCTAGTTGATACTTGTCTTGTGATCCATATATAACTGAACATGTGAAGAAGGCAAGTCCTGAAGTCAATGTGTTTTGCCCACTTGTGTGGTATTTTAGAGGAACACCTTGGCTGTAGTACTATAAACAAAGGACAGTAGTCACTGCTGCTGTTTCAGAGCCACTGTTTCATAGCTTATACATTTTGGGGAATAGTCAGTGACTGTGTTTCACTTGCACAGTATGATGTACATCACATATTAAGAATATATCAATTGTGCCACATGTGTATAGTCTTGCACACTAAGATGGCCGCCCTGTGAGGAGCTATGGCGGCAGCTTCCGGTCAGTGAATGCCGCCCTGGCCGGAAAAAAACCCATTTTCCCTGCTTTTTCCCCCTTTCCTCACAGCGGACATGGAGATGACCTGGCCGATGCCCGGTGGAGCCGCTTGATCAGCTATATAGGAGTCTGGCCCGGGTTTCTCCCACTGCCGTCTCCTACCCAGCTGGACATCGGGGCAGGGCTTACCTCTTCCAGCCGTTACTGCTTCTCCTTCGGCCTCCCTTGGAATTACTCGTCCTCCGGAAGTTCACCCAGCCTCGGCTCACTTCTGGATCCTCCTGGAGGCTCTGGATGCCATTGGACTGCTTGAGGACGGGATTCCAATCGCTCCGGGACTTTGAGACTGATTTAGCCGATGCCCAGTGGACCCGCCTGGTTCGGTTGCTGAGGAGACCGGCCCGGGTTCTCCCACGGCAGTCTCCTACCCAGCTGGACATATGCATATCATCCCTCGTCCCGCCACCGCTGCTGCTGTTCTCTCCCCCTGCCTCGGATCAAGTTGACGCTGATGTCGAGGCCAGCCATGGCGCAACTCGACGTCCATCTGCTTCCTGCCAGCCCTCGCTGCTGCCTCCCCATGCTAAGAACCGCCAGGATGTGCTTGTGATAACCGCAAGACCTCCTCCAGTGATGATGGTGCCTGAGCCACGACCGGAGGATTGCCGTTACCGATGGCCCAGCGGTCCTGAATCCTGCACACCCGTCTCCACTCCACCCGCCTTTCTGACCGGTGAATCATTTTCCTGATTTGTGTGTGCGGGTGGCTTGACCAACGCACTGCACTGCCTTTTATTGTTGCCCCAGTGGTCCCGAGCCTGCAGGCCTCTTATACCATTCACCCGCTTCTGTTTTGGAAACTGCATTCCCCCCCCACTTTTTTGTGACTTTGACTTTTCTTGCTGGTGTATCATGCTCCCGGCTTCGCATACATGGACTGATTCAACCTTTGAATTTTGCTCTGCCCGCCATCTTGTTTCTGGCCACTGTCGTTTCCCATGACCCTGACCCGCCACCTTGTTTTCGACCTCTTTCCCTTCCCTTCGTGTATGCATGCAGGACTGTAGTCTCTTCTTCCTTACCTCCTTTCTCCCCCTATCGTTCTTTTCCTCCCGCCTTTGAGTGTCTGAATCGTTTTCTCTTTTTACCCGACTGCCTTTACTCACTCCCCCCCTAGATCCCCTTCTCCCCCAACTATTCTGTTACTTCTATTCCTGACCCCTTTCCCTCTCTGCCTCTTATGAGATGTCATTTACGGTATATTTTCTGTAAAAAAAAAATTTATTTATGTTTTGTGTTACTCTTGGTTGCTCTTCTTTCATTTACATCTTTGATGCCTTTTCTGATTGGTATCCTCTCTCCTCCTTGTCCTTACCCTCTTTCCAAACCCCTTCCTTTAGGTGCACCCCCTCTTTCTTCTCCTGCCCTCGGGCTGTTCTATGCCTTCGCTTAAACCTATTCCTTTACTGTTACAGCTCTTGTTTCCTCATCATAAGTTTTCTTATTCCTACTCTTAACACATGTTTTTCTGTTTCTTTTTATATGCAATATTGTGTAATTATTTTGTAACTTGGTTATACTGATACTCTGTAAAGCGCTCTGATACCTCCGGGTCTAGCCAGCGCTATATAAAACTCTTAAAATAAAAAAAATAAAAAACTGTTTGCAAAATATAATGCATACAGTAAAAAGAGTAGAATAAAATAATACTGTAAGAGCATTGTATGGTTCCTAAACCATAGATAAATACATACATAAATAATAAAAGGTAAAAAAGTACTCAACTGGTGCTTCTAAAATATGCCTACCCCAGTGTGCCTAACCTAAGTCTGGTACGAGGGAAGGAGTAAGTGAGGTGTAGCATAAATGTAGTATTCTTTTGCCAAGAATCTGTCCAAGATTTCTCTTAGGGTCTAATCATCTCCGTACCTTGATTTGGAATGAAGAAGGTCAGGCTCAGGACTCGATTTCCCAACAACCTGCAAGGGTAGCTTGGAAACACTGGGGTTGGATTTCTCGGCAGGAGAAAATACAGCGTCTCTCTCTATGCGTCTGCTGGCGGGTTGGCTTAAACTGCAGCCATGTGGTGACACAGGTACCCTTGCACCATAGTGCAAGGCTATCTGTGTCGTGTGGAGTTTGTTTTTGTGCAGGAAGACACACCTGAAGTGAAGGCATTTCTCTCCTTCAACGTATGATGTGCAATGCCGCATATATTGAAAGAGAAAAAATGAGGAGAAATGAAAACAATTCTCCTTGCTGAGCCCTGCTACACCAATTGGAGAATGGTGCAGCATTCACACACATGTCCAGATTCATGATTTCTCATAAATCTGGAGATGTGTGCTGTTCTATGAGTGTTCTGTCTAAACACACAAAGCAACACCTATAGAACGCCCCTTCAATGCAAAGTGGTGTGTATGATGAGGTTGTATTTACATGGAAAAGAAAAGATACACAAAGTGTCTTTTCCTCTCCTTGTAAATATGAAAGAGTGTCTTGAGCCATCACTATGTTACAAAAAGTGACATATTGTTGGCACAGGATGCTTCTAAATTTGCCCCATAAGTTCTTAGGTATTGGCATATTGTTACAATAAGAACATATTGCTAATTCATTGTTTGAAAAATTGTATGAGAGTGACAGAAGGTAAGCACAGAGAAATATATCTCCAAAGATGCTCAAAGAAGAATGATTGAAATGATTACAGTCCTTCAATAGGTACAATGGAAAATGTTATGAACCAATCAACTCTTTTGTTTTTCAGGTTACATGGGATCCTATGACAGAGTAATTCTAAAACTACATAGGTATAAACTAGGTATTTTGAAGACTGTATTAATACCTTGTAGCTTTAAATTGATTTGTACTAGGGTTAGTGGCTAGGCCAATCCTTAACTATATGACTAATAAGTAGAGTAATTTCAGTAGTGCAAACAGAGAACAACATAAATTTGTAAGTACAAAGTGATAGGACATGTTTACAGAGTGGTGAAGGGAAAGGATGGGGCTTGATGTCACATGTGCAAACACTCTGTGACGTGTTTTAAGTTGAGGAATTTAGTCTTTTTTAATCCTGAAAGTCCCTGGGTCCTACTAGCCCACCATGCCCCTCTATTGAACACCATACAGTTGCGTCCCAGAGAGATGGTCTGAAGCCATATCCCATTTTATACCTCTCTGCAATGCAACTCTCTGGCGCTTTCTGCACATATCTGGTGGGTTAGTTGGCCCCTAGGGACACTCAGTATTCAAGGTAACTTTATCCCATAACTTAAAACACCCACTGAGCATCTTTCCACACATATCTACTCCGTCCATCCCCCCTTGCTTCACCAGTGTGCAAACACAGCCCATTGTGCATATCAATACTTAGTTAATCTTACCTTCACAGTAATACCTTCGCAATTTTTTATAATTTAAATTTGTGAAAATTTCATATTTTAGAATTAGGATCTGTGAAAGATAAGAAAAAAAACAGTTATAATATATAATATTATATTTTTTACAACACAGCATCATTTTAACATTTTATACATTATTTTCTTTGCCTTTTTTGCTGTTCTCAAAATATATTTACTTTCACTAGAAACAGTGATTTCAATCGTACTCATCACATGACAGCGGGCAAAAAAAATAAATCAATAAGATTGTTTAAAAAAAAAAACGACATCTAACATATTTATCATATACCCAACTATTTCTGAACATTCCACAAAAACTACATCCTCAAGAACAAACCATATAATACAAAACACGCATATATAAAATACTTTCTTCTAAGAGAAATTTCTTACTTGAACATAAAATAATAATAATACGTTGAACAATTATTTTTAATTTTCATACACTGTAAATAATGTTCTTTGAAAATATATGCTGACAGAATGTGCAAGAAAAAGTCCTTAATTCAAATATATACTTTTCCTCTAGGCCAAATACTATTCCTGAAATCCTTTATATTGAAATTATCCAATAGTAATTGTATTAATACATATTAATTAATTCCTCAGAGGCCGAAATATGTTCCT
The DNA here is from genome assembly GCF_964261635.1 of Lissotriton helveticus. Taxonomy (NCBI): domain Eukaryota; kingdom Metazoa; phylum Chordata; class Amphibia; order Caudata; family Salamandridae; genus Lissotriton; species Lissotriton helveticus. The sequence goes on from NC_136059.1 coordinate 1,175,798,320, forward strand.
AAAACTTTGGCTTTAAAAATATTAGGTAGGAATTTGGTAATTTGCTAGGCAAACGTTGTTTAAAAACCAACTGAGTATCATTACAATACGTCCATCCTTTATCACATTTTAAATAGGCAGTGTAATGTCCAGATGTTGTAGAAGGACCATCATGGAAAATGATTGCTACTGCTACAAAAGTTCTTCCTGATGTTGATAGTTGACTTGCTACAAAATGTTTTATTAAAGTTTTCAATTTTCTTCCATCAGCTGTACAACGTTGCATCATTAAAATGGTACATTGTCCATATCTTACTATAAATAATGTTGATGACATTTCTGATTTGCATTGGCTACACTCCATGTTTTGATTTGCTGCTTTAACTAGTTTGTTGAAAGACACTGTTATGCATAGATCTTTCAGTGTCTATATTAATGCTAAATGTAGACATACAGTTTTCACATTGATGTTCCCATTTATAACAATGGCCAAAAAGATTTTCAATTTCTATGCCTTCATTTTCCAATACGGTAAGCATATACATTAGAAATTCCTGCGCATCTTGTTGGATATTTTGCATAAATTGTGTAGAACCAGAACATATATCCAGAAGATTACGAATATCAGAAACGCTTTGCGTTTTACTTTTATCAGTTCTCAATTTTTCATAAACAGAATGCAACAAGGAACAAAATCTATTTTCCTGATGCTGTTGCAAACTTTCAAGGAAAAAAACATTGACCACTACATTAGCATAGCAGTTGATACCTGACTATTTTCAAACTTATAACCAACAATCTCTTCAACAGTGTCCTTTTGAGGTCTCGCCTACGCAACGCGCATGCGCTGCTTAGGCAAAATTACCTTTTGCTATCGCTAAGGCTTTTCAGCCTAAAACGTGCTTGCGTGTTCAATTTCCTTAAATGGCACTGCGTGCACGTGTGGCGATTTACTTGCGGGAGCGCGCGGCGCCATATGGAAGCAATTATCGCTCCAGGCGCTGCTCGCTCTCGCAAGTGAAATGCACTCGCCCCTCATCTCGCCCCTCCCCCTGCTGTGAGGAACACGCTTGTTAGGACTTGTGCCCTGTCTAATAGAGAAGAAAGTGTAGTCTCGGTTTGCGCCTTTGCTGTTCAGGAACTGTGTATTTTAATACCTGCTCAATGGATTATTACTATAAAATATATACAACATTGTAGGTAGCCATCTTCTTTTCTTCAACAGAAATGATATTCTGTTTTACAGCAGATTGTTTTTTGCCACACGTTCCTGTGACTTTCATGAAACTGAGGTAGTCTGTTTCACACTTTGTATAGGATAACGTAGGGGAAAAGATCTACTCTAGAGTTCATATGTAGTTGTCAGCTTTGCATCTAGCTTGGCTTCCCTTGAAACCCCTCGGTAGTAGGAGGTTTGCATCTGTAGCAAGTGTGCTCTCTGCTTGTGTGCTCTCTCGCATGAGTGAGCCGCCCGCTCTCTTGTTTAATTGAGCAGTCACAAGGAAGGAATAAAAGAGCAGAAATAAAAAGGCAGCGTGCTTTCTGGAGAGGTCTCAATAACAAGGACACGTAATTCTTTTAAAGTGCACACATGGGCTGGTTGACATGACTTTATGTCCCACCTGGGCACATTGAAAAGGGATTTAAATGTGAGAATCTTTTCTCCCAGGTTTAATTTTCGTTGCTTTGAAGTCTTGTATATTTAATTATGTAAGATCGATGTGTTCTGTTGTGATTGGACAGTACGAACCATCGCGCGCCTCAGACCCCTCCTCCCGGCTGCCATCTCTGCAATGTTATTTTGTTAATTCACACATTTGTGCACAGATTCATGAGAAAAAAGAACGCCTCCATAGATTTTTTTGCAGCATCCGTTTTTAACATTGTCATGATGTCGTAACGAGCAAAGACATCAAATTGATTTGAATTGATTTATTCAAATAACTGGACTCCCGGGCAGAGACTCATCTTACAGGCAATTCAAGTAATCAGTAACTGACAAACTCAGAATCTCCCCACACAGAGAAGCTTCTATTAGAATCCCCTGGAGATAAGGTTCTGTAACATTCTATAAGCATTCTCAAACAAACATTGAAAGATGTAACATGAAAGAAGCGGAACAGCGTGCCTCGGACATTGAGGACACTTCGACGCAACACACGGTGCAACTTACTAGGATGGATTACTTGCTACGCACTATAGCGGCCAAGAACGAGGATTTGGAGGCGAGAAGTCGGCGTAATAACATACGCATAGTGGGTATTCCGGAGTCCACGAATGTGGGTAAAATGGAGGAATATGTGGAGAAGCTCCTGCTGACGGCGGTCGGACCGGAAGCTTTTTCGCCCCAGTTTATAGTGGAGAGGGCGCATAGATCCTTGGGACCAGTGCCCAAACCGGGCATGAATCCGAGACCTATCATTGCTCGCTTGCTGAACTATATTGATAGGGATACTGCCTTACGTGCGGCTCGGAACTCCAAAACACTTTCCTTTGACGGCAACAATTTCACCATCTACCCTGATTTTACGCCCATTGTGCAGGAGGAACGTCGCAAATTCTTAGATGTCAAAGCCAAACTCCGCAATCTTCAAGTGGATTACGCATTGCTCTACCCGGCCCGCCTACGGGTCACATGTCAAGGGCGTCAGAGGTTTTTCACTAAGCCACAACAGGTAGAAGAATTCATCAAGCATTATAAACGTACGGCACAGCACAGAGGGGATAAAGACGACGATCCCGACCAGCGACATGAACATATGGAAGATGATGAACAGTGACCCCATGGCTATTCAGACTTTATTACCGAACCGAGTCCTGTATGTGAGTACTGATCTATGGACATTCCTACAACTCTAATTGTGTTTCATTCTCCCTCATCCTCCTTAAGTCGAGAAGGGAGGGGATTCTGGCCCGGGGGGGGGGGGGCTGATATAGATTCTGTTGGCTAGGTACCCCCCTCTCTCCTACTGGCTGGGTGTGCTCCGCCGGGTGGAGCTGGTCGAGTAGAGGGGCGAATGTGTTGCCACCTGGAATGCTACCTAACGGGTATTACCCATACAGTTTATATTGGAATAGGGTATGTTATCACCCTAGGTTTTTGAGGGAGGTGGGGTGGGATGGGGTGGATGGTGAAACTGGCAAGTTGGGGATGCTTCAGTGGGAGGTTGGGAGGGAATGGGAGAATGACTGGGGGTTGCATGTGTTGGTTGAGTGCGGTATACACAAGCAAGCAGAAGAATTCTTGGAATCCCATGGGATAATGTTGAGATCCACATTTCTGCATAGTATCAATTTATGGGAGGCCTATGTGCGGGTCAAGCGAAACACTGGATTTTTTGACAATGACTGTATAATTGCGACGTGATGATGACATGGCTAATGCATGGAAAGATCATACAGCCAGACAAGGATAATGTTAATGGGCACGGGGGATATTAACAAATGTACCTTTATGTCGTGGAATGTGAGAGGTCTTAAAGATGCACGTAAATGCAGGCAGTTGGTGGCATATTGGGATAGACATAACATACAGGTGGTTATGCTACAGGAAACTCATAACCCTCCGTCCACCACGTCTGCTTTCGGTAGTAGATGGGCAGGTGTAAGGGTTTTTTCGAACTATTCCTCATATGCCAGAGGTACGGCTATCCTTATATATCGCGCCCTCCCGTTTACACTGCAAGGTCAACGAATAGATAAGGAGGGGAGATATGTGGTGTTGTGGGGGAGATTGGGTGGGGAGACGATTACCATTGCCAATTGCTATGCACCTAATGTTGATGATCCAAACTTTTTTGCTGTGCTCTGGGCAGTTGTGATGGATGTAGGATCTAGTCATCTTGTCTGGGGTGGAGACTTCAATGTTGCTTTAATCCCGGGGATGGATAGAGCAGATAGTTGCACGACATACCATCCCAGGGCGAGAGATGTCCTCAGGGGGATAGTAGATGAGGAAGGGTTAGTCGATGGATGGAGACATATTCATCCTGACCTGCTGGATGGTACACACTTCACATCATACACTGGTACATGGGCTAGGATTGATTATATTTTTGTGTCACGGAGTCTAGCACCACATGTCCTGGACGCACAACACCTACCCAGGACACATTCCGATCACTGCCCAGTTCTGCTGACTATAGATATGCCTGGGTATAATAAACCTCGGCCACCCTGGCGACTGCAACCTAACATTCTAGTGGATGCGGTATTCCGCGAGGAACTCAGGGAGGATATAGAAGACTTTTTCCCCCGTAACAAAGACACTGTGGATAGTGTGGAAACAGTCTGGGAGGCCTTCAAAGTCACAGTGAGGGGGTGGTGCATTGCTAAGAGCTCCGGGGTTTTGAGGGACATACAGCGCACGCTCCGCAGGTTGGAAGAGGACTTACGGGCGCTGGAAAGGAGCATGGTGCAGGGAGACGTAGGGACTATACGGCAGGAATTCAGGTCAAAATTGTCGGAATATGAGGCAGAAGCGCAAAGAGAGGTACATTTCAGAGGTAAATACTGGAAGGCTCGTGCAAACAATGAGGGTGGGAGACCGGGTAGGGCACTATCGATGGCAGTTCGAATGGCGCGAGGCGCCAACACTATCTTAGAGTTAACAACAGCTGACGGTAGGGTGTGGAAAGACTCAGATGGTATACTGACTACTCTCCAAACACATTACGAGCAGCTCTATACATCACGGACAGATGGGGGCTTTGACCTGGATGGCTTTCTAGGGGATATTGCACTATGTTGGATAAGCGACACCCATAGACAGTTTTTAGGGGCGCCACTTGAGACGGATGAGGTTCGAGACGCTATAATGTCCCTGGGCAACGGGAAGGCACCTGGTCTTGATGGGCTTCCCGCGGAATTTTATAAATGTTATGTGGATATCATGGCACCAGTGCTGCGTGAGGTGTTTGAGGATGCCTTGGAGATGGGTGTGCTGCCAAGATCCATGAGAGAGGTCGTAATCACGTCTTTACTTAAGCCGGGTAAGGATGCCACGCAGTGTGATTCATATCGTCCCCTATCACTATTGAATTGTGATGCCAAAATCCTTGCCAAGGTCCTAGCCACGAGACTCTCGTTGCTCATGACCACACTCATATTGCCTGATCAATCAGGATTTGTCCCCACGAGATCTACCTCACACAACCTCCGTACAGTCTTCTCCCTAATCCAAACAGTGAGCCCTGAGGTACCACTCGCTGCCGTCTTTCTAGACGCATCGAAAGCTTTCGACTCTGTGGAATGGGGGTATCTATTTACGGTATTGCAGAAGATGGGTTTCCCCCCAATATTTGTGAACTGGGTGCGTTTGCTATACACGGCTCCGAAGGCGAGAGTGCTTGCGAATGGACGCCTGACAGATACCTTTGCAATAACGAGGGGCACTCATCAGGGGTGCCCTCTTTCCCCCCTACTCTTCGCCATAGCGATAGAGCCGCTGGCCTGTCGCATTTGACAACTACACAAAGACAGCGTTTTTAATTGCTTTCAGCGTCAACTCTCTATTTCGTTATATGCTGACGATGTCACGCTTTATGTCAAAGAGCCCCAGACCACCTTGAATGCATTACTACGGGAGTTTGTCTCCTTTGGTGGCCTGTCTGGAGTCTCAATTAACTGGAGTAAGTCCCAGTTATTCCCACTAACACCTGCTGTATCGGAGTTCCCGCTAGACTATCCTTTGGAGTGGTGTTCTTCGGATTTGCGCTATCTGGGGATACAAATCTCGAGAGACAAGGGGGATACACTACGACTGAACTATGGCACGGCTATAACCAAATTGGCAGACTCGGTGACCCGATGGATTAAATTGCCCCTGTCCATGGCGGCTAGAGTTTCCCTCATCAAAATGGTGGTTTTGCCTCGTTTCCTATATCTGTTTCTCCACGTCCCTTATCACCCGGGTGACTTCTTTTTTCAAAACCTTGCGCTCTGAACTTATACGACTGGTATGGGGAGGCAGGCAGGCGCGTCTTAGATGGGCGGTCATGACACAACCTTACAATGTAGGGGGCTTTGACAGCCCTGATTTCGAAGTTTACTATCTGAGCGCGCAGGCACACTTCCTGTATTATTGGATGAAACCTATTGCTTTCATGCCGCAGGTTGCAGCGGAAGACTGGATCGCTCACCCACTACCGCTGGATGGTGTAGTTCATGCCCCCGTATCGGTGTTGGATATGCAGGCTAATACGGTGACGTGTACCATGGATGCTTGGCGACGGATATGGAGAAGGTTGCAGGCCTCGCTACTGTACACGGCTCGACTGCCACTGTCATATCACCCGCAAATGGCGCTTCTCCAAGAAGTGGGTTTCCGGCACATGTGTCGCCGGTTACGTATTCAGACGTGGGGCGATCTATTCCTCGATGGGGTATTTCGTTCTTGAGAAAGGTTCTTTGGGGACTATACGCCTAACCCCTTAGAGGTATTCTATTTTATACGGCTACGAGAAGGCTTAAAGACCTTACTGCCTGACTATCCTCGGGAACCCCCCAGTGTTGCCCCGCTCACGGTTGTGCTGAATAGCACGGATGGTGCACACCTAGTGTCCAACATATATAAATGCCTCCGGAGGGAATTGCCGGTTGTGGAGAGTACAGCTAGAGCACACTGGTCACGGGACCTTGGCAAGGAGATTACGGAGGATCAATGGGAGTATTGTTGCGACCTATCGGGCGCGGTGATGTCTAGTTGTCGCTTTAAGATCATACATTACAAATTCCTCCATAGGTTGTATTACACGCCTGTTAGAAAGGTCAGGTTCAACTTGGCTGACTCGGATAGGTGCGAGAGATGCGGGCAGGGAGGGGCGGACTTCCTCCATTTGGCATGGAACTGCCCACAAGTGAAGGAGTATTGGACACAGATTTGTGAGGGCGTCTCCCTTATGATAGGGAACATATTAGAACTGGATCCACTGTTGTTCCTGCTGGGCTACACTGCACAGATAGCGAGGGCTGTTCGGAAATACACTAACGTGGCACTGTTATTAGCAAAGAGACGACTGGCCTGCAGGTGGGGGAGGGGCCTTGCCCCCAAATTCAAAGACTGGTTACAAGATATGTTATACTGTCAGGAGCAATATGGAATATTCTCAGACCTGCAGCCTTTGACCTCTAGGCCGGCTGATATCTGGGGTCCTCTGCAGGCATACCTTCTACAAACCGCAACACAGGGGACAGAAGATACTGGGACTGATGAGGTAGACGACATGCCCCCAGTAGCAGGCTCGAAATAGGCACATGTGCTTTACACAGGGACAGGGTGGAGAGGATGGGATACTGGCTGGCCCTAATGACATTGAACCACTGGATGTACAGGCTGCTGTCAGGCCTGTATTCAGCGGAACCGTAGAACTATGTAGACTTGGCTGAACTGCAGTGCCGTGATGGATGGGTACCGTACATTGAAGTACTACATTGCTCTGATACTCAGATCGCTGCCATATACATTGAGTGCGTTACCACAGGTGCTTGGGGGCCTTAATGCGCTCTGTGCCAGATTGCTGCCGTGATGCTCTTTCGGATGCCGGATTGACCCCACCTGTACTTATACTGTTCCACACACTTTGTTCCCAATGGCTACCAATCAATTGCATGTTGGCTTGATATGAGTTCTGTCGCAGATGGACTGTTGGTTTATTATTGTGATGTTGGATACATCCGAGCAGTTATGCAGTGTTCGCTATTGACAATTCTGCCACCTCATCGCTGACTGTGTATCGCTGCCGGCCTGATATGGTTGTAGGCACACTGCTGTGTATATGAGCACGAATGACAATAAAGTTTCTTTTGAAAATCAAAAAAAAAAAAGATGTTACATGAATACTACATACGTTTTCCCTTTAAACAAAATGAAAAAGCAAAACAAAAAAAACAAGAAAAGAAGAGAGAAATCGAATAAGATCAAGAAAAGAGAAAAGGGAAGCAAAATAAAATAAATAAGAACATAAAATAAAAAAAACTCATTGCTTAACCTAAACAAATATAAATAATTAACTTTTATATCTAATAGGAATCTTTACCTGACGCGTACTACGCCTCAAGACAAAAGGTCTCGCACAATCTTCACCATCGGTGATAACATTCTTAAAATTTTTGTCTAGATCACTCTCGCTTGTTGGTCATTGGACAAATAACTCTTATCGACAGATAAATGGCTTTTCACTAAACGATTCTTATTCCACCAATGCCCATTAACTAACTTTACAGAGTTCTTCCTGACATCACTGACTCTAATTGGAGGACCAAATTTAGAAAGACCTTTCTTAACATGCAAAGGTTTCTTGATATGTACAAAATCCCCAGAAGAAATGTTCACATCCTTCGCATTCTTTCTCTTATCGAAATATATCTTCTGTTTATACTGTACACCTTCCACTCGCTTCCTGACCTCATCATCATTCCATCTTTCCCCTTTGACCCACCTACTCATCCAACCCGGACATGACAACGTAGAAGCCTTACGACCACGTAAGAGTTCGAAAGGTGACACTCCTGTAGTTGAGTGAGGGGTTGTTCTATAAAACCATAGCATACTTCTCACAGAACTACTCACAACACACGTATTATGCAAAGCCCATTGTATACACTCACCCAAAACTCTATTCATACCGTTCCACCAATCCATTTTTTTGTGGATGATACAAAGAACTTTTAAGATGTTTGATACCACACTTGACCAAATAATCCTCTACCTCAGAAGCAACAAATTGTGTCCCATTGTCTGTTACTAAATATTCTGGAAAACCCTCCTTCAAAAAACATCACTAAGGAAATCCACCACAACCTTTGCAGACACCTCTTTCACAAACCTAACCTCCGGCCATTTGGAAAAGTAATTCATAAGGACCAAAGCATACTTAGAAGACACATCCAACGCATGAAAAGGGCCCACGATATCTAAACCTAACTTATTCCATGGACCAAAAGGCAATTCAATCGGTAACAAGGGCGGAGTCCTTACTGTCAAAGTTTTACCACAACTGGACCAAACTACACAAGATTTGACAAAGTCATCAATCTCTTTGTCCATGTTCGGCCACCAAAACGAAAGCCGAACCCTTTTTTCAGTTAACGTGGCACCCAAATGACCTTCATGCGCAAAACCTATTAATCTTTTCCTTAAAATCACAGGGGGAATTAATCTGTCAGCTCTCAAAACCAACCCACTTTCAAGGGTCAGCTCGTCAGCTACTTGTAGATATGTCTTAAATTCAAAATTAAGATTCCTTTCTTTAGGCCACCCTTCCTCAATGAACTTCACGACTTGTCTCAAAGACACACCACTCTCATGAGCTTCAAGCCACTCATCTTCAGACACAGCACATAACTGAGGTAGATCTACTGCAGCAACAAGAAATTGCTCCTTATCTGCTTCATCACTAGCTTCAAATTCCTCATGAATACAAGAAGAACGAGATAGAAAATCAGCACACCCATTTTTGCTCCCTGAAATATAATCACCAGAGAAATCAAACTGCAAAAGTTTGGACGATAAGCGTGCAATCCTCAGAGTAAAACTTCTAACATTTTTCCCACTGAGAATAAAAATTATGGGTTTATGATCCGTTCTGAGACAGAACTTCCTCCCCCATAAAAAATTCTTAAACTTCAAGACAGCCCACCAACAGGCTAATAATTCCTTTTCAATAACTGAATACTTTTCTTCAGTTTGAGACAAAACTCTGGAAGCATAACCAATAGTATTAAACTCACCATTCTTTTCTTGAGACAGAATAGCTCCAAGACCAACATTAGATGCATCAACAGTAAGTGTACACATGAGATTTGGGTCACAATGTTTCAAAATTGCAGGAGAACTAAGTTCTTGTTTCACCCAATCAAACACACACTGACACTCAGTATCCCATTTGAACTTTTCACCTCTCAACAACATGCGTGGTCTCAACTTGCTAGCAAAGTTGTAAATAAAACGAGAATGAAATTTGCATAATCCAAGAAAGGATTTCAACTCACTTTTATCAGCAGGAGCCTTTGCACTCACAATAGACTCCACCAAACTATGTTTAGGAAGAATACCTTTTGCATTTACTAAGTGCCCTAAGTACTCAACTTCATTCACTCCAAAAACAAACTTATCCCTCCTCAAAACCACACCATTCAATTGAAACCTAGACAACACTTCTCTCAAAATTGTGTCATGTGCACTCATATCAGGTGCAAAGATGAGAGCATCATCCTGAAAAACAGAAAGACCATCAATACCTTTTAACATTTTAGACATTAGTCGTTGGAAAACGGATCCCGCCGAGGCTAGCCAAAAAGGCATATGTACATATTGATAAGTCCCAAAAGGAGAAATAAAAGCAGTCAATGGTCTAGATTCTGGTGTTAACTCTACCTGATGGTAAGCTGATGCCAAATCTAGCTTGGAGAATACTCTCGCATCTTTTAAACTTGACAAAAACTCATTTATATTTGGGAGGGGAAACGAATCGACCCAAATTTCATTGTTAAGGCATCGAAGGTCTACACAAACCCTAAGTTCCCCATTTTGTTTTATCGCTACCACCAAAGGAGAAAGCCACAGGGAAGACTCCGCAGGCTCAATAACTCCTTTCTGACATAAAGTCTCAAGTTCTTTCTCAAGGTCTTGTCTAACACTGAAAGGCACGCTTCTCAGTTCATGCTTAACAGGACAAGCTCCATCTTTCACTATAATTTTATGTTGGAAATTAGAAATCTTCTCCAATTCTCCTGAAAATACATGTGGAAAATCGTTAATTAAATTCTCAATCCCAGGACTATCTCTCACAGCCAACACTTGGTTCTTTGTTCCCGGCCAAAGAACCATTCCAAACAGTCCTTGGTGGAACCAACCTAAAATGTTTAAACCCTTGTGTGCCACTTACCGAAAATTTTCCTTCCTTCAAATTCCATGACCTCTTCAATGTACCCTGAAACACTAATTTCTCTCCCTTCATAAGAGACTGCTTTGCGATCTGGTGGCAAAAGAATTCTATTTGGCCATGTAGCATTGTAGAGATCTAAAGTGATCATAGAGATCCTTGCCCCCGAATCAATTAGAAGGTTAAGGACACAATCCCCAACACTGATGTTTACAGAAGGATCAACACATAAATCAGGGTCTCCCACTACAATACCATCATTTGAACTACAACAATCATATTTCTAAATTCCTTAGTTGCACAATCTTCATCACTTTGGACGGTTTCTTCCTCTACTACACATTTGACTGAGAGAGGTTTGAGAAACGACTTGGTCTTACTTGTTTGACACACTTTTGCAAAGTGTCCAACTTTGTTACAGATCTTAAGTTTAAGTTTAAAATATTTGTAGAGCGCTACATACACCTGAGCGGTTTCTTGGCGCTGAGATAGCAAACAACCTGATAGGCGGGGTCAATCGCTGCGACACAGGCTGAGGGGAGGAAAAAAAAAAAAAAGGATTTAGGAAAGATAGGCCTGAGTAAATAAGAATGTTTTCAGGGATTTGCGAAATATAGAATACTGGGTGAGGGACCTAAGATGGAAGGGGAGGGAATTCCAGAAAACAGGGGCGAGGGTAGAAAATTTAGAGCCGCCCTGTTTTTTTTTCCTGAAGCGAGGGACAACCAAGAGATGTAGGGCTGAGGAACGAAGGTCTCTGCCGGGCACGTAAGGTTTGATGGCTGAAGATATAAAGATAGGGGCCAGGCCCATCCTGGCCTGGAAAGCCATGCAGCCAAGTTTGAACAAGGCGCGTTCCCGGACGGGGAGCCAATGAAGTGTCTTCAAGAGGGGAGAGGTATGATGAAATTTGGGGAGACCGAAGGCGAGGCGGGCCGCCTGGTTCTGCACCAGTTGTAGCTTGCGCAGGCTGTACTGAGGGATGCCATTGAACAGGACATTCCCGTAGTCCAGGCGGGACAGGACCAGTGCGGACATGATCAGTTTGAGTGCAGAGAAAGAAAAAAAACAAGAGATAGAGCGGATAGTGCGAAGGGTGAGAAAGCAAGAAGAGACCACAGAACCAATCTGGGAGTGAAGAGTGAGTTTGTCATTTAGTTTGATGCCTAGAGTCTTAACAGAAGAGGCTGGGGTAGGGGGGGAACCAAAGGAAGGGGGCCAAAATAGAGAGCTCCAGGGACTGGAGCAACCACCCGTAACCACAAGTTCCGTCTTATCGGGATTGAGCTTCAGGTGGTTGAAGTTCATCCAGTCCCTGATGAAAGATAGAGTAGATTGAAAATTGGAAATAGAGTCAGAAGAAGAGGACAGATTGAAGATGAGCTGGAGGTCATCGGCATAATTAAATACCGTGACCTCCAGCTGCTGGAGAGCAAAGATGAGAGGGGAAATATAGAGATTAAACAATAATGGAGACAGAGAGGAGCCCTGAGGTACTCCGCACTGGACCTGGCAGGGGGTAGCTGAAAACTCCCCGAGATGAACCGCCTGGGTCCGGTCGCTCAGGAAGGAAGAGAGCCAGATGAGGGCTGATCCACCTATGCCCGCCGCCCTGATCTTACATGTTACGAATCTTGCTGGACATTTTCCATTTACACCGTGTGGCTTATAACCACACCTAAAGCATATGTTAGTCTTTGAAAAGAAGGAATTGGGTTCGTCCGCAGGATGTTGGCTATCCGAAAATGTACTAAAAACAGTCTTATTGTCCTTCACCTTCACAGCTGAAACTTGCTCATTCTTCTTCTCCTCCAACTCTTTTACAGAAATCTGAGAAGTCTCAATGCTTTTCGCCATTCGTATCGTCTCTTCTAGAGTTGGATTCCCTAAAGTCAAAAGTTTCAGTTTAATCACCTTGTCAGTGCATTTGGCTATGAACTGATCACGTACCAGTGGTTCAGTAAAATTTTCAAACTGACAGTCAGATGCAAGACTCCTCAAGCCTGTTACAAAGTTGTCAACATCTTCACCGCAATTTTGACCCCGCAAAAAAAAACTCATGACGGAGCACTACTAAACTTGGTTGTACATCGAATCTAGTTTGCAACTTCTTAATCGTTTCTTGATACTCATCAAGAGGTTCACCTTCTACCTGAACAAGGTTTGGGAGATGCTTTAATATTTCCCTTCCTTCATACCCTAATGAGTGCAATAAAATGTACTTTTTCGCTCTGCGCGAAATTTCATTGCGCCAATTGCACCCAGGTACGTTTCAAATCCGTCAAACCATTTCCTTCATTTTATTGGTGGATCACCAGCCGTTTCTAAAAATGGTGAAGGAGGAGAGACAGCCTGCATCGTCATCAATAGCTTAAATAAAATAATATTTGTGTAAAGTCACTGTGTAAGTCCTCTGAAACTCTTTATTTAAGTCAATTGTAAAGTTCCTATTATGAGAAACTGCTCCAGTCAATATTGTGACTCAATGATACTTTATGACATTGTTTCTGTGAAAAGAACGTTGCGGAACCCTCAGAGAACGTCTTGGAACAATGACAGCTGTTCCACAAGCAGAAACAGAATGAAGAATGAAGAGTAGCGTTTGCGTTTCAACAGTGCAACGCAGACGTGCCCACACATTCTACTTCGTGATGTTCCCTGCGCTGCTTACGTAACTTACGTTGCTCAATGTGCTCACAGTTGCTGGAACGCACACTCGCAACTATGCGTTCCAGCGCCACTTGATTTTGATCAAAGAGTCGCTCTGCCCCCAACTGCATACAAAACAAGCTTTTGACTATGTCCGCCACAAAGCAACACACAAGCGCGGCTCACCGGGACTCTATGTGTTGACGAACACTCAACTTCCCACCTGTCGGCGCTGTGATGGTACCGCTGAAGCCGACCTCCGACGTGAAGTACGTCAGTAGAAGCGAAAAAAGAAATCCTCACAACCGCTAGAGTCAACAGCGTCAAATCCAGGTACAGTGGTACTTGTTGTTTCCAAATTAAAACAGAAAAAATGTACTTATGGGTCCGTGAGTTCGTGCGGAGTCCAGCAATCGTCGCCACAAAAATGATGTCGTAATGAGCAAAGACATCAAATTAATTTGAATTGATTTATTCAAATAACTGGACTCCTGGACAGAGACTCATCTTACAGGCAATTCAAGTAATCAGTAACTGACAAACTCAGAATCTCCCCACACAGAGAAGCTTCTATTAGAATCCCCTAGAGATAAGGTTCTGTAACATTCTATAAGCATTCTCAAACAAACATTGAAAGATGTAACATGAATACTACATACATAAGTAACTGAACGGAGAAAAGACACTAGTGAATAATTCCTATCTGAAGTTTTCAGTACAATGCAATGGTCACTTTTTGTTATGGTGCTTTAAAATATTCGACAATCGAAGATGTCGCTACACACTGCTGATGCCTCCTTGGCTACCTGCAATTTTAAATCGGCACTCATTGATTAAAAACACACAAACAAGTTGGAGGTTAGCAGTATTTGTTTCCCATGAGCCCGGTTGCTGAAAATTCCAAAAGTATGTGTTATCCACCGTCAGCTCTAGGTTACCAGGCCCGCTTGTCCGCAACTTTTCCATCCCCTCAAAAAAAACAAGCATTGGCATAGCCAATAGGTCGCGCCTTTGGGAACTTACATGTGTTCAGTCATGCAACGCTTAATGTTGTTGCACCAAGGATATTGTGCTGGATAACTAAACACTTATAAGGTCCCAAAGGCGATACCTATTGGCAATGCCAATGCTTGTTCTTTTTGCTTACAATGACAACATTATCTTGCTTTTTTCCTTCTCTAAACCTTCACTACAGATATTCTCATACCTTCTTTTTCGACCTACCACACGCTTTTCAAATACAGGATATTGACCTAAATTAGGAGCATACGCTCTTCTTAACCTATTATACTCTTTTACACAGTTTGCATCTGCAGTAACCTTTGTGTCATCAAAATCAATCAAAAACAAACCAGATAAAGTTCTGGCTCGGGACAAAGCAACTTATGCCATACCCTCTTTAAATGTGTTGTATTTGTATAGCGCGAACAGTAACCCGGAGGCATCCCGGCGCTTGTACTCCTACCACAAGGGAACCCCTCCTGGCTTTTCCTTGTGAGGTGTCCACTCCTGGGCATCCCATGGTGAAACCAGGCATCCCTTGTGCATCGGGGGCCGTTGTGGAGACTAAGCAAGCTATTGCCCAGAGTTGCAGCGTGGGGCCCATGCTTAGATTCGGCACTGAGGCGAGAATATCCGGTCAGAGGAATTTAAGCCCGACCCCGCCGAGGCGGGAATCGAACCCTGGTCCCTGGCCAGCGTTCTGCATCAAGGTCTGCCGCTGTAACCATTGAGCCACACTTCTCCACTAAGCACAGTACTTCCAATGTTCACCAAAGCACTGTCTACACTTAAACCTTGAGATTTATGAATAGTCACTGCATATGCCAGAGAAAGTAGAAACTGTTTTCTACGGACATATAAATCTTTAACAAGCAAAAAACTAACTGAACAACAACCAATTGGTTTTACTTCTTTAGATCAAATTTAATTAAAAAAAATTCAATTCCATCTTTATTCTGATAATTAACAAAATCCACAACTTTACCCATTGCTCGATTAACTAAACCTTTTTCTACATCCAAATTACGCCCTAAAATTACCCAACAGTTTATACATGCATACAGATTCTTTTCTAAACCAGTAGTTTTAGATATTGATTTTTCTAGAGAATCCAATTTTTCTGTCAAAATAATAGTGATTCCTTCATGCTCTATTTTATCTATGGCTTCCATTTTTAATATTTCTTCATTTTCTAGCTTCAAAAGTTGTTAATTGAATATAGAACACTTGCGCAGTGTTGGCATTAAGCAGATTATAGATTTAGTTTCTGCAATTTTCATTTATATTTTCTCAGGAACTATATTTTCATTTGGAAACATATTGGAAAGTAATCGACTCTGCAAAGCTTGTTTGCCATGTTCTGTCAGTAGTCCAATTCTTATATCTCAAAGAATAATTCCATAATTAACATCATTTGCCTGTCGCATATTTGTAATGAGTTCTTTGTATTCAAAATATGAAAAAATATTAACGTTTACAACACTACCCAAAGACTTTCTGGTGTCTTCATGTGCAAGTGTTTTAAATACTGGTTGTCCTTTTACGGGAGTAAGTTGCGGTAGATCTCCAAAAACTATGAATTGTTTTCCTCCAAATAAGACATCGTACTCTGTTTCAAGAATTTGCTGCATTCTTAAATGCACAAAAGCAAGCATTAAGTTTGAGACCATGCTTACCTCATCAATGATCAGAAGTTTCATTTTCTTTAGCACGCTTGAAACTTCATAACTAGCTTCTCCAGATAGCTTGTGATATTCCAATTTGTTTTCATGCTCTACAGGTAGCATAAGTAAACAATGCAATGTAATTCCTTTAATGTTGGGTGTTGCCAACTCAGTTGGAGCAGTTACAACACAAGACAAATGTGAGTCAGTGGTTTTCTGCAGATATCTGGTGATTACTTTAATTAAGAAAGTTTTTCCTGTTCCATCTTGTCCACTCACATACATTCGGATAGGTTGAAATGATGAGCATGTGCATTCTTTCTTTTCATGAAAAAATCCATGGTCAATCTGTTGTCTCACTTGCTGATATATTTCTTTCTGTTCAACATTTAGTTGTTCTTCCAAGTTGGCTAAGTTATGTTATGTTATGTTATAAAACATTTATATCGCGCAAGGATACTCAAGAGTGTCCCGGCGCGGTTGGTGGACATAACAACAAAAGCAACAAAATTAAGTGGCTTGATTAAAAAGAAAAGTCTTCAACTGTTTCTTAAATAGCATGGTATCCTGAATATTACGTAAATCCAATGGGAGGGAATTCCAGGCCTCCGCTGCTTTAACAGAGAAAGAACTGCCCCCCAGAGGAACCATACGAAAGCGGGGAACAACTGTCAGGCGCTGAGTAGCAGAACAGAGATTTCTGAGTGGAACTTAGAAGGCAAAGCGCCTCCGGAGGTAGGCCGGGCCTGAACAATGCAAGGCTCTATGAGCCAGAGTAAGGGACTTCAACTGGACACGATGGACCACAGGCAGCCAATGCAGGTCACGTAGATGCTGTTTCATACTTGAACACCCAGGGATTTGCAGCAGAACCCTAGCTGCCGCATTCTGTATTATTTGTAATTTTTTTGTCTGATACCCTGGAAGTCCAATGTACAAACCATAAGCATAATCAATACAGGACAGGATGAGAGCCCTAGCCACCATTTCCCTGGCCGACCTAGGCAACAGAGGGAAGAACTTTCTGAGAGATTTTAGAATACCAAAGCACACCCCCGCCAGTTGCTTCATCTGCACGCTAAATCTAAAGTCCTCCCCAAACCAGATTCCCAGATTCTTTACAGGGTTGCCAGATGACTATGGCCGGGGGTACTCTGAGGGCCACAGAGTCTCCCTAAAGGACGGAGGGAAGGAACCAAAAAGAAGAACCTCAGACTTGTCCTCGTTACACTTCAACTGTGCCCTAGCCAGCCATTTGAAAACGGCCGAAAGACAGCACTGGGCTACTGTAGGGGACAACTCACTTTCCTTCCAAGTGAAGAGGAGCTCGGTGTCATCCGCATAGGCTAGGACTTTCGCTCCCAGCTCCTCTGCAAGAAAAATCAAGGGTGTGATATAATTATTGAAAAGCAAAGGGCTCAGAGTCGAGCCCTGTGGAACTCCAGTAGACACCCTCCGAGGGGTTGAGGAAAAAGGTGGCATCCAGACCTGCTGTGTATGATCTTCTAAGAAGGATTTCATTCACTCCCAGACCCGGCCAGACACGCCAATGCTAGAAAGCCGGGTAAGAAGTTGTTGATGGGGGACCGTGTTGAAGGCAGCAGAGAGGTCCAATAAAATCAAGGCCGCTCTGCCGCCCGCGTCCAAACAATCCCTTATTGCCTTCGACATTTCCACAAGAGCGGTCTCTGTGCTATATAACGCCCTGGTGAAGAGCACCAGATGACTCAACAAAAGTGGCAAGCTGTCTAAAAACAGCTTTCTCGCACACCTTGGCCACCGCCGGAAGAAGGGAAGAAGGGAAATAGGGCGATAGCTAGTTAGTATGTCATGTTATGTTATGTTAGCAGGCACTTATAGAGCGCGCGTACACCCTAGGGTTTCATGGTGCCAAGACTGAAGACTATTGCAGCCAAGATACTAGGCGTAGGCTTGCTCGAATAACCATGTTTTTAAGCCCTTCCTGAAGCTGAGAAGATTATTGCAGCTTCTGAGCGTCAGGGGAAGGGAGTTCCAGAGCTTGGGGGCCAAGTGGGAAAAGCGGCAGTCTCCCTGACGTTTCCGTCTGAAAGATGAAGTTGTAAGCAGGAAGTGGCGGGCTGAGCAGAGGCTGCTCCGAGGAGTATATTTGGTGATCATACTGCTGATGAATCTGGGGCTTTTGCCGTGCAGGGCCTTGAAGGCTAGGCAGCAGGACTTAAAGGTTACTCATTGGGATATCGGGAGCCAGTAGAGTTGTGCCAAGCCAGGTCTGGCTGACTGCCACTTGGGTTGTTTATAAATCAGTCTGACTGCATGGTTCCGGACCATTTGAAGTCGTTTTTGTAGACCGGCAGATAGACTGAGATAGATAGAGTTAGAGAACCGTGGGAGTATGAGGGCTAGCACCACCTGTATTAAAGCTGAATAAAGCTGAATAAGACGCAGGTGTCTGATTTTCCTGATTTTACGAAGTTGGTGGACACTGGAGTAGAGCACTGCACCCACCTTTCCGCGAAGCGAGAGGTTGGCGTTGATTATGACCCCTAGGCTTTTCACGGAGGGAGAGGGGGAGGGAGCAGGCCCAGGTTCTGCCGGCCAGAAGTACGTGCCCCAGCTGTTCTTGCTGTTCCCAGGCAAGACCAGCTCCGTCTTGCCCGGGTTGAGTTTCAAGCGGTTCACATCCATCCAGTGCTGGATGTGAAGCATGGTAGATTGGAACTCAGTTGCGGCTTTGGGGGAGCCAAGTGGGAATCTGATCTGAAGATCATCAGCATAGTTAAAAACAGTGATGTTTCTGTTTTTAAATGAGTAAATCAGCAGTCTCAGATATAAGTTAAAGAGCAGCGGGGACAAGGAGGAGCCTTGTGGGATCCCACAGGCGGAGGAGAGCCTGGGGGCAGTATAATTCCCAACCCTTACTGCTTGAGTGGGGTCAGCAAGGAAGGATTTAATCCATCAGAGTGCAGGTCCACGCAGGCCTGTTTGCTCGACAGGGTTCAAAAAGATGGTATGGTCGACCATGTTGAACGCAGCTGACAAATTGAGGAGCACCAGAGCTTGATGGTCACTCCTGTCAGCATTGGCTCTAAGGGTGTCCAGGACTGCGAGGATCACAGCCTCCGTAGAATGCGCCAGACGGAAACCAGCTTGGTTTGGCTCTAGATAGTCCGAGCCTTCAATAAAGCTCGACACACACCTGACTACATGGGCCTCTAGTATTTTTGACAAGAAATGGAGGAGAGAAATAGGGCGGTAATTGACAGGGTTGCTAGGGTCTGCCCAGGTTTTTTTATAAGGGGGACTACCGTTGCATGCTTGAGTGCCCTAGGAACCTTGCCTTGGGCCAGGGATTCATTGAGGAGAGGGAGCACGCTCTGAGGCAAGGCAGTGAATATCTCTTTAGAGACGTGCGGGGGACAGCAATCATCAGGTGATCCCGATTTGACACAGGTCATAAGTTCTGATAGCATTTTAGGACAGATGGGTTGGAGGATATCTAATTTGCAGTGATTTTTAGAAATATCACCCAGAGGTTCCCAGTTGATGGTGTTGGGGAGACTAGCTTTGATGGAAGAGATTTTGACCAAAAAAAACGTATTCAGGGAATTACAGAGATCTTGATTGGGAGCGGCGAGGTTCTAGCGTCATTGCACATATCATTCACAATGCTGAAAATGTCTTTAGAATTGTTGTGAGCATTAAGTAATTTTGTGGAGAAGTAGGCCGTTTTGGTGGTCAAGATGGTTTTTTTATATTCTCTGCGGGCAGTGGCAAATTTTCCCTGTCTTCAATTGAGTATCTTAATCTCCATTTTCTCTCAGATTGGCGCAGCTCAAGTCTTTGTTTTTTAAGATCGGCAGTAAACCATTTGTGCGCCTCAGAGTGGCGTGCATGGGAACATTTAACAATTGGGACATGAGTGTTACTAGCAGAATGTAGCTACTCTGTAACTTTGTTCTCCATGGAGTTGCATCTGGGTCTAAGGAAGACTCTTCTGAAGCAATAGAAGTTTAGCCTCCTTACATACCCGAGGGACAATGCCAGTCCGGAGCGAAAGATTTATAATTGCATTCACCTCTGGATTAACTACCTCTGCAACGGATCACTGACTAAATATCGAGGGACAAAATATAGACTACCCAAAATATAGATTCCAAAATATCGACAGACAAAATATCGAATTCCTATCTACAACCAGGTTTAAGTACCAAAATATCAAACCCAAAACATTGTTTATATAGATATATACTTTGTAAAAATATCGAATTTCTTAAAAATAATGTAAAAGTAAAAAAATATTAAAAATAAATAGCTAAAATATACCTAAAAATACTTAAATTACCTTAAAATTATTAAATAACTAATTTAACTTATAAAAAAAAATATACAGTCATATCTGTTAAAACATATAATATATTAACATAATATTATTAAAAAAACACAATATTATTACCGTAGGATAGCGTAGGGGTAAAAATTACTATTCCCACTCCAGAGTGTGCAACAGTAGGCAAAGCGTTGGATAGCGTAGGGGTAAAAATTACTATTCCCACTCCAATGAGTGCAACAGTAGGGAAAGCATTGGATAGCGTAGGTGTAAAAATTACTATTCCCACTCCAGAGAGTGCAACAGTAGGGAAAGCGTTGGATAGCGTAGGGGTAAAAATTACTATTCCCACTCCAGGGAGTGCAACAGTAGGGAAAGCGTTGGATAGCCTAGGGGTACAAATTACTATTCCCACTCCAGAGAGTGCAACAGTAGGGAAAGCGTTGGATAGCCTAGGGGTACAAATTACTATTCCCACTCCAGAGAGTGCAACAGTAGGGAAAGCGTTGGATAGCGTAGGGGTAAAAATAACTATTCCCACTCCAGAGAGTGCAACAGTAGGGAAAGCGTTGGATAGCGTAGGGGTAAAAATTACTATTCCCACTCCAGTGAGTGCAACAGTAGGGAAAGCGTTGGATAGCGTAGGGGTAAAAATTACTATTCCCACTCCAGAGAGTGCAACAGTAGGGAAAGCGTTGGATAGCGTAGGGGTAAAAATTACTATTCCCACTCTAGTGAAAATAAATTAATATAATTCACATAATTATCAATTAATCAATTAGTAAAATGTAATTATCAATTAAGAATTAATTAATTATCAATTAAAAATTAATTAACAATTTATTCAAAACAAATACCAATAAATTAATTAACATATTTAATTAATTATAATTAAATTACTTCCCACCCTAATCCCCTATAAACCCACAACCCACTACAGAAAATAAATTAATTTAATTCACATAATTATCAATTCATCAATTAATAAAAATTCATTATCCTTTAAGAATTAATTAATTACCAATTAAAAATTAATTAACAATTTATTATAAATAAATAACAGTTAATTTATTAGCATATTTAATTAATTATAATTAAATTACTTCCCACCCTATTCCCCTATAAACCCACAACCCGCTACAGAATTAAATTACGCAAAAATTAAATAACATAAAATTAATTACTTAAAATAAATTACAAAAATATATACACTTTTCACACATATGCTAACATACAAAACACTTAAAAAAAATTGATATTATTAAAAATTCGATATTTTTAATAAACTATATTATGTACTTCGATATTTTGACTGTCTATATTTTTAAAATCGATATTACATTACTTACCTTCAAAACGATATTTTGGATGTCTATATTCTGTTCATTCAATATTTTGTCCATTCTATATTTTGGAGTCGATATTTAGGTTAGTCTATATTTTGGAATCGATATTTTGACCATTTACCCTCTGCAACCCCTGCAAGCAGCCTAGCAGGTCAGTAGGAGAGCCAGATTTAAGGGATAAAAGGATGGGTAGTGAATCCGCCAAAGTAATCGGAAGGAAATCCATCAATGGGGGAACTAGCAAGGTGGGAGCTGGCATGCTCGAGATGTGGAACTCAGCCTTCCCTGCACAATCAGATCCTAGGGTATCCTGTATTGCCTGGATTTTATCAATAAAAAAGCCTGACAATTTCTCGCACTACTCTGCCGAAACAGGCAGGTCCATGCGCTCCGCACAAGGATTAAGGAAACTCTGAACAATGGTAAAGATTTCCTTTGAATTATTTCTGGAGCCAGCAATGCTCTCCGCATAGAAATTACTTTTTGCCTCCTTAATGGCTGCATAGTACCCCCCTCTGAGCCCTTCTTGATGCTAATTTTGCCGAAGGGCAGTACTTCAACCTCCAGCAACGTTCAAGTTTTTTACATGAGTGTTTTAGTTCTCTAAGGTTGTTGGAATACCAAGGTTTGGATGGCGCATTTCTTATACGCCCGTTAGAGAGGGAAGGAGTTACACACTCTACAGCCTGGGAAATCCAGTTGGTATAGTTCTCAAAGGCTCCGTCCAAAGTACCATTGGCAATGGGCCGCGAATTAGACAGGGCCCTGCCAAAGACAGATGCATCTATCCTCTGTGAAGGTCTACTTTGAGAAGGCTTTTTAGAGAAAAAGGGTTTGACAATAGACCAAGAGAACGGGATCAAAAAATGATCAGACCATAGTACTTGGAGAGGTTGAATGATAGATAAAGGAAAATTGGAACAGACCAAGTCCAGGATATGCCCCCCAATATGTGTGGGGGAATTGGTCCATTGGGTTAGTTGTGCTAATTTGAGTGAATCCTTCAATTCTATTGTGTCAGTCGCAGACGGGCAATCAAAATGTATACTAAATCCCCCAAAAGTAGGAAGCTAGAGAAGCGTACGGCCCTAGGAACAATGACCTCATCAAGAGCTTTCAAAAAAGCTCCAGTAGAGCCTGGTGGTCTATACACAATCGTACCACCTAGAGTGAAGTGCGGGGTCATAGAAATGGAAAAATCCAGTATTTCACCATCCTCAATTCCTGGAGAGACTTCATGGGTCAAAGTCCAAGAATCTCTAAACACCACTGCTAAGCCTCCCCCCCTTCCCACTTTCCTATCCACCCTCATAATTTTAAATCATCTAGGGATGGCCAACTCTACCACAGTGGCGAAAGTTTCATTAAACCAGGTCTCCGTCACAAACAAGAGGTCCAACTGATTCTCGGAAAGTAGTTCAAAAAGGTCTGGGGGCATGCTTAACAAGTTAACGGGAATTGATAAGCGCCGCCCGAATGCGACCCTCCTCCCAAGCTGTTAAGATGGGAGTATTCTGAGGAGCCGAAACAACCAGAGCAGTGCTAAAGCTAAAATTACATTCGCCACATTTCCTAGCCAAATTTTCGAGTACCTCCTAGTGGCAATCACACTTATCCATTAGCTGATTTAAGCCCAGTAAATCATCACCGCTAAAGCACCTGCGACCCTCCAGCAGCTCTTTAGAAAAACAGGAATAGTGGCTGGCGCTGGTCGCATCCTGGGCGCAGACGGGCTTGCCTTTAGCACGCCTTCGGCGTGCCATCGCGCGCCCGCTGTGCGCGTCCACTGCTCGTCCTATTAGGCATGCGCCTTAAGTAAGCAATTCCCCCCCACCCCCAGCTAGAGCGCCATCTCCAGACCAGGACCAGGAACTGGAAGTGTGGAAGAGCAAGCACTACCCTCTGCACAAACGGCACCAAAAAGCAGCAACAGAACGGGGCAGGTGAGATAGAAAACAAAGAGCTAAGATTACATTTACAATAATCCCCCAGCTAAAATCAGGTATGCTACCCACAATGTTTTAAAATGTATTTAAAATTGCTGCAAGCTGACTAGAGCACCAAACGGATTAAGCAGAAGTTGCCACTATTCAGTTTTCTCCGCTGCGCCTCCTATTAGGCATGCGCCTTAAATAAGCAATTCCCTCCCCCAGCTAGAGCGCCAACTCCAGCCCAGGACCGGGAACCGGAAGTGTGGAAGAGCAAGCACTACCCTCTGCACAAACGGCACTACAAAGCCGCGATGGAACGGGGCAGGCGAGATAGAAAACAAAGAGCCAAGATTACATTTACAATAATCCCCCAGCTAAAATCAGGTATGCTACCCACAATGATTTAAAATGTATTTAAAATTGCTGCAAGCTGACCGGGTCCATATTATCTTCTTGAGCTTGATGCATTGCTGTTTCCACCTCATTAATGGCGATTGCTGCTTCATTTTCAATAATTGGTTGTCCTAGTGGATCTTGACCCAGTGGAGCAGAACTTTGACTGTCTTCTAGATTTGGAGTATAAACTTGCAGATGATAACCGATCTGAGCATTCATACGCTCCAATTTCTTGATGGGATAACATCTTCAAACTGAAACTGTATAATTTCTTACTTAGACTATTCTCGTGAGAAATCTCTTCCCACATTTCTTTCAATTTCGTCTTTTCTGATTTTGTAATGTAGGATGTTACATACCGAGCGACAGCAATGGAAATATCCGCTGCGTACTGAATATCCATGTCAGCATTCCACATAGAGAGAATAACCGGATTGTAATCATTTATGTATTTTGATTCTTTACATCTTCCCAAATTATAGGTATTTTTGGGAGACTTTCTAGTGATGGTATGTCTCATAGCTGACATAAAACTATTTACTCTTCCTTTGGATATTACAGGACGTGGAAATCCAAAACGACATTTGGTATAAAACTTTTCCTTAGACTTATAATTTTGTCAACAGTATTTTTCACACCAATGGCTTTGGAATCATAAGACTTGTTGTCTTAAGTTGTTTTCTTCTGTGCTTTTGGGTATGGTACATGTGGCATATTCTTCACTGAAAGACAAAACAGTATCATCAGAATCAGTTCCGAATTTGGGGGCATCCTTGATCCATATCAGCATATGTATATGAGGAGCACCTCGAGCTTGATACCTCTTTCTCCAAAAGAAATCCACAACTTCTCCAAGAGGAGGATTCTTTTTATTGCAGTTAAAAGACATCATAGCTTCAAATCTATGATTGCAATACATGCATACATTAACAGGATCCAAAGAGCACAATTCTCCAGGTGTCTTGTATTCAATATTTTTTATATACGAATTTGCCTCTCGAAGAAATTCAAGTAAATCTTCCCAAGCATATTCAGCACAGCTTAGGGTAAGGAACCATGTAGGAGATCCTAAGTTCCTTAGCATACATTAAAGTTCTCCATGACGATGGTACCAATACTCATTAGTGCCAGGCTGACATGCCATCAGATTGATTAGCTGAGATTCTAAATGATCATCTCTCTGATGTACTTTATCCATAAATTCCTTTGCAGAAACATTTTGAAGATGTACTCCTGTTTTCAATATGTGATTGACTGCATATGAAAGTCCAGACAAGTCACTCTCAAACAAAAGATGATATATATATGGGATACATTATCAAAATCTTGGATCTTCTGCATACAATCTTGTTGTCCGATATTCAGATGCAGGAATCTGCACAGGTCGTTCATCATATCGTCCACCTTTTCCTGATGGGAAAAACTGCGGAAAACAACAAGCTTCCAAGCTTTTGTCCCATACACTCATGGGAGTTCCCTTTGCTTTTTTCATTTGGAATAACTCAATAGTATTCCCCATCACTTCTTTTGAATGAAGTGGATGTACACTTTTTTGTCCTCTTTAGAGGAAGAGGTGAGGCGCCGTGGCTAGGGCGACTGACTCTGGAATCTGGGGATCACGGTTCGATCCCTGGCACTGGCGGCAGATTAGCCCAGCACCATGTGACTCTGGGCAATAGCTTGCTCCCAACGGCCCCCAGCACCTAGAGACCCGTACGGGTGATTGTGCCCTTTACAAATGTGGATTATTATTACACTGTAATATTCATAGATTTCATCACTTCTGGACATGTCCACTTTTTCAATTTGTCCACTTGACATTTCATATCTTCTGCTAAAAGTATTTCTTCTTCTCCCACATACACATTTTTATAGTACTCATTGGGCCAGATGTAGGTAGCCAAATACCGGTCGGTAACGGCCGAATTCGGCCGTTACCGACCGGTATTTGGCTTTTTGAGATGTAGGAGGACAGAAACTGGGCAAATCGGTAATTTTACCGATTCTGTAAATATACCGGTCGGTAAATTTACCGACCGGTATTTTTACAGAATCGGTAAAATTGATATGTAGGTGGGACTCTTATGAGTCCCACAAGGCCTAAGAAATCGGTATTTTACCATCAAATTCAATTTGATGGTGAAATACCGATTGAGGTGTGCATGCACATGTGTGCATGCACACCTGTGCCATATGACAGGCAGACCTGCCCTTAGGGCAGGTATGCCTGCCACATGGCCCCCGTACCTTTTTTGGGGGTGCTAGAGGGTGTCAAAGTGACACCCCCTGCACCCTTGTCAAAATCGGTATTTACCGATTCGGTAAATACCGCCTGGTAATGCCCCATTCATTCCTATGGGCTTCAAAGCCCAAAGGAATAAATGGAGCATTACCGGTCGGTATTTACCGAATCGGTAAATACCGACTTTTAAAGATTCGGTAAATCCACATCTGGATTTACCTACATCTCGGTACTTCTATTTTACCGATTCATAAATACCGAATCGGTAAAATTCGGTATTTATGAGTCGGTAAAATAGAATTACCTACATCTGGCCCATTGTTTTTTATCAGATACAATGTTGCCTTTTACACATTCCTAACATCCACTAATTCTTGCCAGATTTTCTTACTCTTAGTAGGAACGCCAATAACTAGAATAACTAGTGCTTCATTTTCTACATTCTCTACACCAATAGTTTTCATATTTTTCTTTAAATCTAGAGGTAAATAGACAACTCTTCCTTTCAATCCTCTCTGTAAATCTGAAGGAGGCAATTTACCTGTTTTAGGCTCCATACGAACAATAGCCTGAAATGGGTGCACTCATTGAATGAGAATAGACTCATAGGTATTTAAATCTATCAGCTCTGGAGGAATAGTTACCAACTCTAGATTTTTATGGACAGCTCTAGAAGGTATTTTATTCTCATGTAATTTATTGTAACAATATTTACAAATACGCTGATCAGAACCCAAATCAAAACAATTCCCTACCAACAAATAAGTTGCAAATTCCTTCCACTTATCATTATTTTCTCTTTCACTTTTTAAATACAGATCAACACTCCTAGACTGATTTTTATAGTGAGTTCGCAGGCAACAAATACAAGAATAATTTGACCTTTCAGCAGAAATCACCTTAAACTTTGTCATTTGTTCCTCAAATTTTTTGTAGTAGTATGTTGCACATTCTCTTCAACATGTTCTTCTATTAATGTCTCAGTTTCTGCACTCTCTTGTTCATGACCAAAGTAACAAAACTCAATTTCATAACTAACCTTCTTCACATCTGATACTGACCCGCGCAAAAGAGCACTGTTCAACTCATTTAATTTTAGTGTTGGACTTTTTGCACAATACAATCTTCTGACTAACTTCCGCATTTGAGAATGATGTACTGATAATATCTTGAAATGATGAAAAACACTTTGACACACTTTTCTAGAAAGACAAGCCAGAGAATGACCTTGCAAACCAGTATTTTTTCTCACTCTGCAAGGGTCTAGTCCTTGCAACATCTTAATCTTTTGTTTAACACTTTTATTTCTGTATTGTCGTAAGAAATTGCATAAAATATCAATAGATTCTTGTCTTATACTACAAATACTACTGCAATCCCAAGTGTACACTGGGGCTTTAGGACGTCTTCCTAGAACTTTATCAACTAACACTTCTTCTGCATTTCTGGGAACCATCTTCTCTTTCTCAGTTAGACAACCATTTCTAACCTCATAAGCTCGACCACTGGTATCAACTGCATGCAATAAATGATTGGTCTGAAACTAACTCTCTTCATTAAAGAAAGGCTCTGAACTTGAACTGTGTTTCCATTCTCCCAAAAAAATATCACAAAATTAGTTCTGTTAATTACTCTTTTCCTCTTACTTTTGGCCTTCATAAAATGGATTGGTTTATCTAGTGATCAGATTCTGTTTAAAACTAAAATAAATATTTTCCTTTTAAATTCAAAAGCTTTTTGAACAATGGATTCAATATGCTTCTTCTTTTTATAAAATAGTGCTCTTTTTTATATTTTTTCACATCCTTGAGCAAGTTGAAAACCACTCTTTTATAAAAGAAACCTTTTTCCTGATTTCTTTATATTGATTTTGCCTTCTTTTACCATTCATTGTGCTTTTTCTGGTTGACGCATTATTTATAGTTTGTACAATATGCACACTATTTCTAGGCTTTGAAAGTGTTTAATGAATTCTTTAGTTGTCTTACAGGAAGACTTTTTGTTTTTACCCACGTGGTGTTGGTCATCCGATACTTGTTCTGTAATTTTCTTCAACTAATTGTCCTTTTGCTGCCGTCTTCTCTTTCTTGATTTTTCAGGCATGATAACTTTATTTTAATGATGATACCCAATATCTGTAAAAAATAATTATAAATAAATAAATTTTAATAAATTTATAATTTATACTTTTTAATTAATATACAAACACATTGCATGTGCTAAGGCCTAGCTCACTGTATGAGTAGTTGATTAGCAAAACAAACATTAGAGTACTACAAAGACAGTGCCTGGGTCAATTTATAAGTGGTTCAGTTTTGGCAAAGTGAATGGATTAGTACATAGTGCTGAATGGACCTCTACAACAGTGCAATGACAGTTACAGGATGTTTGCTGGAGTGTTTGGATACTGCCTGTGGGAAATGAAGGTGTGTAGGATAAGTGTGTAGGTGATTAAAGGACTAGATCCATATTCGATTTGTAGCAGTCCATGTGCTGAAGCTTGGATCACTAGAAAAAACAAGGGGGGACCCTTAAGGTGGCTTTGGACCAAGGGTGCGAATCAATTGTAAAAAGAACAATGGTCCAGAGCAATTTCAAAAATAAGGTAAAATGATAGACAGACCATAGTAGGCTGCTATTAGTTTGTCCATGTCCAGCCTGACGTGGAGTTTATTAATATTCAATGATCAAGAGATATATAACATTTCAATTAAGAAACAGTGTTTCAAAAGTAACGCGCACAATCCTGTGCTTAACTCAGGACAGAAAGTAAAGTGAGAGATAGTTGGTAGAGAAGAGAGGGGATTTTTCAGGCAAAGAAGAATAGAGCAGACTGGTGCACTTTTTGAAAATAATATTGCAAGTGTATACCAGAGTAGTACATACAGAACTTAATACAGAAATAGTCACACTGTATGGCTACTTAAAAAGGTCGACGTTTCGATCCCGTGCTCTAAATTACATAGGGATCATCATCAGGACTTTATGAGATTACTATGCCTGGTTTGAACAATGATGCACCTCCGGGCTGTGGGGTCGGCTCGTGAATGACGCCGAGCGTATTGATGGTGGGGTCCGCAGCTCGCAAAATTAAAGGTTCGGTTGCTACACTTCTGAGGTAGGGTGGAGCCGGTATGGAGATATGGAAGACCGGCGCATGTGGCGCGGTGTTTCTTAAGGATGTGGATAATTCATTTCCCGAATAGAGTGGAACTGTGATGGTGGTGGCAGCAAGGGTGCCGCGGTCCTTCAATAATTAGATCCGCAGGAGTGTATGGATACTGACTGGGTAATTGAAGGTGTGAAAGACAAGTGTGTAGGTGTTTAGAAGATTGCATGCATAGTAAATAAGTTTTTGAAGCAGTCCATGTTGTAAGGCACAAGTCTCTAACAATGGTTGCCCAACTTGACAAAATGACAGGTTTTAAAGCAGTTGTCTCTCTGCAAAGACATGAAGTAACCAAATGCTTCTCTCACAATGATTGACCAAATGCACACAGATCCACAGTGTGATTCTAGACAAGCAACACTATTCCTTCAACTTTACCAAAAGACATTCACTAGTCTGGAAGGGGTGAGATGACTGCACACATTTTACATAATTCACTACTGCAGTCTAGTGAGAAAGCCTGATTCATTCTGCGAATGCATAAGCAATGACTGGCTTCTAATACTACTAAAACTTGACAACATGACAGGTTTTAAAGCAGTTATCTCTCTGCAAAGACAGGAAGTAACCAAATGCTTCTCTCACAATGGTTTCCCAAATGCACACAGACTCACAGTGTGATTCTAGACAAGCAACACTGTTCCTTGCACTTTACCAAAACAAATTCACTAGTCTTGAAGGGGTAAGGTTAACTGCACACATTTTACATAATTCACTACTGCAGTCTAGTGTGAATGCCTGTCTCATTCTGCAAATGCATAAGCAATGACTGGCTTCTAATACGACTAAAACATGACAACATGACAGGTTTTAAAGCAGTTATCTGTCTGTAAAGACATGAAGTAACTAAATGCTTCTCTCACAATGGTTGCCCAAATGCACACAGACTCACAGTGTGATTCTAGACAAGCAACACTGTTCCTTGCACTTTACCAAAACAAATTCACTAGTCTTGAAGGGGTAAGGTTAACTGCACACATTTTACATAATTCACTACTGCAGTCTAGTGTGAATGCCTGTCTCATTCTGCAAATGCATAAGCAATGACTGGCTTCTAATACGACTAAAACATGACAACATGACAGGTTTTAAAGCAGTTATCTGTCTGTAAAGACATGAAGTAACTAAATGCTTCTCTCACAATGGTTGCCCAAATTCACTAGTCTGGAAGGGGTAAGGTGACTGCACACATTCTACATATTTCACAACTACACTCTAGTGTGAAAGCCTTACTCATTTAGCGAATGCATAAGCAGTGACTGGCTTCTAATACTACTAAAACTTGACAATATGACAAGTTTTAAAGCAGTTATCTCTCTGAAAAGACATGAAGTAACTAAATGCTTCTCTCACAATGGTTGCCCAAATGCACACAGACTCACAGTGTGGTTCTAGACAAGCAACACTGTCCCTTTGACTTTACCAAAACACATTCACTAGTCTTGAAGGGGTAAGGTTAACTGCACACATTTTACATAATTCACTACTGCAGTCTAGTGTGAATGCCTGTCTCATTCTGCAAATGCATAAGCAATGACTGGCTTCTAATACGACTAAAACATGACAACATGACAGGTTTTAAAGCAGTTATCTGTCTGTAAAGACATGAAGTAACTAAATGCTTCTCTCACAATGGTTGCCCAAATGCACACAGACTCACTGTGTGCATTTGGGCAACCATTGTGAGAGAAGCATTTAGTGGGGCCAAGATGGCGGATTGATGCCGTCAGTGCAGAGAGTAGCTGCGGAGACCCGGCAGCACTATGACCGCTAGCTGATTCTTTTTTTTTATACTCTGTTACCCCGCGGCTGAGATTTGAGTTAGATTTTGGGTTAGTGACAATTAACCTACCTTACTTGCTGGCGCACAGGCTTTTAATGCAATCTCTGGCCGAGTCGAGCCGAGCAGAGCTGAGGCGGGAGCCGCACAGGGGGGCCGCGGAGCATAGGTGAGGTGGAGCAGATCAGAGGCAAGACCGGAGTGGAGTGCCGGACCGGAGCGGAGCGGACCGCATTCACTAGCAAACCCTTCGAACGGCTGAACGCCTAACATCTAACAGGGCTGAGGAGACAGCCTGAAACTTACTTGCGGGACGCCCGGAGAGGAGACTACTCTGTACCCGTGGAGTTAACGGAGCGAGCAGGGTGGAACCAATTTTACGGCTTCTGCAGAGCTCACAGAGTAATAACGTGAGACGCCCGGTGAGGAGACTGCTCTGTATTCCGTGAAACTAACGGAGCAAGCAATGTGGAGCAGCTTCTGCGGCAGGGGTTGAGAGTGCTGCGAGTGGCTCGGGGAACCTGGAAGCCTGGGACTAAAGTGAGAGTACACTGGCCACATAGACTACACAGACCACACAGCTACACAGTAATTTCACAATGTGTAACTGTAGACACTAAGCTACGTTGGCTGCTGAGAGCAGGGGGGCCACGGAGCAAGGAGCAAGGAGAAGGAAACTGAATAAGGCTGAGGCTGAGGCAGAAAGTTGTGAAATACATGGAATTGAGCAGCGTAACATAACCAAAGAGACAGTCTGACTGCGAGACTGGTGAGGAAATTGCTTTGGGAGACAAGCGGAGTGAGGGCAGCACCTGGGACGGATGCTAAAGCTGCGATCCATCGAGTACCGTTTCAGAGAGCTTAGAGAGATCTTCCGGACATTTAATCTCTCGCGGCTGACTTTGAAGACCCCACAGGGGTGGGCAGTACTTACCCGGTCAAGTTTTTTGGCTCATTGGAAAACAGGCTTTGATTGGTTTGGCTCTACAACAACTACCGCAAAAACTCTGCCCACGATGGCGCCTAAGAACCCCGCAAGGAGCACAAGAATCACAAAACAGACGGGAGCTAACACGGTGGAACCTGAAGTAACAACGGAGACGACAGGGGCAGTAACTGTAACGGATTTAATTCCGGATGGCGGTAAGAAAGGGAGCAAACTGGAGAAATCTGGCCTGAATGCTGGTAAGACGCTCCCCCGCATACAAAATTTGAATGTGAATTTGAATGTGAATCAGATCCCCAATGTGGCACTTAATAATTGCATCCCATGTCCTGCTACGATTGACTCTCTAACGCAATTAAAAAGCAAAGCTAATTTAATAGGGGGGGGAGCACAATATTATCGACATTGACATTGTTACTGACACTAACACTGACACTAACACTGATATTGCTTCAAGTGCTCCTATTGCATCTACTGATAGTAATGACATACAGACACAGTCGGCTACCTTGTTGGCTCTCGAAGATGATGACACCAGGACACAGCTCAACATAAAAACTTTAAAAGACATTAACTCTTCAACGTCGTCTTCTAACTTGTCTACCTCCCTACCAATAGAGGTTATAGAAGGTATAGCAGATTGTACTTTAAATGCGGGGGAAAGACCGCTAGTCGCAGCTGACCAACTACAAGGAAACGGATTGGTGGCAACAGGGGCGGCAAAGCAAGATGATCAGATTAAATTGGCTAAGCACTTAGATGGGTCAGACACGGATGAGAATTATAGTGATTGCCCTGATCAGGGTAGCTCCATGTCATCGCACCCAGCCAAAGGAAACGCCAGTGGCATAAGGAAAGGGAAAGGAAAAGTGAAAAATAAAATAAAAAAAATGACAAGCAAACCTAATCTAACAACGGTGAAAATGATAGCTGAAAACAGCCCTATAAGGAAATGGGTACAGGCTAAAGGCGGTGTTAAGACAATGGCCTTGAGACTGTCTGGGAACAGCCCGAGTGAAACAGATGCTACACTAAGGGGGACAATCTCGGTAGGGACAACAGCAGCGGATACACTGGGGGTAGTTGTTATTGGATCTGAGGCATCTAGAGAAATGACTGGAACGACAGGTGGTCCTTCTCTGACCCATGATACACTGGAGGGATCAGAGATAACTGGGGTGAACCTCTTATTAACATCAACACTAACACCATCTCCGACTACCACAGTGCAAGATGCATCACCTGCTCTTTCATCCTCCTTACCTTGCCCATCCCTAATGGGTGAACCAGCAATGGGCAATATGTCAAACCAGTTAAGGCTTGATCATACCGATAACACTCTCACTCAAAGTGTTACATTAACGGACTGGACCCTGCCGGGGGAAGTCTCGTCATCTTTTCAGATGATTCTGCAGTTGCTTAATGAGCAAAAACAAGAAGCACAAAACCACTATCAACAGATGAGAGAAGATAACAGTAAAACCCAGTCTTCACTTCTTGAGATGTCCGGCAAACTCGGGACTCTGTCTCAGGACATGGAAGAACTACAACAGAGGGTTGTATCAACGGAGGAAAAAGGAGCTCATTCTGAAACAGTCTTGAACAGGCATGAGACTCAACTCTCTCATATGCAGATCAAACTTGAAGATTTAGAAAACAGACAGAGGAGGCAGAATCTCCGCGTTTTTGGCATAGGAGAGGGAGCGGAAGGGGCGGACGCAAGAGCATATATAGTGCATTTATTTCAGAAGGCGTTTCCTGATCTTTCAGACTGGGACTGGGACTCGCAAATACAACGGGCCCACCGACTTCCATTGGTTCAAAGGAACAAAAATAATCAATACCCACGTCCTATCTTGATCTATATCGGTAATTTTTTATTACGACAAGCAATTTCACTAAAGGCAAGACCAAATACTCCAGTGACTATGGACTCAACTACTTTTTTTGTTAGATCTGATCTAAGCAAGCTGACTATGGATCGGCGATGGCAGCTACGACAATTTATCGACCCAATAAAAGAACTGGGAGGTCAGGTATTTCTACAAGAACCTGCTAAATTAAAAGTTCTAAAGAATGGTAGAACCTATTATTTTTCTGAAGCAAAAGAGGTGGAGCACATGGTAGACAAATGGAAAGTGGAGAAGAGTGGACATGGTCCTAACCAGTGATAGTGATATTTACACTGAAGCTGAAACTCTATAATCACTGCCATTGTAGTTTTGGATTTATCGCGATGAATTATTGGAATCACTGAACTTTTTGAATTCTTCTATCTATCTATCTTCTTACATAATTCGTAGTTTAAGTTGATTTAATATTGCTTACTGATAATTCATTGATCCAATACTATCTATGTTTCCTTTTCTTTTTTTCTTATATCCTTTTTTTACTCTTTCTTCACTCTTTCTTTAATGTCTGTGGGATAGCACAGGATACTCAGGTTGGTCATAGTACCGGATTCTCTGCGCTACGATTCTGCGCATGCTGCCATTTCAACGGCAGCAAGGAGAAAGGGGGGGGCCTGCTGGAAGAAACAGGAAGGGTGGGGGTGGGTTGAGTCAGGGGTGGTGGGGGGTTTTTCATCAAGGGGGGAAAAAAAGCATCTTGAGGGCAAGTAAACTGATAAAAATACCGATTTGGAAGATAAGCAAAGATGATGATATTTTTGGGTACATTTGGTATATTATAATCTCTAGGGAGATAAGGGAGGTGGGTAGTAAAGGGGAAACACGAGAATACATAGTAATCAAGGATAGTAGAATCTATTATTTTAAATGTTTCAATTAAAATGTCTAACGTGGAATGTATCTGGTTTAAATAGTAAAATTAAGCGGAATCTTGTGTTTGAAGAGCTCAAAATGTATAACCCTCAAATTATAGTACTCACTGAGACTCACATAGCATACAAAGATAGGAAACTACTTGAACAGCTCGGCTATGTAGTCCTAGTATCTACGAACTTTAACGCTTCTATCCGGGGCGTAGCAATCTTAAGACATAAGCAGTTTAGAGTAGAGGTAAATAAGACACTGACTGATAAAGCTGGGAGATGGGCATTGGCACAAGTAGTAATTGAAGGTTTTAAATACACTATCTGTGGCGTCTATGCTTCTAATGTGGATGAACCCTGGATTATTGATCAAAATAATTTGGAACTACTTGGGTGGGAAGGGGAACTTATTATGCTTGGAGACTTCAATTGCATTATGGACTATAACCTAGATACAACTAGAAGGGGATCTTTTCAAAGGATGCGGAAGACTAGGGCTGCAATTTTAGACCTAGCAGCAACTCATCTAATTAAAGATGCTTGGAGATATTTATACCCCAAGATAGCAGGCTACACGTACTACTCTGCTGCACACAAGCTATGCTCACGCATAGATATGGTTTGGGTTTCCGATTCTATCCTTGAAAAGGGCACTATTGCAATTTGTCCTAGAGTCACCTCCGATCATAACCCTATTATGTTAACATTTGAGATAACAACGGAAAGACAAGCTCCCCGTGTGTTCTCTTTCCCTAGATATCTGTTTACAGACACTATCTTTATAGGCCAATTAAAAGAACATATAAAAGAGTTCGTAGAACTCAATATTCACTCCGCAGTACCAAGGATAGTCTGGGACACATGTAAAGCTAGCATCCGTGGGTTTTCCCAGCAGTATATATGGCAACAAAATAAGGAACGTAGGAATCAAGATGAGAAAATGACAACGGATATACTTAATATAGAAAATTTATTGTCTGAAGCGCTTATAAAAGGAGATGACGAAAAGGCATTACGTCTTAAACTGGTTGATCTAAAATCAGCTTTAAAGAAGATCTTTAGGGAAAAAAGCATAATTAAAATCAAGAAGTATCAACTAAGCCAATATGAAGGTGGGGAACAAATAGGGAAAATACTAGCATAT
This sequence comes from Lissotriton helveticus, assembly GCF_964261635.1. NCBI lineage: Eukaryota > Metazoa > Chordata > Amphibia > Caudata > Salamandridae > Lissotriton > Lissotriton helveticus. The sequence continues at coordinate 1,175,834,533 of NC_136059.1, forward strand.
AGGGTGGCTGAGAACCGAGCGCAGACTGCCGTTAAAGCAATTAAAGGGGCCAATAATCAAATTTTTCAAGATACAAAGGCTATTTTAAACCAATTTGCACAATACTATCAGGAACTATACACCCCGGAGAATGAGGTGGATAAAGACAAAATTAAGAAATATCTAAACTTAAATAAAGTCTTACCTATTGAACCGGAGCAATGTGCTCAATTAGCTGAGGACATTACACCGACTGAAATTAGAACAGCTATCTACTCTCTGGCATCAGGGAAAGCTACAGGGGAAGACTCAATTCCCATAGAGCTATTTAAAACATGCGCAGAAGAATTAATACCACTTCTGTCTATAGTGATTCAGGCTATTGGGAAAGGGGATCAAGCACCTAGGTCATGGACCTTAACACAAATTATTTTTTTCCTTAAAAAAGGCAAACCAGCTGTTGAAAGAGGGTCTTATAGACCTATATCTCTCATAAATAGCGACGCCAAAATATTCGCCAAAATACTGTCTACTAGGCTAGCACCATTAATGACACAAATGGTATCATCGCAACAACATGGTTTTATCCCTAAAAGGGATACAACGGCGCATATTAATATGGCAATCATGGCGTTTGATGTGGCACAGATTAAGTCAACCCCACTCGGTATGATATTATTAGATGCAGAAAAGGCATTTGACCGAGTGGGGTGGGACTTTCTATGGGCCACATTATTAGCCTTTGGTATAAAGGGTCAATTCCTGAATTGGATTCAGGCACTGTACGATAAACCAGCCGGAAAAGTATCTTATATGGGCAAATACTCTTCATCTTTTCCGATTAAACGAGGGACCAGACAAGGGTGCCCTTTATCCCCTTTATTATTTGCCCTGATAATGGAACCATTTCTGATCGCACTACAAGGTAGGGATCAGATCTCCCCCTTTTATAATGGAGCAGACTCACTTAAATTAACTGTATACGCGGACGATATAGCGATCTATTCCAATGATGTCGAAGAAGCGCTAAAGGGTATTATAATTGAAGCGGGGGATTTTGGCTCTGTATCTGGATACAGATTAAATAGTACTAAGACCCAAATTGTCATGCATTATAGTCCATCAAATTTAATGCAAGGGGTATGTGATACGGCTACATACCTAGGGGTAAAGATTTCATCGGATGCTAATCTAATATTGGCGCTAAACTATGAGCCTCTATTGAAGGAAACCAGTACACTATTCAAGAAGTGGCATAAGCTACCATTAAGTATTATAGGCCAAATCAATTTGGTAAAAATGAAAATACTACCCAAGTATTTATATCTTTTTCGCTCAATTCCCTTACGTATAAAGAACTCTTACTTCAATAGATTGGATGGAATTATTAGCAGTTTCATATGGGGGTATAAGAAAGCCCGTCGCGCAGTTTCACTCCTTAAACTTCCATTTACCCAAGGAGGACTGGGCCTACCAGATATAAAAGCTTACTATCTGGCTGCTTTCATGACCCGTTTTCAAAGCCTACTAATCCCAGATAAAAGCATGTATTTTCCCAAATTTGTATTAGGAGAAGATGCAAATATGTTCCTCTATAAAATAAACGACCCCAACTACTTTAAGCGTGTTAAATTTAAGACTATACGAGACCTGGTCAATATTTGGCGCTCCATTTTGGTTAAATGCAAGACCTCTAATTTTCATCATAAAACCCCATTGTGGTTTAACCCGGGCTTACCTGAAATATTTCATGATCAATGGGCCAGTAGGTGGTTAGAAGTGGGTATTAAAAGTTTGGGAGATATGTTTGATCACAATGGATTTTACTCCTTTGAACAATTGAAAGCCTACTATAATATATCGGAGGCAGCCCGCTTTAAATATTTTCAAATAATAGACTATCTGGTACGGAAACTAAAACTAGTGAAAATTCAGGATTCAAACTTATGGGATTGTATATACAAAGAAAATGATAAAGCATGGATTAGTTTAGGCTATAAAATCTTTATTAGCCATAGAAAGGATGACTCTGTAAAACTTGCTGAAAAATACACTAGGAAACTGGGAGTTGCTGTGGCTCCTGATTTAATTACTTCTTCATTAAATAGCCTCCACCGATCTATACATTCTTCCAATTTAAAACTACAATTATTCAAAACTATATATCAATTATATTACACACCGGAAAGGATTCTTAGATGGGCAAACAATAATAACTTTAATGAGCGTACAAAATGTCCAAAGTGCAATATGAGTGCAGCAGATATAACTCACATGTTTTTTTCTTGTACACAACTAAGTGAATATTGGAATGATGTGATGGAAGTTATATCTATGAAACTAGATCGCTCTATTGATTTGACACCTGTAGACGTGCTTGTTGGCTATTCTGGGGGGGATAAAACTAACATTGATATACTTAATATCGTACTGGCATGCGCGAGATTAGTAATAGCAAGGTCTTGGATACAACATAATCCTCCAACAGTAATGGAATGGTGGAGCCTGATTAAGGAAATTTATCATATGGAATCTGCTTTAGCTACAACACGGGGGATTCAGGCTAAGTTGAAAGTGGAAAGGATCTGGGGATTGATAATGTTATGATACCTCCTTTTTTTCTTTCCATTCTTTTTTCTTTTTTTTTTTTTCTTTTTTTTTACTTCTTGGTATTACTGTTATACCTTCATTTGTGAGAATATGCCTTACTTTGCGGAGAAATTGATTTTGATTGCTTGGCTTTCTTTTTTGGTTGGAAATAGTGAATTTACCTTGTTTAGTTATTTATGTACTTCTATATACTTGCCTTACGAGATGCAAATAAAAATGTATTAAAAAAACAAAAAAAAAAAAACAAATGCACACAGACTCACAGTGTGATTCTAGACAAGCAACACTGTTCCTTGCAATTTACCAAAACACATTCACTGGTCTGGAAAGGGTAAGGTAACTGCACACATTTTACATAATTCACTACTGCAGTCTAGTGTGAAGGCCTGTCTCATTTAGCGAATGCATAAGCAGTGACTGGCTTCTAATACTACTAAAACTTGACAGCATGACAGGTTTTAAAGCAGTTATCTGTCTGTAAAGACATGAAGTAACCAAATGCTTCTATCACAATGGTTACCCAAATGCACACAGACTCACAGTGTGATTCTAGACAAGCAACACTGTTCCTTGGAGTTGACCAAAACACATTCACTAATCTGGAAGGGGTAAGGTAACTGCACACATTCTACATATTTCAAAACTACACTCTAGTGTGAACGCCTGACTCATTTAGCAAATGCATAAGCAGTGACTGGCTTTTAATACTACTAAAACTTGACAACATGACAGGTTTTAAAGCAGTTATCTGTCTGTAAAGACATAAAGTAACTAAATGCTTCTCTCACAATGGTTGCCCAAATGCACATAGACTCACATTGTGATTCTAGACAAGCAACACTGTTCCTTGGAGTTTACCAAAACACATTCACTAGTCTGGAAGGGGTAATATATATTTTTCTATCACCACAGTACATATATGTGTATTTAGTTATACAAAATATATTGAAACTTATGTGTTGATAGTTTGTCCCATGATATTATGGTCATCATATTGTGACCCGTCGATATTTGGAATTCGATATTCCCAGCCTACACTGCCATAATTAATCCTTTTTCTACCTTTTCTATACACCTTCCTCCAATTCTGCCCCACGTAGAAGTTCTGGCTCACATTTACCATCTGCTTACAGCAGGTGGTAAATAATTGAATTAAACCCCTCTAAACGTAAATGGCACACAGTAATTCCTTGTTCACACAGTTTTCCCTATTGTAGGGAGTTTAACTCATAATTGCATGGCAGATTGGGTGTGGCTATGCAGTAATGGTAACTTTTTGTGCAGAGTTTGCTCCCCGCCAGAATCAAGCAACTTGCAATCAGAACCTAGCCTGCATCGTGGAGTTACTGATAGCAGGGGCATAGGTAACTCAGAAATGAAGAGGTAATGAGGACTAAAAGAGGAAATATTGTGAAAGGGGCAGTTTCAGTCCGGTGACTACTGGTTATTCATTATTACTCCAGTATTCTACCCATATACTGTTTTGGCTTGTAATTGGTCCTCGGGTGCCCTCTCTACACCCATTTAGAGTGTTTAGGTAGTGACACAATTGTCTTCCAAAGTGCATAGCTTATAATGTGAGGCAAACATTTTTGTTGCAGGAGACTCCCAAACATAATGGTATAGATTGTGTAGTTTGGTTGAGAACCAATTTGTAAAGGAGGTGGTGAAATCATACGAATGTAAGCATGCAATGCACAGATACCTCTTCTACATTTACAGATTTTAATTGCAGTAGATTGCAATTTAGCACAGATTTTCATTACCTCAACATACCGCTTCCTTGCTGTAGTCATTCCATAGGTTGTTTTTGCACGCTAGTGTATCTCACTGTTTGTCCCCTACACACATAATCAGCTTGTGAAAAATAAACATGTTTTTTTCTTGAAACCCAGAGCGTATCCTGTAATTTTCTCTTCCGACCATCTCAAATCCTTTTCTGACTGTGTTTTAAGGCATCACTGCTGCACCTCCCTATGGGTATCACATTTCCTAGAAGAGGTTCTGCATTAAGAAGCCTCTCCAATTTTCTCCTAGGTCCCTGGTGAGCAAGATGGCCAATGAATGCTGTGAATGATCGAGGACTTGTGACATGACTTAGCGAGCCCTTGAGCAAGGAACAGCAGACCTCACTCTTCCTGCTTAGTGCAGTCCATGTGTGGCCATCTTAATGTCAGGCAGGGCACACAGAGCTTGCTTACAAAGGAGCAGTTGTCTTATATAATAGATGCCACAAGGTAAGGTTGTCTTTGTGTTGAATTCTGTGATTGGTAGATTGCAGATGATTGGACAGTATGGACACAAATAAGAAAGAGGCTGAGCCTTCCTGGTCCTTCCAGGTAAAAGCGACAACATTGCACCATAAGAATATCAAAAAGTGATAGGAGCAAAGCAGTATTATAACAACTAAAGAATACTGACCATTGTCCTCCCCCTTTCCTCTGCCTTCGTATTTGTGCCAGGCAGCAGACATAAATGGGAAAAATAAAATGATAATAAAACCATTTTATTATTTTATTTTTCTTTCTGCTGCAGGCAGCCACGTCTGGGTGAGGTGGGGTCATGAGGAGTGCAGGGGGAGGAGTAGTGCACCCCTTAAAGTGTGCATGATGGTTTGGCCGGTTGTCTAAGGCCGTCCACACCGTCATGCGCACTTTGAGCTCTCTCCACCCAAGCTGTGTTGTGCAGTTGGGTGGAGTAGACGCACAGGCTCCTAGGATCTGAGTGAGCGTTAAACAAGCCTGCTCAGGCCAATCACGGCTGCTCTCATGAAAGAAGCATCTTTATTGGCATCTAGGAGCCTGCACGGTGTGCAGGGACCCCGAGCAGAAGAATCCCGAGATGGCGGTTGGCAGCAAAGCAGCAGTTAAGTGTTTTATTTTTATTTATTATTCCCACATCCCCCCCTCCCCCTGCCCCACCGCTTGTTAGGAAAGGGAGCCGCTACAGATCTACAGCCATCAATACAGCATCTGGGCTATTTAGTGCTGTAATCCCTGCCAGCACTACCTGCTTACCTATTCTTAGCAATAGCAAGCCATAAATGCACAGACAAAAGGAAGACCTGGGCTAATTCATGCCCCTTGTTTCCCTGAAAAAATGCACCCCTTTGGGGAAAAAGAGTCAGAGATCCCAGAGTCAATTCAGTGTGAGCCTATTCCCACTAGTCTGTTTCTAAAGCATTCAGTGAACCCAGAGTTGGTTGCACCATGTACCAATCTGCAACATGCTCAGAAGATGCACTTAAAAGGCTTACACATCTTTGGTAGTGGTTAATGTTGTGTCTCGAGCTGGGCTTGAGCTAGACTCGAGCGCAGCTCAAGCACCTCATAGTGTGGGTAGTAGGTGTTTTCCTTTGATTGTGTTCTCGTGTTCTATGAGTGTTCTGTATGTTCTGTATGTGAGATTCTGTATTGGTGCAGTCGACTTGGAGAAGTGGTTGCCTGTGGCTGCGTCCGCATTTCCCTGCTGTACGTGAGTTAAGCTTAATAAAAGATTTAATCAAGTTCTTCTAGTCTGGACCATCATACTTCACAGCAATGGCGACGATCGCTGCAGCTTAAACCCAATAATCCACGCATGAATTCTTTATTGAATTACTCAAGGAGTATTGTTTTACTTCAAATTGTGCCTTCAGATGAAGACGTGATTACAGCATAAAAGGGAAGATAAAAGTGGATCCGAAGTAAGTCACAATCTCTTGTTTATTACGTGTTCTTCACCTTTGGAAAATTCGTACGTTACCTGTGTTATTGATTTGCTTATGTAAAGAGAAGCGTAATATTAAAGAGAAAGAAAGTGGACTTTTGTGTAGCTTAGCGCATGCAATTCTACAGTTATGTCTAAATTTGTTGAAGTATGTGGCGGTACCTTAATCTAGTGACAGAAGATCTTTTATGTAGCTGTTGTCGGCCGCATTTTCGAGCAGCGGCTACATTCGAACATCAGTGGCCACAGCAGAACTTCAACTGCAGGCTACGTCAGATGCCCTAGTACAGGGGTCTCCTACCTTTTGTGTAGTCAGAGGTACTTCTGGCCAGTGAAAATCGCCGTGAGCTACTGAACCTGAAGCAGCTCGCGCATTTTTCGGAGAGACCTCCCACGCCTGGTTTCATTGACTTAAAGCCTAATTTCATCAGAGCCCATACTGTGGTTTGAACAAAATACCCAAGAAAGGCCTGACTTAAGAGTTCCCTAGAACACCAAAAGGAATGACGTTGGATTTGTGACGCTTCAAGACATTTCAATTAATAGGTCCAAAATTAAGGTCCAAAATTTCAGAGACACTGCTAATGAGAACAAATTACAAAACAATAAAGTAGTACTATCACAAAATTAGCTGCAATACACCATATAATTTGTCTTTTTTGCTGCATGATTTTGTCTAACTTGCTGCATACGTTGGTCCCCCAGTGCCACATAATACCAGTGGCCCTGAACCATGACTTAACAGTCATGCCCCCTCAATCCCATGCCCCATTTACCCCTCTACTTCCCCCGCCTCATCATGAGCTTGGCCTTGACTACTGGACACAGATAACTGCAGAGTTGTAAGAGGCAGTGGTACCCAAGGGCTTGTGGAAAGTGAGCAATCAGACAGCAGCACGAAAATCCTACTGCTGATCCTGGCTGTATCTATTTTTACCTGCCAGCCAAGTAACGGTAACCTATACACGTGCCTTTCAACGTTTTATTGCTTTTATTGTATTGCCTGTATTATCATTGTTGTGTCTGTGACTGCTGTTGTCTGTCTTCCCCCGCTGTCTGTACGTGGTCCGTGCCCCTTTTTCTTCCCTCTGTTCCCCTCGCTCTCCCCGTGCTCTCTCTGCCTGGTCTTTCCTTCTGTACCCCTTGCTGCCCCGTGTCTCTGTCCGGTTTTCCCTTCTGTTCCCCTCGCTGCCCCCGTGCCTCTCTGCCCGTTCTCCCTTCTGTTCTTAGCTGCCCCAATATTTTTGTATTCTGTATTTTGCCCGTCTGCCCTCTGTGCCACTCGTTTTCCCTGTTTTTGTGCCCTTCCTCTCTCTGTTCCACTCGTTTTCTGCTTGTTTTTTGTGCCTTTCTGCCCTCTGTTCCACTCGTTTTTTGTGTATTTCTGCCCTCTGTTCCACTTGTTTTTGTGCTTTTCTGCCCTCTGTTCCACTCGTTTTTCCTTCGTTTTTTGTGCCTTTCTGCCCTCTGTTCCACTCGTTTTTCCTTCGTTTTTTGTGCCCTTCTGCCCTCTGTTCCACTCGTTTTTCCTTCGTTTTTTGTGCACTTCTGCCCTCTGTTCCACTCGTTTTTTGTGCCCTTCTGTCCTCTGTTCCACTCGTTTTCCCCTTGTTTTTTGTGCCTTTCTGCTCTCTGTTCCACTCGTTTTTGTGCCCTTCTGCCCTCTGTTCTACTCTCCCCTTGTTTTTGTGCCCTTATGCCCTCTGTTCCACTTATTTTATTGTGCCTTTCTGCCCTCTGTTCCACTCGTTTTTGTGCCTTTCTGCCCTCTGTTCCACTCATTTTTTGTGCCTTTCTGCCCTCTGTTCCACTCGTTTTCCCCTTGTTTGTTGTGCCCTTCTGCCCTCTGTTCCACTCGTTTTGTGCGCCCTTCTGCCCTCTGTTCCACTCGTTTTTCCTTAGTTTTTTGTGCCTTTCTGCCCTCTGTTCCACTCGTTTTTCCTTCGTTTTTTGTGCCCTTCTGCCCTCTGTTCCACTCGTTCTTTGTGCCCTTCTGCCCTCTGTTCCACTCGTTTTCCCCTTGTTTTTTGTGCCCCTTCTGCCCTCTGTTCCACTCGTTTTTCCTTCCTAACCGGCGCTCTCTGACGCTTTGTCAGCCACCCCTCCCACGGGATCCCTAATTCCACCATTGAGCCTACCTGCGGTGGAAGGCATGTCTCCTACTGATCCACGCTGGCACCCGACGATGACGCCACAAGAGTCAGACTCTCACGAGAGGAGTCTGCAGCTCCAGGAGAGGAGCGTCATCCTCTTCGCCCGCCCCCACCCCAGCTTAGCTCCAATCCGAGTGGCTGGTTTGGGTGAGGGCGGGCAAATGGAGCCGGAAAGGCTGAAAGGCTACACGAGCTACTCCCGGGGTCTCTGCGAGCAACCGGTAGCTCGCGATCGACCGGTTGGAGACCCCGACCTAGTAACTTCATAACCTCAGCACGTTCACGCTGCTACGAAGTCGCGCAAGGTCTCGCTGCGTGCCTCCATTTTCTAATCGGATAAGAGGAAATTACTTTGTGACTCACTTCGGCAGACAAGTCAGGAAGGTTCGCAAGAAACTCAAGTCATTTTAAAGTTTAATTATCCGCAAGTATCAAATTGTCCACGAATACGCAAGGTATTTAAACGCTTCCTTCGCATTAGTGATACGCACACTGCGTGTCAGTTCGCACAAGTCAAGATCTCATATATTACAACTGTGATACGCACGTACAACTGTGACACCCACACAGCGTGCCAATTAAGGTACTTCATGTATCCTTGTTTAACAGAACCACCGACTATCTACTTATTATTATTTTTATTGAGCATATTTTTTTTAACCTTTTTTCACTTTCTGGCAATATTTATACTGTACTGACCTTTTTAACCCTCATATCCAGTATTATGTCTTACTTTCTCTATATCTTTCCAAACACAAATAATTTATTTTATCCTCGAATGACGGGAAACTCCGCCATTCGAGGAGGATGGAGGACATTAGACACGGATATTCTTTGACGAGGTTTGCCGTACGTGGGAACCTTTGTTTGTTTACTTGATCGAGCTCTACAAAATAGCAGGTTGCCTTTTACTTTACGATTGTTGGTTACTGGGTCTCCTAGCGGACCACTCATACAAATCGCCTGTGATTAAGTGGTTTCGCAATAACATACACAGGAAACCCAGCTCTTTATTTTAATTCTGTGTCATTGCTTGGGGTGATTCCACACGCAGTCGTATGAACTGTTGACACAACTGGAATCCATAGGACATTTTCAGCTTTTTAAATTAAATTCTATAAAATGGACATCTTCTAAGCTGGAGTAACTCCGTGTACTTCATACAAACAAAGTGTTGGCCTTATAACGATGAATTCTTGCAAGATACATATGAAGTTGCTTTTAATGTGTGAAAGAGACAAGCATCCAGATTAGTCTTGATAAAGGTGGTGCATATCTGGTGGCACACTGAAACGCATTGACGCTACTGTCCTTAAATTCGAGGAACTATTTAGTCAGTATTTACCGATGTGACCCTGACTCAATTGTAAATAGATACTAACAAATTAATGTTTTCTTGAAGATTCTTCAAGATATCACTTGTCACCGTCTCTTCTTTTACATTGTTTCATCACATGTATATGAATAATTTTTAAGCTGTGGTATTTTTTTAAATGTTTGTTTTTAATTTAATTTTGTACACAAATCGCTAATAAATGTATGCAGAAAAAAAATGTTTATGGTTTATGGTTGTTAATGTGTTTATATTTATAATTATATGTGGTTCCCCCTCTTTGATACAAAGTGTCTAAGTAGTAGATTGTGTTGATGACTGGTTGTTGTTTGATGTGAACTGACACCAAGGGAATTATTATTTTATTTTGAATGAATCAAAGGTATGCATCTCCATCAGTACTTACCCAATCAAAGAGGTCAGCTCACAAATGAGATTAAATTCCAAGGGAAGTCAAGCTGCCACTTGGGAATAGGGTCTGTATTGTGGTATTGGACAACACTTTGGCTGGAAATGCTATGGCAAGAAACACTTTGGACTCCTAGGAGCCTGTAACTGGTGGTGTAGCTATTGCCAAAATTAAAGGAGCCGCAAATCTCAGAGCTAAGTGAAGAAATGTTTTATCCTCCCACGAGAGCCGGGAGGGTGGGCAGCTCATAGCTTTTTGTTTTATTCTTGTGCAGCCATCCTACATCAGATTGGGGTATTGTTCTGGGCAGCTAGTGGGAATATGGTTGACCAAGGGCATTGGGCCATTCTACCCACCATATATGAGCTGGTGCTTGGTAATGCAACTAGGAGTTGAGTTATTTTTTTTTAAGTGTGGTTGAAGAATGTGATTGCTGCTTGTAGAGTTTGGAATAGGGTTCAAAAACTGATGAAGATCAAACAATATAATAGATAGACTCTGTAGGAAAGTGAGATCTGCTTCTTATAGTTAACCCCACTTTTTGCTTGATGTTTCACTCAGCATCTGGGAACCACTCCATTTGATACTGCGGAAACAACAGGTCACCGGATGGCTATGATACTCCTTGACATGGAATAAGCCTTCAATAGGGTGTCATGGGACTATTTATGGCACAGTTTGATACTATTCCCAATGCCAGACTTCAAATTATGGGTCAAGAGTCAGGGAGAATCGATAATACTAGAGGGACAAGGTAGGGCTGTCCCTGCTCTCCCATTTTATCTGCCCTTTATGTAGATCCTCTTATAGTGACAATAGACCAAAATCAGGATATTAAGGCTGTGTGTGTTATAGCCTTATAGCCCGCCGTAGAGGGCTATACCGGCTATTGAAGGCCCTCTCCAGCGTTAAAGGCCCCGAGCCGAAGGCGAGGGCCTTTAACAAGGGAGAGGGACTTTAATAGCCGGTATAGCCCAGCTACGAAGGGCTATAAGGTTATTAGAACATTCTGACACGAGAGGGCAGAATGTTCTAACAAAAAAAAACAAAGCCTTATGGGAGCGTGAGGGGATTGGAATCCCCTTAGGGTCCTTGAAGCCTTTCTTCACAGCCAGAACTGTGAACAAAGAAACACTGTAATGTTGGAGCTCCAGCCTTATACCAGTCATTAGAAGCTCGGAGCACTCCATTGTTTTCAGTGGAGCTCCCAAAATTCCAATGTTCCAATAATGGATATGACACCAAGGTACTTGCGTAAGCAACGACACCACAGTGGTAACTTCTGTCCCCGAGAAAACAATAGTGGAGTTTGAGTGGTTAGCTGGGGAATGTGGGAGTAAACCTGGTTATTCATTGAATACGGAAAAATCCCAGATTATCTGTACAGATATTATCGTATTTGCAGAAACTCGCCGGATGGATACCACAACATATCTATGGATCAAGATAAACCCCAAGGTATCTACAATTTATCAAACTAATCTTAATTCATTGATTAGTAAGGTCAGGACCGAATTAAGGCTTGTTAATTGGCTGCACCTATCAAACATAGGTAGATGCACTGTTCTAAAAATGCTAGTTTTGCCCAAAGTGCTTTACTTGTTTCGCTCTATCCCTCTTGAGATTGATGTTTTTTCACTTAGGAAGTTGGATGCCATGTGCATAAACTTTATATGGCAATATAATAAGATTAGGCGAGCCCTCAAATTTTGTATCGTCCAACAAGAGCCGGAAGGGTGGGCAGCTCCTGGCTTTTTGTTTTATTATTGTGCAGTCATACTGCAACAGATGGAGGTATTGTTCTGGTCAGGTAGTGGAAATATGGTAAACCAAGGGCATCAGGCCATTCTACCCACCATATAAGAGCTGGCGCTTGGTAATGCAGCTAGGAGTTGTTTTCCCCGGCAAATAGAGCTGAGTTATTTTTTTTAAAGTGTGGTTCAAGAATGTGATTGCCGCTTGTGGATTATGGAATAATGGTCAAAAACTAATGAAGAGCAAACAATTTAATAGAAAGACTCTGTAGGAAAGTGGGATCTGCTTCTTATAGTTAACTCCACTTTTTGCTTGATGTTTCACTGTTTTTGACTAGTCTGACTGCGTTCCTGCTAATCAGGACCCCAGTCTATCTGATTTCTCCTTTAAATTATTACACATGTACTTTGGTACACTCCAGATTGGATACTAGGGTACCCTTATAAGTCCCTAGTATATGGCACACATATACCCAAGGCATAGGTACTCCAGAGGCCACCCATGGGCTGAAGCATGTATTATGCAACCCATAAGAGGCCATGCAAAATGGAGCTACAGGTCTGCTACAGGAACCTGTGTAAGCTGATGCTTGTACCACTTACTTTAGATATAGGTTCACTATATCTATAGGTCACACCATTAAAACTTACAAGTCACCCCTATAGCAGGCCTTATCAATCCTGAAAGCAGGGTGCTGGGTTTTTAGTGAGAGGGTGCCCCTGCATGAGCAGCGCTATATCAAAAGGGTGTAACCAAAATAATCCAACCGCATCTGGGTAAATAAGTACATGTAAATACAAGCAATGCGTTGGAACAAATATATTGCACAGTAAAAGAAAGGAAAACAAATTATTGCTTCCAATGGGATTCACTCTTCAGATTAATCCTTTAAAAATCAGGTAATATCATGGACAAAAGGCAGTTTCAACTGGCAGTATTTATAAGGTATTTTCCTCTCTTGAGGTGGCAGTCTGTGAGAAAGTGCAGAGGTTAATCATGCATAACTAAGTACCAGGGAGTGACCACTAGAAAGAACTCTATTGCCATAGAACATAATCACATCTGTGACTTTGCCAAAGTAATGAAAGCGAAGAAGACAATAAGAAATAGCCAATCCCCTTTGTCTAAACTGAACTAATGGAACCAAGGAATGAAACAGTGCTACATGATTACAAACCAAGCCAAATCAAAGTACTAAACTTGTGGGAATATAATTACCACTCCTAGAGATGCCACGGGGTATCTGTATCTTCTGAAATATTCAACCACCAGCTATACAAGGAAATACCTCAAAGGGGCTGTAGATACAAACATTATTTGACTGTCTATAGTAAATATGTAGATTAATTAATCGCAGGCAGAACAAATAACATCTAATTCCTTGTTTTAACGGTGCATCAATCCATAAGTTACACTTATTTACCGAAAATGCCCATAAAAATACAAATAATAAGAAAAGAATCAAACTTAGCCCGAAAATTACGTGTTCTACATCCTCGTTTCATATACTAAGGGCATTGTGTAAAAAGCTATCTTTACCGATAACTACAGAGGAATCCAATTCAACCCTCTGCTTCACTAATTGCAGGTTACGTGATAAGTTCAAATGTACAAAGTGGACAAGTCTTTTTAGCAGGTTAAGGTTTGTGGTTCTTGACCCAAACACTTGAAAAAGGGGAGCGCAAACAACCCACGTTGATTTTAGGAAACCCCTCACCCACCTACCTAGTAGGTGGCATGCTTCATCATCGGGGCCCAGCTGGACCACCTAATGTAATCCAGCTGTGCTTCAACGCCTGTGTTACAGCGGAGCAGGTTGCTGGTGTGACAAAAGTGAAGTGCTATGTGAAGTGTGATTATGTGTTAAAACTCTAGGAATTCCCCTTATAAAAGTTTTAATGGAAGGGTCCTAGGACATGGGTAAAACACATCAACAGGATAGACGTGAGGTTTAAAATGTACCTCTGTATCCCTTTTTGGGTTTAGGTCTACTAGTTTCAGCCTTCAGGTTTGTAAAGAGGCTTTCGTCAGGACCAAGGTGTGTGGCGTAAAAAGAAGAACGGCCACAGTGGTGCAAGTATCAGCACACACCCTAAAGTGTGCTGTGAGTGTGGTGGGACCTTTTAACTTACCGATCCTTAGAGTGGAGTACCTGTGAAGGAAAAAGTTTGTTAGATGCAGGCACAATACGACAAGATAAATTATCATGCATGTCTTATATTTCTTAATAGCTAGTGCTCCAGTATGCTTGAAATGATGGCATCATGCATGTGACTGTCTGAAGGCATGCATGATGGCTATCGCTAAAATAGCCCTGCGTGGCTACAATGTGCCCCAGTGTTGGTTACTCATAATTAAGTCCAAAAGATTGAAGGAGCTCAGAAATGCTGGTGGACTAATTTGTGGCACATTGGGTGAGTTTTTTTTGTTAAGAGGATGATTAAAAATAAGTTTTAAAAGTTTTTTGTATCCAGTGATAGCACGTGGTATTAAACAGGCAGGAACGCAGGTGATTTAGACTGGGACAACACAATGACTGACAACAAATAACATAGAAGCAGCCTCACTTTGACTCTATGAGGGCATTGCCTCATGGATCCCTACGGAGAGCTTTTCCCTATTACGACCCCATGGGAAAAAAGGGGGGAAGAGGAAATGGCAGTGGTTGTGGCAATTGAAATGTCATTGTAGCAGTAGAGTTTAAATGTAAAGTATCGTGGCTATGGGTAATGGTAGCAGTTGGACAAAAATGATGTAAATTGCATTGTGGCATGAAAGTTAAAGACAGAACAAAACGACGTTGCTAGTTTGGAAAACGTCCAAAAAAATGGCAATTGAAATGTCATCGTAGCAGTAGAGTTAGATGTAAAGTATCATGGCTCTGGGTAATGGTAGCGGTTGGGCCAAATGATACAAATTGCATTGTGGCATTAAAGTTAAAGAGAGCAACGTTGCTCATATGGAAAGCGCCCGTACTCACATTTGTCATGGAAAAAAGGGTCAGTTCGACCTACGCTCTTCGAAGGGTCCCGCCGGTAGCTGTGAGACTTGAATGGGTCTGTTAAAAGTAGGGCGGGGACGGATGTGCCATTACCGTCACGTGGGCGGAAGTGTGCATATCGCCATTTAATGTATTGGTGCAGGGTGAGTGAACTATGAGAGTGCCTGAAAGTCTGCACTGGGGTCACATTTTGGGTCCCTATGCATAGTCCAGCTCAAACCAGTTCTGGGAGCCATTGGCTTCTGCTCGGACGTGAAACTGGGTGAAGGACATGGGTGTAACCACCCCTCTGTCCTGACCCTTCCCTAGGAGGGTCATCTGAATCTGTCCAACCCTCTCCCGTGGGTACAAAAGGGCTTACCTGGCTGTAAGACTTTAGATTTTACGTAGACAAGATTCTACAAGAAGAAACCATTGACCTTCAACCGTCTGGACACTTTGGATTTCGCTGGACTTCGACTGGGTCTGAGTTTGTCTCCCTCTCCGTCCAAAAGCTTTGTCTGTGCCCATGCTCCATATAGGCTCCATGCAGGACCTGTGGTGCACTCAGTACAACAGAAGAATCTCCCTTGGAGTGAAGGACTCACTCCCCTGCAACTTCAGGCACCTTAACGCAGCAGACAGGTCTGCTGCTCCTGAGCTCCTGCAGAAGGTTTCAGCAACACAGGAGGTGGGTTTCAGAAAGTCCCTGAGGTTGATCTGCGCTCTGAGGCCAGTATTCCTCGTGGGGACTCCATAACCCGAACCCATGTGCACTGCATCCATTTGCAGTTGCATATACTTTTTGGCAATTCCAGAGCTTGTGCATTGGACTCTGTGTAGTTCTGACCCTGAGCAGTATTTTCACCAAAGAACTCCGGCCTCCTCACACCGAGTGCTCCATGGGCTGGTACTTTGCAATGTTGCTCGAGGCCCCCTCGTGACTCAGGTTCCTTTGGCCTGTGGGTCCCCCTGAGGGTCATCTTGATTTCTCTTAGGCTTTCCTGATTGATCCAGAAGTGCCCTCACTCCCCATTGCTTGGTGAGTACCCTGGACCTTGCTGGTCCACACTGTAACCTGTTTGACCTTCCTGTGTGGGTTACTTTTGCCAAGGTTTGTTGGGGCTCCATAAATATTTATATTAATAAATACATATTTTTATATAACTACTGTGTGGTTCTCCTTTCATTTACACAATATAGGAGGTGATATTCTGGTAAAACAAGCTGCTTTACATTCCTTCAAGATTAAGCCTGAAGGCTGCTCTCCACAGCTACTACTAGGATAGCTCTCTAAAGGTTATCTTTGACCTCATACATCATATGGGTCATTAGGACTTGTGCAAGGTGCCCACTTTAAATAGTGGACAGCATATACCAGGCCAACTTCTCACAGACTCCTCCCTCTTTGGCATTCCCCTCTATTTCCCACCGAGTTCTATGATACAATGGGCAGACAATGGGAACAATTAGGCCTTATTAAGATAAGGGATCTATTTTCTGCAGACCAACTGCGTACATTCGACAAGCTGCAAATAGATTTCGAAGAGGCTGTAGGATCTTTTTTCAAGTACATGCAGGGGAGGGATTCTCTGAGACAAGTTAGCTCTAGTGAGATCTCCCTGGAAAGGGCATCTCTTTTGGAGGTAATAAGTCAGCCAGACTGGAGGACAGGACAGATGTATAACCTTATCAGAGATACAGCCCTGGATGATTTAGAGAAGATTACATCTAGCTGGGTGAGTAAACTAGGAGAAGGCGACGTGGATCTGTATTTGTCCATTGGGCTCGGAATAAAGGTTCTTCTCACATCTGATCTGAAAGCTCAGCAGTACAAAATGATTTTTAATCTATGCTGTACCCCGGCAAAGTTGTTTGGATGGTGGTCAAAGGGTAGATGATAAGTGCTGCAGGTGTGGTGAGGGCCCAGCGGATTCGATACATATGTTTTATGGGTGTGAGAAGCTGCTGCCTTTAAAACAGGGGATTGAAGCATATTTGAAAAATATGTTTGGGAGAGATATATGTATTAGCCCACTAATGATGCTTCTTGAATAGGAGTGAAAACGGTCTGACTCAGACTTATTTCTCTTTTGATATCTATGGCAGTTGTCCGATTGTTAATAGCAGCAGTGTGGAAAAGTGCACAACCTCCTACATTCCAGGCATGGTTGTGGTGATTAATGGGTATTTATAAGAGCGTGGTAAAAAAATACGGAAACCAATGGTTATTTGGGTGACTGGCTCTCTAGGAGGGGAGAACTGGTTAGATCTAGGCAGTTAAGGGGACGGGCAACAATTTGTAGACCTATAATATCTGGGGAAGCCGAGTTTGATCCTAGGAGCAATGCTAGACTAGTAGCATACAACGGAGGTCTAACCCAGCTTCGACCCACCTAAGGGATTCACGCGGGGGTACCGTCACGGGGATCTTAGGATGTTTTATTTGATCTGTAATTGTCCCTATTAAATGTGCTATGTCAATTGCTCTGAATTGAAAGTGAAAAGAAAATGTATTGCTATATTGCCCTTGTTACATTGTAATGAATGTTTTGTATGCTCTTCTCTTTGGGAAATTAAAAAAAAAGGGTGAAGAAACACCCATGAGCATGATTGTGAGAATTTTTAGGTATCCCAGAAGAAGTACTGGAATGAGTTTTCTTCGCCTCATGTTGCTGAAACAGGTCTCATTTGTCCAGGAGAGCAGACAGGATCTGTGTGTGCTGACTGACGTACTGGTAGGAAGGTCTGTGTTGCCAAAGCTGTACAATAATAGTTCAGTTGTAGGAAGTGTGCATCTGCAGTTGGCAAATAAGGCACAACAATCTCTTTTGAACGCGAGACGATCGGCATCCGTTTTTCTCTACAAACGACCGACGGGACACGAGGGGCGCGGGAGACCTGGGTCCTGCTCCATATAGGACTGGGAAGCAAAAGAGTACCCGCCCCAGAGGAAAGCAGAAGATAGAACACCACCTAACCGGGGGAACAAACAGTCTAGCACTCTGAAAATTCCAAGAGCACAGTGAACAGCAGACCGGACCAAGTATTAAATACCTAAAAATAAAAAGGTCACCAAAGGGTTCGGCTCCTGTGAAAGGATTGCGGGAGGGATATCAACTCAGAACCGCTTAATACGGTACCAAGAATACAGGCACAAAGACGAAGATGAAAATTCGATCTCCCAAGCCGACAATTACTAATACCTGTAACATGTAAAAGGGTTTTCCAATTGGCAACCAACCAGTGCCACAAAAGTTGGAGAGACTCATCACCAGAGTCTTGATAAAGATGGTAATTCATCATTGAAACCATCGAAACGCGTCGACGCCCTACAGCACGATCAAGGGAGACTAACACCGATCCTGTAGATTTACAAGTATACAGTGCCAGGATTGTGTGTATATAAAATCCCAAAAAACGTGTAAACACCAATTGACAATTTTTATGTCGTGTGTATGTCTCTCCTCTTTTCCTTTTTCTTATCCCCTCTTTATCTCTGGGTTCATAACTGTGAATTAATTGCATTTGTTTTTTTAAAATCCATGTGTATTATTGATTGTATTTTATGAAATTGTTTGTGTTAATAATTTTAAGTACTAGCTCCAGATAAGCTGTTTTTTAATCACTGAATTGTATTTGTACGAATATATTTTTATATAAATAAATAATGAATCACATTTATGTTGTCTAGTGTGTGAGTTAGTGAAGGAATGTAGTGGGCTTAGTACCAAGAGGACTAAGAGATCTAAGATTAACTTGGGTTTCTTAAGTAAGGTCTGCCAAGGGAAGAACATTTTCTTTACTGTTACAGTACCCCATTCCCCTGGTCTCCAAGGGGTCTCTCTCAAACTTGAAACAGGCAAATAAGGCACAACAATCTTAGACTACCAAAATCTTTGGTATCAAGTTGATGATACACTGGAAATTATAGAGTGTAAAACTTTCTGAATGTTTATGTTGTGGTGAACTCAAAGCCACAATGCTGGTGTCAATGAATTACTCATATCACTGGTTTCAATAAACGATTGCTGTTACAATGATGTAATGATGCAGAGTAAAGTAAATCTTTAAGGCTTACAGTCAATTCTTCAAATATAAAATTCCATATTGCTGATGACTCCTTTGTACATACTTGGCTTGTTTATCTGATTGATATGTACACTTGCATTACTGTATCTGCAATCAAGCATACAGTCTAAATTCACTGGTCGAACGTAGTCTGTACCCATGGCTTTCGTAGTTGTTGTACTATGTAATACACAAGATATTGTAACTCAGAGAGTGGGGGTGTAGTAATAAGTCATATCTCAAGTTAATAACTTATAGGGGTCTACAACCTTTTCTGTACTGCGAGCTACTTATGTTCACTGAAACGCATTGAGAGTTACTAATATTATTAGTGTTGTATAATCTCAATTTTTTTATATGTATATTAATTCAACGATGCAAAATCTTTCTAATTTATTAATCTGGGTTGCACACAGGTGAGCTCCCCAGAGGTAGCTGGATAGCTACAGTAGCTCACGGGCTACTGGTTGGAGACCACAACTGTTGGAACTGGGTAGCCTGGCCTAGGGCAAGACAAGCATTTCAGAGGCACAGTGTTAAGGTTGCAGACCACCCAAGAATAAAACCACGCAATAGCACACAAAAGAAAACGCTACACCAAAAATGTTAGGAAAATATGAGCTGTTTTATAAAAATAATATTTATATATATCTTCGCTCTTTTCACTTTTAAAATTCACAGTTAAATTTCCATTTAGATTGTGTAGAATATAGCAGAAGTACTTTCCAATTCTAGGACATAAGAACAACCGACATTTGTAAAATAGATAATTCACTTGGACATTTGGCAGAAAACTCTTACTCTTCTACAACTCAATTACGCAATTACTGTATTCAGTTTACTTCATATTACCTTTGAACACAGTTTTACTTTAAGATTTGGCAATAACAGCTCTTTATCAGATCAAAGCAACACTTCCATTTGCAGGGAAACATCACAGGTCTTCTACTATTTATTTGACTGCAATGGGGGTAAACCCACTTAACTCAGCATTTAATTAAGCCCCAGAAGTAGTTGCAGGGCTAACATATAACGCACTATCCTTATTTCCCACAGTTCCAATAACCTCCTACAACTAGCACACAGTCAAGGTGGGTTTCCTAAAGTTCCTTCTCACTGTAGGTTGCACAACTGTGGAAAAATGACTCCTGACTGAGTTATTTCCTGGTTAGATTCTAGCGTCACTCTCCCCCCCCTGGGGATACCTCCTTACTTGTTTTATTAGGCGGTGATGACCTGGTGGCACCAGAGAATGAGGGGTGAACAACGTGCAGGACAAAAAGGGAGCCCCGCGCTGGCAGGATACACTAGCCTCTTGGGCCCCCCAGCTCTCCTCTGTATGTCACCAGCGACCAAAGGAACGGATTCCCCTTGTTCACCTTAGCCGCTTTTCAGGCTCTCCTAGACCTCCCCTCCCGCTCACGCCAGCATCACTGTGGGGCGCTTGAGCAGGGGAGAGAGGCTCTTGGTTACCGCTGCCGCCTTGAGTCTCTCGGCGCTTCTCCTCCGCACTCCCTCGCACAAGGAAGAGACGCGCTAGTCCCCCCGGACATGCGCGAAGGGATCCTCAGCTCCAGACCTGCCTCACGGAGCCCAGCGCTCAACCGGGCATGCGCGAAGAGCGAGTGTCTCTCTGTCAGAGACCGCGCTGATGGCGCTGCGCCGCGTTTCTTCACCGCTCCTCACCTCAGGCTTGCAGATGCAGGTCAGAATCAGCGCCGCCTCACCCCACATCAATCCGGGGCGAAAATACGTCACGTTGCCCACCAGCCTCAGCTTCCCCAGCGCTATCGCGCCGGCCCAGAGCCAAGACAGCACGCCCTCTTGCCGCCTGTGTTCTCTCAGCCCTCAACACTTCAGGTAGGAAGGGGGCCTCGGTGGGGTCGTTATGACAGCAGTTAAGCAGGACGTTTTGTACAATTTGGGGACAGGGGGGCTCAAGGGTTAGCCCCACTCTGCTGGGGATTCTTACAGCAACAGTCTCTTTAGAATCCTAAGGCTGGGCAGAGGACTGCACACCGCAGCACTGCAGTCTCCTTCTCCTAAAGTCTTCCCCTGTCTGATTGAGAAAAGGGGCAAGCCAGGCGCCCAGGGTCTCCAGTAACTTCCCACAGCGGGGCTAGGACAGTAACCAACAGGGGAGTAGTGGGTTGGACCAATAAGGCAGCTTCCCAGTCCAGGAGGTCAACCCTGAGTCTAACCTCTTCCCACCCTCAGCTACAGCCTGTCCTCCAACTGACTTCCACAGGTAGACAAAATGGCTGCCCCGCATTCCGCCTTTTATAGGCTGCCCTTCAATGGTCCAGAATGGACCAGAAGGTTCTAGAATGCCCTATGCTAGGCTATGGCCAAGTTCTAGGTGCGACAGTTGGGGCAGTTGGTGGCCACCATTTTAGGTGGTGCCAACTTTCCTGTCAGAACAGGCCTCAGGGCCTGAGGTAAAAGATTATGGGGGGAAAAAGAACACCTATCCCCTTGACCAACACCTAAAAAAATGGTAGACAGAAAAATAGTAAGGGTATGAGGGGCAAAAAGGGGACAAAATAAATAATAATGAGGAGGGACTGCGCAAAAAATCCAGACAGGTCTAACACGCGTCCCCCCCAGCTGAAAGTGGGGAGAACTACCCAACCCCTTGGGAGTCCTCATCACTAAGGCGGAAATACCTGGAGAGACCGTCTGCATTGGCGTGGTCCACTCCAGGCCGATGTTCCACCCGGAAGTCCATTCCCTGTAGGGAGATGGACCACCTCAACAGCTTGGGATTTTCCCCCTTCATTTGCATCAGCCAACGAAGGGGGCGGTGGTCAGTCTGAACCAGGAAGTGCGAGCCAAAGAGGTATGGCCGCAGCTTCTTCAGAGCCCACACCACCGCAAAAGCTTCCCTCTCAATTGCACTCCACTTCTGTTCCCGGGGAAGCAGTCTCCTGGATAGGAAGACTACAGGCTGATCCAGGCCCTCTTCATTTAGTTGCGATAACACTGCCCCAATGCCATGTTCGGATGCATCTGTTTGAACAATGAACTCCTTGGAGAAATCGGGAGCCTTCAGGACCGGTGCTTCGCACATTGCCTGCTTCAACTTTTCAAAGGCTTGCTGACAAGCCTTTGTCCATATTACCCGTCGAGGTTGTTTCCTAGAGGTGAGCTCTGTGAGGGGCGCTACAATAGTGCCATACCCCTTCACAAAGCGACGGTAGTAACCTGTGAGGCCCAGAAAAGCCCGGACCTCAGTTTGTGTCTTGGGGGTTCCCAGGCCATGATTGCCTCAATTTTTGCCTGCAGGGGCTGCACTGACCCCCTACCCACCAAGTGTCCAAGGTACACAACCGACCCCTGCCCAATCTGGCATTTGCTGGCTTTGATGGTCAATCCAGCTTGTTTCAGCGCCTGGAGAACTGCTTGCAAATGTTGCAAGTGGTCCTCCCAACTGCTACTGAAGACAGCAATGTCATCCAGGTAAGCAGCCGAGAATCCCTCCATTCCAGAGAGGACCTGGTTCACCAGTCGCTGAAATGTGGCAGGAGCGTTCTTGAGACCAAAGGGCATCACACAGAACTGGAAGTGTCCCTCGGGCGTGGAAAAGGCTGACCTTTCCCTTGCTCCATCTGTCAAGGAGATCTGCCAGTACCCTGAAGTGAGGTCAAAGGTACTGAGGTATTGGGCAGCTCCTAGCCGGTCAATTATCTCATCCGCCCTGGGGATTGGATGAGCATCAGTTTTGGTAACTGAGTTCAGTCCTCGGTAATCCACACAGAACCTCAGTTCTGGTGTGGTGCCCGGTGGGGCGGCTTTTGGGACTAGCACCACCGGACTGGACCAAGGGCTGCTGGACGGTTCTATCACTCCTAGCTCCAACATCTTGGCAACTTCGCCATGGATGCTAGCCTTCACCTTGTCCGACAGCCTATAGGTCTTGGATTTCACTGGGGGGCTGTCTCCTGTGTCCACATCATGGGTACACAGGTGGGTTCTTCCTGGGACAAGGGAAAACAGTGAAGAGTACTGCCCCAATACCTGTCGGCAGTCCTCTCGTTGCTCAGGAGTGAGAGACGGGGAGAGAATCACTCCCTCCACCGAACCATCCTTCTCTTGACATGAAAAGAGGTCTGGGAGAGGCTCGCTTTCTGCTTCCTCAGCACCATCAGTCACCAACATCAGGATGACCTCTGGCCTCTCATGGTGGGGTTTGAGGCGATTGGCATGCAGCACCCGTAGGGGCTGCCGCGGGGTCTTAAGATCCACCAAGTAAGTGGCCTTACCCTTTTTCTCCAACACCTCAAATGGGCCTGTCCAACGATCCTGAAGGGCACTTAGCTCTCCAGGTTCCATCACCCAGACTTTCTGGCCAGGCTCCAACTCCACTGGGTGAGCATTTTGGTCATACCATTCCTTCATGACTGCCTGACTGGCCTCCAAGTTGTCAGCAGCCTGCTTCCACAACTTGGCCATCTGGCTTCTGAAGGCCAACATGTAGCTCACCACATCCTGGGGAGGTTTTCTGGGAGACTTCTCCCATCCTTCCTTCACCAGGCTGAGAGGCCCACGCACCGGGTGCCCATACAACAATTCGAATGGGCTGAAGCCCACTCCTTTCTGTGGCACCTCCCTGTAGGAGAACAGTAAGCAAGGTAGGAGGACGTCCCACTTCCTCCGTAAGCTCTCTGGCAGACTTCTTATCATGCCCTTCAGGGTCTTATTGAACCTCTCAACCAGTCCATTGGACTGGGGGTGATAAGGAGTGGTGAACCGGTAGGTCACCCCACACTCCTTCCACATGGTCCGCATGTAAGCAGACAGGAAGTTAGTCCCCCTGTCAGACACAACCTCCTTTGGGAATCCTACCCTCGTAAAGATTCCCATCAGGGCCCTAGCTACCACAGGTGCAGTAACAGTCCTCAGAGGGATGGCCTCTGGGTACCGTGTGGCATGATCCACCAGAACCAGGATGAACCTGTGACCAGCTGTTGTTGGTGGATCTAATGGCCCTACAATGTCGATGCCCACCCTTTCAAAGGGGGTGCTAACGACAGGAAATGGTTCCAGGGGAGCCTTTAGCTTCACCCCTGTCTTCCCACTGGCCTGGCAGGATACACATGTCCTACAGTATGTGTTGGACGCCACTTTCATCTGAGGCCAGTAAAAGTGGAGGACAAGCCGTGCAAAGGTCTTGTCCTGGCCTAAGTGTCCTGCCAGTGGTATCGCATGAGCCAATTCCAGCAGAAAGGCTCGGTATTGCTGCGGGACCACCAAGGCTCTTGATGAGCCAGGTAGAGGTATCTTGGGTTCACTGTAGAGGAGGCCATCCTCCCAGTAAATATGGTGGTGTCCCGTAACATCACCTGCTGCCTGGGCTTCAGCCTGACGCCTCAGTCCCTCAAGGGTAGGGCACTCCCTCTGCCCCTTACAGAATTCCTCTCTGGTAGGACCTCCCTCCACATGCCATTCAGCAGGGATGGGTAAATCCTCCAGAGAGTCTACTTCCCCCTCCACGGACTCCTGGCCTACCACTGCAGGTGGCCGATCTGTCACATGGGGCGTGGAAGCCGAAGCAGGCTGTCCCTGTCTCCGTTTCTGACCCTTTTTGGCAGCGGGTTGGGCCATTGTTCCAGGCTCCAACCCAGGCGAACTCCCTCTCCGGGCAGTCGCAGACCGTGTGCTTACACAGGCCCAGTCAGGTGTACCCAGCATCGCAGAATGCGTCCGGTATTCCACCTCTCTCCAAGTGTTGTGCTCCATGTCATTCCCCAACAGACAATCAACTGGCACGGCAGGGCTTACGGCAACTCGAAGTGAACCTGCAACCCCTTCCCACTCAAAGGGAACCTCAGCCACTAAGGCCCATTCTGCCGTCAGCCATCGCGGCGGGGTGGAGTACATTAGGAACAACCTGCTCTGGAGACACCAGTTGACTTCTCACCATAGTCATACTGGCTCCGGTATCTCTCAGAGCCTCCCCTCTTTGGCCATTGATGGTAACCCATTGCCCATACTTTGTAGTATTTGGGGGCACCTGGATCTTTGGTACCATCTCCCGCTCTCCCAGGGACACTAAGGTGACACCCGCCCACTCACCCCCCTTATCTAAGGGCAACTCCTCCCCGAGCGCTACACTAGCTACTCCCGGTGACTTTCCTCCGGTGGGAGGGGGTGGTCTCTTTGGGCATCTGACATCTCCCTTATAATGTCCAACACCACCACATTCAAAACAGTGGGGAACCCTTGGCTGCTGGCTTTGGCCAGGATTAGGGTTTCTGGGCGGGTTTGCCCTAGGGGTGAAACCTGCTCCCTTACCTTGGAAATTATTTTGGGGACCTTTGGAGAACTCCTTCTTTTTATCTCCTCCCTCTTTCTTCTGGGGGGCGCCCTGTCCGGCTTTTTGAGAATCCCCTCCAGTCCCCTTGGAGGACACCCGGGTACTTGCCCAAGTGTCCGCCTCCTCTGCAAGCTTCCGGGGATCGGTCAGCTTGCTGTCCACCAGGTGTTGGCGCAACTCGGGAAAACATTTCTCGAGGAGGTGTTCTTTCAAAAATAGATTGTACAGCCCCTCATAGTCCTTTACCTCGCTGCCCTTGACCCAACCCTCTAAAGCTTTCTTGGCGTAGTCTAAAAAGTCTACCCAATTCTGGGTACTCATTTTGTGACTTCCCCTGAATTTTTGTCTGTACCTTTCAGGGGTAAGTCCAAACTTTTTCACCAGTGCCACCTTCATGACAGGGTAGTGGGTTTGCTCATCCTGCTCCAGAGCCAACAAGGTGTCTCTGCCAGCAGGTGGCATGTATTTATACAGCCCACCTCCCCAATGAGTTTCCAGGATCCCGTGAGCCCTTAAAGAAACCTCATAAGCGGCCAACCATTTGGCAATGTCATCACCTGGGGTGTAACTAGCAATGACATCTTTGGGTAGGTAGGGTCTAGATTCCCTGGTGTCTACTTTCTTTTCGCTGCCACCATTGTCTGGAGTGGGAGGCCTTTGTATTAGGACCTGTAGGTCCATCTCCTTGAGGGTTCGCTCATGAGCTAACCTCCTTTCCTCCCTTTGCATATCCATCCTAGCTAACTCCAGCCTCATTCTCCTCTCCTCCCTCCTATCTTCTAGCTCGGCTTCGGTTAAACCCCTGTCTGAGACGCTGCTGCTTGCCCTTGAAGGTATCCTGGGACCTGTCAGAAGATTCCCTCTCCCCACTTGGTTCAGCGATGCAGCCTCAGTAACAGTGTCCCCTTCACCCACTTCAGTTTCTGGTTCCTCCCTCAAACGAGCTTCCACCCATGCCCTTATGCTTGTCAGCAACTCTCCTTTCTTGGCACCTTTGTTAAAAAATACCCCTTTCTGCTGACACCAATCCCTGAGTTGGGCCACAGTATTGGCTTCCAGCTCCTTAAGATTCACCTCCATCTTTGCCATGGAATGTAATTACTCGCAGGAGAAAACCACGAAGTGATCTGAGGTTAACCTCCACCCACCACCAGAAATAAATTTAGAAAAACCAAAAATGTAAATTAGGAGGGCCGCAAGGAGAAAACTCCTGGTGTAGGTTTAGTGTATTGCGTTGAATTACTAGTGAGTAGCTGCAACCAAGTCAGTGATCCCACCGCTAGGCACCAAATGTTGGAACTGGGTAGCCTGGCCTAGGGCAAGACAAGCATTTCAGAGGCACAGTGTTAAGGTTGCAGACCACCCAAGAATAAAACCACGCAATAGCACACAAAAGAAAACGCTACACCAAAAATGTTAGGAAAATATGAGCTGTTTTATAAAAATAATATTTATATATATCTTCGCTCTTTTCACTTTTAAAATTCACAGTTAAATTTCCATTTAGATTGTGTAGAATATAGCAGAAGTACTTTCCAATTCTAGGACATAAGAACAACCAACATTTGTAAAATAGATAATTAACTTGGACATTTGGCAGAAAACTCTTACTCTTCTACAACTCAATTACGCAATTACTGTATTCAGTTTACTTCATATTACCTTTGAACACAGTTTTACTTTAAGATTTGGCAATAACAGCTCTTTATCAGATCAAAGCAACACTTCCATTTGCAGGGAAACATCACAGGTCTTCTACTATTTATTTGACTGCAATGGGGGTAAACCCACTTAACTCAGCATTTAATTAAGCCCCAGAAGTAGTTGCAGGGCTAACATATAACGCACTATCCTTATTTCCCACAGTTCCAATAACCTCCTACAGCTAGCACACAGTCAAGGTGGGTTTCCTAAAGTTCCTTCTCACTGTAGGTTGCACAACTGTGGAAAAATGACTCCTGACTGAGTTATTTCCTGGTTAGATTCTAGCATCACTCTCCCCCCCCCTGGGGATACCTCCTTACTTGTTTTATTAGGCGGTGATGACCTGGTGGCACCAGAGAATGAGGGGTGAACAACGTGCAGGACAAAAAGGGAGCCCCGCGCTGGCAGGATACACTAGCCTCTTGGGCCCCCCAGCTCTCCTCTGTATGTCACCAGCGACCAAAGGAACGGATTCCCCTTGTTCACCTTAGCCGCATTTCAGGCTCTCCTAGACCTCCCCTCCCGCTCACTCCAGCATCACTGTGGGGCGCTTGAGCAGGGGAGAGAGGCTCTTGGTTACCGCTGCCGCCTTGAGTCTCTCGGCGCTCCTCCTCCGCACTCCCTCGCACAAGGAAGAGACGCGCTAGTCCCCCCGGACATGCGCGAAGGGATCCTCAGCTCCAGACCCGCCTCACGGAGCCCAGCGCTCAACCGGGCATGCGCGAAGAGCGAGTGTCTCTCTGTCAGAGACCGCGCTGATGGCGCTGCGCCGCGTTTCTTCACCGCTCCTCACCTCAGGCTTGCAGATGCAGGTCAGAATCAGCGCCGCCTCACCCCACATCAATCCGGGGCGAAAATACGTCACGTTGCCCACCAGCCTCAGCTTCCCCAGCGCTATCGCGCCGGCCCAGAGCCAAGACAGCACGCCCTCTTGCCGCCTGTGTTCTCTCAGCCCTCAACACTTCAGGTAGGAAGGGGGCCTCGGTGGGGTCGTTATGACAGCAGTTAAGCAGGACGTTTTGTACAATTTGGGGACAGGGGGGCTCAAGGGTTAGCCCCACTCTGCTGGGGATTCTTACAGCAACCGTCTCTTTAGAATCCTAAGGCTGGGCAGAGGACTGCACACCGCAGCACTGCAGTCTCCTTCTCCTAAAGTCTTCCCCTGTCTGATTGAGAAAAGGGGCAAGCCAGGCGCCCAGGGTCTCCAGTAACTTCCCACAGCGGGGCTAGGACAGTAACCAACAGGGGAGTAGTGGGTTGGACCAATAAGGCAGCTTCCCAGTCCAGGAGGTCAACCCTGAGTCTAACCTCTTCCCACCCTCAGCTACAGCCTGTCCTCCAACTGACTTCCACAGGTAGACAAAATGGCTGCCCCGCATTCCGCCTTTTATAGGCTGCCCTTCAATGGTCCAGAATGGACCAGAAGGTTCTAGAATGCCCTATGCTAGGCTATGGCCAAGTTCTAGGTGCGACAGTTGGGGCAGTTGGTGGCCACCATTTTAGGTGGTGCCAACTTTCCTGTCAGAACAGGCCTCAGGGCCTGAGGTAAAAGATTATGTGGGGAAAAAGAACACCTATCCCCTTGACCAACACCTAAAAAAATGGTAGACAGAAAAATAGTAAGGGTATGAGGGGCAAAAAGGGGACAAAATAAATAATAATGAGGAGGGACTGCGCAAAAAATCCAGACAGGTCTAACAACAACTTTATACCAATCGGAGGTGGGAGGTAAGTCTTTGGTCTAGGGGTGAGCTAGCTCATTATCTTTGTTTTTACAGGTTGCCTTCCCCGCAGACCCTTCCCCTAGTCCCTTTCCCTCACTATCTCATAATCCCGGCTTTAACAGCTAGCAGAGTCAGTGGTGCCTTGAGGTGAGTCCTTTGAGCATTGAACTGATCCCAGGGGCTATTGTCCCAGCTGTAGACTTGACATTTTCAGTCAGTTCTCATGTAAGAAACTGCTAAATGAACTGGTCAGTCTCAGTAGGGTTGATGTTATCCAATGAGGTGATGATGTGAAGCCCTGGCAGTCTCCTGATGTTCTGGGAAACTTAAAAGCTGGTTGCACTTCCGAGAGTATGTATGGTGTATATCAATCAATCGAAGGAACAGATGGGCTGGCAAAATGAATCTCTTGCGCAGTCTGGCGAAGAAGGAGGAGTTAGAGTGGAAAAAATAGAAAAGAAGGTAATGCAAAAGAGGACTAGAGAGTTGAAGAAATGGATACAAGTAAGCGGGTAGTAGAGGGGGAAGGTGAAGGGGGTGAGTGAACAGAACAAAAGTAAGAGACCAGTATGGAGAGGAAGAGAAAGATAGGGCAAAAGAGAGGAAGAAACGGGGAAAGCGTAACATTTGAAGAGAGAACAGAGGAAGAGTGAGTGGGCAAGGATGGAGCACTGTGAGAAAGGTCGAAGAGAGGGGGTGGAAGGGAGGAAGGATTGGATGTGAGAAGAGGTAAAAGAGAAAAAGAGGGAAGAGGAGGAGAAAGAACATAGAGCTGGAGAGTTGAAGAGAGGACTTAGTGGAAAGTAGAGGAGAGGGCGAGGAAGATGTGCTGGGAGCGAGGCAGAAGAGAGGGGCATATCTCTTTTGCACTATGCATGAAAAAAGACACAACACTCAGGCTCCCTTATACCAACTTAATAGAGGTCTTATACTGAGAGAAAAAAATTAGGAGGGGAGTGAGAGCTGAGAAGAGAGTGAGAAAGTGGAAGGGAAGTGAGAGCAAAGAGTTGGGGAGAGAGGTAAAGAGTGAAAAATAGAGGAAGAGGATGACGGTGTGAATGTGAAACAGGAAAAAAAAGGGAAAGGAAGATAAGATGGGAGTGAGTGTAAAAGAGGAAATGAGAAAAGGGAAGGGGTGATGGCAAGGAGTGGTGAGAATGGAACATGCCCGGCATAAATAATAGTGAATGTGGTTGAATGTATTGATTGATGATACCAGTGATATTGTACATACACCATGTAACTAGGAGCTCACAAAAATGATACAGCTTGTATAGAGGAGAACACATGTTTTGTGGACTTCAACAGGTTTTCCACAGAGATAGTGTGTAGTCTCTGCTCACAACAGCGCAACTACTGTAAAAGAGGCATGTAGTACCCCAGAATACAAACTACTGACACCAACCATCTGCCCATCTATGGCTTGGTAAAGAAGGGCTATCCTCTTTGTCTATGATTGGATGTATACTTTGAGTGCACCATCCAGCTGGCAACCACACTGTGTGACCCAGAAAAAATATATGTGGAAAACAGCTGGCTATTCAGAATTGCATGCCCTTACATCTAATGTTTTTCAGTTGCCATAATAAGTAATATGAGATTGGGGATTATTTTGTTTCTGTGATTTATTATTGCCACACCATGGCTTCCAATACTTCCTCCTACACTAAACCAACCACCTTACTGTTAAGGACACAGCCTAATCTCACGTTTCAATCCCTTGTGACTCTAATTATAGTAGCAGCATGTAAATACTGGACTTCCTCTAACTTAATAGGATGTTCTTACCACAGGGTCGTGTAAATTTCACCATCTGTGTTGTGGTAAAATGGTTATTTGAGGTGACAATCATTGTGAATAGCAGTTATTGCCAAAAAAGTAAAAGGGACCCCCTGAGGCTAGTTAGCGTTCCTAGGACAGGGCAACAATACTTTAAGTAATAATAGTTCCTAGGCAACTGGATACCTGTCTGGAATCAGGTTTAGCATATGCAATTCAAAAACAGAACCTCAGTGTACTAAGAAACAAAAACAGTTAAAAAATATTTACATTTTATTGATACATATAAAATTATAAAACAATTTCAATATCGCATACATATCATAAACTAACAATACAAAACAAATATTTCATCAGATCATAAAAAGACACAAAAATATATCAACATCCAAGGATAAAATCTTACGAGGGTTATCAAAAAATCGAGTAGATAAGATGACAGTCTCTACGCGCGTTTCGGTGAAAACTACGCCTTCTTCAGGAGACCCTCTACAGTTTCTAAACTAATAGACTTTAGTGTGGTTAGTAACTCTCCAGCGGGGCGCCTGGTGAAGGGCCCTGAGCAGCTTTGTTTATTGTGCACTTGTAATTTAATCGTGCACCTTTCTGTTGTTTTGACCACACTTAGGCATTATTTTGGATCGCTATACCTTTTAAAAACCATTGGCAATACTTCACTTGCCTACCTGTCCTTGCTGACTTGCAGGTTCCCCGGTCCACCGCGGAGGCTTCCGTTTGTTGTGGAGGGAACGGACTCACACAGGAAGTGCTAATTAGCACACTTCCGGCTTAACACGGCGGAGGTCAGCAGTCTAGCTGCTCACCTTCTCCATACAAAGCCTATGCCTGCCTTAACGCGCAGCGGTCGCGTCACCGGCGCGCCAAAGGCAAGCCCATCTGCGCCCGTCCACGCCCATCTGCGGCCGTCCGGGGCCAGGGGCCAGAACCCCATATCAAATCCAGACTTACTCCAGGGCAGACCTGCACTCGCTTGCTACAGGCAGCCATGGCCTCAGTGATAGAGTGGCTGACACGCTGAGAGCTGAAAACCTGTTGAGGTGCCACCACTCTAAAACCCAGGACTCACCCAATAACCACACAACGCCTAGTAATATACCTGGCCTGAAAGTGGCCGTCTTAAATAACAGATCCCTACAGAAGCACCACCTGGAAGTTTTCTCCCTCCTCCAGGATGGAGAGCTAGATGATATTCTAGCTTTCACTGAAACTTGGTCAGGGGACACCTCAGTCCCAGATATTATCGCCGCCCTTCCAGAAAACTTTCATGCACTCTGTCAAAATAGACAAGGAGTTGCCCGGAGAGGGAGTGTCCCAACGGACGGCCAACTACCAGTTACACCCCCAGAGTTGAAGGTGGTACGAAATTGGAAGAAAATCGAGGCCGATAATCTAATAGCGACCCTTCTTGAGTCCCCTCAGTTACCCTCGCTCAAACCAGGAAATTTAGATCAGGAGTGTGACACCCTACGCCGAGTTTTAGATAAAATAGCTCCGGAGAAAAAAATCAGAGTGAAAGACAAAGGGAAGGGGGCTTCCTGGTTTAATGAGACATTGAGGGGACATAAGCAAAGCCTCCGCCATGGCAAGAGGCAATGGTGGAAAGCCTATGAACCGGAAAAGCTGGCAACATATAAATCCCAACTTTCACTATATAAAAAATCCATCACTGAAAGAAAGGCCGAATACTATGAGGCAAGAATATCCACAGCTCCCAAAAAGCAGAAAGAGACCTTCAAAATACTGAAAGAGCTCAGTCAAAAATCCAAAGTGAAAATGACAGATGCCTCTATAGACTGTAATACCTTTCAGATCTACTTCCGGCAAAAAGTTAGGGATATCATCCTCGAGATCGACAATACCCCTAAAAACCAGAACGGTATAGTTCAACACCAGCCCCCCACACCGTTCGATAGCCAACTCACTGCATTCCCTTTATTGGAGCCTACATCACTCACACAAATAATGAACCGCACTAAATCAGGTTCCCCCTGCTGACCCTTGTCCCCCGAGGATTTTTCGAATGGCCGTCCCTGGTCTGATAAACCAGTTCCTCTCACTTCTGAACAACTCCCTGTTGACCGGCCACCTACCCCTTTCCCTTAAGGAAGCCAGAGTAGCCCCCCTCCTAAAGAAACCGGGAGCCGATGTGGCCAATCTCAAGAACTATAGGCCTATTTCCCAGATCCCCTTCTTAGCAAAAGTGATAGAGCAACATGTTCTCAAATCTCTCTTATCCTTCTTGGAGGAGGACCAACTACTCCAAACACAACAAGTGGGCTTTAGAGCACACCATAGCAACAAACTGGTGATGCTTTCTGTCTTAGACGATCTCAGGACCATGGCTGACAAAAAACAACCGAGAGCCCTGATTTTATTACATCTTTCAGCGGCGTTTGACACGGACAACCATGGTCGGCTATTGGATCGTCTAACAGCCTTAGGTATTCAGGGGTTGGCACACCAGTGGCTTGAATCCTTTCTAACAGGGCAGTCTCAGAGGATTCAGTTGGATGAACGAGTATCGGATAAGGGCGCCCTCACTTGTGGCGTACCCCAGAGCTCTGCACTTTCCCGCTCCTCTTTAATATCTACCTACAGACTTTGGTGGCAGCTCTTGCCCACATGGGCTGTCGTGTCTTCAATTACGCGGATGACACCCAGCTCATTCTCCGGATTAACAACTCCACCTACACCCAGGAAAAGGCACAAAAACATTCTCAGATTCACTGTAAACTGGATGACCGCAAATTCATTAAAAACAACCCGGAAGAAAGTCATCTCTACAAAAGGCAATCCGTGGAGTGAGCATTTTTGGCCCCAGGAGCTGGGTGCTACCCCCACCCCCGCCACTGCCGCAAAAAGCCTAGGCATCAAATTGGACCAAGAGCTCTCTATGGCTAACCAAGTCACTACCGTGGTAGGTACATTAACAGGGCTTCTAATGCAGTTACGGAAACTTGTTCCACTCCTCTCAACTTCATCCCTGCAAATGATTGTGTCTGCCACAATTGTCTCCAGACTGGACTACGGAAATGTATTGTATCTAGGTCTTCCCCTAAAACGCATTAATAAACTTCAAGTAGTGCTCAATGATGCAGCTAGGCTGTTCTTCAGGCTACCTAGACGGGCCCAGGTCTCTCCTCTGCTGCGTAAACTCCATTGGCTCCCCATCAAGCAGAGAGTTAAGTTTAAAGGCCTGTGCATTGCCCATAATGCAATCTATGGCAATGCCCCGGCCTATATCAAGGAACGCCTGAAGAACTATGTCCCGTGACGCACAATGCGATCCTCTGAGGCCTGTCTCCTGGCTATCCCTAGATACAAGACTGCATCTAAGGGGGTAGATCTTTCTCTGTTCTACTCCCACAACTCTGGAACCAGCTGCCCGACCATCTGCGCAAAGAACCGGCTCTTCTACCTTTCAGGAAACATCTCAAAACGCTCCTGTTTAGAGAGGCACTGTATTCTCTCTAATTTTCACCATACTGTGGGGCTGTACATCTTCCCACGACCTCTGGTTATCCCCCCCCCCCCGGAGCGCTGAGAGACCTGTTGGTGATTAGCGCTATATAAAACACAATTACACAATTATGTGAGAGGAGGCAGAGTGGCTGTGGTGTGTACTAAATAAATCAGATACACTTACAGACACATGCATCAAGAAATGAGTTTGCGATTCCCTATTTGCGATTTTTAAGGAATCGCAAATAAGGAATCGCAAAACGCGATGCATCACGAAAATTGCGATTAAATAAGGAATCGGTAAAAATCGCAGAAAATAATGCGAATTCTTGTTTTTGCGAACTCGCAAATTGCGATTTCGCAATTTCCGGGGTCGCACTTTGATGCATGTTGATGACATCAGAACCAGGAAGTGTGCTCTCCAAGCCTCATTTTCAGTGCCGAGGCACAGGAAGAGGAGGGAGCTAGCTCTGGGAGCACAGGAGAGTGAGAGAGAGAGACTGAGAACACCTGCAAGCAACTGAAAAATGGAACCTGAAAATACAGCAGAGGACAGCCAAAGTGCTAGGAAAAGAAAAGTAAAATTTTCAGAAAAAGAAATAGAAACACTGATTGAGGGAGTGGTGCACAGCAATGACAAGCTGTTTGGAAAAGCTTCACTGAAGGTACCTGAGCAGGAAAAAAGGAAGATATGGATTAGGATTCAGAACAGAGTCAATGCCCTTGGGGTGACACACCGTACCACAGAAGCACTGAAAAAGAGATGGTACGATCTGCGCAGTCGGGCCAAGGCGCGCATTGCAGACTGGTTAAAGGAGGCAAACAAAACAGGAGAGGGCACATCACCACACACTGGAAACACTCCCATGGAGGAATTGATGGAGTCAACAATCCAGCCTGAAGCTGTTGTTGGAGTCACGCAGCTGGACACCTCAGGAGCTGCACACACGGCTGAAGGTAAGAGGAATGCATGTTTACATTTCCAAATTACTGCAGTCATGATGTCAGCTCAGGACAGCGTAAGCGCACACTGTAAAGCATGTACTAGATTTACATTACTATGAGAAGTGCATCATGGGAGTTGTAGTCAGGGCAAGCAGTTACAATGACAAACACACACAAATGTCAAAAAACGATTTCCAATAGTGTAGCAGATGTTCAAAAGATTAGGAAATTTATTGCGTTTCAACCGTGACCTAACCTCACAAGCATACATTAATGCAGTTTTGCACTGTTTAACCTCACAGATGCAGAACGTGATGAGGCCGGGGATATTGAGGATCCGGAAATGCACCACAGTAGCGCCTCTGAACATGAGAACACACCTGCTCTGCCAACTACACAGTCACGTGTACCTCATTTCCGTAGGTCACCTGTCCCAACACTGTTTCCCATGGAGTCAGATCATGAGGCCAGTGCTGCACCTGCAGTCAGTGTTCGTCAAAGAATCTGCGCCACAAGTACACCAACAATCATCCGGAGAGGCAATCGCAGAGTGCAACGGAGAAGACGCAGAGCCCGCAGACCACAGCAGGTTGAGAAGACAAATCAGGTCTGGGGTGGCTTGGAGGGACTGATGCTCCGTTCACATCGCCTGCAGGGAAAGCACACCCTATTAGTGAAGGAGGAAATTGCAAAAATGTCAGCCAACTTAGCAGTACTGGCCAGTAGTGTCCAGGAACTGACAAAGGTCATGCAGGAGGGGCAAACATCGCACAATAGACAGCACCGTCAACTAATGCAGCAGCTCAAACAGCAAGGAAAGGCTAACAATAGGCTTGCCACAGCTACAGCACTGCTGACGCATCGATCCGTGACAATGCAGACTGAAATGTGTCATTGGAGTGGAGATGTTGCAAAAGCACTAGACCAAGTCACAAATGCCGTAGAGATGATGAATGCATCCACTAGCGGAGTAAACATGACTGCACAGGATGAAAGTAGCGAGTGTGCCTCAAGCCTGAGCAGTACAACAATGCCAGTTGCAAGTGCAGTGAGACGCAATACACGCAGCGCCACCCTATCCACTACCATCGTAAGGCAAGAAGATGCTGCCGCAGACAGGCGTCTGGGTGTTCGAGGGAAGAAGCGTTAGGCTCCCATGCAGAATATGTGCCTGAAATGGTGACTTAACCATTGTTACAATGTGACCTAAACACTGACTTTGAAGTAATGTTTCTTTTAAAATGTAATAATGTTATTGGGCAATACTCTTGAGCCACTAGTCACTCTTGAAGTTTGCTTCACTTCCCAGGTCACAATACCTTTTCATAAAGCTTATTTTGCATTGCATATACTGTGTTTGTGTCATCATTACTCACCTCAGAAGTAATTCTGTGTAATCTCCAATCTGCGCCTGCGCCCTTCTGCTGTGCCTGATCCTTGTAGGGCAGGGTGGTGTTGTACTTGCTGGTTCCCATCATCCGAGTCACTATCAGACAGCTCCATTTCCAAACCTCCCTTTGTCGCAATTTTGTGCAGCATGGCACATGCTGCAACTATTTTGCAGCATTGTTCAGGATTGTATTTCATTGCTCCTCTGGTCTTATGGAGGCGTCTAAATCAGCTCTTTAGCAGCCCAAATGTGCGTTCTATCACGTTCCTTGTAGAAATATGTGCTGCATTGTATCTCCTTTGTATGGCAGTTGTAGGATTGAGATATGGTGTCTTCAGGTAATTTCGCAAGGCGTATGCGCTGTCACCTACATGTGAGGGATGAAAGGCTGTCAGTTCATGTTTGACATTAACATATGTATTAGGAATTGAATGCTGTTTTGCACATATTTACCTAGCAAATGTCCCTCTCCAAAATCTCCCCTTGCTAGACGCGTCTGAATGCCACTTTGCCTGAAGATATAGGAATCATGTGCACTGCCAGGAAATTGTGAGACAATGTCCGTTATAATTTTTTGGGCGTTACACACGACCTGAATATTTAGGGAATGATAACATTTCCTATTTCTGTACAAATATTCCTGTGCTGCAGGGGGACATATTGCCACATGGGTGCAATCTATGCAACCCAGTACTTGGGGGAAGCCTGCTATTTGGTAAAAATCCTGCTTGGTCTTAGCAATTTCATGGGCTGTGTTAGGGAAACTTATGTGTGAGTGCATCAGCACCATCATGGCATCAAGGAACACTTTGAATATTCGTGACAATGCACTCTGCGACACACCTCCTGCTACTGCAATTACTCCCTGAAAACTGCCTGACGCCAGTAGATGTAGGCAACATAAAATCTGGACATGCGTTGGAATTCCATTGGTCCTATGAGTCTGTCGTTGCAGGATGGGGTCCAATTCATTGATTAAATCATGTATCATTTGGGCGTTCAGCCTATACTTATCATATATCTCGTCCTCCTGCTGTCCTAGCAACGTTATGCCGACATGGTAAATTGCGATCGCAATTGCTATATTTTTGCGATTCTCAATTTTTGCGAATTCTTAAACGCTTGATGCATGTGCCTGTTAGATCCACGTAGCCATGTACACTACATTTGAGGGCATGGTCATTCAATGCACTGTTAACTTAAACATCTGACATTAGAAGAGCTTAAAGAGGAGAGGATGTGGCCTAACGGCTAGGGTGGTCGACCTCGAAGCTGGAGAACTGGGTTTAAGTCTCGGCAGGAACGCTCACCATCCTGTGATTCTGTTCAAATCACTTAATCTTCCCGTGCCAAACAAAAATGAATGTATCCATCTGTAACGCTACTGGTGCTCATGTAAAGTCCTCTGATACCTTCTGGTCTAGTTTGTGCTATATAAAACTCCGGGAAGAGATCTTTGACTAAACTTAAAGCATCGGGTGTTATGGAAACCTACAGGCAATAGAGAAGTAGTAAATACGCTTTAATGGGTGGAGAGAGACAACCTGAGAAGGGGATTTTTGTGGCAAATCTTTACAAAGATACTGCTGCAGGGCATGTCTAAAATGGTGGAACACATCTAAACCTGAGTTTGGTCAGAGGAGATTGTAACACTGACAGTCTTTGGAAAATATATAGGGCCTCATTTATAAAAAGTGATGCATCGCTGCGGGAAAACAGCGATGCGTCACTTTTCACTGCGCCCTCCTTGCACCACCAATGATGCGTCATATTTACAGAATGACGCATCATTGCGCAAGGAGTTAGAGATACGTCAGTATTTCTGACGTATCTGTATGGCGCAAAAGTGGCGCATTGCTGGAGTGTGTCACAAAAGCAACTCCAGCAATGTATCCTTTCACATGGGGCAAGCCCCATGTGAAAGGGCCTGCGTCAGTCTTACGCCTGCTGTGAGGTAGGCGCAAGAAATTGACGCATTTGTGTCCTAGAAGTGACGCAGTGAAATCACATAAATTTCACTGCGTCACTTCTACGACCCTTTCTTACGTCAATATGCCCCCCTTGCATACATTATACCTGGCGCAGGTATAATGTGGCGCAGGGGTTTACACAGTGACGCATCTACCTAGATGCGTCACTTTGTAAATATGGCGCAACAAGGCGTATTTTTTACGCCACTGGTGCGTCACAAAAAGTGATGCACCAGTGGCGTAAAAGTGACGCACAGCCTCATCAATGAGGACCATAGTATTTCTGCTCAGTGTAGACCCACAATCCCCACACCTGGTCTCAATCCCGCAGTTAACAGACAAGATTATCCTCATAGGGTGCAAGGTTGGAGAGCGTGCAGTGTAAACAGTGCGGTGACAGTGAGAGGATGACCCACTACCTACATTGCAGTACATCATTTCAGCTTTCCACAACACGGAATGATGACTATTCCCACAATCTCATGCATTAGATTTGCATCTATCTACATAGTGCTTATGACCCCGTGCGAGGCATTGAAGCACGCACAGGGTAGCCCTCATGGATACCCCACCCCTTAGAGAAGCAAGGGGGCATGGGAATGCGAACGTGGGTTTAATGTTCCAAAAAATGATGCGCAGAATGTCTGCAATGGATAAGCGACTGGGGAAGTTTGATAAACTGGATAGGACTGTAGCGGAATTGGGGGCTAAGGTAGATGCTCAGGCTGGGCCATCGGGGAGACCTAAGCGGACGATAGTACCGCCCAAGCCAAGGGCGTACACCTGATTTAAGAATACTGGGAAGTGTCAGTTCCCACTGTGTTGCTACACTGGCAAGGGAGGAACGTGGCGATATAGGGACTGACTATGCCTTGGTGCAGTAATCTAAGCTGCAGGAGCACACATGACCTCCCTTTACATCATATATAATTCATCAACTCATCTCAAAATTTTGAGGGATGGCGCCATACGTGCCAGTAGTTACAATTGGGGGGCAAATGCGGGGTCAAGGTGCATACAGCAGCCATTGTAAATATGGGACACAGCTAGTAAGGGTCGCGACAAAGCCAAAAGTCCTGACTTCTAGGTGGGATACTGTTAACATATATCTGAGGGTATTGACAAGTGCCAGGCATGGGTCGTGTGGGTCACAATGGCGGTCACACACGCGCTAAGGTTTTGTAACAAAGGAAAATAAGTGTATGTGCGCAGAAGTTGATACTTGCATCAATATTACTGGAAAGGCATTGTCTGGGATGGCTTGGGTTTCTGCGCTAATGGTTGGGTTGTCACTACTCTAAGCGGTTGGCTTGATAAATACCATTTTTATTCAGGCTATTTATACAGATAGAAAATGTTGCAATGAGCATTTATGGAGTGAGGTGAGCGCAAGACACACCGAGAATCAGTGTGCTGGGTCTAAGCACCAGCAGTCTAAACTGGTCTTTTATCGGGCTCTGTGGTTGAGCCCTGGCACAGGTGCCCTGTTTTCCAGACTGTAGGGACAGCAGGCACTGCAATATACGTGTTTAAAATTATGTACGCTAAACATCTGGGCTTAGCATAGTGTGCGGCCCTAATTGGGTTTTGCTGTTTCTGCCATTACATTCAGATATATGATACAACAAGGAAACAGCATTCCTACAAGGTTTTCAATGGTTGTTAGTTGTATAAGATAAATAACCAGCTACTATGGCTTGTATACAATATTGAAAAAGCTTCCACTTAAAGCCCTGGTGACACTACGACGACGATTCCAAAAGAGAAGGGAAATCCTCTGATGTTCACGAATTTTCATTTAAGTAGAATAGTGGGGTAGGAAGGTACGATCCCACATCCTATCACACCTGTTTACAAGCAAGTTGGTCCAGTAAATTGTTGACCAGGGTGACCACCTGCTACTGGGGATAGCAATAAGGCAGTGGGACTTTTAAGTAGAATAGTGTGGGTAGGTAAAGTACTATCCCACATCCTATCACACCTGTTTACAAACAAGTTGGTTCAGTAAATAGTTGGCCAGGGTGACCACCTGCTACTGGGGATAGCAATATGGCAGTGGGGCTTTTAGCTCACAAGTTAATCAAAAGGATGGTTCAGGGCCACAAATAATGGCCTGCGGAAATTGGAAGATCTTTATCTCTTTCTTTAAATCAAGAATGTCCAATGTAGGCACAGGAGGGCTGTACCCATGACAGATTGCAGGATAATCAACACGCTTTAAAATATGTTATATTTAGATGCACTGTATCTAAATGCATTTAATATATTAATTCGAATCCCAGAGATGCTGCCCATTGTATACCTACATTGGGGCAAGAACACTTTAAACGATCATTTTGTCAGATTGGTTGAGTGCAAGGAGCATGAAAAGCTGCCCACATGGGGTTAAATGCTGTGACATTAGGATGACAATTACTGTGCCCTTGTGTTTTTCCTTTCTGACTCAGCGACAAGACAGTCGTGGTTGCTATTTATGTGGTAATTAGACAATGTAACCATAATTGCTGGGCGGGCACTGTAAGCTGATCCTTGTTTAACACCCTCCTTGCACTGACCCCGCCACCTCACAAAAAAAAAAAAAATTCTGGGTGCGGGGATTTTTGTGGTTTCAGAACGTCCTCACTGTTCATAAAATAATAGATCCTGTCTGGTTCAACAGGAGTGATCTCAGTAAACAATATTGTGTGTCCGCTTCACCGGGGTATCCGCCCCCAGACCAAGCTAATGCTACCTACAACGGTAACATGGCAGAGTGGTCTATGTAACCGACAATACTAGTTCGGGGTGACCGGTGGGCTTGCTGATTCAAGTTACACTTGCGTGCGTACTTGCCTAGGTGGTAGGCCTTGATTCGATGACAGGACAAAGCTATGAAATGTGTAGCGCAAGTTACCAGGCAAAGTGCGATTTAAGCCTGGTTACAGTGGTAAAAAACCTTTGACGCCCCCGGACCAAGGTAATGCTACTTACCAACAGTAACATGGTAAAGTGGCTACGTAAGGGATATATCTATCGGGAATATTGACAATACTAGTTCTGGGTCACCTGGGTGCACTTGCGTGTTTACTTAACAGCATTTGGCACTAAATTCTTCCCCCCCTGTTTTATTGCCTAAGTAAGTCAGCCGTACCAAATGTCAGCCAGGAAATTGCCATTCCATAGTATGCCTGTGAGTTTCAGGTAATTTTCTCAGAGGACATATAGCACGCAAAGGACTCACTATAGTGGAGTGGATCTAAAGAGGAAGGTCTTGACCATGCCTAAATCCCATGTCTGATACTGCTGGTGCTCTTATATGGGCAGGAGGGTCGGACAGATTTGCAT
This sequence comes from Lissotriton helveticus, assembly GCF_964261635.1. NCBI lineage: Eukaryota > Metazoa > Chordata > Amphibia > Caudata > Salamandridae > Lissotriton > Lissotriton helveticus. The sequence continues at coordinate 1,175,876,166 of NC_136059.1, forward strand.
ATGACCAGGGCTGAACTGGGGGAGGCAGAATGGGTTAATGAACGGTAACACATTAAACCTTGATCTGTTGAAACTAAGGTTGCATCATGATTTACAATAGGTGGCGGTATACTATGAATTGATTGGAAAATCATGTGTGGCAGCTGGAGGGCCACTTGTTACATGCAACTTGTTAAGGGAATGATGCCCAGTTTGGTATCATAAGAATAATATATATAGGGTATGGTTGCCCCTTAGTTATATTACGCGTTACCATTGTCAGCCACGGTCGAAGCCAACAGTCAGGCGCGAGGGGTTCGATATTTAGAATACGTATATCTCATCAAGTTGTGATTGGGTGGGTGCTAATCCAAACAGACGGTTCCTTTTAAACTGATATCCTAATCATCCTTAAGGAGTCATGAGGGCGCTATGGTATTCACGGGGGACCCCATGCTTTGTGTCACCGCACTGCACACTGGGTAGTATTCGTTAATGAAGGCCATTTTACAGGGTACTCTTCGTAACACTAATCCAGTCACGCTACAGGGGACACAAACTGAGGCTATGCTCAACACTTAGTCGGAAGTGTTTATGAGTATGCATTTGACGCTAATCGTATCTCAAACTTAGCAAGTGATGACAATGTAAGACTTGCACGTGTACAACAGTTATCGCCAGAAACACTAATGGTTTGTGTTTATCTTTTCCATTTATGTATGGCCGGGTCCATGGTGGATATCTGGAGTGCTCCACATCACAACAGCTGCTACAGGTGGACAGCCCAAGGGATGCTTACGTCAGGTAGAGGATGGCAAGCAACAACGCAAGTGTGATGGGCGAGCGATCAAAAGACGCAGTAGGTGCCAACACAGAGTTGATTGTTTCGGTGTGTAAGCCCTTAATTGGGCTGGCGGTAGTAATGTAGCAGGATGTTGCTTCACAAAAAATGGCAGTATTTGCCTTAACAGGAAATTGTATACCTACAGTAACGGCGCCTGTGCACGCAGGGCCACCAGTGTCAGCATGGTTTATGCATAGATCACCAATTGGTAGTGACAGCGGTAGAGATGGGACAGTACACAAGGGTGTGCATTCCTAGCCTCGGCAACCCCAGGAATGATAGGCCTATGCAACGCCTCATTTCCCCTGTTCAGGAAGCGGGGACTTCCATAGTAAAAGTAGTACCATACACTTAACACTTTCCAGAGCGTAGTGGCTAGGTGTGGATGGTTAGCAGACTGTACAGTATGCCAGTGGGAGGGGTAGAATGATAGTACCAGGATACCCCCGGTCACAGCATCTGCAGGGACCCTCGATAGGCGTGCCCCCACACCCTCATGCATTATAGGACATGGGGTAACGATGATAGGACCCAGACTGCACCATAAGGGGGCAGTTTTTCCCCAGGCTGCACGTAAAAGGGGGGGGGGACTAGGCGAGTGCACGGAGTCACTCGGTGAAGAATCACTCGATAAAGAGGATCAACACTTGGTCTGAGAAATTAGTTCAAACACCTTAATTGCAGAATATCCCACAGGGGGCATCTGAGAGGGACAATGTAGACTAACAGTCGGCGGATAATGAAGAGTGGACAATTATTGGAGGGGTTGTCTCTACTCACAGGGTGGGGGGTCCAGTTGACAGAGTCAAGGAATGACCTAAGGATAGGGAACAAACTAGCAGGGGTAGAGGGTTTCTTGATTAGGAAGATATGACCTTTCAATGTAGGCGGTTGGGGGGGGGCCAGATAGTCGGTCAACTACCTGGCCTGTGGCGGTAAGGTCATTAATCGGTGAGCAGCATTTTAAGGTCCTTACGGGGGGGCGGACCCATTCACGAAAGGGGCCGCCCGCGGGAGGGGCCATTGGTCTCTCTCAGAACTTCAGGGGCAGGATATGATATCCCGTATTTTAAAGGGTGCGGGGGAGGGAGTCTACGCTTTCCTCAGGCTGGTAGCCACCCCTCACAACACTATGACGTCACTAAGGTGCGCGAGTGTCTGGGCCCTCCTGTTATGGTTCAATGGAGTTCAGGGAGCGCACGTGGGCGAAACGTGCCCTGGGTTGCGCATGCGCATCTCGAACGTGAGAGCGCAGCTGTAAAAGGATCTGACACCGGTTGGCGACCTTGCCGTACGACTTTATTATTAGAATGCAGTTTAATTTTCAGGATGTTTAGATTCGGTTAGGAAACACACTGTACTAGATATTTGTTAAGGTTAGCCCATCATACCATGTCGAAACGGATGTCAATCTAATGTTCTGAAATGTGCATTTTAATAATTGTCAGAAATGTTTATTTTATTAAAATTTTTGATTTGTTTTTATATTTTAATAAATACGGCTGGGGGGGGCCCTGTACCCCCTGACTTCCAAAGACCCCATGTGTTGACTGGTTGAATTAGGTAACCCAGCCAGTGAGTTAAGGGGGGAGGTGGCCGGCGGTCCCAGACCATGAGAGAAGGGGGGGCCAATCGGCCCCCACGCAGGCATGGCGGGGCCCGGCCCCTCCCACATCCCGTTCCTTTCGTGGTCGCTTGCCCCTCGCCCTCGCCCCGGAAGTAGTAGTGCATTTCCGGGGTGAGGGGGCGGGGCCGCGGCGGCGAAAGGGTTAAAAGCCTGGGGAGCGCGGGAAGCGGCCTCTTTGTGCCCGCGCTCCCAGGCTCGCTCCTCGCCCCACCGTGGGGCTGTGTAATTTTCCCCGCCCTCCATCCCCTTTTTTAGCAGACCTTGGGGCCGGCCAATGGTAGGTATAATGTTTTGGCAATGTGCCGGATTATAGGAATAGGATGCTTGATCCAGTAGGCCTTTTTTCCCGTTTACTGGAAGGTTGAGCAGATGTAAATGTTTAGTGCATTGCTGTGATATTATAACTAATTTTCTCCTTAGGCCTTTTTTCCCGCTTACAGGAATATCTGTATATGGATATGTGTTGTGCTTTGCTGTGTATTAACAAATTTCTCCTTAGGCCTTTTTTCCCTTTTAGTATAGCAATGTCGTATTTATTATGTGTGTCTGGCGGTAAGGTCATTAATCGGTGAGCAGCATTTTAAGGTCCTTACGGGGGGCGGACCCATTCACGAAAGGGGCCGCCCGCGGGAGGGGCCATTGGTCTCTCTCAGAACTTCAGGGGCAGGATATGATATCCCGTATTTTAAAGGGTGCGGGGGAGGGAGTCTACGCTTTCCTCAGGCTGGTAGCCACCCCTCACAACACTATGACGTCACTAAGGTGCGCGAGTGTCTGGGCCCTCCTGTTATGGTTCAATGGAGTTCAGGGAGCGCACGTGGGCGAAACGTGCCCTGGGTTGCGCATGCGCATCTCGAACGTGAGAGCGCAGCTGTAAAAGGATCTGACACCGGTTGGCGACCTTGCCGTACGACTTTATTATTAGAATGCAGTTTAATTTTCAGGATGTTTAGATTCGGTTAGGAAACACGCTGTACTAGATATTTGTTAAGGTTAGCCCATCATACCATGTCGAAACGGATGTCAATCTAATGTTCTGAAATGTGCATTTTAATAATTGTCAGAAATGTTTATTTTATTAAAATTTTTGATTTGTTTTTATATTTTAATAAATACGGCCAGGGGGGGGCCCTGTACCCCCTGACTTCCAAAGACCCCATGTGTTGACTGGTTGAATTAGGTAACCAAGCCAGTGTGTTAAGGGGGGAGGTGGCCGGCGGTCCCAGACCATGCCCACACCTGGTCTCAAGCCCGCAGTTAACAGACATGATTATCCTCATAGGGTGCAAGGTTGGAGAGCGTGCAGTGTAAACAGTGCGGTGACAGTGAGAGGATGACCCACTACCTACATTGCAGTACATCATTTCAGCTTTCCACAACACGGAATGATGACTATTCCCACAATCTCATGCATTAGATTTGCATCTATCTACATAGTGCTTATGACCCCGTGCGAGGCATTGAAGCACGCACAGGGTAGCCCTCATGGATACCCCACCCCTTAGAGAAGCAAACATGTTAACTTCCTGATCCTGATAGAAGGCATCACATTTGCTAAATCACATCCAACTGCTTCGATCAACCAATCAAAACTGTTGATTCATGCAGAATGCTATTTGCTTCCTCCAGGGATGCGCGTTGTTGTCAGCTGGGCCACGCCCATTCTGTCAGTTACTAAGTTTTCAGCTGACTCACTACCCGAGGCAGCACAATTTCATGCAGCCAGGTAACAGGGAAAAGTCTGTTGGTTAATCATTCATGCCAACAAAACGTGACCTGGTTTCAGTATAAATAGACGCATCTTGCCAGTCAGGCAAACACACCAGGCAGACTTTCCAATCTCCACCGGTGGAGGAGCAGAGAGGGAGCACTCAGGCAGGCATGCTGGCCAAGCTGATCATTGGGGTTCTGGCGGTTGTGTTGATTGAAGGTCAAAAGGAGTTAGCCGGTAAGATGCATTTTTCCTAAATTATTTTTCAGTCCATAGTGGATGCCTATTGTATAGCACCTGTATTTATATAGCTGATAAGGCGCTCAATCTTTTCTGTGTAGGAGCTGCACACTGCTCCTTGGGAGCGTCATGGCTGGAAGAATGTGTTTGCGGGGTATGAGTCGGGGGGGTACACGCGGTGGACGGCGTCCCCTCCACTTTTTTCCCAGGGTGTACGCAGTCCCCTGCCAAGAAGTTGGGCACCACTAAAAACAGATTCTGAATTTGTCCGGTGTCATTTCCAAACACCGGGAAACTTTCAGCAGCGCCTGCACATTGTTATCTGCTTTCGATCTGCAACATGCAGGCTGGGATATGGCTCTCTTATTTCTGACTCCTGCTGGGCCCATAACAAAGGCCGAATCTCAGGGGTCATCAGGCCTCCTTTTGTCGGAGTCTCCTGCCTGGCAGCGGTCAGGAGCCTCACACCTGATGCAAATGCAGCAGAGGGGAAACAAAGGCTCACAGCTTGTTAGCACTTCACACATACTGAAGAGAGGCAGGGTTTTCACTTTCTTCATGCTGTTTAGGAGATATGCATTCACTGTAAGAATGTCAGATGTGTTGATCTTTCCCAGTATTTGAACAAAATAAATAGCCTTTATATAGCGCTTACTACCCCTGAGGAGGCGTTGTAATAATTTAAATATCACTATTTCATTTAAAGCACTATGGCCAGAGAAGGCTTAACGCTGCCAAAAGGTAACATTGGTTTATGTGAAGCTTACAAAAGTGTGAATATTCTGCCTAAATCAGGAGGGTTTGCAAGTGTACTCGAAATGTGCTCAAATGTACTCATGATACTCCTGCTAAACATATCTGTGAGGGCTTAAGATCTGATGTCACTTCTGGACCAAGCTGTGCTCTGTGTTTGTTTTGTGTCATGGCTCCTATGCGTAGGTAATAAGGGATAGGAGTTTTATATAACATGCCTTCGAATATTTACCAGGTTTCTTCATCTGTTCAATGCCCAAGGTTATTAACAACATTAGGCTGGGCCACTGGAATTATGCGATTGTGAGGGTGCGGCAATTTTCACATAGTTAAAGACTAGCCGCATAATCCACCTGCTGCCGCATAATCTGCAGATTTTAACAAAAAAAGTTCTTTATACCTCAAACGGTTCAAAAGATAGTAAAAGCGCAGCAACACATGTTGCTGCACAGTGGAAGGCCCTTTGGAAAGGTTGACTGGTCTACTTTCTTTAGCGTGTTGCTATTTGGGTGTTAAACTGGTTTTATGACGTGGAAATAATGTCCAGATAGTGCTAACAATTGTAAAAATGACAAAATAATGAAGCAATGCAATTACAAAATGTGCCGCATAATGTGGCTCTCCCTTGCCGCATAATTTTAGTGACCCTGACTATAGGGAGACGTGTTTTCCGTTTCTCTGTATAGTGGTTAATTTCTAGAGGTTAGTGATAACGTAGAGTATGCTTCAGCTTTAAATGCTGAGCAATTAACACCTACGGTGCTCATGACGAGCTCAGCTCGTCATGAGGCACAGTGGCGCTGTGCTGAGCTCGTCATAACCGCCGCGGCGCTCCCTCGCGTGGATAATCCCCCTGCTGTGCTGAGCGTTCTACGAAAACAGGCGTGTTCTTGACGAGCTCAGCTCATCATTTGCACAGCGCTACCGTGCTGCATAACGAGCCGAGCTCGTCATGAGCACCGTGGTGCCTCGCGCGAACCCCCCTCCCCCTGAAGGGGTTAAAACAGACTTTGGTGAGTGCCACATGGCGAATTCTGACAGATCAAGGTGAAAAGGCACTGACTTGCACTTTACAATAAAAGATTCAAAATACACATTGATTAATGATCGATTAACCAGACTGCAAATAAAAGCAACAGTGGTACCAGAACATGTAAAGGAATGTTCGGATGGCGCTGGCCAATCAGCTCACTTCAAATAAGGGCATTAACAGGCTATAAAGGCCTATTCTCAAGGGCAGAATCAGGAAATGTAATAATGTAAGGTTCAGCTTGTCCTGCTGTTTAGCTCTTCCCAAGATACTCGTTATGCCATGACAACACAACCCCACAAACAAACATTGCTTAGTATATAAGGTACAGAAAAGCAGAGAATTCATGTAAGCTTTTTAGAACTAAAATCTGAGCAGGACTTTTTTTTTAAACTCAGAAGGCATGTTCTAGTGGAGCATTAAGGGGGCATTTTCTTTAGGATAATTTCCAGTCTTCCTTGTTGAGAGGCATTTTGTCTTGTGAAGAAGAAAGTGATTGGCAGACAATGTTCTCATGAGCAGTGTTGCTGTAACCCTGTATGGTTCATTTTAGTGCCGCAAGAGGAGCCCCCCTATAATGAGTCCCTAGCGGAAGAGAGGCTGCGCTGCCAGTGTGTCAAGACAGAGTCCAACTTCATTCATCCTCGACAAATAAGAACAGTGGAGGTCATCCAAAGTGGGACGCACTGCGCGCAACAGGAAGTGATGTAAGCAGCATCTTGAGCTTCATGCTTTTACAAACCCATGTGTGAATCTGATTCAGGAAATGGTAAAACTCCACCATTCACAAGTTAATCACAATTGACTCATGTTAGTACTATCTGCACCTAGATATTTACATATGGCTTGCTTTTTTCAACACGCTGAGCCAGCCATACACTGGTGGCTGTATTACACAAAGTGCCACTAGGGCGCAAGATGTACTTACACTAGTTGACTTTGGTATAACAGAAAGGGCTGCACACGCTTGCGCACCCCTTCTATAGTATGTAATGCACTGGCACACGTTCTGCAACCCATGCAATTCCATGGCGGTGTGCTCTCAGTTGCATTGTGGCATGGCCTTATTCAAACTCATGAGTTTGCTCCTGCACTGGGGAAAGCACTTTTTGTGTCCAGTAATATGACACAAAAACGGTTGTCGTCACTCTTTGCATGGGCCACACCTGATGAACATGTGCTTAGAACAGACAAGCATTGAGAAAGTCAACAGGTCTCGCCTATGCAAGAGTTATTGACTTTGCCAAAGTGTTTTAGCCGTGATGTACACCAGCGTAGCTACTGTTTATAATGGCTAAAAGTTTGGGGCATAGAGGAGAGTGTCGTGGAGTGAAGTGGTGTAGAGTGACATAGAATGGAGTGTCATGGAGTGGAGTGGTTAGGAGTGGAGTGTCGTGGTGTGCTGCAGAGTGACATAGAGTGTTGTAGAGTGGAGTGTGATGGAGTAGTGTGTCATAGAGTGGAGTGTCATAGAGTGGAGTGTCGTGGAGTAGAGTGGAGTGAGGTGAGGTGGAGTGGTGTAGAGTGGCCTACAATGTTTTAGAGTGGAGTGGCATAACATGGAGTGGCGTGGAGGGGCATAGAGTGGGGGTGGAGTGGAGTAGAGTGTGGTAGAGTGGAGTAGACTGTTGTGGAGTAGAGGGGTGTAGAGTGGAGGGGTGTGGATTGCTTACCATATAGATTACTAAAGCATCGTAGAGTGGAGTAAAGTGTTGTAGAGTGGAGTAGAGTGGAGTAGAGTGGAGTAGAGTGGAGAAGAGTGGAGTTGCATAGAGTGGAAAAGAGTGGAGTTGCCTAGAGTTGCATAGAGTGGCATAGAGTGAAGTGGCGAAGAGTGAAGTAGAGTGGTATAAAGTGAAGTGGAGCGACGTAGAGTTGAGTAGAGTGTCATAGATTGGTGTGAAGTGGTGTAGAGTGGCGTAGAGTGGCGTGGCGTAGAGTGGCGTGGCGTAGAATGGAGTAGCATAGTGTGGTGAAGAGTGGTGTACCATGTAGTAAAGTGGAGTGTCGCAAAGTGGAGGATTGTAGAGTGGAGGGTCATTAGGTGGAAGGTTGTACAGTGGACAGGCATAGGGTGGAGGGGTATAGAGTGGAGGGGCATAGAATGGAGTGGAGTAGAGTGGAGTGAAATACTATAAAGTGGAGTGTCATAGAGTGGATGGGAGTAACGTCTTGTGGCATAGAGTGGAATAGAGTGGCGTAGAGTGAAGGGGGTAGGGTGTTATAGAGTAGAGTGATGTTGAATGGAAGGGTCTAGAGTGGCATAGCATAGAGCGGAGTAAAGTGCCATAGAGTGGAAGAAAGGGTTGTAGAGTGCAGTACAGTGGAGTGCCATATAAAGTGGAGTGGAATGTCACAGAGTGGAGAGGCGATAAGTGTCATAGAGTGAAGTGGTATAGGGTGGAGTAGAATAGAGTGGAGTAAAGTGATGTAGAGTGGCATAGATTGGAGTGGTGTAGAGTGGCATAGAATGTCATAGAGTATCATAGTGTGAAGTATTGTGGGGTAGAGTGCTGGAGAGTAATAGGAGTGTCATAGAAAGGAGTATAGTGACATTGAGTCAAGTGGTATAGAGGGGCCTAAAGTGTCAAAGAGTGGCCCTGGAGTGGAGTGGCATGGAGGGGTGCAGTGTGGAGTAGAGTGGCGTAAATTGAAGTGACTTAGAGTGGAGTGTAATGTTGTAGTGTAGTAGAGTAGAGAGGTGTAGAGTGGAGGGTGTAGAATGGAAGGTCGTAGAGAGGAGGGGCGTGGAGTAGAATAGAGTAGAGTGGAGTTAATTATCGCATAGGAGTGGAGTGGCGTAGAGTGACACAGAGTGGGGTAGAGTGGCATTGCTTGGAGTGGCATCAAGTGGAGTAGAGTGAGTGGGGTAGAGTGTCATAGAGTGGTGATGTAGAGTGAAGGGGCGTAAAGTGGCATAGCATAGAGTGGAGTAAAGTGTCATAAGTGGAGTAGAGTGGAGTGCCATTGAGTTGAGTAGTATGCTGTAGAGTGGAGTAGAGCGGAGTGGAGTAGCGTAGAGTGGAGTAAATTGTAATAGAGTGGAGTGGTGTGTAATGTAGTAAAGTGGAGTAGAGAAACGTTTAGAGTGGAGTAGCATAAAACGGCATAGAGTGTCTTAGAGTGTTATAGAGTGGAGTGGCATGGAGTGACAGACTGAAGTGTTGTGGAGTGGTGTAGAGTGCCATAGAGTGTAACAGAGTGGAGTGTTGTAGATTGGAGTGTCATAGAGTGGAGTAGCTTAGAGTGGATTGGCCTAGAGTGAAGTGACATACAGTGTTGTAGAGTGGAGCAGCGTAGAATGTCACAGAGTGGAGCAGAGTGTCATAGAGTGGAGTATCTTGAATGAAGTGATGTGGAGTGTCGTAGAGTGGAGTGGCTTAGATTGCAGCAGAGTGGCCAACAGTGCCACAAAGTGGAGTAGAGTGGAATGGAATAGAGTGGAGTGGCTCAGAGTGGAGTAGTTTGTTATAGAGGGTTGTAGATTGAAGTGTAGTAGAGTGTTGATTGGTGCAGTATCATAGAGTGAAGTGCTATAGAGTGGAGTGGCGTAGATTGGAGTGGTGCAGAGTGGAGCAGAGTGGTGTAGAGAGGAGGGGAGATGTGTAGAGTGGAGTAGTTTGGTGTACATTAGAGTAGACTGGCGTAGACTATAGTAGAGAGTGAGTAGAGTGTCTTGAATGGAGTGGCATAGAGTGGTGTGAAGTGTCGTAGAATGTAGTGGTGTGGCATAGCGTAAAGGGTTGTAGAATGTCAAAGTGTATTGTGAAGCAAAGTATTGTAGAGTTGTCTGGCGTAGAGTAGAGTAGAGTAGAGTAGAATTTCATAGCGTGAACTTGCCTAGAATTGACTAGTGCAGAGTGAAGTATGCATGGTGTGGTAGCGCACTGCCATTACAGACAATACAGTTTCATTTCAAATGACCATTACATTTACTCAGATATACAGTTTTACTGACAAAACTGTACACCACACAAATGGTAATGTGTGCAAATGTTATCACCAAGTGTATTGGTTTGTTTTGATTGTATAAAAATATTTGTTTCTTCCACACCTCTGAATCACAAAAAAGAGCTTAATTTGTGCTTTCCTAATTCTAATATACGTATTTACACAGTTCATTTACAGACATTAAAATGTTGCTGTGTGCTACAAAAAATAACATCCTACATCCTTTCAACTCACATGGGTGTCCAGCAGGATTGTCACATAAGTCCTCTCACTTTGAAGTCGCAGAAATAAACTAAACACCTAGCTCCCTCAGAAGACAGAGCCTGACATTTGACCTCTGTCTTGAAAGCACAGCAAATATGACAAGATGAGAAGAAAATCTGAAGGTCAGTTTACAGAAAGCGAAAACCTGGGGAAGAATACAAGGAGCAATGGTGAACAGGCTATGAGCCACAGGAGGGACAAAAACATGCAAGACAGCCCAAAACAAATAATGCCATAAAATAGGAAGCAAGCAAATGTGAGTTACAAGCCACAAAGCCAATGGAAAACAATGGGTGGAGTGCATTCTTAGGGAAGCTTTCAGATTGTCCACAAGATGTCTTTGCAAACCACGCTCGGCCTAAAAATGACTGTGCACTCGATTAGTGAAATCCTACACAAGGAGTCTCAAGTCAACAAGATGCCCAAGATTCAAGATGTACAGAAAGGCAAAACGCTTACCTTTAGGCACAAATAATCTTTTCACCATTTAAGGTTGCTGCCAAAACATCACAAAAATGTATTTTGCTTTTGCTTGATTCACTGCAGTTTTATGCACATTGTTTATATAGGCCAAGGCATAGTAAAGGATTTTTCAAAAAGTACCATAGGCTACTGCTGTTCAGAAATCCAGTGTATTTAACACATGGACAGTTTCTTTTATGTACTTTTGCAAAACAGGCCTAATCTTTTCAGAGCAATCTGAGTATTATGTAAATAAAAAATGTATCCATATCTGGGTAGATGCAACAAACAGCCTACTATTACCTGCGCATTTAATGTTATACTGTTTGCCGATTGAGGGCATGTCATTAAATGCTTTCATAACTGACCATTTTGGACATTTGCTGACTTAGCAAAAAAATCAGCATTTTACCTCCTGCAGAAAATGCAAAAATACACTTAGTGGGACATTTCTAGCACATAAGGTCTGTATTACTCCCAGACAGGGACAGTGTGTCTGGTTACACTCTACCCTGAACAGGCAAAAATTCGCGCATTTCATATCTAAGTAGAGTGCCTCAATTAAAGAGGGAGTTGCGGTTTACATTGCAAATTACCTCTTCATCTAAAGGCAGAATGATTTCTTGTGTGTTAAGTCATAAATGAAGTGAAAATCTTCTTTTTGCCCACTAGCTGTTGGAGTGAGGATATATCTAAATGCTTCTATTAACCAGTCACGGCTGGTGCAGGTACAGTGTGCATATATCGTGCAAGTCGCCTCCCCAAAACATGTGGCCTCATAAAAGACATGAAGCAGGTTGGTTGTCGTTCACTGCGTAGTCTTTTATTAAATCTTAAAGCAGTGTAATCCTTTATTTATTTTTGATTAAGGTACTTGACCATTTTCTTCAAAGGCAAAGGTATCCACAACATTATTTACAATCCAATCATGGCCATACCTCTTCTTCATGCCCCCCCCCTGTGCTTGTTGTGCCAGTAGGCCCCAATTCACACTGTTTCAGTTGTTACTTTTTGTGCTAGTCCTCCTCCCAGAGAGAGGCACTACCACAGGGGCACTGCTTCCGCCTTGGCCCCACCATACCGGGGTATACTCCTTCCAATGTTCTTAGACATACACACCCGCATCCTGGGTAGGGCAGGAGAGACCAGGACCACCAGCAGGTCAGTCCCCCCACCCGCCAGCCCAGAGCCCCACAATGAATGCTTGCCCTGTCCCAGGTCAGCCAGTCCATGCCAAAAAGGAAGTCCACACCCTTTTCTTGCTTGGGACCCCGCCACAGGCCGAGGAGCTTACTGGTGATCTTGCCCTCCCCCCCAACCTATATCATCCTTAACTGCTTGGGTGCCACCCCTACAATACTCACCAGTTCTAGAAAGACCAGAAAAACTGCTGCCCGCAGGTCAGCCCCCACTCTTACCAGCTACCAGCTAATTACCGGCCGATGGCAACTACTAGGCCGGTAGGAGCCTCTTAACACACCGTCCGTCATGATGCCTATGCTGTGGCCAAACTCTAGTCTCTGGGAAAATAGCCTGCACCTCAATATTATTCCAAAAATGCTTAATCTACTTGTGCTAAAAGACAAACACTTTGCTTCTGTTTATCCTGATATTTTAATTATACCTTTTAGCTTCAATATTTCATTTTAAATTTCATACATTGGTGTACAGAGAATGAAAAACATCAATATTTCATAACAACATCTCAAGACATTTCATTGTCCATTTTGAAAAACAGTCTAGAAATAATAATAATCGTGCTCTAAAGGACAATTTCACAAAACATACAAACAATAATTGTGAATAAATATTGTCAATAAACAAAAATAGCAATCTTTTGGATGTCAAATTACACTATTCAATCTTTCTTTGAAATAATCAATAAAGTTTGAACAAGGAAAAAATATTCTTTTAAATCCCTTGATTGTACAGTGAAAATCAAACACAATATCTTAGCCTATTTTGCAAATGTGCCGACGCGTTTTGAGTACTGGTGTTTCCTTCTCAGGACTCTCATCAGGGCTGTCTCATTCTTATCTGCAATGGATTGTTTATGACAAAAGGTAAATATTAAAATCTCTCACTCTAGATCTACTCTAACTTAAAATGCCTAAATATAAGCCATTGTACCTGAATGACGTGGGCACACTCTCTCAAACTGCAGCTGCTTACTTATTCAGTATATATCTTGGATTGAAGGCCTCCCAGTTTTCTGAGGACAATAGTAAGTGTTAAATTTAATAATTTACTATGCATAGTGACTTATTCGCATCCACGATAGTCTATCCGTTATGTCCTACCTTTTTGGTCGATGTGTATTTCAGTGCTTATGCAAGCATTTTGAAGCCATTGATTCCCCTGCAAGAAAGCGTACCAATGCTTAGTTTGTTTTTCTTTTCACAAACAAAGACGTGCACCATTAGCGTTAGGCTATAAGGTAAATACCTGTGTTCAAATACGCTAAACCCAGCCGGATTAGCTCTTCAATAATTTTTCAATAGACGCTTCGTGTCTCTTTTCTGCAACAAAAGAAGGAAAAATGTAGCGTTTGTATACCAGGGACCGCACCAATGTTACTCACAGTCTCGACAGTGCGGAAGCATACCTTTATTTTCGGGTGTTCTCAGAAAGCTGCTCTTTCGATCTTCGCGTTTATTTTCTTGGAACCATAGTTATCTGAAAATATACGCGTGTGTGATGGTTATTAAACTAATATTCTTGATCTCTATGTGGGGCTATATTTAGTGCTTGCTGCACCAGGTACTCACCCGGTGAACAGTCGTGAGCGATCTATCTCACAGTGTTTGCAATCCTCAAATGGTTGTCACCATTTTTAAACCTCAGCGCAGTGGACCCGATGTCTATGGGCGTTTTCGCTTTCATCTACCAATCACATTCAAGTATCTTTGCTAATCTGGGACAGTGCATTTTGGGAAGTGGTGTTCCCTACTCAATTTTGTTAACTCATGCAATGTAGCTGAACTAGATTTCACTATTAGGTCCTTCCCAAAATAATGAATAAAATTTAGACAAGGAAAAACTTGTTTTAAAAAAAAAACTTTAGGTTGCACAGTGAAAATAGAACACAATATTCCTGTTATTTTCATACACTCTCTTTAGAACACTAGATATGTCTTAGTTCACCACATGCAATCAAACTTCTTTACTGCCCATGCATGATGCGTCTTGGGACATATATTTTCATATTCTATTAAGCTCACTCATACTGTTTAATCCAGTGCTTGTACTATTACATTTTATTATCAGGTAAGATTACTTCTGTAGCAGGACACTTTCCACATCAATGGGTCTATTTGTAACATTTATTGCCGCTAGGACAGTCCATTTGAACTCGTTCTCCCCATGAAGTTTTTTAAGAAAATGTTCCACCATTGGTGCAGTGGTCACCTTCTTTTTTATTCTGGACTTATGCTGTGTGATTCTAGTATTCACTTGTTGAGTGGTTTTGCCTATGTACAGTTTTTGGCAAGGGCACATTATAGCATAAATTAAATTTCTAGTTCGGCAATTGGTAAAGTCAGTGTGTTCCCACTTGACGCCATTGTGATTGAATTCAAGACCTTCAATAGTGTTGTTACAGGTCACACAGTTGCCACATCTATGGTGGCCCTGTATTGGTTTTAGGTTCCATTTTGATAATAGATCACTTTTTGGTTTCAATAAAGAGGTATCCGCATGAATTATCTGTTGGCCAATACTTGGATTTTTTCCCATAGCAAAGATTGGTTTTTGAAAAGGATATTCAAGATTTCCAGGAGATGCCAATTTTTGTCAATAATCTGTCTGAATTTATTTGTTTCAGGGCCAAATGTAGTGACACACACCAATTTATCCAATTCTTTCTTTTCTTTTACCTGTAAAAGGTTCTCTTGTGATGTGAATCTGGCTCTTTTTGTAGCGTGCCTGAGTAATTTCTTTGGGTAGCCCCTTCTCATCATTTCCTTACAAAAGGAATCTGCATGCTCCTCATAATCTGATACCTCCGAACAGTTCCTCCTAATTCTTAATAGCTGTCCATATCGGAGGTTTTCTTTCAGACTCTGTGGATGTGCACTTTTATAATGCAAAATTGTATTCTTATCCGTTTCTTTCTTATACAGCGATGTTCTCAGACTCTTTGTGTCTATGCTAATCGCATCATCTAAGAAAGTCATTTTCGTTTTGCTGGACTCCATCGAGAACTTAATGTCCAGGTGGCGTGCATTAACCAGTCATGGAAGGAATTTAACTCCATCTGGCAATCCCTGCCACAGGAGCCAGATGTCGTCGATATATCTCAACCACTGCTTCATATTACTCTTGAAAGGATTGTTGTTTAGAATAAATCGGTCCTCGTATTGGGCCATGTATAACACGGCCATTTCTGATGCATATGGACATCCCATAGCAGTACCCTTTACTTGTACTAAGAACTGGTCCTCAAACCTAAAATAATTACTTTTGAGGGCCACTGTTACGGGTTCGGGATTAATAGGCAATACGTGAATATTGGTCTTCTTAGGTTTTATTTTACCAAACAATATATCAGAGCTTTTCTTTCCTCTGTTTACAATTCCTCGTGGTGACCGGCTCCTCGCGGTTCTTTTAACACAGGACTCGGCGGTTGCTGTTCGACGGCCTCTCTCGGGTGTCCGTCGAGGTGATGTCTCGTCTGGCTCCGTCGTGTCTCTCGACCCAAACAGAAAGAGAAATACAAGGTATGAGTCGGATGTCCAGTCGAGTTACTACACTAAGGGGAAGGGAGTGAGGGAAATAACCATCTGTGCCACACGTCTAGTAAAAGTGCCGATGTGAAGGATCAGTGCTCGGGATAGGAACACAATACCAGGGAGGTGGGGATACCGGGATTATTCGAAGATCCCTCCTTTACGACTGACCCAGCCCTTAATAGTGTCGCGTACCTGGTTAAGCCATACACCTCCCGCGGGTGTATGGCTGGGCGATCCGCGGTGTCGGTGGCCTCCTGGCTTCTCTCCCTTCGCTTCGTCCTCTCCGCTTCTCGTCTCCGCTGTCTCGAACTCCGCCAAACTCCTCTCTTCTCCACGCTCTCTCTCCTCTCCGCTCCGCTCCCTCCGGGTGAACAAACACACCTGTGATTCGTCGTTCCGGGTATATGACGTCTCTCCGTCTTGTCGTGACTCCTCCCACTCTTGGCTCCAGTCTACATTAAAGGGCCAGTGATCCGTCTCCTCTTCTTGTATACCAAAGATACTGTTGACGTTCTGTAGGGGGTATAATGAATGAGAGGTGGTATCGGACCTTTGGTTAAGCGAACTCTGTATCCGCCCCTGCTGTTGTGACTGTCCCAGGTCGCTACACACCTCCCCCCCCCGGACACTCACGATCGGTGAGTGGGTGACGGGATAGAAAGTCAGCACCCACGTTATCAACGCCTTTTCGGTGATGAATCGAAAATACGTAAGGCTGTAGGGATAGGAACCAGCGCATGACCCTAGCATTATTAGCCTTGTTGCGAGCCATCCATAGTAGCAGGGCATGATCCGTAAATAGGTCAAACCGTCGTCCTTCCAGATAGTAAGCCAGTTTGTCAATAGCCCATTTTATTGCAAGGCATTCCTTCTCGATGGTAGCATATTTTAGCTCCCGAGGAAACAGTTTCCTGCTGACATACAGTATCGGATGATCGTGACCGTCGCTACGAGGAGTGGTGTGGCTCACTGGTTAGAGGCGGCAGACCCGGGAGCAGAAGTCGGCCTGGGACCAGGGTTTAATTCCCGACGCGGCAGGGTCGTGGACCAGGGTCAGCGGACTCGACAATTCTCGCCTCGGTGCCTACTTTAACCTGGGGTCCCACTCGGCAACTCTGGGCATTAGCTTGCCTAATCTCCACAACGGCCCCATCAACGCCGGGGATGCCTGGCTCCACCTTGGGGATTCCCAGTAGGGACCATCCCACAGGGAAAGCCAGGACGGGTTCCCCAGCGGTATACAGCGCCGGGACGCCCCTTTGCTGGGGCAGCTGTGCGCTTTACAAGTATACGATATTTAACATTTAACATTTACCTACTTGGGATAGCACCGCCCCGATACCATAATCAGATGCATCCGTATGTAATGAAAACGGGCGAGAAAAGTCCGGGGAGGAGAGTACCGGAGTAGATGTGATAATCGACTTCAGTATTCTAAAGGCTTCTAGCATTCTTACTGATGGATGTACCGGCGTGGATGATTTCCCGGTGTCCCTCAGAGCATCAGTAAGGGGGGTGGCTATGTCCGCAAATTGTGGAATAAACCGCCGGTAGTAACCGACAAGTCCTAGGAAAGACCTCAGTTCTTTTCTAGTCGAGGGAAAAGGAGTGTCGGCAATTGCAACAACCTTCTCAATTTGCGGTTCAATCAACCCGTGGCCCAGCACATAGCCAAGATATTTCACCTTTTGAAAAGCCATTTTGCATTTCTTTGCGTTAACAGTGAGTCCTGCTTTCTGGAGAGCCATCAGTACCTCGCTCAAATGCTCTAGGTGAGTACGCCAATCCGGACTGTAGATTAAAATGTCGTCCAGATAAGCTGACGTGAATTCGGACAATCCTGCTAAAACAGTGTTCATTAGGCGTTGGAACGTCGCAGGCGCCCCATGGAGTCCAAAGGGGAGTACAGTAAACTCAAAATGTCCTTCCTCTGTTGAAAATGCCGTTTTTTTGGCATCCTCGGGTCTTAGGGGAACTTGCCAATAACCCATAGTTAAATCCAGGGTAGTGATGTATTTTGAGTTGCCTAGTTTCTCAATCAATTCATCCACTCTAGGAATGGGATAGGCGTCAAAGAGTGAGATATCATTAAGGGCACGAAAGTCCATACAAAACCTCCTGCTACCATCAGGCTTAGGGACCATGACGATGGGGCTAGACCAATCACTCTTTGAGGGTCGGATAACCCCAAGGCGAAGCATCTCGTCTATTTCTGTCTTAATAGCGGCCCTCCTAGCCTCCGGGACTCGGTATGGTCTAATTCTAATCTTTTTATCAGGGGGTGTCACAATGCAGTGTTCAGCTAGTGACGTACGCCCTGGTCTATTAGAAAAGACACCAGCGTAACGCTCAAGAGTCCGTTTCAGTTCCTTTTGTTGCCCCCTAGTCAGTTCCTCATTATGGATTAGCTGTTCACACGTAGAACCCAGAGGCGAGGTGGTATCAGTTAAGTTTACTTTTGCTGGCGGGGGACCCAACCACTTTTTCAACAGGTTGATGTGATAAGACTGTTGTTTGTTGTGAGTGACTTGCAATTTATAACTAGTGCGACCAATCACCCCAACTACTTTATACGGACCTGTCCATGCAGCTTTGAATTTCTGAGATGAGGATGGTAGGAGAACCAACGCCCAGTCATTGAACCGGAGCTGTCTCCACTTCTTCCCCCTGTCATAGGCAATCTTCTGTTTATGTTGGCTATTCTCAAGGTGGGCCACCGCTAGTTCTCTCAATTTGCCAATTTTTTACTTCAGGCTCTGAGCATAGTCAAGAGTTGATGACGTCGTGTTAGACTTGGGCCTTAGGGCAGGTTCACCCCTAATCTTTTTGCCTTTATTTGTGACCCTGGGTAGTGATTTTTGGGTCCTGGCGCACTTTTTCCCTGTGTCCCAGAGTGAAAGTGCGTGCGTGTAGTATGGCTGGCCTGCCCTCCCATAGGAATGCATGGGGAATGTGTGTGCCCTGGTAGTCCCTGATGTGTGGGGAGTGCAGGCTCGAGTTTAGTATGTATGAACTCGTGAGAGTGAATGCTGCAAGATGGTGTCTGCGGCATGTATGTGTCTAGAAGGGAAGTGCTACTTCTGGACATTGATGTATGTGTGCAGTGAGGATACTGGGGCGTGATTGGCTGGAGCTGGCTGGCATGCCAGGCTCCAGGAAGTCTGGATGGGTCTGCCCGGTGGTGAGTGTGAGATCAGCATGAGTGATGTGTGGGAGGAGTGCACCTGGGTCCTGGATGGGCTGGGTTTTC
Source organism: Lissotriton helveticus (assembly GCF_964261635.1). Classification (NCBI taxonomy): domain Eukaryota; kingdom Metazoa; phylum Chordata; class Amphibia; order Caudata; family Salamandridae; genus Lissotriton; species Lissotriton helveticus. Next base: position 1,175,895,007 of record NC_136059.1, read on the forward strand.
CCCACACAATGCTGGCTCCGCCCCCCTGTGGTTTGTCTAATGACCCAAGCCTCCCCAGTGAATGAAAGGGGTGGTTGGGCCATCAAGGGTACTCCCAAGCCAGCTGCAACTGGTTTCCCCCCACCCTGCACCTCCTAACAAAGGATTTCTCTGTATAAAAATGGGGCTGTGTCCCCACAGAAGGGGTTCTACTTTTGGATCCTTGCCAGAGGGGGCTGTTGCTGGGGCCAGGAGGACCGCCACTTGGCTTGTCTCCCTGCCTGGAGACCCAGTGTGCTGGCTCTGGCCCTGCCCTGCCCCCCTGTCTGCCTCCAGACCTTGCTGGAGCTTTGCTGTGCTTGGGGAGCGCTCTCCCTTGTCCCCAGCGCTGGGAGCGCTTCGTTTTGCTTTTAGCGCTGAGAGCGCTTTATTTCATGCCCTAAGCGCTTAAGAGCGCTTTATTTTCCCCCTAAGCGCTGGGTGCGCTTTATTTGGATTCTAGCGCTTTGGAGCGCTTTGCCAGGCCGAGCGAGTGCCTACCTCGCTTTCTATTTTTATTTGAGGCCGGTGCCCACCCGGCATTGCCCCGTTTCATTGAATTTTAGCGGCTGCCCACGCCGCATTTGCCCGGGGAATCACCGCCGCAGCCCGGAGGAAGCAGCACCCGCCTTCAGGCCCAGGCCGCGCTGGGATTGGCCCAGCCGGCCGAGCCCCTTCCGCGTCATCGCGGGGGAGGAGGAGATCGCCGGAAAGCAGGAAGCGGCCAGCGCGTGTCCCCGAGGCTCCCCGAGTGGAGAGAGGAGCTCCGGGAGAAAGAGAAGAGCAGCGCGAGAGGAGCCGGCAGTGTCTGCCCCCGCAGCACCAGCGAAGTACCGGTGAGTGCGGGGACAGGGTCCTTTGTCTGGATTGAGAGCGGCCCCGGTTGGCAGCGGGCCGCTCCCACGAGTCCCCCCTGGTTGTGAGCCAGCCCCGAGAGGCTCGAAGGGCGCCTAGTGGTTTCGAGCCCAGAGAGGCTCGTGGGACATTGGCCATTGCTCCTGAGTCCCCCGTGAGGGACTCCAACAGCCTGCATTGGTAATTAGGAGCCCCGAGGCTCCTGGGGGCAATCTATTTGTTTAGAGCCACGAGAGGCTCCCGCCCTAAGTATATTCACGAGCCCCGAGGCTCGAGGGGGCATTTTATTGATCTTTGAGCCCCGAGAGGCTCTGGGGCCATCTTAATTGATTGAGAGCGCTGAAGCTCTTGAGCCCACATTTGTTTTGCGAGCCAGAGAGGCTCGTGGGGGGCCCAGTTCGTTGGTTGTAGCCCCGAGGCTCCCGCGCTGTGTCTCCCCACCTTTGTTCTTGAGCCCACGCGGCTCCAACGTTGCCTACCTGCTATTTACAACTGTCCAGCACTTAGTGGACAGTTGCTACGTTTAGGCTTTGTTCTGTGCTGCCTGCGCAGCCTCCCCTGACATTGAGACTCAGGGCATTCCAGCCCTTGCGAGGCCTGTTGGCCTGAGGGACCTTTCTAATGTTGTGCCATGTGCACCCTGCGCAATTTATGATTTACTGCTAATTTGATTCTTGCGCAAATGTTCTACCTGCACCTCTGAATGTGTTTTAATGTTTCATGTGCAAATGTCTATGTTATTACCTTTGCTAAAAGTGACCTGCTTAGGTAATTCTTTGTTCTTTTATTCCCCTTTGCTAAAAGTGACCTGCTTAGAGGATTGTTTATGTCATTACCTTTGCTAAAAGTGACCTGCTTAGGTAATGCCTTGTGTTTTTATTCCCCTTTGCTAAAAGTGACCTGCTTAGAGGAATGTTGATGTTTTATTGCCTTTGCTAAATGTTACTTGCCTAGGTGATTATTTTAGGTTTCCTTCCCTTTGCTAAATGTGACTTGCTTAGGTGATAGGTTTTCATTCCATAGGTCCTGATGATAAGTTCCTAGTTCCCTGCGTGATTTCCCTACAGTGTTTAGGGTGGCGTAGGAGGTATTTACCCTTTACCAGTAGTTACTGGTTGTATGCTATATTCACTATTTCTGTGTTACAGTCATTGTATGTTGATGTGCTAAAGTGTTATACCTACAAGTATTATTTCTAACAAGTGCATACCCCTGACAGTGGTCCAGGTGGCCCTGTCCTGTACATAATCCCTTGTAAATCTTGCCCGTGCCTGTTGGCACATTGTAAAGTTGTGTGTTATCTAATGTGTTTTTACTATAATACAAAGGCTATTTTTGATATAACCTTATGTGGAGTTTCCTTTGTGGTGGGCCTAGGGTGTTGTCGCTGGGGTGCGCGCGCAAACGCTTTACACATCGCCTCCGAGATTAGCCTTGCTGCTCGCGCCACGTTACCTAGAGGGTGAGCGGGGGTTATCTTGGTGTGTGACTCCCTTGCCCTGACCTTAGAAATGGTGATCCCTGACTGACCTTGGCGCAAGCCTTGGCCCGCCAGAGGTCCCGTTTCTAACATTGGTGGCTAGCGGTGCGGATTGGACTTGCGTTTGCGCTGTACCACAGTGGCGACAGGCCACACTTCAAAACTCTGCAATTTTAGATAACCACATTTTGGGGATTATTGTTTTTTAGGGAAGTTCAGTTTTGCTTCTCCTGAAAGGTGTCATTTGTATTTTGTCCAGTACCTTGTTCCCCGCCCTGCTCCCAGAGTTTGGTACCTCTGTCGCTAGTGGTCAGGTTGAGATAATCAGGGGTGGTAGAAACTGCCTTACCAGTCCGAGGGGAGGGTTGTGTGTGAATGAGTGTGTTACGCTGGACAGTGGAGTGCAAGTTCTGAGATAGGAATCTTGCTGAATTTTGTTGATTGTATACTCCTGTTTAGCTCAGACCCCCAGGTTCCCTGTGTGATCTCGTCTCTAGAACGTCTGCCAAAATGGAGCCTGTTTTTGATCTCAGTGATCTAGTTTGGTACAGTATGCAGGAGTTGGAAAGGTTCTGTAGAGAGAGAGACATAGGGGTGGATGAGTCAGATACTGAGAACCAACTTAGGAACCACCTGGTCCAATGGTATAAGGATCAAAGGGATCTTGAGCGCAGCGAGGAAAGGGCCCAGGCCACACGCCATGAGGGTGGTGAGTCTGTGGGGAGCCCTGAAGATTCTGAAGAAGAATGTGAGTTGGATGATGACAGTGGTTGGGCCCCAGCAGATAGTGAGGACCCCATAGATAGGGAGTCCCTTGCTAGGCCCAGTGTCAGTACCAGCGCCCCATCCCTTTCCCTGTCCCCAGAGGATTGGTTAGATAGGAAGGAAGAGAGGGAGCATCAGTTAGCAATGGAACAGCTCATGTTAGAGCATGCCCAGGCTATGGCGCAGCTAGAGATCGAAAGACTCTTAGCGCAGGAGAGGATAGAGGTGGAGAGAAGGGCCATCATCCGTGAGAGCGCAGCCCTAGAGAAGAGACTCTCCCCTACCCACAGTTGTAATTGTCTGGATTCCCCAGAGAGGGTGGAGTCCAGTGGTGGCAGCTTTTTAAATGTCAGTGTAGACAGTCCCACTCCCAGTTCCCCGAGTATGGTTCCTGTTTCCCCAGAGGAGGAGAATAGGTTGAGGTTTAGGAACCTTAAGAAACCATCTCACCAGAAGTGGGGGTATTTTGTGGATGACTGTTCGGATGCAATGTGGGGTTGGCTGACGGCTAACTCGGACAATGAGGTGGACGGTGTGGTGAATATGTTCCTCAAAGAGCAGTTGCTCAGTGTTGTTTGTCCAGAGTTGCGCCAGCACCTGCTGAAGTTGAAGTGTTTTTGTCCTTGGGACCTTGCAGAAGAAGCAGAGCGCTGGGAGAGTGCGAGAGGTTCTTTAGAGTCACTAGTGAGTGATTCCAACAATAGTGGGTCAGGTGTCTTCCAGCCCAAGTGTGGTGGAGGAGGGTGAGAGTAGCCCAGCTAGGTCCCAGGTTAGTGAGGAGGGTGTAGGGGCTGACTGCCTGTCTCAGTGGAGCAGGAGTGAGTGTGTGACCGAGAGTCCCCAGACGCCCGAAGCCCTGTCACAGAGCCTGGATGGTTTCTTTAGGGAACACCAGGATGGGAACCTAGGCTTGCCTGTTAGTTCACTTTAGGGAGATCTCCTAGTGGGTAGAGAACCTGGAGCATCTGTAAGCGGAGCTTCCATGGTTATAGAGTCTGGCAGTACTGCTCCAGTAGGGAGAGTACGGGAGTCCAGCGTGAGGAGTGATTGGGGGAGTTCCCCAGTGGAAGAACCAGTGGGTCAGGGACTACCCAGTGGGGCTAGGATCCCGTGTAGTGACCATGGTGACACCACTTCTGTGCTGGGGGATCTTTGCGCACTGTCAGGTGGACAGGAGGCGGGAGATCTGCGCCAGGCAGACAGTCACACAACATATGTGTCATTTGCTAGCCTCAGGGGGATGGTGTGTGAATCCCCAGAAGTCCTGGAGTGCCAGGTAGTGATTCCACCAAAGGTTCTAGACCGGAGGTTGGAGGTCCAGGTTCAGGATTCGCCTGACCTGAAGGGTGGGAATACTGTAAACAGTGTCCTAACCAGTTCTTTCTCCAGAGGTACCGCCCCGGTTGGGAGGGAGCAGGACTCTGGAAGGGGGTGCAGAGGGTGGGAGAGCCCACCTCTGACCCCGGTGCAACCTGAGGGGTTAAACCCTAGGTTGGGAGAAGGTTGTTTAGAGGGAACCCCTCGCAGGAGGAGGAGGAACCCTAGGAGAAGAGGTACGGGGAGGAGAGCCTTCCCTGAGACTCCTGGTCCACCTGAGGTTGTAGACCCTAGGCTGGAGAACCAGTGGCAGTCTAGCCCTGTCTTGCAGACAGGAAGGGTGGAGAATGGCTATTATGTGCCAGGGGTTACTACCCCCCACTTTGTGAGTAGGCAGGATCCAGTGGTACCTGGATGGCCTAGGGCCTGGTCCTCGCCGAGGGCAGCTGGAGAGTACCAGTGGGGTAGCCCAGTTAGTCCCTACAGTAGTTTTAGAAAGAACCCCAGGGGTTCACCGTGGCGTAAAACAGGAGGGTGTCCCTGCAGTTGTGGGCCCGCGTCCTTGTTTTATCGCCCCAAGCAGGGAAGCTCAGCACGGTGGTGATCGGTCTGCCCTGCGTTTTGGCTGGAAGGGGGTCGTGTTAGACTTGGGCCTTAGGGCAGGTTCACCCCTAATCTTTTTGCCTTTATTTGTGACCCTGGGTAGTGATTTTTGGGTCCTGGCGCACTTTTTCCCTGTGTCCCAGAGTGAAAGTGCGTGCGTGTAGTATGGCTGGCCTGCCCTCCCATAGGAATGCATGGGGAATGTGTGTGCCCTGGTAGTCCCTGATGTGTGGGGAGTGCAGGCTCGAGTTTAGTATGTATGAACTCGTGAGAGTGAATGCTGCAAGATGGTGTCTGCGGCATGTATGTGTCTAGAAGGGAAGTGCTACTTCTGGACATTGATGTATGTGTGCAGTGAGGATACTGGGGCGTGATTGGCTGGAGCTGGCTGGCATGCCAGGCTCCAGGAAGTCTGGATGGGTCTGCCCGGTGGTGAGTGTGAGATCAGCATGAGTGATGTGTGGGAGGAGTGCACCTGGGTCCTGGATGGGCTGGGTTTTCCCCACACAATGCTGGCTCCGCCCCCCTGTGGTTTGTCTAATGACCCAAGCCTCCCCAGTGAATGAAAGGGGTGGTTGGGCCATCAAGGGTACTCCCAAGCCAGCTGCAACTGGTTTCCTCCCACCCTGCACCTCCTAACAAAGGATTTCTCTGTATAAAAATGGGGCTGTGTCCCCACAGAAGGGGTTCTACTTTTGGATCCTTGCCAGAGGGGGCTGTTGCTGTTGCTGGGGCCAGGAGGACCGCCACTTGGCTTGTCTCCCTGCCTGGAGACCCAGTGTGCTGGCTCTGGCCCTGCCCTGCCCCCCTGTCTGCCTCCAGACCTTGCTGGAGCTTTGCTGTGCTTGGGGAGCGCTCTCCCTTGTCCCCAGCGCTGGGAGCGCTTCGTTTTGCTTTTAGCGCTGAGAGCGCTTTATTTCATGCCCTAAGCGCTTAAGAGCGCTTTATTTTCCCCCTAAGCGCTGGGTGCGCTTTATTTGGATTCTAGCGCTTTGGAGCGCTTTGCCAGGCCGAGCGAGTGCCTACCTCGCTTTCTATTTTTATTTGAGGCCGGTGCCCACCCGGCATTGCCCCGTTTCATTGAATTTTAGCGGCTGCCCACGCCGCATTTGCCCGGGGAATCACCGCCGCAGCCCGGAGGAAGCAGCACCCGCCTTCAGGCCCAGGCCGCGCTGGGATTGGCCCAGCCGGCCGAGACCCTTCCGCGTCATCGCGGGGGAGGAGGAGATCGCCGGAAAGCAGGAAGCGGCCAGCGCGTGTCCCCGAGGCTCCCCGAGTAGAGAGAGGAGCCCCGGGAGAAAGAGAAGAGCAGCGCGAGAGGAGCCGGCAGTGTCTGCCCCCGCAGCACCAGCGAAGTACCGGTGAGTGCGGGGACAGGGTCCTTTGTCTGGATTGAGAGCGGCCCCGGTTGGCAGCGGGCCGCTCCCACGAGTCCCCCCTGGTTGTGAGCGAGCCCCGAGAGGCTCGAAGGGCGCCTAGTGGTTTCGAGCCCAGAGAGGCTCGTGGGACATTGGCCATTGCTCCTGAGTCCCCCGTGAGGGACTCCAACAGCCTGCATTGGTAATTAGGAGCCCCGAGGCTCCTGGGGGCAATCTATTTGTTTAGAGCCACGAGAGGCTCCCGCCCTAAGTATATTCACGAGCCCCGAGGCTCGAGGGGGCATTTTATTGATCTTTGAGCCCCGAGAGGCTCTGGGGCCATCTTAATTGATTGAGAGCGCTGAAGCTCTTGAGCCCACATTTGTTTTGCGAGCCAGAGAGGCTCGTGGGGGGCCCAGTTCGTTGGTTGTAGCCCCGAGGCTCCCACGCTGTGTCTCCCCACCTGTGTTCTTGAGCCCACGCGGCTCCAACGTTGCCTACCTGCTATTTACAACTGTCCAGCACTTAGTGGACAGTTGCTACGTTTAGGCTTTGTTCTGTGCTGCCTGCGCAGCCTCCCCTGACATTGAGACTCAGGGCATTCCAGCCCTTGCGAGGCCTGTTGGCCTGAGGGACCTTTCTAATGTTGTGCCATGTGCACCCTGGGCAATTTATGATTTACTGCTAATTTGATTCTTGCGCAAATGTTCTACCTGCACCTCTGAATGTGTTTTAATGTTTCATGTGCAAATGTCTATGTTATTACCTTTGCTAAAAGTGACCTGCTTAGGTAATTCTTTGTTCTTTTATTCCCCTTTGCTAAAAGTGACCTGCTTAGAGGATTGTTTATGTCATTACCTTTGCTAAAAGTGACCTGCTTAGGTAATGCCTTGTGTTTTTATTCCCCTTTGCTAAAAGTGACCTGCTTAGAGGAATGTTGATGTTTTATTGCCTTTGCTAAATGTTACTTGCCTAGGTGATTATTTTAGGTTTCCTTCCCTTTGCTAATTGTGACTTGCTTAGGTGATAGGTTTTCCTTCCATAGGTCCTGATGATAAGTTCCTAGTTCCCTGCGTGATTTCCCTACAGTGTTTAGGGTGGCGTAGGAGGTATTTACCCTTTACCAGTAGTTACTGGTTGTATGCTATATTCACTATTTCTGTGTTACAGTCATTGTATGTTGATGTGCTAAAGTGTTATACCTACAAGTATTATTTCTAACAAGTGCATACCCCTGACAGTGGTCCAGGTGGCCCTGTCCTGTACATAATCCCTTGTAAATCTTGCCCGTGCCTGTTGGCACATTGTAAAGTTGTGTGTTATCTAATGTGTTTTTACTATAATACAAAGGCTGTTTTTGATATAACCTTGTGTGGAGTTTCCTTTGTGGTGGGCCTAGGGTGTTGTCGCTGGGGTGCGCGCGCAAACGCTTTACACATCGCCTCCGAGATTAGCCTTGCTGCTCGCGCCACGTTACCTAGAGGGTGAGCGGGGGTTATCTTGGTGTGTGACTCCCTTGCCCTGACCTTAGAAATGGTGATCCCTGACTGACCTTGGCGCAAGCCTTGGCCCGCCAGAGGTCCCGTTTCTAACATTCCTCCGAGGCTTCATTAACCCAAGCATCCTTAGTCATCTCCAAGAGGGAGCGGGGTTGACGCCCGTAGAGGAGCTCGAAGGGTGATACACCCAGACTGGACTGTCTCTGAGCCCGTATAGCGTACAACGCTAGCGGCAACATCCTGTCCCAATCATCCCCGCTGACTTCCATCATTTTACGGAGGGTGGCTTTCAGGGTACGATTATAACGTTCCACCAGTCCGTCCGTCTGAGGATGGTAAACAGAGGTACGGATCTGGTGGATGTGCAACGTGTGGCATATCTCCTTCATTAACTTAGAAACGAACGGAGTGCCCTGGTCCGTTAGAATTTCTTTCGGAAATCCCACCCGACTGAACAGTTCAATCATCTTATCACCCACCTGTTTGGAATTAGCCGTAGATAAGGGAAAAGCCTCAGGGAACCTCGTGGCATAATCAACCACTACCAATATGTGCTGGAAACCTTTTCGAGTTTTAGGCAACGGCCCAATAAGGTCCATCCCGACACGTTCGAAAGGTTTCCCAATGACCGGCAACGGCTGAAGAGGGACAGCCGGGGGTCTGCTCATGTTCAACCTCTGACATATGTCGCAAGTTCTACAATACGTTTCCGTATCTTTATATATCCCGGGCCAAAAAAAAATTCGGAGGATATTTTGGGTAGTTTTTTCTGCGCCGCTATGTCCGGCAACTAGGTGGCTATGCCCAAAAAAAAGGACCTGTTCTCTGAAAGACTCGGGGACCAGGAGCTGAGGAGAGTCTCCCTCCTTTCCTATCCTATACAGTAACCCTTCTTGAATCACGAAGGCTGGGTATGCCTTAGACTCAATGGTTCTTTGGTGGGCCTGTTCCCACGCATTAAAAAGAGTGGTGTCACTTATTTGTGCAAATTTAAAACTCTTATCGAGAACCCAAGGGTCGGGTGAAAGGACTGCGTGTATTGTTTCACCTCGTTCTTCAGTGGACCCAAACCCGTTTGAGCCTCGATCTGTAATGTCCAATTCCTCCAACTCTTGCAGAGTAGGTGAAGCTATGCTCTCGCATATCAATTGTGCCACTCGGTCTCCTTTGTGTACTAGAAAGGTTTCTGTTCCAAGGTTAAATAGGAGAACCATTACATTACCCCTGTAATCTTCGTCAATGACGCCATCTCCTACGTCTATGAAGTGTTTCGCGGCCAGTCCGGAACGGGGAGCTATCCTACCGTAGCAGCCGGTTGGTACTGCGATTTGCAGGTCGGTTTTGATTAATGCCTTTGCCGTGGTCGGTATTTCATAGTCGTATGCACTACACAAATCATATCCGGCTACTTTAGCCGAACCCTTGGTGGGTGAAGTTGCATTTTTAGACAATTTTACAAACTTAAGAGTGACCTTCTGGGGTTGTACAGATGGGTCCCTGCCTTCCTCCCTTGTGATGTGTAGTCCCTGAAGTCTATCTTTATGACCCGGTTCTAGGGTTTTTTTAAACATACGCAAGAAATCGGGGTTATCAGTCCCAATGATTAAGTCTTCAGGCAGCTTTGACATTACTCCCACCCTCACTATGTGTGGAGGCCCTGCTGTGTGTTCTATAGTGATATTGGCTATAGGGTACATTTTGACATCCCCGTGGACACATTTAATGTTAACAGTCCCGTTAGTAATGTATTGGTTTGGGTTTACGTATTGAGATTGTATAACCGACTGGCGGCAGCCGGAGTCTAACAATGCTATCAGAGATTGCCCGTTAACTTTCACACTTACTCGGAATGATCCGCCCAGTTCTGCCGAGTAAAACACAGATTTAGGGAGATACCCAACTTCCATGGGTTCCTCTTCCAGTCTCTTTTTGGGACACAATCTAGCAATGTGTCCCCAATGTCCACAATCAAAGCACTGCGGTCCTGATGTTCCTGGGTTCTCTGTTCTCCATGTGCGAGATCGTGTAGGCTCTCTTCCTTTAGGAAAATTTCTTTCCTGTCGGATCACCATTTTTTTCCCTTTCTCCAAATCAAACGGAACATTTTTCTGTTGTGCTCTGGCAAATGACGAGGCCATCTCAACTGCTTGAGCAGTTGTTAGACTATAATGTTGTCGAAGCCACTTTTGTGTGGCGTAGGGGAGTGGCTCTAGAAATTGCTCTAAATATATTCGGTCGAGTATTTCTTCTTTACTGCTAGTAGCAGGTGTAAGCCACTTATCGGCGGCCATTTTTAACCTTACAAACAAAGTTTTGGGGTTTTCTCCCACTGCGCCCCTCTCTTTACGAAAGCGTAGCCGATATGCTTCTGGATCTAAACCTAAGTGGTCGAGTATGATTCTTTTTATGTCGGCGTAAGCAGTGTTTCCATTTGGATTGGCCACTTGATAAGCTGCCTGAGCTTCTCCTCCCAATAGCGGTGCTAAGAAGAAAGGCCATTTAGCTACTGGCCAGCCACAAGCTCGTGCTGCTCTTTCGAAATTTAATAAAAAAGCATCAGGATCTTCTCCGCTTCTATATTTTTGTAGAGAGATGGCTGGTGTTCCATGTGATATGGTTCTTTCTGTTGATCCAGCCCTAACCACGGGGTCAACCCAGGGTTGTTCGCTTTTGTCTTCAAATACTTTTTTTATTACCTCTCTATCTGCCTGGGCGGATACCAGATGTTGCTCTAAGGCCCATTCGAGTCTTTCGTGACCTTTTACGAGTTGTTCTACTACCGTTTCCATCTTTTTTCCAGAGATGGTGCCTATGCCCGCATTCTCCACCACTGTTACGGGTTCGGGATTAATAGGCAATACGTGAATTTTGGTGTTCTTAGGTTTTATTTTACCAAACAATATATCAGAGCTTTTCTTTCCTCTGTTTACAATTCCTCGTGGCGACCGGCTCCTCGCGGTTCTTTTAACACAGGACTCGGCGGTTGCTGTTCGACGGCCTCTCTCGGGTGTCCGTCGAGGTGATGTCTCGTCTGGCTCCGCCGTGTCTCTCGACCCAAACAGAAGGAGAAATACAAGGTATGAGTCGGATGTCCAGTCGAGTTACTACACTAAGGGGAAGGGAGTGAGGGAAATAACCATCTGTGCCACACGTCTAGTAAAAGTGCCGATGTGAAGGATCAGTGCTCGGGATAGGAACACAATACCAGGGAGGTGGGGATACCGGGATTATTCAAAGATCCCTCCTTTACGACTGACCCAGCCCTTAATAGTGTTGCGTACCTGGTTAAGCCATACACCTCCCGCGGGTGTATGGCTGGGCGATCCGCGGTGTCGGTGGCCTCCTGGCTTCTCTCCCTTCGCTTCGTCCTCTCCGCTTCTAGTCTCCGCTGTCTCGAACTCCGCCAAACTCCTCTCTTCTCCACGCTCTCTCTCCTCTCCGCTCCGCTCCCTCCGGGTGAACAAACACACCTGTGATTCGTCGTTCCGGGTATATGACGTCTCTCCGTCTTGTCGTGACTCCTCCCACTCTTGGCTCCAGTCTACATTAAAGGGCCAGTGATCCGTCTCCTCTTCTTGTATACCAAAGTCACTGTTGACGTTCTGTGGGGGGTATAATGAATGAGAGGTGGTATCGGACCTTTGGTTAAGCGAACTCTGTATCCGCCCCTGCTGTTGTGACTGTCCCAGGTCGCTACAGCCACCTACGCCAGTTGTAAAATAAAAGAGGTTGGAACACTGTGTGGTCGTTTCCTTTGATCCAAGTAAAATTCTATAACTTCCAATACTTCATCCTGCGGAATCTGAGTATAAAGCGATGTGACATCAAGCGTCACCATCACCTGGATTTCATCATCAAACAGAGTACCTTCAATTTTTGTTATAAAATCATTTGTGTCACGTAAATAGGACTTAACCTCCTTCAAAAGGGGCTTAAGAAAAAAATCTATGTATTTAACGATGGGTTCCAAAGCGGAATCGCACCCGGAAACAATCGTTCTTCCTGGGGGCCTCTTGCTGTTTTTATGAATTTTCGGCAGAAAATATAGAACAGGAGTTCTTGGAAACTTCTTGTTCTTTTGGACCCAAGAACCCCTCTTCAAGGCCAAGTTGTGTAATTTCTGAAATTTTGGCTTGTATTGACTGCACTGGATCTTCTTTTACCATTCTGTACCAAGTTTGATTGTGCACATGGGAATTTCCTTCTTCCAGGTACGTTTCCAATGGCCAGATGACTACTGCCCCACCCTTATCGGCCAGCTTGATGACCACTGATGTATCAGCCCTTAGGTTCTGTATCGCTTTTTGTTGACTCTGACTTATGTTATTGCGAACATATTTTTTAGCTTTCACCAGTTTGCTGATTGAGGATAGTACTGCATGTTCAAAAGCATAGACTTGTTTGGGTATATTTTGTGTAGGAATGAACTTAGATTTATTTCTAAGTCCAGTTATTTCTCTACTTACCACTGGTTCCGCATTCGAGAAAAAGGCCTTTCGTTTTATTTTCCTGCAGAATTTAACTGCATCAAGTTTAAGTTTGGTGTAATCAGTTTGTCTACAAGGGACACATTTCAGTCCTAATCTCAACACTGTCTCCTCTTCTTTCGATAATTGTCTCTGCGATAAATTAACTATGGTTGATGTATCTAATTTTTGTAGAACCGACTGGCACCTCCCATCTTACCAGGGAACTCCAGGGTAACACAGGTAGGGCTGACAAACCTACGACCCCAGCCCGTCGGTCTTCGACTCCTCCAGCTGGACTCTTCACCGGTGCCCTCAATCTTGCCTCAGTTTTTGTGGATAGCCCACCTATGGGTCTCCGCCTATGCACTATGCCCAACCTGGCAGAACATTGCCGATGGCCTCTCCATCCCCCCAACGGGATGAGCTGCCTGCCTAGAACATGGCCCCTCCCTAAGCTCTCAATGAGCCTCAAAACCGGGAGATCTTCCTGTTTTATGATCCCCCCAGGTTACAAAGTGTCTGCTGACCAATGATAATGCAATGCAGAGAGTCTGATAAATCCCGCCATTGTGGGGAGGCCCATAAATTATGTCTCCCTAATGCCTTCCCCACAACCATCGCTGAGGGACACGGCCCTCTGTGGTACCCAAAAGGCCAATTCAAACTACTCCATATGGGACATGGTGGTATGATCATTCACTGGTAAGCTTCTTGATTAGTGTTATCCCCAAGCTACCGAGCTTCTGGCCACCCTAGTATAATTGTAACGCCAATATCCTAACATACTAGCCACTGAGGTGGAACCGGTAGGCTGTACCACCCACCTCCACCACGGCCCACTATTGAGTGACAGTACCACTTGTGCAAACAATTGCATACCCAACCCTGTTCTTGCATTGCATACTAGGCGCCAGCCTGGGGCCTCTCTAGAGCCTCTACTTCGCCCCCCATGTGATGTTCTTATTACTGGATCAGGCTGTAGGGCCCCCTTCGACCTCCTACGCCTAAAATTCACTCCGAAACCCAATACCCTTTACCCTAACTCTTGGGTCCTCTATAAGATGAAGACATTGCCCCCCCTACCTTATTAGATGATTGTGAACCCACTGGGGACTGTTTTCCCCGACCACTATGAACCCTACACATAGGCGGGACTGAGCAACCATGTCCGCTTGCACCACTTCTTTAAAGAGGTAGCCCACCATACCTAGGCTGCGTAAGTAGGCTTTCCCTGCGAGTCTGCTTAAGCGACCCTGCCACCTCATTTGGTCTATCCCGGACCGTTCGAATAACCCGATATATGACTGCCCCCATCCCTACCGGCTGTAATGTTAGGAGGCTGCACTGAATATTGAACCTGCTCTGTATACTTCACCACATCCAACAAGGACCCACAGGACCCAGAGCGTGGCCCTTGCCCCACTTCTATTCACACTCCTTACCATCACCCCGTACCATGGTTCGGCTTCTAAACAGGAAGTGAAATCAAAATTAACGGAGATGTACCTTGGACTGGTCCAATTGTAAACCGTCTGAATGTCCGAAATCTGATGGGATGTGACAAATGGCTGTTCCGAGACGATTATTGCTCACCAGCTGTGAACCCATGTGAAAGTCTAGAAGCATTTATTCATCATGCTAATGGATGGCAAATTTGGACTGATGCACCCTAGATATTCCGCGACCAACCCAAGACCTGTTTATTGTCATTATTCCAAGCCTTGCAAAAATTATGTCTCTTGGGGAAATAGCAGCCAACGTCCCTGGCGGCAGGGTGTGCACCAACGCACTCTCACTCCACCCTACCTAATGCAGATCTGGGTATAGCCCAGCCGACATCCCATACTAGAGCATTTGGCCAAACTATTTCCTTGTGCAATCTTCTGAACGTTGGCGGACCCTCCAACTACCTAAAGTTCCCACCATGATAGTGTTGTGGGAGTTTTTTGGGGCAAACGCTGCACTGCCCGAATTTGTATCGTTGCCTTGGGCCCTATCGTCTTACCTCACTGGCTTGTACTTGAAAATCTTCGGCCTATTCCACGCTCACCATCCGATCTACCATATTTGTCTAACATGCGCCCTGCCAATATGAATAACAGTAGAAAAGTGCCCCCAGAGGTACGATTACATTCCTAACTCTGTTACGCCAATTCAAGCCATAATCCAGACAACCATGTTCTGGAACCTGCACGTGGTGCCCCTCTCGGTCCCTGATTACAGGTGCCCTGATGAGTTTAGCAAGTTTGCCCGACTGTTGACCCACTACTGCATGGGAATTTTGTTCCAACTGTACCACCGATTCCCCCAGCCTGGGTAGGAATAGTCGAGATCAGAATGAAACTAAAGAGCCAGCTTGTGACTTTCAATAATGGAGTGCTCTTGGATTACCCAAGCTTCCCGTCCTTGTATCAGTCTGGCATGAGTCGATTACCAGCTGTGCCTGATTGATGGCCAAACCTAGAAAATTGCCGCGAGGAACTCTGGAAGGGGGTGGGGAGTTGCTGCCAAATCTAACACCTATATCTGACATTAAGGGGGGGGTCCCGCTATTTGCCAGGAGTGTCTGCCTCATACCACATTATAAGCTAGTGTGGCCAAGTGGCTCTACAGAAAAAACCAATGCTGATATACAGAGTTCACCATAGGCCCACCCTCCTCTCGGTGATAAAGCAGGCTGCAATTCGGGCCTTGGAAGTCTCCGATACGCCGGGGATGCCAACCCCACGTGAAAGGTGCTGGTCTCGTGTATAAAACACCTACTCCTAAGGAAAATTGGCCCTCACCTTAGCAGCTCCCACTGTGACGCCCATTGTGTGTATGAACCCGCTGAGCTAAGGCTTTATCACCATCCTCTAATCCACATGCTGCTATGTGATGTTGCCACGGAATGCCGTATTGTATACCCTGACCTGATAAGTACCTTCAGCCAAGTTTTCCCAATCATCTTGTGTGACGTCTGAAAACGCTTGCCCTGCTTGGCACTATTTCGCCATACCCACTCTGCAAGTTCAGGTCCATCCTCCTGAAAGCGCGTTGGCAGTCTGTAGCGCGATGGGCCTCCCCGTCATCGCAGTGATAGTGATGAAGCATCCCCCTCCACTTGCCATGCATAACCACGTCACATCCCAATCTAATTGTTATGACCCGCAACCATATCCCCTTAAATTCTGCACCAGTTAGTAGTTGCTGGCTTACCATGCGAAAGAGACACTTCGTAGAACCCTGCGGCTGGGACCCCTAGTATTACCATTGGCTGCCCTTGTTGCATGAATTAGATGAAACCGGTCAAAGACCGTCCTGAAATGCGTCACCTTTGCTCCTGGCCCCCCAACCGAGGCTAGCACTCCTACCATGCGGCAATGCCAGCGGAAGACTCTGACATTCCTTACCCCGAGCTAACTAGGACTTGTGTCGCGCTCAGGTGTCCCCCTTGTCCCTACCAACATGAGAATTTATGTGACTTTCAGCGAGTCCGTCGACTGCTGGCCTTAGCAGATGCTAATGTACCCCAACTGTGGCTCGGCTATATGAGGTGCTATCCCAGTCGGTACTTCAAATTAAACATTGCCATATTTTACCTACCTCAATTGTACCGGGGTAGAAAGCAGAGCATACTTCTGCGCGTCTGCACCGGCCATGTTACCGGGCCCCCGGTTTATCTATTCACCATGCACCCGCGGGCGTAATATCCATTGTGCGTGTCTGCGTATGCCTTGTGATCCGACCCCCTGGTTTGACTATCAGCCGTGCGCCCACGGTCGCTGCAGAGCGCCTAGATGAGGTGCAGAGGCGCCAGCCTCGATAGAACAAGCATTTACAATGCAATGGTTTCACCTTTTGAAAAGTCAGAGCTACTGGCATTGTAAATGACAACATTTTTATTTATGTGTTGGTTTTAAAAATAAATAAATAAATGGCATTGTCATTTACAATGCCAATAGCGTAATCTCTCGGAAATGCAACCTAATCAGTATTTCGGTATTGACGTTCTAATTCGTGTTTAATTCACCCAGTTTCATATCGCACCAAAGCAGGGCTAACGACTTCAACGTCTGCGAATAAACCACATGGAGCGGAAGGCGCAGAAAGCCTGGGCGTCAGTGCTCATTATAGCGCATTTGATGTGACACGCCAGGAAAAGCGGTGCGTTTTTAATGCCATGACCTTCGACATCTGCGATCGCCTGGTTTGGAGTCGAGAAAAAAATACACTCCGAAGGCACAGTGTGCTGCTAAACAATTGGGAAATGAGCAGTCAGAGTTTTCTGATGAAGAAAGCAGGCTAGACTTCGTTGCAGCGCGAGTTACGTGGGGGTGGGGCGTCTCACCTGTGCACCCTGGACGTGATCTTGGCCGGCTTACAGAACTACACCCATTACAGTGCCGATCGCAGGTAGTTATTGCTGATTAATGGGTGTGCCTGGCTTGTGGACTGCACTGGCCCGCCGACTGTGCCCACAATAACGCGCTTTGGTCTCTTGGGGTGCCGCTGCTTCGGGCGGGGCGGCCTGTAGTCCGAACATGTGGTGTGCATTACAGCCTCCCGGTCATTTTACTGCCGCTAGCTGCCGGCCCTCCAGGGGGGTTAATTACAGGAAAGCCGTCTACAGATCAGCAGGCTACAGAGTTTACATCCAGTCTAGGGGGGCTTTCTCAGAAGCACCCGCTGAAGAAAGGCACGCACCCTGTGCCCTGGGGTGTCTTGTGTATGGGGTGGTGGGCGGGGCCACAACGGTGGCTTCAGGAACTGCATAGATCTATGTGGATTGTCGCATGAATAAGGTGTCCTCTCTACTGGAAAGAGGGACTTGACTGTGCTGTGTCACAGATGTAATTGGGAGTCTTCAGGTAGTGCCCCCCTTCACTGGGGGCGTGATGCACAAAGCCTCATCTGTTAGAGTGCTTCCGGTGTTTTGTAACCTCTACATTGCTAGCGATAGCAGCCTCCGTTCCCGGTCATGTTCCTGTGGACGTCGAGGTTAGGTGGGGTCAACAATGTCACAATGTCTTCTCCGTTCCAGTGGTCCCACCTCCTCTCCTTCCTGCGCCGAGACCATGCTCCGCCGCCTCACGGGCTGCCTTTCACTCCTCGGAACTACCCTGGGCTTGACTGCCGTTTTCCGTATTTACAGAATCAGAGGCGCTCCCAGTCGTCTGATCCCCACTGGGGACTGTCCTCTCGGTAAATGTTTGCAGATTAAAGTCTCCTCACTTAATCCGGCCCGAGCCTCCAGCTGTGCTCGCCTGAAGCCTCGTGCAGCGCGGGTAGTGTTGACTGGCATGTTTCAGCCGGGTACCTCAGGCCGAGGCGAGCCTTCTGCAGGTAGACCTTGTGGACCGAGCCGGATTCTCGCTGGATGTTTTTCAGCAGATAGCGAAAACATTAAGAAGCCGCCAAAGCTTGCTGGTCCCGTCTTGTGGCCTGTGCCCGCCATTACATGGCGTCGGAGGCTGGGATTTTACTGCCCGTCTCCCCGTGCTTAGTTAGCCCATACTGTAGGGAAAAAGTGCAGCGAATCGCGACCAGGTTGCAAATGCAGCAGGTATCGTTTTCCAGCGATTTCCCATCAGAAGGACATGGAGAATATAAACATCCATGGCTGTGTAGTTTTGGGAGTCAGAGATGCTGGCAATTTCTCAGAGTAGCTGGATGGGTCAACAACACACCGTCTGTCGAGAGAGAAAACTAATCTGCCAGCCTTGCACCGTTCGACTCGACAGGGTGCCGTGCCAGTAAACTCTACGGTGCCAGGGTGCCAGGCGCTGCCAGCCTGCATGATCACACGAAGCATAGTTTGTGTGCAGGGTCGGACTGGCCCGTAGGGCGATCTGGCATGTGGGCCCGTGTCTTGGCTGCTTGCCGACCTGCTTCATGGTCTGAGGGGCTCGTTTTTATGCTGACTTACCCGATTTTACCACAAACGTTGGTCGCAGTAAGCACAAATCCGCGCCGTCTCACATATATTACAAAACTAATTGGCACCTTTCCGCGTTAAAACTGCCCCGATTTGTAAACGTCGGACACATTTTAGCTGTCAGATTCGGTAATAAAGTGGGAGGGGGACACTTTTTTTTATTTTGGTGCCCAGAACTGTTTTCTGTCCCAGTCAGACCCTTTGTGTGCGCGAGCCTCCGCCAGACATATATTCTACTTTATAAATTTGCCTGGCAGCCACGGACTGCCAAATGCCACGGCGCGTCTGTGCGTAAGTGTCTGACCGAGTCGGGTGGATTCAATTCTATATTGTGTGCCAGGCTCTGCCACCCACCACCACGGTCTGTGTGGGCCAGGCTCTGCCAGCCGAGCACCCTTGAACGCTGCAGTGTGTACCTGGCCTTGCACCTGTGTGCCACACAGGTCTTCACTATATCTGTTTGCTGGGCATGCACCACTCGTCTTTCTAGTGCCTGTCTGCTAGCTCTGCCCAGATATAGCCGAAAGTGCCACCCTCGGGCAGCGCCTGGCATGTCTTCAGAACTCAGGCATTCCTCGTATTCATATATAGTTGGCTTTGATTGACGGGGTAATCTTGTGAAATTTACTTCTGTAACACACGACTTCTAGGCATAAGGAAAACAGCAGAGGCAACGAGTGGATCAGCCCAATGATCAAGCTCTACATATATAAAAGTATCCCACTTCTGCAAAAACGCAAAGCACGAGCACACAGACAGCGGGAGGGAGGGGGCGGGAACGGGCAAACGGACAGCGGGAGGGGGGCGGGAACGGGCAAACGGACAGCAGGAGGGGGGGCAGGAATGGGCTCACGGACAGCGGGAGGGGGGGCGGGAACAGACAGCGGGACATCGCGCAACCTACCCCTGCAAACAACACTTCCAAAATGGCGAAAACAAAGCTTGAAAAAAAAAAAAACAACCGCCCACCGCCGCATGACGAGCGCAAGGGGGTAAGATGAGTAAAAATCACGGGCACGCCCACGAATATGCTCACAGAATGACGAGCAGATCTCTCTTCCAATGGCTAGCCTCCATTTATGGAGCTAGCCAATGGAAAGAGAGGGTGGGACAACACACACATACTGTAAACATTAGATTTCGCCTGCGCCGAAAAGCTGCGCGATGCGCAGCTTTCGACAGGCGAAACCTAAGAACCCCGAATATACATTGCGTGCATCTACGCAGGCCTTGTGAGCCAGCCCCCGGTTCGTATATCAGCCATTATCTATCCGCCATGCGCCCCGCGGTCACTGCAGAGCACGGAGGGCCCGGTGCGCTAACCAAGGCATGGGAGGAAGCCTCGACCTGAGATACAAACCCGGGTTTTAAATTCCAAAGCCGGCACCTCTGTCTATTGCGCTACTTTGGAAACCTATACCACAAAATTAGAACCGCTGCCTGGTTATGCCCTGGACAGCAAGGGAAATTGAATACCGTAGAAATTACATTTGTGGAATCAAGTAAACATATTATAATCGATTTTTATATATGGCAGCTTGATCTCTATCAGCCACTTAAATAGATTATTGTCAAAATATACACTAGCACAAGTCTGAAGATAAAGCAGTTAGAAGTGTAAAAGCCATTGGTTTTAGGCACACAGAAAAAATGTGCGAAAATATGCCGATTATATCTATAAACCAAGGCCTTCAACTATCTATGTCCCTTAAAGGAAAGGCAAAGGCCGAGTTAATCAGTATTGAAGCGCAGTAACTACAGCTGCACCAACCAGAGGTTTTGTAAACAGCGACATCCGGGCGCTAGCAACAGACTTGGGCCGTGATGGGTCGACCACCTGGACCGGTTTCCTCCCAAAGCGTGTTGTCCGTCTGGCCAATCCGCTGCTACCACAAACGCCCTAACCCGCCACAAGAGACATCATCAGTTAGGGGTCCTAATGTGCCTCCTTCCTGAGCCTTTATGCTCTGTTCCGTGACTGGCAAAAAACGTGCTTAACCAGGAAAGCTAAGCACCTTCTTAAATTAACTCTATGCAGGCTTCCTAGCGATAAGGGGAACTGCTTCCATAGAGCCTGCCTGTAAACACAACCTTGATTTTAACTGTAGCGATCCCTGCATTTAACCCCTGGCAGAAGGGCACTCGCAGTTTACATACCAGTCACTGCCCAAGCCATGAGTCCACC
The DNA here is from genome assembly GCF_964261635.1 of Lissotriton helveticus. NCBI lineage: Eukaryota > Metazoa > Chordata > Amphibia > Caudata > Salamandridae > Lissotriton > Lissotriton helveticus. The sequence goes on from NC_136059.1 coordinate 1,175,915,473, forward strand.
GCCATTACAGCCAGCGCTGCGACGATATTCCGAAATTCTCTTCGATATTACCGGGCTAGGCTGACGCTCTTTGAGCATCGTGGCGGACCAAAAACTTCTCTGCCACGTTCCGTTTAGAAGCATTTCCTCGAAGTAAAGAAAATCAGAAAATAGTTTAGTGCTAAAGAATATCCTACTTCTGAACATGTACCAATGCTGGTGCTCCGTGAGAAATTTCTCCTAAAACACACAAACATATTCTAACACCCACCAAGAGACTACGCTATGAGGCTCTCTCCTTTTCTCCACGTGCAGCGAACCAGCTTCCCTTGTACCAGGCTGAGTTAACTCGCCTGCAAAGGGTTCAAAATGCGGCGGCGAGAGCGATTGTCGGTCTGCCCAAATTTTGCCCGGTGGAGAGTGTCCTTCGCTCCCTACACTGGCTTCCAGTGAGGAAGCGTATTCTCTTTAAGGTCCTCTGTTTGACCTTTAAGATCTTGAGAGGTATAGGCCCTGAAATCTTGTCCAGCTGTCTTTCTCTCTATGTCCCCACTCGCACCCTCCGCTCCCAGGGCCAGGCCCTTGCTGTAGTCCCTAGATTCAGACTCAGCCGTATGGAGGGTCGCTCCTTCAGAGTAAAATCTGCACTATCTTGGAACTCTCTCCCAGTTGAAATTCGTCTTCTAGAGGACCTTATGACCTTCCGGAGAGCAATAAAAACTTTTTTGTTTTAGCTGTCCCCAATTTGTCCTACCTTTTCCTGTTGTGTTATGTTTCTCCTTGTCTATGCGCCGGGACGCTCCTTGGCTGGAGTAGCTGTGCGCACAATAAATCAATATAACATAACATAACATAACATAACCTTGTAGCGCGTAACTCATAGCTGGTCTGCTGCCGCCGGAGCTGCTTGGCAAGGACAAAGGGCCATATGTATCAAGCAAATTCACATTCGCAAAGGCCTTTGCGAATGCTAATTTGCTAAATGGTATGTATGAAACATTTTGGCTGTAAAACAAGGAATCTCTAAATTTGCCATTCCTTATTTTGCGATTGCACTTAAGGAATCGCAAATTTTGCGATTCCTTAAATGCAAGGTATCAAAGAAAAATTAATTAAAAAATGCCCATAAGGATTCGCAAATTACCACCAACTTCTAGTTGGGGGTAAGTTGTGAATTCTTTTAAAAAAGCAATTTTTTTTAAATCCAAAGGTGCCATATGACGCTCATACATGCCTTTAGGGCACGTAGTTGCACCATATGCCCACACATACCATTTTAAGGGGTGCAGCAGGGTGTTCTTGTGACACCCCTGCACCCTTGAAAATATCCTCAATTTGCAATTAGCAAATTGCGAATCGCAAATTGAGAATAATTTCACATTCATTCCTATGGGCCTCCTGGCCCATAGTCATTTCTATGGGCCAGGAGGCCCATAGGAATGAATGTGAAATTATTCTCAATTTGCGATTCGCAATATGCTAATCGCAATTAAGGAATTTTAAGGAATCGCTAAAAAATAGCGAATTTCTTCATACATACCATTTTGCGATTTCTAAATAGCGATTCCTTAAAAATCGCTATTTAGGAATCGCAATAGGGTATGTTGATACATATGGCCCAAAGAGGATTAATTCTGCCTCCAGCCCTGCCAAGTATCACGCATCAGGCGTGATACTAACGCATTTTTGTGCAGGGGTCCGCATCCCCGCACAAAAATGCAGGGTCACGCATTTGTAGCGCCTCCTTGAACCACCGCCGGTGCAAGGAAGTCAATGCCTTGGCCAAACACATTGAGCACGCAGCGCGGATCGCATACTCTTCAGCTGGCAGACTTTACGATTGAAGTAGTGTGCAAAGTCTACTGCTGAATGGCAGTTCATGAGTATGCGCCCGACCTGGTTGCTCATTGCTGCAGCTTTCATTATTAGCACAGCTGCTGCGTGCCTGCCGAGGGTACAGCATTCACATGACCTGGTGAGGTCGGTCACGTGATTGCAACAGTGTATCCGTCTCCGGGCGCCAGGCAGGGGAATCAGTAGTTAAGTTTTATGAGTTTGCCGCTGCGCGCCATACCGCAATAATTCTTTTAGCACCTCCTCGATCATGCGCGCAAACACCGCCTTTCACTGGTCAGTCATGGCAGAGGCATATCTTGAAGCAGGATCGGATGAATATTATAAAAGATCCGGCTCAGCTGAGGTGAGCAGTACCCCGCCGCTCGGACCACCGCAGGCGTGCCTCGGTCTCTGTGAAGCTGACCCGTGCCTACTAGCGTTAGTGGTGCCTGCTGACTCGCCGTTCTGACCCTGCTGCTCGCCACTTTCGGCCTGGTAGGTACTCTGTGCAGAAGTATAGTCGTTGGTCCGTGGCCTAGGGGTTAACCAACTTGGGGCCGGGCTGCTGCCTGTAGCTGTGACAGTGTGTACCAGCCCAGGGGGAAGGCGCCTGTTACTGCCGGTCCGTCTCCGCTCGTCGCCTCAAACAGAAGTAAGTGTAAAATTAGACATCACTTATACCTCTGACATTAAACAATCGGTGCTCATTAAAGTGATGTGCCTTTGCTTACAGCAGCCGAGTATCAAGAAAGATCATGCTTTTTATTTTACGTTTGTCAGAGCGGGAGAAATTAAAGCGGAACGCCAGTTCAAAATGTCGGTAGTAAATCTGCATTCAGTGCACCATCGCACGATGATGTGTGCTTTCAAATGAGAACATCAAATCTTTAAAACGGTCCCCACCCGCCTCCTTCTCTCCCTGCCCCCACTATAGCAGTCATTATGTTATTTTCTTTGCTTGAGGTGAGAAAGTGGCAGGCACACACCGCCGGTTTCTCAACACATAACCTGACGCCGCTAAACTACCTTTGCTGAAATCCCATCGAGTCCTCGTTTTGTTTAACAATCAGATTAGAAGGGCACTCGGTGCTTCAGTTTCTGGTGCTTTCAGCAGTTGTAACATCTTCTTAGAGTACCTTGTTGCTCAAATTGGTGCTATTATTGATTTATATATTTTTTCAAGGTCTACATTGCATGATTTGGCTGGCGAGAAATTGTCACTCATAGTCATTGAAATGTCACTCATAATTCTACTGAAATTATGAAAATGTCACACATTGCAATTCGAAACCTTGGCAGCTATGTGCCTCTCCCACTGCTTTTATATCCCCGGAGGAGGAGAGGTCGACCCTGCCTCTCAGATGACGTTGTGCTTGCATGCGCACGCCTTCCTCTCTACCTCTTCTACCTTGTCTCTTCCCTGTCCTCTTTCTACTTTGAAGACAGCCATGTTGGCTCCCGCTCGAGATGCCACTAAGGGCTCCATGCTCCAACGGTGGACGTGGGGGGGAGTCGACGGACGACGATGAGGGAAAGTAAAAATTAAACAAACAAAAACAACTTTCTTTGATGCGGCGAGCGCAAGGTAAGTGGTTTTCTTTTTTTTTCTTCTTTTTTCCCCCTCTTCTGTCGACTCTCCCCTCGCACCGCCCCGCCTCACCGCTCTTACCTGCACTGCTCGCAACTGTCTATTACGCCAGTAAAGGGTTTTGTTTTCATGAGGTAAACACAAAAATCCACCACATGAAAGATAAAATAGACAAAAAATGAAAACAACAAAAAAAGTTTCACAAGTTACCATGTAAAAGTTATGAAAAACAGCCAAATTCTCCGGAAATGCAGAGGTTTTGTACTTTCAACAACGTTTCACACAATGAATATGTCATTCAACATAATGTAAAATTCAAACTTTTCGGGTGTGAGGTAAATTAATCCGTGTCTCAAGAGGTTACATTTGAAAGATAAGACGAATTTCAAAAATAGATCGGTGGAAAAATGGAAAATTTCCGTTAAAAAGTGAAACTGCAATTTGAAATGACACAGAATGAAATTTAAAGTATGTTTAACACAAACTGCTTTATAAACATTATGGGCCTCATTTATGAAATGTGACGCAGCGATGCGTCACTTTTCATTGCGCCCTCCTTGCGACATGCTGGATGTGTCATATTTACAGTATGACGCATCATGTCGCAAGGAGTTACAGATACGTCAGTATTTCTGATGTATCTATAGGCGCAAAAATGACGCATTGCTGGAGTGTGTCACAAAAGTGACGCAACTCCAGCAATGGGTCATTGCACATAGGTAAGTCCCATGTGAAATGTGTCTGCGACAGTCTGACGCCTGCTGTGAGACAGGCGTAAGATATTGATGCATTTGCGTCCTAGAAGTGACGCAGTAAAATCTAATAGATTTCACTACGTCACTTCTACGAGGCTTACTTGCTTTAGAACCCCCCCCTGCATACATTACACCTGGCGCAGGTACAATGTGGTGCAGGAGTTTACAAAGTGACGCATCTACCTAGATGCGTCACTTTGTAAATATGACGCAACATGGCGCATTTTTTACCCTGCTGGTGCGTCACAAAAAGTGACGCACCGGCAGCGCAAAAGTGACGCAAGGGCTCATAAATAAGCCCCTATGTATCTAACTATCATTGCAAAGACTGCCTTGTGCCATATAGGACACACGTTAGGACAGCAACGACTGCTAAAAATAAAACTGTCTAAAAAGAAGTTGACTGTAATATCTCACATTATTGGGACTGGTGTTAAAACAGTGATCGCTGTATGTTTTCACAGAAAGTAATCACAAGCTACAGGCTGAGATACGGAGAGGGCATAACATTAGAATGAATACTGTCAAATCACCACAGAGTCTTCATTGCAAAAGTAAAACGTATACCACTGCTCCCAATACACATTACACCACGCTTTTTCTCCTCAACATCTGGAAAAGAACAAATACCTCTAAAGCCTCTATTGTCACATACAGAAACGTTCATGTAATATGCCCCTTAAGTGACCAAATTAATCTTTCACAATCAAGGAATTTTTTTAAGTGAATGCATTGCAAAAGAAATTACGTTGTTGCATTTTTTTAAAGTCAGCAAATATACATATCAACTGTTTTAGGTGCTTAACTGCCAGGACATATCTCACGTAGATTGTCAGTTAGCATATATGATGTATTGTAAAGAAAGGAACTAGGAGATAGGCAGACACACCTAGGCAGGAAGAGATGGCGGAAGCTGGATAAAAAGTGGGGTTCTCTGCACTACAGAGAAGCATAGCCGGTAATATGCTCTCACCATGAGTAAGTAAAGGAACTCACAGAGCAGATGGAATTTATCTAGTGTTCTATGATCATTAGCCAACATATGGTTGGTACGCACAAAGATCCTGACTGTTCTACCCATTGTCTTATGTTTAAGGGCTAAATGATTTCTCCGTGTTACCAGACACGTTGGCCCAGGCTTCAGCACTGGTGTCCCCCTGTGCGACAGTCTTTTTTGGCGTCCCCCCACAATGACCTTCTCTACCGATTCCCTCACTACCACCTCCAACAGTGTCCCCTATAGCTCCACAGCCCCTCTCTCACAGGCATTTCATTTGTTTTATAGCGCTACTCATACCCGTATAGGTTGTCAGAGCACTTTACATCACACACACATTATACAGAGACAAATGAATCATACGGGTGTAAATCAGTCTATCCAAAATGTCACACAGGACAATGAGGAATACAAGGTGTAGGAATCTTGGGGCATATTATCAAGGGGGTTTATCTCCGCTTTTTTGGCTTTAAAAGCCAAGAAAGCGGAGATAAAATTATCTCCCTATTACCTAGCTGTCGCTAACACCAGTTAGCGACAGCTAGTAGGAGATAGCGACCATCTTGGGCCCCACTTTGCATGTCAGTGAAATTTATCACTAATGACATGCAAAGTGGGCGTGCCAAGATGTTAGCGACTGGAAACAGTCGCTAACATCGCTATCTCCTATTACCAACTTTTGGAGATATTCGCGCTAAGCGTGAATATCTCCAAAAACTAACACCTGCCCTGAGCAGTTCTTAGCCATGTTATCCAATGGGAGGTGGTTAACATGGTTAAGAGCATTAGCTCGGTAATGCATGAATATCGCGGACTTTTCAGCGATATTCATGCATTGCGGCCGTTTTTTATCGCATCTGCGATAAACCTTGATAATAGCAAGGTTTATCTGTGATAATTTCTGACGATGCTTAGCGTTAAAAAATTCGTTGCTAAGCATCGTTAGCGATAAATATCGCTTAACGTTGGTAATATGCCCCCTTGTCATCCACATTAGTAGGAACTATGGGGCATATTATCACGGGGGTTTATCTCCGCAAAAAAGCGGAGATAAAATGATCTCCCTATTACCTAGCTGTCGCTAACACCAGTTAGCGACCGCTAGTAGGAGATAGCGACCATCTTGGGCCCCACTTTGCATGTCAGTGATATTTATCACTAATGACATGCAAAGTGGGCGTGCCAAGATGTTAGCAACTGGAAACAGTCGCTAACATCGCTATCTCCTATTATCAACTTTTGAAGATATTCGCGCTAAGCGCGAATATCTCCAAAAACTAGCACCTGCCCTGAGCAGTTCTTAGCCATGTTATCCAATGGGAGGTGGATAACATGGCTAAGAGCATTAGCTTGGTAATGCATGAATATCGCTGACTTTTCAGCGATATTCATGCATTGCGGCCGTTTTTTATCGCATTTGCGATAAACCTTGATAATAGCAAGGTTTATCTGCGATAATTTCTGACGATGCTTAGCGGTAAAAAATTCGTTGCTAAGCATCGTTAGCGATAAATATCGCTTAACGTTGGTAATATGCCCCTATATTTTAAGAGTGTTTTTTCTGGAGAAGCACAAAGTCAGGATTTAAAATGTACCGCAGTGTTTGGGGATGGCTTTACTAATAAAAATGTATTTCTACCCAAACTAACCCGTTTTAGAAACTTTAGGATAATGACAGATTTGGGAAAAAAAACAAAGAGTACTAACCTATACCATAAAGTTTGCATACAGCTTTTTGATGACAGTTCATAGGTCTCTTTATTGATATATAACAATTGTAACTTATGAACCGCAAATAACCAAAGGATCTATATGAAAAATGCAGTAAAATACTGGGCTAGCATACAATACTAGACAAAATTCCAGGAACATAACTCACCAGAGTTATCTTGACATTTTCATTGTTGCCTGAAAACCTCTGGACACAGAAGGATTTCTGTGGCAGGTGCCTTTAAACCAGTAAGATATTTCTAAATACAGCATCCTCTCACCCCAGCTCAGCTCCAGGTGCAGCTGTACAGTCACTAGGACCAAATAACCAACTCTTTGTGCCAGGTTTTCATTGCTGTTGCAATGCAAACCAGTGCAAAGTGTTTTGGTGGTATGTGCTTTTCAATGCAAACCAGGAGTTGCATTGGAAAGTTGGCAAAAGTAAACCTTTGCGCTACTTTGTGCCAAGGGGGTGTTCCATGGGCTTTCCCATGCAGCCGTCAATGGGTTTTGCTGCAAATCGCTGTTTACTAACTCCTGTAGAGCGGGATTTGTACAAAAAGCTTATATCTCTTCGAGACAGGCGTATCAGAGGATAAATATTTCCATTTCTCCTTAATTTTTGCATTTAGCTTGTATGCTGCACTTTACAGCACACAAACAAAGAGGGAAAGACAATAAAGCATAATTTTTGTACTGGAAGAGTACCTCTCCAGTACAAAACCTGTGCCTGATAAAACACACACACCCTTGCACTATGGAGCAAGGGTATGTGTGTTGGTGCATGGCAGCTTAAAGGGCACATTATCACGGGTGAGATAAAGAAAACACCATATCTCAGTGGATATGGTGCTGTTTTTCACTCGCCTTTTCACGCAGCACACCACAACAACTTTGGAAGCTGTGTGGTGTCACATTTTAGTAAATGTATCCCATTTGTGCCAGTTTCTGAATTTTGCTTAACAATTCAATGGAGTTGTAGTTTTTATTTATTCAGATTAACCAGATGGACTAACACACATAAAACAATATATTTTTTTTGGTGAAAACTTTTTATTGATTTTAAAACAAGAAAACAAAAGAACAATACAAAACAAGGCAGTACATTAAAACGTGTCATCACGTGGCCCGTGGGGGGGGTACATAGAAGAATCAAGCAGTAGTGCAGTCAATAATTGGGGGGGGGAGTGGGGGGGAAAGGAGACCAAAATATATACAAAACAACTATATTCCTGCGGAGGAAACGTCAGGTTGGGAGGAAGACAAATCAGCATCAAATTCCGACATTGGGGGAGTACATATATCTCCACGGTATGCGTTCCATTGGGTCCACACTTTTCCCCACTTGCCTGGTTTGCCACGGGAAACATACACGGTTTTTTCTCGAAACATGCACCAATCCATGTTTTGTGTCCACCCCTGAAGTGTCGGAGGCTTCTGAGCGCCCCACAATTGGGCAATATCACGCTTGGCAACCATGTTGCCCAAGGTCGCCCAGCGGAGCTGCGCTTGATTGTAGTCATTCGGCTCCCAGACATTCAACAAGCATCTTCGCGCTTCAGGCATTAATCGCACTCCCGTGACCTCACTCAATACTTCATGCACGCGGTTCCAATAACGTATCACAGCAGGGCATTCCCAGATAATATGAAGGAACGTAGCCACCATACCGCATCCGCGCCTGCACAATCCATCCATCGAAAACCCCATTCGAACCAGACGCGGGCCAGTCACATACACCATATGCAAAATTTTTAGTTGGACGAAACGAAGACGTGCCGGGATAGCCACTTCCTTCGGGGAAGAAATCGCAGACTGCCAATCCTCATCATCGAGTTCTAGACCATCTCTGGTCCACAACCCTCGAAGACTATCTAGTAGATCAGTTCTGGTATTGATCAACTTTTTATAAATTAGCGAGATCGTGCTATCAGGAACGTGACCATCCAGAATCCGATCCTCGAGCGGGGATGCCTCCGGCACGTCCGAGCCTAATGGGAAAACAGACAAAAGACCGCATGCCGGACTTGCGCATATCTGAAGAATTCCTTATCATTCAGCCCATACTCAACTTTCAATTCCTCAAACGTCTTGACCCTGCCCTTGATCCATACGTCATCTACCCTACTGATCCCGATCATGTCCCTCCGATCAAATCCCTTCGATTGCCAAAGGGAGCCCAGTTTATCCGAAGCATATAGTGGGGTAGCCCGGGTCGGCCTGTCGGCCCATCCCGTGGCCGCCGTAGCTCTACGCCACACCTGCACTGCTGTTGTGGTGGGGCCCGCAAGAGTTCCGCCAGCTGATTTCGCATATAGAGCCCTATTGTAGTCCCCACCGGGTAGCAACCATCTGTCCATCGCAAAAGCCGGGTTTAGTGGGGGAGTGTAGGTGCCATGGTTGATGGCCCCCAATTGAGAGGCCCAGTAATAGCGACAAATGTCCGGGAGAGCGATGCCGCCATCGTACCAAGGGAGTGTAAGCTTCGAGAGGGCGATGCGAGGACGGCCCCCCCATAACAATTGCCGCTGTAGACTCTCAATCTCACGAAAATAATCTGCTGGTACTACATCAAGCGTGTTTTGAAGCGCATAAAGGAATCGGGGGAGCGACATCATCTTAAACAACGCAGCTCGTCCCAAGGGAGAAAGGGGGAGTCTGCTCCAAGTCCCGACATCCGCCCGAAGGCGTCTGAGAGGGGGCAGCAGATTGCGCTCATACCGAAGTGTGGGGTCCAAGGTAACAAAGATTCCCAGATATTTGAAACCATCTAGTACCACCGGAATAGGACAATCACCGGAGAGAACATAAACGCAAGATTTAGACCAATTTATAACTAAGCCGGAATTCTTACGGAAAGAAGTCAAAACGTCGAAAAGGACGATTAACGACTTTCGGGGCGATGTGAGGTACAAAAGGATATCATCTGCATACAGAGATACACGGTCTTCAAATTCCGGAGACCATCGAATGCCCTTCATAGATGGCTCCCATCGCAGCAAAGCCGCCAGTGGCTCTAAAGCTAGGGCAAACAAGAGTGGGGACAGAGGACAGCCCTGGCGCGTACCTCTACCGAGAGCAAAGGAGGCCGAGACACGTCCATTCACCACTACCCGGGCTAAGGGATCAGCATAAAGCAATCGAACCCAACGGATAAAGGTGGGCCCAAACCCGAATTTGGAAAGGACCGCCCAAAGATAGGGCCATTCAATTGTGTCAAACGCCATGGTGGCGTCCAAAGACGCCAAGATGGCCGACTCTCTCAATGTCCCCGCTCGCGCGAGGACTCCATGCAAGCGCCGAAGATTAAGTGCCGTATTGCGATGGGGTATAAATCCGGACTGGTCTGGATGAACCAGATCGCCTATAACAGTCACCAGACGATTAGCAAGAACTTTGGCCAGGATCTTGGGTTCAGCATTTATTAGGGAAATAGGCCTGTATGATTCGCAGCGGTCTCGTGGCTTACCCTCTTTATGAATAACCACTATGGAAGCCAATCTCTGGTCAGGAGGAAGAAACCCTTCCGCCAGTGATTCCAAAAACATAGATCGCATATATGGTGCCAGCACATCCGGACGGAGCTTGTAGAGTTCTATAGGGAGTCCATTAGGGCCAGAGGCCTTCCCGGAGCGGATCGAACGGATAGCGGTCGCAACCTCATCCGCCGTGGGCGGAACTTCCAGCAGGTCCCTCTCTGAGTCAGACAAGCATGGTAGCGAGATATCGCGTAAAAGCATGTGGGAGTCCTGCTCCGGTCTATCGGACACAGGGGAGTACACTACCCGAAAATAATCGGCGAACCTCTCAACAATCCCAGCAGGGTCCGTGATACTATCACCATTCGCGTCAACTATAACAGGAACCACTCGACTCGCGCATTCTCTCCTATCCAACCAAGCAAGCAACTTCCCAGCCTTATCTCCCACATCATACAGACGTCCCTCGCTGCATCAGTCATCAGTCACCAGAGCTCTGTACTCGTGTTGTTTTAGGTCCAACAGATGAAGCCTCTCAGGGGAGACCCCAGCATCAAACTCTCCCTCAAGAACGGCAATTTCAGTCTCAAGACGAACTACCTCCTCTCGTCTACACCTCTTAACATTGCCAATCGACGAGAGGGCCTGCCCCCGAATTACAGTTTTGTACGCCTCCCACAAGGAGACAGAAGAGGATACTGACCCCACATTTTCGGCAAAGTATTGATCAATTGTTTTAAGTAGTTCCGCTCTAATCTTAGGATCACGGAGGTACCATGGGTTGATCGGGGCCACTCGACCCTCCGATTCCCCCATGTGCGTTCACAACCAACCACAGTGGGGAATGATCCGAAATACCCCTGGCAAGATGTTTCACCTCCCCTATACGGGAAGTCTGGGAGGAGGGCATCAAAACATAATCCAATCTCGAAAGGCTGCCGTGGGCCCCAGAGTGAAAGGTATACTGTTGTTGCCCAGGATGATGTAAGCGCCAACAATCGGTCAGCCCCAGCACCTCCATGAAGTCCCCAAGCCAGGATTGGAACTTAGCGAGAACTCGGGGAGGGTAACGATCGCACATCCCAGAAACTACTGAATTAAAGTCTCCCCCGACTACAAGCAAACCCTCGGGGACTCCCAGAATCACTCTTCCCAGATCTGCATAGGTCGTAGTTTGAAGACCTGGGGGTATGTAAACAGAAAATAATGTAACCACCCTACCCTCCCAACGCCCCACAATGGCGGCGTACCGCCCTCTATCATCAAGTATAATGTCGTCAACAGCGAGGGGGAGGGAGGTCCGGACTAGAATGCCCACCCCTCTGGAGCCAGAAGTGAAACCTGAGTGTGCAATGAGACGGTAGCCACGCCTATTCATGGCGTGGCACGTATTACCCAGCAAGTGCGTCTCCTGAAGCAAAACCACATCAGGGGACAAGCGTCTCAGTAACTGCAAGACCACTCCCCATTTAATTCTGTCTCCCAGACCATTTACGTTCCAACACAGTATCCGTAGTCCCCTACCCCCCATCCCAGAGTCCACCCCAAGTCCCCCCCACACCAGCCGCGACACCACAACACAGAAGATCATCAGCATTATGCCTTGAAAAAAACAAAGAAACACATCCCTGAACTTCTCAACCCCCCCAGAACAACACCATACCCCCCACCCCGCACCCCTGCGTTAGACTCAAAAGCCACCCCAACTCGCAGCGTGCCTGTCGCCCTAACATACAACTAATCTATGAAAAGAACCCCAGAGGAGGAAGTCTCACCCGCCCCTCACCCACACCCCAGTAAGACAATGGAGTAGCAATCATTATTAGTATAGCATCGAACCACTGCCGAAAGTCAAAACGTCGGTCCGAGAGCCGATGTCGCTCCCTATTCCTGCTCCGTCGGGCCGCCCTACGCTCCACCGGAAGATCCCGATTGTTCAAATCGCCCTCCTCCCGTAGGCAGCAGGTCCAACCAGTCATTAGCCGCTTCAGGATGGTCAAAGAAAAATGTTCTATCGTTGTGGACGATACGCAATCGAGCCGGGAAAAGCATGGCATATTTCATGTCCCTGTCTCTCAGTCTCTTCTTCACTCCTTGAAATCCCAGCCGCTGCTTCTGGACTTGTTGGGTGAAGTCCGGGTAAAAGCTGACCGCACCGTTCTCATATTCCGTGGGGCCTGATGTGCGGGAAGCCTGCAGTATCACATCTCTGTCACGAAAGTTGAAAATCCGCGCAATGATGGGGCGTGGAGAGGCTCCCAGCTTGGGCGGGCCACCCGGGACACGGTGGGCCCGTTCAACTGCAAAAAACTTGCTCAGGCCCTTGGGCGCTAAATGATTTAGGACAAGGTCCTCCACCAGTAGGTCCACAGCTGACGATTCCGTCTTCTCCGGGACACCGACCAGTCGGACGTTGTTCCGTCGTGCTCGGCCCTCAAAATCGTCCAAGCGACGGGAGAGATAGTCACGGGCGGATCTCAGATTACCGACCTCCGTCTGTAGGTCAGAGACGTCGGTGATAAGACTAGTTGTCTTCAGGTCGAGAGACTTGACCTTTTCGTTGGTTTTTGCAAGATCCGCCCTAATCAGAGTGACATCTATAGCAACAGTGTCCAGCTTGTGGGTTAGGGCCTCATACTGTTGTCCAATCGCGGCCTTCATCCCAGCAATGGCGCACATGACGTCTTTCAACGACGGGTCATCACCCAGCAGGGATTCGTCCTCAATGCCAGCCGGGGGTTTAGCCATTCCGCTCGGAGAGCTCTTAGTGAGGGTATATCGGTCCATGACGTTGGATTGGATAGAACCTCCTCGAGCTGCCGGTCTGGTCTTGCGCCTCTCTGCTTCAGGTTTGGTGGCCATCTTAGGTCGTGTGCCCCGGAGGGTAGTCTGAGACCTAGTGAAAATGGCTACACTCGATGTGCCCGCAGAAGCTCAGAGAATAAAGTGAGGACCAGTCACTAGGCAAAAAGCAATGAAAGTCCGGATCTCCGAGCGATGTTGCAAATAGTTGAGTGAAGCAAGCAACCAGGGCGACCAAGGCAAGGTCAATGACGTAGGATCGTCAGAATCGAAACTGAAAGTAGAAGACCGGGCAATGGAGGTTAGCGCAGTCCGTTGTTATTCAATTACTACCCGGCTGGCAGAGTAGGCAAGCCCGGGGCAGTGCCATGGAGCAGGCCGCAGATATTCAAAAATCCATATCTTCGGTTCCCGGAAACCAAATCGAAATTCGCAAACGGATAAGTGATCAGCAGGTTCTCGACCACAAAAGCCCGTCGTCCAAATCAGGATTAGTTGCAGGATAGTCGATGGAGGTGGCGAAGGTCCGGGAGCTCTGAGCTCACGCGACCATCTTGGGTGCGCGCTAAGCTCCTCCTCCCATAAAACAATATTTAAAAATAAATCCCCAAAATTTCAAAGTTAGGATAGAGTGATATTGTTTCAACTAATGTGCAATATGCAGTGCTTAATTTACCACAAGTTTTCAGAAAAGATTTTGGAATTTACAGTGAGTAAGTAAGTAAGTAATCTTTATTGTACAGCTAATTAAAACTCACAATTTAAAACTCACGATTTAAAAGGAATAAAAAACTTTCAACCTTTCAAATACATAGGTCAGCGTTATCTCGCTGTGTATGTTAGTGACTGAAGTTCATATTTTCAGTTTAGTTTATCGGGGTTATTCTGTGTGCCAAAATGTCCCAATGGGTTACTCAATTAGGTGTGCTAGCTATCTGCTAGTCTGTCTCCGCGTTTTGCTGATGCTTTGGTCTTCCAGCCACTGTATCAAAGTATTTTTAGAGACGGCAGTTTAACTGGGTCTCCTGCGGGTTAAAACACAGTTTGACTGCCTTCCTGCAAGTCCTGATGCCCTTCTTGTTCCATTTGGCTCGTAGTAAAGCTCGCCTTTTGTCCGTTAAGCCTGGCCAAATGCAAATTATGTGTGTTAGGTCCTCGGGTCCTATTCTACAGAGACAACACGTTTGCTCTTCTTGTCTCTTTTTCCAAGGTGCCAGGTAAGGGAGAATTGGTAAGATGCCAAACCGCAGCCTTAAACATTTTTCTTTTATCTTCTGTTTAATTCCCCTTTTCAAGTAAGCTTGTGGCTTAAGTGCTTTGTAGTCATTCAACACTGTCCAGCCGTGCGCCCTCTTTGCCAGAGTTTCCTTGTCTTCTGTTAAGGATATCATTTTCGTTACTTTGGTTACAATCTTTTTAAAGCTCTTATGATCTACTGGTGATTCCCAAAGATCGGATAGTTCAAGTCTCTCTAGTGATTCCAACAGGTACTCTCTGGCTGATGATTGCTCTCGTTGTAACAGCTCAATCCAAAGGTGGGCATTTAGAGTTCCTTGCTCTGCGTCTCGGATCTTGTGCCAGAATTTTATGTAGATGTCCCTTCTTTCCACTGTCTGCTTCTGAAGGCCAAATTCGAGGCGTATTTGGGCAGGGGACACATAGTTGGGTAGCTGGAAAATTGCACTATTTGTTCTGTGAATTTACAGTGAGGAAATCAAGTGCGGTTCCAAAAAACATGAGTCATCCTCCCTGTTATTCAAAGAAAAGAGTAACATAGGATGTGCCAGCATGACTAAAATACCAAACCCATGCATCATTCTACAGTTGTAATTATTTTAGCCTGATTTTACTCATATATTCAATGTTGTACTTTAAATATAAAAAAATAAAGACAGTTTCGGTGTTTGCTGTGAGATTTCAAGGGGCACTTAAATCATAGAGAATTGCTCAATAAAATATTGTGCTGTACCCTAAAACTCTGAGAAATCGCCAACGAGGACATGCATGTGTTTGAATTGCACGCTTGCAGAGTAACACTGTGAAACTTGAGAATGATTACAGTAAAGAGCCGTATGCCTCATTCATACTTTTGTATTCACAGACTCGTCCTAAATTCGGGGCAAGAAGTATGTGTTGATACCAACGCCCCCTGGGTGAAAAAGATTCTCGATAGGATCTTGCAAAGGTAGGAAATCCGATGCTTATAAAATATAGTCCCCAACCTTTAATTTCCTATTGAGACAGGAATATTACCAGATAGGCTGAGATAGTTGCGTAAATTGGCTGTGTGTGTAGAATTGTCATTGTTAGATAAACGATTAAGTATTTTTGGAACATATTTGTTTCAAAGCAATAAGTAAATAATAAAATGTTGCCATACTGTTTCAGACAACCCTACGGTAGCTGCATAGGAATGAGCTGTTTTCCATGTTTGGTAATATTTTCGTACATTAAACGTTAATAGGCAGTATGTGAAAGCTCTAGATAAAGTAAAGCCTGTCTGCTGCTTTGTCGACAGTGAGAAAGGACTACTTCTCTGAGCATTAGCTATTATAGAAGTGCGGGGATGTCGATGTGTCAAACCATATGAAGAATATGTGACATTAGTTTGCATGCGATACATCGCATGCCATTACAACATGGTTGTTACAACGACCGCGTTGTTACATCGCATACAATTACATCGCAAGTCATTACGACTTGCTGTAGGGGGTGCACTGGATTTAGGAATAATATAATTTACTATTCCTACTCCAGTTTATGCAACAGCAGGGAAGGTGTTGGAATGTAAATCCAACACCTTCTGCCCCCTACAGCAAGTTGTTGTAACAACCGCGTTGTTACATCGCATAAAATTACATCGCAAGTTGTTACAACTTGCTGTAGGGGGTGCACTGGAGTTAGGAATAGTATAATTTACTATTCCTACTCCAGTTTGTCCAACAGCAGGGAAGATGTTGGATTGTAAATCCAACACCTTCTGCCCCCCACAGCAAGTCGTTGTAACGACTTGCGATGTAATCGTATATGATGTAACAACGCTTCTGTTGACATTCAATCATACATGTATTTAAAGCAGAACAAACAATAAATATTCCTAAGTCAGTCCATAAAAGAGGTTTGAGCTCCTAAGGATTGAAGTGAGAACAGACCCTATGGAGAAACATATTCATGAAATCAATGCTTTAAAAGTGTGCGTAGATAGTCATTTATTCATATATAGCGCTTTTCTATCCATTTACTATTTGTTAGTATTAATAGCATGCTCTGTGAATAAATGCTGAGTAATAATACATGTGGGGAGGAAAGGAAAAGTGGAACATGACAATCCATTCCTTGTGTCATGAATCCTAGACTTTTGTATATTGCTGGTTATGACATGTATTGTTGAGGAGATTAAAAGGTGCAATGTTCACCCAAAGAAAGCATCTTATTGCTGAGGCTAAACCCCTGGTGCTACAGGACACTGGAGGAGAGAAGTCACCTCTCGACTGCACCAACAAGATGCATGTACAGGAGTTTCCGTAAATGAAGGTACGCGGTAAAGGTACTGAGGAGTAATTTTACTATATACTGGTGTATGTGGGTTTTAGATGAAGTCCTCACAATACTCTCAATATTCTACTGTGAGACTTTTTGACTATCAGGATAATCAAACCATCATACACCGCTTTCAGGAAGCTCTTAGAAGCAGCGAGCAGGTGGTGTTGAATTAAGTAGGGTGTTTTCACATTGCTCAGTATTGTCTCTATGACAACAACCACGCTATTCATCCACTTGTCCGATACTCCTTCCAGCAATGAGAAACATTCTTCGCGGAATCATTTTATTCTGCCGTATTAGCAATCGACAGAGGTAGTGCTTAATTTCTAAAAGAACAAGCATTTGCAATGCAATAGGTCTCGCATTTACTTGAGTTTGAGCTATTGGCATTGAAAATGACAATGCCTTTTATTTATGATTTGGTTTTTAAAAAATAAATAGAAAGGCATTTTGTCATTTGCAATGCCAAAAGCTTAAACTTGGTAAAGGGGAGAAGTATTGCATTGCAAATGCTTGTTCAATCCGGTATCAGGCGCTCCTCTCCTGTGACCTGGGAGTAGATTTCAATACAGAGATGGCGATCTTGTCTCCTGTGAGTTGTGTGGAATGTTATTTCAGTGGGGAATGGAAGACTCGTGCCCTGTGAGCTGGGCTGCGCTCTTACAGGGAGGGCTGGAGGACTTGCCTCCTGGGAGCTGACATTTGATCTTAGAGAGGGAGATGGTGAGGTTGTCTCTTGTGAGCTGTGTTGTGTGAGTCAAGAGAGGTATGGGGTCCTGGTAACAGTGTTGTAGCCTTAATACCCAGCCTCTAGCGCTGCGGGACTAGGAACACAGAACCACGTTTGGCAATGCTAGACGTCCCCTTCTATGCTTCCGGAGTCTGTGGCGCTCTCTAACAGAGGAGGGGAAGGGGGAATAGAAGACACAGAGATGAAGGCGACTAAGGGATATGTGTGAAGTGGATATGTGTGAAGCGGTGCCTTTGGAGTCAGGATATAAGTCCACATATCAGCCCACCCCCCTACTAAATATTACACGTCATCGGGGACTCAATACTCCAGTTCTGGACTTTTGCATACGTGTAAGGAACCCCATGCATTCCGAGTGGTATGGTCCGTGTCACCTTAATAGAACTCGTTGGTCTAAAGTCCCACATAACAATGTTTTGTAGAAGGTAAAACTGAACTGGAAAGTTGTGATCTGGTGACCTTAGTCCATGAATCCTTTACCCTTCTCTGTGGGAGTGTTGACCTCTGATTGGGCAGTTCATTACTGCAGAGACACACTGGTCTTGTGCCCTCGGAGAGGTCCAATAGTGACCATTAACGCCCTGTCTCTACAGCAAGAGGCGCTTATTGCCACAGACAAGGCCATGATAAGGCCACCTCTGACACATAAGCTCTTAAAAGACTTTGATCTCCGGATCTTACCTATAGTGCTAATGTCGAGACACGCCCACTAACTTAAGGATCTGCAATGAGTGCCACTTAATGACTCACAAACCAGTTAAAGTATTCCTTGAAGTCAATATTTAATGCTGATGACATTTACTCAAGAAAATCAATAAGTTGGACTTAGTTACTTAATTAATCAGAAAACATTTTGGTTGAAGCGTCCACCACAGAATCAAATTTCTAATTAACAAAGTTTAGGGCCTATACTTAGATTGGATGCACAACCCCGTACGACCTCCAAATAAGGCTGTGAAGCACTTTGACCAACAGCCTATTCAATTTTCTCGCCTTTCAGAGACAGAGATATTTGCCAACCAAAGCTAGAGACAATGGGGAGGCAAACCCTTTGTTGCACAAAGACATGCGCTCTGGGATGCATTCTTTTATTTATGAGGGCACAGCTGAAGTACTTATGTTTCAGAAGACTGCTAACAACTGAAATGTGCTGGCAACCTTCTAACTATCAAAAAGACTCTGAAACACCGCACTGTCTAAAAACATAGAGAAAGACTTTAGCTATGTCCTACTTTACAAACTGTCCACATGTAATGTTACTCTACCCGTGCAAAATGCCCTACCCAACTAATCTCCCACATCTACCTGTGCCACTGGTGTCAATTACAGACCGAATCATATGTATATTTGAAATCATACTCTGTGCGAATGCTAATGCTGGCTGAATAGCAGACCGGACTGCACTAAACCACTGAAAATAATGTCAAGGGACCAAACTGCACCACCTGCTTTTATGCTGTAGCACTGCAAGGCACGTTGATATGGACAAAGGCGTTCTTCTTCACAAAATATGAAACACCAAATAAGAAATAAATAATATTTGATGAGTGTCTATAAGGGGGAATCACGAGGGGCCTTGTTTTTTTTAACTATACACAAACGCACACAAGTACGTCTTCTAATACTGATTAGCTTTTACACCTTTTGATTATATGGTCTCACCCTTACCCCCCAAAGCTTATTCTAGATCACACTTTAACTTTAATCACCTCAGGAGCTCCGCAGCCTCTAAAGAAATAAACCTAAAATTCGGAGTCAGACACTGGGGCTTTATGAGCGGCACCAAGAATGCAACAATGAAAATGCACATCACAGCCAACGTAAACCGGTCATCATGTCTGCTCTAGGTTCTCCTCTGTGGACTATCAGGCAGATTCATGAAGCCAAAATCGGCTCGCAAAGGTCCAGATTCTCAGAATCTGGCCCTTTGCGAGCGCAATTTTTGCATTTGGGATTCATCATCCCAAATGCAAAAATCGCAATTATAGAAATCGCTAAATTGCGAAGAATCGCATTTAAGGAATTTCAATTAGAGATTCCTTAAATGCTATTCATGAACCTTTTTAAAATTGCGAATTCGCAATATGTGGCCGCTATTTACCGCAAAGTGTAACTTTGTGGTAAATAGCGAAAACTTAGAAAAATGCACTTTAGTGCAAGTTGTATGTTACACACACACATGTCCTTTGGACATGTGTGTGCGCAACACCAGTGTATATTTGCATTTCAGGGGTGCTACAGTGTGTCCTTTGGACACCCTGGCACCCTTGAAATCACTTCCTTATTTGCGATTCGCTAATTGCTAATCGCAAATAAGGATTGACTCCCCATTCATTCCTATGGGCCTGGCCCATAGGAATGAATGGGAAAGCCATTCCTTATTTGCGATTAGCAATTAGCGAATCGCAAATAAGGAAGCAGTAGAAATCGCAAAAAATATTGCGATTTCTACATGCATCCCGTTTTGCGAGTCTTTAATAGCGATTCCTTAAAAATCGCTATTAAGGACTCGCAAAACGGGACTTTGATGAATCTGGGGGTTAATCTTTAATATTGATTAAAAGGAGCGTAAGAACACAGGTGCAATATAAGGGTACGCTGTGTATGCAGGCAATAATTTATCAGACAGTCTTTCATAATGTCTCAGAGTCAGATGACTGAATCAAATGAGAAAATGTACATGCAAGGTAACAGTAATTTAGCAGCGGATGTTACTCCGGCGGGCCCGTCTTTGGCATAGCTGTGTGCAATTGACAGGATGCGGCCTAACAGCCAGTGCTGCCGACTCTGGAGCGGGGGAACTAGGGGGCATATTACCAAGGGCCTTATGGCCGCTTTAGCGGGAATTTTTCCCGCTAAAGCGGCGATAATTTTATCGCCCTATTACCTAGCTGTCGCTAACACCAGTTAGCTACAGCTAGTAGGAGATAGCGATCATCTTGGGGCCCACTTTGCATGTCAGCGATATTTATCGCTAATGACATGCAAAGTGGGCGTGCCAAGATGTTAGCGACTGGAAACAGTCGCTAACATCGCTATCTCCTATTACCTAGTTTTGGAAATAATCGCGCTATGCGTGATTATCTCCAAAAGCTTACGCCTGCCCAGAGCAGTTCTTAGCCATGTTATCCAATGGTAGGTGGATAACATGGCTAAGAGCATTAGCTCGGTAATGCATGAATATCTCTGACTTTACAGCGATATTCATTCATTTCGGCCGATTTTTATCGCTTAGGAGATAAACCTTGATAATTGTAAGGTTTCTAAGCGATAAAAATAGGCGAAGCATGGCGATAAAATTATTGCTTCTAACCAAGCTTAGCGATAATTATCGCTTATTCTTGGTAATATGCCCCTAGGTTCGATCCTCGGCGTTGGCTCAACATTCTATGATTCTGCGCAAATCAATTCATCTCCCAAAGCCTACCAAAAATAACTGTGTCCTTGTGTAACTAACGTGAGTGGTGCTCCTGTAACGCAATCCGATACCTTCGGGTCAAGTTCGCGCTATATAAATCTGCAGGCAAAAAAGAAATACTGCTCAGCGATCTCAAACAACCGATTGGAAGGTGAAGAGCTCCGTCTTAATAATGCTGTCATGACGTTTTTAGTTTGCAATCGACTTTCCAATTCCCTGCACACTCACAAATGAACATGCCCGTATTTTTGTGTGCAATTTTCACAACTTCCTTCGTACTGTTTGAAAATGCAGGTAAAAGAACAAGTGGGAGGGGGACAGAAAAAGGGGGCTTTCGACTTGCAATGGAGAGGCAGATAATTCATTCAGGAATGGCGAAGTTATATTAAGTAGACATGTTCACAATTTTTACTGTAAAGGAGAGTTAAAATGCAGGGCTAACGCATTTTCCATATGTTCTAAAATAAATAAAATTAAAAGAGTCTCTCCGTCAACAAGCTCTTGGTATTACTGTGTGGGGGGGCGATCTGCAAATGTCGCCGCTGGAGTTGAGAGGCAGGCAGCGGGGGTATTGATTAGGTGGAGAGAGGGGTGGTTGCAGTGCAAGGTCTCTTAACCCTGAGAAACCCACAGCTGTGTGTGTGCTTGGAGGGTGGGGGGAGACCTCCGGGCCCTATGAGGGAGAACGCCTTCCACAGTGTAGCGAGAGAAAATGCGCTTAGATGCCCAGCGCTGAGTATAAAAGCTATACAAATGAAGTTACAATACAGCACAAAAGCATCAAAGTGAATGCATTCCAGTGAGTGGGTGAAAATAATGTGAATGGGGAGAGAAAAACAACAGAAGTGGAGACAGTTATGAATTACAAATTTGTTGGGGGAGCGGAGGGTTGCGGAACCTAGACAAGTGACAAAAACTTTCTTCCACAGAAGTAAACTTTCAAATATCTTCTAAAAAGAAGCCGTGCTACATTTGCCAGGGCTGTATTTTGAACATGAACCATGGAGAGACCACGACAATGTACCTCATTGTTTATTTGAAATACCGCGACTAGAATCACACAGCACTCTGAGGGTCAATGTATCAGATTACCGCTATCAGGCGCACGCCAATATGTGGGAACAACCGATCAGGGCAAGTGGGAGGGGGACAGAAAAAGGGGGCTTTCGACTTGCAATGGAGAGGCAGATAATTCATTCAGGAATGGCGAAGTTATATAAAGTAGACATGTTCACAATTTTTACTGTAAAGGAGAGTTAAAATGCAGGGCAAACGCATTTTCCATATGTTCTAAAATAAATAAAATTAAAAGAGTCTCTCCGTCAACAAGCTCTTGGCATTGCTGTGGGCGGGGCGGGCGGGGCAGGAGCGCATTGGCAGGGGAGCAGCAGCCTTTGATGTGCGAGCGAGTGGGAGGGAACACCATATGGGGTGTGATTGAGAAGTGAGGCCAAGCGCGCGCTGGGGAAGCGTTGCGCTTGAGTACCTCACGTGCATTGAGGACAATCCTCGCTGGTTTCAAGACTTTGTTTTGCCTACTATACTCTCACAGAACAATGCATGCGCGTTGGTTCAGCGAGACCTAAAAAGGGCTGGACTAGTGCCCCCAGTGTTGTTCAAAAGAATCTGGCTGGCGCCTTTGAAGGTTGGGGTGCCAAATACCAAGGCGGACAGTCTTGATTCCACCTCATGCCTCTTTAAGCCACCTCCAGCCACTCTCCATCCCCTTATCCCACTGTTTCAGGTTCTTTTCAATCTCTGCTTTTTCCTTTTTCACTGTTTTTCCATCTTCCTCTTTATCTTTCATTCCCCCTTTTTTGTTTTTCCCTGTCTCTTGCTCTGGATGAAAGCCTTACGAGGAGAATTTATGATGTTCTCTAAAAATGAGTGGAGATGGGCCTCACCTGCAACCACCGGCTCAAACTAAGCATTGTACAGAGGCAATGTGATAGTTCACCATCTCATTTTGTTCTCTTGTAGGTCGAATTACTTGCACCGGAAGTTGAAAACAACCCAAGGACTGGCCGTATCACCATGAACCTGCATATAGCACAGTGGAACCTGAAACATCTCAGAGCTTCTGCGCTTGGTTTGGTCTGCGAATGTAACTTGCTGCACTATCAGCATGGATGAACTGGCAGCTGCCTGATCAATGGACCTGCTGTTTTATTGGTTCATCCCTTCAAATGTATCATGTACTCTGGTGTTGACCGCCAGTGTCCCGTGTTCAAGGGCTACATCTACAGAAGCATGGACTGCGGGTGCAAACATACCCTTAATACTTAGTATGGGGCCTTCAAAGATTATCACAGAAGTGCAATATGAAAGGTCTACAGCCAGACAATTGTATTCTAAAGTGGGGCGATGATGAACGTTCAGGACATTAGTTTGTGTGTGTAGTAAAGTTACATTAAACCAGCTTGCGTATGGTTCACTTCCATTGCTGCCTCTACACAAATTCCTATAGTCTCTAAGTGCAACTCACACACATCCACCTGTGGCACGATCATGAATTGCCTGTTTCCATCCGCATCTTGAAATCACATCACACTGAAGGCCTGACTACAAGTCAGGTGGAGTGCTATCTCCTGGTGGGGAAGCACTCAGCCTGAAAACAATGGGTTAAGTGTTCCTAGTGTTACACCCATTTTAGGGTCTCGCTCCTCGCATGCAAGAGACTGTTAACAAAAAAGGATTTGGAGCCAGCCCGTTGCTTACTAGTTGTTGGCTTGCTTATTTACATCCTCATAATTTGTCTAGGCAGGCCTAACATCCTTTCCGTGCATCTCTGTGGAGTTGGGACTAAGCACTGATTGATTCAACGTAATCAGTGCACGTCAGCTGTTCCCGACATGATTGAGGTACTATTTGAAAATGCAGGACAAACAAAACTGCAAAGATTTATTTTCTATGGTTAACTTTATTTTATTTTGGTCTTCTTTTCACACTTTGAACTAATGCTTTCCTTTGCTGTTGCACATGGTCGCTGTTCTCAAAAGATGAAGATTATTTTATTTCAAAGCGACAATGTTTTTTGCTCATCTGTAATTTCTGAAATGATGCTTTAACGCATAATCACCCCACTCCACCCCACTATGATCCGCTCCATATGGATCCACACAAATCAACCCTGCTCCAATCCAAACCACTCACTGAATCCAATCCAATCCACCACACTCCAACCCTCCCAACCCACCTCACTCCAATCCAGAATAATCTGCTTCACTCCAATCAACACAATCTGCCCCAATCCAATCTAAAACATTTTGCTCCACTTCAATCTGCCCCAATCCAATCTAAAACAGACTGCCCCACTCTAACCTGCTCCATCCTAATCGGCTGCACTCCAATCAGAAACAATCTGAGCCACTCCACTCTGTCCCACCCCAAATCTAAAACAATCTGCCCCATTCAATCCAAAACAATTGGTTTCACTAAATCTGCCTCACTACAATCCAAAAACTATCTGCCCCACTCCCATTTGTCCCACTCTAATTTGCCCCACTCCTATCTGCTCCATTATAATACAAAATTATTTGCCCGACTAAATCTGCTTCACTACAAGTCAAAACAATCTGCCCCACACCTATCTGTCCCACTCTAATCTGTCCCACTCTAATCTGTCCCACTCCAATCCAAAACAATCTGCCCCACTCCAATCTGCCTCACTCTGATCTTCTCCAGTCCACCTCATTCCAATTCAAAACAGTCCGCCTCAATCTAATCTGCCTCAGTCCAATCTTCCCCACCCCACGCAAAACAATCTGTCCACTCCAATCTGCCTACTCCAACCTGACTCACTACAATCTAAAACAATCGACACCACTCCAATCCTTCCAACTCCATCTTCCCCACTCAAATTCAAAACAATCTGCCCCACTCCAAACCAAAAGAATATGCCCCACTCCAATCCGCTGCACTCTAATCTTCCCTACTCTAATCTGCTCCACTACAATCTGCCACCACTACATTCAAATCCACCCACTCCATCCCAATGCTCCCAACTAAAATCCACCACAATCTATGCCACTCCACTTCACCACAATCCATCCCACCCCACTCCAATCCACCCCACACCAATCCAATTGACCCAATACAGGCCAATTCAATCTACCCCACTCTATTTCAACCCACCTCACTCCAATCCAATACACCACACTCCTTCCCCAATCCACCCCACTTCAAACTAATCCACCCACTCCAATCCACTCCACCTCACCTCAATCCAATCCACTCCACTCCAATACAATCCACCCCACTCCAATCCACCCCACCCCAATCCAAACCACTACAATTCAGACAAATCTCACCCACCCTACCCCAATTAAATCCACCTCACACCAATCCACCTCACTCCAATCCACCTTTCTGCAATCGAATTGACTGTACTCTAATCCACCACACTCCAATCTAATTCACCCCTTCCAGTCCACCCCACTCTAATCCACCTCACTCCACTCCACTGCAGTCCAACCCACTCTACTCTTCTCCAATCCACCTCACTCTACCCCAATCCATCTACCACAGGTCAGTCCACCCCACTCAATCCAGTAGATTCAGCCCACCACACTCCAATCCACCCCACTCTAATCTAATTCAATCCAATCCACCCCATTACAATCCAATCCACCCCATCCAGCCCAGTCCAATCCAACCCTCCACTCTAATATGCCACACTCCAAACCACCGTACTCTAATCCAATCCACCCCACCCCACTCCAATCCATCCTACCCCAAAGCAATCTAATCCACACCATTCCAATCCACCCCAATCCAATCCACCTCACCCCATTCCAATCCAGCTCTATCCAATCCAAATCCACCTCACCCAGGCCACCCACTCCAATCCACCCCACTCCACTCAATCACATCCACTCAATCAGACCCAATAAACTTCAATCTACTCCAATCAAATCCTCCCCGCTATTTCAACCCACTCCAACCTCCTCCAGCCTATTCCACCCCACTCCAGCCTCTTCCACCTCACTTTAGTCCATGCTATGGTACTCTACTCTATGACACTGCACTCTAGGACACTCTCTGCTACTGAACCACTGAACTCTACTCCCCTCTACTCAACTCTATGATACTCTGCTCCAACAAATCCAGTCTTCTGTACTCTACTCCCCCCACTCCACTCTAGGGCACTCCATGCCACTAACGTTTAACCGTGCTGAATAGCAGCCACACTGGTGTACAACATGGCATAGCCACATTGCAAAATCCAATAGCTCTTGTATAAGCGAGACCTATGAGCTTTGTCAATGCTTTTTCTCTGTTACAGAAACACCACACTAGATCTTTCCAGCCAATAAATCCAGCAGCAGAAACCAAGCCACCCTGACTTTTTTCTCTAGCAAGTGGTAAGCATTCAGTGCTGATTCCCTGCCATAATGATTGTAGTAGGGAATATTGAATTGAGGTCCACCTGTCTCAAATGCTTCTGTTGGTTTACCCATCATCCCCAATGTGTCAGCAAGTTCGCATGTGGTAGTACACCCCCAGGTTCAGAATGATATTACACTGGATCATAATCCACCAATATCAGGTAAAGGGGTATTATTGGGGCCCATTAGTGATAAAAGGGCTCCACAGGGTGGTTTGGGTAGTTTCCGTCATAATGAAATCCTAAACCTACCTCCTGAGGCAACACCCTATTCAATAGTTCTCTCTAATGTTCCCCACCTCCAACATGGTATAAAGGAAAATTGGGTGTCACTGAGGAACAAGGCACTCCATTTTATAGACTCTAACACAGGATTGGGGGGTCAATTATTATGGGGCTACAAAATGGCACGCAGAGTTCCCTGGATAGGAAATTCTAATAAAACTAATAGAGGCGACTGTGTGGTGGTCAACTTTGGGTCTCCCCATCTAGTTAAGTCCATCTGGGATAGGGCTGGCTCATGGCATTTGAGTGAGGAAAGTATCAACATCTTACCCCTGGGGTATTTCTACAGAAACAATCGGTTGACGCATATGGCTGTGGGTCCTGCCAATCGGGTTCCTTTAGCACAGGGGCGCTATGAGTACAATGTCCCAACCTTCAATAGGTTTGACTCATTTACCAACCTTGAGCACATTGACTGACTGGGTATAACGTTCGAGCCAACCAATGATTCTCGACGATGTTTTAACGCATATAGGGGTCATGAGGTACCTAGCCCCTGTGGTAGGGATTCCAATGTATCCCAAAGTGCTGTCTGGGTAGTAAGGTTACACCGAAGTCCGGTGTTTTAGATTTGGTTGGAATCAGTTCTCCCAGCATTAATGTCATACCCCCACCTTTGTTTAACACCCCCATATGTCCCACACAAAGTTTACCTACAATGCCATCTGCAGTCCTCAAAATAGTGTCCTGGAACGTGGCAGGGCTTATAAGTAAATAATTTTCTAAAGAGTGAACCACCTTCATTGAAGAGCATGACATCATATTCTTACAAGAAACATGGGCGGTGGACAAGGTGTTCCTTGAGGGATATTCTATTTTCTCTAAGCCCGCTGTACAGGGAGAAAGGGGTAGACCGAAGGGTGGGTTGACAATTTGGATTAGGCAGTCCCTTCCATACCATCTTAAAGAGATTATAATATATTCTTTGGATATTCTCACCCTCAAGTTATCCCATGGAAACACTCGGGATACTCTTCTTATTAATGTCTATTCGAGGGGTTTACAAGGTGGGAAGATGTCTGACATAGTAGATTTACTAGATGTCTTTTTAACTCACCATAAAGGGTCCTGCAATATCATAATTGCAGGATATTTTAATTGCACAACGAGATTGGGACGAGGCACATTGGATGGAACTCCGAAATGCCTGCTCTGGTAGGGACATGTCACAATTTTGGCATCCGGTGAAATGGGGGAGCGGGGCTCCTGCCAAAGCTCCCACTAATCATGTGGTCCCGGACCTGTGGGTTTCACATTTTAAAGGTCAATTTGCAAATAACCCGGGTTCTCAGGACACTTTTATGATGCCATTGTCACCCCCCCCACACTTAGTATCTCTAGCAAGGAAGTAGAAGTAGCATTGTTCAAAGTTCCAAAAGCGAGGGCACCGGGTATAGATTGCATTCGTGCAGATCTTTTTCTCCAAGACCCGGCCCCGAGGACCCAATATATCCAACTTCTAATCAATGCCATTGATCAAGGGGGTGCGGTTCCTAGTTCCTGGGCTGGTGCTGTTCTTCTCCCAATTTTTAAAAAAGGTGATCAGTCACTGCCAGGAACCTATAGACCGATCAGTTTGATTGTTTGTATTCAAAAAGTGGTACGTAGAATGATACTAGGGCGATTACAGATATGGTTGGACGACTGTCACATATTATCAGACCTTCAAGCTGGTTTTAGACAAAGTATTAGTACGGTGGACCAGGTGCTAAGGTTTATTCTTATCTACTGGCGCACTGTTACTGTGGGTAAAGGTGTTATTTATGCAGCATTTGCGGATCTAAGATCCGCTTTCGACCTAGTTCCTCGCCCCAAATTGTGGCATAGTCGGTTAAAGCTGGGTATACCCCTGGAAATCTTGTTGTTTATAATTAAACTGCATACTGATAACTATGCCCAGGTTAGGTGGGATTCGGCCGGTCATACTACAGACAATTTCTCTGTTGAAAAGGGGGTCAGGCAGGGGGTGCATCCTTGCACCCACCCTATTCTCCATCTACATAAACGGGGTTTTGAAATATTATGAAGATTATCCAACGGACGCCCCGAGTTTAGGTGGGAAAAAGATACCACTCCTGATGTTTGCCGACGATACTCTTATAGTATCAAAAACAACACAGGGCTTCCAACGTGCCCTGTCTCGTTTTGAGTAATTCTGTGAGGACCATGACCTTGTGGTCAAGGTTGACAAAACTAAGTTTATGGTCTGCCAAAGCTCTTCAAAACCTACCGGCGCAGTAAGGATGCGGGAAGGTCCACTGGAACTAACGGAGACATTTACATATCTTGGAGTAACACTAGATAAAAAGATGAGCAGGAAACACCAAATCGATTGTTTATTGGTTAAACACGCCCAACTGTCAGGGGCGTTGATTAGGGAAATTAATCGTTCCCACACCAAACCAGTGGCCCAGTTCTCCAGATATATAACTCTAAAGTTAGTGCGGCCATTTTGTATGGTTCAGATTTGTGGGCGTATGTGAACTTAGACACACTAGTAGGAAGCCAAAACAAATTTCTAAGATCTGTAACTGGTTTGCCGCGTTCTACCCCTCTAATCCCGCATTATTTTGACAGGGTTGTCACACATTAAGAGACGTCGCCCGACTTAGATCAGTCTTATATTGGAGAAGAGTTTGGGTGACCCCGGAATTAATTTCCTATGCTTTGGCGGCCCAGGAGATTCGTGATTTGGATGTGTACAATAAAATTGAGTGGTTTAGGGGCATCAAATTGACCCCTACTGAGCTGGGTTTGGTTCGGCTGTGGTCCCACCCTGAGGGAAGTGTATGTCCCACAAAAAAGAGCTCAAGACGTTATATTGGAACTGGATCTAAATTCGTCAGTTTGCATCTACTAGTAGCCCCACTCTTTCAAGCACCTTCCTATATTTAAAGTCGGAACCACGATTCGAGCAATATTGGAACCTAATTACTTCTACTTGTGACCGCAAGCTTTTTCACCAATTTAGAGTTGGCAGCCTACCAACCAAGGCCTTTAGTTCCAAATGGTTTGGATCTTCAAATAGCAATAGTAATAGCCCATTCTGCCCAGTTAGGGTAGAAACGGTGGCCCACATATTATTTGCATGCCCAGCTTACCACAACTCAAAACACTACTGGATTAAACCCATCTGCATCTCGATGGGGACCAGGGATCACAGTGAGGCATATAGACTATTTAAATCTGCTGTGGACGGCCCCTATGTGGTCACCTTAGCCAGGTTCCTGGGCCGTGTGTGGGTCACTCGTTGGGTTGAAGGAAAGTCCCTGTAATTTTCATTATGTGTCTCTTCACATTTGTACATATTTTTAATTGTCTTTTTAATCTCTTGATGTATTTCTAACTATGAACTGCTTCTAGTCTACAGAAAAGGAAGGTTTTTATCCATGTCATAATATTTATAGTTTTAAATGATCTATTTTGGGACTCTGCTCACAGTCTTGTGTATTGTAATAGTGCGATGTAATACTCTCTGATTAATCCCCTGATTTTGTATTCTGTATTTTTATGTATATTGTGCTGACTTTTGTGATTTTTAAAATCGAAATACAGTAAATATGTTATGAATTCCAAATATCGACAGGTCACAGTATTGTATCCAAAATATTGAGGGAGAAATTACTGAACAGGGAAGTGCACGGAGGGAGGTAAGGATTTACTATTCTTAACTCGGATGAAGGGAGGGGCTGCTGCCAGGAGCAGCTCGTGACTGCACGAGGTGCCGGGAATCATTGCATCCTGACTCGCGGCCCACCGGAGTTCTGCATGAGGGGCTAGGATGTCAAGGGGACTCAAGAAGCCACGGGACATTCTCACCAAATCAAGGATTTCCACCCTGAATACTCTCACTTTTGCCCTGATAAATTGGACATTAAATTCCTCTTCCCCACGCACAGCCTATCCCAAAAAGGTGAATTCTGGAACTTGTGGTCAACACCATTAACCACAGAGGACGTGCTAGTAAGTGACCATGGGGCGCGGCTCTCTCAACCAATGAGAGCACGACAGGTCAGTCAAAAGGGGGGGTGGAGCAGCACCTTGTATGTGGAGGCATCTGAGGAAGGCGGCGTATGCCGAAATGCATTATGCCTAACAGTCCCATTAAAAGGCATCTAAATTGAATTCCCCGAATGGCCTCTTACATTCCAGTAACGGAGGGCTGTTTGTTTGGATATTTTACACAATACGAGCGGCGTGTTAAAGAGGCCCCATCCTGCTCAGTGGCCGGAGCTTTGCTGGTTCAGCTTTGCTGTTCTTTTGTTTGTCCAAGGGATTTGTGGCACCAGCCCGCCTCGAAGTGCGGATGAAGGGAGGGGCTGCTGTCAGGAGCAGCTCGTAACTGCACGAGGAGCCGGGAATCATTGCATCCCGACTCGCGGCCCACCGGAGTTCTGCATGAGGGGCTAGGATGTCAAGGGGACTCAAGAAGCCATGGGACATTCGTACCAAATCAAGGATTTCCACCCTGAATACTCTCACTTTTGCCCTGGTAAATTGGACAATAAATTTGTCGTCCCCACGCACAGCCTATCCCGAAAAGGTGAAATCTGGGACCTGTGGTCAACACCATTAACCACAGAGGGCGTGCTAGTAAGTGACCATGGTGCGCGGCTCTCTCAACCAATGAGAGCATGACAGGACAGTCAAAAGTGGGGGTGGAGCAGCACCTTGTATGTGGAGGCATCTGAGGAAGGCGGAGTATGCCGAAAGGCATCATGCCTAACAGTCCCATTAAAAGGCTTCTAAATTGAATTTCCCGATTGGCCTCTTACATTCCAGTAACGGAGGGGTGTTTGTTTGGATATTTTACACGCTACCAGTGGCGTGTTAAAGAGGCCCCATCCTGCTCAGTGGCGGGAGCATCGCTGGTTCAGCTTTGCTGTTCTTTTGTTCGTCCAAGGGATGGTCGCACCGGCCCGCCTCGAAGTGCGGATGAAGGGAGGGGCTGCTGCAAGTAGCAGCTAATGATTGCACGAGGAGTCGGTAATCATTGCATCCCGAATCGTGGCCCACTGGAGTTCTGCATGAGGGGCTAGGATGTCAAGGGGACTGAAGAAGCCTCGGGACATTCTCACCAAATCAAGGATTTCCACCCTGAATACTCTCACTTTTCCCCTGGTAAATTGGACATTAAATTCGTCTTCCCCACGTACAGCCTATCCCGAAAAGGTGAATTCTGGGACCTGTGGTCAACACCATTAACCACAGAGGGCGTGCTACGAAGTGACCAGGGGGCGTGGCTCTCTCACCCAATGAGAGCACGACAGGACAGTCAAAAGTGGGGGTGGAGCAGCATCTTGTATGTGGAGGCATCTGAGGAAGGCAGAGTATGCTGAAATGCATTATGCCTAACAGTTCCATTAAAAGGCTTCTAAATTGAATTTCCCGATTGGCCTCTTACATTCCAGTAACGGAGGGGTGTTTGTTTGGATAATTTACACGCTACCAGTGGCGTGTTAAAGAGGCCCCATTCTGCTCAGTGGCCGGAGTTTCGCTGGTTCAGCTTTGCTGTTCTTTTGTTTGTCCAAGGGATTGGTCGCACCGGCCCGCCTTGAAGTGCGGATGAAGGGGGGGGCTGCTGCCAGGGGCAGCTCGTGACTGCACGAAGAGCCGGGAATCATTGCATCCCGACTCGCGGCCCACCGGAGTTCTGCATGAGGGGCTAGGATGTCAAGGGGACTCAAGAAGCCATGGGACATTCTCACCAAATCAAGGATTTCCACCCTGAATACTCTCACTTTTGGCCTAGTAAATTGGACCTTAAATTTGTCTTCCCCACGCACAGCCTATCCCGAAAAGGTGAATTCTGGGACCTGTGGTCAACACCATTAACCACAGAGGGCGTACTAGTAAGTGACCATAGGGCGCGGCTCTCTCAACCAATGAGAGCACGACAGTATATCCAAAAGTGGGGGTGGAGCAGCACCTTGTATGTGGAGGCATCTGAGGAAGGCGTAGTATGCCGAAATGCATTATACCTAACAGTCCCATTAAAAGGCTTCTAAATTGAAGTCCCCGAGTGGCCTCTTACATTCCAGTAACGGAGGGGTGTTTGTTTGGATATGTATATATATGTATATATATATATATATATATATGACGCTCCAAATCCTCCCAACCTCGTGGAAGAATATCACAGCACTCGAGGGTGGAGGGTTTCAACACGCTAGATTTTATTTAGCAAGGTGGTGCACACAGACGCGTTTCGGCGTTCTGCCTTCGTCAGTGTGTATATATATATATATATATATATATATATATATATATATATATATATATATATATATATATATATATTACCTACTGGCGGTCGCCAGTAGGTATATATGTTAGGATTTTTTCTCTATGGGATTTTTGAAAATTCTATGTCTAATAACTTTGGCGTTTGTGGACGGAATTGGCAGAAATTTTCAGGAAAATGGAACATTTTGTTTCTGAGCAGCCCCTGGAAATTTGGGGGGGGTTCGTCAAGGGGGGGCCGAGAAAAAAGGGGGGTCCCAAAAACGCGTTTTTCCAATGTTAATTTCCATAGGGCGGTTGGCCTCACTTTTAGCCCGAACGGCTGAATGGATTTGCACGAAACTTGGCAAAATTGTAGGGACTGGTAGCCCGATGTGCCTTTGCTAGGTCTCAATATATGTGCTCCAGTGGATTTTGAAAAATTAACGTTCAAAAAAAGATATATATCTGTAACAGCGCACCGGGCAGCGCTCTGCTTCGCGTACTTTTCGCGTTACGGAGCTTTGTGAAGCGAAGCTGATGGGCTCTCCGGCGTCTGTCAACATTCCAAACAGTCCGTAGCGGCCGCCATCTTGTCTCTCGGTAGGATCGAGAGACAAGAGGAGGCCAAAGCGAAGGGGCAAATGACCATAAGGGGGCATAGTAGATCCTCCCTGACCCCCTAGGTTTAATGTGGAGGTTTTAAAAGGGCCCCGCGGGGCAAAAAAAAATAAAATAATAATAATCGAACGGCTGAATGGATTTGCACGAAACTTGGCAAAATTGTAGGGACTGGTAGCCCGATGTGCCTTTGCTAGGTCTCAATATATGTGCTCCAGTGGATTTTGAGAAATTAACGTTCAAAAAAAGAGATATATCTGTAACAGCGCTCCTGGCAGCGCTCCGCTTCGCGTACTTTTCGCGTTACGGAGCTTTGTGAAGCGAAGCTGATTGGTTCTCCGGCGTCTGTAAACATTCCAAACAGTCCGTAGCGGCCGCCATCTTGTCTCTCGGTAGGATCGAGAGACAAGAGGAGGCCAAAGCGAAGGGGCAAATGACCATAAGGGGGCATAGTAGATCCTCCCTGACCCCATAGGTTTGATGTGGAGGCTTTAAAAGGGCTCCGCGGGACAAAAAAATCGGGTTTTTTTGGTGGGGTGCGCCCGGTTAGCGTAACGGGAAGCGGACTGGGGAGCGTACTACAAGGAAACAAGAATGATTGACTTTTAACTTATTGTATGTTTATAGACTTTTTTTTTTCTTTTTTTTCTGCTGAGTGACGTCTCGGCCTATCTCCACGGGATGCAGTCTCTACCATCTCGGCGTTTAGGCCCAGGGGGACCGGTAGTGTGGGAGAGATAACGTCTGTTAACGTTCGATTCGAAGGAAATCAGGAAGTGTTGAAAAACATTGTCTGCGCCATCTTGCCTTTTTTCAAATGCCACACTTTTGTCGTGCACGGCAGCCATTTTAGGTGCCTTGACCAGACCCACTCTCCGCACGCTGTCCATCCTTAGCATGGCTCCCCACCGTCGGAAGCATCTCCCCCAGGCACTGGTCACCCCCGCTCTCTGTCTTATGCATGGGCAATAAACCTCCCCCCATCTGCGCTGCTCTTCCCTGAGAATCACACCCTGTGCCCGCCCGACACCTCCCTTTCGCCCTATTCACTACCGCACCCTCTGACACTCCTCTTCCTCTGTGTCCGATTGTCCAGGCCGGTCCCAGGCTATCAGCTAGCCCTGCAGATGTAGTTTATGGCCCCAGCTGTAAAGAATCACCCCTCTTCAAAGGAGTTATAGTAGATCAAGGCCCACACCCGATGAGATCCGTCACACCACACGCGTTCCTTCTATCTGAAAACCATCCTGTATTGTGATTGGGGAGGGGAACGAGCCTGAAGCGGAAGATTCCAGGGATGACTCTTTGTACATCAAAGTTTTTACAATTATGTGTCACGTTAAAAATATATAGCACTCCAACAAAGTAGTAGGATTATAAAACTTTAATAACTTATAAATATATACAACAAAACAAAAACAGTAAAAACATTTAAACATTTTTAGGGAAAAAGAAGGAACAATAGTCAGTAGCGGTCGGTTGTGCGAATAGTCCCAAGGCAGCACAACGTCCTGATTTCTGGACGGCACCCAGGTGATGTTGCCTGGGTGCCGCACTGATTTGGATATCCGGCGTGGGGCGTCCCGGGGGGTGGGTCGTCAGTAGCGGCCTGTTGTGCGAATAGTTCCAAGGCAGCAGAACTCGCTGAAATGTGGATGGCACCAAGGTGATGTCCAGTAAGTTGCCGCCCTCCGAATAACGGCGTGGGGCGCCCCGGGGGGGGGGGGGGTGGCGTGAACGGGCCTCCCCAGGTGGAGTCTCGTCTGCTGTAGTGGGGCGCCCCTTTACCGTTTCAGTTGCCATTCCTTCCGCTTTTGGTCCACTGTGTCAAAATCCGCCATTCAGCTGAGTTGCGCCCACTGTTGCGGTGCAGCGATAGGCGGCTGCCACAGGACTCTCAAAATGGCGGCAGGCTCTTTCCTTTTTGGGCCTGGTCCACTGAAATGGCCCTGGGACATCTTGGAAATCGGACGCTTGTCTGCTAGGTCTTGGACCCCATTCTCGAAAGCATCCCCTCAGCCTTGAGGATTCTACAAAAGTCTTGGGGGCCCCCGACTCCTGCAGGCTTCCGGTGGGGAGCGGCTGCCATGATTGCTCGCGGAATGACCACGACGGAGCCACGAGATGGTGGTGCTTTCATGCTGACGCCAGCTTCAGTCTGAAACATCCAGAAACAAGGTAGGGCTTTCATCGTTTGGAAAAAAAAAAAAGTTTTCATCCAATGAAAAGTGTTATTTTTAGGTCATATGATCAAGCCTTCCATCATTAGGAAACCAAAAGTAAAATGAACCAATGAAAAGTTTTATAAACAAGTCACATGACCTGTTATGCGGCATAGGGTATAAAAAGCGTAGAAAATCCGTTGGCACGTGAGGCGGCGTCAGTAGCGGACCGATGTGCGAATAGGCCGAAGGCAGCACAACGCGCCAAGATCCGGATGGCACCGAGGTGGTGTCTAGCAAGTTGCCGCACTGGTGTGGCCATCCTACAATGCTGAAAGTCGGCGTGGGGCGCCCCGTTGGCCTGTGAGTTCGCGTCAGTAGCGGACCGATGTGCGAATAGGCCGAAGGCAGCATAACGCGCCAAGATCCGGATGGCACCGAGGTGGTGTCTAGCAAGTTGCCGCACTGGTGTGGCCATCCTACAATGCTGAAAGTCGGCGTGGGGCGCCCCGTTGGCCTGTGAGGTGGCGTCAGTAGCGGACCGATGTGCGAATAGGGCCAAAGGCAGCGCAAAAATATTTTCTGAATAGAAGACACCACAAGGCGCTGAGATGCGAAGATCCGGATGGCACCGAGGTGGTGTCTAGAAAGTTGCCGCACTGGTGTGGCCATCCTACAATGCTGAAAGTCGGCGTGGGGCGCCCCGTTGGCCTGTGAGGTGGCGTCAGTAGCGGACCGATGTGCGAGTAGGGCCAAAGGCAGCGCAAACATATTTTCTGAATAGAAGACACCACAAGGCGCTGAGATGCGAAGATCCGGATGGCACCGAGGCGGTGTCTAGCAAGTTGCCGCACTGGTGTGGCCATCCTACAATGCTGAAAGTCGGCGTGGGGCGCCCCGTTGGCCTGTGAGGTGGCGTCAGTAGCGGACCGATGTGCGAATAGGGCCAAAGGCAGCGCAAAAATATTTTCTGAATAGAAGACACCACAAGGCGCTGAGATGCGAAGATCCGGATGGCACCGAGGCGGTGTCTAGCAAGTTGCCGCACTGGTGTGGCCATCCTACAATGCTGAAAGTCAGCGTGGGGCGCCCTGTTGGCCTGTGAGGTGGCGTCAGTAGCGGACCGATGTGCGAATAGGGCCAAAGGCAGCGCAACAATATTTTCTGAATAGAAGACACCACAAGGCGCTGAGATTCGGTTGGCACCGAGGTGGTGTCTAGCAAGTTGCCGCACTGGTGAGGCCATCCTACAATCCTGCTCCGAATAACGGCGTGGGGTGCCCGAAAGGGGGGGGAGGCGGCGTGAACGGGCCTTCCCAGGTGGAGGCTCGTCTGCTGTAGTGGGGCGCCCCTTTACCGTTTCAGTTGCCATTCAGCTGAGTTTCGGCCACTCTTGATGCTACAGCGACAGGCGGCTGCAACAGGACTCTCAAAATGGCGGCCTGTTCTTTGGATTTGGGCCTGGTCCACTAAAATGGCCCTGTGACTCCTTAGAACTCGGACGCTCGAATTTTTTTTCCTTTCCTCTACATGCAAAAAAAGGTAAATGCCCGGTACGTTACACGCTTCATCTGCCACGATGTACTCTCCAGAGGAAACGAAAAAAAATATAGTTATGGTAACTATACCATGCATCGTCATATGGAGAGGTGGCACCGATTAATTATAGTGCTGCATAAAAGAGAGATTTGGAGGAGAACCCCCGACCTGCCAGTACATTCATCAAAGAAGTGGCACTGACAGCATGAGAGGCAAGGGAAACGGTCCCAAATATTTAGAAGAACTTTGGAAAGATTAAAATGACATGTTTAGATTGTGGCAAATTAATTTCATGTGGACAGATGAGTGTTACTCTAATAAATACAGCATATGAAAATCATCATAGTCGATGGTTGGTAGAGACATTTTGACTATATCCTGGACCTGCCCGTCCTCGCCCAAAATGGCGCCGGAATAAATGGGACTCGTAACTCCTTGTTGTGTACTGGTTGCACAACCTTGATATCACGAGATACATATGCAGTTTTGAAGCACATGGCGGGCGGGGAAGAGAATAGATTGAATATTTCGACATCCCTATTGATATTAAGTTCTGATGTGTTATTGATTACTGTACTATTGAAAGTTCGAATTAACGTCACCCATGGTACTTGCCCGCAAATGTATATCTAGATAATTTTATTGTAACTGGCCCTGTCGTATTTTAATTATAAAATGTACGTCCACCGATTCCGCAACTGTTAGACACTTTAGTTCTTGCAACCTAATGGCCCGCCCGTTACGTTCCTCTACAGTGTAAATGTCTACTCATCATATACGATTACAGTTTGCACCGTGGCCGGCCCACGTGGTTATAGGCCCGTATTTGTATACTGACATTTTCACAATAAAGGTTTTTAAAAGAAAACATGGTAGTAGTATTTACATTGGTAAAGTTTTTAATAATAGTCACTGTTTTAGAATCAGTAAAAGGCAAGTGAAATAAAGCAGTCCAATTACATGAAGGGTAAAAGGTATAATACGCAGGAACGCAGTAAAGATAAATGGTCAAGGGCTGTTCTGTTTTCTACTCCTGCAACATAAAGTGATCGATAAGAATCTCATATTCAGGCGTATCGGCGACTAAGACAGCAGGCCGACCCTCTTTTGCTCAACGGCTCCGTCATGGGACGAAGAAACGCCCTTTTTCTCGAAAAAGGAATATATTTTACTTGCAGGACAGTTGTAAATTTTCTGGGAAAGTACATTAGCCTGGAACATTATAACATATGTTTAAGAAAAAATAATGTTCGAAAGTAATAAAAAGCGTAATTTTTAGGTCATATGACCAAGCCTTTCATCATTAGAATAAGAAAAGGAAAATGAACCAATGAAAAGTTTTATTAACAAGTCACATGACCTGTTATGCTTACGTTACGCGCTGCGCGCCGCGCCCCGGATCACTTCCGGATGCGCTAACGCGGCGCGTCATATGACGCATTACGCAACAACGCAGGTCCAGAATATAGTCAAAATGTCTCCACCAACCAGCGTCGGAACACAACCCTTTTCAGTAGGCTAAATAGTTCTGTTAAATGACAACAGAAGGGACAGGCAACAAGAACCATCAGTCAAAGAGGGGAGGGCAAGTTCTTCTCTACCGGGTCACGTTGGGGCGCTACCGGAACTGATCGAATTGGTAGTCTACAGTGTTTCTGGATGTTTCAGACTGAAGCTGGCGTTAGCATGAGAGCACCACCATTTCGTAGCTCCGTCGTGGCCATTCCACGAGGAATCATGCTAGTCGCTCCCCACCAGAAGCCTGCGGGATTCGGGGGCCCCCAAGACTTTTGTAGAATTTTCAAGGCTGAGGGGACGCTTTCGAGAATGGAGCCCAAGCTCTAGCAAACAAGCGTCCGAGTTCCAAGGTGTCGCAGGGCCATTTTAGTGGACCACGCCCAAATCTGAAGAGCCGACCGCCATTTTGAGAGTCCTGTGGCAGCCGCCTATCGCTGCACCGCAAGAGCGGGAGCAACTCAACTACATGGTGAGCGAGACGCTGTAGTCGAAAGAGCGGGCGGTAAACAGCTGAATAGCGGAAGAGGCACAGTGTAGCAAAAGCGGGCGGAATGGCAACTGAAATGGTAAAGGGGCGCCCCACTACAGCGTGTCTTTAGGTGAAACGGATTGTGGGACAAGGTCAAGAATGGAAGAGTTACCAAAAGGCAAAAAGTTCCGCTTGATCCCGGGAGCCGGCCACCTCTGTCGGGGGCGATCTCAGGCCACACCAGGAGAACACGACTTGGGGAAGGGGCCGGAGCCAAGCGCCCCCTCCGAGTCCGCGCCATCACACCGTCCCTCGGGGGCCTCCGTCAAGCGGTTCAGGGTGGCACCGCATCACATTGTTTACAAATGCAGTCACGTCCTCAAACAGACCCCACTTACTTTGAGAATAGTGAAGCTGAAGCAAGTGCAAATAGGCTTCAGACAGTGTTACAAGCACTCCTCAAAACTTTGAACCATCAGAGTGCATGAGTTTCATGCTCGATCGATTGAGCTAGCCGGATCGGGCAACAAAAAGTATAAAATAGTTATGTAAATAGTTGTTTAATAAAATGTTTTACCCTGTTACTTTGCTGGTGTGTTGTATATATTTGTAATATTTGCATAGAGTTTATCGTTATTTTGGGCGGGGTGGGTGGCGGAGCCGAGCTGTCTTGCAGCCATCATGGTGTGGAGTTCAGTTCATCTCACTAGTTTCGTATTTGTCATGAGGGGTTGTTCCTAATGTTTCTATTTTAGCGAGGTCAAAAAGAGATCCCATTAGTGGCCTACTGATTTTGCTCGATTCCTTTTGTTTTTTTACACGATTTTTCGCTATCTGCAAAGACTAAACAGAGTATTGCGACTCTGTGCTTGTTTGTAAATAGAGAATGAACCAAAGAGAACCAATTCTAAAACAGTAAATGCTTGGATAACAATCAATCAAATGGAGAGAGAAGCAGGCACGACGGATTACAACGGGGGCAAAGGCCTGCGTTAACTACCCTTCACTATCTGCAAAGAGAGAGTACTCCTAATAGAAATGAGGGGGGGGCAGCATTCAAAGCAGATCAGTGTGCATAAACACGAAAATGTTTTTTCTTACCACGTACTTGACATTCGACAGCTTATGATATTTGCTATTAAAAAAACATTGAAATTCACTGAAAAAACCATAGGTTATAGACCATATATAGTTAGGAATTAGCATTTACAAAACCTTGAAAATTCACTGAAAAAACCATAGGTTATAGACCATATATAGTTAGGAATTAGCATTTAAAAAACCTTTTTTTACTCACACAAAACCATTGAAATTCCATATATAGTTAGTAGTACTAACTATATATCGCGCACCCGCAATCCACTGCTGATCATGTCACATATTACATCATTCATGACATGGTCAGTGACATCACTGATGACATCACTGATGACATCTCAAATGACATCACTGATGACATCACTGATGACATCTCAAATGACATCACTGATGACATCACTGATGACATCTCAAATGACATCACTGATGACAACATCCAGTGACTGTGTATTTCTGTAAAGTTAAAATATGTCTTACATATTGAAGAATGAGTGGATGTAGAAGTGTCTGGATGAAGGATTTAGTAGGTGCATGACTGACTGTATGAGTGAGTGGTTAAATGTGTCTCACTGAGTGCATGGGTTAGTGACTGAACTGTGTTAATTTGTGCATCATTATGTTTGTTGTTCTGTAAACTGCTGCATGTGTTGATCAGTAGCTATATGAGTAAGTATATGGGTTATTGATTGGTTGCTCAAGTATTTGTATGGGAGACTGAATGTGTGTGTGGGTGGCTGGGAGGTGTATGACTCTGTGCATAGATGTGTGAGCAGTTGATTCACTAGATGTATGGGTTCAAAAGTGCATGTGGAAACAGCTGTATGGGTGGTTGACTGTGTGCATCAGTGCATTGGTGAGTGAATGGATATCTCAGTGCTACATGTCAAAGTAAGTACATATGTAAAACATAGTACATGTGAGAGTTGGCATATATAAATAACTGTGCATAAGAGCCAGTGAATGTGTGAGTGACTGTATGGATGATTGTGAACTTGTATCAGGGATTGTAAAAGAGAGTAAATATGTGTTAGTATATGTTTGAATAAGTAAGGTGTGTATAACTGTATAGTTGAGGAAATGGAGGTGTAATTGATTCTTTGTATGACTGACTAGGTGTGTAAGTAACTCCATGGATGAGTAACAGTCTGTGAGTGTCTGTTTACACTGAGTGTATCTAAGGTTATATTAGAGTCTGAAGAGGTTCATCGTATTATCACATGAATGATGTCATCAGTGATGTGATCAGTAATGTCAAATGAGATGTCATCAGTGATGTCATTTGAGATGTCATCAGTGATGTCATCAGTGATGTCATTTGAGATGTCATCAGTGATGTCATCAGTGATGTCATTTGAGATGTCATCAGTGATGTCATCAGTGATGTCACTGACCATGTCATGAATGATGTAATATGTGACATGATCAGCAGTGGATTGCGGGTGCGCGATATATAGTTAGTACTACTAACTATATATGGAATTTCAATGGTTTTGTGTGAGTAAAAAAAGGTTTTTTAAATGCTAATTCCTAACTATATATGGTCTATAACCTATGGTTTTTTCAGTGAATATATATATATATATATATATATATATATATATATATATATAATATATATTCACTGAAAAAAACATAGGTTTCAGGCCTTATATAGTTAGGAATTAGCATTTAAAAAACCTTTAAAATTCACTCAAAAAAATATAAGTTTTAGGGGTGTTACATTGCTCCCATATAGTTAGTTGTACTAACTATATTTCGCGCACCCGCAATCCACTGCTGATGATGTCACATATTACATCATTCATGACATGGTCAGTAACATCACTGATGACATCTCAAATGGCATCACTGATGACATCACTGATGACATCATCCAGTGAATGTGGTTTGCTTCATTATTTAATTATGCATTATATATATAGCAATTTGCATTGAAGAATGAGTGGATATATAAAAATAAATATTTGGATGGAGGATTTAGTAGCAGTGTAATTGACTGTTTACTTGACCAATGTATAGTGACTCACTAAATATAGTGGATAGTGACTAAACTGTGTGAATATCTGTATCACTTTGTCAGTTGTTGTGTAAACTGGTTCTCCAGTTGGTTACTAGCTATGTGAAAGTCTATATTAGTTATTGATCAGTTAACTGAGTATTTGTATGGGAGAGTGAATGTGTGTGTGGTTCGGTGGGGGGTGTGTGACTGCCCAAAGATGTGTGAATAGTTGATTCACTAGATATATGAAGTTAAAACTACATGTTCTAACAGTTGTTTGGGTGAGTGAATATCTTTATGGGTGTGGTGATGAGCAAATATATTTCTCAATGGTACATGTCCAACAAACTAGAAAAATAAAAGGCAGTGTATGTGTCAGTTGTTGTATATAAATAAGTATACATAAGACTCAATGAATGTGTGAGTGACTGTATGGATAACTGTATACTTGTAATAATGATTTTAAAATTCACTAAGTATGACTTACTCTCTAAATGAATAGA
The DNA here is from genome assembly GCF_964261635.1 of Lissotriton helveticus. Classification (NCBI taxonomy): domain Eukaryota; kingdom Metazoa; phylum Chordata; class Amphibia; order Caudata; family Salamandridae; genus Lissotriton; species Lissotriton helveticus. The sequence goes on from NC_136059.1 coordinate 1,175,958,133, forward strand.
TGAAGTTGTCTTTGTATAAGTGTGTAGCTAAGTAAATATGTAAGTATGATCCATTGTTTGCATAAGTGAGTAGGATGACTTCATATGTGAATAGGATGTGTGCTGGTGTGTAATGTCAATATAGGTGTATAAGTATTTTTGATAGGGTTCTATTGTTCATTGACAGCATGTATGAGTGAATCTACAGGTAAGTGATTAGATGTGTGTATACATCTATCAATCACTGAGTGGGTTTTTTGATACTTGTATTGCTGTGACAATGGATTCAAATATGACACTCTGTATTTTACAAAGAGTGATGAAAGAGTTTACTAGTGTATGAAAAGGTGTATGTGATTGTCACGTGGATGATGTCATCAGTGATGTCATTTGAGATGTCATCAGTGATGTCACTGACCATGTCATGAATGATGTAATATGTGACATCATCAGCAGTGGATTGCGGGTGCGCGAAATATAGTTAGTACAACTAACTATATAGGAGCAATTTCAATGGTTTTGTATGAGTGAAACGTCCAGCTAACTATAACACCCTTTTAACTTATATTTTTTTGATTGAATTTTTTTTTTTTTCACAACAGATTTTATTAAGGAATTCAAGCAAGGCAATCAATGTGGCACCCCACAATCAGGAGAAACCACCAAGCATTTGGATACATTACTTTTAGCAGGATCAAAGGTCGAAATGAGATCATCACAAATCTTATTTATTGATAAAACCCCCCCACCCCATCCCATCCCAACTCCCACCACCCTCAACTAATTCCACCCCGCAATCCCACCCTAACCCTGTGCACGTAAAAAGAATCAGGGGAAAAAAGCTGTGTGTGAGTATAGTGTATCCGGCAAGGCGCAAGACATAGGCCCATGCAATGGGGGAGCTTAGGGCTCCTCTTCGGGGTCGATCGGGGAGTCCAGTGGCAAGTCTCTATAATCGGCCCATCTCTTCCATATCTTAAAGTGCTTGCGAGGGCACCCTCGTGCTTCAAAAATCGGGCGCTCCAGACCCATACAGAAATCCAGTCCCGCTTTCCATACACACAAAGGAGGTGCTCGTTCGTCTTTCCATGCCCGTGCCAGGTCTCTTTTGGCCAAAACAAGTCCCAACAGCAAAAGATGGCGCTTATAGCAGTTCCCCCCACTCCTGCAAGAATATGGAGCATTCCCAACCGGTGAGTGCGAGGTAGGTCCCAGTGTAGCACCTCAGACAGGCAATTCCACACACCTCTCCAAAAGCCAGCTATCCCAGGACACAGCCACACCGTATGAAGCAGCGAGCCCATCTCCGCCCCACAACGCAGGCATTCCGGGGATTCAATCAGTCCCGCTTTCCAGAGGCGTTCACGAGTAAAATAAGCCCTGTGGAGAATTTTAAATTGAATAAACCTGAGCCTCATTGCGATGGCAGTACCTCGTGGGGATTCCAGGGCCTCCCGCCAATCATCCTCATCCATGGGACCAATATCAGCTTCCCAAGCCGTCCGCAGGGGAAGTAAATTAGAAGCGCAATGAGTGACCACCGTCTGATATATTCGGGATACTTTTTTGTCACCGAGATCACCCATGAACCACTTCGCCTCAATGGGGCTGAATTCAGGGAGCGAGTCAAGGTCGGCAATGTATGGTGTTAGCGCATGCCGGAGCTGCAAATACCGGAAGAATTGGGACCGTGGCATGCAGAACTCCGCACTGAGGTCCTGGAACGACTTAAGAGCAGTGCCAGACATCACATGGCCCAGCGACGAGATCCCGATCGCGTCCCACCCACCGAAACCCGACAAGGAAGCCAGTGCAGGCAGTCTACCATTACGCCACAGGGGTGTTTCCGCAGTCAGCTTACCCCACCAGCCCATGCGCTTCAGGGCCTGACGCCAAACAAGGAAGACCGTCTTCGTGACTCTGGGCAACTCCCGCCGCAGCCGAGCAGAGTAGAGGAGCATATGAAGGGTGTTGTCGCCCATCCGTGCGCGTTCCAGGGCATAGGCCGGGTCACCCCTATGGCCGTACCACCAGTCATTTAGGATGAGCAGGTGAGCTGCTTGGTAGTAGGACAGGAGGTCCGATGTGGCGAGGACCCCACAATAAGTAGATAAAAAGCATGTACGCAGCGCCACTCTAGCAGAACCCCCAGCCCATAGGAACCGCCCCAATACCGAGTTCACCTGCCGAAACCACGAGGTCGGGACCGGATGGGGATAATTTTGCAGTTGATACAGAAGGCGTGGAAGCGCTACCATCTTAAAGATGGCGGATCGGCCAAAGATATTAAGTGGCATTCAGGACCAAGTTTTCACATCGGCTTGCACCCACTCCAATACCGGAAGGACAGAGCGTTCCCACGTGTGGGTCGCAGATTCCGACAGAAACACTCCCAGGTATTGCAAGCCAGTGGTTGCCACCTGTAGGTCCAATGTCCAAGGGTCCGACACTGTGCCACCTCCAAGGACCCACAGGGTAGATTTACCCATATTCAAATATAGGCCCGAGACCTCCCCAAAGACCCGCATAATTTCTAACACACGCGGCCCGGAGCGTCGCAGGTCTGTAAGGAAGAAGAGAACATCATCAGCGTATAACGCGATTCTATCAGAGAGGCCCCAGGGCCCCACAAAGCCACCCATCTGCGCGTCTATACGGACCCAGGCAGCCAACGGCTCCATAGCAAGGGCAAAGAGGTACGGGGATAAAGGGCATCCCTGCCGGGTCCCCCGGCCAATGTGGAAGGTCTCCGACACCGCCCCGACAACACGCACAGTAGCTGTGATGTCCGTATAGAGCAGCTTAATATATGACAAAAATACGGGGCCCAGGTTAAGACGGGGCAGGAGCGCAAACAGAAATGTCCAGCTCACCGAGTCAAACGCCTTGTTAATATCAGCAAGCAACAAAGCCGCCTGCTCACCTGTGGCCCCCATGGCATCAATTGCAGCCCACGCGCGCCGAATATTATGGCGTGTAGCCCTGCCGGGCATAAAGCCCGATTGATCGGGGTGTACCAGTTCCGTGATATACGGAAGCAACCGATTCGCCAGGGCCTTGGCCAGAATTTTGGCTTCAATGTTAAGGAGCGAGATAGGGCGATAAGAGTCGTGCCTATCAGGGGGCTTACCCGGTTTCTGGAAAACCACAATCTCGGCATGACGCCAATCAGGCGGTAGCCTACCTTGTGCACGCGCCGCTTCAAGCGCACGCCGAAAGTGGGGCCCTAGTTGCGTGTGAAACCTTTTATAGAATTCACAAGGGTAACCGCTCGGTCCGGGGGCCTTGCCCACGTTAAGCTGTCCCAGAGCATCTCCCAGTTCTTCCGCTGTAAGAGGAGCATCCAGAGAATTCCTGGTTTCGTCAGACACTGCTTTAGGGGGTAGGTCATCAATGAATTTAGCCACCTCCGCGCCCGATAGGCTATCACACGGAGCATACTGCGTCGCAAAATAGGCTGCGAAACTCGCCGCCAGGCTGGCGGGGTCCGTGATAACCACTCCATCTTCCGCAACGAGACCAGGCAGCGTGTCAGGTTTGATATTATATTGGCACAGTCTATAGAGCAGGGAACCCGATTTGTCCCCCCATTGGTATATCCGGCTCCGCGTGGCCAGCCACGCCTGTTTGGCCTCGTCCAGTAGGACCGACGCGTAGGATTGCTGTGCCTGGAGAAGGAGCCGCACGGCAACCTCGTCCCCACCTCCCCGACTCTGTCGCTCCAATGTTTCCACCAGAGCAGCAGCCGTCGCGATCGCCTCACGACGCCCACGACGAGCTGCGGCGGCCCATGCAATATCCACTCCCCGCACAGTGGGTTTCATAGCCTCCCATACCACTACTGCGTCCACATCCTCAACCAAGTTTTCCCGCCAGTAATGATCAATGACCTCCCGTAGATGTTTGACATAGCTAGGCTGCTGAAGGTGCCACGAGGACATCATCCACCGAAAGGGCTGGCGTCTCCTACGGAGTTCCACTTCAAGTAATACTGGGGAGTGATCAGACAGCCCCCTCGGCAAAATCTCCACTGCACGCACCCTGCACATACACAACCGGGGAACAAACATATAATCCAAGCGGGAGAAGGAGCCATGCACTGCAGACACATACGTGTATTCGCGCGCAGTAGGGTGCATATGTCTCCAGGTATCCATCCAGCCCAGTCCATCACACATCGCTCGCAGCCTAGTAGAGGGAGGGGGAGGGGAGGTCAGCCCACTCAGTTCTCGGCGCCCCCTGCGGTCCATACAGACGTCCATCACCTCGTTCCAGTCTCCCCCGACCACCGCCATGGACTCTGGGATATCACTCCACACCTGGAACAGTCTCTCAGCCAGGGCCCACTGCAGGGGGGGGGGGCATAGACACTTCCCAGGACCACGGGCTCCGTACCCACCATGCCCTTGACAAACAAATAACGACCCTGCGGGTCGGCCCATGTCTTCTCGTGCACAAACGCCACCCTACGATGGATGAGGATAGCCACCCCTCTGGACCCCCTGGTAAAGCCTGCATGGTATACCTGTTGATAACCCAATCTCTGCAGGCAGAGCACCTTCGACCCCATCATATGAGTCTCTTGAAGCAGAAGCACATCCGCGGCGGCCCTCTTCCCCCAGCGCAGGACAGCCCCACGTTTTACTTTGTCAAGCATCCCCCTCACATTCCATGTAACTACTCGCAGAGACTCCAACGGGAGTCCGTGTATTGTATCAGCCATAATCAAATGGAGGCCACCATGAATGCCCCTTGCGCCCACACCACACACCACTCAACAACAATTGCATCATCATAATAAGTACGTGCACCCCCCCCCTATCACCCCGGAACTCAAAAACTGCAGGGACAGCAACTGCCATTCCCTCCTCTAACCCCCAAACTCCCCCTACTGCAACCAGGTTCAGAACCCCCCCTCTCGCCTCCCAACATCCCCCCCCATACCTCACAAAACCATAAAGCATCTGTCGCGGCATGGGCACTCCCAGGCCCAAAACGGAGGGCCTAGGACCAACCATACCAATGGATCCCAAAACTTGAAAACCCAGTTGTCACAACCCCCCCCCCCCAACAATTCCTACCAATGTAGGAGAGGGACTGCCCCCAATCAGCGGTCCCCGAGTCATCTTCACCCCCTCATCACAGATCAACAGCACAGTCTCGATTGTCGCGGAGACATCAAATAGGCCACAAGTCCAACGGGCCACAGCCACTACCACTCCAGATCCCGGGAGCCACCCCATCAAGCATGGAACACAGAGTACCTGAGTTCATCAACGTCACTTTCCAGATTGGTCGGAGTCCTCAGTTCTGCCACCTCCACGCGCACCAGAGACAGAGGCCGACCGCTTCCGTGATCGGGACCGTCGATTCCTCTTGCCCTTGGGCGGTCGATCCCCCGGCTCCTGAGACGATCCCCTAGAGGAACCCGGATTCAGGCCCGGATGAGCATGCGGCCGCAGCGCCACCGTTTCGTCCGTCCACCTGAAGAGATCCTCCGGGGAGTCAAAAAACAGCGTCTTGGACTGAAAGATCACCCTCAGACGAGCCGGGTACAGCAAAGAGTACTGGAGCTGCAGGCCCCGCAGCTTTGCCTTCGCATCTATGAAGGATTGACGCTTCTGCTGAACAAGTTTAGTATAGTCTGGGAAGATCATTATCTTGCAATTCTCAAAGAGGAGAGCATCCCTGGACCTCGCTTCCCGCAATATGGCATCGCGGTCATGGTAGTTCAGCAGTCGGGCTATTACCGCCCTGGGCCGCTCACCCTCCGGGGGTCTCTGGGTCAGGGCACGATGCGCACGTTCAATGATGAAGCAGTTGGACAGGGCCTCAGAAGGCATCCAGCTCTGCAGCCACTGAGCCAGAAACCGCGCCATGTCTCCCTTCTCACAGCGCTCCGGAAAACCAATGAAGCGGAGGTTGTTGCGCCGAGCGCGTCCCTCCGCATCCTCCGCCCTAAGCGCCAGATTCTTTTGCACGGATTCCACCACCGCCAGACGCTTCTTCAGTGAGCCCATATCATCCTCCGCAACCGAGATCCTGGATTCAGCTTCGGTTATCCGCTCCACCGCATTTCTCAGGTCTTGGCGAATCAGGGTTACATCCATGCCAACTGCGCCTATCTTGGCGTCCAGCATGTCTCTGGACTGAGTGATGGCTGCCATGAGGGCTGTATTGTCCGGCCCCACCCTCGGGAGGGATTGCGACTGTTGTTGTCCTCCACTCGAAGGGCCCGGGCCCCCAGAGGGTCCCGTAAATTTGTCGATGGTCGGCTGCTTAGTGGAGCCACCACCTCCCCCTCGGGTCATGGCTGCCAGTCCCAAACAGACCAACCAGAGTCTACTCCGGCGAGGGACGCGGGGCTACTGTTCCTTCAGAGGGCCCCGGATAATCTCCTCCGTGGAATAGTGCTGTGTCTAGGCCAGGTCCAGGCAGGCCCCGAGTCCAGCCCCCCACTGGTCAACAAGCAAGGCACCCAGTCTCCCGGCGGGCCAGGCGGCGTCACTCTCCCGCGACCACGGGCTCCACAGCAATGGGTCTCTTACGTCGTTTGTGCAGCCCTGTCAGGGCTCACCCTCCGCCCGGTGTTGTCCCTCGAGGCTCCAAGCTCGTGGTACGGCTCAGGAAAGCCGGCAATAGGCCTCAGGATCCACTCCCACGCTGCCAGCGGCCCGCGGGACGTGTTGCACCCCTCAGGAAGAGATAGTCCAGTGGCCACCACTACGGGCGTCCAGGGGCCCCCACGCTGGTACTCACGGTTCTATTCCGGCCACCTGGCCCACCAACGGTCGCCCCCCTGCACTCCAGGCCGTTTCCTGTGCATTAGCTGGAGAGGGTCGTCGCAGAAATGCGGCGCCGAGGCCCGACCGGCCCCCGGAGGCAGCCGCCGCCCAGCGCGAGTCCCAGGCGGGCGTCGCAAAAATCGAGGCCCCCGGCTTCCCAGATGTCACCAGGCCGCAGCCGTCAGCAGGACGGAGTCACGCTCCACAGAAAGTCTTGTGCGACGTTCCGCGCCCAGGGGCAGTGAGCACAGCGAGCGGGTGACTCGCAGGGCTGCCCCGGTGCCCAACAACTGGCAGGGCGGTCGTACCGCGCCGGCGGTATTGCTGCCTGTGCGCCCCGCAAGTCCCCGGCTTCCCGGCCGTCTACTAGGCCGCTCCCCCTTCGCCGTCTCCCGGGGGCGCCCGAGGCTCACAGGGCTCCGCCAAGTACACCGGAGGCACACTAATCTCCGCTGCAAACGTCTCCGCACTCCAGGTAGGGTAGATCGACTCGGGGAATAGGATAACTGAAGGATAATTGTGCGGGCAAGCGGGAGCTCTAGAAAGCTGCGACCGCCATTGCCGCTGGCTAAGCCACGCCCCCCTTTTTGATTGAATTTTAAAGGTTTTTTAAATGCTAATTCCTAACTATATAAGGCCTGAAACCTATGTTTTTTTCAGTGAATTTGCAAGGTTTTTTAAATGCTACTTCCTAACTATATAATGCCTGAAACCTATCGTTTTTTCAGTGAATTTCAAAGTTTTTTTTTTTTTTTTTTTTTTTTTTTTTTAATGCTAATTCCTAACTATATAAGACCTGAAAGCCCACCAGGAATCTCCAGTACGCGCCAGGGGACTGCATTGCAGAGAGGTGTAATGAAGCCACTCCCCTTTTTACACCTGTCTGCAACGCAGCCCCCGGGCGTGTTTGCAGAGGGGGAACTAATTCCCCTTGCATACTGGGGGTCCCTGGGGGCCAACTAGCCCACTGTGAACCTGCAGTATGCACCAGGGGGCTGCATTGCAGAGAGGTGTAATGAGCCCACACCCTTTTTTACACCTCTCAGCAACGCAGCCCCCGTGCATGTTTGAAGAGGGGGAACTAATTCCCCTTGCATACTGGGGGCCCCTGGGGGCCAACTAGCCCACCTGGAACCTCCAGTATTCGTCAGGGGGCTGTATTGCACAGAGGTGTAATGAGGCTATGCCCCTTGTTACACCTCTCTGCAACGCATCCCCCTGGTGCGTTTGCTGAGGGGGAACTAATTCCCCTTGCATACTGGGGGTCCCTGGGGGCCAACTAGCCCACCAGGATCCTCCAAAATGCGCCAGGGGGCTGCATTGCAGAGTGGTGTAATTTGGCCACACCCTTTTATACTCCTCTCTGCAACGCATCCCCCGTGCATGTTTGAAGAGGGGGAACTAATTCCCCTTGCATACTGGGGGTCCCTGGGGGCCAACTAGCCCACCTGGAACCTCCAGTATGCACCAGGGGGCTGCATTGCACAGAGGTGTAATGAGGCTTTGCCCCTTTTTACACCTCTCTGCAACGCAGCCCACTGGCGCCTTTGCAGAGGGGGAACTAATTCCTCTTGCATACTGGGGGTCCCTGGGGGCCAACTAGCACACCAGGAGCCTCCAGTATGCGCCAGGGGGCTGTGTTGCTTTGCCCCGGAGGGCGGCAGTCCCCGGGGCAGTGTGGGGTGGGATTGGGCACCCCCCACACTTCTTTATCACTATGCCCCCGCGATTTGGTCCCCCTGGGGGGTAGTTTTTAAAAAAACATACCGGTTTTAAAAATATATATATTTGGCCTTGGGGGTCCTTGTGGGACCACCTTAGCAGGCCTAGGAGGTCAGGGTGTTTCTACCCTGCCCCCTTTTTGTGTTCTACACATTTGTTTTTCTGCTTTCTTTTGCCTCAGTCTAATGAGCACAAGATGGCTGCCAACACTTCCTAGTTTGGAGTGTTGACAGCCAATAAGCATGCAGCTTTCTCGGAAAGGTACGCGCACCGTCCGCATACCGTACGCATAAGTACGGGACCCGTGCGCGCACGGTACACGCACCCCGCGATTTTTAAAAAAAACATTTTTTTTTCCTTGGGGGTCCTAGTGGGACCCCCTGAGCAGGCCTAGGGGGTCAGGGTGCTTCTACCCTGCCCCCTTTTTGAGTTCTACACGTTTGTTTTTCTGCTTTCTTGTGCCTCAGTCTACCGAGGCACAAGATGGCTGCCAACAATTTCTGTTTTGGAGTGTTGACAGACATTGGCAGCCAATTAGCATGCAGCTCGCGCCCGCGAAGGTCCGCGCACATCCGCGCACGTATATATAAATATATATATATATATTATAGTTAGCTGGACCTTTTACTCATACAAAACCATTGAACTTCCCCCGTTATAGTTAGTTGTACTCACTATAACTCGCGCGCCCGCAATCCACTGCTGATGTTGTCACATATTACATCATTCATGATATGGTCAGTGACATCACTGATGAATCACTGATGACATCTCAATTGACATCACTGATGACCTCACTGATGACATCATCCAGTGAATGTGGTTTGCTTTGATATTTAAATATGTATTATAAATACACTACTTTGCATTGAAGAATGAGTGGATATATAAATATAAATGTGTGGATGGTGGATTTAGTAACAGTGTCATTGATTGTTTCCTTGACTAATTTGTAGAGTCTCACTATATATAATGTGTAGTTACTAAACTGTGTGAAAGTCTTTATTGCTTTGTCTTAATTGCTATGTTAAAGACTACATTTGTTATTGGTTTCTTAACTGAGTATTTGTATGGGTAAATGAATGTCTATGTGGTTTGGTGGGGGGGGGGGGGTGATTGCCCAAAAAAGTGTGAATAGTTCATTCAGTAGGTATGTGAGGTTAAGACTACATGTTATAACAGTTGTTTCAGTGAGTGTATATGTTTATGGGTGTGGTGGTGATGAAATATTTCTCTCAATGGTGCATCTCCATTAAACTTGAAAAAAAAGGCAGTGTATGTGACAGTTATATCTAATTAAGTGTGTCTAAGACTTAATGATTGTATCAGTCACTATATGGATAACTGTATACTTGTAATAGTGATTTTATAACACACTAAGTGTGAGTTACTATCTTTATAAATAGATGAAGTGGTGTTTGTATAAGTGTGTAGGAGACTAAATGTAAGTATAATCAATTGTTTGCATAAGTCAGAAGGATGTCTTTATAAGTGAATACAATGTGTGCTGGTGTGTAATGTTGAAATAGGCGTATAAGTATATTTGATAGTGTTCTGTTGATTATTCACTGCATATAACACTGAATCTTTAGGTAAGAGTTTAGATGTGTGTATAGTTCTATGAATAACTGAGTGGGTGTTTAGAAATTTCTATTGGTGTGTCAATTTTAAAGTGTGAAATACTGTGTTTTTAAATACTGCTTAATTCCCCTGGCACTTACTTGATTTCTCCCGAGAAGCCGATTTTAACGCTGTCCCGGTTAGAAACCCCAGTTCTGCCGCCATTTCCTGCTTGCGAGGGAGCCACGAGACACGCCCACCTCGACTGGCCACGCACCCCCTCACCAGGTATAAAGAGAGCGCGCTGATCGCTAGCGCTGCCTTATTGATTGAGATCCTCCTGAGGCGGAAAGCCGGGAGTTGTGACCACTGATTTTACGAATTTTAAAGTGTGAAATACTGTGTTTTTAAATACTGCTTAATTCCTCTGGCACTTACTTGATTTCTCCCGAGAAGCCGATTTTAACGCTGTCCCGGTTAGAAACCCCAGTTCTGCCGCCATTTCCTGCTTGCGAGGGAGCCACGAGACACGCCCACCTCGGCTGGCCACGCCCCCCCTCCAACGCCATCATCATCTTGCATAAACAATGTGTCTCTGCCGGAAGCGCAGCGGACGAGCGCAGCGGGTGCGACGATCATGCGCCGAATGCGCGCTTAAGGCAAGCTCGTCTGCGCTAGGCAGAGCTCAGAGCCAGACACCACATACAACGCCATCCATCCCCCGCGCAGATACCCGAGAGATGCACCACTATCTTTTAATAGAAAGTTGGAGGCCCCCTGCTGCCACTCAGTCCCAGGGGACCACCCCTGCAACCGCTGCGCCCACTGCTCATACAAATGTACACCCTCCCCGCCGCTGAATCCGCCAACTGCTCCATTTCGCATGGCTCTGATCAACTGTAGATCGCTTCCTAAGCACTCCGCAGAAATATACCAGCTGCTGGAAAACTATGAGCTTGACACGCTCTTTCTAACCGAAACATGGTTAGGCCCGGACTCTGCCCCCGACATTGTTAACTCTCTACCCCCGGGATTTCTAATTCGCCATATGGACCGCCCTAAAGGGAAAGGCGGAGGTGTAGCTATAATATATAAAGACCGCCTCTCATGCCGATTACATGGCAGCCCCCTTTCAGACTGTGAAAATGTCTTGTTCTCAATCCAAGTCTCCCCTTGCAAATCCTTATCGGGCCTCCTCATCTATCGCCCTCCTGGACCCCTAGGCCAGTTCTGTGACTCCCTCACAGAACACACCTACTCACTGGCCGCCTTACACTCTACCTGTATGGTCCTGGGCGATCTAAATATTCACTTTGACAACCCAGAAGCCAAACCCGCCACAGACCTTCTAGCCGACCTCGAAAACCATCAACTTAAACTACTAAGTCGACTACCTACCCACTCACTGGGCCATCATTTGGACCTAGTTTTTTCCAACATTAATAATCTAACCACCATGGATCCCATCCCGATACCTTGGACGGATCATTTCCTTATTCCACTTAATTGGCAACTGACTCCTACTCCACGTCCCACCATCCCATCTCACAAGGCCACACGTCCCTGGTCTAAACTCGATCCAGAAAAATGGAAACTGCAGCTAGAACGATCCCCCCCTAAACTGGACGCTAACCCCATCCACGCCGACGCGGAATTCTCTTCCTGGATAGAAGACACACTGGAAAGTACGCTCCCCAAAAAACCCTCCGGCAAGCCCCGGACTAAAACTACCTCCCCATGGTTTACCCAAGAAATACGGCTTCTAAAGAAATCGTGCAAGAGATTAGAAAGAGACTGGAGGAAGAATTTTGACCCCTCTAAAAAAATCGATTACAAAAAAAGTCTTCTCAACTACAAAAAAGCACTCAGAACCGCACAAGCCGACTATTTTCATGAGAGAATAAGGTCATCCACCAACTCCTCCCGGGAAACATTTCTAATTGCGAAAAAACTTCTTAAAGTACCGGAGCCCCCCCCTTGATTGAAGCATCAGTCACCCACTGCAATGACCTTGCAGACTTCTTTAATCTGAAAATAAAAAAAATCATCAATTCACTTCCTCCGCTAGCATTAGACACTTCCCCTGACGCCGCCCAGCCCAGTCTCAAACAACAGACCACTGGGTGTCTTCTGACGCACTTCCCCCCGCTGACAGCCGAAACCCTCCTCCCCATACTCCACTCCATCAAAAGTGGTAGCCCTACTGATCCCGCACCACTTAACATCCTCAAACTAGTCGCGCCTACTATTCTCCCTCATCTCACAAAAGTGATCAATACCTCACTTGCCCACGGCATCATCCCCCCCAGTTGGAAAAAAGCAACGGTAAAAGCACTGCTTAAAAAACCCCAACTGGACCCTACGGAGTTAGGCAACTACAGGCCAATCTCCTTGCTGCCTGGTGTAAGTAAAATAGCGGAGAAATACGTCAGCATCAGCCTATCCCATCATCTTGAGACCAATGGGATACTGCAGCCCTCCCAGACAGGATTCCGACCGGGCCAGAGCACAGAAACTGCGATGCTGGCGGTAGTCGAAGAAGCAAGGAAAATCATTGACTCTGGAGGATCAGTGGCAGTGATCCTCCTAGACCTGAGTGCGGCCTTCGACACCGTCAACCATTCGACACTGATACTCAGGCTCAGTGAGAGTGGAATCGCAGGAATGGCTTTGGCCTGGCTTGTATCCTTCCTTGAGAGCAGATCCTTCCAGGTAGCGGATGGCAACTTCACATCCAAACCCACCGCCATCAGCTGTGGGGTCCCCCAGGGCTCCTCCCTGAGCCCTACCCTTTTTAATATTTATATGTCCCCCCTGGAAAAAATTGTCGCACCTTTCGGAATCAAGCTACTAACTTATGCTGATGATACCCAGCTGGTGGTATCCTTAAGACAGCATGACCACTCCCTCCCCAACCTTCAAACCTGTCTAAGTGAAATAACCAAGTGGATGAATCTCTCCCACCTCAAGCTCAATAGCGATAAGACAGAGATAATGATCCTGGGCAACAAAGCCCTATACCAACCTCAATCCCTTTGGCCACCATGCATGGGTACCCCACCCTCTCCAAAGTCTGAAATCAAGAGCCTTGGAGTATGGCTGGACGAGGGCCTTAATTTTACCGCCCAAGCTAGGAAAACTGCCGGGGTATGTCACGCCCTCCTACGCTCAGCTAGGAAGATTTTGCCCCTGCTCCCTGCTCACTCCCAAAAACTTCTAATCCATGGTCTTGTACTGTCGCGCTTAGACTACGGCAATGCCCTTTACCTGGGGGCCCCAAAAAAAGTACTATCCAAACTACAAACAGTACAAAATGCCGCCGCCCGCCTCCTTACAGGAACCCATCACCGCTGCTCAGCCAAACCTGCTTTAAAAACCCTGCACTGGCTGCCTGTTCAGGAGAGAGTACAATTCAAGGCACTTTGCACAACCTACAAAATCTTACATGGAAAGGCTCCCCCAGTCCTACAAAACCTCATATCACCTCATACCACTAAAAGAACACTACGATCTACGAACTCTAACCTAGCCTCCGTCCCCAGGATAAAGAAGGCCCGTTCGGGTGGCCGAATGTTCTCATACAATGCATCAAAACTATGGAACACTCTCCCCCCAGACATCAGAGCCCAACCCACCCTGATCTCATTCCGCAGAGCACTCAAAACATGGCTGTTCCCATAATACTCCCCTCCCACCAGGTTCTCATCAATTAGCGCTGGGACGCTTACGGGCAGCCATGCGCTCTACAAATCTGTAAAATAAAATAAAATAAATGGTTTCAAATATGGCACTTTCTATTTTACAGTGAGTGATGAAAGATTATACTAGTGTGTGATGAGGTGTATTTGATTGTCACATGGATGATGTCATCAGTGACGTCATTTGAGATGTCATCAGTGATGTCACTGACCATGTCATGAATGATGCACTTTTTGTGACGTTCCGGTGGCGCAGAAGACTGAGTGATATTTATCAGGCAGGACTAAGCCACTTTCAAAAATTCCAAAGTATAGGACATGATAATCCAAATCCAAATGTTTCTCAAGAAAAGTCATAAACCGTGTCCGTGGGTCATATCTGTCCAAATGCCGATATTCCGAACGATTAAAAATGACTTTTCTTGAGAAATATTTGGATTTGGATTATCATGTCCTATACTTTGGAATTTTGAAAGACTGATTTTGAGGATGCTATAAATTACTCAAGTCTGCCCGAATTGTGTGGGTAAAATTAATACCTAGTCACTTTGAATAAGAATGTACTTGCGTCTCGTCTAACATTTGGAAGAAATATCTAGTTATATGACAACAGGATACCGACATAACTTGAAGGAAATAAGAACGCCCTGAAGAAGTTCTGTTGTACAGAACGAAACGCGTCGGCTGGCTGTGGTACATAAACTTAAGGAAAATAAAAGCATTTGAATATACACCAAGATTCAGCGCTTCAATAAGGACTCTAAGTGATATGATTTGATTGGACTTGTTGTGCAAGTGGTGCTGTGACAAACTTTGGAATATTCTCCACTACTCTCTACTACTCACTCTCTACTACTCCACTACTCTCTAATACTCACTCTCTACTACTCATTCTCTACTGCTCTACTACTCTCTACGACTCTCTCTCTACTACTCACTCCCTACTACTCACTATCTACTACTCTCTACTACTCACTCTCTACTACTCACTCTCTACTACTCTCTCTCTACTACTCACTCTTTACTACTCACTCTCTACTACTCACTCTCTACTTCTCACTCTCTACTACTCTCTACTACTCACTCTCTACTACTCTCTCTCTACTACTCTCTACTACTCACTCTCTACTACTCACTCTACTACTCACTCTCTACTACTCTCTACTACTCACTCTCTACTACTCTCTCTCTACTACTCACTCTACTACTCACTCTCTACTACTCTCTACTATTCTCTCTCTCTGCTACTCACTCTCTACTACTCACTCTCTACTACTCACTCTCTACTACTCACTCTCTACTACTCTCTACTACTCACTCTTTACTACTCTCTACTACTCACTCCCTACTGCTCTCTACTACTCACTCTACTACTTACTCTCTACTACTCTCTACTACTCACTCTACTATTCACTCTACTACTCTCTACTACTCACTCTCAGCTACTCTCTCTACTGCTCCCTACTACTCTCTACTACTCACTCTCTACTCTCTATTACTCACTCTCTACTTCTCTACCTCTCTCTACTTCTCTCTCTACTAGTCTCTACCCCTCTACCTCTACCTCTCTACCTCTACCTCTTTACCTCTCTACACGCACACATATACACATATATATATGCATATGCATTTATATATATGTATGTGTATATATATGTATACATGATAGAGCGCGCGAGGCCACCCGACCAATGATTCCGCCGTTTCCGGCTTCAGGGCCCATATACTTTCAAAATCACCATATACATTGATCAGGTGACTTCACGAGCTCTACCAATTTGTGTGTGTTCCCTACTATTGTTTCTCAGCGCACCCGACTTACCATCCAGCAACACGGGTACCTAATGACCACAATGAATCAGGGAGCTAGCTGTAAAGGAAAGGCAACAAAATACAAACCCAAACAATAACCTTCAAATACTATGTGAAATGACCACGGACAACTGGAAGTTTTAAAATGTTTATCTAAAGTTCATTATTTTCATTCATCAAATACACGAGAATAAGGCATTCAATAACTAGTATAATGTAAATGATATAACTATAGAGAAATAAAGACAAGGTAATCATCGAAATACTGCTATGAAATGCAAATGAAAAATACTACACAATCTCAGAAATGTTTAAGCATGGACAGACTATGCATGGGTAACTTATAGGAGGGCCTATAAAGAGTAACACGCTAAGCTTAAAGTGAAGGGACCTTTAAACAGTCTAGGTAAGGAGGTTCTAGACCATATCAGAAAATGACAAACTGCAATGCAAAATATAATTTCTAACAGGTGAGATGACATGGGAACACGTTTATGAGATAATTGTACATGACTCTCAATGGTTTGCAGAAAGCATGGAAAATAACATATGCAAAGGTTTCACTTTATTGAAGCAAAAGGTAGAAATATAGAAAGGTGCAAGTTTAAAGAACTTAGAGCAGTATTTACCTAGACTGGTGTGGAAACCAAACCCTGGCCACGGGTCAGTTAAGGACAGGAAACCCTCAAGGAAGGATACCCTTCAAAGGACAGCAGGTGCAGAATGGGCACCCAGGACAGGACAGGATACCCTCGGATTAGGAATCAGGACAGGACAGCAAACCCTCAGGACAGGACCGCTCAGGACAGGACCGCACCCGCAGTTTGGAAGCAACGCCTGCGCTCCACCCTCTCTGCAGCTATCGATCAAGACCCCGATTGGGTCAGCGAACTCCCAGCAAAGTGCTTGCCAGCACTTTAAGGTTCAGTAAAACCTTAGTCTATGGTCAAATTCGGACAGAGTGCTCCGCAGCTCTCTGTATCTTCAGTCACCTATTGAGTGCGTTGGGTCAGTGACAGGTCAGCTAAACCAGACAAGTCGGACAATTCCCTAGGTGAACCCAGGGTAGATATACTGTTTGGGGCAGTGTACCACCCCCCAATTGTTGCAAAGTGTCAGAATCCCTCAATTTGGATTGGTCCTAAGGTAGGATTTGAGTAACACACCAATCATAATAGAGTATTTGTATTCTGCATTAACATATTTTGGTACCGCCTAGCGAGATAGGGGTTCCCATGAGAGACTACACGGCAAACAGTAGCGCAACATTACAATGTAACATATAAGGAGCCACATTCGCTGTTCTCGCGGGGCAGAGGTGACTTTCTCAGGAACATCTTGCCCATCACTGCCAACTGGCTGTGTTCCATCAGTCAAGGTCCACTGTGCCGCAGAAAGTTGCGCAGGCGCAGAAGGGACCTCCAATATGGCTCTCCTCTCTCTCAGACCCCCATTCCCCGCGGTACATGAAAAGTAAGCGAAAACAAATTAATACATAATAATGTCATCATGGAAACACATCACAGAGTTTGTACTTCTAACTTATCATCAAGAAATATACTTATGCAATCTACATGTTAGCTACATAGAAACGATGACAATAGCAGTGGCACGAGCAGTACCACATTGGGCCAAGCTATGTATTACGCATGCGCAAAATTTTCCCTCCAACTCTGCAGACGCATCAGGACACGTGAGTGTGACTGACGCATGCGCAGTAACTAAATACAAGCGACGGCCATTTTACAGACTCCGTTTAGTATTGTTAAAATACACATGTGCAAGCTTCATTGACTTTGTTTTCAAACTTAAAATATCGTTAGTAAAACATACATTTATTACCTTGTTACACATAAATGAGGTTCATGATTTCAGCAAGTCGCAAAATATGCGAAGCTTTGCTTCATCAATCCCCTCTTTGATGATATTTACTATCATCACAAAATAAATGGAACCAGATGCCAACTTTTCTTTCACACTTTATACAGCTCTATCTCTTCCAACAATCGCTCCAACTTTTCTCTCTCAGTTCTGGTAGGGTGAGAAGTCTTCACCTTTTTGTATATTTGATCATTCACTTCCTCCAATTCGATTTCATCCACACTCCGTTTCAACCCTCTTGCATTTACCTCGTGCTTTTTGGTGCGCTTGCGGCATTTACAACAGATAAAAATGAGAAATATGATAAGACCTATAATTCCAATTGGCATCAGTATCTTGAACAATAAGCTTTTACCTAAACCAGCAAGCCAATGACCTACGTTTGAGAGACCATCTACCAGTCTCTTCCAGGCACTATCAACCTCGAGTGGTTTGAGTTCCTTTGTCAAATTAGTAATGTTTTTCACATATCTTTTGATCTGTACACTTTTGTCCGGAATATAAGTGCAACAATGTTGCGCCTTCAACATCCGGCAGACTCCGCCCTCTTTCGCTAATAAGGTATCAAGAGCAAGTCGATTCTGCAAAACCATTGATCTGATCGCAACCATTTCGGTGTTGACCAGCAGAAATCCATGAGCTGTCTCAGTAGACAATACATCCACTATAGTAGACAATTTACAAATTCTGTGTGTGTTCAGAACCACTCCCACTCCAGGTATCAGTGCACTGAAAATACTACCCATAATTTCACCTATACTTTCTCTTTTACTACGCATTAAGCCATTAGTATTTTCATTGCTTCCAGCTTTCCCATTCACATGGTATATTTTCGGGAAGACAATGCCAAAATAGCAACTTCCATACCAGTGATCCGGCAATTTGAAATAAGCCTTGTCCCCACAAATATAATAAATTCCAGGAAACACAGGCTCTGACCCATTTTTGAAACCCGAACCTCCAATTACCTTGTAATTATGTTCGCATTCACTGGAACCAATGAAAACATTATTATAGTAGCTAGTCTTCTCGCGATGAAGACATAACTTTCCTTTCTTTTCAAAATCCAGCAACAGAGCAGGTCCCGCCCCACCATTTGAGGTGCCTTCCATGTTCTCAGCCCACTTTGGCTTTTTCTGACTTTCGTCATTAGCCTTCTTTTGTATTTTAATTCTTCTTTTCTCTGCCATGTTCAGGAACATCTTTTCCTGTTCACGCAAAGAACAAGTCAAGTTATCTCTGTGTGCGTCTGCTATGTCAATGTTACCTATAGTCAGGAAGTAGTCTCCCATATATCTAATTGTGTCACTTTTGGTATGTACAGGGTTCAAGTTCCCACGTATAGGAAGCTCAGAAAAGATCACGTCATTGTTAGAGTAATAGTACTGTAACGGTCCTCTTTTGTAAAATAAACTAGCTAAAATGCTACAGGAGATTCCATATGTCAATGGCAAGTGATGGTATGTCACGCCTTCAGCTACAGAGGTAGGTAGCTTCATGCAGACATAGCAATCTTCAATTTCCATAGTCTCTACATAGTGTATTAACAAGTTTGCAAAAACATTTAAGTGTGTCCTGTTCTTAACTCCATGATAATGTAGTCCTTCCTCATCTGATGCTTCTAAGTCTTGTTTTGTTTGTCTCAGTGCTCTCTCATGTCTTGCTACACTTTGTGTTGTCAGCTCCTCACTGTCAGTATTTACAATTTCAGTAGGGACAATGGTAGTATCTTTACTTACAGTAAAGGGTATAAAGATTGTTAGTCCTATCCAGATTACTATCAGTACTACTATACTACATATACACACTTTGCAGCACGTCTTGCAACGACTGCAACTAGGCCTACCATTCACAGTTGAATCAGACATTTCGGCTCAGAAGAAGTTTCTTGACCCCTCTTTGTGTCTTTACACAGCTAGCTTACTTTGTGCAAATTCACGGTGGTTCGTCTTCTTCTTCAGCAGAGTACTCAGGGACGGGCTCTCCGTCACTTACGTTAGTTATATCAAGATCTTCAAGTTCTTCCAAAACGAGTGTCCATTCAGGAGACTTGTACTTTTTGTTTTGTCTTTTTATTCGATCACTCCTTCTTTTGGAAGAGTTTTCTTCTTGCTCGGCTATCCGCGCACTTCTCCTTGCTTCTGCACGTTTTTCTTCCACCGTCTTTATCCTTAGCCTCAATTTCTTTACAAACCTAGGCTCAAGGTGCTTTCTTTTCTTGAGTCTCTTAGTTGGCACTTGGACTTCGCTTTCTTCTCTTATCCTCTTGTTCTCTTTAACTTGTGGCAATTCTGCTTCACTTTCTTCTTCTTCCCCTATCCTGCTAGTTCCAGGGCTAGCATCTAGTTCTTCTGCCTGGTTACTAATCTGGCCTTGTTCAGGAATATTTTGTTTTTGGCTTTCGATTGTCTCTGTTTCTGTTTCTATTTCCTGAACCCGTTCTTCTAACCCTATCTGATCCTGTTCAAGCACTTCGATCTCTTGATTTTCTTCTGCTCGAACTATTATTCTATGTCTATGCTGTCCCTTATCCACATCAGGAGTTAGTGGAGGTGTATCGAACACCTGTTCTGTCCCTGTCTGACCTTCTCCTTCCTCAGTTTTTATGTGAATCTCAAGCGGCTGAGGTTCTTCGCCTGTGCCTTGCTTTTCCTGACTAGTCCACTCTCTACCTTCACAAAGTCGCTCTCTTGTTCGGATGGGATCTTCGGTCAGATCAATCAATGGTATCCATTCTTCTGGCCATATGCTTGGCAGCTCGTCATCAGCTACTCCTGGCTCAGTTTCCTGGACCTCTTCAGCAGGCTGGATTCTTGGCAGTTCGTAGTCAACTACTCCTGAGCCAACGTCTGCTGTTCCTGCAGCTTGACTGGTGCTGGGCTGTTCGTTGTCAGCTGCTTCTGGTCTGGCTCCTGCAGAGTCCTCTGCTGGATGCCCTTCTTCTTCAGGTTCCCCGTCTGGTAATACCTTCTGGGTGTGTCCGGCGTGGATCCACTGGGGAACACCTGCACACTTCACTGCAGTGGTTGTTACCAGGATTACTTGGCGTTTCTTTCCCCACCTTGGTGCCAGACAGCTTGACCGAGTGTGTTTCTTTATTTTGACCCAGTCTCCTGGAACCAAGTTGTGGAGAGGAGTCGTTGGATTGAGGATACCGTCGTCTCCGATCTGGCGAGAGATAGAACGCACTTGGTCACCCAATCTTCTGCAGTACTCAAGCACCAAATCATCAGTAATACTCAACAGTTTGCTTCCTGGCACCCATGCTTGTCTCATCACTCTTCCCATAATGATTTCATGGGGACTTAGGCCTGTCTTGCGGTCAGGAACACTTCTCAGTCCCATCAGGACCAGGGGCAGGGCCTTCACCCAGTTCATGCCAGATGCATCGCACAGCTTTGCTAGTCTGTTTTTGATAGTTCCATTTATTTGCTCCACTACTCCAGAAGCCTCTGGATGATATGCACAGTGAAGTTTCTGCCTTATTCCAAAGGCCTTACAGAGTTCAGCCATTATTTCATTCTGAAAATGTCCACCCTTATCTGATTCAATAATGAATGGCACCCCGAATCTAGGTATTAGTTCTTTTAGTAAACACTTCGCTACTGTCAGTGCGTCACTTTGGGGAGTAGGGTAAGCTTCTACCCACTTTGAAAATACGCAAACAATGACAAGGACATATCGCTTCCCTTCACAACGGGGCATGGTGATGAAATCAATCTATATCCTTACAAAGGGACCCCCTGATCGCCCAATTTTGCTCAGTTCTACCATTGTCCTCTTGCCTGGGTTCATCTGTTGACATGACAGGCACCTCTGGCAGAGGGACTCTGCTACTTTCCTGAACTTTTTACTGTACCAAGTCTGTTGAAATACCAGAATCATGGCATCCCTACCAATGTGGGATCCCTCGTGTATTAATCTTGCCATTGTGCCAAGCAAGTGTCGGGGTAATACAGGCATACCAGTCTTATGAGCAACGCACTTTACCACTGCCAGTTCCTTTGGTAACTGGATGGCCTCTAAAAGGTCATGAACAACTCTTCCATTTCGAATAGGGGTACCTGAGGAAGTCAGGAATTCCCTCTGTAGCCACAATTGGCCAAAGTCATGCACAACACCATAACAGTACTGACTGTCAGTGTACACTGTTATGCGTATGTTTTTCCCAATTTGGCAAGCTTTTATCATAGCAATCAATTCGGCTACTTGTGCAGACTTTATGTTATATAGATAACCTGCTTCTTCAATTTTTGTTAAGGAGACTACTGCATAGGCGGCACTCAGGCCTCCTAGTTCATGTCTTAGACAGGAACCATCCACAAATAATTCCATGTCATGCACAGGCAATGGAGTTTCTTTAATGTCTGGGCGTGGCTTGGTGCTGAACTCTGTCAGATCAATACAGTTATGTTCATCATCATCCCCACCTTCCATATCCAGGGGGTCGGGGAGTAAAGTGGCAGGGTTCAGAATACCGCACCTAACAATGCTTACATTTGCTGCACCTACAAGAATCCTCTCGTATTTAGTCAGCCGACTAGGGGTGAGATACTGCGTTTTGGTTCGGGTCAATAAAATTACCACTCCATGTGAAACATATACAGTCACAGGATGTCCCATGACAATGGACTCACTTTGTTCCAAACTTGCGCAGGTAGCAGCTACTGCTTTTAGACAGCCGGGTAACCCAGCAGCTACTGGATCCAAGGTGGCAGAGAAATAGGCCACAGGCCTTCTGGTCGTGCCATGTTCTTGAGTCAAGACTGACAATGCGCAATTATCGCGAGTGTCACAGAATAGGGCAAACTCTTTGGAATAATCTGGCATTCCCAACGCAGGGGCTGTACACAGACAATTTTTCAGTTTGGTGAAGGCCATTAGGCTTTCATCATCCCATTCTACGATATCTGGCATTCCTCTCTTGGTCATTTTTATCAAAGGCCTGGCTAAGACTGCAAATCCCAGAATCCACTGCCTGCAGTATCCTAGTACGCCCAGGAACATTCTGATCTCTTTTTGAGTACGGGGCAACTGCATCTTTTGAATTATTCTCACTCTTTCTGATGTTACTTTTCTGACGCCCTTTTCTATCTGGTGTCCTAGATATTTCACTGATTTTGCACAGAACTGGAGTTTGTCAGGGGCCACTTTATGCCCTTTCTCACACAGATGATTTAGTAGGGCAATGGTGTCAACTACACAGTCCCTATGACTTTTAGACGCCAGTAGGAGGTCGTCAATGTACTGCACCAGGACCGAGTTCCCAGGTAAGATCAAAGTCTCTAGACATTTTTTCAAGATCTGATTAAAGATAGAGGGGCTCTCTGTATACCCTTGAGGGACCCGGTTCCAGCAATACACGTGACCTTCGAAGGCAAATGAGAAAAGAAATTTGCTGTCGGGGTGTAGGGGTATCGAAAAGAATGCATGACACAAATCAATCACAGTGAACCACTCTGCATCCCAGGGAATCTGGTACAGTATCACTGCTGGGTTCGGGACAATAGGGCAGCAAGGAACTACAATTTTGTTTACCTTTCTCAGGTCTTGCACCACCCTGTACTTGCCACTAGGCTTCTTGATGCCCATAATCGGTGAGTTGCATGGGCTACTCATCACCTCCTGTATGATGTTTCCTTCTAGTAATTTTTGTATTTCCAGAGTAACACCGGCTTTCACTTCAGCATTCATTCGGTAGGGCTTGGTGTTAGGGTATACTGCATTATCCTTGATGGCTATCTGTATGGGGTCTACATCCTTCATTAATCCTACATCTTTTCCAGTGAAGTCCCACACATCTGGCTTTACTGCTTCTTGGAGTTCTTTGGGCAAGTCCTGCAGGGTCAATCGTTTAATTTCTGAGTCCGGTCTGAGCAACAATAATTTATAAATGCCATCTTCATCCGGGGTCTGAATTTCAACACCTTTTGGTGTGCAAAAGATGGTACAGTTCATTTTGCACAGCAAATCACGACCCAGTAGATTCACTGGACTGGTGTCACAGACGACAAACCTATGCATTTGTTTAAAATTTCCAATTGAAATCTCCATTGGTTCGGTAACAGGAGTTCTAATCAATTGATTAGATACACCCACTACTTGGATATTTTCTCCCGAGAGGGGTAGGTTTGGAACGTCCACTGTTCTTACAGTAGAACGGGTAGCGCCAGTGTCCAACAGAAAGGTGACATCATTTCCGTCAACCTTTCCTTCAATGTATGGTCCAGACTGGTCTACCGGCAAGGAAGCGCCAAGTACGCACTCCTCGTCCTCCCCTCTCAGGCCCCGTCAGTACTGATCATTACAAAGGAAGGTATCATTCAGCAGATACTGCGAAGTTGCTGTATTTCTGTTCTCACCGCTTTCCCAAACTTCTATCTCATCACCCTCTGCCTGTTTTCCCCTGTATACCTGCTTTGGTGCTCGAGGCACCTGAACTGTTTTTACCTGTGGTTGAGTCTTTCTTGGTCTTTCTTTCTGCGTCTGTGGAGTTAAATCAGGTGTTTTGGCGTTATCATCTATCAAATAGGGACACTCGTTACGCCAGTGTCCAATTTCGCCGCACTGATGGCAGGGAAATTTCTTCATAGCCTCTTCCCTGCTAAATTTGGGCCGGGGCTTTCCTCCACCCCCACCCCCAGGACCTTTGTTCTCATGGTTTTTAACCATATTACTCAACTGTTTTTCCTGCTGTTCTGCGAGCTTCACTTGAGCCCACATCACTTTCTCCTTAAGGGCCTTTTTCTTTTCTGCCATCTCGTCCTCGCAGTACTTTGCGTACCGCAGGACCTCATCCATCTTTTTGGTGTGCCAACAGATTTTATTATCTTTTATCCACTGACAAATTTCGGGTCTTAAACCATTTACAAACCTGTAAATAAAATGCGTCATGTCTTTCATCTCGATGTTATCAATACCACTGTATGTTTTGAATACCTGCAATAACCTCTCATAGAAGGAGTGCACTGTCTCGTCCCTTTCCTGTGTTGTCCTATCTATCTTGGTCCAATCAGTTTCCTTAGCTGGCACTTTTAGTTTCAAATGCTGAATTACCTGCTCATATTTTCTCATGACTTCTTTCGATGGCTCCCCTGTTTCTTTATTCCTTGGGTACTCTTCACTAGGCCAGGCTATAGCTATTTTACACTCGGTCCATAGATCTACAGGAACCACAATGTCGAAAAACCCATCCAGGTCTTTCCACAGACATTTCTGTACTTTCACGAACCTTTCCACCTACCTGTACCAGTCTACTGGTTTCTCTCGTAATTTTGGAAAATCGTTCGTAAAGGACACAATATCCTGTCTGGACCAGGGGACATGCACATATTTCCCTCCGGGTACTTCGCGCATGGGGCATAACTGTTCAGGTTTTTCTACTTCCCTTAAAGCAAACTCAGGAGTCGCTTGTCGGGAGCGAGCCTCTTCTTTCTTTCTCGCCCACCTGCTTCTCCATCTTTCCACATCTCCCCATTTTTGCAGTACCGCCAATAATTCTTTTATCTGCAACTTTTTCCCTGCCACATTCAGGTGCTCTATATCTTTGTCTGAGAAGTCTGCTCTGTACGGTTTCTGCAAGGGCTTGGATTTTGAAATATCTACCCCCATACTGGCTGCGGTGTCTGTCAGTTTTTCGTGGAGCACTCTGGTGTTTCTTGTAAGGCTTTTACACATAAACGACAATTCTTCTTCAGAGTAGGTATTCAATCGATCCAACCCCACATTTCCTGCCATTAATTCTTCTATTTCTACCCTCAGCTTGTAGAGGTCTAAAGGTTTCGTTTGCGGAGTCTGTTTCTCTAATTCGCGACTCCAATTCTCTATTTCTTCTGGCGTTACCAAAGAGACACTCCTAGTACCTGTTGCTGATTCCATTTTAATTTCTTTCGCATTAAAAGGGTTATGCCTCTGCTGCATTCCCTTTCCGGTCTGTTTGTTTGGCAAGTCTAAGAACGCAACTTCAGACTCACACTCACTGGACTGATCATCTATGATTATCGGTTCCTGTCTCGGGGGTGCCATGACTGGGGTCATAACTGGAGTAATCGGATTTCCCTGACTATTTCCTTATAACGGAACCACTGGTCCAATAGTTACTGGAATAGTCAACGCCTCAGGACTAGTATTTAACTGGGAGATTTTCTGAATTATTTCTGTCCTTTGTCTAGCTAGAGCCTCTTGCTCCTTTTCCACTAGTATCCTTCTTAAAGTCGTGTCATGCAATATCTGTGGGGTCAATGGGGGAGTAAAACTCGGGGCAGTAGGATGCATTTCACTTGGTCCCCCACCATAATTTGGTTTTGGGAACAATGTTCCGGTGTTAAAGGACCTGCGCTCTTCCTCATATGGAGGTTGAACAAAAGGCAGTCCTGAACTCAATGGTTTCTCTTCGTTTTCATACAGGGGTCTGGGAAAGAAAACTTTCGCACGTGAATATTTTTCTTCTTGGTTTGCGGGCACTTTGGGATATATATCCCTTGTTTCCGCCGGTTCGGGTTTCTCAAAATAGGGCAATACCTGACCACCCCCTCCCAGTCCTAGGGATCTGTCCTCTTCCTTTAGGAAGTGGCGACGGGGAGCATCTCCTACACTGGAAGGTCGAGCCCCCTCATTATAAGGTGGCGGACTTCTGGTACAGATGTCATCTATTAATTCATCATCTGACTCCCCAGGGGCCCCCCAATGCTTACACTTTTCGGTATTTTTCTCACCCGCTGCAGGGTTATGACATGCCGGCATCATGGGAAACAGACCCTCGACAATCATGCTCTGCCTCCACTGCTTCATCCTTTTATCCCTAGACTCCTGTTTTAGCCTGGGGTACCACTTGGTCAAACCCTTGTCCATTCGGGGTCTTTCTCTTTCAAAAGCCTCAATTTCCCATTCCTCTAAAGCTTCATACTGCGTTAGTCTTGGTCTGGGATGCAGTTCATTCATTCGGGTTCGTAAATTAAATAAGATCCTGCCATTGAAAGTGCCGTCTAACGGAAAAGCCAATACTCCATCATCTTTTGTGTACTTCACCCAATTCTCCAACCACACACAGGTATTGTACCCTCGGTCAAACATCATGAATGAGGCGGGAGTATTGGGTGGTGGGACAAGAACACCTTCTCTAGATTTAATCGGTTTGTCCGTTTTGAAATAATTTTTCACCTTACTTACAAAGGACAATTTTCTCTTTGTTCCGTACATAATATCGTATCTATTAGTCTTCCACTGATCCCTTTCAAACCCTAGGTGCCTTGGATCAGGTCTAGTTCCTGTAGTCTGCGAGTGCCACATACGACTTCTACGCTTAACTTTGTTTACAAACTACCTCCAATCAGAACGCGCTTCAGAAATCCGTGCGACCAATGGGTGCGCGACTCTAAATAATCCCCGCCAATGGGTGCGCGGCCCCTTCGTGAGACAGTTCTCACGCTTCGGCGCTCACCCCTCCTTTACAATTCCAGCTCCGCTACCCGCCCGCTGCTTCTACCAATCCCAGCGCGGCACAGAGTGACGTCAGAGACGCTTCGCGACTGACTCCCTCCCTTCACAAGGTAACGGAAACTTTCTTTCTTTTAAAGTGCTCAGTGCTTGTTTATTTTACAACAAATACACATTCGCCACAGTGCTCAAGTGTCTAGACAGGAACGCTTTGTTTTACTGCAAGTAAACTACTTCCATTTACTTTTCACGCGCTGCGGGCAGATCTCTTCCGCCTACCCTTCACTCTAGCATCGGTGAACCTGTTATTCCCCTAAACTCATCCACTTCTTTCCGGGATATATCTGAGTCTAAGGTTTCTCAGCGGACCCCTTTGCTGTCACCCAAGCTCCGAGGAACCTGCTACTCCTCCGATGTGACCCTTACTAGGTTACGCCACTATGGGAATTTTGCCAATGAACCTCGTTACTAACATTTATTCACACATGTATTCAGAAAAAACCCTAGTTAGTGCTTCCCGGTTATCCTAACCTGCACCTAACTTTCCTCAAGCCTGTGACCTCAGGACAATGGATTCTATTCACCACTTGCCCTTTCAATTCCCCGGGGAGTTCGGACAACACAAAACTAAACGGTTGACAAACGCATGGATTAATACATATAACAATATAAGAACAAGAATAATAATAATACAGCAATTCATGAATTTCAGCAGCGTATTCACAAGAGAATGATCAGCTCTCTCTGAACAGCCGCTCTTTTAGCAGCATTAATGTACTAGCAGCTACCGACTTGACTAGACTAACTAGTCCCTGCCTTACTTTCAACTAGTCCCTAACCATCCTCTGCTTACCAGTAAAACTGATAGAGCGCGCGAGGCCACCCGACCAATGATTCCGCCGTGTCCGGCTTCAGGGCCCATATACTTTCAAAATCACCATATACATTGATCAGGTGACTTCACGAGCTCTACCAATTTGTGTGTGTTCCCTACTATTGTTTCTCAGCGCACCCGACTTACCATCCAGCAACACGGGTACCTAATGACCACAATGAATCAGGGAGCTAGCTGTAAAGGAAAGGCAACAAAATACAAACCCAAACAATAACCTTCAAATACTATGTGAAATGACCACGGACAACTGGAAGTTTTAAAATGTTTATCTAAAGTTCATTATTTTCATTCATCATATACACGAGAATAAGGCATTCAATAACTAGTATAATGTAAATGATATAACTATAGAGAAATAAAGACAAGGTAATCATCGAAATACTGCTATGAAATGCAAATGAAAATACTACACAATCTCAGAAATGTTTAAGCATGGACAGACTATGCATGGGTAACTTATAGGAGGGCCTATAAAGAGTAACACGCTAAGCTTAAAGTGAAGGGACCTTTAAACAGTCTAGGTAAGGAGGTTCTAGACCATATCAGAAAATGACAAACTGCAATGCAAAATATAATTTCTAACAGGTGAGATGACATGGGAACACGTTTATGAGATAATTGTAAATGACTTTCAATGGTTTGCAGAAAGCATGGAAAATAACATATGCAAAGGTTTCACTTTATTGAAGCAAAAGGTAGAAATATAGAAAGGTGCAAGTTTAAAGAACTTAGAGCAGTATTTACCTAGACTGGTGTGGAAACCAAACCCTGGCCACGGGTCAGTTAAGGACAGGAAACCCTCAAGGAAGGATACCCTTCAAAGGACAGCAGGTGCAGAATGGGCACCCAGGACAGGACAGGATACCTTCGGATTAGGAATCAGGACAGGACCTCAGGACAGGACAGCAAACCCTCAGGACAGGACCGCTCAGGACAGGACCGCACCCGCAGTTTGGAAGCAACGCCTGCGCTCCACCCTCTCTGCAGCTATCGATCAAGACCCCGATTGGGTCAGCGAACTCCCAGCAAAGTGCTTGCCAGCACTTTAAGGTTCAGTAAAACCTTAGTCTATGGTCAAATTCGGACAGAGTGCTCCGCAGCTCTCTGTATCTTCAGTCACCTATTGAGTGCGTTGGGTCAGTGACAGGTCAGCTAAACCAGACAAGTCGGACAATTCCCTAGGTGAACCCAGGGTAGATATACTGTTTGGGGCAGTGTACCACCCCCCAATTGTTGCAAAGTGTCAGAATCCCTCAATTTGGATTGGTCCTAAGGTAGGATTTGAGTAACACACCAATCATAATAGAGTATTTGTATGCCGCATTAACATATTTTGGTACCGCCTAGCGAGATAGGGGTTCCCATGAGAGACTACACGGCAAACAGTAGCGCAACATTACAATGTAACATATAAGGAGCCACATTCGCTGTTCTCGCGGGGCAGAGGTGACTTTCTCAGGAACATCTTGCCCATCACTGCCAACTGGCTGTGTTCCATCAGTCAAGGTCCACTGTGCCGCAGAAAGTTGCGCAGGCGCAGAAGGGACCTCCAATATGGCTCTCCTCTCTCTCAGACCCCCATTCCCCGCGGTACATGAAAAGTAAGCGAAAACAAATTAATACATAATAATGTCATCATGGAAACACATCACAGAGTTTGTACTTCTAACTTATCATCAAGAAATATACTTATGCAATCTACATGTTAGCTACATAGAAACGATGACAATAGCAGTGGCACGAGCAGTACCACATTGGGCCAAGCTATGTATTACGCATGCGCAAAATTTTCCCTCCAACTCTGCAGACGCGTCAGGACACGTGAGTGTGACTGACGCATACGCAGTAACTAAATACAAGCGACGGCCATTTTACAGACTCCGTTTAGTATTGTTAAAATACACATGTGCAAGCTTCATTGACTTTGTTTTCAAACTTAAAATATCGTTAGTAAAACATACATTTATTACCTTGTTACACATAAATGAGGTTCATGATTTCAGCAAGTCGCAAAATATGCGAAGCTTTGCTTCATCATACATACATATATAAACATATATAATCTGCATATCTATATAAATACAAATATAAATGCATGCATACATATACATATATGCATACATATGCATGTTATTTACATGAAAGTTTGAAAAACACTAATAAAAGCAAAGCTAAAAAGCCACCTCATTACAAACAGAATGGCTTTAACTTAAACGAGGGCGAGATCTATTGTATTTTCAATGCTTGTTTACTTTGGTTCCATCAAGAATGAATTCAGATGTGTCACACATTTGCCATAAATTCTGAATGTTAGCACTCTAGTTGCTCATTAGATCACTGTAGTAAAGCTACTGCTCACCAGGTAAGTCTGCTGCTGGTATGGTAGAGGATTTGAGAAGTCCCTCAAAATGTGCCCTAATTTTTCTTTCTGAAGCACTAATCATAATTTCTATGGCAAAATGAACCCCCTCATTTTGTTCCTTTTTAAATTAAATGTTTTCAGACTTACCACTTCATTCCAATCAAGATGGCTTCTGGTGTGCCATACTTTTGTCATAAGTAAGACTGTTAGCGCTCTAGTTGTTCTTTAGAACGCTCTGGGACATTCTGTCATTGGGCTATACTTGGGCTACATCTGGGTGATATTTGGGCTACATTTGGGCTCTTTTGTCTCTGGTGGCCATCTTGGGAGACTGCATGTCAGAATTTTTTAATGAAATAGAAGAGGATTTGAGAAGTCACTCAAAATGTGCCCTAATTTTTCTTTCTGCAGCACTAATCATACTTTCTATGGCAAAATATACCCCCTCATTTTGTTCCTTTTTAAATTAAATGTTTTAAGAGTTACCACTTTATTCCAATCAAGATGTCTTCAGGTGTGCCATACCTTTGTAATAAGTAGGACTGTTAGCGCTCTAGTTGTTCTTTAGAACACTCTAGGAGGCTGCAGTAGAACACAAAGGAATCAACTGAAAGTCTCTGTCCTTGTTGGATGTACATGTTTTACTGAGAATGTCAGACTTCATTCTCACATGACTGAGAAAGATAATGTGAATTTACACAAAATATGCTTTCAGTTTAGCTTATAGATCCCCTTCCAAACCACTGTGGGAAAAGCATGAGATAATAGTTTTCTTTCAAACATGATTCATGATATCCCAGCAGAAGGCTTTTTCACATGGTAAAATCACCTTAGAACACACCACAATTCCTAAAATGAGTATGGTACCAATGTGCACATCTAACATGGGCTTCGATTGGAATTCATAGAGCATATTATCAAGGCCATTATCGCCGCTTTATCGGCAGTTTCCTGCCGATAAAAGCGGCGATAATGTATCGCCTGTCCTTGATAATATGCCCCGTAGTCTTTTAAGCACTTTTAGACCACAATACTTGTAGCCATAGATTTCACTCATAGAGGCCACTCCACTCCCAGTTGAAAACACATGCTCCAGCCCAGGGAGTGCTTAAATTCCAGAGAAAACACGGGTGGCTATCTTTTCCTAGTCCCACCAAACTTAAAGTGGGGACTTATTAAATCCTTTTGGGGGAGGCTGTGCTACTCCTGCAGCTCCCACTGCACCCTTTAACTTGTTTGGCGGTGACCTTTTCATTCTGTGGCCACCAAAGAGGGAGAAATGGATCCACATACACAAGCCCACAGGTCCTTATGGAACGCTCCTTGCGAGCACATGCATACTTGATGAGTAGCTCTCCTGCTGTCTTGGGAAGGGCCACTGCCTGTGTTTGCTGTCTTGTTTTTTTATCTTTGTGGCACAGCCTCGTGCCGTGCAGCCTTTTCATATCTTTGGAGGTGCCCGGTCCCACCCGGGCACACTGCACATTCCCAGGATATTGGGCGACCCAGGGAACCCACCCCTGGTTGTCCCCGCCATCTCCCAATTGCACAGCACTCCTTTGCACTGTGGAGGAAGCTGCCAGGTTTCTTCTGCCCAACCTCTCCTGTGGGCAGGGTGGTGTGGCACATGGTGGCCTGCCTCCCTCTCCATCCAGACATAGAAATGGGGAGCGATTGGGCCAGCCATGTCTGGGGGAAACTGGTGGTGCTCCCCCTATTTCCTTCCACTCTCAGGGCCCAGGGATGGGGTCCTGGGCCCCTCCCTTCTCTCTCCTGATGCGGGGTATCACAATCTTGCATCCCCACATTTACCACCATTGGAGGCCTGGAGATAGGGTTCCACAGCCTCCAATGGGGTCCCTATGCCCTTTGGATGCTGGGGAAGAGGCACCACACATGCCCCGCCTGGCGAGAAAACGGTAATCCTTCTTGCAGAGACCGCTGGGCCCTGGACCATCCTGGAGGGTTAAACACAGCCAGGCAGCAGAGCTTTATGTGTTCGTATCGCACTGGTGGTCAAAGGTCAAGAACCTTCTTGTGCTGATATCTTGGGCCCCTTTGGGCCATTTTGTGTGACCTTTGTCTCGTTTTGCGCCTGGTGGCAGGCCCTAGCCACCTGGAGCACTTTCCATAGGTCTTATGGCTTCAATGGTGACAAACTTTGCAAGTAGCAAATTTCACTGGTTCCCTGTGCAACCTGTTTCCTTGGTTTCCTCAGGGTATCTCTCCTCCTTGGAGCAGAAGCCCAGTCTTTCCCCCCAACTAGTTCTCATGGAGTGCAAGGGGCCCAGCTTCTCTGGTCCTGGGGTGGGCCCCACTGGTCCTGGGGTCATCTGAAATCAGAGTCCTTAGTCAAGATGGCCATCAGGGGGTTCTTCCTTCCAATTGTCCATGGCTGCCCTCTCCAGGTCCAGTGTCTAGTAAAAAGTCACCACCCCCTGTAAGTACCTTTTAAGAGGGGGAAGAAGTTCCAGCAGTGAGGTACCACTGGCCCCTCCTGGTGTGTTAGATCAGCTCTCCGCCCTTGTCACAACCTTTCTTCACAGCCTGCTGGGATATTTCAAAATGGAGTCACAGGGGTCTCTTGCTACCTCTGCTCTGGGGGCCTCAGGTCCGCCCCCTCACTGACATCACTGCCAGGGCCTTTCTGAGCAAATCTTCAAAGGGTATTCCCGACTGTGTTGGCTCCCAGCTGCGGCCTGTGGAGGGAGTTCCGTGGGGCAGAGAGGTGGGGCGGGGGAGGGGCAGGGTGGGGGTTGCTAAAAACCGGAATATGGATAATTGGAGGTAAGTAAACAAATTAATAAATAAACGAATTTCGTAGCGTGCGCTGTATCGCATTTTGAGATGCAGGGCGGGCTACAAAATTTGTTTTATTTATTAAATTGTTTACTTACCTCCAAGTATCCATATTCCGGTTTTTAGCAACCACCTCCCTGCCCCTCCCCCACCTCACTGCCCCACGGAACTCCCTCCACGGGCCGCGGCTGTTGGCTCTAGAGGGTTGGGCTCCCTCTCTTATTTAGTCAGCATAGTGTGACAGCTAGTTGATCAATGCAGAGCATTCCACCCCATCCCTTTTCTCCTCAGGAGGTGAGTGAGGCACTGTTGAATGCTCTCTTTGTGTGGGGAAGCCATTGTTTCTGCCTCTGGAGAGAAAGGTAATTACCTAACCATAGCAAGGTGACCAAGGACCTGGGGTGTGATCCTGAGCTGAGCCAGAGAAATATGACATTCCTGGATGACCCATAAGCTGTGCAAATATCTTTTTGGATTTAGCAGAATTGATTTTGCCATGTAGGTTACAACCTAATTCGATATGTCTTTGGTCTCTATAGGCCAAAGGGGAAGCAAAGCTGCACTCTA
Source organism: Lissotriton helveticus (assembly GCF_964261635.1). Lineage (NCBI taxonomy): Eukaryota > Metazoa > Chordata > Amphibia > Caudata > Salamandridae > Lissotriton > Lissotriton helveticus. Next base: position 1,175,991,628 of record NC_136059.1, read on the forward strand.
AGGCAGCCCTCCCCATAGGTGTAGGATGGTGTGTCACTGCAGACAAGACACTAAACCACACTGACTTTCCCTTTGAGTGTACACTAACATTATGAGGCCTACTCCAGGTCAATAGCCAGTCCTGCAGAGTCCTTTTGTGCCAGGCTACCTGTGTGCAGCTACTAGCCTGCACATGACAGGAGTCTGCCACACGCATACCGCATCCGCATTCAGCATCACCAATGATGTTAGCGATTACTATTGCTAATGATATGCAATGTAGGCGTTCCTGTGCAAAAACACACGCTAACCCCACTTCGCAATATTCACAACGATCGCACGGACCGGCAATACATTAAAAAACAGACGCTAAGGCCCGTTAGCTGCTGAGACTTAAGACCAGAAAATAGCTGGTCTTAAAAGTGGAAACAACACTTGGGGCCTCATCTCAGCAGGTTTTGGTGCTGTACAGCGCTGCAAGCAATGTTGCAGTGTTGCCCTGCAACAAAACTACAGTGCAGGAATATGCACCATCAATAAGATAGTGCTCATTCCTGGGTCCCAGTCATGAAAAGTGTTGCAGCGCTGCGACTAGACAGCATTGCAGCAATTCTCACTACGCCCTTCTTGCGACAGCATGGATGCGCTGTATTCACTGGACAGCGCTCCATGACGAGAGTAATGACAGATATGTCTGGAATCCTGACGTATCTGTCTGCGCTAAAGTCACACATTGCTGTAGTCGTGTCACAACCATGACGCAACTTCATTAATGCGTGGGGTATGCCTATCCCTGTGGCACTGCGTCACCCTCATGCCTGCCATCAGGCAGGTGGAAGGTACTAACGCAGTGCCGTTCATGAGGTGTGCCCGAATGTCAACGCTGTTGGAGATCCATCGGTGGTGGTTGCGCGCTGCGGTGTCATCTTTTGAAAGCATTGGTGGAGTGTTGGAGCGGAGGGAGTTGATGAGACGTTCTTCAGTGGCCTTGATCCAGCTGCGAGGGTTTAGGATGATGGCGGTAGTGTCCGGGGGACAAGGTGAAGACGTGATGTATCCAATGATGGTCGGTCCAGGAGAGTCCGGTGTTTGTGGCTGTAATTGAAGTTCCAGCTGGCGAAGGTGACGTGCTCGACTGTGTGTCCTGCTATGTGGCTTGTTGAGGTGATTTGCTGCTTGCATCTGATGTTGGGGACCTTCCCCAGGAGGGGGTGGTGTTCTGGTCACTGGGGTTGTCCAGGTAGAACTTGAGTTCACTGAGTAGGATGTTGTCGGTGAATGGAGACCCTGGGGTGCAATGAGGTCTACTGTGGTATTGTAGAATGGGGGGCCATGGCCCGGGGGGCTTGCGCATGAGGGTGCGCAGAGGATGTGCTTTGGCCTTGTCCTGATCTGGGAGTTGAGGTGGTCCATGGTCACCCTTGGGTCATTAGAGTGCGTGGTAAGTCGGAGTCTGCTTCTGTAGGTGATGGCAACGCCTCCTCCTTGACAGTTGAAGTGCTACTTGTGGGTGATAGTGCAGCGGTCAGTGATGGCAATGGCGATGTCCAGTACGGAGCAGAGGTTGGTCCTGGCAGGTGAGGTGGTGTTCAGGGTTGATGGCGAGGAGGGTGCTGTCATTGTAGCAGTGGAGTGTCCAAGCGGAAGGCTCCTTGATGCTGAGCGTGGTCCAGGGGCAGACGGACGCAAACTGGCTTGCCTATGGGTTGCCTTAGGCATGGCAGAGGTCCTTTACAATGCAGGCAGTACATTGTTAACAACGCAACTCTGACAACGCGGGTGCCTTTACATCGCATTTGATTACATCTCATTGTGAGGTCAATAATAGGGTAAAGTTAAGTTTTTTGGGTGGGTATAGGTTTAAGATGTCGGATCAGGAAATTGGGGTGTGTTTTGCGGTAAAATGTGAAAATTGGGGTGTGCATTTAGAGTACAGTATAAAAACTGGGGTGTGTTTTGGGGACTCAAAAACTAATTCCAGGGTTCAAAGTTGGGCTTGGCGTGCAAAGGTTAGTTTAGGGTTGCACTAATTGAAGTGGGAATGGTGGTATTTATGTCTCCGCTATGCAACACCTACCCTACTGTTGCAATGTGCCTAGTATTAGTATGCATTGGAATGGAATGCAATGTTATGTCATGCGTCATAACTACGTATGTGCCTTTGGCACAAGAGTGGTACACCCGTTGTGCATGGGCACACAACGGCTGCCATTGGGAAGTGCTGGGGGGGCTGGACAGCAGTGAGGTGGTAAATGCCGGAATGAATACTGGATGGGACGTGGACGCGGGGATTTGTGTGTGAGCGGGTGTTTTCCTTAAAGCCGGGCCCCGTGGTTTCGTAGCTCCTGCTATCCTGCGTCTGCTTCTAGGGACAGAAAGTAGGCAGCCACGCTCTCTCCCCCGAGTCAATCACAATGCAGCGATGCAGCGGTGGGATTGGTAATGGGCAACAGGACAAGGCATGCAGCCAGGGTCTGGAGGAGTGGGCATGTTCTTCATGCAGGCTGTAACGCAGCCTGCATTGCAAACAGGGAAGTGCGCATGACTGCTTTGTGGGGCCTTAGTGGGCCGACCAAAGAGTCATTGAGCACTTAAGTGGGCCTGTCAATTCGCCCATGCCCTGCTCTGTGCTTAGAGCAGTCCCACCCACCCTCCCACCCCCTAAGGATACATGGCATGATTACATCAGTAATAATCATCATGTGATGATTGTCTCTCTTCTGCACTGCTTGAAGGCAGTTTGGCAACGCTCTTCTGCCACTGGGGGTGCGTCATCTACCTGTGATAAGCCTGAGCGACTCACCCCCTGGCCCTCCTCCGCTACGCGTCCCCCCTTCTTCTTACCTGGGCAGGACTTCTGACATCGGCCAGGGACCTGCTCTCTCCCTTTGTAGTGCCCGCTGCTGTGCTGTGCGTCTGCCCTAGGCAGGACTCACTGCAGGTAGGGGTTGGAGCCTCAGTTCCTGCCTAGGTTGCACCAATCTTGGTTTTGCCCTGTTGTCTCTCTAACTGCGTTTCCTCATTGTGCTTTTATTTTTTTGTGCTTTTTATTCTCTTTTCACTTATTGTGCCTTTGTTTGTTATTGTGCCGTTCCACCCTCTCTGCCCATTTGTTCCCGCTTCCCCATCCAGCGCTGCTGCCCCCGCGGCCCCTCCCCCCTGCAGATTCCCACTCCAGCCTCCCAGCTATGCCTCCCTCCCCCAGCCCCTATTTAATGCTGTCCGCTACGCGGCCGAGCACCGTTACAACTCCACTACCTTCCTCGCACTCAACCCGGAAGAAACAACAACTGCTAACGATCGACTCCGAACACTACCCTCCTTGACAACCTCACCAACCTCAGACTGAAGCAGCTCATCACCACCCCTACCCACAGAGCTGGACACACCCTCAACCACATCTTCGCCGGAGGGACAAACATCCACTTCAGCCACACCAAGGATCCCCTCTGGACAGACCACCACTGCGAACACTTCGCCTACAACACCACCACCACACCCAAACCTGCCCCATGCCCATCTCAAAGGAACTGGAGCAGGATCACAGAGGAACACCTCAACATCACCCTCCTCCACGACCTCCCCTCTGCCACGACGACGCTAACGCTGCAGTCAAAGAACTACACTACTGCATCTCCAGATGAGTTGACAAACTCGCACCCCTCTGTCACCCCGTCAAACAACACACCCCTGAAGGCCGCCTGGTTCACCACTGAACTCAAAGAAGCCTGGCGCTCCTGCAGATGCCTCGAGAAGCTATGGAGGAACAGGAAACCTACTGAAGACCAGAACAACTGCAGGAACGCCATGAATAAATACCACCAGCGCATAAGAGCCACCAAGCGGACCTTCATCAAGAACAAAATCCACACCAATGCTAGTAATGCCAAAGAACTCTTCGACATCATATAGCAGTTCACCAAACCCCCCAGCGAAGCGACAGATGTCACACCTTCCCAGGACCTCTGCAACAGGCTCAGCTCCTACTTCCACCTAATAATCAGGACCCTCTGCCACAACTTCAGCGAACATACTCCGGTCACCACCACCCTCCCCACCACCAACAACCAACTGACCATCACCACCTGGAAAACCGCTACTACCGCAGACACCTCAACGACCATGAATAACACCCACTTAGGAGCGCCCATGGATCCCTGCCTGCCACACATCTACCACAGAACCGCCACTGGCATAGCACCCAAACTAGGCCAGACCATCAACGCCTCCCTCGAATCCGGCATCTTCCCCGACGACTAGAAGCGGTCAGAGGTCAAGCCCCTCCTCAAGAAACCCTCACACCCAACAGACCTGAAACACTACTGGCCCATCTCTCTCCTTCCCTCCACAGCCAAAGTCACTGTTGTGATTCATCAACGTCCAGCTGACCAACTTCTTCTAAGTGTATGCCATCCTCAACTCCTCCCAGTATGGATTTCGCAGGAACCACAGCACAGAGACCACCCTCCTCGCCGCCCCAAAGACATCAGCATGCTACTCGACCAGGGCCACAATGCGACCCTCAGCCTACTGGACCTCTCTGCAGCCTTCGACACCATCTCACACCGCACTCTCGCAGCCAGATACCACGACGCTGGTATGCGAGGAACCACCCTCAACTGGATTCGCTCCTTTCTCTCTGGCAGAATCCAAAGGATCAGACTCCCCCTTCCTCTCCAAACATACAGGGATTAACTGTAGAGTAAGCCAAGGATCCTCACTCAGCCCCACGCTCTTCAACATCAACATGGCCCCCCTCGCCACCAATGTCAGACAGCATGGGCTCAGCATAGTAGCTTACGCCGACGACATCCAGCTCGCCCTCTCTCTCACAAAGAACCCCGAATACACCAGACTCAGCTTTCAAGAAGGAATTAAAGATGTTGCAGCACGGATGAATGACAGCTGCCTAAAACTGAACTCGGAGAAGGCTGAGGTCCTCGTCCTCGGACCCTCCCCCACTGCAACCCACTTACCCCGAGGGACCACGCCTGGAACCTCGGCATTTTCCTAGACTCCTCCCTCTCCATGACCCGTCAGGACAATGCCGGCACCTCCACCTGCTTCAACTCCCTCTGCATCCTTCCAAGACCGTCAAGTGGATCCCCCCAAATGCAGATAGTCTGTCAACCAGGCACTCATAACCAGCAGACTGGACTACGGTAATGCCCTCTAGGCAGGAATCAACAAACCCCTGCTACACAAGCACCAAACAATCCAGAACACTGTAGCCAGCTCGTCCTCGGAACCTCACGACATGATCATATGACCCAGCACCTACGAGACCTAAACTGGCTCCCCATCGAGAAGAGAGTAACTCACCCACGCCTTCAAATCCCACATCAACATCGGACCCAAATACATCAAAGCAAGACTCTCCTTCAACGTACCAAAAAGGAACCTCTGCTCCACCAACCTTGCCCTAGCTGAGACCCCACGCATCCGCAGAACCAAAACAGGCAGAAGGGCCTTCTCCTACGTCGTAGCTAAGACCTGGAAGGAGCTCCCAGTCAACATCAGACGCCCACCCATCACATCTTCAGGAAGAGTCTCAAAACCTGGCACTTCAAATGATACGGAGCTGCACCCACCCCTTGCCCAGCACCTTGAGACCCTCAGGGATGAATAGCATGCTCTATAAACCCCTGATTGATTGATTGATTGATTGAAAGACATTGACACTGTGGCGCAATCCACTGCACTCTCTCCAAATCTGTGACTCATCCAGCAGGAGCCTCAGCCAGGTGTGATTTCACTAGGTGGGGTACAGCAGTCGCCGCCTAGTCCGCTGGTGAACCTCCTTATGCAGCTGATGCAGCAGGACCCCCTTAGGCGTAAAGTTGCAGCACTCACACCACACAAGTTTGGCGTCGCACAGGGGACTCACCCTCCACAGCGTATGGCCAGCCCAACATCAACCGGCCAGTGATGCAGGGAGACGGCACCCACTGTTTGTAAACCCCTCCGTGCACCCCGGTGTAGTGGTGGATCGTGGTATGCGATGCAGAACTCACTGCGAAGGTGCGCTGGAGCACCTCTACCATTAACAGCTCCAAGGGGCGCAAGGCGGTCTTCTTACATAGGTCAGCAACGTGTCTCCATGTGACCTGCCAGACTTCACCACCAGGTACGGGCGATCGTCGCACCTCAATGTCTACCGCCATGGTTTATTGACTCAACAGCTCCTCCACATCCCACTCCAGGCTTCAGATGCAGGTCCAGCAAGGCATCCAGGCTCCAGGCGCAGAGCCCGCATGGCATCCAGGCTCCAGACGCAGGTCCAGCGAGGCATCCAGGTTCCAGAAGCAGGTCCAGAGAGGCATCCAGGCTCCAGACGTAGGCCGAGGGAGGCATCAAGGCTCACATCCTGGTCATCCTGGATGTTGGCTGGCTTGCAGGGGTTGTTGATGTGTGCTGCACTTGGCCTTGGATGCTCCATTCTGCATGTTATTGTTTTTTATGCCTATTTTCTATTAGGGGTTGACTGATAGGCTATTTTTTACATTAAAGGAAGAAAGCTCACGTTAGGCTGACTAACATGAGTTTTTTTACCACTAATGGGCCTACTGCTGGTTTTCGCCCGCTACAGCTGGAATTCCTATCGCCATTGCGCTATGGTAGCTGCAGTTTTCACCGCCGTTCCCTGATACTATCGCCATGTAGCGATGGCTTGGTAATAAGCCGCTAACATGGCAATAGTTTTCAGGGTTAGGTAGCGATAAAAAAACTGCCGCTAACCAGCGTTTGAGATAGGTATCGACAGTCCTTGTGAATATCCCCCTAAGATGTCTGTTTTTGTTGTGGAGATTCGTTTGCACTGTTGTTACACCATCAGCTTTCAAATTATCTATTCGTGCAAGAGATTGCAATATTGGTGGTGGATTTAATACACTGGTTTAATAAAATAATGTTTTTGTAGGAGGTAACCTGCATACAACTCTCTCTGCTGAATTCAATGTTTAACAACGAGAAAAGATACAAACAAGATATGATGTAAATCATCCTGGAAATTACATTTTTAAATAAAAATCTCAAGTATTGTAAGCCCATACATTGATAAAACTTCACTAAGGTGAAATTAAGACAGGATGCAGACCCAATAGGCCACACTTTGCCTCAGGAATAATAGACAGATTAACGATTTACCTCTGCCTTCTCAGTAAATAGCTGGTAAAATTACAAAAATTGCAATACATTAATGATTTGTTAATCTTTTAGTTTGAAAATGTTACTAGGGCTGGATTCACTATTTTCCACATCAGCATATTACATCTGTGTAGAAGCCAGTAGAACTCAGATTCGAGTGGAACATAGGGCAGATAAAATTTACATAGAGTGGTTAGGTCTCTTTCATTGGACCAGATCCTGAGGAGAAGGTGGATCAGGAATTCTCTTGGCGGTGTAGTAACCTCCAAGGCCGGACTGGCTACCGGGCGTTTTGGCAGGCTGCCGATCTGGGGGCTGAGTTTGTTGATGGGGACCTGCTGGTGCGGTACGAAATTCGTTTTGCTTTGTTTATTTCGAAGCACACGCAGGTCTCCTTCAACAAAATTAGCCCCCACCGCAGTGACATGAGCTCCCAGCTCGGAAGCATGCCAAAACGCCCGGTAGGCAGTTCGGCCCTGGTAGCCTCTTACAACCAGGGCCAATGGAATTATGGAATTATGCAATTCTGCAGCCGCTATATTTTCTGCATAATTATGGATTTGTCTCAAGTGCCTCAAAATCCATCAACTATAACAGATCAAAAGTTACTAAAAACGCAGCAACGCGTGTTGCCATGCAGTGGAAAGCTCTTCACAAAGGGGAACTGATCACTTCTCATTTGCTACTGCAGTATGTGGGTGTAAAACCGGTACTAAAAGGTGGAACCTTTGTACAGACGATGTTGACATGGGCAATAAAATGACACAATGTGCTGCATTATGCTGCACAATTGGCCTTTTGTTGCCTCTTAATTTAGTCATCCCTGCCACATAATTTATGTGGCCCTGCTTTTAACATATCACAAACAACACATTAAAAAATCACTATCGAACTCTAGATCACTTTTTTAACCATTTCATAAATTTCCTTCATAAATTCACAACCTATGTTGTTTGTTCCCATCTTGAAGGAAAAATTATTTTTTTTGAAAACGTTTAATCTAAAGCAGAGAACAGAAGTCATTGTTTAAATGATGTTTGTAAGGGTTCAGGAGCATCATGGCCTCCAAGAACCTTAAAAAAAAGAAAAATATGCTATTTTGAAGTGTCATTGGCTTCTCTCAATAACTTGGTTGCATTTCCTTGTTTATGTCTAGGTCTTACCCTTAATGTCATGTCAGCTCCACATGTGAGTTTATTTAGTTTACAGTGTCAGATCACTTAACTCCCCCTAGCTGGAAGTATACTTTTCAATATTTCATTGTTTGAGGGCTAGACTCACGAGGGTATTTCCCCTTGACTTTAAAAAGGCTATAAACAAAAGAAAATCGTGCTTCAAAGGAAAGGCAGGCGCCTCTATTATCAAAAATGACACAATATATTTGTGATGTCTATTTTGGTTCCTCGTGTGTTACAAATTCCACGGTTGTCCCACGATTATTTCCACCGCAAAGTTACACTTCCTGTTTATCCCTCGCACACGTGGCTACATCTGAATTAAATGCAATACTGGCATCGTTTTTTTTTTTGTTTTTTTTTTGCTGAGCGGTCGGGGATTTTAAATTACGCTCAAACTGTATCACTGTGGGTATGCAAGGACCACAGACATTTTGGGTGCTGAATCAACATAAAAAGTAATTTCTTGTCTCGAGTTCACCAACTGGCTAGCAGTAATAATCCATTCTCTTCAGGTTGCCATATTTAAACTTCTCACAGGTAATGGGACATTCCATAAGAACTGTTGAAGTAACTGAAAAGTTATGCGCGTCTTACATATGAAGAGATGTAAGTGCATCTCAAGGAGTGAATGCCTTATTACTTACCGGTAATCTTCATTACTCCTGGTCCCGTTGACCTCGTCCCATTCCTTAAAATATGGAGATAACCATATCCACGACAGAAAAAAAGAAAAGGAGCATGCTGGGATACCCTACCCACTCCCTCCCACTGGGAGTACATAAGCGGTACCAGCCCAGCATGCAGCCTGAACACACCAAGCCAACAACAGGAAGGCCGGCCGCAAGGGAGGGAGGGAGGGAAGTAAGGAATGGGACGAGGTCAACGGGACCAGGAGTAATGAAGATTACCGGTAAGTAATAAGGCATTACCCCCAGGTCCCTCCTGACCTCGTCCCATTCCTTAAAATATGGAGAATACCAAAGCAGAGAACCCGGCCTTCCGGAACCCCACCAACACAAAAGGGCACCAGACCGAAAATAGCACCTCACAGGAGCAAAAAGGAGTCCCCAAGTAGGACTAAAAAGAAAAAGCAGGAAGGGGTGAAAACCAACCAGACCCCCAACCCAGCGGGCAGAAACGAGACCCAAAAAGCCAGAAGGGGACGGCCAGCAAAAACAAGAACCGCCACCCCACACCGGCAAGCCAGAAAGGTGCCACACGGGCAGAGGCAAGCACCCAAGAGCAACCAGAGGGGCCAAAACCAAGACCCCCACCACCGGAAAAGGGAGCCAGAAAGGCAACCGTCCAGGGGGGAAACACCCAAAGGCGAAGCACCCGAACCCAGGCACCACCAGGCAGGCACCCAACCAGGAACCAAACAGGCCAACCCAGCCCAATGGGCAAAAGCAGAGGAGAACAGCCCGCACAGGGCGGCAGAGCCAAAGGGCCAGGAAGGAACAAAGAGACAAGACCAACCACAGGACCACCCCCAACACACCAGGGAAGGCCACCACCAGAGCCGCAAAGAGGGCCGACCAGCAGAGGTAAACAAGCAGAACCCCAGAGGAACCGCCAGGAAGAGGAGAGCCAGGGCACCAAACAAGGCTCCCCTTCACCCCAAGCCGACAACAGCGTCGCCGCACCCGACACCGGGAGCGGGAGCCGCGCACCCACCTCCCCGACCGAACACCCGCGCGAGCCCCACCGTCACACGGGAGCCCGTCAGGGGAAGAAACCCGCCCGCCTAGGCGGGAGGCCTCGCCGGAGGGGAGCAGAGCGGGGCGGAAGCAAGAGAGCAACAGGGGACCCGGAGGACAGAAACCCACGGAACCACCATGCCACAGGGCAGGACTGACCAAAAGGCCAACTCCAGCCGAAACACCGAAGAGCGGCAGTACCCCGCAATGGCCAACCCAGCAGGAGAAGAACCCGGAGCACAAGAACCGGCCAGGAGTGAGGCACACCCCGAAAGCAGGAGACACCGGGACAAAAAAAACCAGCAACCCACCAAACAGAGGTGAGGGAGAGCAAAAAGCCCAACCCAAGACAGACCCGGTAAAACCAGGCCACAGTCAAAGAAGACCAAAGGAGCCCCACACGGAGCCAGGGAATAAAAACCCAGAACCGGAAGGAGGAAAGCCCAGCAACCAAAAAACCAGACTGACCGCCAGGAGGAGAAAGGAGGACAACACGGAACCACCGAAGGCGAACCCCAAGAGGCAGAAGAGCAATACAGGAAAGACAAACAAGGAGGACCACCGCCCAACCCCAGGAAGCCAGCCGCCGAACAGGCAGGCCAGCCAGCCAGGAGGCACACAAGAAGGCACCACCAGGACCCGGAAGGAGAGGTAAAACAACACCCAACCAGGAAGGGGCACAGGGAAGGGCACAGCAGCCAACCACAGCCAGACCCGCCGAAAAGGAGAAGCAGAGGAAGGAAGCCCAGAGCCCACACAAAGTCCCCAGCGCCACAGCCAACCGAAAGGAGCGGCACAGGAAAGGACAGAAGACAAGCCCAGGACCTAGACAAAGCCCAAGAGAACAAGCGGCCAGGGAACGACCGTAGCAAGGGCAAAAAGAGGACCGCAAGCAAAGAAGGGCCCCACAGCTCAAAGCCCCACACAACCAAGCCGAGAGGCGCACCAGCGACCCAAACGCACAAGCGAACGGGAGGCCAAAAACAGGAAACCCAAAGGCAAAACCAACAGAGGCAGCGCCCAGGCCCCAGAGCACAACGGAACCACCCAGGCACCTATAGCAAAGGAAAGGAGCCCGTAGAAGCCAAAGGCGCCCCAACACAGAACAAGGGTGCGGGAAGGAACCAACAGCATGAAAAAGAGAGCAAAGGGCCCAGGCTGAACAGAGCCAGCACAGGAGCACAGGGCCAACGACAGGCCCCCAAAGCCCGCGACCTGAAACAAGGCCAACCACAACCAAAAGCCAAAGGAGAGGGGCGAGAAGGGAAAAATGTGCCAACCAGCAGAGGAAGCAGACACCCAACCCCAGAAGCAGGGAAAGGCACAGCCAACCGGACAGGGCACAAGAGCCGAGCCCCAGAAGAACAAGAGGCCACCCAAGGCCGAAGCCAAGGAAGACCAACGAATCCCAGCCACCACCAGAGGGAAACAGACAACGGAGCCAACACCCCAACAAGGCCAAGGCCCACCAGGACAGAGGAGGGGCACAACAAACCCCCCCCCACCCGGAAAAGAAGGGGGAGACCACACCAGAAGTCAAACCCCCCGAGCACGGTGAAAGCAAAAAGCACCCAAAAGGGAGCAAGAAGCACCCAACAGAAAACCGTAGGCAGCAGACAGGCCGGGACCCAGAGAAGCACACACCCGGCCAGACCCCACAAAAGAGCAGGAACCAAGGGGCGGAAGGGCTCAGGCAACCAAAGGAAGACCAAGAAGCCCACTGCACCAGCGACAAGCAGCCAGAGGAGATCAGAAACAGGCAACCGCAACAGGAAAACCCAGGCGCACAGCAACCCAGTCACCCCCCAGGGACGACCAGGGACAACAGAAGCCTGAAGGACCGGACGGCCAAACAACTCGAGGACAGAGCAAAGAGGTCCCCGAGGAAACCAACAAAAACCCCAGGAGAGACCGCCCAAAGCGAGCCAAGGCCCAGGAGGCAGACGCCACCCCAGGGAGGAAGAAAGCCAACACAGCCAAACCACAAGGCGGGCAGCAGGCGACAAAGCCACGGGCCAGTATCACAGGCAGAAACCGCCAGGCGGTGAGCACCAAGGAGACAGGTCACAGCAGGCCCACAGGACCCCAGCCCAGACGCTAACCAGCAAGAAGCGCCGAGCAAGCGAGTAGCCACACAGGGGAGCCAACGACGCAGCCAGGGCAGGGGGCAGCGGAGGCAGAGCAACAGGCAGGAGACACCAAAGTCCCGGACCGAGGCAACAAACGGACCAAAAGCAACCAGCCACGCACACAGGGAACAGCAACGGACGAGACCAGCCGAACCCAGCGCTAGAGCAGAGCGCAAGCCACGCAAGGAGGAGGCCCCGGGACAAAACCCCGAACATCCCCAGGAGCTGCGGCGCATAGGGAGGAAGCAAACCAGCGAAAAGGAGAGCAGCCAGGGAACAAGCGAACACCCACCAAAAGGAGGCGAGAACAACGCTGCAGCCTCCCCCCCAGCAACAAGCCCATCCAAAGTGCAACAGCAGACCACAAGCAGCCCCGCCTCCCACCCAGACCCACCCCCAGTATAAAAACTCTGCCCGCCCCCACCTCCACCTGTACGTAAACAAGCCGAGCTAGCACTCAGTTGAACCGCACCGGGAGGGAGGGAGGGTCCTCGAAGGAAGGCGAGGGAGTAGGACTAGGAGTAATGCCATTATCGTTAGAAATGGAAGCATTACCTCCTGTCCCTCCCTCGCCTTTCTTCAACACAAGTGAGGACATAGCAAGCAGAAGAAAACAGAGACGGACAACTGAGTGATAAAGAACACCAACATTTAATACAGTGCCCCAAACACAGCAGATCAACATCCCTGGCCCTGCATAGAGGACAAGACCCTGTGGCCCAGAACATTATCCAAACGCTCCAGACTAGCAATACGATAGTGGCGGACAAAAGTAGAGGGAGAAGACCAAGTCGCCGCCCTACAAATCTCCACCACAGAAGCCCCCTGCAACTCAGCCACCGTAGCAGCCATACTGCGAGTGGAACGCCCCTGAACCCCCACAGGAGGATCCACACCCTTAAGATGGTAAGCCAGCAAGACCGTGGACCTAATCCAATGACTGAAGGTGGCCGTGGAAGGCTTAACCCCTTTCCGAGCCGGACCAAAGTTAACAAACAAAGAGTCCCCCACCTGGAAGGACTCCACAACATGGAGGTACCACAGCAAGGCCCGACGGACATCCAAACAATTCAAGCGAGAATCCTCAGCCGAGGAAGGAGCAGGACAGAACTCAGGCAAAATCACCTCCTGACTGAGGTGAAAAGCCGAATTGACCTTAGGGACAAAGGACGGAACGGGAACCAGAACCACCCGATCCGAAAAGACTTTACAGAAGGGAAACTTGCAAGACAAGGCCCCCAACTCCCCCAAGCGCCTCGCAGAGGTGATAGCGACCAAAAAGCAAGTCTTAAAAGTCAAGAGACGCAACTCGAGACCCTCAAGGGGCTCAAAGGGAGGACCAGACAGGACATCCAACACCAGATGCAAATCCCACGAAGGGAAGGACCGAACAGGGCGGGGAAAAAAGTTCAACAGACCACGAAAAAAAACGGGGCATCAGAGCCCCATCATCCTGCAAATTACGCCAGGAGCCCCTAAAGGCCTGAATAGCCGCCCACTGCACCCGCAGAGAAGCCACCGACAACCCCAGAAGAGCCCCATCCTGAAGGAACTGCATCACCAAAAAGAGGTCAGCAAGCGTGGGGTCAACACCCTTACCAGCACACCAGACCGAAAAGACCCGCCAATGCCTAGCATAGGACAGCAGAGTGGAGGACCTACAAAGTAACCGCCAACTGGGCAGGAACCCCCAACCCAGCTAAGCCCTGCCGCTCAACAGTCAGGTGCAACCTCCGCAGAGAATCCAGGGGAAGGGCCGGAAACTCCAAAGGGGACGGAACCACCGGAAGGACCCACTCCCGGTCGCAACACAACTCGGTCAGGAGAGGAAACCAATTCGCCCGAGGCCAATACGGAGCCACCAACAACACCTGAGCACAATCCCTCCGGACCTGCACCAGAAAGGACCGAAGCAGTGGAAAGGGAGGGAAGGCATACAGCAGACCCTGAGGCCAAGGACAGGTCAAGCCGTCGACCCCCAGAGACCCGGGACACCTGCCCAGAGAACAGAACCGGACCACCTTGGCATTCCCCAGATCCGCAAACAGGTCCACCATAGGGAGGCCCCAATGACCCACCAACCGGAGGAACACATCGGGAAGGAGAGAGAAATCCCGAGACGACGGAATGGCCCTGCTCAGCAGATCCGCCCTCACATTGTCCACCCCCCGAATGTAGAGAGCCGACAGACCCAGCACCCAGACCTGAGCCCACCGAAAGAGGACACTGGCAATCAAGTTCAAGGACCTGGACCGGGTCCCCCCCTGACGGTTGACATCGGACTTCGCCACCAGATTGTCCGTCTGAACCAACACCCAATGCCCCCTCAGAGAGTCCTGAAAGTGCACCAGGGCAAGCCCAATCGCCCTCAGCTCCCGCCAGTTGGAGGACCTCCGGGAATCCAGCAGCGACCAGAACCCCCGAACCTGGTCTGACCCCAGCCAAGCACCCCACCCGGACAGGCTGGCGTCCGTAGTCACCACAAGCGGAGCCGGGGGAGCCAGTGAAACCCCCGCCAGGAGGTGACGTCGGCTGAGCCACCAGGAGAGCTCCTCCTGGATCTGGTCCGTCATGGGCAGCAGGGACAACAGACTCTGAGACCCCAGTGACCAACCCAACAGGATCCAGTTGGCCAGGCGGAGAAGAAGAAAACGAGCCCAGGGAACCAAAAACACCACGGAAGCCATGTGTCCCTGCACCCGCAGCCACTGGACCGCCGGAGGAGCCCCCCGAAACAACAAGGCCCGAACCTGCGACTGAAGAGACACCAGGCGCTTGTCGGACAAGGTCACATGGCCGAGCAAAGTCTGAAAACGAGCCCAGATGAACACCAAGTCTTGAGATGGGACCAAAGAAGATTTTCTCCAGTTCACCAAAAATCCGTGTCCGTGAAGAACCTCCAAGGCCCTCCCGATGTGCGAGAGCAAAAGAGACTCCCCTCCAGCATGCAGCAAGAGGTCGTCGAGATAAGGATGAATGAAAACCCCCTCCGCATGAAGGAGAGCCACGAGAGGCGCCAGGACCTTTGTGAAAACCCTGGGCGCAGACCTGAGGCCGAAGGGAAGTACGCAGAACTGAAAATGGGCGTCTCCCACAGCGAACCTCAGGAAACGTTGAGAAGCAGCGGCAACAGGAACGTGGAGATAGGCGTCCTCGAGATCCACGGATGCCAGGAAGTCGCCAGGCTGAACCAAAGGAATGATGGCCTGAAGGGTCAACATACGGAAGTGCACTGGCCGAACCCAGGTGTTGACCCACTTGAGATTGAGAACAGGCCGGAAGCCGCCGGTCACCTTCTGAACCAGAAACAGAATGGAGTAGGTCCCCGTCCCCACCTCCTCGACAGGAACCCGGCAGATGGCAGCCTTGGCAAGCAAACAGGACACCCCGTCCAGCAGAGCCACCCTGCGGGGACCGGAGACAGGCAGAGGAGTCAGCCGAACCCCAGAATCCGGCGGAACCTGCAGGAAGTCTATCACGTACCCACGACCCACAGTGTTCAGGACCCAGCCATCCGAAACGTCCTGCTGCTAACGAGGAAGAAACTGCTGAAGACGACCACCCACCGGCAGGGAACCGGCCAGACAGTAGTTGTCAGGGACCCTTCTTGGCAGGGCCCTTAGGAGTGGAGGCAGCGTGCCTGGGAGAAAAACGGGGCTGAAAATGCCGCCTGCGGAAAGACTGACGAGAATCGCGCTTCGGGGAAGATCTAGGGGCCCTACTCCAGGGCTTACCAGACGGAGCCGACCTGCCCTTATATGGCAAGGCATGCTTCCGCTCCTTGAAAGCCTTCGAAATCATGGCAGGCAATTGATCCCTAAACAGAGCCAGTCCATCAAAAGGTAATTTCAATAGAGCCGCCTTCTCCCCAGGATCAGCTTTCCAGGACCGGAGCCAGAGGGAACGACGAGCCGCCACCAAAGCCCCAGTGGACATAGCCGAAGACTTTATAACATCCGATGAAATGTCCGCCAACAGTCTGCTAAAACCAGTTCTAACAATGGAGAATCTGTGGAAGCATTACCTCCCGTCCCTCCCTCGCCTTCCTTCAACACAAGTGAGGCCCCGCCTCCCACTCAGACCCAAAGAAAAAAACAGCGAACCTCAGGAAACGTTGAGAAGCAGCAGCAACAGGAACGTGGAGATAGGCGTCCTCGAGATCCACGGATGCCAGGAAGTCGCCAGGCTGAACCAAAGGAATGATGGCCTGAAGGGTCAACATACGGAAGTGCACTGGCCGAACCCAGGTGTTGACCTAATTGAGAGTGGTTCTCGGCCGGCTGGCGGTGGCTTGCGGGCTTCTCATCGGTCCTCCTCTCGGCTGTCCTATTCTTGGTGTTTGCTGGCCTTTTTGGCTTGGGATCTGCTCTGGGTGTTGTTCCCATGGTGCTGGCCTCCTTTTGATGTGGCAGTTCGCTCCTTCTGGGGCTCTTCTGGGATTGTCGGTGGTTCCTCTGCGGGTGCAGGGGGCGGCTTTCCTGCTTCTTGGTGCTCCTGGCTTCCTTGCATGTTGCCTGGGTCTGTTGCCTGGTTTTCTTTTCCGGTTCTGGTGTGTTTGAAACCTCAGGAGATGAATAAGAGGAAGAAGACACCACGTTGTTCCTCTTAAACGCCTGCTTGCGACCCATGGTAGAAGCACAAAGGAGCAGAAACCCTCGCTGCAATATGAAGGGAAAAAAAACTCAACCGGGAACCAATGACAGCCCCGGCCTGAAAAACCGCCAAAAACAGGCCCTACCCCCGTCACAACCTGTAAAAAGCAAAAAAGAAAAAGAAAAACGGGCAGCAGCCCGTCCTACCAGGTCTTCCACAAGAGTGCAGTCCGGGAGGAGGCATCCATGACAGCCCCACCCGGAAACACAGCCCCAGTATCAGTAGCATCAGCCGGGGTACAGTCCTCAGGCAGAATAGCTTTCTTGCCAATCAGAGTGGCCACCGTAGCAGCCATACTGCGAGTGGAACGCCCCTGAACCCCCACAGGAGGATCCACACCCTTAAGATGGTAAGCCAGCAAGACCGTGGACCTAATCCAACGACTCAAGGTGGCCGTGGAAGGCTTAACCCCTTTCCGAGCCGGACCAAAGTTAACAAACAAAGAGTCCCCCACCCGGAAGGACTCCACAACATGGAGGTACCACAGCAAGGCCCGACGGACATCCAAACAATGCAAGCGAGAATCCTCAGCCGAGGAAGGAGCAGGACAGAACTCAGGCAAAATCACCTCCTGACTGAGGTGAAAAGCCGAATTGACCTTAGGGACAAAGGACGGAACGGGAACCAGAACCACCCGATCCGAAAAGATTTTACAGAAGGGAAACTTGCAAGACAAGGCCCCCAACTCCTCACTTGTGTTGAAGGAAGGCGAGGGAGGGACGGGAGGTAATGCTTCCATTTCTAACGATAATGGCAATACTCCTAGTCCTACTCCCTCGCCTTCCTTCGAGGACCCTCCCTCCCTCCCGGTGCGGTTCAACTGAGTGCTAGCTCGGCTTGTTTACGTACAGGTGGAGGTGGGGGCGGGCAGAGTTTTTATACTGGGGGTGGGTCTGGGTGGGAAGAGGGGAAACGCGAAACCACCCTCCGCAGACAGCCAACACAGGGAGCGAAACACCAAAGAGCGAAACACAGAGAACGCTAAAAAAGAGTATATGACCACAAATACCAGGCCACAGGGACACAGCAAGGCAAGAAGAAAGCCACCCTGGAAAAACACCAGGCAAGAACAGGCCAAGAGACCAAACCCAACCGGGAAAGGCACACACAGAGACCCCCATGCACCAAACAAATGGAGCAGCAAAGACCAAGGGCAACCCCCAAACAACAATGCCAGAAGGCGAACCCCCAAAGGAGGATAAGGGGCGAGCAAGCCCGACACCCCGGCCAGAGCACGGAACCGCGTCAACAGGCACATGAACACAGCCCCAGCCCAACACAAAGCAGGCAACAGAAAGCGTGGCCATGACCACCCAACCCCATGGTCCGCATCCAACACAAGGAAAACCAAGTGAACAACCCACAGGCAAACACAGGCCCACGAGCAAGCAGAAAAGGGGGCCGCTACGCGGTACTCACCCTGGGGGCAGGAAGGGCGCACCACCAGCCCAATACCCCCATGAATCCAGCCCAGGCGCACAACAGGAAACCAGCGCCGGGAGGAGCCAAAGGAAGGTGCAGGAAACCAATCCACAAGACTCGGCACCTGAGGGAGAAAGCAAAGACCAGGCACCCCGCACAAAAGCAAAAATGAAAAAGGAAAGAAACACGAATGTGCAGGAAAAGCAATGCGCAGGGGCCACACACTGTCAAGCCAAACTCCCCATGACTGCACCCATGGAAGAACAGGAGCCTCCGAAGCGAGCACCAAACAAGGGCAAAAGAAACCGCTACGCGGTACTCACCACAGGGGCAGTCAAACATCAAGATCCAGAGACTGACCCCCAAACACCAGCTCAGGCGCCATCAGGAACGAGCGCCGAGTCAGCAGGAAACCGAGAGCAACAGTCACTCCCAAGCACTCAAGCCGAGATCAGGGAGCTGAACAGCTCCAACCGGCATCCAGGAACACCAGGAGCCTCCCCAAGACCGGCCCGTGGTGCTCCAAGCAGCAGCAGCAGCACGTCTCCCCGACCAGCCAAGCTACAGGAAGACGTGGCCAACAACCGGAACAAGCCCGGAGAAGCGGCGCCCCAGCCACTAAGGACCGGCCGCCCACATCGCGGCTCCCGGCAAGCCCAGCAGGCCAGGAGACCATGGAAGCAGAACGTCGAGAAGCCCAGCATTACGACGTGTCAAGAAGGAGGACAACAGGGACGGAGAGGACAGCCCAGCAGCCCGATGAGACGTCCCTGGAAGTCCACAGCAGGTAAGGGACAGCAAACTCCACAACCTTTCTGTTGGAAGACAGAAAAAAAGAACAGGCTGCATGCTGGGCTGGTACCGCTTATGTACTCCCAGTGGGAGGGAGTGGGTAGGGTATCCCAGCATGCTCCTTTTCTTTTTTTCTGTTGTGGAGATGGTTATCTCCATATTTTAAGGAATGGGACGAGGTCAGGCGGGACCTGGGGGTAACTCCAAAATGGCGCCCTCTGTCGAATATTACTTATGTGCTAACCAAGAGTAAGAAGACGAAGAGAGACACATGTAGTGTCCTCCCCCTCAGGAGCAAGCAAATGAAATATGTCGCACATGGAGCTCTGCAACATATGTCTTTATTCCTCAGCATCAAACCACCAACTGCACGCATTGCGTCATAACTTTTATAACCACCCCTTAACACCTTCCATCAGATTACGTAATTCCTGTTTAGGGTCTGTCCAGAGCTGCAAGAGTCCTCATGCCCAGAATCTTTTCCGTATCCTGGATATGCCGTCTTCAGGGGCCATTTGTTATTTTTTTTTTTTTATTTCAAACGATTTTATTCGATTTTTTTTTAACATAGTCAGTACAGAGAGAATGAAGGCAATACTGGTCATGGTATAACGCCGTTGGGGTTACAATTGGCGTACATTATATATGGATAGGCATTTACACGTTGGGTAGGCATTTACGATCTGTGGCGTTTGCAGCCTTGATGGGCCTATGTATTGCCCTCGTGAGAGGGAAGCAAAAGTGGGAAAGGAAAGAAAGAAAGAGAAGAGAGAACAGTAAGGGCGGCGCGTTAGTTAGCAGGCATCGTTCCAGGGTTTTCGGTGGGCGGCGGTTGGGGGCAGGGTACCGAGACATGTGGGCTGAAGGTGGTTTGCGCAAGCCAGGTATTTGTCCAAGGAGTGGGAATGCGTGGGAATGCATCGGAATCCTGTCTGGAAAAGGGAAATGATTCCACACAGAAAAGCAGCAGATTAACCAGTGGACAATATGCTCTGTGCTGCTCCAATTAAGCTCTGGCATCCAACAAGGATGGATGCTGGCAAGCGGGTCCGAGATGTGAACATTTTTCCATCTCACTCTGCATACTTCAGACCCGAAGGGAGTGACTTTGAAGCAATCCCAGAATGACCGCCGACTACCTAATATTGGGATATACAAGTCTTTTGTCAATTTGCAGAAATATTTTCAACTCCCTAGCAAGGTATTCCTTCAATATTTTTAGCTTGCAAAACTGCTGAGACAACACCTTCATCAAACTTCTCCAACTATTTTTTCAAGCTGAGAATGTTGGCCTTGAGGATACTTCTCAGAAGGTGGCTGACTGCCTAAAATGCCAGCTCATTATGATCGCATTTCAGAGGCCATCACCAAGCTTCATAATGCTACACTACTCCTTAAATGTAAACTTCACACTTACCAATCAAGATTGAGCTTCTATATTACACCTGTAGAACTGTAACATTGGTACTCAAACCAGTGGCGGTGCCTCCATGAGAGCAGAGGAGCGTTTTCCTCTGTTGGAGAGCAGGAAACATTACAAAAAAAAGTATTTATTTTTCCGTGCTGGTAGCAGCCAAGTCTGAGGGTGGGGCAGAAGTAGGAAGAATAGATTGCTTTTCAGTTAATGTGTGCATGTCACTTTGACCGGCTGTTTTGCGATGGCCAGCCTGACATGCTCACATTAAACACTCCAACCTGAGCTGTCTTAGACAGCTGGGAGGAGAGAATGCACAGGTCCCCAGTGCTTAAAGGAGCGCCGAACCAGCACACTCCAGCCAATCCTGGTGCTTCTTTCATGCTGCCTGAGCAGCATGAGATCAGCGCCAGGATTTTGTAGAGGGTAGCTGGAGCTCTGGGAGCCTGTTGTGCAGAGATGTAGAGGAACACGCAGTACGAGGCAGCAGGTAAGTTACATTTTATTATTTACTTTAATTCGAGTAACTCACTGACAGGGGCTGTGATAAACTCACAATGCCTCCAGTCTTAACTCCAGAGCTCTCAACATTTGGCCCGTTATAAACACGGTTTAAAGCGGACCATGTAAGAGCTTTGGCGCCGAGCCTAAGGACACTGCTGGTTTTAGTGCCCGTTAGTGGGTTAATATTTGCCCTTGCCTCACCTGTTCTAATTGCCGCTGGCCTCCACTAACTCAAACACTTTCCCAGTAGTAAGTCCAATATGCAATTCTCAGCAATCAACAGAGCACATTTTTGCAAAATGTCTGCAATCCTGAGCTATTCGGCTAAAATGGAACTCAGCAACAGCTTTTTTTCACAGAATATTAATTGCCAGATTGATTCTAGCAATGCTTTAAAAGACCACACTTGTCTTTTGCAAGGCGAATTCATGCATAACAATTATAATATTCATATTTATGTCTCATTACTTTGAAAAGTTCCTTGCTCAGACTCACTTTAAGAGAGTGCTGTCAGGAGTGGGCACGGATTGCACAGCTATCCTTTCTATGTGATACCACTTTGAAACATTACATGAATGCAATAGCACATAGTGGGGATAGACACATACGCACTGGGGGATAAGTCCAGTGTGGCACAAGATTAACAGAGGGGTGGAGAAGCCCCATTACTTTTGCAATGGCAGCAGAGACTTGATTTCTGAATGAACAGTTTGCCGCCGGACCCCAGGGTTGTCGGCTAAATGGCTGTGTCATGCTACGGTAAAGTTTCTTGTTTCGGATTCGTGATACTCTGCCGCCGGCCCCCTGGGTTGTAGGCTACAGGCTGTGCACATCCATTGAAAGAGAGCAATAAAGTTGTAAAAAATAAAAAAAAGTGATACCACTTTGAAACAGTGGCTTAATATTTGAGAGGTTTATTGCTGTATAATGAAGAACCGCAACAGAAAAAATAAACTTCCCAACTGGTGTGAAGGCGGTTGCATCCTAATAATTCAATTCAATTCAAAATACTTTATTGCGGTCAATAGACCATAAAAGTACAAGTGCAGTAAACTAACCGTAAATAAAAACTTTCTCTGATGCCTGATACAAAGGACCAGAATAATAAAAAATATACAGTTATTGGGAAGAGCTAGAGCTGATACATTTCGTAATAATAAAATACTAAAAAAGCACTCTATGAAATCAAATGTAAAAAAAAAGTAGTTTAAATATGGAACCAGCCCAGTTAAAATATTTATTTAGCTTTACCCTATATAATAATTTTCATGAGTGACCTGCGCACACACCAAATGGAAAGTAGGAACTATGACACCGCAAATACAATTGGGAATAAATTATTGTATTTCAGCAACCTAAATGCCTCTACACAGTGATTGGTCCCCAAGTTTTTACATAGTTGGGCAACCTGCGGCGTCTAGATTCTCTATAGCCAGGGCAGAAGAAGAAAGCATGCAACTCTGATTCCTCTACATTGTTAGAGGCCATACAGCCTAGAGAGAGTGTACCTGTCCATTTGTTGGAGAAAGCGCGCAGCGGGACAACCCCGTGCCTAAGTTGAATATACAATTTCCTCGCTAATACGGGCTGTACCTCATCCAGGGCAGACTCTAGGCTGTGCTGATCTTTTGTTCTCAAAAAGCAACTGTTAACGGACCTGTTGCTGAACACCCCTGTAAATAGGGCAAATGTGTCCCCCCTTTAGCTCTGAACCAGTTCCTTTCTGGAAACTGTAGTGCAAGCTTCCTTGGGATAGTGCCAGAAACTCGCTCTGCCCATGTTCATAAGTGAGTAACAAACATGTGCTAGCCACGGTAGCTTCCCAGCACCATGCAGGCGCAAGCTCTCCTTTAGCTCATCCCTATACACAGCCAATTTCAGGGTTACCCAAAGTCGGTGCCAGAGGATTAGGGGGTCTAAGATCAATTTTGTCAGCAATTGGCCTTGTCCCCAGATCCAAGTGAAGCGGTGTGAGGGGAGAGCTGAGGGGGAGACCAAATAGCTGCCTGACAAAAGAGTTCTCAGACTTTATAATGTTTCTTAGAGAACTGTACCCCCAAAGTTCAGCCCCTTACATTGCAGAACGCCTAGTTTTCTTTTTTATACATATCCACTATTGGTCAAATAGGTTTGTAAGAAGAGTTCTTAAATAGCTTGATCAACCCTCCTGTGTTCTGTGCTAACTTCAAGCTACTTTTATTCATTTGGGACCCCCCAGTCCATTTTTTGGTTAAAGTGACCCCAAGATACTTAAATATAGAGACCCTCTCCAAAATCACAATAATGGAAGCGGGACCGCAGACTCCTTGTTGGGCGTCCTGTTTCCACTATGATGTCGGTTGGACGCTCCTCCGACCAACATTGTAATTAGGGCCTATGTATTTTGTTATTTCTCAATGAAAGAAAGGAGGAAATCTGTACATTTTTAATTGCTGAGGGTAAACTTCAAATTAAACAAGCAATATTTGGAATTTGAGTGTGTTAGGAAATAATTCCTCAATGGAAGTGCCTATGATTGATATGGCTATTGACTACGCAGTTTATCCTATTGGCTCTGTAGTCCAGTCAATGGTATTGAGCAAAAGGCAATCGGAAGCACAATGCAATTTGACAATTTCAAAATATTTGTATCAATATAGAGTTCTCTCAGTAATCCGTTTCAGAATAAAACAAATGTGGAGATTACATATGGACTTAAAACACTAATTATTTGTACCTTTAAAAAAAAAAAACTCTATTTGTACTGTATGCAATATGCAGACAATAACAATGAAATGTCCATTCTCAGGCTGTGGGATGGTTTTTCCATGAAGTGGTTATATGTCAGGTGAGGGAAATAAAATCATTTTTCAGGGAGAATTCGTCCCACATATTAGTTAACAATGACAATATTTTTCAGTGGCATAGGTTACTCCTTGATAATTGATATATTGAACGGGTTTGAGGTTGGACCTCTTCGTTACCTTCGAACCAATTGGCCCAGCCATCATTTGCAGACTACTTGGGAGCTTCTATTCCTTCACATGACATTTCTAAGTATAGGAGACTAAGGTCCTTATTACCAGTAAGGCGGTCCGACCACTGCCACTCTGCAGGTCCGCCCACAGTATTCTGAGTGTGGCAGTCGAACAGCCACAAGACCGCCTACACCGCCGGGATCAAGGATCCTGCTCGGCCGGCATGCCTGCAACCAGCTTGAATATGTTGGCGTGCCGGCACTGCAGAGCATATAACGAGTTGACTATTCACTGCCCTTTTCAGGACAGTGAGCCCGCCATGAAAAGGGTGGCAGACAGGCAACTAAGGTGGCCCTAACAGAGCCACTGCTGGATCTAGGCGTGGGGGGCATATGTTTGCCCCCCTGTAATTGCACCCCAATTCCTGCATGGTGTGGAATGCATGCTACATCATGCACAAACTTTCTGAAGGCGCTTTCATTGCTGCAGGCTGCATGTTAAGCTCTCCTGTGAGCCTAACAGCCCACCACCGTGATCCCTCCGCAGCCCCGCCCACCCATTAATTTTATTTTTATTTATATCATTTGTAGAGCGCGCTGTAACCCTGCGGGCATACTGGCACTGAAGAAAGGTACAACGAAGGACAGTCAGTCTTTGAAAGCAGGAGGAGGGTGTCTCGATGAGGGTCTGTTACTACTACCCCTGGGGGGGTTATACCCTTGGAAAGAGCCAGGTCTTGATTTTTTTACGGAACAGCAGTAATTCGCTGATTTTCCTGATTTCAATTGGAAGGCTATTCCAGAGGCGGGCCGCTGCTACGCTAAAAGCTCTGCCACCCTGGGTCGCTTTTCTAATCCTAGGTATTCTGACAAGGGTAGTGGAAGAGGAGCGGAGGGCCCGAGTGGGCTCGTACCACTGAAACTTGTCTTGGAGTGGTTTCGGGCCCTGACCATGTACTGCTTTGAAGACGGTGCATAGGGACTTGAAGAGGATCCTCTGAGGCACGGGGAGCCAGTGCAAGTCAGCCAGCGCTTGAGTTGTAGAAGATCGGCGGGCTCATGAGAGTGCCAACTTAGCTGCTGCCACCTGGATACTCTGCAGTCTGGAAATCAGATATCCAGGTGATTCCAGTAACAAGGCATTGCAGTAGTCCAGGCGGCTGAGGATGGTACTCCTGACTACAGTTGTTCTTGCCTGTACCGGTAGAAAGGGCAGCAGCTTTCGTAGACCTCGCATTAAAGTGAAGCAACTGGCCACCAGTTTATTGACGTTGGTCTCCAGATTTAAATTTTCATTAAAGCTGACCCCCAGATTCCGCACCGTCTTCACTGGTGTCAGCGGTCCATCCGAGACTAAAGGCCACCATGGATTAAACTCGTAATCCAGCAGGCAGCCGCACTAAGGGCTTGGCGGTCCTTCAGTCAGTGCGGCAGTGGTGGGCCAATAGGGGAACCGCCAAACTCGTAATTAGTCCCTAAGACCAGGTACTGCTCTTCTGGCATTCATGTAAATCTCTGAACTCATTTTTTATTAACCATTGTTTTGATTTTAGAAATGTTGTCACCAACTAAAACACACAGTTAAGCCAAACAAAGCAGAAACCAAATGCCTAATACACTCTTATTAAAAACGATGAGCGCATGGTAAGCGCTTGTGTCAAATACAAATGCTCGTTTAGTACAAGCTCTTCATTGTTTCCTAAAATAGACGCCTTTGAAAGCATCAGTGCAATGTATTTGTCCAAAGGATGTTCCTATGTAAAACGCCTTCTGCCACCATTGTATTCCTGAAACAGAGACACAGTGTCAGTGGAAAAGAATTATTAATGCATTTATATAGAGTTTTATAAAGCACCTGGGGTTGCTTTTGGCTACTTCAGAGGGCTTGAAAGAAGGAAATAACAGCTTCCTGATAGCAGAGGAGATGGTAGCCCTTTTGGAGAGGGCACGTGAACTGTGTTTAAATGCTTTACTTGACACCCCTTTTCAATGTTGGCATCAGTTAATGGCCAGCTGATTCCAGAGCCTGATGTAGTCATGTACAGATCTCAAATGCAAATAGATGACATTCCGGTGCCTTCGTCCTTGCAAGCCCAGTCATCTGCCTGTGTTTTTCATCCTTCTGAACTATTGATGTTTAGCCATATGGGTTGACATTTAGTGAAGGACTCTGGTTGGGGTACAGTGGGGTGCCAGTTCTAACTTACCTTGCTTGAAGATTCACCTTTTTATCACTGGCGACTATCATTGGAAGGGAACAGATGACACTGGCCCCTCCCCTTTTGGCGTGCTACTCCACCAGCTCTTCTTTGTGATTCTCCAGCTACTATTTCTCAATTGTGGACAAATGTACTGTTTTTATTATACCCCTTGGTTTGTGTGTTCCTGAGTGGCTCCCTTCGTACCACATGGCCGACTTCATCTTTCAGAAGCATGTCCAGCTCCTTCGTTTCTGACAGCCTTACACCTCCTGAGCCGTTCCTGTCAGCCTTCCGCCCCACCGAGCCTTATTTCTGTAAACTCCTCTCCCCATGAGACGTGCTCCTGCTCCTTTGCTCCTGCCAGCCTCTGTCTCAACCTACAGATAGACTTCTTCCTGGGCGGAGTGATGTTCTGCTTCCGTCTTCAGACGTGTTTTTTTGTAGGCGTGGGTTGAACATTGGGGGTGGTTTACATTGTTCTCTGAGGGGGAGTTTGCTCTTGGAGCTTGCCGCTCCGTTCTCAGTGCTTGGAGGGCGGTTCCTTTCATTCATTGAGGTGGAGGCTTCCTCAGTGGGAGTCCTTGCACCTTCCTGGGGTGTGTCGTTCTCTCACTCAACGCTGGTGGGCGGCTTAAACAAATTACTGAGGTGGAGTTTCCTCAGTTCGGAGCCTCTGCTGCTGGTTCTTGCCTGCCCCATCCACTCGCACTCTTTCTCAATGCAGTGGTGGGCGGTTAAAGCAAACTCTGAGGTGAGTTTACCTTGGTCCTGAGCCTCTACTGCTCACCGGGGTGTGTTCTCCTGCCACTCCCTCCCGCATTCGTATCACTGTGAGTGGCAACTATAGCCATTCTGTCACCTTTGTGATACACCTTTTTTGCCCTCCAGTGGATCAACTTTCCTCAAACCTTGTTCAGTTTAGCGTGTCATTTCTGTGAGGAAAGATTGTTCCATTTCCATTTCATTCATATATTTAAAGTTTTACATTGGAATGTTCCTGTTCCTATACTCCTTCCTTTCCTTGTATGTTGGTATCTCCCTTCTGTCTCAGGGAGGCTGCCTTAGGATGTTCATGTGAGGCAGTTCATTCATCTTTTTTTTCAGGCTGCATGTCAATATTGAAAAGAAGAAAGGAGAGGGATGATCCTTGAGGGATGATGCAAGACCGTGGGTGTGTGGACAGGTCAGCTGATCTTTGTGTCTTTTTCAATATGATTCGTAAAAAATGGGTGGACTCAGTTTAGTGCAGATATGGTTGGACCTGCCTGTCTTTTCAGTAGTCAAAAGTCTTGTTGTCCTCGTCCAACGATAGAAGGAACTTTTCCTTCACCTTGGCTAAGTGGTTTTTCTACCCATTGCAGGATGGAAACTAGATTGGTGTTCGAGGAAAAGGTGATTTAGTTCCAATAAACTCTTGAGGTTGCTCAACAACGCCCTTTCCATGATTTTGTTGAGAAATGGGAGGCTTGAGATAGGCCACTACTTGACAATATTTCAGAACTGGCAGCTATTTTATTTTCAGGGGAGTAATGGCTGGATGTGCC
This sequence comes from Lissotriton helveticus, assembly GCF_964261635.1. Lineage (NCBI taxonomy): Eukaryota > Metazoa > Chordata > Amphibia > Caudata > Salamandridae > Lissotriton > Lissotriton helveticus. The sequence goes on from NC_136059.1 coordinate 1,176,019,243, forward strand.
ATGGAGCCAGGAATGATACCAAAGAGAATTGACTTGTTATAATGTAGGCTATTTCCAATGATAGAAATAAGAGTTATTTGAGACCTGCAGATGAGCAGATTTGGATGCCTTCGTTTCAAGGACCAGGTCAAAAACTCCTGCAGTTTCCAGAGCTTTGAAAGAGTTAAAGGTTTATTGACTCTGTTGATGCACTCCATATTTATGTGTGAATGATCAAGATTGTAGGAAGGTAGGATCCTTCTGCATGGTTATGCCCACTTTTTGCCTGGTGCTAAGCTGTTACTGTCTGTTAGAAAGGCGATCCCGGGGGAGGCAGAAGATGTCTGACTGACCCCCCCTATGTCCACCTCTCCGTCAAGAAGTAGCCGAACGTTACCGAGAGGCTTCCTGGGTGAGGGTCCTCTCCTAGGATCGTACAGCAGAGTAATCACAACACTACAAATGGACACTACACAAGAGGTTACGTTCGTAAGCTTTATCAGGAGTAAAGGTTGTTGCTTCTCAGCGATATGTACAAGCAGATCAGGGGATCTGTAGAGTCTCGTAAAAGGGACAGGGTAGCGGGACAGTCTCGATAGGGGTCCAGGAAGGGATACCCTGCGCACAGCTCTCAATCCTCGAGCCGGGGGTTCCGAGAGGTCGAGCCGCGGCAGCGCCAGCAGGACTCGAGGTGGTTTCGTCGAAGACGGGCCGCGGCAGCGCCAGCAGGCTCCCAAGATGGTTCAGCAAAGGTGGGCCGCGGCAGCGCCAGCAGGCTCTCAAGATGGTTTGGCAAAGATGGGCCGCGGCAGCGCCAGCAGGCTCTCATGATGGTTCGGCAAAGATGGGCCGCGGCAGCGCCAGCAGGCTCTCAGGATGGTTCAGCCAGGTGGGCCGCGGCAGCGCCAGCAGGCTCTCAAGATGGTTCAGCAAAGGTGGGCCGCGGCAGCGCCAGCAGGCTCTCAGGGTAGCTTCGGGTTACGGGAAAGATGAGTTCATCTGGTATCGGCCGTGACAGCGTCAGCAGGGCTTTCCAGTCCAGGATACAACTGCCGTCCTACTCCGGGGCTGGCCCAGATATAGGGCTGGAGTCCTTTGATGTCCGGACCCTCGCGCCTGGGGGCCAGAGGGGTCGGGATGATGGTGTCCAGACACCCAGCAGGGGGTGGAGCCAGCGCCCAGGGAGGCCGGAGGGCGATCGATACCAGGCGTCCGGGGACGGCTGGAGGCCATCGAAACTCCCCTTCCTCCGGGATCTGTCGAGTGGCCACTCGACCACCTGGGTGGATCTTGGTGCCTCGATGTCGGGGCTTCGCTGGGGCCGGGGCCGAGGCCACGTGTTCGTGACGTGGTGATCCCAAGATGGAGTCGGGCTAGGCCTAGTGCTCAGGACGTGATGGGCCCATGATGGAGTCAGGCCGGTAGTGTTGGGGCGTGCAGGGTCGGGCAGAATGGCCCGCCCGAGGCTCGGAGGAGGGCCGATGTCGTCTGGGGCCCGCCATGCGGGAGGGGTAGGACCACGCCATGAGGCCGGGTCCAACACGCGTCCCCCCCAGCTGAAGGCAGGGGAGAGTCACCCATCTTCTTGGGGGTTCTCCTCGCCGAGGCGGAAGAACCAGGACAGGCCGTCAGCATTGGCGTGGTCGTTGCCGGGGCGATGCTCCACAGTGAAGTCCATCCCCTGCAGGGAGATGGACCATCGCAACAGTTTCGGGTTTTCTCCCCGCATCTGCATCAACCACCGCAGGGGCCGGTGGTCGGTCTGGACCCGAAAGTGGGTGCCGAAGAGGTAGGGCTGGAGCTTCTTTAGAGCCTACACGACGGCGAAGGCTTCTCTCTCGATGGTGCTCCATCGTTGTTCTCTGGCCAGCAGCCGCCGGCTGATGAAGGCAACGGGAAGGTCGGCCCCCTCAGGGTTTACTTGGGAGAGGACCGCCCCAATGCCGTGCTCCGAGGCGTCGGTTTGGACCACAAACTCTCGGCTGTAGTCAGGAGCTTGGAGCACAGGGGCGGTGCACATGGCAGTCTTCAGTGTTTCGAAGGCGGCTTGGCACTCGGGGGTCCAGCGCACCTTTTGTGGTAGTCTCTTTGAGGTCAGTTCTGTGAGGGGCCCCACAATGCTCCCATAGTCTTTTATGAAGCGCCGGTAATATCCAGTGAGCCCCAGGAAGGCTCGGACTGCTGTCTGGGTGACCGGGGGCTCCCAGGCCATGATGGCGTCAATCTTGGGCTGGAGGGGAGCCACCTGGCCGCTCCCTACTTGGTGTCCCAGATAGGTCATGGACCCTTGGCCTATCTGGCACTTGCTGGCTTTTATTGTTAGTCCGGCCCGGCGGAGGGCCGTCAGGACCTCCCAGAGGTGGGTCAGGTGCTCATCCCATTGGAGGCTGTACACCGCAATGTCGTCTAGGTAGGCGGCGCTGAACTCTTCTAGCCCGGCCAGTACCCTATTCACGAGTCTCTGGAAGGTGGCCGGGGTGTTTTTCATGCCGAAGGGCATCACCTTGAAATGGTAGTGGCCATCAGGGGTCGAGAAGGCCGATCGCTCTTGTGCTCCAGGGGTGAGGCCGATCTGCCAATACCCAGCCGTGAGGTCGAAGGTGCTGAGATATTTTGCGGCCCCCAGGCGATCGATCAGTTCATCCGCCCGGGGGATGGGATGGGCGTCGGTCCTGGTGACTGCATTCAGCCCCCGGTAGTCAACACAGAACCGGAGCTCCGGGGTGCGCCGGGGGCGGCGGCTTTAGGGACCAGGACCACGGGACTGGCCCAAGGACTGTCGGAGGGTTCGACTACCCCCAGCACTAGCATCTTGGCCACTTCAGATTGAATGCAGGCCCGAACTCGGTCGGGCACTCGGAAAGCTCGGTGTCTTACAGGCGGGCTGTCTCCGGTGTCCACATCGTGGACACACCACCGGGTGACTCCAGTGGTGAGGGAAAATAGATCTGCAAAGTGCCCCAGCAGCTTCCGGCAGTCTTGGTGCTGCTCTGGGGTCAGGGTAGAGGAGAGCATGACCCCTTCGATGGAGCCGTCTTTCTCGGTGACGCCCATGAGATCTGGTAGGGGTTCGGAGTCATCTTCAGCTCCGTCATCGGTCGCTAGCAGCAGGCTTAGTTCAGTGCGGGCAAAGTGAGGCTTGAGCCGGTTAGCGTGTAGAACCCGGAGGGGGGTTCCTGGGGGACTCCATGTCCACCAGATAGGTGACGGGGCTCTTGTGCTCCACCACCTTGAAGGGCCCCGTCCATTTGTCCTGGAGGGCACAAGGTTCAACCGGGGACATGACCCAGACCTGCTGGACTGGCTCGAATTCGATGGACGAGGCATTCTGGTCATACCAGCGTTTCATCTCCTCTTGAATAGCCTCCAGGTTGGCCTCGGCAAGTTCCCGGAACTTCCGCGTCTGGTTGCGGAGTGTCAGGAGGTACTGGTAGACATCGGGTGGAGCACCTCGGACAGCCATCTCCCAGCCTTCCTTGACCAGGCTGAGGGGGCCTCGGACCGGGTGCCCATACAATAGTTCGAAGGGGCTGAACCCCAGGGACTTCTGGGGTACCTCGCGATATGCAAACAGGAGGCAGGGCAGCAGGACATCCCATTTGCGTCGTAGCGGCTCCTCTAGGCCCTTGATCATCCCCTTCAGTGTTCTGTTAAACCGCTCCACAAGTCCATTTCCTTGGGGGTGATACGGGGTGGTGAACTTATATGTGACCCCGCACTGTTGCCACAGGGATCGCATATACTTGGAGATAAAGTTTGTGCCCCGATCACTCCCGACCTCTCGGGGGAAGCCGACTCAGGAGAAGATCCCCATTAGGGCTCGGCCTACTACGGGGGCCGTGACGGTTCGGAGGGGGATGGCCTCAGGATAGCGGGTGGCATGGTCCACCAGGACGAGGATGAAGCGGTGTCCTTGAGAGGTGCGGGGGTCCAGGGGCCCCACGATGTCTATCCCCACTCGCTCGAAGGGGGTGGTCACTACGGGAAAAGGCTGGAGCGGGGCTTTGACTTTCTCCCCGCTCTTCCCGCTGGCTTGACAGGTCGGGCAGGTTCTGCAGTGATTATGCACATCGTTGCGCATTTTTGGCCAGTAGAAATGGGTCACCAGGCGGCTGTGAGTTTTGTCCTGCCCCAGGTGCCCGGCGAGGGGCAAGTCATGTGCCAAGTTCAAGAGGAAGTCTCTGAATCGGAGGGGAACGACCAGCACCCGGCCGGCCCCTAGTTCGGCGATCTTCGGCTCGCTGTAGAGAAGGTCATTGTCCCAATAGACCCAGTGGGACCCCGAGGGTTCTCCAGCGGCTTGAGTGGCTGCTTGCTGTCGGATTCCCTCGAGGGAGGGACAGGTTTTCTGTTCCTGCCGGAATTGTTCGCGGGTGGGGCCACCTTCTTGGCGCCATTGAGCTAGTTCGGGAAGGTGGCCGAGCTCGGTGAGGTCTTCATGGCTGGGTCCCTGCGGTTCGGGTTCAGGGTCGGCGTCCTCGGGGACAGCGGGCGGTGGAGGTGCGGGCCACTCCGGTTCCTCAGTCGGGGCCTCCTCCGTTGGGGTGGAGGCTCGGGCGGACATGGAGCGGGTGGTTGCACAGACCCACTCGGGAAGGCCTAGCATCCCCAGATGCTCTCTCCGTTTGACTCCGGCCCAGGGGGAACTTTCCAGGTCGTTCCCGAGGAGGCAGTCCACAGGGGCATCTTCCCGGATGGTCACTTTCAGCATACCCGACACCCCTCCCCATTCGAAGGGGATACGGGCCATCTGGCACAAACTCTCGGAGTTGTCCGCCATTCGTACTGGGCACAGGGCGTTGGGTAGGATTTGTTCTGGGGTCACCAAGTGGCAGCGGACCGCCGTCACGCTGGCTCCAGTGTCACGGAGGGCTTCGGCCCGGCGTCCATTGATGGTGACCCATTGGCGGTATTTCTGGGTGTTGCCTGGGATCGGGTCTCGGGGGATCATGTCTCGATCACCCAGGCATGCTAAGATCATAGCGGCAGGCTCCTACTCGGCCTGTTCGGGGTCGTGGTCTTCTTCTTCACCTTCTTCGGCACCCAGGGCGGCGGCCGCGATCTGGCGGTTCGGGGGACCGGTGGTGCCGGGTCGCCGGTTCATCGGGCAGAGAGGGTCATTCGCATAATGACCCTGTCGCTGGCATCTGTGGCACGTAACATTCGGGCGGGGCCCCGGTCTTGCTGGGGGAACCCCCCTCCGGCCCAGGGATGGTGAAGGGGAGGTAGGGGAGGACCCCGTGGGGGCGTCTCGGCCCCTGCTCTGGCCTCCTCCGCCTCCTCGTGGTCGGTGGTTCCCCGGGGATCCCCGGCCGTAGTCTCCCATCGGACTCCGGGGAACTCGGGTGCTCACCCATCTGTCAGCCTCGACAGCGAGTTTTTGTGGCACTGTTAATTTGCTGTCGAGGAGGTGCTGCCGGAGTTCGATGAAGCAGTTATTGGACAGATGTTCCCATAGAATGAGGTCGACCAACTGCTGGTAGGTGGTGACCTGGCAGCCCCTGATCCACCCCTCGAAGGCTCTTCTGTAAAAGTTCACGTACTCCACCCACGTGGTACCGGGGATTTTTTTACAGTCTCGGAATCGCTGCCGGTACATTTCGGGGGTGAGTCCGTAGCGAGTTAGGAGGGCGGTCTTCATGTGTTCGTACGAGGTCATCTCAGCGTCGGGGAGCTCTAGCAGGGCGTCTCTCCCCTCGTTGACGAACTTCCCCCATAGGCCGGCGCCCCAGTCTTTGAGGGGTACTCGATGGGCGGTCATGGCGACCTCGTAGGCTTTGAACCACTGTTGGATGTCGTCGTTCTTATAGTACTCTTTGACGACATTCTTGGGTATGTGCACCTTCGTGTCCACCGATGGGGGCGATGTCTTGCCCCCGGAGGTGCCGGTCTCGTTTGTCTTGGCCTTGATTTCCAGCTCTTTTAGGCCGCGCTCATGCTCGAGCATGAGTCTCTTTTCCTCGAGGTCTCTTTGTCTTCGCCTTTCCTCCAGGTCTCCTTCCAGCCGCAGTTGCTCGAGGGCTATTTTCCTTTCGGCCAGCTGTATCTCTCCTTCTTGTCGGAGTCGGGCGAGTTCCAACTCGTGGAGCCGGTTCCTCTCTCGTTCTCGGGCGTCTTCGTGGGAGAGGCCCGTGTCTAGATTGGTG